>NC_136478.1:40794680-41994680 GCF_902686455.1 Sciurus vulgaris | reverse complement strand
ATTTGCTAGATGACATGGGTTTGCATAATTCTATATCTGCACCATAAGCTATGGTGGTTAAAACAAATTATTTTAATATCCTGCACTAAAATGAGCTTTAGGGTTTTGAAAGGGGTGAATCAGAGAAGCATATTCTAGTGCCAGAATGAATCTGAGCAGCCTGGCCGTGCCCAGGGCTGGATTCCCATAGATGTGCATTTGCTGGAAGTCACCTGCTTGGCAGCTGGCCAGATGCTCGCCCACACACCTGCAGCTATCCTTAGCTGTGTGTCCCGGGGCTGACCCAGGGAAGCTCTGTGAAAGCACTTAATGGCAGACTCCCCAGAGCATCAGCCTGCATTTTACACCCTTCCAACAGCAAGGTTCTGTCCCCGATGCATTTAGGCACCCCAAGAAATCTACCACACACATCAGAGAGAGCCTGACTAGTGGCCAACTTGGTAGCACTTTATTTTGAAAAATAACTCATCACACTGTTGCTTTCTAAGAAGCCACTCTCCGTTCAGAGGGAAGCAATAGGGTGAAATAAAAGAAAGACTCTGAGATGTCCTAGATTTAGTCACAAGGGCTAGAAGGATGGAGGGAAGATGAGATGGAGAAGGTAGTCAGTTAACAGCTATCAGCCAGCCGAGCCCAACAGTACACACCTATAATCCCAGCGACTTGGGAGGCTGAGGCAGGAGGATGGCGAGTTCAGAGCCAGCCTCAGCAGTTTAGCGAGGCCCTAAGCAACTCAGTGAGACCCTGCCTCTAAATAAAATAGATAAAAGGGCTAGGGATGTGGCCAGTGGTTGAACACCCCTGGATTCACTCCCCAGTACCAAAAACAAAAAACACAAAACAAAAAAAATAGCAATGGGCCAAACACAACAAAAGGTCATTTCAGGTTTCACATTCCTGAAGGTATGTTAAAAACTTAACTGGGAGTTGGGGGTGTAGCTCAGTGGTAAAGCTCTTTCCTAGCATAAATAAGGCCCTGGGTTCCATCCCCAGCATAGCAAAGGAAAAAAAAAAACTCTAATCTCATCTCCTATACACACACATACACACAGACACACACACACACACACACACACACACACACACCACCACTGTGTCCTGCTTGGGACTCCAGCCAAACTTGATGGAACAAATACTCCTATGGACTACCCTCTTATCCTGATCCAGAGTCAGTGAAGCGTCAACGCAAACAGCTTGGGTTCTCCTTCCCCCAATCTTCTTTACAAAAATACTTTTGGCTTTAGGCCCAGTGGACATCTTTCCAGCTGCAATCTAGCCTTGTTGCTGGAAGTTACAGGAACTTGTTCCAGACCTTGGACCATTTTTGGCTAGCATCTGTTCCAGCCCAATGAACCCTTTATTTCAGAGATTCCTCGGTGTCAAGAGTTTTGGTTTAACAAGTACCTCAGGGACACAGATTGGTGAGGAACCAAGACATGACTGCACACAGCCGGTCCACTCAAATTCTTACAGTGCCTTTCACACCCCCAGCTTCATGCCACTCCCAGAGTGAACTTGCCCCTCCCAGACATAGACTCATGTCTACACACAGTGAATAATACCCTTGCAGAAGTGTTCGCTGAATTTAAATATTTTGATGAGTTTTTGTTTTCTCCCACAAGCTAATTAACTCTAAGAAATTAAATGTGGTACAAAATGATGGGTTTTGTTTCCATATGTTAACCTATTAAATAAGAAAATCTTAATAGAATGTGTACCAATAGAGTCGTCCATCAATTTTTTTATTTTTGAAAATAACCTTATGATCGAACAAGGTTGAAATGTGGGAAATCTGTGAAGGATTTCGTCTCCTGAAACTGAGAATCCAGCACAATAAGGACCCACCGCCACCACCATCCTTAATTCTTCCCTGGTGGCTGGGGAACAGCCCTCCTCTTGCAGAGAGCATCTTTCCCCAGGCTGAGGCCACCTCTCCAGTCTTTAAACGTGAAACCCTACCCAGGAGCAGCTAATGGGTATGCATACTGCTGTCCTGCCCTCCTCACCCAAATGAGACTTCCCTTCCTCTGTCTGGAACACCTCAGGGTTCAGCTGTACAGGAGGTAGAAACAGCACGTGATAGGACAGCCTCCCAGACACAGGACACAGGCCATGACAGAGAAAAGTTCAACACGCGTAGAGCAGAAAAGCAGGCTGGGGTGAAGACCCGGATTGCTCTCAACATGACTCTTATTGTTTTAATGTTTTTATTGAGATTATCTTTCATGCAGTGAAATGCGTGGAGCTTCAGCATACAACTTAATGAGTCTTAATAAATGCATATCCACACCAAGAGAGAGAGCATTTGTGTCTTACCCAAACCTTCTTTTGTGCCCCTTCTCAAGAATATCTCTTGACCACATTCTTGATCAAGAATATCCCTTGATCTGCTCTCGCTATAGATTGATTTGCATTTTCTAGAGTCATATATTAATGGAATCATAAACTAGGTTCTGTTTCGTTCCCTACAATATGCAAATATCAGTGATCCATTCTTTTTCATGGCTATGTAGTGGTCTCTTGTCTGGATATAGCGTTTATTCCTCCGCAGGTGGACACCTGGACTGTTCCTAACTTTTGTGGTGTCTTTACAGCATTTGAGGACATACATATATACGTCTTTTTATGGATATTGTTTTCATTTTTCTTGAATTAATACTGAAGAATGGGATTATTGTTGGTAACCTATGCTAGGGAGGTCTGAGCAACCATATGGGGACGGGGCATCAGGCAGCCCTGCCCAAGAACAGCCAATCAGAGACTCTAGTTGCCTCTCACAACCGCCTGTCAATCAACAGAGTCCCCAGTCAACCCCAGGGGGACACTAAACCCTCAAGCCTTCCCCCGGACAATTCCGGACTATAAAGGCCCCAGCGAGCCAGCCCGAGCCCTGCGCAGATTCCCCGGCCCTCCACCCTGGCCTTTCACCCTGGAGGACTGGTGAATCTTGCCCGAGGCCCAACCCCCAATAAAGCCTTGTTCAGCCTCTTTGGGTCCGACTCCTTTCTGCTCACCCGCCCCTGACCTTACAACCTGGCTCTTCAAATTCTGATAAAATGAGGCAATTTTCACTGTTCTGCTAAACTCACTGGGCCCTTCCTCTGCTGAAAATTGTTTTGTCACTTATATGAATTGCAGATCTTTTTTGGGTAACATCTTTTTACCCAACATTTGGGTAACATCTTGATCCCTTGAAGATCAAGTTTCCCCTTCAATATTCTAAATTGCACAATATGGAATATGCCAAAAAAGTTAACAAACCATTGCCGATACAAAGAGGGGTCAAACAGGAGGCCTGCCTTAAAGACTCACACCCAAGCAACACAAGCGTTCCTACCCAGCATCATTGTGTGATTAAAAATATAACAGGAAAATGATCTCATTCATCACACCTAGAAATAAACGCAGCAAGAAATACTCAAGACCTAAACTAAAAACACTATAACCTGACCTTGAACCTGAAAGATGACTTGAATAACCAGAAAGATAAAAGATACCATAACAAAGTTAAAAGGCAAATAAACAGACTCACACATCTCCAAAAGGACATGACTCCTTTTTTTAAATCCTTGATTGGCGTTTACTTATTTATTTTTTCATTGACTTTTTTGACAGTGATAAATATTTTTTAAATTTTTTTCATACATGTTTATAGGGTAAAAATGTCTGTCTCAATGTACCATCCTTCCCATCCCTACCTGCCCCACCCCTCCCCTCATTCCCCTCTGTACAATCCGAAGTTCCTCCATTCTTCTCTACCCAACCCCCACTATGGATCAGAATTCACAAATCCTTTGGTTTTTTGGGGTTGGTTTATTTCACTTAGCATGACATTCTCTAGTTCCAATCCATTTACCTTCAAATGTCATAATTTCATCCTTCTTTAAGGCTGAGTAATATTCCATTGTGTATATGTACCGCATTTTCTTTATCCATTCATCTGTTGAAGGGCGTAGTTTTGCTATGGTGATTGGAGCTGCTATAATCATTGATGTGGCTGTGTCACTGTAGTATGCTCATTTTAAGTCCTTTGGGTATAAACCAAGGAGTGGGATAGCTGGGTCAAATGGTGGTTCCATTCCAAGTTTTCTTAGGAATCTCCATAGTGCTTTCCAAAGTGGTTGCACCAATCTGCAGTCCCACCAACGATGTATGAGTAACACTTATTATTGCTTGTATTTTTGGTAACATAAATTCCCCTGACAAACGAGTCAGAAAAACAAGTAATACAACTGAAATAATGAGCAAGGGATGTGAACAGGAAATTCACAGAAGAAATACAAATGGGCAATAAACACATAGATGAATGCCCGACTATGCTTGTAAGCAAGGGACATGTGAATTAAAACAATGATAAAATGACATTTTGCAAAGCTTTCCATGATGTTCCAGGATCTGGTATTGGCAGCTGTGGAGCAGGACATGGAAATCAATATGACCTTTGGAGGGAGCTATTTGGCATCAGCAATTAAGTACAAAATGTATACAAAGCTATACTCAGTTATCCTGCCTCACCTTTATCCTAGAAAAACTCATGTGCACAAGAACCCATGTGTTAGGGAAGCACTGTTCCAGTTTCCCAGCTGTGTCCATTGTAGTAGGATCTCCAGACAACCCCTACACCCATCACTCTATCCACCAACTAGGAAGAGGCCTCTAATTCATACAATGGCCACAAGCAAGCAAAAAACACTCTAGATCAGTAAACAGAAATACAAGGAATCTAGGGGCACTCATCTGTAAAGATTTCCAAGATCTAGTTGCTGATCATTTCTGTCAATTTCTGCACACCAAATTTATACCAGGAATGCAAGGTTAGTTTGATATCCAAAAACAAATGATCATATCAACAGACCAAAAACTCAAAATCATATGACCATCTCAACAAATGCAGAAAAGCATTTGACAAAAACCCAGCACCTGCCAGGGATCATGGCACATTCCTGTAATCCCAGCAGCTCAGCAGACTGAAGCAGGAAGATCACAAATTCAAAGCTAGCCTCAGCAACTTAGCAACGCCCTAAACAAATCAGTGAGACTCTACTCTAAATAAAATACACAAAAGGGCTGGGGATGTGGCTCCGTGGTTAAACATCCCAGGGTTCAATTGCCAGTACCAAAAAGAAAAATGAAAACAAACACCCTTTCGTGATAAAGACATTCAACAAAACTAAGAATAGAAAGAAATTTCAACCTGATAGAAGGCAACTATTAAAAATCTACACCTAACATTACACTTAACCATGAAAGACTATACGCTTTGCCCATCAGATCAGAACTAAGTCAAAAATGTCTGCTCTCTGCCAGGCATGGTGGCTCACGCCTGTAATCCCAGCAGCTCAGGAGGCTGAGGCAGAAGAATGGTGAGTTCAAAGCCAGCTTCAACAAAGGTGAGGTGCTAAGCAACTCAGTGAGACCCCATCTCTAAATAAAATACAAAGTAGGTCAATGTGGCTCAGTGGTCAAGTGCCCCTGAGTTCAATCCCTGGTACCAAAAAAAAAAAAAAAAGAGTGTCTGCTCTCACCACTTTTATTTATCATTTTACTGAAGGTTTTAGCCAGGGAAATTAGGCAAGAAAATCACATAGATGACATCCCAAATGGAAAGAAGAAAGTAAAACTATCTCCATTTATTCATGACACAACACTTATATAAATGTAAACAGAAAATATACCAATGAATTCACGCGAATAAGTGAGATTTAACTAAGAGTATGAAGAGTAAACAAAGAATTGTTACTAAAAAAGAAAAAAAAAACATGAAAGTACTAAGGAATTCACTTAAAAACCAAAAATAAACTAGTAAATTAGTTTAGCAAGGCTACAGGATATAAGATTAAGACACAAAAATCAATTGTATTTCTCCACATTTGTAATTAACAATATGAAAATGCAATTAAGAAAGCAATTACCTTTATGGTTGCATCAAAAAGAAGAAAATACATCAGAATAAGCTTAACAAAATAAGTGCAAAGTTCATACTCTGAAAATGCAATAACTGTTCAAAGAAATTAGTGAATCATGTTCTTGGAGAGAATTTTTGTTAAAGGTTAACAATGTGCCCAAAAAATGATCTACCGATTCAACACAATCTCTATCAAAAGCCCAGCTGTCTGCAGAAATTGACAGATTGATTGTAAAACTCATGGAAATTCAAGAGAACTAGAATAGACTGAACAATTTTGAACAAGAACAACTTTGGAGAACTCACAGTGCCCAACTCAAAACTTAGTACAAAGTCACAGTTTTCAAGTGTGGTATCAGTATAGGGATAAATCAATGGAATAGGACTGAGAATTCACGAATAAGCTACCATAATTGTAGGTCACTGATTTCCCACACAGTGCTAAGACCCCTGTGGAGAGAACAGTGCAAGAACAATTGGATATCCACATATAAAAGAATGAACTTGGACCCCTACTTCACATCACATACAAAACTAACTCAAAATGGATCTGAAACCTAAATGTAAGAGTAAAAACTATAAAACCCTAAGGGAAAAAAAAAAAAGTTAGTGTAAATCTTAGTGACCTTGGATTTGTCAATGGAATCTGATATGACATCATAAACAACAAAAAAGAAATAGATTAGTTGAACTTAATCAAACTTAAAATTTATTGCACTTCAAATGATAGTATCAAGTGAAGAGAGCCAGGTATGAAGCCCGTTGGTCAATGGTTTTGGGGGCAACATGATGGTTAATTTTCAGGGTCTACTCAGCTGGGCCACAAGGGGTATAGACATTTTTTCAAACAGTACTCCTGGAAACGTCTGTGAGGTGTGTTGGCTGAGATTCACATTTGGACGTGTAGTCAGAGAGAGGCAGATTGCCCTCCCTCTTAATATGGATGGCCCTGTCCAATCGATTGGATACCAGACTAGAACAAAACTGGACTAGAACAAAAAGTCTGAGTAAGAGAAAACCTCTCTGCCTCAATGCCTGACTTGGAACATTGCTCTTTAACTGTCTTTGGACTTCAGCTGAAGAATTGATCTGTCTCGGGTCTTGAGCTTGCCAGGCTTGGGGCTGGAACTTGACAGCAGCAGCAGCAGCTTCCCGACAGATCTCGAGACTTCTCAGCCTCCATAACCACAAGAGCCAATTCTTACCCAATTCTTATGAGAAGTCCCTCCCTTCCCTCTCTTCCTTCTCCCCTTCCTTCTACTTCTTCCCCCTTCTCCCTCTCTCTCTCTCTTTCTCCTTGTAACCACTTATCTGAAATGTTTGGGACCAGAACTGTTTCATTCTGACTTTTTCAGAATATTTGCATACACATACTGTGTGTGTGTGTGTGTATATATATATATATATATATATATATATATATAAATATATATATATGTTCACACATACCTTATGCCCATAGTCTGAAGATAATTTTATACAATATATTTAATAATCTTGTGCATGAAACAAAGTTTCCTGATGTGGAATTTTCCACTTGTGGTGTCTCAAAAAAGTTTGAGATTTCGGAGCATTTTGGATTTTGGAATTAGATATGCCTAACCTAGCAGGTGGGGTGTGGTCAGCGGTGGCAGACTTGCCTAAGATGCACAGACCCTGGGTTCAACCCCTAGCACCACAAAAAAGTCAGGGTGGGGGTGACACTCTACACGCGCGTGCACACACACACACACACACACACAAACACATTTGAACATGCATATACTGTGTTTCTGTTTCTCTGGAGAACCTTCCTATAAGTGGGTAATGAAAATGTTCTAAATACAATTGTGGTGTTGACTTGTGCAACATTATAAATAAACTAAAAACATTGAAGTGCATACTACTTTAAGCTGGTGAGTTGTGTGGTATCTGAATCATGTTTCAATAAACTGTAACCAACAAAACACATGCACACACACACACCAAATTACACTCCACACATGTCGCCTTTGTGGGAATGCCCAGAGAAGGGTCTGGAAGGCAAAGGAACTGATGAAGGATTTTCCTGTCTTACTCCCTGTAACAGAAAACCCTATGCAGGAATTTCTGTCATCTAAGGGTGAACATATCTCATTTGGTCCTCAGGACAACCCAGTGAGGTGTCTACTGGTATTAACCCCTTTTTACACAGACAGAAACTGAGCTACAGAATGGGTGTGCTTAGCAATAGAGAGCCCCTGGATCTGGTCCCCAGAACCACAGGGAAAAAAGCAAAGAGAGAAATTGAGTTACAGGGAAATTAAGAAATGTGCTTGGTGCTTTATCAACAGATACAGTGGTTGCCAACAAAGGCACACAGCTACTATACGGCAAGCAGCTTCATCCCTGGGCGCTCTAACCCATTACACTATATTGCTTCTCATATTTCTTATTTGAATTTTCATCATGAGCTGTATTGAGATGATGGTTTGATTCTAAAACTTTATTGAAATCATAATTCCTTGATCTGCTCAAGACACTTCACTCAACATTCTCAAAGGGGTTCTCAATGTAAAGGGAGCTGTCCTCATATTCGATCACAGTCGCCATAATTCAAAGAAGTCATCTCAGGGATGGGCAGCAGAGCAAAACCTTCCCCCACCTCCAATACTCTCACTTTATCCTGCTCTCTGAAGAACCCACAAAGCCCCAAATGCACTTTCTGTGATTCTCAGTCCTCTTAATCTTGGACTCTCTTTGTGTGCTTAAAAAAATTATTGAGTGTCTCAAATTAGCATCTGTTTATTTAGATTATATCTATCAACATTTAAGATATTAATTGGGTGCAGTGGTGCACACCTGTAAACCCAGTGACTTGGAGGTTGAACCACAAAGACAGTCTCAGCAATTTAGCCAGACCCTGTCTCAAAATAAAAAAATAAAAAAGTTCTGGAGATGTGGCTCAGGGATTAAGCACCCTTGGGTTTAATCTCTGATACCCAAGAGGGGGAAAAGATATTAGAAATTAAAACTGATAAAAAAAATCATAATATTTATTCATTTTAAAATAACAATAAGCAGGTTACATGTTAATACAATAACACTTGCATGAAACTATTTGCAAAAAAAAAATTTAATGAGAAGGCATCGTTTTGCTTTGTTGCAAAGCCCTTTTTAATTTTCTTATTGATGCACCATAATTATACATAGCAGTGGGACTCTGTGACACACTTGTACATGAACACAATGCAAAGCTCTTTTATGATGGGTTTCACAGAAGGCAGCTGGACTGTCTATCTGTTCTTGCATTTGGTCTGTTGTGATGGGTTATTTTAGTTGAAGCATATGAAGAAATTCTGTGAAGGAAATAAGCAGTTTGCTATACTGGAAGCTGACCTGGGAGATAGTGAGGGGAGGCTTCCCAAAGGGGTGACACACTGAAAAATTAGAAATGAGAAGGACCCATTCCTGCAGAGGGCACTGGAAACAGCATTCCAGACACTTGGCACAGCACATGCAAAGGCCCGGAATATCTAGCCATTTTTAAGGAACAGAAAGAAGGATCAGCTTCACACTAGCCCATTCATCTTTTTTTGGCTTTGCTTACTGCCCAGGGATACTTATTTCATTAGGTGACTTCAAAGTCATCTGCTGCATACTCATTCCTTGATTCACAAATGCTTTTCTTTAGTTGACCCTTCCTAAATCCCAGACTCACAGCCCAACCAACACCTCCTTTCCGCCACCTAACAGGCAATGTTCAAAACTGTGCCTACACAGCTCAGTTTAGGAATAAAAACCAACTGGAAATATCCAGCTCCACAATGGCCCCAGTCCAGTTTCCAACAAATTTATCACTGATTAGATGTTCCTATCAACACTACAAAGGCTCAAAATAATCCTGACAAATTTTCCTTGGCAACATCAATCAAACACAACAAGAAAAAACAATGAACAGCAAACCCAGACCTGTAATAGAGGCAGAAAGAGGAACTACTTCTGGAGCAGGCAAATTTGATTACAGAAGGTCCTGATTAACAATAGTTCAAGTTAAGATTTTTCATCCTTACCATTTTGCCCAGCTGTAGGCTGATTTAAGTGTTCGGAGGAAACGAAGTTAAGCTATGATGATGGATAAGGTTAAGCTTACTTGCGATAAGACAATTTACAGGTGTAACCTTCCTGTAAGCAGAGGAGCCTCTGCATTTAGCATACAGCCTCGTGCCACGTCTGCAACTTCTGCAGCTCACTGCAACCGTCTGAGCTATATGAATTCCTGAGGAACTTTTTTAAAACCCCAATGCGTCCCTCACCTCCACCACCAAAGTCCTGGATGCAATTGCTCTGGAGTAGGTCCCCAAGTGCATGTGTATTGATTTCCAGGGCCTCAGCACAGCAATCAGCAACCATAGGGTTCGTCCCCACACTGGCCCTCTGAAGTAGGCTGAGTCCCCTTTGATCTTCCCTCGCCTGGAGTTTTAATGCATTCCGCAAACTGTCACACTGGTGGACTCGACCCTGCGGGCCTCGCGTTTGGACCACACTTGGCCTCGCTAGGTCTCAAAGATATACAACAGACTTTATGATGCGTGGATGGCTGGAGAAGGGGAATCAGGAGTCTTTTGGAAGGCTCAGCTAAGCACCGTAGCAACTTCCTGGCGTGCGGGAGAGGCAAAAGCGAGAGGGACGACCCCACGCCCAAAAATGCAGCCCCGAGAAAGCGTGAGCCACCCGCCGGCCCGCAAGGTCTGCCTGGACCCCCGCAACGCCCACGCCCCGAGCTCTCGGGGACACGGGAAAGCGGACTCTGAAGCCGTTCAGGTCTAGACCAGCACCGGGCCCTGACGCCACGCTCCGCCACCAGCTAGGGACCGGGCTAAAAAGGTCTCTCAGGGTTGTCCTCACGCCCCCGGAGGGAAGGGTGGTTGGGTTGGGGCGTAAAGCAGGAGAGGCAGAGGCAAAAGTGGTTTGGAAGAGCTTGGACGCTCGGTTGAGGCACCGCTGGGATTCGAACCCAGGATCTCCTGTTTACTAGACAGGCGCTTTAACCAACTAAGCCACGGCGCCGCCCGTACAGGCAGCGCGAGAAACTATTCCCCATCTCTAGTAACGCCATGAGCCGTGCGCGTGCGCAGAGGCTTTTTGGTGTTTGAGTCTCAGGCGGCGAGGAAGCCGGATGTGGGCGCATGCGTGGTGCACACGCTTGATGGCACACCCTAAGGGAACGCGACCACCACAGGTGTGTGGGGGCCGAGCGGGCCGGACGTTTCGGTCCTGGCAGCGTCTCCTCGGCGGAGAACCTGAATACCTGTACCTTTGTGGGGTCCTCGATCTAGGTCTGCGCTTTTTGCGCGCCAGAAGTGGCTCGGGGGAGCCCCTGCAGTCTCCGGAGAACCCCGGACCCGCCAGCGCGGCGGGGCCGCTGCACCTCGACCCTCTGAGCTCGGGACCCACCAGCACCACGCCCTCAGCCGGAGCAGGCCGCCGTCCCTGCCAGCCCCGGGGGCCCGTAACTTCATTTGGGCCGCTTCTTCCGGAGTCATGGTAGCGTCCCAGGGCACTAAGGCTATCAGCACCCTGTGTGGGAAGGTTTCCACGGCCAGATCAGGGCAGGTAGGAGCCCTCCCCACCCTGGCTCCCCACGTGCTCCTCCGGGGTCTCCTCCCTCAGGCATACCACTTGTCCCAGCACTTTTCAGAGGGCCTTTGGGTCACAACAAAGTCCATCACTGCTATTGCGTAGAAGAGGCAGCCGCCGAACTGTGGAGTTCACACAAAAAAACTCGTGCGCCTGTCTAGTAAACAGGAGATCCTGGGTTCGAATCCCAGCGGTGGCCTCAACCGAGCGCCCCGGCCCCTTCAAACCTTTGCCTCTGCCTCTGCCTCCTGCTTTGCGCCCCAGTATAATTTGTAATACCAACCTAGGTGCCCATCAGTGGGGGCAGGGGCATGTATGCTGTCTAGCTGTTCTCCACAGGCACAGTGATGACTACATCTATGAGTGTCTTCACGTGTGAGAAGGCCCCAGAACATCTGGAGGAGGGAGGTCACTTGCTGGGAAGGTGTCTTAAGTGAAGTTTTGACAAGTTCATACATCATTCCTTGTAAATTAGTGGATAAACTAAACCACCAACTTGAATCAGAGCAATAACCCCTTCTGTGACTGACAGGGAAGGCACCAAGCATGGAGCCAGCCTAAATGATTCTCCAGTTATTGTGCTAATACACGGAATCTTTGAATGTCAAACAATGGAGACTGTAAATCAGTCCTGCAATCAAGTTTCTAAAATGGAGCACAGAGCATATTAATGATACTGGGCAAAAATCATGTGAGGCTCACCAAATGGAACAGGGGAATCTTCACATTTTTTAACTGAAAACGTCACTCTTCGTGGATTGATCCGTGTCCTACAATATTCAGTGAAAGCAGGAAAACAACTGCACATATGCTTGGGCATTCTGGAAATTGAGAAGTCTGGGGGAGAGACCATGAAACATCCTGTTTCTGTGATGGAAATGCCACCACCACCTCTTGCCTATTCCAGCCTTCCTCTGCTCTGGGCAAGTGGCCATTTGGGAGCATGAGCCACTGTCTTAGTTGGTTTTGTGTTACTATAGCAAAATACCTGAGTCTGGGTACTTTAATGGACAAAAAAATGTTATTAAGCTCATGGTTCTAGAGGCAGGGAAGTTCAAGATCACCCAGTGACATCTGATTAGTGCTTCATATGGTATCATAACATGGCAGATGGCATCACATGACAGGAGCACATGTGAGAACAAGTAGCACATATAGAAGAAACCAAACTCATGGGGTGGCCTAACTTTTAGCTCTTGAGGTAACTAATCCAGTCCCCTGATATCTAACCCACTCTCAGAGGCAGGTACTGATTACCTTCCCAGGGTGTGCCCCATGACTTTATCATCTCCCACTGGGCCCCACCTTATAAAAGTTGTACCACCTCCCAATACCATCACATTGGAACCAAGCTTCCAGGATATGAACTCTGAGGAACAAACCACAGTCAAACCATATAAGCCACATTGCCTTGCCATCCTCATCCACCGAAGGGCCCACAACATCTTGTTCATTTGACAAACCCATCCTCAGGAAATGCTGATGCCAGTCTAGGGGCCACTTTACAGAGCAGCTCCAGACTCCAGAAGATGAGTCCATAATGCATCCCCAAAATGAGACGAAATGAACGCCATGACGTGAAGCTTAGAAATAGCAAAACTGCTTCTACAATTCATATGCACACTTGTTTTCCAAAGGAATCTAGATTTATTCTGCATGAACGCAGACGTGTTCACCCCCCGAGGATGCTGTGGAGCTGAGGAGGTGGCATTGTACTGAGACCCCAGCCAGGGGTTGGCCCCTGCCCGAGTCTGACAGCCCCACTCAGCTGCAGAGGGACCCTGAGAAGATCCCTGCAGAGAGCCCTGCAACCTGAATGACAGGTGCCCATGATCAAGTCATTCAAAGTAGCTGTCAGTCCTCATCGTTCTCAGTGTCCAATGATGATGAAGACTCTGCTGGCAAGTCCGTTGGATCTCTCCGGAAGAAGATGCATTTGGTGACTATTTCCAAAGCACTGTCACTTTCCAAGGTGGAGAATGGTCTGTCACATCCTTCACACTAACATGACATTTTAAGAGTAGAAAGGAGGTGCTAGTCAGAGAGGATTAAGGCATTAAATTGGAATCTTCCCTCCTCATCTGGCTAACTTGGGCTGGGCTGAGGTAAGGGCTTCCCTCTCAGGAGCCTCTAACCTAACAGAGGAGACTCCAGGCCACTGAGTGGGAACACACATGGGCTTCTGCTCCCATCCCTGCCCCCCATCCTCAAGCTAAGCAGCTACTGCCAGCTCATGTCCCCTGTGGTGAGGGCCCTGAGGGCAGAAGTGGCAAACCACTGGGCAGTGGGGGAAGACAATTGCAGGTGTCCCAGCCTGTCTAGTGCTCTGTGAAGAGAATTGTAGGAAAAGGGGCTGTCCTAACTCCCTGACATGCTAGGGAACACTTGACTTTTACAGAACCACAAGAAGCAAACAGACAAGATTGCTGATCAAAACAGGACTCTCAACTAGACTGACACAGGTGCTGAGCATCCTCTTCTGTCCTGAACCTCTTCCTGAGCAAAACATGTAGAGTGGTGGATGCGGATGACACAGCTCACCACATCTTCCATAGCCCACTAATGAGTGGGCAGTGACAAAAGGGTGGGGACTCTTAGGCCATGGCAGAGACCAATCAGTGATTCCCACCCCAGCACAGTCCCCTTGGGACAAGCCTGCACAGTAGCATTCCCCTGTCCTGCACTCCAGGCCCCTGTGCTTTTGCCCCTCTTGCCAGCACTCTGGCAAGCTGGAGGAACTGGACAGATCCTGCCCTGGACAGGCCTTTTGGAAAATCTGCCTCTGAAGTTCCTCCTGTTGATTCAGAGCAAGTCAAGTGCAGTGGGTTCATCTTAGCTACAGCTTCACCTGAAGGTGTCTTTCTTCTTTTGCAAGAAAAATATTTGATCCTTCACCTACCTTCTTCAGCAGCTCTGAATCTCATGGAAGAGACTCCATGGGTCTAACTCCAAAAATAACAAGGCTCCCAGAGGGGGCAGTTCCAGGACAGGTTGCAGATAAGGGACAGGGACAATCACTGCTTTGTAGCTAGTCAGCTTCCAGGTTCTAAGGACTAACATGGTCACAAAGGCCTTGAGGACTAGCTGGCCACAAAGACAAGTTCCATGTGGATCCCATCTCTCACCTCCTGGCCCTGCAACACTGCTCACATATTAGCCAGTCTCAGAAGCAGCACCAGAATTTTTTTTTTTTTAATTTGTACTGGAATTGAACCCAGTGGTGCTTTACAAATAAACTATATCCCCAGCCCTTTTTAAAAAAAAATTTTTGAGACATGGTCTCACTAGGTTGCTTAGGGCCTCACTAAGTTACTGAGGCTGGCCTCGACTGTGCAATCCGCCTGCCTCAACCTGCTGAACTGCTGGGATTATAGGCACATGCCATCCCATCTAGCTCTGCCAGCCAGAATTTCCGAGAGCTTGGTGGTAGAGGGGCACATCTTCTGCCTGTGTGGCTGGCCCTTGCTGAGCCTGGTGTATCATAACATGGGCCCCACCACCACCAAGCACTTGCACTAGAGAAACATGGGCTCCTGAGCCTCTTGCATGGGAAACAGAGAACTGGGGGTCTGCAGGTGGAATGTAGGAGACTTATGCAGTCCAGCTGTGTGTCCAGCCATTTCTCCACTGTCTAGCACTCCCTCGGGCCCATCTCCTCCAGGCCCCATTCACTCCACTCCTCCTGCCTTGGGGGGGCCCTGCACTGGCTGTTCCACTGCTGGGAAATCCTTCCCCTACATATCCACCCAGTTCTCTCCCTTGACACCATCCAATCTGCACACCTGTCACCTTCTCAGAGACACCTACCCTTTGAAATATTGTCACTCCCAGCTCTCCCATTTTTTCCTATGTCATTTATCTTCAAATTATAAATCGCCACGTGTCTTACTACATAAGTTTCTTGTATCTCTTTGAGAATTTAAGTTCCCACGCAGCAAGATATTCACTGTGTGTCCACGGTTATTTCCCCAGTTGCCCAATAAATGTTTGCTCAAAGAATAAATTAAACTGTATAGGCACAATGAACATCTTCACTGAGCTTAATTTTACCCAATACCAACCTGTTTCACCCGTATGCCCATGGCCTTTTTGTTCTCAATTACCAAAGGAACTTGGTCGATGTTTTCGATATTCCATAGTCTCATGGTCCTATCCTAAAACAGGTTAAACAGTAAACCAGCTGTCACAAAAAAGCCTGTAGTACATGTAAGCCCCTCCTCCCAAGCCACACTGTCCCTCCGTTTTTCTTGGGGAACTGTCTTGTAGGAATATTATTTTCCATAACCCTTCAGTACATTCTTAAAATGGAGTACCATTGAATGGCCAAAAGAAACATGCTGTCAAGCCACAGAAAGACACAGAGGAACCTTAAATGCACCTTACTGAGCCAAAGAAGCAAATGTGAAAAGGTTACAGACTACATCATTCCAACTATATGATATTTTGGGAAAGGGAAAAACTATAGACAGTAAAAAGAGCTGTTGGGAGTTCTGGGGCAGAGGAGGAGAGATTTTTAGGATAGTGAACCCATTCTGTGTGCTACCTAGTCGTGGGTACATGGCAAAACTCATAGATCATACAACACAGAGTGAAACAATATAAACTACGAACTTTAGTTAACAATTCCAGAAAGGAATGCTGTTTTGTTGACACCTTGATTTTAGCCCAGTGACCCTTTGTTGGACCTCTATCCTACAGAATGATTAAAGATTAAATTTGTGTTGTTTAATGTTTAGACAGTGCCATCTCTGGTAATTTGTTATAGCAGCAAAACAAACAAACAAACAAAAAACCTTAATATACTGAGTAATGTTACATTTCCTAAGTCAGCAGTTGCAACTAAATGTCCTATAAGGAAACACCGGCCCCTTGCAGTGTAGAGCTGTCAGATTTCAACCACAATCACAGTTTCCTCACATCAAACCGTCTGTCAACCGTCTGTCAAATCATGACCAAAAAAAAAAAAAAAAATGTTCCCCATAGTTCCTAGATACTTTGATTCCAAAGCTGGAGTTTTAGATTCTCTCCTGGATTTCCATAAAGATTTTTTTTTTTTTTTTTTTTTTTTTTTTTGGTACTGGGGATTGAATCCAGGGGCACTTTACCACTGAGCCACATCCCCAGTCCTTTTTATTTTTTGAGACAGGGTCTCACTAAGTTGCAGAGGCTGGTCTTGAACTTGTGATTCCCCCTGCCTCAACCTCCTGAGTCACTGTTTGGCTTCTATGAAGATTTTAAAGAATCTGCAAAAAAAAATAAAAATAAAATAAAAAATAAAAATAAAATAAAAAATAAAAATAAAATAAAA
The DNA here is from genome assembly GCF_902686455.1 of Sciurus vulgaris. Taxonomy (NCBI): domain Eukaryota; kingdom Metazoa; phylum Chordata; class Mammalia; order Rodentia; family Sciuridae; genus Sciurus; species Sciurus vulgaris. The sequence continues at coordinate 41,977,869 of NC_136478.1, read as the reverse complement.
AATAAAAATAAATGCATGTTGATATTTATCTAAATACAAACCAAACTTTACTCATTTATCTGCATATTCAGTGAAGTTTGGCAAGCTCTGTTCATTCTATAAACTTTTTATGAAAGTAAATGAAAAACTAAATGGCCAGCACACCTTACATAACACATTCCTTAAAAGGAGTACAATTTATTTACCTATAATGTTGGGTCTTTCATAATAAGAGTTTGGGGTACTTTCCACCTCCCTCAATATGTGAAGTTGTTGATTATAGAAATGGAAGGAGACATCTCCTTTAAACATGTACCTACACCATGGCTGTTATCATTTCTAGCCACTGAATGATGTTAGAATGATGACTTACTGCAAAATCATATTTCTAAGGTATAGAAAAAGAATGTTACCTAATTTTGAAATACATCAAGGATGAAAAGAATAACTAGAACACATTTATGTACTGTTTGATGATCTTTGAAGAGAACATCATGAGTCAAAAAAAAAACGGGGGGGTGCACCTGAATTGTTCAGTGTTAGATGCAGGTTATGACAAAAATTACACAGTGAAAAGTTACTCATTTTTTGAAAAACATACTATAACTTATTTGGAATCCAACTAACATATCACAAGTTCAAATTACCTCTGTGCTTTAGAACCATCTAAATTATGATTATACCCAGTGTTTAAAGATAATGGACCTTATAGATAGGTGCAGTCCATGATGAATATATGGGGGCGAAGGAACTGAATGACAAATACTTGGTCTATTAAAACAAGCCTGTAAACTTAGTACACTTGGATGTTTTTGGAGAGCTGGAAATTAATTCCTACAAAGCTGAAAAACCTCCTGTTGCTAGTAAGAAATTCCTAAGTATTCCATATACAAATGCTTTTGTTGGGAGAATATTTAGCTTGATGTCCTGGAATTGCTGTAATGTGGAATTGATAAGAACCGAGCTGCAAGAATTTGATGTTTGATAAGTTTTACCTCTTCATAAAAGAAAAGAATGTCCTCGCTGGGCATGGTGGTGCACACCTATTGTCCCAGTGATTTGGGAGGCTGAGGCAGGAAGATTGCAAGTTCAAGACCAGCCTTAGCAATTTAATAAGGCCCTAAGCAACTTAGTGAGACCCTGTCTCAAAATAAAAAAATAAAAAAAGGGTTGAGGTGGTAGAGCAGCCCTGGGTTCAATCCCTACTACAAAAATAAAAAATAAAAAGAAGAAGGATATCCTAAAGACTGCAGGCAGTTCAAAGAAGTCTTATTTAAAAAGAAATAAAAAACATCCTGCTATATTAAGGTCAATGTTTTAAACATCTTTTTTGCTGCTGTGACTAAATGATCTGACCAGCACAATCATGGAGAAGTTTATTTGAGGGCTCACAGTTTTAGAGGTCTTAGTCCATAGAAGGCCAGCTCCATTCCTCAGGTCTTGAGGTGAGGCTGAACATCATGGCAGGAGAGGGTGGTGGAAGAAAGCAGCTCACATCATGGTTATCAGGAAGCAGAGAGAGACCCCACTTGCTAGATACAAATACATATTTCCCAAAGCCACACCCTAATTCCCACCTTCTCCAGCCGCACCCTACCATTTCAGTTACCACTCAATTAATCCCTATCAGGGAATTAACTCACTAATTGGGTTAAGATTCTCACAATCCAATCATTTCTCCTTCAAACCTTCTTGTATTGTCTTACATGTTAGTTTTTGGGGGGCACCACATCTAAACCATAATAGTCAGAAATAAACATGTCATTATTGGGTTTATTATGGTACAATGTATATAATATTATGGTCTCACTCATTCGTTAAGTGTGCACTTCAGTGACATTAAATGCATTCACAATCTTGTGTTACCATCACCACTATGATCACAGGTTTTTCATCATTCCCAACAGAAACTCCACTACCAATTAAATAATACCTTCCCCTCACCACTCCCTCTAGTGCGCGGCAAACACCATTCTACCTTCTGTCTTTATGAATGTAACAACTCTAGGTCCCTCACGTAAGTGCATTCAGACAGAATTTGTCCTTTGTGACTGGCTCAGTTCATTCAGCATCATGTCTTCAAGGTTCATCAAGGTTGCAGAATGCCCAAATTTCCTTCCTTTTTATGGTCAAATAATATTCCATCTTATGTACATGCCACATTTTACTCATCCATTCATTCATTCATTGATAGACACTTGCTTCAACCTTTTAGCTACAGTGAATAATGCAGCTATGAACTTAGGTGTACAAGTATCTTCTTGAGTCTCTACTTTCAATTCTTTTGAATATATACCCTGAAGTGGAATTGCTGCATCATGTGGTAGTTTAGTTCTATATCTGACCTTCTGAGAAACTGCCAAACTGTTTTCCATGCAGTTATGCTATTTGATGTTCCCATCGGCAAAGCACAGGTGTTCCAGTCTCTCCACGTCCGTGCCAACACGGTTATTTTCCATGGCTTTGATGATAAACTTTGTAGAAGATATGAAGTGCTGTCCACTGTAGTTTTGACTGAGATTTCCCTATTGATCGCTGATGTTGAGCACCTTTTTGTGTGTTTATTGGTCAGTAGTTTAATCTTCTTTGAAGGAATGTTGGGGCACTCAACCATTGAGTCACATCCCCAGCCCTATTTTGTATTTTATTTAGAGACAGGGTCTCACTGAGTTGCTCAGCGCAAGGGGCTGGCTTTGAACTTGTGATCCTCTTTCCTCAACTCCCAACCCGCTGGGATTACAGGCCTGCACCACCACACGCAGCGGTACCATACTTTTAAGGACTAGATCTGTGGTTAATGTTGAAGTCAAGAAGAGTGAGTCTTCCACTCTTCCTTTCTCCTCTTTCTCTTCCTCCTCCTCCTTCTTTTCTTCTTCAAGATGGTTTGGATATTCAGGGACCCTTCAATTCCTTAAGAACTTGAAGATTGGCTTTGCCATTTTTGTGAAAACAACTTAGAACCTTGATAGTGGTTGCACTGGATCTGGAAATCACTTTGGGTAGCAGACTTCTACCCGAATGTTAAGTCTTTGTGTCCATGAATGGAGGATGTCTTCCATTTACTTAGGTATTCTTTAATTTGCTTCAGCTTTCTGAGACTTTTTTAAATCATAGATGGGTTTTGGATTTTTCAAATGCCTTTTCTGTGTCATTTGAAATGATCGTGTGAGGTTTCCACCTTGTTTTGTTAATGTTATATATTATATTAATTGAAGTTATATTGAGCTATACTTGTATTCCTGGGAATGGGAAATAATGGTTTTATTTGCTAATATTTTGCTTCTATATTCATAAAGGATATTGATCTGTAATTTTTCAGTGATGTATTTATATTGTTTTGGTATCAGAGTAATGGTGACCTCATAGAATTTAGTTTTATACTAGATATAAGTATCTGTTTAATCAGTTCAGTTATATTTATGTTCTCTTTTTTCAAAAGTCTTACATCTTACATCTATCTTTTAAAATATGCAATAATAGAGCCTACAAATGTACCTATAAGTTTCTTTTCTTTCAGATTTTAATATCAGGATGATGCTGGCTTCACAGAATAAGGTTTTTTTAAATATTAAATGTAAGTAGTGGGGCTGGAGTTGTAGCTCAGTGAAGAGTGCTTGGCTAGCATGTGTGAGGCACTGGTTTGATCCTTAGCACCACATTTAAAAATAAATAAATAAAAATAAAGGCATTGTAAATTTTTTTAAAAAAATGTAAGTAGTATCTGTTCAATTAGTCCTATTGTATTTAAGTTCTCTTTTTAAAATAATCATGTATCTATGTATCTTAGGAATATATATATAGCTGGGCACAGCGGTGCATGCGTATAATCCCCGTGGCTTGGGAGGCTGAGGCAAGAGGATCAGAAGTTCAAAGCTAGCTTCAGCAACTTAACGAGGCCCTAAGCAACTTAGCAAGACCTTGTCTCAAAAATAAATAAATAAATAAAATGGGCTAGGATAGTTAAGTGTCCCTGGTTCAATACACAATATCAAAAATAAATTAATTAATTTAATTAAATTAATAAAAAATAAAATGGGCTGGGGATGTGGCTCAATAGTTAAGTGCTGCTGGGTTCAATCCCTGGTTCAAAAAATAGATATATATTTACATATATATATACACACACATATATAGTATACATATATATTAATATTTCCACAAAATTTAAATATCCAATAAAGATTTTTTTAAAAGTCACAGTAAATTGCTGTACCTTTGGATAGGAGGAAACATTATAAAATATTTTTATATTTTTAACATATTCATTTAAATAGCCCTACTGTTAATTACTACGAATTGAAATTATTAACTAATCCTGTTTTTTATAAATAATAGCATTCATGCAACAGAAAAGTAAAAAAAAAAAGAATAACAATTTTAAGTAAATATTCACTTTTTCTATTTTTATATTAAAGTAATAACACATCAGCATACGATTTTTATTACATACTGTATTATTATTTTTATTTTATTTTTATTTTATTTTATTATTATTTTTATTACATACTGTATTATTAGGTTTTTAGTCTGGTGTGTCTGTATCCAAGTTGAGTCTCTAAAATGTTGGTAACATTAGGCAGAGTCTTTTGCATAGTCTCATAGACCCAGAGATCTCCAGCTCAGAGAATGCTTTGATACAGGTGGAGGGGCAAGGCGGGCCCTAACTTCTCTTATACTCCCACTAGGAGGACAGCCCTTGGGAAATCCAAGGCTAGCTGTTATGTGCCACTGGAATCACAAGACACTGTGATGTAGACAGAAAGGAGGGAAGACCCACCTGGGACCTCCCATGGTCTCTGCGGCTTGTCCATGAGCACATGTTGCCCTCCAGGGCCCTCGCCTCTTTCTCCAACAACACTCACATGTCAATGGCACAGACACAGAAATACCTGGAAAGTCTCCACATTTGCAGATTTCCACATTCCCAGGCAACTCCTGGAAGCAGACATCAGACTGAGCCTGCTGGGGGATTTTATACTTGGGAATAGCACTCCTGCTGTCACCAATTCTCATTAACAGGGTAGATATTTTAAGTCGCTCATAGCTTGGCCACTTTTACCTTTGAAGCAGACAGGATCCATTTCTTGTTGTTGCTGATAGCAACATCCATTACCCAGTCCTCATGACCCTGAAGAAAAATAAAAATTTAACAAGGACCTAGGGAAAATGCCCATATCCCAACGTTCCTTACATTTAAGAGCAACTAATTGTACTGCCTGGTTTCATCAATATTCAAGGTGGAACACAAACTATGAAGACGTGTGATATGTATGTGTATCATGGCACTGCATGTGTTTTTCAAAGAAGTTCTATGGTGTTTAGCAGAAGGGAAGGAAATGAAAGCTTGTATACCCATCTGGTCCTGGGTTTTTGTTTGCATTCTTTGTTCTAGGAAACACCACTTGGAGCTCTTGACTCCAAGTAACTACAAACTGATTGACTGCAGTGTAAGTAAATGGTCAGTTGTCTTCCCCAGGTTAAAAAAAAAAAAAAAAAAAAAAAAAAGGAGCTCAGAGGAGATAGGTGCCGTTGCTTCATGATGTTAGGCCTCTGTGTCAGCATCGTTATCATACTCTGGCCTTTCCCTTTGGAAAGAGGTGAAAGATTAGGCAACAGAGCATGGGAGATGGCAAAGGAACAGGAGAGGTTAAACTGTTGCATCTAACAGAAGGACAGAAATTTGAGGGTTAAGGAACAGCAAGAGAGAAGAGAGGCTAGAACAACCTAAGAGTGGACAAAAGGATTTTTAAACTCTGGGAGGTTTAACATTCAATTTTAAGCTGTTTGTTTGCTACAGTGTAACTCCCTTTGCCTCCCCAAATCCTAGTTAGAGAGAGCTCAAACAGACCAGCCCCAGGGGCCTGGACACATGCTGCTCAAGATGGCCCAGTCTACATGTGGGTTGCTGGAGACAGAGAGATGAAGAATCATGGTGCAAGCATCCATAACCAAAGGTGGTCATGAGATTGTGAGGTCAGGGAGTATGCAGAAACCAGGGGTATGGGCCCCCTGGAACGGGGGCACTGAATGAACCAATCCTGGGTTCTTGTTGTGTTAGATGACATACCCCTAATTACAAAGTCACTTTGAGTTGGGTCTCCTCTAACTTTCAGCCAAAAATACTCAGTAAATGACTCTCATTTTGGAGCCCCACAGCATTCAATGCATGCCTCATTACGGAATTCATCCCTCTGCATAGTAATTTCTATTGTTCTTAGAAACTTTCCAATCTCTGGGGTTTTGTATTTACTGTTCCATCTGCCTTCCTCAATATCCTCATTTACCCAGGCATACCTGCCATCCAGTTCTTTGATTAAGAGCCTCCGCTGGGAAGCTCTCCCTGCTAAGCCAGGGTCGGTTAATTCCTGGAGCCTATTTCTATCATGTCACCCTGTTGTGGTTTCCCCATTCCATTCATCGCTGCTGCTGATTCCTTTGGTGGTTCCTTGTTTGTCCTTCCCCACAGAGGGATCAGCTCCATTAGGAGGCACCTAAGTCTGTCTCACTGCTGTATCCCCAGACTCTGGCACCCAGCATGGATTGACTAGCAAAATGAAGCATCCTCTCTCTAATGCTGGCACTTGTACCTTCAAGGACAGCTTCCGGTAGCCTTCTCCTACATCCCAAATAGCCACAGACTTGTCGAACCCTCCAGAAATGAGAAAAGAGTCTGCAACACAAAATGAAAGAGTTTGGGTGGGGGATCATCTTCCCTAGCGAAGTGTGGCCTCCTCGGTGAGGCCAAAGCAGGCTGAGGATGCATTTGTGAGGCACCACCATGGTTCACTCTGATGACACTAAAACCCCTTCCTGGTGTGGCTTAATGACCTCCAGCCAATTATATCCCACACTTATTCACTGCAGCTACATTTCATAGTTATTACAAACCCTGAATTAGCACATATTGAACCATTGCTCCTAGGGGCAATACAGGGTTGGGTTTCTACAAGCCTCTGATCACAATATTTTCATCCATCAATCAATTCATAACCTCATTTTATGTGCTGTCTAAAGACACCTTATTTTATTCATATGTATATAATATACACACATATATATGGTTGACTCATTAGCATTGAACTCACAGCCAACAACACTGTAACTCATGCCTGATGAAGCATACACAACACACGTTTTCCTCATAAGAAACATCCTTGCACATAGGAACATTAGACAGCACTTTAGCACTATGCTCAAGAGGCATTTTAAACAGCAAAATTGCTTACAAAAGACACAAAAATGAAAAAACAAATTGACACTCAATAAGCCACAAAAGGACACTTTCCTTTGAGAGCTGCACCAAGGAGGCAGAGCATCACCTTGTGCATACTCAGGTTTCTCACTGCTCTGCACATGTCTGAGTGACCTCAAAAGGGTATTGAGGGCTAAAGATATAGCTCAGTTGGAAGACTACTTGCCTCCCAAGCACAAGGCCCTGGGTTCAATCCCCAGTACGGCCGAAAAAAAATTAAAAATAAAAAAAAAATAAAAGGGTATTGATTTTAGGGTCACATATAAACTTTAGTGACTAGGTAAATGTGAAATTAACAGAATCTGAAATAGTAACAATTGACTGTATGTGATTATGAATCCAAGAAAGCCAAAGACAGAGCTGGTGGGACACCTCCTAGTAGGAGTCTGACTTAGACATAAGATGCTTCTGAAGAGGGAAAGTTGTTCAGTTCCTAGCATTTCTCAAGCCAGACCCTGATTGTGTGTACACTTGCTGGACCCCTTCCCAGCCCCCAGACACACAGAGCAAGCCTTACTAGGATAGGAAAGCACACATTTGGCTCCTAGGGTCTAGCCAAAGTTGTACTTTCATGACTCACCGCAGCTTCCTGTCACTGTCCCTGTTCACTTCCTTGTCCCCTCACCTGACAACCGCTCCCCAGCTTCCTGTGGGAAAACACCCCTCACCGATTCTTAGTCTTTTGGTTCAGAAAGTACAACCTCTAGCTCTGGGGATAGACAAGTCACCCAGATCTGGCCCCAGTCTTTTATCTCTTGATAAATGACTGGTTCAGAGATAGGCATATGTTCCAAGCTGAGCCAATGGGAGTCTTCCTTGGGATTTGTGCTGATACCATGAAAGAGAGGGTCTCTCTTCTTCCAGGATTGCCAGTGACCTGAAGCAGGTGAGCCTGGACCACCAGAGACCATCTTTGCCTCCTGGAGAGAAAAGATCAATACAAGAGGAAAGAGGAGTTGAGAGAGTGGAGGTATTGGATTCCTGACAGTGTTGTTTGAGCCTGTGAACACATCCATGCCTGAAGTCAGACCTGCTTCTTGACTTTGCATAACACAAGTTAGTAAGCGTCTTCTGTTGTTTGAGCCATATTGGGCTGAGTTTCTGGCATTTGTAAACTTGGGCCTTGTCCTCATGGGAAAAAGAAATCCACCCTCACTGCTGGAATCCTTAGAAATCACTTCTGGCTGGGCACAGTGACACACACCTGTAATCCCAGCAGCTCAGAAATCTGAGTCAAGAGGACCACAAGTTCAAGACCAGCCTCAGCAACATAGCACGAGGCGCTAAGCAACTTAGTGAGACCCTGTATCAAAAAAAAAAAAAAAAAAAAAAAAAAATAGAAATGAGTGCAGGGGTTTGCTGGGGATGTGGCTCAGTGGTTAACCACCCCTGGACTCAATAAAAAAGAAATTGCTTCTCTTTATGTTTTTAGGAAAGTCCATACGAGTGGAACATGAAGAACCTTGCCCAGCACACAGAACAGAGTCCCCTGTGTACTAATCACTCACTATCTCTGGCAAAGCAGCAGGAGCTCACGCAACCTTCGTGACCCTGCATCAGAGTCACACAGGCTCCTCGGTTTCGAAACTCCCCTGTGTGCACATTCCATATTTTTAAGTTTTTGTCCCAAGAGCTGGAACACAGGAAGTGGCCACTGAAGGTAAAACAGCAGTTGGAGATTGCGTTTTCATGCGCCCTGAAACACAGATGAGGCACATGTTAGTAGTTTGCTCTGGGAGGACCTGAAAACGTACCTAAAGGGGGTAGGAATGTCAGGAGGGGACACCATCATTTATCTCCTGAGCAAATGGATGTCCTTCCTTTAATCACTGTCTACCATGATCCAGATACGAATTTCTCAGACTGTCACCCTATCCTAGGGTTCCCCAACCAGGCTAATATTAACATTTTGTGCTGGATAATTCTTTACTGTAGAGGCCCATCCTATGTAGGATGTTTAGCAACATCTCTGGCCTCTGCCCACTAGATGCCATTTGCTCCCTGTTGGAGTAAACACTAGTGGCTGGGAGGGTTGTTCAGCTTATTTTTAAATGGACATGTTTCTTTCTTTTCCTCTCTAACTGCTCCTCCCTAATTTCTCCCCCTCCCTAACTCAGGGGAAACAGGATTACCTTTATTCCCCCATTCTAGGCAGATTTATCTGTCCCTGAGTACACACCCACCATAGGAATGAAGTATCTAGACTTTGGGGATGGTACCAGAAGATATCAGAAATGACTATCTCCCAAATTAACGAGTGATTTACAACTCCAACAGAGAACACGGGGAATGGACCTCCGAATCACCTCTTTAAAAGCCCCCTGCTCCTGCTGATGGGCAGACTCACAGCATTTGGGACAGGAGCTCCTGTGTTACTCCTTTGCTAGCAAAGCAATAAACCTTCTTTTTCCTTTTTCTCAAAAAAATAAAAAAGTTTAAAAAGTTTGTTGTTCAGGGCAGTGAGATAAGAAGGACTAAAGAATGTGACCAGGAAGAAAATGGAGAGAGGAAGCTGGCCACTTCCCTGTGTCTAATCTTCACCTGTGGATCAAAGTAGAGTGACCTGGGTTATAAAGTGGAAGAATGTACTCGTAAAACATCTGAGGAACTCCACCTGCGGAGTGGGCATGCATCCTATCCCATAAATTCCCTCAGGTGGTAGCCACAGTGTGGCCCTCCATTATGTCCTGGTCTGCCACTGCCAAGGAGTAATAAAATGTCAAAACCCTCTCCCTTGAGTCTTCTAGGTTCCTTCTTTGGGATTGGAAAAACAAATACTGGGGCCTTTGCAGCCTGGGATGGACTCATTTATGACAACCGGTGCCTACTGGGGAACAAAATTGCCCTCAGTTAAGAAGCACTGGATATTCGAGAGCTTCATATGGTTTGGAAAAAAAGCAGTTGAAAGTCTTCATTGGTAGCTAATAGTCTTTCAAATATGGATTGTACATACAAAGAGGTCTTCTCCTACCTCCTTCCCTCTCCTTTTCTCCCCCTGGCACCCAGCCAGCCTTGGCTCCTTCTCCTCCATCCCACCTCATCTCCCCCTGACCCACTCCTCTCCTTACTCCCCTACTGCTCTACCCCACTGCCCTCTCCCCCGACCTTTTTTTTTTTTTTTTTTTTTGGTACCAGGGATTATTTAACCTTATTCAACCCAGGGGCACTAAACCACCAAGCCACATCCTTTGTTATTTTGAGACAGGGCCTTCCTAAGTTGTTGAGGCTGTCTTTGAACTTGCAATCCACCTGCCTCAGCCTCCCACATTGCTGGGATTACAGGCCTGCACCACCACACCTGGCTTGTTCTCAATTTTAAACGTCTTCCCTTCTTGAAAGAAAAAAGATCTGTCAGAATTTGGCCACCTTTTGTTTAGTTTGTGATCCTCAAACTATTTTTCCTTTGACTCTCATTTTCTCTTAAAAACAGCTTTCAATTGGACCATAAAACTGTGCATCCCTGAGCAGCTTGGATCATAAAAATCAATCGTTTCACCTGAACAAACAGTTGAACGAACTGTTTTCTACAGTTCAGGCCTGAGTTTCACGCCCTGTTCCAGCTCATTGCAGTGCATACACTGAGCAAGTTCAAAAGAGAAATGTCAGCTCCCCAGGAGTGTCCAGGGTAAACCTCTCCAAATCCCATTGCCTGGTGAGCTAAGAACCATCCTGGCATATACCAAGGTAGACAACAGGCACTTTCCATAATGCTGACACTCACTCAGGTGTAAACCAAGACTATCTCCTATTCTCCAGGATTCTAATTTCAACTAAATTTCAATACTCACTAAATATTGTTTCACTTGTACAAAAGTTTGGAGAAAGTACTTATGTTATGCTTGTAGTTCCAGACAAGATAGGGATATTGTTCTCCCTAAAAAGCCTATTCTCCCCTTCTCCCTATTCATCCTGCTAAGTACAACTAATAACCCCAGGGAGTATTTATAAAGTAGATACTAAAACTATGGAAGCTTGGTGCAGTAGTGCACAACTATAACCCCAGCTATTTGGGAGGCTAAGGCGGGAGGATTGCAAATTTGAGGCCAATCTGGGCAATTTAGTGAGACCCTGTCTCCAAATACAAAATAAAAAGGGCTGGGGATGTAGCTCGGTAGTAGAGCACACCTGGGGTCATTCCCCAGTTCAATCAATCAGTCAATCAATCAATCAATCAATATTAAAAATAAAAAGGGCTGAGGACATAGTTTTGAAGCTCAGTGTTCTAATGCCCCTGGGTTCAGTTCCCAGCAAGAATGGGTCCCACAGTTGTGGCAGGAGGGAGAAGGAGAGTATGGAAAATGGGGAGAAGAGGCAAACCAACTTAGGATCCGAAGTCCCAAGCACAGCATGCTGTATTTCAGGTTTACTTTTTTGTGTCACATATCCTGGACTAGGTGCTGGAAAAGTCTATGACCAAAAATGACAACAACAATGTGTGCAGGCAAATTTAAAAAAGAAAAGTCCATTTTCCCTGACCAAAGAGCCAAGAAGGGGCAGACCAGCAAGACAGAAAATGTAGTGAGTGCCCCACTTCAGCCAACACCTCAGGAAAATCTGCAGCCCCACCTGACTCATGTCAGCAAAAGCTAAATGGGAAGCCACGATTGCCATCCCGTCAGGCTGGAACAAGGTGGCCTGCTCAGAGGTTTCAACATGACTCCAAGTCTCATCATACCCCAAATGTCCAGGATATAAATGAAAATCACTCATCCTACCAAGGCCTAGGAAAATCTCAATGCGGGTGAGAAAGGTAGTCGACAAATGCCATTCTCTGAGATGACAGAAATAGTAGAATTATCTGACCGTCACATTAAGAAGCTATCATATCCCAGCAGCTCGGGAGGCTGAGGCAGGAGGATTATGAGTTCAAAGTCAGCTTCATCAAAAGTGAGGCACTAACTAACTCAGTGAGACCCTGTTTCTAAATAAAATACAAAATAGGATTGGGGATGTAGCTTAGTGGTCAAACTCCCCATGAGTTCAATCCCTGGTAACCCCCCCTCCCCCCAAAAAAAGAAACCATCATAGGGGACAATTATTATGATCATGCTTGAAACAAGCACAAAGAGAAAAACCTCAGTGAAATAGGATTGGGGATATAGCTCAGTGGTATAGTGTTTGCCCAATATACTCAAAACCCTGGTTTGATTCCCCAGCACTCCCCCAACACACACATACACACATAGTAAAAATAAAAAATAAGGAGAGCCAAATAAAATTTTAGAAATGAAAAATATAGTAACTGAAATAAAAAATTCACTGGATGGCCTAATAGCACAATTGAAAGAAAAAATAATTAGTGAACATGAAGACAAACAACATGAATTATTCAATCTGAACAAAATACAAAAAAATAGAGTGGAAAAATAAAGAACAGAGCCTCAGACTATGGGACTGTAACAAAAGATCTAACCTTTATGTCACTAGAGAACTGGAAGGAAAGTGGGGAAAAGACAGGGCTGTAAAAGTAATTTTTTTAAAAAATGGTTGAAATATTACCAAATTGGGTAAAAGATATAAACGTACATATTCAAGATTCTGAGCAACACCAAACAGGATAAATCCAAAGAGATTTATACCCAGACACATAATAATTAAACATCTGAAAACTAAACACAAAGAAATTATCTTGAATGGGTCTAGTGGCACTTGCCTACTGTAATCTCAGCAAGTCCAGAGGCTGAGGCAGGAGAATCCCATGTTTCAAGCCAGCCTCAGCAATTCAGTGAGACTCTGTCTCAAAATTAAAAAATAAAAATGGCTGGGGCTCAGTGGTAAGAGCTCCCCTGGGTTCAATCCCCACTACACAAGAAGAAAGATTTAAAAAAGAAAAGAAAGAAAGTGATCTTGAAAGTAGCAAGAGATAAAAGACATATTAAACAACATGATTGATAGTGGATCTCTGGTCAGCAATCAGGGAAGTCAGAAGAAAGTGATGTGACAGTTTTTTAAGTTTAGAAAGAACTATTATGTGAGATTTCTAATCCAAAGAAAATATTCTTCAGGAATGAAAGAAATAGTTTGCTCACATACCCACTCTAAGAATGTCTCAAGGAACTGTTTCTACAGAGAAAGGAGACAGATAAAAGAAGGGATCTTGGGACTTCAGGAAGGAATACAGAATAGGGTAAGAGAATATGGGTAAACACAGTAGACCTTTCTTCTCCTCTTGAGTTTTCCAAATTATATTTGACAGTTTAAGCAAAAAAAGGTATCAAGTGCTTATGTTTATTCCTTGTAAGCTTCAAAATCATTTGAGATTATACGTTTTCAAAATCCTCATGCAAGACCAGCTATATAATCTTCAGTGCCCAATATAAAATTAAAAGGCAAAGTCCCAGTTCCTCAAAAAGTTAAACACAGTATTACCATATAACCTAGCATTTCCACTCCCAAGTACACAACCAGAAGACTCAAAAGTGGGGCTCAATCAGGTACTTATATTTCAGTGTTCATTGCTACTTTATTCACAGTAGCTAAAAGGTAGAAATAACCTAACTACCCATCAACAGATGAATAAACAAAACATGAGACATATACAATGGAATACTATCCTGTTATAAAGAGGAATGAAATTCTGATACATGCCACAATGTATATGAATCTTGCAGACATTGTTTTAAGTGAAATAAGCCAGTCACAAAAGGACAAACATCCGATGATTCCCCTTATGAGAAATATCTAGAATAGGCAAATTCATAGAGGCAGGAAGTAGATTAAAGTTTACCATGGGCTGGTGGGAGGGGTGGGAGTTGGAAGTTATTGCCTAATGGATGCAGAGTTTCTGTTTGGGGTGATGAAATGGTTTTGGAAACAGACAGCGGTGAGAGTTACACAACTATAAATGTAATTAATCCAGTGAACTGTGCATTTAAAAATGGTTAAAATGTCAAGTTTCATGTTGGATGTCTTTTACCATAATTAATGGCAATGTCATTATCAAAACTACTGAATTTGTCTTAAATGGGCTAATTGTGTAGTATGTGTTAACGATGAAAGGACCGGACCTGGGAAAGAAAGAAGACAGGGAAGCAGTGACTTCAGGGGAGGGAAACTGAATGGTTTTAAGACAGAAGAGATTTTCCACTCTATTGTACATTCTTTTGTACATTTTAAAATTTGTACTGTTTCACGTTTTACATTTCCATAAAAACAAGTTACATATTTTTGAAATAAAAAATCCTAGGTCCTGTGTTCAGAAATTATTCAAATTTAAAGATGCCAACAGCAGAGTTGGAAATCATGTGTGGGGCCCTTCTAAGGCCCACCCTGTGAAGACAGCCCTGACGGCTGGCTCTGAGGCTTCCTGCCTCTTTATTTTGCTAAACACTACATTTCCAGAGATCGTAAATTTAAGGCACATCAAAACTACCAGTAGATATTTCATTTATTTCCCTTTCCCACCATTGGGCCCACTGGGGCAACAGAATGGAGCAGACCAGGATGCTTGGCCACAGTTGGAATTGGGTGCCCTCTACTGCCTTCGCCCCTTCACTGCCCCCACAGAGTGGTTTTAAGGAGCAGGGCAGAGGGGAGCCTTCCTGGGCGTTGCTCTAAGTGACAGAGCACATGCTGAGGGTCCATGGTGAGGCCTACACGGTGCTCAAGACCTTTTCCTGCGTTATCTTATTCAGACCTCATCTCCGCTCAGTTTCAGATGAGAAAACTGAGGCCCAAGATCACACAGGATGGGCACCTACACCATCTTAATGCCTAGCCAGACCTCCCTGGGAAGCTGACCCACACAGAGTGGCTGGAGCATACATTTTCTAGGATCCTGACTCCAGGGCCTCCTGCAAAAGACTTGATCCATCTAATAGTGGCCACTTGCATGTCCCTTGAAAGCCCTGAACTATCAGAACTTCCCATTTTACAGGAAATGCTGGAAAATCATTTTAAAAAATTTTTAAATTTCTTTTTATTTTTGGGGTGCTAAGGGATTGAACCCAGGGGCCCTTAACAACTGAGTCACAACCCCAGCTCTTTTTTTTTTTTTTTTTTTTTTTGAGACAGGGTCTTGCTAAGTTGCTGAGGGCCTCACTAAGCTGCTGAGGTTAGCTTTTTTTTTTTTTTTTTTTTAAGTATCTTTATTAGTTGTTGATGAACATTTATTTATTGGTCTGCAGTTCTAAGAATCGAACCCAGTAACTCACACATGCTAAGCAAGTGCTCTACCACTGAGCCACAATCCCAGCCCTCTGAGGTTAGCTTTGAACTTGCGATCCTCCTGCCTCAACCTCCCGAGACTCTGGGATTACAGAAAGTCACATTTTTAAGGGGGCTCTGCACAATGTTTTTCAGTGTGGGTTCACATTGAAAATAAATGCAGCCAAGGCCCAGCACGGCTGAGAGGACACAACTGGTAGTTTCTCCCTGGCCTGCCTGTCTCTCTAGCCTCCTTGGAGCACCCATGACCACACTGGAGATGCCTCCATGGGGACACTGGCTTGTGTGTGGAATCCAGGAGGGCATGAAGGAAAATGTCCTGCCCCACTTCCAGCTGCCGAGTGCTGCCCACCTCCCGCTGACTCTTCTCACTGTGTGATGGTGAGCAGTGTGGCTTTGGATGTGACATCCCAGATCTTGATGGACCTGTCCAACGAAACAGAAGCCAACTTCTGGCTGTCAGGGTCAAAGCAGCATGCCATGATTGATCTTCTGTGATGATCTGTGGCACAGGGAGAGTGACTTGTCACCATGAGTTCTACATACTGGGTCTACATACATGCTTCTTGAGGTCTAGAAGGCTCACAAGACTTCCCCAGTCAGAAAATTTTATGAAGACACAATTCTAGTTTTCTTAAGGGACAATTCAGCTGTCCAGACCTTTCCTGAATGCCTGCTACGTGCTAGTCTTTGAACAGGGAGACCAATTGGTCTGCTCTTGCCCCCACAGAGCTCCCATCTGATAGGAACTACCTCCTACATGCTGAAAATCTTGAGAGCAGTGCATGGTACGTCATGGCTCCTGGCCAGAAGAGTCTAACCCACCCTCCCGGGATCCCAAAGGGCCCTAAAAGTCATCAAGGGAAACAGGAAAGGAAGAGTGCTCCAGGCAGAAGGAACATCACAGGCAGAGTCCTGGAGAGTGGATAGAGAATGGGGAAGTGTGGTGCCCAGTTAGAACTTGGAGTGTGAGGAAGCTGGGCAAGGTGAACCCAGCGGCTGTGGAGGCTGAGGCAGGAGAACCACAAGTTCGAGGTCAACCTCAGCAACTTAGCGACACCCTGCCTCAAAATAAAAAATAAAAAGGACTGAGGATATAGTTCAATGGTAAAGCACCCCTGGGTTCAATCCCCACTACTGCAGTACCTCAATAAAAAATAAATATGAGGAAAGGAAGAATGTGAAGTGATTCCTGAAGGGAAAAATATAATCTGTGGGGTGGCATATATATTATGGTAACATGATGATAAAAATAAACATAAAGAACCTATGGGAACTAAACACACACACACACACACACAGAGTGTTCAGGAAACTACCCAACAATGTACTGTTAACAATAGGTAGCTCTGGGCTAGGGTGCAGCTCAGAGGTACAGTACTTGTCTAGCCCTGGGTTCCAGACCCAGCACCACAAAAAATAGTAAAAATAGGTTATATTATTATTATATACTGTACTACATAATCATAATAATAGATTATAATATATATAATTATAATAGATTATTATCAAAATCTGGGCATGAGACAGGACAGGTGAAGGCATCTTTCATCTTTTAGTTTACACACTGAATTTGTTTTTACAATGATCACTTTTTTTTAACTTTTTATTTTGAGATAGCTGCAATTTTCCTTGCAGACATAGGAATAACAGAGAAATTCTGTATGCCCTTCACCTAACTGGCTCCACACTTACATCACCATAGTAGAGTGTCACATCCAGGAAACTGACACATTGTGATGATTACTTTTATATTGTAAAAATACAAGTGGAAGTATTAGGAAAGTCAAGCCACCACTCAATAAAAATTTAGGTCTTCAATGTCCGCATGAGGTTGGAGCAAAATGTTATTTCATTTGCTGCAAGCGTGAGACAAAAGGGAAAGTATTTACTGAAGCCTTGCTTTTAATTGTGCTTTTCTCAGTGGATATCCCACTTACTTAAGTGACTTTTTTCATAATAGTTCCACCAAAAAGCACTAGAAAGTTACTACCCATCAAATGACAAGCAACTGTTCCTACAGCAGAAAGAATGAGCAGGGAGCCTGTGCAACCTCACCTTTAATGTTTGCCAAAATGGTGGTATTTTTTGCATCCATTATGCAGATTCCACGATCCACATCTGAGCTCAAGGCCACATATTTGCCATCAGGAGAAAACTTACAGGACACTATGAAATAATCATGGTTGGTCCGCCACTGAAATGGAGCAACAATTGAAAGGTTGTTTTCCCTCTCTCTCTGACCCAGGTCTACCCAGTAGGGCTTTCTGCAATGATGGAACTGTTCTGGCTTTCACCATCCAATATGGCAGCCACTGACCACAAATGGTCGCTGAGTACTCCTAATGGGCTAGTAAGAAGAAAGGAACTCAATGTTTAAGTTTACTTAATTTTAATTAATTAAATTAACAATATCCGTGTCCGGGAGGGACACGGACAGGGAACACGTAGAGATATGGCAGCAAGGTTGTAGTCATGGCCAACTTTCTTCCTATTCAGTTGGGTAAACAAGACTTTACTAAATGTCTGCCCTATGACTGGTACCACAGACCAGACAAAACAAAAAACTAACCCTCACCACTCCCACCCGCAAGGACAAGAAGGGGACAATGGACTGCTCAACAGCATAGGAAAGGCGGATCTCTATATACATCATAAATCATAGTATTGTTATGTGATGGCTTTAATAATTTCCTCAAATTCTTCATCAATCTCCCACCAACAGGTGGAGTCAAAGAGCCCTCCATTTTTACTTCTAAAGAGTAAAATGTGGCAGAAAGAATACGGTACCAGGTTCTAAAAGAAATCAAGGGACTGGGGTATAGCTCAGTGGTAGAGCAGTGTTTGGCTGTTTCAGGCCCTGGGTTTAATCCCAAAAAATGAAAAATAAAAATGAAAAAAATCATAGCTTGCTCCTTGTTCTTTCTTGGATCATGTACTCCATGGGAGTTAACTGTCATGTCCGTATGTCTCCCCCGGGATCCACGTGGAGATGAACTGAGGCCTCCTGCCAACAGCCATATGAGTGAGCCATCTTGGAAGGAGATCCTTCAGCCCCAGGGGAGCCTTAAAACGACTGGAGCCCCAGAGGACATCTTTATTGTGACTTTACAAAATACCTGAGCCAGACCCACCCAGTTAAGCTGCTCCTAGATTTCCAACTGTCAGAAACTGTGTGAGATATAAATGTTGTTCAAAACTGCTAAGTTTCAGAATCATTTATCAAGGGGCAGTAGATATTAGTTCAGCAAAAGACATGGATGACTTGTGTAACAAGAATAAATAGCAGGACTTTTAAAGAAGAAAGAGAAAAGCACTTCGAGTAGGAAAACTGGCTAGAGACAAGAATAGGAAATTTACAACAGAAGAAATAAACATGGGGAAATGTTCAGCCGGGAATAATCAGTGCAAGTCTGGCTTTTCGCCTATTGTATGGACTAGAATTTTTTTAAATCATGATACCCAGGATGTGAGAGTAGGATATGGTGTACTTTCCTTGAGTGCCTAAGGGTACAAGTTGGCAAAACTTTCTAGAAGACATTTTTTAAAAACTCAATGCTGTTTAAATTAGCAATGAAACTGGGCGCGGTGGTGCATGCATGTAATCCCAGCGACTCAGGAGGCCGAAACAGGAGGATCACAAGTTTGAGGGCAGGCTCAGCAACTTAGCAAGACCCTAATCAACTAAATTTTAAAGTATTGGGGGAAAAAAGGGCTAGGGATATGGCTCAGTGGTTAAGTGTCCCTATCTTTAATTCCCAGTACTGGGATTAGGGATGTGGCTCAGTGGTTAAGTGGCACCAGGTTCAATCCCCTGTACAAAAAAAAAAAAAAAAAAAAAAAAAAAAGGAAGAGAAGAAAAGAAGAAGGAGGAGGAAGAAGAAGAAAAAAGGAGGAGGAGAAGGAGGAGGGTTGGAAATGTGGCTCAGCGGTTAAGTGGCCCTGGGTTCAATCCCTGGTACCAAAACAAAACAAAACAAAAAAAATTAGCAATAAAACCTAGTTATATACCCTAAAGAAACACTGGAGCAGTCACACATGCCTATAATCCCAGCAAGTCAGGAGGCTGAGGCAGGAGGATTACAAGTTTGAGACCAGCCTCAGCAACTTAGTGAGACCCTGTCTCAAAATAAAAAATAAATTAAAAAGGCTCAGGATCTAACTGAGTAGTAAAGCACCCCGGGGTTCAATCCCCAGAACCACCACCCCCCAAATAAGAGTTGGTTTTTAAGGAGAGGAGAGAAGAGGAAAGAAAAGAGGGAGCCATAAGTTGTTGCTGAGGGTAGAACAGAAGTGGAAACGGAGGAGGTTTCCAGTAGGCCCCTGATCAGGGCTGAGGTTGCCCAGGCATGGGAGTAGGAAAGGGTGGGAAAGGGTAGGACCTCAGGCCTGTTTGGTGGGTAGACAGTAGCCCCTCTAAGACAGAAAGAGAACAGATTAGAAAGGCACAAAGTCCTGCTTCTTTGGCCACATGGCCTGTGTCCCATGGCCTCAGCCCTACTTCCTGCCTCATCAAATTCAAACAGCCCACAGGAGACCCTGAATACCATGCCAACCCCAACCCAGCTTCTTTCTCTGTATCCAAACCCTTCCCATCTTTCAAGCAGAAGCCCTTGATCTGCCCACCACACCCCCTCCACCATCGACATCTTCTAAACTTTTCCAGCAATGACCACCACAGAGTGCTGTGCACATCTACATCTTAGTCCCCAAGAAAACCCTCCATTCCTGGAAGACTGGGTTTTTTTTATCATCTCCCCTAATTCAAGGTCCAGCCCAAAGCTACAAGGCCCAGTACCCCATGAGAGCAGGACATACATACCAATAGCTGGCCTGTTTCAAGGTCCCAAGTCCTCACTGTTTTGTCATAGGATGCTGCAATAATTCTAGAAATAAGATGACAAACATTGGGCCTTAACCACAGAGACAATTAGGCCTGTGCTTTCTACAAGGATTCTTTCTTCTTCTTATAATTTAGGACCAAGATTGCAAATAATACAAGAATCTTTCCAAAGATGCTCCATGAGCCCCACTGGGGAGTAGTGTATTCCCACTGAAAACAGAGAATCTAATATTACCAATTATCTTCTGTACTCCTTCAGCCAGCTGAATACACCCTTTTATATTTAAGGCTTTAAAAGTAGCATTTCTTCTGTTCTTTAATTTACTACGTCCTTCTAAGAAGATCTTTATAATTCATAAGAATCACTCACTTCCCTCTCTGCTCAAATGTCTTTTTACAGGAAACTGCTTTCATAGACAGCCGACTTTGTTCTGAAATATTTTCTTGCACATTTAGCAGAAAACAAATGCACTTTTGTCTCCTTATATTCCACATTTCTGTGGCAAAGTTTGTCTCTACAAATTCCCATGAAACTTAAATCCCATACTAGCTATTTTATTAGCCTACTAGTCTTAGAGTTGCTGCTCAGGATAAAATTTAATCCATTTGAAAGCAAGGGTTCTCCTCTGTTAAAGGCCCACCTCCCATTTTTTTCGCACCCATGTGAGTAGATTTAAGCAAACACATCCCTGAGGCCTCCCTCTTGTGAGACACTGCTTCCTATCCCTGACCCTTCCCAGATGGCAGTTCATGCTTTCCTAGGCCTCTTTCCCCTGAAAAATAAGGGCCTCAACTAGATTGCGAAGGCCCCTTGCAGCTGCCACAGTCTGTCTCCATGTGACTACAGAAAAGACACTTCGTGAAGAAAATTCAGATTGTATTAACCACAATAAGTGTTCTCTTTCAAGTGCTTTAAGTTTTCAACGTGCTTTCACATCCACTTGATTCTCACAACAAATGAGTAGACACCCTGAGCCCCCCCCGCATAGGTGAACACGGTTGTGTATTTACTTTAAAAACAAAAAAACAAAAACCCTGTCACTGTCATGCCTGTACAGTGGGCTGCTGGCTGCCTCTCACTTTTCCGGCCCAGTGTAGAAGAGAGGAAATGGTACCTTCTGCTGTCAGCTGTGATGCTGCACTCTGTAACAGGAGCTGTGGGCCTTTCCTCAAAATCCCGAATCACAGATCCATCAATGGCATCCTCAAATCAGTGGGAGAGAGAGGAGAGAGAGTGGTCACACCTGTGTTTGCTGAAGTCATGGACTGAGGTCAACAGCAGCCCTTAGCTTTCCTACGTGGTCTCTATGACTCTCACTCAGTTCCAAAGATCAAAAAGACTTCCCAACACCTCCTGCTGACCCTGAGCAGGAAGAACACCCTTGCCTTGCAACCCATTCTCTGAAACTCCCCTATTGCTCCACACACACCAGATGGGCATGGCCACTCTTGAAGCAGAACTGCAAAAGATAATTTTCTCATTATCTGCTGGCTAAAGGGCTTTACAGAATCTAGCAATATCTTTCAAAACTTTCTTTTTAAATGTTATATCCTTTGACTCAACATTTCTACTCTGAGAAGGTCCTCCTAATAAACAGATTTGTGGTCAAAAAAGTATGCATAAAAATGTTCATCCTGCATTATAGGTAAAGTGTGATGCAAAAATAAGGCAAGAGTCTAGGTGTCCATCTAAATGGGTTAAATGGTTAAAACAAATTGTGGTGGTATTCATCTGTGATCTCATGAGACTGAGACAGGAAGATCTTGCAAATTCAAGGTCAGCCTGGGCAACTTAATGAGACTCTGTCTCAAGCAAACAGAAATGTAGCCCGCCCAATAGGGGAACACTGGCAACTGCTGACAATGATACTGAAGGTCAATAATGACAGGATATGATGAGAGCAAAGCAGGGCACCAAAGCAGAAGGGTATCTGTGGTGGCAAAGACAAAATATTTTTAGTACCATATGTGCCAACAGTTTTTTAGGATAAGCAGCAGGGGAAGAGGGTATAGGAGAGCCCCCTTGACACAAAAGTTATTGGTAAGACAATGACTCACTCTTTCTGTTTTTGTTTTCTTTTTAAAACAATGACTTACTAGAAAAGGCTTGCATTGTTATATAAAATCATGGTGTCAGGGTGTGGGAATTTTTCAGCCTCAAAAGGGCAGGTCTGTGAGAACATTCCCTGGATATACAGAGACCACTTAGCTTCAGGACTCCAAGGCCTTCTGGGAAGAAAAGGACCCCATGTCAGGGGGACAGGTTTACTGGTTCACTGAACTCCTTTACAGTCATATTCACAGCTGAGAGTTATTACAGTGACAGACACGAAGCCAGACCAGCAAAGGGAAAGGGGCTTGGGGTGAAGTCCAGAAGAAGACAGGCCAGGCTTCCAACAGGTACTGTGGAATGCTTGGGAAGTGCTTAGTTCCTCCAGCAACAAGTTGCGACAACATGTATGAAGGATTGTCTTCCAGGATAGGGCTAATCACACAGGCACTCTCAGCCTAACACACACCCAGATTCCAGTACCAGAAGGAAAGCAGCTTGTACAAGCAGTTAAGGGAGTGAGCCACTCTTACCATTTAGAGAAAGCTCTTGTGATTGTAGGGAACTGTTTACCTATCAGGTTACCAAATGTAAGTCAGGGGCAGCCTTGCCAAGGCTAGCAGCCCCAGGCCTGCCATGTGAATGCTCTGCTGCATAGACCCAGGCCCCAACCCCTGTTCCAGAAGACCTGAAATAATGGGGTCATTTCAGGTGATCCTGGCAGATCCTACTCAAAGCCCAGTGGAAGGAAAAGACTATATATATGTGTGTAAACCAAGGAAATGATCACTGTGGGGCCTGGAACTAGGAGGCCCACAAAGTCTGGAGAGGGCTCCCTATCAACCAAGAGCATTACTAGAATGGACCAGTGCTATGGGGCTGTGCAGGTTCAGTACTCAACAGTGACACCACATGGCCAAGAGGAGGAATAGCAGATATGGACTGAAGAGCCAGCTCCTTCTTCATTTGGCATTTGAAAGCAAGATTCTAAATGCCAAGTGAATCCTGTGGATTCAATTTAAGGGGGGAATACTGATCAGCTTTTTAATGAAAAGGGAGGAAAAGACTCTAATAAACAGAAAAAATCAAGGAGATGTGATAATATGTGTAGTTCAAGTGTACTATGGATACATATTCAGTATTTCTATATGGTCCCAATTTCATAAATGTGTGTGTGTGTGTGTGCGCGCGCACATACAAAAAAAATACCCTCCAACAATTTCAGAGCAGGTAACTCTGGAGTCATTAACTGATGAGTTTTCTTTGTGTTTTTATGTATTCTCTGTAATAAAATCATATTACCTTTATGAGAAAAACTACCAAACTTACTTTTGTTTACAAATAAATTTTACTGTCCTCTAAAATAAAACACAGTGGTAGTAAAGAAATTATATCATAATTTTACAAATGGCTCGTCTATCCTACTTCAAGAAATCTACCCAAACTTATTTTTTTAATGACCATAAAAGTGTCAACATAGTTAGAGAAATTTTGGAAATAGAATTGAGAATGAATTTCTTCCTCAGTTTCTTCATAAGGACCTTCCAAATTATTCACAATGATCTCCCATTTAAGAAAAACGGGCTTTTGAAGGATGAAGTTAGAGGTTTGGGTGCTGATTGGAGCCAAGATGCTGGATATACAGAGACCACTTAGTTGTGAGGGGTAATGGCTTGATCATCTTTGGAGGGAAAGAGGGTTCAGGATGAGGGCAGAGGTTGGGGCAGGGACAGTCACAGCTGGCAGGGAGGGGCAGCAGGAGTCCCTAGAAGGGAAAGAAAACCAATGGGAAGTGAAAGGGCTCCAGGGAGGCGGCAAACAATGGGGCCAGCCAAGTTAGGAAACCCTAGGGAGAGCTGGCAGTGGTGGGAGCAGAGGGGAAGATATAAGAAAGGCCCAGCCTCAGGGATGCTAGGCCTGCCTGAAGAAGGCAGCAGAGGGTGCAGGCAAGTCCAGTGGCAGGGGCGGGGTGCTCAGACACGCTCCCTGGGGGAGGAAAAAGGATGACTTGGAGAAGGAGGAGGACATTAGAGGCAGCAAATGTGGAAGTAACTCCCTGTGGACAGGGTATGGAAAAGATAAGGAGCAAGGGCAAGTAGGCTGTGGTGGGGAACAGAGGCCACCTCCATGAAAGGTCCCTAATTTGGGGACAACCACCAAAGTGGAAACGGGTAGGTATCCATTGATGGAGACAAGAGCCCTTCAGGCAAAACAGAAAGAGACACTATGGCTGAAAATGTGAGAAGAATATGGAAGAATCTATAGATGGTAAAGCAAAACACATACTTGGGAAGTTGCCATGCCCCCTACTCTAGGTGATGATAAGAGTAGAGATTTCCTTGTCCTCACTGTATTTTGGTCACCCTAAGGACTAGAAAAGTGTTTAAGGGTCCTTGAGAAGGTAGCAGTTTTCTCAAGAGATCATGGGCTCTGGGGACAGGGGTGTTCACCAGGCAGCTACAGAAGAAGGCAGTGGTGGTCTTCTGGGGCCTAGCCTGTGGGTTAGGTAAGCCCTGTGGCAGCCCCAGCACACACAGCTGGTCCTGTGAGACTTCAGAGACTCAGGAAGGCCCAGGAAGTCATGTAACTACCTACAGTTACAGAGTTGGTGGGTCCAAAATTGGGGTCTGCACTGGCTTGGAAAGTCCTCAAAGCTGTGGTCAACCTGGCTGTGGAACCCACAGATGACAGATGTTCCTCTGTGGTTATCTGTAAAGTCAGGAGGTATTGACCATCCAGTTACCCAAAGCAGAACCAGGGAACCAGCCTTGACTCACTCCACCCTTCCCCCTCCTGCTTCTGAAGCCAGAAGATAGCAGAGTTCAAAACATTCTGTCCTCCCCCATGGATCACAACCCCAGCCACAGAGGCATCTTCACTTTGGTCCCTGATGGCCATTGTCATCTTCCAGTCCTGCTTCCTCCTCACCCACTCCTCACTAAACAGCAATGCCTTCAAAGAGACCTGTGCAGGTCTTCTAGTACATCCACAAAAGTTCTGGAAGGGCTCCAGGTAGTTACCTCTCTGCAACCTTGTCTGAACATCACACCCTCATTCCCTGCACTCCTGCCTCCTGCACCTTGGGGTGCCAATCTATACGCAGACCTACCTCTCTCAATCACCTCTCATGGACAGGTCCCAGGCCTGGCCATATTTCTGTCCTCTATGATCACCCAGACCTGGCCATACAGTCTCTGCGGATGGAAGAAGAGATCCAGAGAAATGACAGCTCAGAAACCTCACGTAGAACCAAGCACAACAGGACCATCCTCAAAAAAGCTGGGAGTTCTAAGTCTAGTGGTCTCATCCCCTGCTCTCACAGTGTCCAGATTCACAGACTGGCCTAAGCTATACTAATTTCTCTTTCTGGTGGCCTGACACTAGGGCAGGCTCTGCCTTCTTGCAACTTTATTCAGAAGGCCTTTTCAAACCTTGGGGTCCTTCGGTGTCAGGAAACAGTACTGCAGAACTCCCATAAAGGTGCCTAATCTTATACTGCAGGAGAACCTAACACAGGGCCACCTACCCACAGCTTCACAGTGCGATCATAGGAGCCACTGAGGAGCTTGGTGTCATTCACACAGAAGTGGCAGGAACTCACAACATGTTCATGCCCGCTCAGAATTTTAAATGGGATCTGAAAAAAAGGATAGACCACATAAGTTTAAGAAGGTTGTAGGAGCTGGGTACAGTGGTACATACCTGTAATTCCAGTGGCTCAGGAGGCTGAGGCAGAAAGATCACAAGTTCAAAGCCAACCTCAGCAACTTAGTGAAGCCCTAAGCAACTTAACAAGACCCTGTCTCAAAATTTAAAAATTTTAAAGGGGGCTGAAGAGGCTCAGTGGTAAAGCATCCCTGGTACCAAAAAAAAAAAAAAAAAGAAGAAGAAGAAGAAGAAGTAGTAGTTTGTAGAAGCTGTGTACAGTGGTACATGCCTGTAATTCCAGTGGCTCAGGAGGCCATGGCAGGAGGATCACAAGTTCAAAGTCAGCCTCAGCAACTTAATGAGGTCCTAAGCACTTTAGTGAGACCTTGTCTCAAAATAAAAAATAACATTTGCAAAATCATCAAAAAGAATATATAGCAATTGACTGAACAAAGAAAGTATAAAACCCACACTTGGGAAAAAAAATATTTTTGAAAGAAATTAAAGAAGATCTAAATAAATTGAAAGACATACCATGTTCATAGATGGGCAGATGTAATGTTAATATGACAATATTCTTCAAAATGATTCAACAATATCCAATCAAATTCCAAGCTGACTTATTTGTAGAAATTGCTAAGCTAATTCTAAAACTTTTATAGAAATTCAGGAAAACTCAAATAACCAAGACAATCAAGAATAAAGGTAGAGGACTCACACTTCCTAATTTCAAAACTTACTACCAAGCAACTAAACAAGATAGTATAATAATGGCATAAAGACAGAACTATAAATAAATGAAATATAACTGAGAATCTAGAAAGAAACATTCATATTTATAGTCAACTAATTTTTATAAGGGTGACAAAACAATTAAAGAAAGACAATAGCCTTTTTAGCAGTTTTTTTCTGAGATAAATGACTGTCCACATACAAAAGAACTCTTACTGCACACCATCTATTAAAACAATCTCAAAATGGATCAAAGACTTAAATGTAAGAGTTAAAACTATGACTCTTACAAGAACATAGGTATAAACGTTCATGATTTTGCACTAGGCATGGCATCTTAGATATGACACCAAACCCAAGCAATAACAACAAAAATAGACAAGGTAAATATTAGCAAAATGAAAAAAAAAAATTGTGCTTTGAAGCACAATTTCAAAGAGCACTTTCACTTCAGCAGCACATATAATAAAATTGAAATGATACAGAGAAAATTAGCATGATACCTGCACAAGGATGACATGCAAATTCATAAACATTCTGTATTTTTTTAAATATTTTTTAGTTGTAGATGGACACAATTGACCTTTATTTTATTTATTTATTTTTATGTGGTGCTGAAGATCAAACCCAAGGCCCCACTGAGCCACAACCCCAGCCCAACATTCTGTATTTTTAATGATCAAATCTTTGTATAGCCAGGCACAGTGGCACACACCTGTAATTCCAGCATCTCCAGAGGCTGAGGCAAGAGGATTGAGAGTTCAAAGCCAGCCTCAGCAAAAGCAAGGCACTAAGCAACTCAGTGAGACCCTGTCTTTAAATAAAATACAAAATAGGGCTGGGGATGTGGCTCAGTGGTCGAGTGCCCCTGAGTTCAATTCCTGGTACCCATCCTCAAATAAAACTTTGTAAAATAGAAAATTATTTAAATTTTATTTTTCTACTGACATTTCTAATTCTAGTGTAAATATTTATCAATAAAGAATTACTTTTTTAGAAAGGGATACCATCAAGAAAGTGAAAAAAATACAGAATGCGAATTTTTTATTTTTATTTTGTAGTACTAGGGATTGAACCCAGGGGCACTCTACCATTGAGTTGCATCCCCAGCCTTTTTTTTTTTTTCTTCTTCTTTTTTTTAAATTTTATTTTGAGACAAGATGTCACTTATTTGCTGAGGCTGGCTGTGAATTTTCAATCCACCTGCCTCAGTCTAAGTTACAGGGATTACAGGAATGTGCCACCATAATGGGGAATAATTTTTAATAATATATCTGAGAGGGGTTCTTACAACTCTTACAACTCATCAATAAAAAGGCAAACACTACAAACCAAAAATGGGCAAAAGGGCCAGGAATGGAACTCAGAGATAGAGGACTTGCCTAGCATGAACAATGCTCTGGGTTCAATGCCTAGTGCAGAAGGAAAAAAAATATATAGCAAAAGATCTGACCAGACATTTCTCTGAAGATTATGCAAAGGGCTGGTAGTGCATGAAGAGATTCTCATTATCATTAGACATCAGGAAACGTGAATGAAAGCCACAGTGTGACACCATATTACATTCATTAAGAGTTGTTGGCCAGGGATATGGAAAAATGGAAACTCACATTGCTGGCAGGAACAAAAGTGGTGCAGTCATTTTGTAGTTTTTCAAAAAGTGAAAAATGTGAATTAAAATATGACCCAACAATTTCACACCTAGGTGCAGACCCCGGAGAAATGAAAATATTCACACAAAACTTGTACATATATACAGAACACTCATGGCAGCATTACTCATTAAGTGGAAATAACCCAGATATCCAGCAAATGATGAATGAATAAATAAAATGTCACAGCCAATGTTATAGTTTGGATGTGAGGTCCCCCAAAGCTCATATGTGAGACAATGCAAGAAGGTTTGGAGGAGAAATGTTTGGGTTGTGAGAGTCTTAACCTAATCAGTGAATTATCCCTGATGGGATTAACTGAGTGGTAACTGGAGGCAGGTGGGGTACTAAGTGGTTCATTGGGGGCGTGGCTATGGGGTATACATTTTTTATCTGGAGAGCTGAGTCTCTCCTTCTGATCACCACGGTGAGTTGCTTCCCTCTATCATACTCTTCCACCATGATATTCAGCCTTACCTTGAGCCTGGAGAAATGGACCTGGCTGTTTATGGACTGAGACCTCTGAAATTATGAGCCCTCAAATAAAACTTTTCCTCCTCTACAGTTGTGCTGGTCGGGTCTTCAGTTACATCAGTAAAAAAGCTTAACAGCCATACAATGAAATAGTATTTTATTATGAATAAAATACTGACGCATACGACAATGTGGATGAACCACTAAAACTTCATGCTAAGGAAAATAAGCTATTCACAAAAGACCACCTGTTGCTTGATTCTCTTACTATGAGAGAGTCAAGAATAGACAAATCTATAGAGACAAAAAATAGATTGGTGGTAGCCTCGGCCTTGGGGGATGAGCCATGGTAATGGAGATTGACTGATAGCTGGTACAGGGTTTCTCTGAGAGTGATGGAAACATTCTAGAATTGATCGTGGTAATGGCCGGTGTGAAGAAAGGTTGAGCAATGAGATGAGAGGTTTGGGCTTTGCTTCCAGGAAAGCAAGCATGCTCGGACGAAGTCAGAGAAAGTGTTGGGCATGGGTGGCACGCAGGGTTGCGAGTGACCTCGGGATGTTTGGGGACCAGCAGGACTGTGGAGATGCGGGGGAATAAAAGATACCTGCCTTCATAAGGTATGGGGACAAGGGGTCACGGGACTCATGGAATCCGCCACCAGAGGGCACAAGCAAACCATGGCAGGTAGCGGGTGAGGGGCCTCCCACCCTGGCCACCCCAGGGTTGGGCTCCTTTCCGCACAACAACCCTTGTTCCCCAGTAAGCAGCAGCGCTGGACGCCGTGACACCCGGCATCTCCTCCAGTTGGCCCTGCCACAGCGGCTTCTGAGCCTTTTCCCTCCAGGGATGCCACAGACAGGCAGAGGGAGCAGCTGGAGAAACCAGGTGGGTCGCCCACGAGTCACCTGCAGGCCTGCGCGCCCCGTCACCGAAGATGGTTCTGACCTTAGAAAGGGGCTGGTGGTCGCCCCAGACCTTTTCCTCTGGCATTATCTCCTGCTTCATAGGCATCTGCGGAGTGTCCTTGTCCAAAGCCAGGGGGTCGAGCGAGGCCAGCAGCCGCGTGTGGTATATATCCGGGACCGACATCTTGAAGCGGCCCAAGGCTTTCATCACCGTAGTCGCCCCGGGCACTCTCATAGGCCAGTGCATTCCCGGCGCGATCGAGGACAACCTCTTCCGGTCCTTGTTCGTGGATCTTGGGGGACCTGGCCGCCTTGAAGCCATCTCTGGGCCCAACCTGCTGGTGGCCACCCACAGGCCTGGCTGAAACGGTGGCACCACGCGCGCCTCACGAGGCCTTTGGACCCACGGGCTACCTTGGGTCAGGCTATCTGGCCGCCTGCTCACCTGCAGAGAGAAAATGGTTCCTCCCACCGCAAAACACTGTTACCCCTAGAAAAATGGGGTCAGGCTCTGGGCATAAGAGGACAAAGCATGCAATTTTAGTGACCCGTCTTTGTGCCCTCCTTTGGGTCTTCCTGGCTTCCTGGCACAAAGCAATTTCTGTGTCCTCTGCATGTATAGGAGCTCCTGGGTAATCCACTTCGTGTCTGTCAATTGACAGAGAAATGATCAATAAATTATGGAATGGTCCCTGGATGAAATACGTGCCGGTGCAGCTGTTATGGGAGTGTTCACACAATTCATAAGTAAGGGAAAGATCTGTCACAAGGTCAATGAAAATAACAGGGGGAAATGCTGCCTATAGTCAAGGTTACAGTTGCCTGTGGCTAACAAAGACTGAATGGAATTAGTCCAAAATATTGGGTTGTCACCTCTGGGTGGTAAAACTAGAACTGCTTTTTCTCCCCTTCTTTCTCCTCTTATGATCTGATTTATGAGGTTTCTTTCATAATGTAAAAACCTCTGATTTGTTTTTTTCTCCACCTTGCCCCTAGCATGCTAGGGCTGGAACCCAGGCACACTTTCACGTTAGCTAAGCACTCAGCCACTAAGCTGCACTTTGCTTTTTGAAAAAATGTTTCTCATGGGTGTACAGGAAGTAGCCTCAGAGCAGGGACCCAAGGGCTATGAGTCAAGGACCTGAAGCAGGCGTGACTCAGGCTGTGGGTGCACATTCTCCCATTCTGACTCCCTGCCTTCTCACACACTTCAGTGACACCAACTCTGAGAGTTTAAAGACCCAGGACCCTGGCTCAGTGCTGCCCGAGGGGCTCCTGGCTGCCACCAGTAACCAGGAGTTTCACTTCCAAGGGAGCAGGAGGGAAGCAACCACCCCTGTCACACCCACATCCTTCAGTAAGTCCCAACTGCCCTTACAGTGCTCAATTCTCTTTATAACAAAACCATGAGAAAATCTTCATTTTTAATTTCTTTTTAAATATTCCAGGAAATTAAAAACCCAAGAAGAAAATAGAAAAATGCCACTTTAATTAAACTGTTCAGTCTGAATTTCTCCCTGTGACACTAACTAAAGTTAAAAATAGAAATCAATTTCTACAACCTTTCAAGGCAGCCTTTGAAATGGCAAGGTTTTAAAAATTATTTTACAGTAGGAATTTACATATAAATACAATCTGTACAATACATTAACTGAACAGTCAATGAGTTTCCATCATAGAGGAGATCTGATCCTGGGACAGGCCAGGGCAGAATTCAATTACTGCCTTCTTAGTGGGAGACATTTCAGTCTGGAAAGAAAACAGAAAAGAGAGAGAAGGTATGTTAGAAGTGAACTGAAAAATGAAAAAACTCTGTAAGGAATATGTGACCTCCCTCTGGGTCACAATGGAATATCTCCACTCTGAAAGCATGATGAAGTGTAGCTTATTCTATATCTTAAACTGTTCCTTCTCTTACCCCCAAATGCAAGGAGACTCACTCACTCACCTCTCACAGTAGGACCTGTTTCTAAGAGCAACTTCTAATCCTGGTTTCACTTACCACTTCAGCCACTGTATGACCTTTTGAGAAGGAACTAAGGAATGTTTGCTTCAGGGATAAAAGCTCCCAAGTCTTTAGTCTTAAATCTCAATTTCATACATGTAAGAAAGTTTATGGCAGCTCTACTCAGAGTAGGGCTGAGTCATACTGGTTCTAGGTCCTTACTCTGTGTAGAAAACCAAACATCAGCTAGTATACAGTGGCGCATGCCTATAAGTCCAGCAACTCAGGAGGCTAAAGCAGGAGGATCACAAGTTTGAGACCAGCCTCCACAACTTACTGAGACCCTCTCTAGAAATAAAAATAAAAAAAGAATGGAGATGTAGCTTAGTGTAGAGAGTCCTCAGTGCTGAAAGAAGGAAGGGGAAAAAAGGAAGGAAAGGAGGTAAAATAAACCTTTTTTCTTTATAAGTTGAGACAGGATCTCGCTAAGTTGCTGAGGCTAGCCTTGAACTTGCAATCCTCCTACCTCAGACTCCTGGGTCACTTGGATTGCAGGCATGTACCAATGTACAGCTAGTGTATATACAGATTATATATAATATACACACTTTTGAGTTAAGGAAGGCCTTTTTAAAAAGATGAAGTTGTAAAACATAACAACAAAAACTGATAAAAATCAAGTAGTCCCAAAATTAAAACTTTTATACAACAAAGTTAAAAGTAACAGGTAATACACTAAAATACAAATAATTAGTATACAAAAATATTATTTATTTTCTAAAAATCAGTGAAACAGTAGTGTTAGTGGAACAACCCAACAGAAAACAGAATGACAAACAAAGGACATGAACAGGCTATTTATTTATTAAAAAAAAAAAAAAACACACACACACACACAGCAAAAGCTGAGAAATATGAAAACATGCTCAACCTTGATAAGTGACGAAATGCAAAATAAAATGAGACCATTTTTTACCCATCATACTGGCAAACATTTTTGTAACACTGGTAATCGTTGTAACCAATGTAGTAAGTAAGTACTTTCATGATTTAAATGGATATAGCCACTTTGGAAAGCACTTTAGCAGTGTTTATTCATTATAAAGGTTCATACCCTACAAATTTTATGCTATAAATGTAAGTTTATATTTATATTAAAAATATGCACAAAAATGTGTGTGACAACACAAAAAAATGTGTGGGTGTGTATGTGTGTGTGGGGGGCGGGTTGCACAGAAATGTCTTGAAGGATAGAGGACAGGTTTGGGGAACTGGTCAAGGACCCCTTTAAGTTTTATCTATAAGGTCTGGATCCGCATATTAATAATATATTCACATATTATTATGGAATTAAATATTAAAACTTTTTTAAAAATTCTAGTGAATATACAAATTTCCCATTTCTGACATTGGCCTCTAAGCAAACACATCAAGTATTGAGTAAGCTTTTAAAGCTTTCTGAAAGACCCGCTGTCGCCACAGCCTACCGTCTCAGCAGTTCCTGGGGTGACAGGTCAGTGGTCCCTTCTTCATCACTCTGGCTGTCGCTGCTGTCAGTACTCTCAGAACTGCTACTTTTCTCTGATTTTTTATTCTTTTGCTTACTTTTGTGTTTGTGCTTCTTGTGTTTCTTTTTCTAAAAAATGAAAAAAAAAAATATTGGGGGAATGGAGGAGCAAATGGAAAAGTATTTACCTTCTTAACTTGGTACAAGGAAAAGCTAACCCAGAGGCTGGGGGTGTAGCTCAGTGGGAGAACACTTGCCTAACATGAGTGAGCCCATGGGCATGATCCTTAGTGCCACCAAAAAAAAAAAAAAACCCAAAAACAAGAGGCTCAGCCATTTGGTTACTTGCTGGGGTCAGTTAAAAACAAACAAAATCCAAACCCCTCATTTAGAGATTTAGAGTGAGCTTTGACCAAACACAGGCAGACAGGAGCAGGTAGCTATGCATACTCTCAACTGTGCAAACACTGACATGGCCAATCCTCTAGTGACTGACACAGCAGAATCCAGCAGATAGGGCGGGAGCTGCCCCCACTTGAAACTCAGTTCCCATCTTATTTGTGGTGATCTGTGCCACCACCCATGAACTTGACTGGTTCAGTTTGTTAGGCACCTGAGAAACTATACAATAGAATGACAAGTAGCCAGGAAAAGTGCAGAGAAGAAACTGACAGATCCATGAAGAGCAGGGCACTGGTAAGAACAAATGGGATTTGGTTTTCAAATCTGTCAGCACAGGGGTTTTCTTTTCTCTACATGAGAACTTCAGTCATCCTCCATGCTCAGGAATCCCTTCCTCTGGTAGCCAGTACTGGAGATGTTTCTAATGTGTTCTACTTCTGAGTCACCTAACTATCTGGCTACCTATCACTGGCTACCTAACTATAACATTAACCTAGTTAAAAGGATTAAGAAGACATGGATGATAGATAAGAGATGTCAGCAGTGAAACCCTGGATTTCCTGCAGGCTAGACAAGTACTCTACCACTGACTTACACTCCCAGTCCTTTCTATATTTTTATTTTGACATGGGGTCTCACTAAGTTGCCCAGGCTGGCCTGTAACTTGTGAACCTCCTGCCTGGGCCTCCTCAGCAGCTGGGGTTATAGGCGTGCACTGCCACACTTGGCCGTACTGCTATTCCTTCTATTCCAGCTTCCTTCACTTCAAGTGGCAAGTTACCAATTGAAATCATAATTTTTTTAATAATGACAAAATCAGACTGGGGATATAGCTCAGTTGCAGAGCACTGGCTTAGCATGCATGAGGCCCTGGGTTCAATCCCTAGTATCAAATAATAATAATAATAATAATAATGATAACAATGAAAAATAGTTGAGGCTAGGGGTATAGCTCAGTGTAGAGTGCCCCTGGGTTCAATCCCCAGCAACATCAGAACAACAACAACAAAAAGTTAAACTGGACAAATTAAAATATGCTGCTCTTAAAAAAAACAAAGTTCTGAAAAACTGAGAGTTTGCATTGAATGCCAATATTGCTGTGAACACATAGAGAGACCTGTGTGCCCTATCTTGGCCAAGAGATATGCTTTTTTCTTTTAATTATTCTTTTTAAATTTTTTACAGACTGCATTTTGATTCATTGTACACAAATGGGGTACAAAATTTCATTTCTATGGTTGTGCGTAATGTAGACTCATACTATTCCTGTAATCATACATGTACATAGGTTAATGATGTCTGTCTCATTCCACCATTTTTCATAACCCCCCCTCATTTCCTTCTACCTAATCTAAATTCCTCCATTCTTCTCTCACTCCCAACCCCCCCACCATCCCCATTATATATCATCATCCACTTATCAGGAAAAAGATTCAGGCTTTGGTTTTTTGAGATTGGCTTATTTCACTTAGCATGATATTCTCCAATTCCATCCATTTATTTGTAAATACCATAATATTATTCTTCTTTAAGGTTGAATAATATTCCATTGTATATATATATCACAGTTTCTTTATCCATGTTCTTTGACAGGCTCTATGTGCCACTCCTGGGGTTTCCCTGGACACTAGGAGCAGCAGTGGCAGACCCAACACCAACCCTGAGACACCCAGAAATATTCACCTTCTCTTTCTTTCGTCTGTGCTCTTTCTTGTTTTTGTGTTTTTCTTTATTCTTTTTATGTTTCCCCTTTTGAGGTATCTCAAGTTTCTGACGAGCATCTGAAACACAAATGTAATAAATGTGACTATGGGGGGAAAATTTAAAAAAAGTAAGTTCCTATATCACTGAATTAGGAGTCTGGTGTAGACAGAACTTTTAACACTGAGGCAGAACTGCTTTTGATCTCTTTCTGCCTCAATGATGAACAAACAGGTTAGTACAACAGACTATGGCACTATGTTCAGGAAGCTGCCATAACCTCAATACAAGACCTGTGCAACCCAATCATTGCCTTGTTTGCCAGGGGACCTCAGATGAAGATAAAGACAGACCAGAAAGCTCAAAGCCTGTTGGCATTTAACATCCTCAGGTGAACTCAGAGGCAGACAGAGCTGAATCTTGGCTTTGTCGCCAGCTCTGTGATCTCTGGCACATTGCCTAAACTCTCCAAGTCTCCATTCCTTCATCTATCAAATGGGGATAGTAAGAATTCCTATGTTCTTAGGAACACGGGGAGTATGAAATAGGACCAGACACATGAATCCCATAGTCCAGAACCTGGCACATAAATGTCAGCTCTTCATCTTCATTCTCTTTACAAAAAACACATTTTCCAAGAATTTATTTTAGAAGTGGAAGGAAGAT
This sequence comes from Sciurus vulgaris, assembly GCF_902686455.1. Classification (NCBI taxonomy): domain Eukaryota; kingdom Metazoa; phylum Chordata; class Mammalia; order Rodentia; family Sciuridae; genus Sciurus; species Sciurus vulgaris. Next base: position 41,941,944 of record NC_136478.1, on the reverse strand, counting down.
CAGTAGAGTAGAAGTGAAAGAACAAAGAGGAGGGAAGAGGGGAGGAAAAGAGGAAGAACTGAGGAATAAAGTTGACTAAATTATGCTATAAGCATGGATGAATATATCACAATACATTCTAATTTTATGTATAACTATAATGTACCAATTAAAAATAAATAAATAAGGGCTGGGGTTGGCTCAGTGGTAGAGCACTTGCCTAGTGTTTGTGAGACACTGGGTTTGATTCTCAGCACAACATGTAAATAAATGAATAAAATAAAGGTCTATCAACATCTTTAAAAATATTTTTTAAATAAATATATAAATAAATGGAAGACCAATTGGTGTTCAGCAGGGAGGAAGGAGGGGAAGGAAAGGGGAAGTACTGGAGGATATGAAAAAACTAAAATACATCAAAACAACATAATGAGCCAGGTGCAGTGGCACATGCGTGTAATCCCAGCAGCTCAGGAGGCTGAGGCAGGAGATCAAGGGTATAAAGCCAGTCTCAGCAATGGCAAGGTGCTAAGCAACTCAGTGAAACCCTGTCTCTAAATAAAATACAAAATAGGGTTGGGGGTGTGGCTTAGTGGTTGAATGCCCCTGAGTTCAATCCCCAGTATCAAAAAAAAAAACCAACAAAATGTATAGAATCATTAAAGCCAACTAAAAAGCTGGGCACCCTGGTGCACACCTACAATCCCAGCAACTCAGGAGGCTGAGATAGGAGGATTGCAAGTTTGTGGCCAGCCTCAGCAATTCAGTGAGGCCCTCTCTCAAAATAAAAAATAAATAAAAAAATTTTTAAAGGGCTGCAGATGCTCAATGGTAAAGTACCCCTAGGTTCGACCTTTGGTAACAAAACAAACAAACACTAAGGATGGCCAGATGTAGTAACTCACATTGTAATCCCAGGACTTGGGGACCTGGAGAATCACAAGTACGAGGCCAGCCTGGGCAACTTAGTGAGACCCTATCTCAAAAAAAATAAAAATAAAAAAGGGCAGGAGAGTGGCTCAGTGGTAAAGCATCACTGGGTTCAATCCCTAGTCCTACAAAAATAAATAAATAAGATAAAACAATAAAGAATTTACATGGGCCTAGATTTTCCACCTCCATGATTCAGGCCAAAACATTTTCAGTGATTGTTAATTTTCAGGTAATCAAACCAACAAAAATTCACAATAGTAGAAGCTGGGCAAGTCATTAAATCAAAATTTTTCTACCTAAAGTTTCAAGATGTTTCAGGAGTGTGGATATTTTTCTAAACCCAGTTAACAAGTGACTATAATTTTCTAAACTTACATTTAGTCAAAGATTTCAGTATTTGACTTCACCAGACATTTTTCTTTAATGCTAGTTTTTGGAAAACCATGTCCCCTAAATAACCTATATACCAATTGTTATTAGCTATTTTGTGGGTATCAAGAATATTCTGGGAAAGGGACATAAATAATTTAGTTGTCAAATGCTGACACCAATTTTAAACTAAAGATTGGAACAACAAAAGCAAATGAGAAATACAATTTACTACAATTTTTCCAAATTTCATATTTCTTTTCTTTGCTTTCTAAAATCTCTTTAAAAGCTGGTTAATTAACCAAATCAATATTTACATGTGGATATTATAGGTAACTATAAAGCAGATCACAAAATTATATGCTATTAATATATTTGGGTCATGTTATCATATGTTTGTTACCCCAGACTTCAAAGAGATGATAAAAACTAGTCTAAACATTTTAACATGAGATGTCAATTTAAGAGGGCACTGCACAGATATTGGGGGAGGAAGATGGACAGTATTTGCTATATTTTATTTGCTATATTATTTGCTCTATTTGCTATATTAGCCAAAGTATAAATAATTTTTTAAATACTGGGGATTGAACCCAGTGGTGCTTTGCCACTGAGCTATATTCCCAGCCCTTTTTATATATTTTTTATTTTGAGACAAGGTCTTGCCAAATTGCCAAGGCTGATCTCAAACTTGCAATCCTCCTGCCTTAGCTTCCCAAATCACTGGGATTACAGATGTGCACTGGCATGCCCAGCATAAATGAATTTTAACATAGTATTCTCCATACAATTCCCTCCCATCTTTGTATGCTAGAACTTTCCTTTTTTATTTCTATAAGTGACAAAATTTAAGATGGTTAGGATCCTACTATAAACATCTGAAAGTTAAAAAAGAAAAAGAAATAAAGTTTGGAGGTCTCAAAACTGTAAAGCAGCAGCTATTACTCAGGCACTAACTAGGCAAAGGCGATGGATTTCAAAATTTGGTTGAAAACAGAAACCAGAAAAAAGCTTGTATGTTTGGTGGGTCCCAAGTTGGATGGATATGCAGATACAATAACACTATTAGAGTTGTCACATCTCTGTGGAGACACACACGAGAATGCAAGTAGGTGGAACCAAGGAACTATGGACTCACTGGGACAGAAGACAGGAGGCAGTCGTGGGCCAAACTCTTCTCTTTCATCAATCTCCATCTTTTGTATAGGGAAGGGCGTGGGTTCAGGATGGACCGGCTCACTAGCTGAAAAACACCAGCATGTTAATTTCATTAATTTTCCCAGTATTAATGTGTTTGAGTCTTTAATTAACGTCTTTTGTCACCAAATGATGTGCTTGTCTTCACTTTGCTTAAGTAGCTCATGCCTACGTGGAGGACACACCAGTGAATGTGATGGAGGCCACCTCTGCCCTCCTGGACACTGGAATGGGAAATCAGGTAACTGATTTCAGGTAACTGATTTCACCTCTTCAGGTGCCAGATGGACTCTTTTCCTGTGCCTGAAACTTCTGGTGGGGTGAACAGAACAAGTAGGACAGGCTAATAAGCAAGTACAGGCCTTGTGGTAAGGAGGATAGACTGCCTTCCCAAGGCTACTGTGCACCAGGCAATGCATGTCTGATGGCTGACCCAGGCATACAGTATGTCCTGCAGACGGAAAACAGACAAAGACATCTACGCAAGTACCTCAAAGGCTGTCATATAGGGAGGTGAGTGTACATCAAGGGAGGGGCACATCTTCTAGGAAGGGACATCTGAGAAGAAATAAAAACTTAAAAACCAACAGAGATGTAAGACCATGTCCCATCTCAGAAAACTGGTGCAGATTAATTTCACTCCAAATAACCATTATCAATGAAGGAAAAAGTAAAAATAAACACTAAAGTTCACCTAAATAACCATGTTATTTAAACAGATCACTACATTTTCAGAAGAGATATAAAATGGAAAAATGTATACCAAAGTATTAAAAGTGGTTATTTCTAGGACGTGGGATTGTAAGGGACTTAAGCTTTCTATATTTCAATACTATTAAACTTTTAAAATTCAAGTATATAAGATTTTGTAATTAAAAATGGGTTTTTTTCACAGAAAAAAGAAACAGATATTTGCAATCACCTAAAAAGAAAAAACAGTTGATATTTCTTTGTAACTTTTGGATTAAAGGCCCTCAAAAATTATACCCAGGTCCATCACAGAGGAGCAGGCAGAGTACTCTAACACTTAGATGGGAAATTCTGTCTACCCTCCTAACCATCTGAAAATTCTCCCACCTCTTCAGGTGCCAGATGGACTCTTTTCCTGTGCCTGAAACTTCTGGTGGGGTGAACAGAACAAGTAGGACAGGCTAATAAGCAAGTACAGGCCTTGTGGTAAGGAGGACAGACTGCCTTCCCAAGGCTACTGTGCACCAGGCAATGCATGTCTGATGGCTGACCCAGGCGTACAGTATGTCCTCAGATGGAAAACAGGAAGAACCCCTGTATGCTTCATGACCAAATGATTTTCAATAATCCTTTTTAAATTAAAAATTTATTATTTTTAAAATACTTCTCAACTAGGATAAATTGGAAAATCAATATTATTAAACACATCTATCCTAAAAATATGTTAGAGATTTATATTAGGTAGAAAAGAAAAGAATAGAATTATGGAGCTGGTAGCTCAGAGGTAGAGCACTGGCCTTGTGCTCTGGGTTCTATCCCAGAACCACACAAAAAAAGAAATCATTGATTGCTAATCACCCTGGTTAAACCCATTAAGTCCCAGGTGTTCAATTCTGCAAATATTTTAATGAAACTGACACAGCTACATTAAAATAGGTTGGAAATCATAATCTAGAGATTCTATTCTTTATTATCATTAATGATATTAATATCACTAATAATATTAATGAATACATCACTAATCATCCACGTATTACTTTTCTCAAAAAGAACAGAACTCTAAAAACCTAAATATTTCAAAGTTACCAAAAATTGTATATTTGTTGCTCAATTTAAGTTTTTCAGGCATTTCATAAGTGGGACAATGGGACATAATGGGTTAAAGTATAGACCAAATACCACTGTTTTCTCCTTTAGATTCCCAAGTCTGCAATATGGAAGTACCATGTGCCAAAGATGAGGTTTCCCCCAAGTCGATCTCTTGGGAACTTCTGAAGGTGGCCTCCTCAGTACCCTCCTGGTCATCCTCACTGTCGCCTTGTTCATCCTCAGAGGATGAGGACTTTTCATCAGAGGAGCTGGCAAAGATGGCCTTGAATAAGTCCATGGATGGGCGGCTACCTTCTCCCTCAGTCGGTGAATCCACATCTTTGTTTACCATCTGTATTAATAGTGAAATAAGAGTTAGAAATAAAGAAGCAAGGGGCTAGGGAGATAGCTCAGTTGGTAGAGTGCTTGCCTTGTAAGCACAAGGCCCTGGGTTCGATCCCCAGCCCCAAAAAAATAAAAAATAAAGAAGGGAGCCAAACATTCTAGAAGACATTCAAAGACACGTGCATGCACACATATTTACATTTATGCTTGTGTACGTTGGTATCCATAGCCACACGCAGCCTGATTAAACATTGACACTCACAGAGCATTTATTTCTGTGATGTTTCTCTACAGTGTGCTAATTAGGTGGAAGCAGCTGAAACCCCTCATGGAGACTGGTCATTAATCAGAATGGCAGAGGACCCACAAAAATAAAGTTGAGCAAAATGCCTCAGTCCTAATTTCAAGGGTCTGTCCAAACCTCCAGGGTCCAATATTAAAAGTAATGCAAAGTGTCTGCTGTAGGAAATACTGAAGAGAAAACTGGGGATCCTCCACACAAGAGAGAGGGAACCAGGAACAGATCAATAAAATGATAAGGGAAATTCCCTTTGCGATTACACCCTGTTCTTATAAAAGACGCCCCGGCGATGGATATTCAGACTAACCAAAAAAACAAAAAAAGGCAGTAATTTTATACAAACCCAGTTAAGCAAACAAGGAACAAAGGTATAAAGACATGGCCACCACTCTAAAACGGTTTATCACCTGCTGCAGAACTGGGGTAATCTAAGTAAAAGAAAGGCAGGAAAAAGACCAGGACCCACCTACAGAAGGCACTTCATCCTTCTATGTTACCACTAAAAATCCAAGTCAGAGACAAGAAAGACTGTCAAAGATGCACTTATGGGTGCCAGGGGTGGGTCGAGACTCGACTACCCAGTTCTCACTCGTGGTCAGTGGCCATTCTCTGTGCCACATCGCTTCTGACTTCTGGAGCAAGTCACATGAGGAAAACTGGTGGAATTTAGAGAGTGGAATTTAGCTAGGCAGAGTGGTGCACACCTGTAAATCCCAGCAACTCACGAGGCAGGGAGATCGTTAAGTTCAAGGCCAGCCTCTGCAACTTTGCAAGGCTCTAAACAACTTGGTGAGACTCTACCTCAAAATAGAAAATAAAAAGGGCTGGGGATATGGCTCAGTAGCAGAGTGCCCCTGGGTTAAATTCCCAGTACCAAAAAAAAAAAAAGAAAGAAAAAAAGAAAGAAAGACAGAAAAATTAAGAGAAACAGAAAAAGCAATAATAAAAGAAAGGCAGAAGTGTGTTCAGATCTTGATTTCTAAATATCATTCCCCACTAAAAAAATATCCAGAGCATCTTGGAGTAAGGACTAATTCTAAAGCTGGGACTGGGAAAAGATAAGATGAGTCCACAGCCACTTCCTGTGCCTGGAAGCAAGGCCATCCTCAGGGAATAGGAAGGACATATCAAAAAACCAGCATGAAGGAGCTCCAACTAGCCAAAACTCAGGGGAAGAGACCTTCATGAGGTCATATAGCTAATAAGTGAAAAAGTAACAACCCAGACTTTTTTCAGGCAAAAAATTTAAGTGCTATTTCAACATGATTCACAAGAAAATCAAGAAGACTTTCTAATCCAATGATCACATACAGCCAGGATCCCTTAGTGGAATTTATACTATTTAAAAATTCAGCAGTAGAGCAAGGCACAGTTATACATGCCTGTAATCTAAGCTACTCAGGAGACCAAGGCAGGAAGATCCAAGTTCAAGGCCAACCGGGGCAACACAGTGAGACTTTGTCTCAAAAATAAATAATTTTTTAAAAATGCAACAGTAAAAACCCAATGAATGGGTTCCAGATCCATGATGGCAGGGATAGTGGCAATGGCTGTAGAGCAGGCACCTAAAGCTCTGAGGGACAGACCTCTTTTCTCTGACTGTAGGAGCTGTGGTCCCCAAGGACTGGAGTGAATCCCACTGCTTTTCTGCCTCCTGCTACTTTACTCTAGACATAGACTAAGTCAAGGAAAGAAGACAGAGCAAAATAGGGAAATTAAAGGCCCACCTTTCTGACTAGAGGATGCAAAGGAGGAACCCAGAGGGTCAGAAAGTATCAGGAATGTGGTGACAAACAGGAACTCCAGAGAGTGATCCTATAAAATGGCATGTGAACTTCTGATGGATCTCTGCATTGTACAAGCATGATCTGACTCTAAACTGCAATTCAAAGGTATCAATCACAGAACTGTAGGAATTCATTGATGTAAAAAGCACAATAAAGGCTCTGAAAACTGAAATGAATCAGAACTATAGCCCACAGAAAATGGGTTGGGCCTTGTAGCCCAAACCTTACCATGTCAACTGTCTGCTATAGCAAAAGAAAAATAAGTATCAACATTCCTCTTTAGAATTTCAAGACCCCAGGGTCTCATAACAATGTTCAAACTATGTAGGATACAATTCAAAATTATTTGAGATATGAACAATCAGGAAAATCTTAATATAAAGATAATAAACATATACCAACACTGAAATGACAAAAAAGTTGGATTTATTCAAGACTTTAAAGCATCATTATAACCATGCTCCAAGAGTAGTAACAAATAAATGAAAAATAAAAAGGGTCTCAGCAGCAAGGCATGGTAATTGGGAGGCTAAGGCAGAAGGATCACAAATTCAAGGCAAGTCAGTAACTTAGCAGGACCCTGTCTTGAAATAAAAAATATAAAAGGCTAGGGATGAAGCTCAGTGGTAAAGTGCCTGTGGGTTCAATCCCCAGTACCAAAAATAAAAGGTAGGTGCTGGGGTACAGGTAGAGTATCCCTGGGTTCAATCCCCAGCCCCAGTATCACAAAAAGAAAAGCAAAGAAAAGGAAGGAAGGAAGGAAAGAAGGAAGGAAGGAAGGAAGGAAGGAAGGAAGGAAGGAAGGAAGGAAGGAAGGAAGGAAGGAAGGAAGGAAGGAAGGAAAAGAAAAAGGAAAAAATGGGGTAGGATAGGAGAGTCTCAGTAAAGAAATAAAAGATATAAAGAAGAACTAAATGGAAATTTTAGAAATGGAAAATATAATAAGCCAAGTGAAAAAATTCATTGCCTGGGCTCAGTGCAGAATGGAAATCACACTGGAAAAAGTCTGAACTTGAAAACAGATCAATAGAAAGTATCTGATTAGAACAACAAAGAAAAAAAAAAAGAGATTGACAAAAACAGAAACTGTTAGGATGATATCAAAAGGTCTAAAATTATGACATCAGAATCTCAGAAGAGGAATGAGTGTGTGGAACAGAAAAAAATTTATTTTTAAATAATGGCTGAAAATTCCAAATCTCATGAAAAACAAACTCAGAGTTCAAGCAGCTCAGCAAACCCCAAACAAAATAAATTTTTAAAAAAATGTACCCTGACGTCATAATCAAACAGCTAAAAGCCAAAGCCAAAGTAAACAGCGTGAAAGCTACCAGAGGAAAAAAATCACCTCATTACAAACAGAAGAAAAATTTGAGTGACTGCAGGTTTCTCATCAGAAACCATGGAGACCAGAAGGAAGTGGCATAAAATTTTAAAGGGCTAAGAGAAGGAAATTGCTAACTCAGGATTCTAGGCCTAGGGAATGTAGCTCAATGGTAAAGTACTTGCTTAACATGCTCACAGTCTTGAGTTCAATCCCCATCACCAAAAATAAATAAATTTTTAAAAATAAAAATTTTAAATCCAGAATTCTATACCCAGTGAAAACATCCTTCAGGAATGAAGACAAACTACAAGACATTCTCAAATGAAGGAAACTTAAGGGGATGAGCTGTTGGAACTGCTATAAAAGAAACACTCAAGGAAGTTCCTCAGAAGAAATGAAAAGAAAGGGAAACCCGGAATCTCAGGAATGATGAAACAACAACAAAATGATCTGGGTAAATAAAAAAGATGCTATTATCTCTGCATCAGTTCTTTTGAAATACGTGTAACAATGGAAAGCAAAATTTAAGCCAGAAGCAGTAGTACATGACTGTAATCCCAGTCACTCAGGAGGCTGAAGCAGGAGGATCCCAAGTTCAAGGTCAGGCTGGGCAACCTGCTAAGATCCTGCCTCAAAATGAAAGTAAAAAGGCTAGGGATGTAGCTCAGGGGTAGAGCACTGCCTAACATGCACAAGACCCTGAACTTAATCCCCAGCACAATAAATAAATAAATAAATAAACTGTACACCCACACAATGAAATACCATTCTACAAAAACAAGAAGTATATATACACAAGTATATATTCACAAGTATATATACACATATTGCTGAATCTCAAAGGTATGAGCTTTGTCTGATTTTTATATTTCATTCTGCGAGTAGCAAAACTATAGCGATAGAACACATCAGTGGTTCACAGGCGGTTGGGCCTGGGGGGACAGCCTGAGGGAGTGTTTCAGGGTGATAATAACCACCGGCAGCCTTACTATGGTGGTGGTGACACAAATCTGCATATGTGTTAAAACTCACTGAACTGTATATCCAAAAAAAGAGTCCATTTTGATATAACTTTAAAAAAATTAAATGAGGTTATTAGACACTAAAACTGAATTTTTTTCATGAAGTTCATTTTTTAACTATTAAAGAAGTCATTTTAAAAACCCCAATGGATATTTTCTCCACAAAAAAAAACACTTATTTAGAAAATCACATTTTCCAACACTACTGAGTTTTGTTTCAATGGTTGATGCTAAGTGAAAGTCACAGAGAAGTTTATTAGCCCTCCTCACATGATTAAAGTTAGGATTGAATTGTTAGATTGAAAAGCAGGCACCAACCAGCTACAACCCAGGGGCCAAATTCAATCTACCACTTATTTCTATAAGTAAAGCTTTATTGGAACATAGCCATACTCAGTCATTTACATAGTTGCCTACGGCTTCTTTCATACCCAACAGCAGAATTGAATAGTTGCAATCAAGACAATTTGGCCCACAAAGCCTAAAATATTTAATATTTTGCCCTTACAGAGAAAGTTTGCTAACCCTGCTACTGAGTAATGAGAAGAAAGCATCACCATAGAGAAAGCCCAAGGTTACTGTCAGCCAGGCAAAGAGAACTTCCCTGGAAGCCCCAAATACCTTATTTGAGAGTGGTTCCAGTACATGCTCCTCCTCTTTGTTTACTATTGGACTGGACTCTTGTTTAGGTGGACCAACTTTTGATCTAGCCAAACTTAAAAATTCACTAATGGAATCTTCTTTCTTTTCTTGTTTAGATGTATCCCACCTGGATGGTTTCCTTGACTCTGAAAGGTAGGACATGGACATAACATTGCACGTAAATGGCAAGTTCTTCACTGCTGTTCTTTCATTCAGTAAGAACGTCAGTGCACCTACAATGGGCCAGTGCTATACAAGGTGCTAAGGATGGGTCAGAGACAGCCCTGACCCCAAAGAGGAAACATCTGCCCCATTCTTACATGAGCTAACTTACGAAGATGAGCAATACACTCAGTAGAGGGAGAGAGTGCACCATGTGTATGTGCCCTTAGGACTAGACCACCTATTACCTGTGTTTTCCCAACTGGTGAAGAGTGAGACCCTGAAGCACATAGACCCCAGGAAGCCCTACTCACTGTCAGGACCACGGTGCTGTGGTACTTTGTCACTTGATGCTTGGGTTGTGGGCGAGGAAGATGTCTCTGGTAATGTCAAAAAGTTGAAGACTGAGTATTTGTCACGTTTCACTCTTGGTAGGCCAACTAAAGTTGAACTGGGGGTTGAAAAGGAAAAAAGATACAATTTCAATAAAAACTGCTAGGATAAAATCCACTTCTTATAAAGTTTTCTGTTGCACAGTTGCACATTTTTCACCAGCTTTCCTACTTGACTATAGGGTTCCCTAAAATGCTTTCACTTCTCAAAGCAATTCGTGAATTTTAAATGGCTCAGTTTTTTTTGTTTTTTGTTTTTTGTTTTTTGTACTGGGATGCTTAACCAACTGAGGCATATCCCCAACCCTTTTTATATTTTTTATTTAGAGACAGGGTCTTGCTGAGTTGCTTAGGGCTTCACTCAAATGGCTCACTTTAGAACCCATGAGTTTTTTTATCTTATTACAGTAAATGCTAGAATGTAATTGTGAAAATGAATTTCTACCAAGGAAAAGTTCCACTGCTAAAAACATATATTTTTCTAACCAAGTCTGGTTCAACTGTATATGCTTTATGGCAATGTTTATAATCAAATCATTTAAATGTAAACCACATAAGGAGCATTAAAATGATGGCAGAGGCATTAAATTTTCATAACTAGACATCTCCTAGTTTCATATCTTCAATATGGAATAGAGTTTGCTATCTGGATATTTGTTTTTTGTTTTTTGGATTTCTTTTTGGCAAAAAATTAATAGAAGTTAACCAAGTCTGCAAAATTTGCAACTCCAAAAATTTACAAGTTTATCTAGAGAAAGGGAACTTAAAAGGGTATGTGAGGAGAAAGAGCTTTCGTATGGGGGACTGGGTTTTGTACTGATGTAAAGACAGGTTTATCAACTTACTCTGGATAAGGGTCAGGGACGTTAAACCTCTTACACAGAAGCTTATCAGGGTGCCACTCAAATGTGTCTCGGGTAAGCTTTCCAAACATCTTCATCTTCACAGCTGACTGCTTGTCATTAACATCATTCTGCAAAAAGACATGATCCAGTTTCATCAAGTGGTCACACAACTGACCTGACTGCTCTTCCACTTTAAAATGTTCAAGCCTAATTCCCTGGCATTTCCACCAAAAATAAATAAATAAATATATATTCAAGCTATTGTCTAGCATTACAAAGAAGCACATGCCATAACATTTTTTGCTTAAGTACCTTGGAAGCTAAAGCATAAAAGTGTTTCTTATTCTACTGTGCCCTGTGTATTTTGATCTTTTCACTGAGAGACTTAAAATATTTAGCTGTTGTTTTAATTTTAAAATTTACTGGGGAGCTGGGGGTGTAGCTTAGTGGTAGAGCTATGTAGCAGGTTGGAGGAGTAGGGGAGGGTAGGATGGGGTGGGAAGGGATAGGATGGATAGGATAGAATCATATTCTAGTAGGAACATGATAGAAACAGACCTCTTGGTCCCGAGGGACTTCAACTTGATCTGAATCATCTTCCTCTTTGGCATGAGTGAACCTGGAGGACAAGGTTGAATGGGAAGACACGTACAGCTGGGCTGCCCGAGCAAACTCTTCCCGCTCACGGCCTCGCTCCCATTCGGTCATACTAGGATCCAGGCAATGTTCCAGAGCATCTATGGCACAGGGAAAAAGATACTGCTTCACTTCTAGGGAAAAGATGGGGCTTAAAGGAGACCATGTGGTGGGCATCACTGTATTCCTGTGTCATTCACCACAGGAAACACACATCCTTATCCCTATGCTTGTGGATACAAGTGGTGTTGAGTAGTACTTCTCATGTAATATTGCTCTTTCCTTTAATATGATGCTTTTATTGAATTCTGTCTACATAGAACAGAGAAAAATGTTTGGAAGGGCAACATCTGGTTGAATCTTGAAAAGCAAGGACCTTATCTGTCATCACTTCCAAACAGTGATAAGTTCATCCCAACTATATTCCTGTCTTGACAGAAAATCACTCTCTAACCTTTTTCTTTAGTTCTACAAATGAACAGTAGGGGGCGCAGATTCTTAGAAGAGAGTGAAGGCACAGTAAAGGGACTTTACACTTCCCAAAGATCTGTTTTTGAAAAACAACCCCTTGAATTTGTTAAGAACCTGTCACAAGAACTACTGTGCATATTCCTTGCCGTGTTTACTTCATTGACCATAGAGTGATATTTCTCTTCATATAATGTTCAATAACCAACTATCCAGTTAAATCAAATTTTAGACTATGATTCAGGACTGGACAGTTAGGATCTTAAGCAAAAGCAAGAGATGATGTTGTTTTCTTGGTGAGAAAGGTAACACTTCTAAAAGTTAAGCATTTGTAAACAGTAAATTAATTTAACATTAGCCACTGCCAAGGCATACTTTGACTTAAACAGCTCTTTCAGACCTGAGATACATAAAAACACAGGCTGATTGTTCTTAGGTCAAGAGCCAGGGCCTAAAACCTTTGCAGCAGACAAGTGAAAACACTGGCGGAACTGAATACTTTAAATCTGGGACTAGAATCGGAATAGACAATGTGACCCCACCCTGGCTGAGGTGTTAGAGACACAGGCTTAGTACACACCTTTCTGACCCTTTTTTACATGTACTAAGAACTCTTCATATCGTTTTTGTTTTTCTGGATCTTTAGCAAAAGGTTTGAAGTTGCTGGCTCTTGTGGTGGCTGTCCCAGCACCCAAGGCCATGCGCCAAGAGCAGTGTCCGAGGTCTGGTGACGAGGGTTGAAGTCTGCTGCTTGAGGCATTCTGGGCCAGACTCCTGGCCTTGAGTTGAGCTGCTTTCAGGTCAGTTGCCTGCTTCAATTCTTTGATTCTCTCTCTATCTTTTTGGGACAGGAACTCTAACACTGAAGTAGCTGAACCTAAAAAAAATTGTAGTAAGTAAAGATGAAAAGTATCACAGTATATTTATATTTCTCTGTATGTATATTTTCAATATTACAAATTTACATAATTGGAAATGAATATTTTATGTTTAGTGTTTCACCTGACTCATATGTCTCTGTGACCCTGAGAGCAGTAAAATAATGAAACTCATATTTTATAGTTGACAAAAATGGAGGCTAATACTTGGATATTTATGTAAGCGTAAGGGCATAGCAGTGCATGCCTGTAATCCCAACTACTCAGAAGGCTGAAGCAGGAAGATTACGAGTTCAAGGCACCCCAGAAAATACAATGCAACCCTGTCTGAACTGGGTATACAACGGTAAAGCATTTGCCTAAAATGCACAAGGCCTTGGGTTCTACCCCAGCATGATCAAAAAACAAAACAAAACAAAAATGTTAAGACCACAGTCCTGCCAGCATAAGCCCTGGTTCAGAGCATAGAGCTATCCACCAAGTGCTCACTCCTGACTCCACACCAGGCATTGGCCCAGGGGCTGGAGGACTTTGCAAATAAGATCCCTCATTTATACTAGTGAGGGAGATGGGCAGGAAAAAAGCCGACGATGAAAAAGGAGGGGACGTGACTGTGGGTGACTTAGGAGAGCAGGCTGGGAAGAGGGAGGGAAAGGGGAAGATAATTAGTTTATATGGTGGTCAATGAAGGCCCAGAAGGCCTCTTAAAGAGATAATACTTGAGATAAATCCTAAGTAAAAGATGGAATCCTGGCTGGCAAGTTCAAGGGCAGAAAGGGGGACCATGAAGCTAACTGCAGGGAGGTTAAAAGAAAAGAGTGTAATATGTGGCTTGAAAGGTAAGCCAGGACTGGGCACTGTAGCACATGTCTACAACCCCAGTGGCTCAGGAGGTTTAGACAGGAGGATCACCAAGTTCAAGGTCAACCTCTGCCACCCACCCCCCCCCAAAAAAAAAAAAAAAAAAAACGCAGGCTTGGGCAGGGCTGGATTGTATTTAAGTATGAGAGGCACCAGAGCATGGTAGGAACTAACTGAAGTAATGTGGCCCATCTAGTTACTGTTGAGGGGAATGAACCAAAAGGGGAAGGAGGGAAAATAAGAAGACCAAAAAGGAGGTTGCTGCCACAGTGGAGGTAACAAGATGGTGGCTAGACCTGGGTGGGAGCAGCAGAAATGCAGATAAGTGGACAGAGTCCTCGTGTATGCTGGAGGTAGAGCTGAAAGAACTTGCCAGAGGAGGAAGGAAAAGAGAAAAACTAAGAATCAGGACTCTTCCATTCTAGTCTGAGTGGTAGTCTTGGGGAATAATGTGGGGGATCCAGATTTCTGTGTTGGTTGATTATATTCAAGATACCATTAGCTCCCAAATGGCAATGTTGCAGAGTATGAGCCCCTGAAAGTCCAAGGCCACTTGTCATGGTGGGTCTTTTTTGCTGCACCCTGCAGCGCATTCTCCATGTTTTCCACACTTATAGGTACACTCATTCTTTTTAGGCTTTCAGAAGACAAGTTGCACAACCTCCTTCACCCCAGGGAGAAAAAGCATACTTTCCCAGGCCATGCAGAAAAGGCACACATGTCCCCAGTCTTAACCACATTCCTAGATAAGTATTATAAGCCTGAAAACACCTGAGCTTTAGGTAAAGGCTGATTTTATGACAGAACCCAAACTGAAAGAGGAAAACAGGTCTTAATAAGTTAAGGACATGCAGACTAGTACATACTTGTTTGCTCTCCCTCCCCCTCTCCCTCCCCCTTTCCCTCTCTTTCTTTCTTACTTATTTAACTTGCTGCTACTAGAGACTGAACCCAGAGGCACTTTACCACTTAGCAACATCTCCAGCACTTTTTTTTTTTTTTTTTTTTGCGATGCTGGGGATTGAACCCAGGGCCCTGTGCTTGCGAGGCAAGCACTCTACCAACTGAGCTATATCCCCAGCCCTTTTTATTTTTTATTTTGAGATATGGTGTCCCTATGTTGCTGAGGGTCTTCTTCAGTTGCTGAACTGGTCTCAAACTTGTAATTCTACTACCTTAGCCTCCTGAGTCACAGGAATTATAGACATGTGCCACCACACCTGGCCATATGCTGCTGACAATAAGTAACATTATTCCTACAACTTGAGAATACAAAAGCACGCAAAGAACTGCAGTGGGAAAACCACAACTTTCCAAGCTGGGTGTGGTGGTATACATCTGCCCACCTGTAATCCCAGTTACTCAGGAGACTTAGCAGGAGAATCACAAATTCAAGGACAACCCAGACAGTTTAGCAACACTGTATCTCAAAATAAAAAATAAAAAGGGCTGGGGGTGCTGGGGATATGGCTCAGTTGGTACCTGCCTCACAAGGGTTCAATCCCCAGCACTGAAAAAAAAAAAAAAAAAAAAAAAAAGGGCTAGGGATGTTTGCTCAGTGGTAGAGCATGTTCAAGGCCCTGGGTTCAATTCCCAGCACTTAAAAAAAAAGGGGGGGCAAAAAACACACCTTTTCATTTTGACTTTGATGAGAATAATTGTTTTAAATGTAATGATTTCAATCTTTTCCATGATACATACTTTGAACAGGCGTCTCTCCTAGCAACTCTGCCCGCTTGCAGGCATTCAGCTGGTGCCTACTATGTGTCCCTGGGTCTTGTGCTGCCTTTCCAGCTGACTCTGATAACACCTGAAGTAAGTGGGAGTTCTCCGAGGTTGCAGTTACCACAGGTCTGAAATAATGCACCGGTCGATAGTCTTTTGGCAATTCAGGGGGTGGATAAATCTTAATGAAACAAAATAAAACCCAGAAAATAAAGATTAAGATCATGTTAAATTTAATCAAAAAAACCCTTTATCTCTGAGCATTGTTAACCCCACCTCTTCCCAGGCTGACATTCAGCAGATAGGCAACAGTGGATTGGCCAGGCCAGGTGTCCAGTAAGCATCCCTGAGGGTCACCAGAACCACACTGTTTCAATGTTCACACAATTTGAATGTCACCCTTGACCAGTTCTACATATAGATACTACGATGCATGTGTTATATGATGAGAACAGTAAAGATGATAACAGATAACACAGTATAATGGCCCACATGCAGAACTGCCCCACTGCAAAGCAGAAAACTTAGAAAAGTATGATTTGAGACTTTGGAAAAAATAATATCTTCAAATTAGTTACTTTTAAATTCAGAATTCTTTTTTCTATGTCCAGTTCCAAGTTGAAACTTAAAGTCTTTCTTTTTGATCCAAAGTATTTTTAATTGAAAAGCTGACAAAGTGCCAGGTATTGGGTTGTACACCTATAATCGGAGGTAGCTCAGTGGTAGAGCACCCCCAAGATTCAAACCCCAGTACCAAAAACAAACAAACAAAAACACTGACTAAACTGAAGTTGAAAAATATTTGGGAAATCTGAAAGTCTGTAATTCTGAAGGCATTAATGATGGCAGAACAGATAAAGACAGTATTGCTTTCTTTTTTGTAGTGCTAGAGATTGAACCCAGGACCTCATATATGGTGGCAGGTGCTCTACCACTGAGTTACATCCCCAGCTCAGCATTAGATTTTTTTCCTTTCTAAATATATATATACATATATATACTTTTTTATTAGAGCATTATAGTTGAACATCATATTTGAGTTTATTTTGACAAAATCATACATGTATGGAATTTGACTTAGACTTTCCCTTTCCTTCCTCACCCCATTCTCCTCCCTCTACCTTTTCCTTTCACATATTTATTTACTTATGTTTGATTGGTCCTTTTTACCAATTCATAAAGGTGGAATTCCCTGTGGTATATTTATATATACACGCAACATGATTTTGTTAAATTCATCTGTATTTCCTCCCCTTTCCTGTCCCTCCCACCTCCCTCTCAATCACCTCTACTCCACTGATCTTCCTTATCATCTTTATGACATCCAACTCCCCCCAGCCCTGCTTTTTGCACTTATTTTGTTCTAGCTTTCACATATGAGAGAAAACATTCAACCCTTAATTTTCTGGGTCTGGCTTATTTCACTTGGCAGTATGTTTTCCATTTCCATTTATTTACCAGCAAATGCCATAATTTCATTATCCATTATGACTGAGTAAAACTCCATTGTGTATATATACCACATTTTCTTAATCCATTCATCTATTGGCAGGCCTCTGGGCTGGCGCCATAATTTGGTTATTGTGAATTGTGCTGCTATAAGCAATGATGTGGTTGTATCACTATAGTATGCTGATTTAATTTGGATAAATATCAAGGAGTAGTGAGCTGAGTCATATGGTGGTTCCATTTCCAGTTTTTGAGGAAACTGCCTACTGCTTTCCAGAATGGTTGTACTAATTTGCAGTCCCACCAACAATATATGAGTGTACCTTTTCCCCCACATCCTTGCCAACATTTATTATTATTTGTATTTTTGTACTTGCCATCCTGACTAGAGTGAGATGAAATCTTAGTGTAGTTTTTGGTACCAGGGATTGAAACCAGAGGCGCTTAACTACTAAACCATAATCATATCCCCAATCCTTTTCTTCTTTTTCTTTTTTCCTTCTGAGACAGGGTCTCACTAAGTTGCTTAGGGTCTCACTAAATTGTTGAGGTTGGCCTAGAACTTGCAATCCTTCTGCCTCAGCCTACCAAGTTGCTGGTGTTACAGGCATGCACCACTGCACCTAGCTGTTTCTTCTGCTCATTTATTAATTGGGTATTTGTATTTTTGGTGTAAAGTTTTTTTGACTTCTTTAAATATTCTGGATATTAATCCCCTGTAATATGAGGAATAGCTGGCAAAAATTTTTCTCCTTTCTATAGGCTCTCTCCATGTTCTTAATCACTCCCTTGGCTATGCAGAAGCATTTTAATTTGATGGCATCCCACTTATTGTTTCTTGGTTTTATTTCTTGAGCTTCAGGGGTCTTGTTAAGGAAGTTGGTGCCTGTACCAATATATTGGAGTATTTTCTTCTAGCAGTTGCAAAGTTTCTTGTCTGATTTCTAAGTCTTTGATCCACTTTCATTTGATTTTTGTGCAAGGTGAGAGACAGGGATCTAGTTTCACTCTTCTACATATGGCTATCCAGTTTTCCCAGCACCATTTGTTAAAAAGGCTATCTTTTCTCCAACATATATTTTTGGTACCTTAGTCAAATATCAGATGACTGTATCTATGTGGGTTTGTCTCTGTCTTCTATTCTATTTCATTGGTCTTCATGTCTATTTTAATGCCAATATGATGCTGTTTTTGTTACTACAGCTCTGTAGTATAATTTGAGATCAGGTATCATGATGCTTCCTGCATCCCTCTTCTAGCTCAGAATTGCTTTGGCTATTCTGGGTCTCTTATTCTTCCAAATAAATTTAAAGATTTTTTTTTCTAATTCTGTGAAGAATGTCATTGGTATTTTTATGGGAATTGCGCTGAATCTGTATATTGCTTTCAGTCATATTGCCATTTTGACAACATTAATTCTGCCTAAGAACATGGGAGGTTTTCCATCATCTAAGATCTAAGTCTTTAATTTCTTTCTTCAGAGTTCTAGAATTTTCATTGTAGAGAACTTTAACCTCCTGGGTTAAATTAATTCCCAAGTATTTTTTTTTCCCCCTTAGGTTATTTTGAATGTGATAGCTTTCATGATTTCTTTCTCAGCAGAATCACTCTTGGAATATAGGAAAGCTATTGATTTATGAATGTTGATCTTGTATCCTGCTACTTTGCTGAATTCATTTATCAGTTCTAGAGATCTTCTGGTAGTATTAGATATTTTTAAATAATTGCACTAAACAGTATCTCACTCAGTATAATAAACACATATTAACAGATCTTTTGATTATCTTCTAGATTTGTTGTATGTTTGGTTGTTGGTTTTTGTACTGAGGATTGAACCCATTTGCTAGGTAAGTGCTTGACTACTGAACTATATTCCCAGTACTTTTTTAAATTTTAAGACAGATGTTGCTAAGTAGCCTAGGCTGGCCTTGAACTTGTGATCCTCCTGCCTTAGCCTGCTAGCAGCTATAATTATAGGTATGCTGTTTTCTAGATTTTGTAGCTTCCAGAAAGTGGGAAGTGAGTCAACTCTGAACTCTAGCAGGTGAAGCCCTGGCCCCTTTCTGGCTATGGCACTTAGGCCCAGGTGCACACTGGACTGGTGTATGGAATTTTCTTCTTTGGATGAGAGCTATTTGAGCCTGGGATTTATTCCTATCTGTATGCATTTATTTAGAACCCCAGGCCTTATGCATATACACACTCTATTATTGAGTAACATCCGAAGCCCAATCCTTTTTAACCTTGAACCCAAAGTTGAATGAGTACATCAAACCATTTTAAAATTACTCTTCCTCTTCATACATGTAAAAACCTTACATTCTCCCTTAATGTTATTTGACATTTCTGGTAATAATAGCAGCTTGTATGTGTCCAATACTTTAAAAGATTAGCAACTGGATATTTTGAACACAACATTGCTACTGATTGACCTTTCTAAAGCAGAACATGTTTTTCTGGACAACTTCTAGTAACTAGACTATTGCTTTTTGAATCCAGAATGTCCTTATCTTTTCAAATAATATCATAATTCAGATTACTCAGTAGCAAATATTTTAAGGACCAAATCAATAAAGAAATTTTTAAATAAAAAGTTGTTCTTACTTTCTTAGATGATAAAGATTTAGAAGCCAAGGAAAATCCATCCAAAATTTTGCCAATATATCGAAGATCTTTCTCTGATTCTACAAAAATGATGTAATTGATTAATTCCAGAAGTACAGGCAATTAGAGTGAGACAAAAGACACGAGCTCCTTATCTCCAAGAACATAAATTATACATGTCATAGGTGTTATCACTATAAGGTAGCAGTAAGGAGAAAACAGAATGGCACAGAAAGCCTCACACCTCTGTTGACACAGTGACTGGTGGCCCAGCCTGTACCGCCCATGGCTGATT
Organism: Sciurus vulgaris; assembly: GCF_902686455.1. Lineage (NCBI taxonomy): Eukaryota > Metazoa > Chordata > Mammalia > Rodentia > Sciuridae > Sciurus > Sciurus vulgaris. Next base: position 41,921,948 of record NC_136478.1, on the reverse strand, counting down.
AATTACCCAGACATGAGGATATGACCTCCCAAGACAAAAGACCTTAGGTCCTGAGCCTACAGATAACTCTATGAAGTAAAAACCTCAAGAAAAACCATTAAGAGGACAAGTATGGGTAAAAATTAAAAAACCTTAGCTGTGAGAGTAATCTCTAAAACCAAGTAAAGAACCCCCACAAGGTGGCTACCCCAATTTCCTTAGCAACAAATCCAAGTAAGTTACAAAAGACAACATAATCAGGTCAGCCGGTAATCTAACCTGAGCACAACTTAAAAGGTACTTTGTCTGTTTCACAAATGAAATTCTAACAGGAGATAAAGATCACAAACTGAAGAAACTGAATGACCAACGCCTTCCACACCCAGAGCTGGGGACTGTCAACTAGTCATGGAGACAATCTCATTGACAAAGGTACTTTGATTCTCAAGGACTCACTGCACAAAGTGATTATGGCAAAAGGTCTATTTACACAAGCCGCATTTTTTATACCCAAAAGCCCCTTCTACAGGACAACCTTGAACACTTACCTAAGCTAAGTGTTCAGTCCAAAAGCATGCCCACCCCACAGTGCAGGTGAGCTAAGGTTTTGAGCAGTTGATAATACAGCACCACCATGTAATTACCCTCCGCACAAAATCATTTTGCACTTCAAGTGAGTTGAACTTTTCTCTTAGTTCTTAAAATTCTAGAGGACAATTTGGGATTAAATTTTACTTCCCTGGAATTTTGTATTCTTTTAAAATCCAAATATTTCACTTTCACTGTTTTATTCTAAAGAATTTTGAAGAAGTAACAAATGTATATAAAGATAGAGCCACAAGAATATTCATTATGACCTACAGACAATGGAAAAAATATGAACAATTTAAAAGTCAATCAAGGAGGTTGTTGGGTAAAATGAAGATAGTGAAAGCAACCATGCGGTCAAAACTATAGACGTTGTGGCCTTGGGGGTGGGAGAAGGGACAAAGATGAGACATACAGGGGAAGCTCCAGAGCTCAGGGGAGGTGCTCTCCAGGCTCCGCAGAGGAGGGGTGCTATATAAGCAAAAGGTGAAAGATTTGGCTCAGAAGGCAGATTTAAGGGGCTGAGGGTGAGACTCAGTGGAAGAGTGCTTGCTTATTATGCGTGAGGTCCTGGGTTTGAGCCCCAGTTCCACACACACACACAAAAAGGCAGATTTAAATATGTATGTTATTATATACTATTAAGTATTATAGAATTTATATACTGATTTAGTTAATTACATATATTAATTATTGCTATAATTAATATGATTAATAATTAATTGGGATTAATATACAGAATAGTATCAATTTCATTCCCCTACCAGTTTCTAAGTATACTTAATAATTAACATATTGGGGGGAGAGTAGGGGGGGAGAAAAAAAATAACAGAATGAATCAAAAACTATTACCCTAGGTAAATATATGATTACGCAAATGGTATGCCTCTACTTCATGTACAGAGAAACAAGATGTATCCCATTTGTTTACAATAAAAATGAATTTTTAAAAAATGAAAAAAATAATAATTAACATATTACATGATTAAATAATATAAATAGCATGCATATTAAAAGTATTAATATATTGATAACTACATAATGTAAAATATGAATAATTAGCATGCAATTATATATTTAATATAATTATAATATAATAATATAGTATGATAACATATTAGTGTTAATATGTCATCATCTTTCAAGTTATGAAAATTATTTATGATCTTGGTAGAAAAATCAGAAAACTACAAGTAAGCAAAAGTAGCCTAATTACCACCCTGAGGTAATGCCTACTAACCCTGGTGTGCATATCATCTGGTGTTCTGTGTAAAAAAATAGATTCTTATATGTACATATGTATTTTATATATTTTTTAATATATACATAAATATATGTATATTTTTAGTTGCAGATGTACACAATAGCTTTATTTTATTTGTTTATTTATATGTGGTGCTGAGGATTGAACCCAGTGCCTCACACGTGGTAGGCAAGTGCTCTACCGCTGAGCCACATCCCAGCCCCAAACCATAGGTTCTTTACGTGGCGATGACACTAGTGGCCGTTCACACTTATACAGAGCTTGCTCTGTGCCGCCTGTTCTTAGCTCTTTATGTATAGTAGCACCTCCATAAGCTAGGTATGTCACAGTCATCTCATCTTCCAGGCAAGGATATGGAGGCACAGAGAGGTACATAAGTTGCCCAAGGCTGCAGCTGATAAATGGGGAGAGCCAGGTCTAGAATTCAGGCAGACTGTCCCGCGTTTTGTTTCTAACCTTATATAAACTTAAAAACTGTGTACACCAGTTCTTTTTCTTCTAGAAATGTATAGCAGACATGTCTTTGAGAGCTGATGCTCACACTCATATATTCCTCTGTAATATTTAGATTACTTCAACATGAAAATTGGAGAGATTTGAGGTGAGTGAGTGAGTGTGTGTGTGTGTGTGTGTGTGTGTGTGTGTGTGTGTGTGTTTAGGGTACTAGGGATTGGACCCAGGGCCTCACACATGCTAGGCAAGCACTCAAACACTGAGCGTCATTCTCAACCCTTGAGATATATTTGACAAGAGTTAGATCAAACTTTATCTGACTGTAGCCAACATGTCTGAATAGATTGCTTTATCTCAGTTCTCACCTCCTGACTTACTTGTTATTGTTGTACCTATAACCAAGGAAATAACAGGTGCTATTTATTCAGTCTGTGGGTCTGTGTGCCAGACACCCAGTTATGCCTAGTTATGTTGTTAATCAACAACCTCCAGAATGGATTTTAACCTCACTTTAAAGAGGAGAATTCTGATGCCCAGAGAAGTTAGGACCCTTGCCCAAGGTCACACAGCTACAGAGCTGGGCAATAGAGATGGGATCCAAATTCAGGTCTGACTGACTCTAAAGTACATGCTACCGATACTTTAACTCCACACTGTTTACCCTCTTGTACCATTTCTGGAAAGATAAACTGAAATATTAATTTAATAATAGGATCTGAATCACCATAAACTCTGACTTGAGATTCACCTTGTATAGAAACATGTCCATCTCTGACATCAGTGAGAACCCCTTAAGTGGCAGGGGCTCAAGCAGGGAAGCAGGCTGGCGCCACGCTCTTTACTATAGATGTACCTGTCATCTGGTCCCATACCTGGCCTTCTGACCTGCCACTTGAGTTGGGCTACACTGGCCGCCTACCCAGTTCCCTGAGCTCCAAGTGCTTCCCACTTACCCACTGCCAGCTCTGACCAGCAACATGGGCACCTGTCCACACATTCACTCCATCTCTGATCCCAGACCTCTCCTTCCCCACAAAGGCCCCAATTTGATTGCCAGTTTTGGCCTTTGCCTTGTCTAAACTCTACTTTTTTCTTACAAACCACAGTGGGTCTCTCTTCTCCCCTCCTTTTCTCATCCTACATCTCTGATCAGTAATCCCCTACTCCATGGAGATGGGCAGTCTAGTACAGTCCTTCAATCTCTTGTTTCCAAGATCCTTATACATGGTCCTACCATTAATTGTGGATCATGGAATTACCTTTCTGACTTTTGTATTGCTTGGGTGCTGTCCAGCCATAAAGTCCATCTCCAGGTTCCTCATCCTTTAAAACAGTGTCATACTTGGATAGAGTTTCTGTGGCGTAGATATCATCATCTTCCTCTTCTAGGGCACCCACACCAAAAGCCTTCAAAAAACAGGGTTCAAACTGAGCAGGGTGTATATCTGTATCAAAGGATAAAACTAACTACTTCAAGGATGTGATTGATCACAATACATTAGCACTTCAGGATCACCAAGAGAGAAGCAAAATGGGAGCCCCAGATTAATGCAGCCTCAAGCGTCTTAGGAAAAAGTGACCAGAAGTAAATGCCACATCTACAGTGTGGGAGCTGTCCTCCAGCCCCCACAGTAGCCATGGGTCATGGTCCAGCATGAGAAGAGGAATGGTGAACACAGCAAAGCAATTCAGCAGAGCAGAAACAGGGCCACCAAGAGAAGAAAGGTTGAAATGTTCACCTCCTAATCACTGTGGCCTCAAGTCAGTGCTAGTGGCCAGGGTTTGAAGACCACTACCAATCTAATAGCAGCCATAAAATCTCTTAATCTTTGTGGGAGACAGCCTCCGATAAGTTCATGTTTGTTTTAAGAATTGGCAGAAAATGCACATAAAGTAAAAGTAATATTGAAATAACAAAGCAAACATTTTCTAAGTACATTTTAAGAAAGAAACTACGGAACGATTTGAAGAAGACGGGCAATCAGTAAAAGCTCTCAAACTTCCCAAAAGTACAAAGCATGTCTCCAAATAAAAATTATCTCTGGGTTCCTGATTTAAGGCATGTGGCACTAGGAAAGAGTGTAAGAGGTAGTAAAATTTAGATATAAACTTGGAGAAGCCAACTGAAGTTAGATGATCACTAAACCTAAACAGTAAGAGTGATTTTATGCTTGGCCTCTCCAGGGTAGACAAGCAGTCTGAATCCCCAGCAACACACAAACCCACCAAGAACATTATTAGGGTCAGGAAGGTGTGCATTGCAAATCTCTATGCAAAACATAACCACGTCAACGTCTTCAGATTTTGAGGTAAGTATAACATGGAAAGTACACTCATTTGTCAGTGTTTCTGCCTTTAAAAAACACACACACTTTTACCTGGCCTGAAATTCCCAATTTTCTTCCTTTATTCAGTCCAATATCTCCAAGAAGATTGCTGGTCCCCTCAGATCCTCCACTGAAAAGATTCAAATGTTCTCCTGAAGTTCCAAAAAGTGCTTGGTGGGGATCCAGGCCCTTGTAAGCCAGTCCGTGTACATTATCCTTAGGTGTAAAATCCACAGGTGTGACGTCTTTGGGTGCAAAGGTCACATTATCAGGCAAGTAGTCATCATCTTCTTCCTATATCCATGTTTAAAGTGGAATTAATGTGAGTCACTGCATGGCACAGAGTAAACCCATGAAATACTATATTAAAATGCAGTGATTAACTCCAAACAGAACAATTGCCAAACTCTCATTTATGCTGGTACAAATGACTAAATCACATCCCTGAACAGATGATAGTAATGCAAACAACTCCATTTTAAAAGAACCTGAACATGGGGCTGGGTTTGGGGCTCAGGGGCAGAATATTTGCCTAGCAAGTGTGAGGCACTGGGTTAAATCCTTAGTACCACATAGAAAAAATAATAAATAAACAAAATAAAGGCATGCTATTCATCTGCAACTACAAAAAAAGTTTTTTTAAAGAATCTAAATAGACATGGGATACCTATGCTAATGGCGTGTTGCTGAAAACATCACCTGACATAACCATGACTGTTTTAGAGTATGAGTGTTTCATGGTAATGGGATGTGACTTATTTCTTAAAGTTGTTTCTGTCCTTAAAATTTCATGATTGTAAAGTAACAGGTTCTACTGAACCAATACCTCAGAACCTTCAGAGCTTCCAGGGGGTAATGCACAGCCGTAGATTTTTACTCCAGGGTCTATAAAAGAGATTTCAAAGGGCATTAGTCATGAGCAACTGAAAATAAAAACCCCAACTCACTGACACTCTTCCCAGATACATGGCTGCCCTTGAGGATCAGCGTAGATCACAAGGGGACTGTGACCTATACCTGCACCCAACCTGTACCCTGACAGTGAGTAACCACTGCTGCACCAGCACCAGGGAGAACCAAAGGAAATAGCTGCAACCTTTGGGGAGCTCACTCAATCCAGCTGAGGAGACTGAGGACAAGGAAAAATAGAAAATTATGCTAAACTTTGACACAGGAAGTAGGAATTTTCACACACTGCTGGTGGGAATGTGAACTACTACCATGCTTCAGGAAGCTCTTGTGCATTATACATAAAAAGGCTTAATTTTACATGCATATTATGCTGAGCACAGTAGCACACAACTATAATCTCTGCTACTTAGGAGGCTGAGGCAGGAGGATTGCCTCCTGACAGCCTGGCAGGCTGTCTTGAAATAAAATTAAAAGGGGTGGGGATTTAGCTCAGTGATGGAGCACTTACCTAGCATGAATAAGGCCCTGGGTTTGATCCCCAATACCTCAAAAATAAATAAATAAAATAAAATACAAAATAAAAAGCAGCCAGGTGTGGTGGTACACACCTATAATCCCAGGGACTCAGGTGGCTGAGGCAGGAGGACAGCATCAGCCTCAGCAATTTAGTGAGGCCCTAAGCAATTTAGCAAGACTGTCTCAAAATAAAAGATAAAAAAGGCTTGGGATGTGGCTCAGTGGCTCAGTGGTTAAGGATCCTAGGGCTAAATCCCCAGTACAAAAAAAAAAAAAAAAAAGTATGCCACTCAGCCCCAAAATTTTGTTTTTCATAACACATAGCCATTAAAAAGCAAGCTGTAGATTAGTACTCTATCTGACGTCTGCGTGGTAAAGATTTTCTCCCATTCTGTGGGCTTTCTCTTCACATTATTGATTGTTTACTTTACTGAGAAGAAGCTTTTTAGTTTGAATCCATCCCATTTATTATTTATTCTTAATTTTACTTCTTGCACTTTAGGAGCCTTGTTAAGGAAGTCAGGTCCTGAGCTGACATCATGAAGATTTGGGTCTACTTTTTTTTTCTGTTAGGCACAGGGTCTCTGCTCTGGTGCTTAAGTCTTTGATCCAATTTGAGTTGATTTTTGTGCACAGTGAGAGGTAGAGGTTTATTTCATTTTGTTACATATGAATTTCCAGTTTTCCCAGCACCATTTGTTGAACAGGCTATCTTTTCTCCAATGTATATTTCTGGCACCTTTATCTAGTATGAGATAACCATATTTGTATGGGTTTGTCTCTGTGTCAAACACCATTTTGCACCATTGGTCTACATGGCTATTTTGGTGCCAATTCTATGCCATTTTTGTTACTATTGCTCTGTAGTACGGTTTAAGGTCTGGTAGTGTGATGTCTCCTGCTTCTCTGTTCCTGCTAAGGATTGCCTTGGCTATTCTGGGTCTCTTATTTTTCCAAATGAATTTCATGATTGCTTTTTCCATTTCTATGAAGAATTTCATTGGGAGTTTAATAGGAATTGCATTGAATCTGTATAACACTTTTGGGAGTATGGCCATTTTGACAATATTAATTCTGCCTATCCAAGAGCATGGGAATAACCCAACCAATAAATGGGCTAAGGAACTGAACAGACACTTCATGGAAGAAGAAATACAAATGATCAACAAATATATGAAAACTGTTCATCATCTCTTGCAATTAGAGAAATGCAAATCAAAACTATGATTTCATCTCACTCCAGTCAAAATGACAATTATCAAGAATACAAGCAATAATAAGTGTTGGTGAGAATGTGGGGAAAAAGGTACACTCATTCTTTGCTGGTGGGACCACAGATAAGTGCAACCACTTTGGAAAGCACTACGGAGATTCCTAAGAAAACTTGAAATGGAACCACCATTTGACCCAGCTATTCCATTCCTCCATTTATACCCAAAGAACTTAAAATCAGCATATTACAGTGACGCAGTCACATCAGTGTTTATAGCAGCTCCATTTACAATTGCTAAATTATGGAACCAACCTTGATGCCTTTCAACAGATGAAAGGATAAAGAAAATGTGGTACATAAACACAATGGAATATTACTTAACCTTAAAAAAGAATGAAATGATGACATTTGCGGATAAATGGATGAAACTATAGGATATCATGCTAAGTGAAATAAGTCACTTCCAAAAAACCAAAGTCCAAACATTTACTCTGATAAGTGGATGTTGATCCACAGTGGGGGGTGGGTAGGGAAGAATGAAGGAACCTTAGATTATGCAGAGGGAAGTGAGGGAAGGGGTGGGGTGGTGGGAATGTGAAGGACGGTAGAATGAGACAGACATTATCACCTATATCCATGTATAAAAAATTTTTTTAATAAAATAAATAAAAAACAAATAGAAACAAACAAAAAGCATGCTATAGAATTAATGATGATCAATATACATACCAGGTTTTTGTCGGCGTGGCCTTCTCTTTACACGAGGACCAACTCCTTGTCCTTCCTTCCAACCCATTTTTCTTAGTAATTCAAAACCAACAGATAATCTAAGATATCAAGCATAGAAAATTAAGTTCTTTTTTTTTAATTTATTTTCATTGTAAACAAATGGGATACATCTTGTTTCTCTGTTTGTACATGAAGTAGAGGCATACCATTTGTGTATTCACACATTTACATAGGGTAATGGTGTTTGATTCATTCTGTTATTTTTTCCTTCCCCCTCACCCCTCCTACCCCTCTCTTCCCTCTATACAGTCAGTCCCTCCTTCCTCCATTTTTGCCTCCCTCTTACCCCCCAAAAATTAACTTCTTTTTACAACATTAGCAACAGTATGAAATAAGCGACTTCTGAATTCTGGCCCAGCTCCCTGTCTTGTCTATGCTCCTCCTTGGTTCCCTTTAGAACAACAAGGTCCTGCTGCTCCAGCTACAGCTGGCTGGGCTTGGAGGGGGCACACCTCAAATGCGGAGGTCAATCAGATGTCCTCTCTCCCAGGCCTTTGGGATGGGCACTCAGGGACTGTACATAGTCCTTGTCAAGCATATGGCCTGGGAAACCATAAATATCTGTGGCTGCCATATCAGGCCACATGCCCAGAAGCACAACAAGGAGGTATATGGAAAGAGAGGGTAGAATGAGGCAGACAGGGGAGAGCCCATAAGGCTAAGGAGGTGGGGGAAGGAAGCCACCACTAAACTACATCCTCAGCCCTCCTCCTTTTTTTTTTTTTTGAGACAGGGTCTCACTAAATTACCCAGGCTGGCTTCAAACTTGCAATCTTCCTGCCTCACCTTCCCAGGAAGCAGGGATTATAGGCATTCACCACCACACCTATTTAAAATCTATTTCCACTTAGACTTCAAGTCTCAGAAGATTTCTCTTATTTATGACTAAACTATACCTAATTAAGATAATCACACATATGCAAAGCACTGATGCCAAGAGCAGAAGAGTCAGAATTAAATTTTCCTCACTTTGCTGGTGTTATGAGGTCATCAAGCAGAGTAGCTCCAGGAATAGGGGCCGTAGCGGCTGCCAATTGTCTGGCCTTCTCTCGTATTCTATCTTTGGTTTTTGAAGCAAAATCATCTGTGGTAACAATTGCTTTAGGTGCTATCCCAAATTCACTAAGATCCTTTAAAAGAATATGAAACAATTACATTATATGGAAAGTGGTTAAACATAATATATCACATAGCTTTATTTCTTCTTTAAAGAAAACTTAAAACCACAAAGTTTAGCTCAAGAACAGCAGAGTGACAGACTTCACACTGACTTAGGAATCTTATCCTCACATGATGAAAGGCTAATAGCCAAGGACACAGCTGGAAAATGGCTGCTCAGTGGGGGCACAACAGACACCACCACACTGGAAAGACAGGAAGTAGAGGGCAAGGTCTTCTCAAGAATATTTCAAAGATCAGTGTGAAGGGGCAAAGCCTAGACTCAGACAGTAGGCACTTGTAAGGGCCTATGTGCCAGGCCTGGAGCCCATTTGCATTTTCTGGAGCAGATGCTGTGGCTGCCTATCCAACATCCACTGCCCCTTCCTCTTTCTTTGCAGAGCTCTGAGGTTGTCCAGGTCACCAAGCACTTCAGGAGTGGTGTGCCAGTGTTGGGGAGGGCATTAATGAGTAGGGGTTCCTGTCTTATCTAAGGCAGTCACTTTGGTCCTGTTTCCCTTACAAGGGACAGGTTTAGGAATGGGCAGGTAAAATAATCAAACTGAGCATATATGAGGAAAATACACCAAAAAACTTTTTTCTTTACTCTCAGGAAAAGTTACCAGGAAGAATGACCTCCTTCTACTGGATAATGTCACACTGGATGTGCCAACCGAAACTACTGCAGCCACACTGAAACCATGAGGAGAGGTGTACGAGGACCTGACATGCAGATGACTAGAAGAGAGCCAGGGGCCTATGACATCTAGTCTTCTTGCTGTGTGGGATGGGTTTCCTTATAACTCTATGTTATTCCTAAGACAAAAGAGACCTCCCTCTCCTCTTCCCTGAAGCCTACAGCATGCTGCTTTATTTATTTTACTTAATCTTTATTATGGATGAATTCATGCCTAAGATTTAAGGTGAGAGACATTTAATTTTAGTCTAGTTGCTCACTGTTCCTTAAACTGCACTATGTGTACAAGTTACTGTGGAAAACCACAGGCTGAGCACATGAATACTGTGCTCTGGGGAAAACTGGTGCTTTTTGAGTAAATATGCCTGTATATGACTTCATCTTTATACTCTTGACTTCAGAAACTAGCCTCAGTATAAGATGCTGCTATGATGAAGGAGATCCATTGATGTACAGGGCACTACAGTGCAAATATCTAAAAGATAAAGCCTTATGAACACAGAGGAAATCATACATTGAACTTTCTGGGAGAGGGAAGATACTACAACAACCAATCACACTTATCCCACCACTGAATCGGCACTTAGTTTTGAGCACCCACCTCTTCATCCATAAAATCTTCAGGACCAAGAACAGATTTGTCTGCTCTATTCTGTCGTGAAGATATAAAAGTAGAGGGTGTCCATCCTAGAAAAAAAAAAAAAAGAGTTTAGAACTTTATGATCCTATATAATATTTTGGTTTATAATTAAATACTTAAGTAACATATAGAGACTTGAAACTCACAATAACTATAAACTTTCAGAGAGGATATCTGTTTCCCTGTGAGGCAGTCTTTACTGCTTATCAATCCCCTGCTGTTTACCCCATTTGTCCACCACAATAACTATAAACTTTCAGCTACCACCCATCACACTGCTTATATAGACATAATTATGCAAACAAAGTTCTTATTAATCCTTAGAGTCCCTGCTGTCGGATCTTAGTGAATACAGTGAGGTCTCCCTGTAAGAACTGGAAACAAAAGAAAGAAAATTCTGCCAGGCACGGTGGCCCACACCTGTAAACTTGCAATTTACAGCTACTTGGCAAGCTGAGGCAAAACAATTGCAAGTTTGAGGCCACCATCACCAACTGAGCAAGACCCTGTCTCAAAATAAAAAATCTAAAGAACTGAGGTCAATCCCTAGCATCACATACATACACAAAAAAGAACTGAGGGTGTGGTTCAGTGGTAGAGCACCCCTGGGTTCGGAAGGAAGGAAGGAAGGAAGGAAGGAAGGAAGGAAGGAAGGAAGGAAGGAAGGAAGGAAGGAAGGAAGGAAGGAAGGAAGGAAGGAAGGAAGGAAGGAAGGAAGGAAGGAAGGAAGGAAGGAAGGAAGGAAGGAGGGAAGGAGGGAGGGAGGGAGGGAGGGAAGGAGGGAAGGAGGGAAGGAGGGAAGGAGGGAAGGAGGGAAGGAGGGAAGGAAGGAAGGAAGGGGAAAGGAAAGGAGGGAGGGAAGGAAACAATATGGGGTTGGGGGTGTAACTCAGTGGTAGAGTACCTGCTCAGCATGAACAAGGCCCTAGGTTTTATCCCTAGTATCCAAAATAAAAACAAAAACAAAACAACAACAAAGAACATGTACAATACCTTAAACAATATGGAATGATTTGTATTATATGTGAAAATTTTAAGTGACTTTTTTCTCTAGAGGGAGAGCAAGTAGTAACCAGTCATGCTGAGGTCCCTAGTGTCAACAGAGCCACTGGTGATTCCCCAGATAGCTATGATGCAAGACTGACTCCTTAACCTCCCCAACCCTTGATGGCCCCATCTATAAAACACCTATGGCACCTGTCCTCCTTAGTCACTGAGTCAGGTGAGACAATCAATGATTAATTCAGTGAATCCCTGTGAGGGTACTTTGTACATGGCCAGACACAGTATGAAACAAAGTCATTATTATGGTTTAATCATCTGGTTAGAATGTATCCACTTTTCTCCAAAGTGGAAAAAAACTCAGGGAGCACAGGAGGGAAAGGGGGAGGAAAAAAGGGGGGGATCATGAATTGAAATAGAATGCCATACATGTATAAGTTTGTCCGGATTAACCCAACTACTATGCATAACTAAAACATTCAGAACAACAAAAACAACAACTTTCATCTTCAGGTTGCAGTCAATGAACAACATGCAAGTAAACAAACATTCAAAGAATATAAAATCTACAGTGTACACACAAAACATTTGAAGAACTTTACTTGAAAAGCCAGGAGAGGGAAATCTTATGATATTTAAGCCATTTGCTTTAGCAATGGAATAGCTGTGAGTAGAGAGATCATACCTTCTTTAGAGCCAACAGTATTGAAGTACCCCGCGGAGAACCCTCCACTAAAGGCTCCGTGAAATCGTTTATACCTTCCTTTTTCATCTCTGACAGTCTGATCCTGAAGAGGAATTGGCTTCTTTGGTCTTTCACCTGAAGGGAAAAAGAAATGTTTTTTGAACGAAAAGGAAGATAATAGTGAGTTAGAAAGACTTCAGGGAAAACTTCATTTCTTGACACCAAGCTGTTCAATTCTTATGACTTCAAATATAACCATTTAAATTAAGCTGCTCTCTCTAGACTTTACTAGCTTATATGGTTCAGAGAACAGTATATTATATTTTTTTATATTTAAGTTTACATTAGAAATTTTGTATCAAAAATGCCCTGCTTTTCCCATTAAATTCCTTTATAGGAAAAAAAACAAATTATACTGGGGGTGTTCTAACAACTGGGAGAGAAACCTCCTGGCAATGAAGAAGGCAACATGCTACAGTGACAGTGGCGTTATTTGTTGAGGTTGGCCTCGAACTTGCAATCCTCATACTTCAGTTGTTTCCACCCACAGAGTGGCTGGGATTACAGGTGCACCATCACACCTGGCTCCATTTTCCCCAAGTCTTAAGGGTTTCCTTGATTTCTGTGAATTTCTTTATTTCACAGTTATGGTTCTTTAAGCTTATTCCTTTCACAACTTTGTCGAAAAGAGCTGGGTTTTTACATTATTCAAGCAAAAGGCATTTAATACATTTTAGCCTAGGCTAAAAATTCCTTAGATTTATGGCTTCAAGTATATGTCAAAAATTCCTGCCTAATTTTATTGACTCCAATTAAAATTGGAGGATTCTGAATTTATTTAAAAATTTTTAAAACAACAACTTGTTTTCAAAGAACAGAAAATAGGTTCAGTGGTTAATTAAGGGAAAGGAATTGAGTCACAGTGCTGTGCATCTTAAAGCCAACTCCATCTTCACTGGTGCTAGACTTCAGTCAATTTAACCTCCTAGTGCTTCAATCTCCTCATCTATAGAAAGGAAATGACATGGCTATTTCTTAGAATGTGCAAATTAAATAATGCCTGTCTATAAAATTCTCAGCAAGAAGAGCAACACACACATGCCAGACATGGTGGCACACGCCTGTAATCCCAGCAGCTTGGGAGGCTGAGATAGGAGGACAGCAGGTTTGAGGCCAGCCTCAGGAATTACTGAGGCTCTAAGTAATTTAGTGAGACCCTGTCTCAAAAAAAAAAAAAACAAAACATAAAAGAGCTGGGATGTGGTTCAGTGGTTAAGATCTCCTGGGTTCAATCCACAGTACCAAAAAAAAAAAGAAAAAGTAGCACACCATAAATACTTTAAAATTGCTAGCTGCTATTACTATTATTATCATTATTACATGCAATGTATAAGATGTGTTGAGGAGCACATGGGCACATAGACCACTATTAACGACAATAATTAAGTCAGTTTCTACCTTTTTTTTTTTTTTTTTTTTTTTCTTGAGATGTGGTTTTGTTATGTTACTTAGACTGGTTTGAACTCATGGGCTCTAGTGATCCTTCTGCCTCAGCCTAAGTACTGGAGACTATAGGTATGTGCCACCATGCCCAGCTGTTCCTACTTTGGGAACAAAAAATAGAAGACAAAAAGTAAAGGAGCTTCCCAGCCTCATAGTCCTAAATTCTTATTTGTGGCTTATGAAAGTCCAGGTCATTCCTGGAGTATAACCTTAACAGTAGCAGGGTGGACAGAAGCTCAGGTTTGAAAATCAGGAAATCTGAGTTCAAATCCCTCTACCCCACTATTTGTTAGTATTGTGGTCTTGGGAAAATTACTTAATCTCTCTAAGCCTCAGTCTCCAAAACTGTAAAATGAAGATAACAATGGATCCCATCTTCATAAAATGATAATAAGGATTAAGTGTGTAGACCGATGAGCACAGTACCTGACTATAGTGAAGCTCAGTGAATATCAGCTGCAATGTCTTTTTTTCACCCTAAAGAACCAAATTACAACTTGGATCCCCTAATCCAAGATTTTCACCATTTCTTAGAAATACAGTACACACTCCATTACCACACGTGCAACTGTTCATGATTGTTGGCTAAGTTGGAATTTCTCAACCTTGGCATGGTATTTTTTATATATATTTATATTTTAGTTCTTGTTTGACATAATACCTTTATTTTATTTATTTATTTTTATGTGGTGCTGGGGATGGAACCCAGTACCTCGCACTTGCTAGGTGAGTGCTCGTCCGCTGAGCCACACCCCAGCCCTCAACCTCAGCACTATTGAGAGTTTGTGCTAGATAATTCTTCATTGTGGATGCAATATCTTGGGCACTTTAGGATATTTAGCAGCATCCTTGGACTACATCACCAGATGCCAGTAGCAGCTTCCCCCACCCCGCCACCCCAATTAGTATAACAACCAAAAAATATCTCCAGACATTGCTAATTTTTTGTTTGTTTGTTTGGTACTGGGGATTGAATCCAGGTGCACTTAACCACTGAGTCATTATTATATTTTATTCTGAGACAGGGTCTCACTCAGTTGCTTAGGGTCTCATTAAATTGCTGAGGCTGGCTTTGAATTCACAATTCTCCTGCCTCAGCCTCCCAACTTGCTGGGATTACAGGTGTGCACCACACCAAGCTCAGACATTGCTAATTAACCCCAGCTGAGAACACCTGGGCTAAGGTAAGGACAGGTCCTACCAGGGCTAGGTACTATTCTTGCTCTGCTCTCCTGCTCTTGATCTAGAAAAGGAGATACAATCTGCAGACAACTAAGTGGGACCTATGGCAACAGATGATGAAGGTCAACCAGTGTGGCCAACTAGGTGCCACAGGGCTCCTAAGAAGGCGCCACTTCTAACCACAGTGATGGGAAAATTCCAGAAAGGAGGTGGCATTTTAGCTACGCCCTGCTGTGATTACTGCTAATAATAACAATGAATTCCTTCCATATCAGATATGATAAATTATTTCATTTATTATATAATGATAAGGATACTGATTAAGTAACTGCCCTGGAGTCCGCACTTAATAAGCACAAAGCTGAACCAGATTTCAACTCTGTCCCCAGGTCAGGTATGCCACCCACACTGTCCCTTACTTACTTGTGGTCAAAAGTTTACTGAAGGTCTTGCATTGAGCATCTTGGTTCTAGACCCTGGACTGGAAAGCTAAACACAGCGCCCAACAGAAGAGACCTGCATGTACTGCATGTTTCTGACAACACGAAGGACCACATCCGCCACCCTTAGGAATGAACGGAATTTTTTTTTTGTCCCAGAACTGGGGATGGAACCCAGGGTCTTTTGTACATTCTAGATTCCAAGCCCTTTATAAATTTTATTTTGATACAGAGTTGACCTGGAACTTGTGATCCTCCTGCCTCAGTCTCCAGAATAGCTGGAATTATAGGTATGTATCATCATGCCTGGTAAGAGCAGAATTTAGAAAGCTGCAGATAAAGACGTGATTTCCAACAGAAGCATCAACACCCATCAGCAAAGAGGAGGTATAATAAGGCGATGTTGGGGTGCGGGTGTAGCTTGTTAGGTACCTTGAGAAAGCAGTCCAATCAGACTAGAGAAGCAGGGAAAAGTGTAAGATGGAACCAGAAGAGCAGATGGTGTGGAGGATCTTGAATATGGTGCTGCAGGGTGTATGGTATGTGCTCTGGGTGATGGAAATCACAGGTAGTTTTAGGCATAAGAGTCACAGCACCAAGGAGGCAAACAGCCTTAAAATTAATCTGGGTACAGGATAAGCTGGATATGAGAATTCTGGAACCAAGTGAAAATGTCTTAAGAAAGAACAGGTAAGTACTGGTGCCCTTTTCCTTTCATGCTGGTCACCGACACTAAGCTCCCTGGCTTTTTTTTTTTTTTTCTCCCAATATTTCTTCAGTTGTAGATAGACACAATACCTTTATTTTTATGTGGTGCTGAGGCTCGAACCCAGTGCCTCACATGTGCTAAGCAAGCACTCTGCTACTGAGCTACAACCCCAGTCCCCTGGCTAATTCTTAACAAATAAACCTTTCTCTCAGGACCAGTGACTTTAATTTAGGTGTGGAGGCCCTCCTCTATCAATGTTTGTCTAACCTGTCACTAAAACTTCAAAGACAGACTAAAAGTGATTGTTATAGTGTGCTATATTGTAAAATGTAGTCAGAGTGCATTTAAGCTTCAAAGTGCTTGGGAAACAATGAATTGGGCTGGGGATGTAGCTCGATGGAGTGTGTGCTTAGCATACAGGAGGCCCTCAACTCAATCCCCAGCACCAAAAAAAGAAAAAAACAGGAAAACAATGATCAATCCTCAAAAAAAGTTAATACTAAGAAATTAAAGGATGTTTCTAGACCAGACCAAAAAAAAATCTACAAATGTCCCTTCCTTCCACTTGAAATGCATGATTAGAATAAAAACCTTCATTTCAAATTTTTTGTGCACCATCAAAAGAAGAAGAACTAGAGCCCGGCATGGTGGGTAGACAATCATGTAATCCCAGCTACTTGGGAGGGTGAGGCAGGAGGATCCCCAAGTTTGAGGCTGGCAGCATAGTTAGATAAAATAAAAGGGATGGGGCCTGATGTGGTGATGAACACCTATAATCCCAGACACTTGGGAGGTTCAAGGCCAGCCTGGGCAACATAGAGCTGTCTCAAAATAAAAAATAAAAAGGGTTGGAGATGTAACTCAGTCGTAGAGACCCTGGATTTCATCCCAAAAAGAGGAGAAAGAGAAGAATTAGAAAAATAAAGGTTAAATAATTGATGACTTAACAAGATGTCACTTCACAAGGAAATAGCTGTGAGACCAGAAACATAGGAATGAAAGGAACAGATGCCTAACATGGCTGAAGTAACCTTTACACAGGCATCCTTAACCCTTCTCCTCTTGCATAGCTAAATTCTAACCAGTCTTTACAGGACCCTCATCCTGCCTCCTGAGAATCTCAGATTGGCTTGAATAGGATATTTCTCATCTATATCACACATTTTAGAACTTGCAAAACTTTATGATTTTATTCTTTACTAGATTTGAAACTCTCCAGTGAAGAAGAGTCTCCAATAAAGAACAGTCCAGAATGATGTAATACCAGTGATAGCCCTGTTCTACTCAAGGTCTGGCCTGTATGGAAAAGAGCTCTGCAAATAGTGCTGAGGAGACTTTACACTGAATTTTTCACAGAACTGGAGGTGTTGAGTGTGGAACAGAGATGTCTTAGAGGAAAAGAAAGGCTGTCTTCAAACACTAAGAAGCATCCAGGAGACTAACCTTTCTCTGCCTTCTATAAGCAGAGGGCAAGTTGGTGCACACCATAATCCCAGTGGCTCAGGAGGCTGAGGCAAGAGGATCACAAGTTCAAAACCAGGCTCAGCAACTTAGCGAGACTGTCTCTAAACGAGATTTTAAAAAAGACTGGGGATGTGGCTCAGAGGTTAAGTACTTCTGAGTTCAATACCCACTACCAAAAAAAAAAAAAAACATATATATATATATATATATGTGTGTGTACATATATAAAGAGAGAGACAGAGCTAGAGAGAGATAAAGAGTGAGAGAGAGAGAGAGAGAGAGAGAGAGAGAGAGAGAGAGACAGAGAGAGAGACAGAGAGAGAGAATGTCAGTAAATATGTAGAGCCAGTAAATATGTAGAGTTAGTATTTGGCAGAATCTTCTAATGATTAAAACTCTATGTAATAAAAGGAGCATCAGTGGAACATTCCCAGAAGTACAATCAACAAACAACCTGTCAGTGTGGCAAAGAGGGAAGAGAACCCCACTAATAGAAAATCCACAAGTAATACCTGGTCCAAGGACTTCACCGTACTTATTCTGTCTTTCCCACAGGGATAGTATTGCCATTGGCCCTTTTTGGACACTCAATACATATTTTGCTGAACGAATCAAGTTATTGGGTGGAACACAACAGAAACATAGACGAGAACCTTGATTCATCTTGCCCTCATCCCTACATTCCAATAGCAAGTCAGCTCTGCCTTCCAAGCATATCCCACACAGACCACTGCTTACTACCACCATGGTTAAGTCTCCAGTCCATCCCATATTGTCTCCAGACCTTTTATTTTATTCTATCTTTAATATTTTTAGTTGTCAATGAATCTTTTATTTATATGCGGTGCTGAGGATCAAACCCAAAGCCTTACAGGCAAGCGCTCTACCACAGAGCCACATCTCCAGCCCTCCAGACCTTTTAAAATGCTAATTTCCCTGCTTAGCTCTTTTTCACTCCCAACCAGACTATTCCCCAAGCAGAAGGTGGAATAATATTTAAAATAGAGCCAGGTGCAGAGGCACATGCCTGTAATTCCAGTAATGGGAGGCTGAGGCAGGAAGATCACCAAGTTTGAAGCCAGCCTCAGCAACTTGGTGAGGCCCTGAGCAAATTAGTGAGACCTTGTCTCAAAATAAAAAATAAAAAGGGCTGGGTATGTAGCTCAATCAAAAGGGGCCTGGGTTCAATTCCCAATACCAACACGTACACATCCCTCCCTGTGTAAAACCCTCCAGTGGTTCCCTGCCTGCCGGTCTGACATCACCTTCTACTGGTTTATGCCTCGTGCTGTCTGTTCCACCCACACCAGACTACCTGTTCCTCAATTTGCTAAACTGGCTGCCCCAGCAGGGCCTTTGCACTTGCTGTTCCATCTGCCTGAAAGGCTTTTCCCCCGTCTTCCCATGGCTGGTTTCTTCCTTAGTTTCAAGACTGAGCGCAAACGTCCCTTTGGAAGAAGAGACTGCTTGATCACCACCCATTCACACACGAGTTGTTTCATCATTTTTGTATCTCTCAACCTTCTGGGTCTGTGCTCCCCCCAGAACGTGAGACCCCGAGAGCGCAGCGCACGCCTCCCTAGTCGCTGTTCCCAGCGCCCACTGCAAGAGAGCAAAGGCCCAGCACGACGCTGCACTTTGTCGTCCCGAATCCTGGTCCCCCGGCCTATTTTCTCCAGGTTCTGCTAATTCGGTCCGCACCTTCTTCCAGAGGCTCCAGGCCCGTCCCATAGCTGACCAGGTCCTCTTCGCTGTCACTGTCCAGCGCCGCCATCCTGCTCTCTTCCGGGCCCCGCCCCCTCGCTACGGAAACCGAAGCGAGCCAAAAGTCTTTCGCTCTTCCTCCTCCGCGGACTGAGGTGATGCTCTAAGGCTACGCCAGTAGGTTCAGGAAAATGTTCACGTTGCCACTCGCTGCTTAGTCCCATCCGGTGCAAAGTGGACCCAGGCAGGCGTTGCCTCGGAGGATTTGGGAACGTCGGTCTGCCATCCTAAGTCTGCGATGTGCCGATCAGGAGGAGATGCCCAGAAGAAAATGGAAGCCACTCAACTGTCCAGCCGCCAGGCGGGTTCTCCATAATGCGATGCCTGTCCCCACCCCCAACCCCGGTCTGTCACTCCAGATACCCTTTCCCCGCCAGCAATCAGTGCCCCGCTCAGTCCCACCCCTACTGTCCATCCAGCCCAGACACGGGCCGGCAAAGTTCGCGTGCTTCCAGATGTGTCGCTCCCCGCTGTGATTTCACTTGCTGCTGCAGGTGGGAGGCGAGGCAAGATTGAGAACTCTGGGAAAACGGAGGCGGCCGGGCGCGGTGGCGTTCCCTTTTAACCCCAGCGGCTGGGAGGCTGAAGCAGGAGGATCCCGAGTTCTCAGCTAGCCTCAGCAATTTAGTGAGGCCCTGTCTCAAAATAAAAAATAAAAAGGAATAGGAATGTGACTCATTTAAGCTCCCCTGGGTTCAATGCCCGGTATCAAAAACAAATAAAAGGAGGTGGATGGGAACACACACATAGACAGACACACACACACACACATTCTGTATCATTGTATTTATATTTGCCGAAATGGAGTACCCCTACACCCTGGGAATCTAAGTACCCATGAAGGCAGCTGGGGGTACTTGCTGAAAGAGAAAAACAAAAAAGCAGATAATAATAGAAAAATAAAAATAATAAAAGAGAAGAGTACAGGGTTGGGGGTATAGCTCAGTGATGGAGCATGTACTAGCATGCTTGAAGCCCGGGACTCAATCCCCAACACCACCAAATTAAGAAAAAGAAAGAGAGAGAGAGAGAGAGAGAGAGAGAGAGAAAGGAGTATGGAGAGGGGAAAGAAGAAAACAGAAAGAAACAGAAAACTAGCTGGACACAGTGGCGAATGCCTGTAATCCCAGTGGCTGGGGAAACTGAGGCCAGAGCATTATAAATTCAAAGCCAGGGGGAATGGGAATAGGAAAGACAGTAGGATGAATCAGACATAACTTTCCTATGTTCATATGTGAATACACCACAACTGAAACCCCACATCATGTACAACCACAAGAATGGAATCCTAATTAGAATGTTATATTCCATGTATAACTTGTGTATAATATGTCAATACACACTCTACTGTCATCTATATCTAAAAAGAAAAAATAAAATTAAAAAAAAAGTTCAAAGCCAGCCTCAGCAACTCAGTGAAGCCCTAAGTAACTTAGTGAGACACCCGTCTCAAAATAAAAAAAAAAAGAACTGGGGGAGCCAGGCACGGTGGTCCACACCTGTAATCCCCAGTGGCTCAGGAGACTGAGACAGGAGATCGACAGAAGGATCGTGAGTTCAAGGCCAGCCTCAGCAAAGGTGAGGCACTAAGCAACTCAGTGAGACCCTGTCTCTAAATAAAATACAAAATAGGGCTGAGGAGGTGGCTCAGTGATTGAGTGGCCCTGAGTTCAAACCCTGGTATCCACTCCCCAAAAAAGGAAAGAAAGAAACATTTGTTAAATATTACCCCACTCCAAACTCCTTTTCACAGAAGAGAAAAATGAAGTTCAGGTACCTAGTATAGTAAGGGGTGAGGCTGATGTAAAACCTGACATATATATATGATGCCAAGTGCAATGGCACATGCCTGCAATTCCAGCAACTCAGGAGGCAGAGGCAGGAGGATTACAAGTTTGAGGCCAGCTTAGGCAATTTAGTGAGAAGGTGTCTCAATATTAAAAGGAGGGGGTGCTACAGATGGACTCTAGTAAAGTGCCTCCGGGTTCAATCTCCAGTACAAGAAGGAAGGAAGGAACAAAGGAACGAAGGAACGAAGGAAGGCAGGCCAGGCTTGATGGTGCATGCCTGGAACTACAACTCCTAGGGAGACTGAGGGAAACCCATATATCCACATAAAACATGAAAGTTCACAGTTTTATTTCTAAATTATTCAAACTGATTTTTTTCATGGTGTATAGCTTATAAAGAGGCATGAAACACCCAATACATTTATGATTGAGAATTTTACATAGATTCCCGACAATAATGAGCGTCCAGTAAAATAGTAATAATCAACCCTTCTGACTCCTGCCCATCAAGGTCCAGGGGACAAGGGCCCTCCCAAGTCCTTGGAGCTTCATCCTGGAGTGGCTCTTGGCTGTCTCCTGGGAGTCTGCAGAAGAGCTACGGGATGCTTCATCTGGGATCCTGGTCACTTACTATCCAATACTTCAGATTCTTGGAAGAGGGAAACTAGAAAGATCATATTTTTTATGCAAAGCAGTCATAACCTAAGTACCACATACCCTTCTGCTATGGTTTGGATATGGTTTGCCCCTCCAAACTTGTCTTGGAATTTAATCCCCCTTGGGAGGTATTTGGAGGTTGGAAACTTAATCTGACAGTGGTATTTAGAGGAATGGCTTTGGTAGGTGACTAGGATTAGATAAGGTCATAGGGTGGAGCCTCTGTGGTTGAATCCCGGTAGCTTTATAGGAAGAGACAGAGACACCAGAGGACACATACACATGGCCCCTGTTTCTTGCCATGTGATGCACTGTGCTGCCTGGGGACTCTACCAACAAGAAAGTCATCACCAGATGTGGTCCCTCAACCTTGGACCAGAACTGCTAACCAAAATAAACCAGTTTGTGTATTGCGTTGTTATCAACAAAAAGGGGAATAAGTCTGCTTCTTTTCTAATTCAGACATGCAAGAAGATTCAAAATCAGAATCTTATCAGGGAAACTGCAGATAAGAAGATGAGTTAGGTGGGACTGCAAATTGATGCAACCATTCTGGAAGCAGTACAGAGATTTCTCAGAAAACTTGGAATGGAACCACCATTTGACCCAGTTATCCCACTCCTCAGCATATACCCAAAGGCCTTAAAATCAGCATATTACAGTGATGCAGCCACATCAGTGTTTATAGCAACTCAGTTCACAATAATTAAGCTATGGAACCAACGTAGGTACCCTTTAATAGGTGAATGGATAAAGAAAATATGATACATATACACAATGGAATATTACTCAATCATAAATAAGAAATGAAATTATTTCATTTGTCAGTAAATGGATGGAACTGGAGACTATCATGCTAAGTGAAATAAGCCAGTCCCCAAAACACAAAGGCCAGATATTTTCTCTGATATGTGGATGCTGATTCACAAAAGGTGGTGATGGGGTTGGGTGGGGAGGGGGTAAGAGAGTGGGGGTGGTAGTGATGGAGGTTCACCATATTGTATAGGGGGAATGGGGGGGGAGGATGAGGATGGGACAGTAGAATGAATTGGGCACAACTTTCCTATATTCATATGTGAATACATGACCAGAGTAACTTACACACTTACCAGTGTAACTCCACATCATGTACAACCACAAGAATGGGAAGTTATACCATGTATATGTGATAATATGATATGGCAAAATACATTCTACTGTCATGTAAAACTAAAAAGAACAAATTAAAAAAAAGATGAGTTAGGGAGAAATAATCTAGATGCTTTAAACTCATTTTTCCTTTTTTTTTTTTTTTTTTTTTTTTTAAAGGTCCGGCTTAGTGGAACACACCTGTAATCTCAAAATCTCAAATCTCAGAGATTCAGGAGCGTTGAGACAAGAGAATTGCAAGTTCAAGGCCAGCTTCAGCAACTTAGTGAAAGAAAAATAAAAAAAGAAGGGATATAGCTCAGTGATAGAGCATCCCTGGGTTCAACCTCCAGTACCAAAAAAGAAAGAAAGAAAGAAAGAAAGAAAGAAAGAAAGAAAGAAAGAAAGAAAGAAAGAAAGAAAGAAAGGAAGGAAGGAAGGAAGGAAGGAAGGAAGGAAGGAAGGAAGGAAGGAAGGAAGGAAGGAAGGAAGGAAGGAAGGAAGAAAAGGGAGGGATGGAGGGAGGGAAGGAAGGAAGGAGGGAGGGAAGGAAGGAAGGAGGGAGGGAGGGAGGGAAAAGAAAAAAAAAAAGAAAAAGAAAAAAAGGTGCAGAGCTGGGGACATAGCTCAGTTGGTAGAGTGCTTGCCTAGCATGCATAAGGCTCTGGGTTTAATTCCCAGCACCACCCAAAGCTGCTAGGGAGCTAAAAATCTTGAACCCTAGAAAAAGGAAAGCTGATAGATTTAATTCATGGAAAAAGGATCTAGAAACCAGTAGCTAAAAATATCAGAGCAGTCACTTCTGAGGACTCAAGATTAGAACCAACTAAATTCAGAGTGGAAAAGGTTCTGGGTACTTCATTAAAGAATTGTGATGGGGCTGGGGATGTGGTATGGGGTAGAAGGTTTGCTTACCATGCCTCAGGCCTAGCATACCAACAACAACAAAGAATTGTCTTAGGTACACCTGTCAACGGACCTTCATTCCCCACAGTTATGCAGAGCACGTGCTGTGGATATGGCCTCTGCCTCTGCCTCAGCATGAACAGATGTCCGAGGATCACATGTATTTGAGGAAAATAATATCATGACAAAAGAATACAGGGCTGGGGGTGTAGCTCAGCAGTGAAGTGTGCACCTAGCCTGTGTGCAAGAGAGGTCATGGGTTCAGTCCTTAGTGTGCATGTGCACACATACAGAGAGAGAGAGAGAGAGAGAGAGAGAGAGAGAGAGAGAGAGAGAGAGAGAGAAAAGAAAAATATAAAGATGAACATATGGAAATGGACCAAAAGGAAATGAGAATAATTCAAAGATGAGAGAAGAACATTCTTACAAAAATATCCTTTTCTCCAGCCCAGATCTCTCCCTGAGAATCAAACTAATTTTCAAATGCCAATTGAACACATACCAAAGTCCCCCAAGCACCTCAAATTTACTGTGTTTCAAAATAGCTGGCTTTTCTCCCATCCTTAAAGCTTCATTATTCTTGACTTCTTTATCTCCAGTCACAGCATAACCATCTATGCAATCTCCAGAGGCTCTACATTTTGCCTACTTTTTTTCTATTTCTCATCCTTACCTTAAGCCTTGCCTTCAACTCCAATAGATTCCATCTCAGAAATCTCTGAAATACAATTCCCATCCCAGTTCCCATAATCCCAGATAAATTTTCATCATCCTTAACCTGAACTTTGTCAATGGCCTCTGTGTTAATCAGCATTCCACCAGAGAAACAATCAGTAGGAGAGAGAGAGAGAGAGAGAGAGAGAGAGAGAGAGAGAGAGAGAAATTGACTTACTTACATGATTATGAGGACAAGCATACTAGAAATCCTCAGGCAAAGTCTGCATTCTAGTCCACAGAAAATTTCCAGAATCCCAGAAGCAATAATCTCAGAGTGGATTAGTTTGTTTTGTACTTTATAAAAATAAAATCATATGGTATTTTGTGTCTGGTTTCCTTTGCTCAACATTTTTTTTTTCATGATGTTGCACATGATACCAGTGTGTTTGTTTTTACTGTGTACAATTTTCTCCTATGTGATTATGCCACAATTTATTTATCCATTCTACAGTGGATGAGTGTTTAGGTAGAGTCTACTGAGGAGGATACTCCAGCTATGAACATTCTTGTGTATATTTTATGATAAAGAGAACTGCATTTCCATTGGATATCTACCTAGAGCTGGAATTTCTGAATCATCAGTTGTGCTAAAATTATTTAGCATAAAATGCCAAACAGGGCTGGGGATATAGATCAGTGGTAGAGTGCATCCCGGGTTCCATCCCCAGCACTAAGAAAAAAACAAAAACAAAATAAACCATACTATTCTGGGCTTAGCATGCACAAGGCCCTGGGTCTGATCCCTAGCACTAGCAAGAAAGAAGAAGCAGAATAAGAGGAGGAGGAGAAGGAGGAGAAGGAGGAGGAGGAACCCAGTTGTCCAAAATGTTTATAACAGTTTATAACAATTTACACTCCTACAAGCAATATATGAAATCATGGGTACTTCACATTCTTACCAATACTTGGTATTGTTTGCCATTCTGTCTTATTAAATTTTATTATATTTCATTTTATTGTTTTGGTACTGGGGATTGACTCTAAAGACCCTTTACCACTGAGCCACATCCCCAGCCTATTTTTTATCTTGAGACAGGGTCTTCCTAAATCGCGGAGGCTGGCCTCAAACTTGAGATCCTCCTGCCTGGGAGGTGTGTACCACATGGTGCCTGGTTCTGTCTCTTCTATTTATTTATTTAGGGGTGCTGGGGATGGAATCCAGGGCTTCATGCATGCTAGGTAATGCTCTACCACTGAGCTACATCTCATTTAAAAATACATATGTGGGCTGGGGAGATAGCTCAGTCGGTAGAGTGCTTGACTTGCAAGCACAAGGCCCTGGGTTCGATCCCCAGCACCGCAAAAAAAAAATAATAATAATAATAATACATACGTGTGTGGGGGGGTGTATGTTGTAGATGAACATAATACCTTTATTTTATTTATTTATTTTTATGTGGTGCTGAGGATTGAACCTAGCTCTTGCCTCAAACGTGCTAGGCAAGTGCTCTACCATTGGGCCACAACCCCAGTCCCTGTCTCATTTATTTTTAGTCCATAATCACTTCATCTCTACTTGTCAAAATGCCTTGCCTTCCTTTCTTTTTTTTTTTTTTTTTTTTTTTCCTCTCTCTCTCTCTTTTTCTTTATTTCTTCCTATATGGTACTATGAACTACAACCCCAGCACATTTTGTTTGAAACATGGTCTTACTAAATTGTCCAGGTTGGCATCAAACTTGCAATTCTCCTGTCTCAGCCTCCCAGGTAGCTGGAGTTAGAGGTGTTTATCATGGTGCCTGGCCTAATACTTTTCCTTTTAAATCACAAGGAACAGGGTAAAATAGTGTGCAGTGTAGCATCAGACAACCCTGAATCTGTCCCTTATCAAGTTGGTGACCTCTGAGCTTCAGCTTTCTGCTCCACAAAATGGAGATGATAAAGTGGCTGCCTAGTTGAGGTACGGGAAGAGCAGCTGAGATTATACATGCAAAGTGCTTATACTTCCTGGCACAGAATAAGTATATAAGTAAGTGACTATTATGCATAAGATCATTTTTTCGGGGGGACAAAGTATTAAGCCCAGGGTCACTTGACTATTGAGCCACATCCTCAGCCCTTTTTTATTTTATTTTTTGAGACAGGGTCTCTCTAAGGGCCTCCCTAAATTGCTAAGGCTGGCTTTGAACTTAAGATCCTTCTGCCTCAGCCTCCCAAGTAGCTGGGTTTACAGGCATGGACCACTACATCTGGCCATAAAAGCATATTTTAAAGTTGGGGAGATGGAGCTGACAAGGGATAAAAATGTCTACCCAAGGTGGCTCAGAGCCTACTGAGCTTGATGGGTCCCCACCCCTCCCTTTAAAAATTTTTTTTTTCAGTACTGGGAGTTGAACCTAGGGGTGCTCTACTACTGAGTTACATCTCCATCTCTTTTTATTTTTTATATTGAGACAGGGTCTCACTAAATTGCTAACGGTCTTATTAAATTGCTGAGGCTGGCCTCCAACTTGCAATCCTCTTGCCTCAGTCTTCCCAGTCACTGAGATTACAGTAGTGCCTGGATTCAATGGGTCCCTCTCTAGTTACTATTCCTCCATGGTATCATCTGGTTTTAAATTTCTAAGAATATGTTTTTACAAAAATTGCTAAATTTGGTCCATACTTTATAATAAATATTATTTAGTCCATTTTCTGATGCTATGACAAAATACTTGGATATTTTATTTTAAAAAAAAGGTTTGTTTACCTTACAGTTTTTCAGGCTGAAAGTTCAAGATTGGGTGTTCTTATTTGTTTGGCCTCTGATATGAATTCTCTTGAGTAGGTCACAACATGATAGAGATGGAAATGGTTACATGCAGAGGGAACAAAGTGTATGGGGGGGCAGACTTACTTTATAACAACCCACCCTCTCCAGAACTAACTTACTCTGCAAGACCAGCATTAATCTCTTCTGACATGATATCCCCCCAAGTACCTAATTACTCTGCACCATGCCCCACCTCTAACAGGTTCCACCATCTGGACACTGTCACACTGAGGACCAAATCTCCTGAACCCTTGGGGGAACCACTCAAACCACACCCAAACCATAGCAATTTTCTTGTATTTCTGCATTTAGTTTAACAAATTTCATCAGATTCCCCAAGAGTACATCAGGCTGTCCCCAGAGAAGCCAGTGCTCCTTTTGTCAATAAGCAAGTCTTAGGAGGTGAAAGGTGATTTTTCCCCACTTGGGGCTCTACCACTGAGCTACCTCCCCAGTCTTTTTAATATTATTTTATTTTTGGTACTGGGGATTGAACCCAGGAGTGTTTGATATCCCCAGCCTTTTTTATTATTTTAAGGCAGTGTCTTGCTAAATCCCAAATCTGGCCTGGAATTTGTGATCTTTCTGCCTCAGCCCCCAGGTAGCTGGGATTACAGATGTGCACCACCACACCAACAAGACTTGCAATTTACTTGGAGGAATCAGCTACCTGGACTGCAGACTGATATCTAAACTAGACAATAAAACAGGACTTGGCAAAATCATTGTTTGAGGGCTAAGATTTTAATTTTTTGCCTGTCTCAGAAATTCCCGTCCTTTTTTTTTTTTTTTTTTTTTTTTTTTTTTTTTTTTTTTTTTTTTGGTTAGGAGCAGAGATTCATTGGCAGTTCTTGTCCCACAGTCCATCAAATGGGGTTGACAAATAAGAGGTTAAATGTTGCTCCCTTGCTAGGTCAGCAGCAGCTCTCATTTCCTGATCACAATTGGATCAGAGGTATGGGATGAGATTTCTGGGTCCCCCTTCCATAAGAATGTCTAAAAGTATCTGATTCTCTGTAGCTTGAAGGAGCTACACTCAGTTCCTGTGGCCAGAGGACACGGATGCCTGGTTGGGATCCACCCAGAGAGGTGCTCTTTTACCTCTGAAGATGCCCAGAAAATAGTGTTAAGAAGGATTGGTGTGTCTTTAATAGCATGCTTTCTTTTCTTACTCTTTTTCCTTTTTAACAATGAAACAGCTCAAAAAGGCAATGACATCAGGTTAGATTAAATAATGGACTATGGTTTCCATTGTATTCACTTTAAAAATTTTTTTATAGTTGTAGATAGACAATATTTATTTATTTATTTTTAATGCAGTGCTAAGAATTGAACCCAGTGCCTCACACATGCCGGGCAAGGGCTCTATCACTTAGCTACAGCCCCAGTCCCTGTTCTGACTTTTATGTCTCTCATAGTAGGGCAGAATCCACTGGTTTCTCTTTCTTCTTCTTATTGCTTTAACTTATGGTTATGGCACAGTTGCCTTTTAAAATTGAAAAAAAATTAAACAAAACAATTTACTGAAGACTATTAATGCTTTCCCATTGAGCAATAAGCCGCAGCCCATTTTATTTTGAGACGAGGTCCCTCTGAATTGCCCAGACTGACCTAGAACTTTGGACTCTCCTGTCTCAGCCTTCTGAGTAGCTGGGATCACAGGCGTGCATCACCACGCTCTCGTCTGAAGTAACTATTTTTAATTTCCAGCCCCAGGCGAGCAGGTTTCCAGGGAAATGGATTAAGTGTAGGGTGACCGACGTATGCTGAAATTGGGCTGATACTCGCTTCAGAACCGACCAGGGTAGAGAAATTTCTTCTTTAAAAACAAAAAAACAACCTGGGATTGGACCCAGGGGTACTCTACGACAGAGCTACACCCCCAGTCCTTGTTTCATTTTTCATTTTAAGGCAGGACTCGCTAAATTGCTGAGACTGACCTTGAATCCTCCTGGCTCAGCCTCCGGAGTCGCCAGGTTTACAGACGTGCTTCACCGCTCCCGAACTTACTTTCTTTCTTTCTTTTTTTTTTTTTTTTCCCTTTTTTGTAGTGGTGAGTACTGTACTGGAGAGTTAACCCAGGATGCTCTTGATCAGAGAAGGGAATTTTTTTTTTTTTTTTTAAATCAGTTTCCCAAACACCTGTCCCAGCGCTGAACCGGATAGGATTCTGCATGTTCTTAGAATTAATTAGCCCTTTCTGAAAAACGCTTTGTTAAATTGCACAGGCCCAGCAGTGATCAGCAGGATTTTCAAATTTTAATCATTTATTTTTAACATTTACTTGGTTGTTGCCACTGTTTCTTTTAAAACTCTCAAACAACCCCTAATGCGTTAAAAAAAAAAAAAAAAAAAAAAACGGAAACGCTTGACTTGTTTTAAAAATAGATTGTGTTTTACCTGGGGCATTTTCTGGGATAGCAGCGGACGTGTCCTTGGTTGGAAGAGGGGGAGGTAGTCATCACAGGACTCGAGTGGGAAGGGGCCTGGCCCCGTGGGTTGGGGGCTTCGGGCTCGGTCTTCCCTGTTCTGCCAGGCATTCGCCCCCGGAATCCGTCTATCTTGTTGTGGTGGTGCGGGGAACAAGTGCGAACCCAAACCCAAAGAAGGGGTCCTCCTTTTTTCTTCTAAGCTAAGCGCATTTCTATGCTTTAACGCGTAATACCCTCGACCAGTCCGAGAAAGAATAATCATCCTCCATTTTACAACTGAGAAAACTGAGGTTTGGAATGACTGATGTTTAAGAAACCTTCTCAAGGACATCTGCCAAGTCTCTTGGGCACAAAACTCTTCTCGAGGTTCCTTCGGTAGGTGACTCCGTCGCTCAACGCCCCCAGCTATCCACTTAGTCCCAGCTTCAAGGGTCTGGAGGTTGGTCGCAGCGCCATAAACTCAAGTCAGCCAGCTAAGTCGCTCGGTGGCGCAGAGTCTCCGACTCCGCTCCAAGGTCCCCCTCGGCAGAAGGCTTTGCCTGACCCCAGGACCCAGAGCCCAGCGGTGCATACGTGGCGTCGGGTCTGATCACTGTTTCCCTGGAGTCCGCGTTCCTGGGGGTAGAGAGCACTAGCCCTCCGCATTTACTCCCAGGGCTCCAGAGCAAGGGGTGAATCCCCAGCTGCAGCTGAGACCCCCCTGCACTGTCCCCTGAGCCACCGCGGGGCTCACAGAGTTGAGCTAACAACGATGCCCTCTAGACTCAGAGCCCTGAGGGAGGCGCGCCAGGGGCCCCAGGATTTGGTGTTGCCAGGTGCTAACCACCGGCGCGGTCTCGCACTTGAAAAGGATAAAGGTTTGCAACCCGCAGACTCCCGGGACGGGGCGGGGATGAGGGTGTGGTCTCGGAGGAGCGGGGCGGTTCTCTAGGGCTCCAGGACTTGGCCTCCGGCGGGGCTGGAGGGGCGGTCGCGGGGCGGGCTCCTGGGCGGGGCGGGGCGGGGCCTGCGCCCTCTGGGGCTCGCGGCTGTCGCTACGCCTCAGTCCACCCTCCGCGCCCGCGCTGCCAGCATGACCCACGCGCTGCTGCCTGCGGCCCCCCAGCCGCTGGAGAAGGAGGGCGATGACTACTTTCGGAAGGTGGGCGGCTTCGGGTGGGTGGCGAGTCTGAGGGGTCCCAGACTTCCTACTCCCAGGCTGTGGAGCGACCGGGGTCCGTCGAGCGAGGCCGGGGCGGGGAGGCGCGCTGGTCTGGTGCGGACTGGACCTAAGGGAGGAAGGCAGAAAACGGGCCGCTGAGCACCGGACTCCCGGAACAGGTGGCAGCCGGCTGCGGAGGGCGGGCCAGGGTGCTGCTCCTGAGCAGGTGTAAGCCGAGTCCGGGGTCTGAAGGGTGCTTCCGCGTATCCGAAGAAAGGACCTGTTACTAGCTGCGCTGGCGCCCTCGGCCTCTAGGCGCTTTGCGACCCGAGCCCAACTTCCACCAGAGCGCTAGGCGGGGTCGCGAGTAGGAGAGGGAAAGACCATCCCTGGCGGGTTGGCGTTCTCTTCTTTCCTCCAAAATGCTTCAGTGAACGCCTCTTCGATTTCTTAGTACGTAGAGGGGAGCGGCTGGGGGAAGGAGACCTCGGCTGCCGTATTCTTATTTGTCCCGGTTCGCCCAGAAGGGCCTAAGCACGACCGTCCTGCCTCTTCTCGCTTTATGCTAAAGCGGATTTATTTGGTTGCCTGAGAAACCCGGTCGGCGAGTGAGGGCTTTGGCTGCTTGGCTAGTCCAGGCGCTCCTCGCATTCAACACTGCCTGCTCCCCTGGAGTTCATAGCTCAGTACATCAAAAGCAACCCCAGGCTGGGAGTGGTGGTGCAAGCCTGTAATGCCAGCGACTCGGGAGGCTGAGGCAGGAGGATTTGCAAATTCCGAGGTTAGCCTTAGCAATTTAGCAAGACCCCATCTCAAAATAAGAACTGGGGAATTGTAGCTCATTGGTAGAGCACCCGTGCGTTCAATCCCCAATGCCAAACAAAACCAAAAAACCTACCCCAGTCCGTGCCAACAGGGACGCTGGAAATTCCCCAAAGGTGACAGGGCCTGGTCCACAAAGATGCTTTGAAGCGGGGAGTCACAGGGACACCTTTCACACCTTTCTTCTTGGTGGTCCTGGGTGAGTCTAAAAATAGCCTTTGGCGCTTGGCCAGGGATCACTGGGTGGATTGAGAGATTGTCGTTGTTATTTTTATGACAGATACGACCGTAATTACAAATAGGGAAGTGAAACTGTTTCCTCCAGAACAATCGATTGTTAATTGTTCAAAACCTAGCCATTCAGTTCACCAGTAGTTGTGTCATCTTCCTTCATCTACCGCATATTGACAGCTTTGGACTTTTTGCTCATTAGTGAGGAGCAGTGACAACAGGACAGGAGGGGGAATCTGGAAACAGGTGGGGACAGAGTGGGAAAAAGTCTTTTTTGTTAAGTTACTTTAGCATTTAAAAAATTGTTTTGCAGTATATTTAAGTTAAAAGATGTCATCATGGAATTACAGGATTATAACTTCTAATTATGTGTGGCATTTGGGACAGAGGATCACAGGCCATAGAATTGCAGAAGGAGGCTTGGCCTGGGAATCCCTAGATGTTGGTCCTAGTGCCCCAGGGCCTGACTGCCACCCCCACAAAATTGCTTTGTAGCCTCCAGAAAGTTGCTGCCTTTCTGCAACGTTAGTTCTTCTCTGGATTGTCTGTCTTCTGAACAGTGACTTTGTGAACCTATGGCAGTATCTGGGGAGAAATGTCAGGAAGGATGGAGCACACCTTTGAGGGTGATGGTTTCAGGACAGGTTTTCTGGGGGTGCCATTCAGGACTGTGAGTTCCAGGGGAGAACAGACATGCACAGGAAAAGGAAAAGGATTCAAGGTTGGGTGTTTTTCAGATGCAGTTTCTTTGCTGGTGGATGAGTGCAAAATAAGATGAATCACTGCTTTACCATGAGGAGCATCTGTTTTGAACACGAGACCTTGTAATGATCATTGTGCTGTGTCTGAGTTAAGTCATACCAGCCCAAAGGGTGTTCTTTGTATGAGGAAAAGAAAAGGTGCTGACATTGACCCTTTCCTGATCTGTGACCTGAGAAAGTTTGACTTAAGACAAATGCTCACTGGAGGAAAGGTAGATGTTGCACAGGTGAAGGAGAGGAAGAGCACTTCAGGTAGAGGGTCGACCTGAGCAAAGGCATGGGATTGTGAATGCCTGTCAGGGACCCCCTGATGTGAAAGTGCAAGTGGGAATGAGGCAGTTCAGGCTCACATATCCCAGGAACCAGGGAACTTTGGTAATCCATTGACGTATTTAAAGCAGTCCCAGACATGTGAGATTTGCATCAGAGAAAGACCCTTTATACAGCTGAGTGGTTAGTGGGTCATGGTAACTGAGAAGCTGTGGTAGAGACAGGCAGGGCAGAGTTGGGGACATTGAGCCCCCTGTAATCCCAATCATTTTTGCCCTTCCTACTCTGATACAGCCTGCTGATGGCTTCAGTCCTTCCTACTAGCTTGCGCCCCAACTCAGACAAGGGGTCCATACCAAAGGCAGGGATCCCAGTGAGGAGATTGGAATGATGGGCAAAGACATTATCATTTAGATGGGATTGGATATGGTGGGGAAGGCACTGCAGGCAGGCTCCAAAGTATGCAGAGCAGGTGAATTTGAGGCCACTTTTGGGATATCCAAGTGGGTTCCAGTGCACCAGGGATCTGGTAGCTACTCGCTTCTGGCTGGAGATGCACCTTTGGAAGGCACCAGTGTGGGAGGCAGTTGGGATATTGAATGAAGGGACCTGGGGCAGAAGGGAACAATACTCCTACTTAAGGGATAGGTGGAGAGATGAGAGGCAAGCCAGGAGGGTGGTGGTGTTAAGGAAGCTGAGAGGCAAGTCTTGTTAGCTGGGCAGGTGAGGTTGACAAGCCAGAGGAGCACTGGAGAATTTTTGATTAGTCTCTCAGGGAGTTGTGAGAAAATGAGTAGCAGGAGGGCTGGGGACAAAAGTTAGTGTGTCCTGTGGGGGGGAAGGGCAGAGAAGAGAGTTGCTGGAGGGAGATGGGGACACAGAGGAGAGAAGGCAGGCTTGTTTTATTTTA
Organism: Sciurus vulgaris; assembly: GCF_902686455.1. Taxonomy (NCBI): domain Eukaryota; kingdom Metazoa; phylum Chordata; class Mammalia; order Rodentia; family Sciuridae; genus Sciurus; species Sciurus vulgaris. The sequence continues at coordinate 41,888,148 of NC_136478.1, read as the reverse complement.
TTATTATTGTTGTACTGGGGACTGAACCCAGGGCCTCACACATGCTAGGTAAACACTCTACCATTAAGCTGCATTCCCAGCCCTTTTTATTTTATTTTGAGACAGGGTCTCCACAAGTTGTGCAGGCTGGCCTCCAATCTGCCATCCTGCCTAAGCCTCCCGAATAGCTGGGATTACGGGGCATGTACCACTAAGCCTGACTTTATTTATTTATTATTTTTGTGGAGCTGGGAATGGAACCCAGGGCTTCACATGCTAAGCAACACTCTGCCACTGAGCTACACCCAGGCCCTGCAGGCTTGTTTTAGAATGAGGAAGTCTAAAATCTTTTAAAGCTAAAGAAGAAAAAGTTAGGTGGGGAGACAGTCTGCGTTTCAGGGAGAAAGAGCACAAGCAGGGGAGGTAAGGATTGGAAGCAGCTGCTGAGTGGGTTGGGTGGCTGAGCTAACCAGGGATAGCGGTCAGGACTTCATACAATTCCCCCACGCTGTCTTTGGACTTGAGATTTTGCACACAGGATCAAATTCATTTCTAGTAAAATCAAACTTCTCTTTCAACCTGCCTCCCCTTCCTTTCTTCTTTAAAATGTCCTTCTGCTCCATTCATTCAAAAAGCTCTATATCTGATCCTCACCAGGTTCTGGGACACATTGGACCCTGACTTTATTTTCGTTTTTTAATCTTTTTTCAGTGCTGGGGATCAAACCCAGGGCCTCAGCATGCTAGACAAGCATTCTATAGCTGAGCCAACCCCAGCCAACCCCTGGACCTTACTGTCATTGCTGATGCTTCAGCCAGGCTGGCCAAGGAGGCAGAGAGAGCTGCAGCTCTGCTTTGTGTGATTCACACATAAAATGAAACCTAAGTGCTCAAAAGCCCCTTGCACCAGATGACCCTGGTCCCTAAATATGCAAGATAATAACTGGTGGGGAAGAGGATATCCTTCTTAAATTAGGGTCTTCTTGGGGTCATGTAGGAGTTGGCTGGACAGAGCTAGAGGATAAAAAATAAGCCCCAGGTCAGGCATGGACACCATTATTACAAACTCCGCCGTCTTGGTCTAGGCTGACAACTTGGGAGGTCTCTAAATTAAAAAAAAAAAAAAAAGATTTTTGGTCTGTCACATCATCATGTCTTTCTCTGACTTCTCACTGTATTTTTTCATATGAAATTATTATACTTAAATAGAGGTATAATTCTATAAGATTACTATAAATTCTTAAAAGGACTACCAGCTTTTTCCTCCCCAGGGTTTTTATGCTTTTTCTACTGAGAGTCTGGGAAGAACGTGTTCTCTGACGAGTAGATAAATGCACAGTAATGTTAAATTTCCAGGAGCTGCATCCTGATAGCAGATTCCTATCCCTTTTCTAGGGTTCCCTTTGCCCCTTAGGGTTGTAGCCCCATACCCCTCCGCCCTCATGAAAACTTATTCTCAGCCACAAGAACACCAGCTGGGGGGAAAAAAAATAGAGAAAGACTTTCCCCAGGACTGCTGAAAGGCCCTAAATGAAAGGTTTTAGCACCATGTGGAAGGAGAGAGTCAGTACAAAGTCCAGCATTGTCACTTGTTATCTCTGCCTCTTCATCCTTAGGGAACACAAATGCCCTGAAATGAATTTAACTCCATTGTTTTTATTCAAGAGCTGGAGAAGAAGTTGTTTCTTGTTCACAGAAACTGGCTGGCTGGACAGGGCCTCAGGGTTCATTGTGTCCTGGTTTATGGCCCCTGTTTACTCTGGGCTTCCTGGAGGCTCCAGCAGAGAAGGAAGGAGAATTCTTTTTTTTTTTTTTTCAACTCAGAATCTCCTCCTGGTTTATCTTAGCAGGGAGGAGAATCTGATTTCATGTTAGACAGTTGTGTGTGTCATTTATGAGCACAGCTTGTGCGTAGGGAAGCCTACTACTGATGGTCGGAGTCCACCAAGCACAGCATAGTTCCTGGGGGATCAGCAACTGCAGCTTTATTGAGTATTGGTATTGTCCCTCCAACAGCTGTTTGGAGCCTTAATCCTTTCCCAGATGGAGCGGGAGTAAATGGAAGGGGTTTGGGAGTTGGTGATCCTAACCCTTGATAATCCTCCATGGGCTAAGCCAAGTCTGAAAGGCCAGGCTGGACTCAGGCTGCCCACAGCTTTGCTAAGGGTTCTAGCTGCCCTGGGGCACACCAACAACCTAGAGGCCTGCCTAATACTTCTCACGCTGTGGGATCCTGGCCAAGAGGAGTCCCCTGGCAGAAATAGAAATTCTCAGGGTGACTCAGAGGAGAGTCAATGTGATGAGCTATAACACTGTAAATGTCCCTTGTTTCCTGGGGCTATCTGGACAGTTGCCAACACACCACCTGATGCTATTGGGCATTGACTTTATCCTGATCAACACTTCCTCCTTTGGCTTAGGCACTAGAGTCTCCTGACACAAAGGCTACTTTGGAGGTGGCCACAGAGCACAGTGGAACCGCAGGTGCAACTCAGGCAGAGGACTGGGTATCTGGCAGAGGGCAGCAGGGGGTGTTAGCTGGGAGCTGGGGTTTTCCTGGAGCATCAGGGAGAGAGAGAGACCATGGTGAATGATGTGAGTCCCTTTGGCCTTTCCAATGAGATCCAAAGAGTTCATTATGGCCTTAATCCTTTGGAAAAATTGCACGTTTCGATTTACTTATAAGACGAGAAAAGGGCAGGGGATCAAAACAATTTCAGATGTCATTTATTTTTCTCCAATATTATTTGCATTAAAAAGTAACAAATTAATAAAAAAGTAATCATAGAAATATACAAATTCAAGGTCACATACAAATACCACTCCAGACACCTTCTAGACCAGGATATTAACTGTGATTGATTGATTGGAATTAGCAGGCCATTGGTTGGGTCTGGAAAAAACATTTCATTCATGGAGATTTTGGTGATTTCAGGCACAGTAAAAACTTTGTTATTTAATATATTGAAAAATTACAGTGACTGGCACACAGTAGGCATTTTTACAGATTTCTAAAACTCACTGCAGGGAATCTCTAGTTATTCATGTCATGCCTACCCCCCACTCCCATAAGAATGGATTGGGATGCTGGAGGGAGGCAGCTGGGCCTTCCCCTCCACCACCAGCCCAAACCTGGCTGAGATCCTGGAAGGGCAGGAGGGCTATTTACAAGTGCAAAATTCATGGTTTTTTTTTTTTTTTTTTTCTTGGACGTGGAAAAGACAGATTCTCCACGTCCAGCCTGCCCTGATTCTCCAGTGTGGTGAAAAGTTAAATTAGATGTATGTGTGTATTGCAGGGTATCACATGCTATTTTTGTGCTCTCTGGTTGACAGCTTTGACCACTTCATAAACAAACAATTCTGTTTTCCAGATTTTGGTGGTTAAGGAATTGCATAACCAGGAAGAAATGAGAAAGGCAGAGAAAGTATCCTTGCTGGAGAAACAACTAAAAGCACCTGCCCTCCTCTGTGGCCTATGTGAGGTCTTGGGCCCAGAGCTACCCCAGCCCTGCCCTGTCCCCACATGCTCAGTTTTACTCCTGATCTTTACATCTCAAGCTTGTACTTTGCCTTAAATTTGCTGGAAACACATATACATGTGGACTTTGTCTTTGACTGTAAGAAGGGTCCTCACTGGTGCCCCAGGGTGGAAAGAAGGCTGGCACTAGGCCCTGCGTAGAGTGGGCCCCAGGGGGGTAGGAAAGACCGCACCCTGTCTTCTAGATGGCCTGGCCAGTGTCAGTGTCTACCAGAATCTCTTGTTTCTTCCAATTTAAGCAAGGCTCCAGTTTTTGCTTAGGTATTACTATTAAATACTTGTTTACAGGTGAATAATCTGACGATACTCTTAAGGACATGACACAAAAAGTTTTCAGTCTTGGTAAACGTATTCTAGTTAGAAGTTTTTTAGTTGCAGGTGCTGGAATTTCCAACCCAAAGTGGCTAAGGCAGGTAAACACATCCCTGAAACTTGACTCAGCTCTAAAAAAGGAGCAGATCACTGAATGAAACCACCTTGGTGAATCTCAAAACATGATTTTGAGTGAAATAAGCCAGACACAAAAGAATGCATACTATCCAATTTTGTTCACAAAGTTGTAGAACAGACAGAAATGTGTGGTGATGGATGTCAGGGTGTGGGCCACGTAGGGGTGTTGAAAGTGTTCTATATTTTGATAGGAGTGGTAACTCTGCAGATATGCACCTTTATCCATACTTAAGAAACAATATGCTTAAAAATATGTGTATTTTATTATATGTAAATTATACCTCAATAATTTAAAAAAAAAAAAAAAAAGGAATAGCTTTAGTAAGGAAGGGAATGAATCGGTTCCTGTAAACTGAGAAATCCAGAGGAATGACTTCAGGCCTGACTTGATCAAGGGCTCAAATGCTTCACTCAAGCTGCTTCTCAGGTCTGGGATGGTTCCATTTCTGGGGAGATACTCCCTTACTGGAAGAAATATGGCTACCCCGGCCTAGTCTTCTATCTTTCTAAGTTTAAGGCCAATGAGGGCCTCTTTTTTTTTTTTAATTCAGTACTGGGGATTGAACCTAGGTGTGCTCTACCAATGAGCTACATCCCCAACCATTTCATTTGTTGTTTTGAGACAGGATCTTGGTAAGTAGTCTGGACTGGCCTAGAACTTGTCATCTTCCAGCCTCAGCCTCCTGGAATCATAGCCAGGTGCCACTGTGCCCAGTGAGAGCAACTTCTTTTTTTTTTTTGGGGGGTGCTGGGGATCAAACCCAGGGCCTTGTGCTTGCACGGCAAGCACTCTACCTACTGAGCTATCTCCCCAGCCCGAGAGCAACTTCTTGATGAGCTGTGTTTGAGTCTGATTGTCACGTATCATGTGCATATCCCTGAACCAGTCTCAGAGTAAGCGACATGCCTTTCCAGCTGGCCAGGCATAAGTCAAATGTTCTTCCTTTTGGAAAGCAGGTTAAGAGAACAGGTATTTACCACCCCTGACCATCATGGGCTCCAAAGTGGGAGAGGGGCATGAGTTGTACTGTTCCTCAAAGGATGTGGGGTAATGCTGGGCAGCCCTGAGCCAGGGGGCACATGGAGGGAAACCTGGGGGTTGGCAGGTGAGCTGCCCCATCCTCCCCACACATTGCTACCACTGTGCCTGCCTCATATGTCTTCTCAAAGTGGCAGGAAGTATATGGGCTGCAGACCCGCTCCAGCCTTTACTTACTCCAGAGTCTCTGTTAGCTCACCTTGCCTCAAACCTGTGGGAGCTGAAATGCTGTCCCAGGGTCCACATAGATGTCTGACCCTTGGGAGATGCCCACATAGCTAGTGATGATACTGACACTCAGTGCTTGCTTTTCTTGGGGGTTGCTGTGCAGCCATCCTGTCACATTTCAAGATGGATGGAAATGCTTGAACCTAATCCTGGCGAGGGAACCTAATACACTGTGTGTAGGATAAAGTCTCACTATGTTGTAGGGGTTTGTCAACAGTGACCCTCAAGGCCAGGACAACTCAGTTGGTGCCCCTGGTACCTGGTGCAAGCCCGTATTCCAGTTTGGGAGCTGCTCTACGTTCCCATCATGAATGAGAGAATGCCACTGAGTGGCAGGCGCTGGCCCAGAAGCTGTGTTTGTAGGGCTAGGGCCTTGTTACTAGGTAATATCAGGAGAAGAAATGTGTGGGTAACCACTGTGGGGGCTCCCTAGGAAAAGAACCCCCTAGAAGGAGCTAGTGATCATTCACAGCCTCTGATGATACCAGGGGGTGGGGTTTCCAGATGTCTTGCCCAGATTTACCTTTCAGGAAAATTTCCAAGTAGCCTGGTGTGTTTCTGTGGTTCCTAGCAGGGCCCAGCATTCCTGCCTGTCAGTAAGAAGTAATGTAGTTTTGGGTCCAATTACTCAGTCAGATCTAATCCTAAACATTCCTATGCCTTATCTAGAAACTTGACCCTGCATCTGTGGGCTGGTTAGGGCGTAGTGATTCCAGAAGTTGGGTAAAGTATAGGAGCAGGAAAAAGTTCTTATCCGTATGCTCTGATGGCTGCTTATCTGAGCTCTGGGAATGTACATAAAGGAATTAGTTATTAAAGCTTCTTTGTAAAATAAAATGCAGCACTGGTGAACCATGTAATTCTGAACCAGCCTGAACCAGCCCTTCATGGTAATTTTCAGAAGTGGAAAGAGACCAACAATTATTTTAACCCTGTAATGTTAAATTAGCTTAATATTAAAGACATTTTTGTCTTATAGCTGAAAAAAGACAATTAGCTTTCTGGTTTTAAGCTTAAATCAGGGATTGTTTAATGGTTTAAAAGGTACTAACTTTAAGATTCCTTCCAAATCGGATTCTGAATATCTGTGCAAATTGAACTCAGGAGGAAATGTTCTTGTAAGTTAGGGAGAACTAGGTGGGGGGCTGTGTGGGGGACAAATAATGGTGACCTGCTGGGAAGTGAGAAGGAGAAATCTTCATGGCAAGTGAAATGTAACTCATTTCCGACCCACTAATCTAAAAGGCCACTGATAATGGGGACTTCTGAGAAAGTTGGTTATAGTAACCTTGGTAACCGGCCTCTTTTCTTCCTGCCAGGGGTTCAGGCTGTGGGCGTGGCTCTGAGTAAAGTTGGGGAGGCTAGGTGTGTGCAGAACTGAGACTGCAGTGACGCAGTTGGAGAGAAAGGGCAATCTCGTCGTGGAATACTGCCTGCCAGGCCACACCCAGGGAGTAGCCACAGTGCCCAGCCTTACAGATAAGCTTCAACAAAGAATGTGGTCCTAACTCAGATCCCTGAGCTTCTACCTGTGTGGGATGGGGAGAACTTCATTAGGTTTAAATGAAACTTTGTTTCTGATCTTAAACTTAATAGGATGAAACAATGTAATCCAAATACCCCAGGAAAATATACACAGAGAACACAAGTAGAAAATTCACTGAAAAAAAGAAGGAATCTAAGTGATCTTTACTTTATTAAAAAAAGTATACCATATATCACTAATAGTACGCCTGCAAATTGGAAGAATGGGATTTTTGTTTGTTTTGTTTTTTGTTTTTTGCCATACTGGGGAACTTTACTGCTAAACCGTATCCCTAGCCCTTTTAATATTTTATTTTGAGAAGGGATCTTGCCAAGTTGCTGAGACTGACTTTGAATTTGGAATCCTCCTGCCTAAGCCTCCTGAGTTTCTGGGATTACAGGCATGTACCACCAAGCCCAGCTAAAACTAATACTTTTGAACTCAACAAATAAAAAGCAGATAGCCCAGCTCAGAAATGGGCAAACTATGTATTGATATTTCTCCAGAGAACATCTACTATGGCCAGTTAGCCTATGAAAAGACTTTTACTGCTTATCTGACCAGTGACCAAGGAGACTGATGTGAGGCAAGAACCCTTACCTGTGCAGGATTAGTCAGGGTTCAGGATCCCAGCTGTAGACTGAAATGAGCAGAGCGATGTTTTATTTCTTGGTGAGGAGAATCAAGCTCAGGTACTCAAGCATGCTAACTCAGTGCTTTATCATTGAGCTATGCCCCAGCCCAAGCTCATGATGAGATGTAGATGTTCATCATCACTGACTATCAGGGAAATGGCAGACCCAAACCACAAGTGTGTGCAGTAGCATACACTAGGATAGTTATAGTAAAAATGATAAGTCCGGGGTGTAGCCAAGTGTTAGAGCAGTTGCCTAGCATGCACAAGGCACTATGCATGTGTGTGTGCACACACACATACATACAATACAAAGACCCTTACAAGTATTGCTGATATATGGATAAGTTGGAACCCTAATGGAAATGTAAATTAGCATAGTGACTTTGAAAAATGGGCAGATAGCCCCATAGAATCAAAACATACTTCCATATGAAACCATGTCATAATTGGACATGGTGGCATAGAACTGTAATCCCAGTCATTTGGAGGCTGAGGCAGGAGGATGGCAAGTTTGAGGCCAGCCTCAGCAACTTACTGAGACATTGTCTCGAAATAAAAAAATAAAAAGGGCTGGGGGTGTAGCCTTGTGGTAAAGCACTACTTGATTCAATCCTTAGTACAAAACAAACAAACAAAAACCTGACAAAGTGTATGTACCATAGGAAGGCCTATTTTGTAAGGTTGACCCTTGCTGACTTCTGGAAACCTGGTCCTTAGAGTGTTCGAGTTAATTCCCTAACTGATAAGGTTTCACTTTGTCTAGACTGGTGGTACAAAAGTGTGGTTGATGATGACTACCTGCTTTTCTTCTAGGAATCTGGAATTTTAGTACATGTTAGGCAGAGGAGGCCTTTGTGATCAGCACCCAATAAAACATCCTGGGCAGTTTCTCTAATGGACTAAGTTGGGTGGAGCTGTTGCATTTTTGGTTCTAGGAAAGAATGTGCTATGTGACCCATCATAGGTGGGAGAAAACATAAAGGAAGCCTGCATGATTTCTCTGAACTGTCTGTGCAACCTTACTAAGCTGCTGTGATAAGTCTTGATCATAAGTACAATATGCCTAGTCCTATGAATTTTTTTTTTTTTTTTTTTTTTTTTGGTACTAGGGATTGAACTCAGAGGCACCCAACCACTGAGCCACATCCCCAGCCCTTTTTATATTTTGTTTAGAGACAGGGTCTTGCTAAGTTGCTTAGAGCCCTCCCTAAGTTGCTGAGGCTGGCTTTGAACTTGTGATTCTCCTGCCTCAGCCTCCCAACTGCTGGGATTACAGGCATGTACCACTGTGCCCAGCTCCTGTGAGTCTTTGTGGTGAATCTCCCAGCTTGAGAGTGGTCTTGAGAACTCCCAACACAGCCATGGATGTAGAAAAGAGGAACATGCTTGGGACTGGAATGTAGTAAACTATGGTATATGTATTTATGGACATGTCAAAATGAACCTATTATGTGTGACTACAATGCACCAAAGAAAATATCTTTAAAAGAAAATAATAACATGCATGTAAAATAGGTTGGAAAGAGACCAATTCACAATGGCTGTTTTAGAGTTGTGTTATTATGAGTGATTTTTAAATTTTCTTTATACTTTTCAATGCTTTATGCATTTTTAAATTATGTTACTTTATTTTATTTTATTTTTTCTCTCTTTTTTCCCTCTCCCCCACCCCTTCTTTTTGGTATCGGGGATTGAACCCAGGGGTGCTTAACCACTGAGCCATATCCCCAGCCCTTTATATATTTTATTTAGAGACAGGGTCTTGCTAAGTTTCTTAGGACCTCACAAAGTTGCTGAGGCTGACTTTGAACTTGGGATCCTCCTGCCTCAGCCTCCCAAACCACTGGGATGGTAGGTATGTGCCACCGCACCCAACTCTCTGTTTTTCTCTTTGATGTTACTTTGAGAGGTTATTTTTGGTAAACATTTTTCTGTTCTGTTAAATATCGTCGTCATTTTTGGAGTGACTGATTGGGCATCTCTTATTATTTTTCCCTTAGGGTTGTAATCCCCTTGCACAAACTGGTCGGAGCAAACTGCAGAATCAAAGGGCTGCTTTGAATCAGCAGATCCTGAAGGCTGTACGCATGCGGACAGGAGCGGAAAACCTTCTGAAGTAGGTGTCTCTGGCCTCACTGCCTCCGCTGGGAGCCCAGGCCTCCCGAGGCCTATCCGTCTCTGTCCTATGCTCCTAGGACTGGCTCTTGTGTCTGCCTTGGAGTCCCACCTCTGTCTGGTACCTGGAGCATGTTCTTTCTTGCTTCGAGCTTGGTTTTGTTAAAGACAAATATTTTGCCCACCCTTACTGTGCTTGGGAAGGGGTACCATGGACAGTGGAGTGTCAGCCGTCCTATTCTGAAGTCCAGCTCTTGCCTTAGTTTTTATTTTCCTTGCTTTCTATAGGTCCTGACTGTTTTCTCTGCTGCCTGGTGAAGATCACTGCTTGGTAAATGTGTGTTGAATGTACAAGGGAGAGCAGGGCAGGAAGATGGATCTTGAGCATTTTGATTGACAGTGTCCCCTTTTCTAATGAGAGGGACCATAAACCAGGCATGGTGGCACATGCCTGGGTCCCAGTGATTCAGAAGACTGAGGCAGGGGGATGGCTTGAGCACAGGAGTTCAAGGTCAGCCTGGACAATATAGTGAGGCCCTCTCTGAAAACGAAACAACAAAAGAATAAGTGCATGAGAGGGATGCAGTGTAACCCTGTGCTTTTGGGACACTCAGTGGTATGCCAGATGGAAAAAGGTTCCTTCTCAAGCTCAGAACACAGTGAAGTCTTACCCATGCCTAGGCAGCTATAAATCCTCCCCATACCCTTTAATAAAACACAAGACACTGTGCCAGCTTTCTTTTGTTTACTAAGACTGCAGAGTTTCTTCTTCCTTCAGTTATAGAGGAGGCTCTGTTACCCCCTTGCCACTTTTTACAGTGGATGGTCAAGGTGGGTACTCTACCTGCTTTCCAGGTAAGTTTGACAGGTGGGTGCCTCAGGAAGAGATAAGGAATACTTTCAGGGACCCCAGAACCCCAAAACCTGGCAGGGAAGGGGGCTTAATTTGCCTGCTCAAAATTGTAATTCCCTTGGAGCTTTCCAAAATTTTCAGGGATTTCAGGGGTTGGGGTGGGCACCAAAATGTTTGCAAGGTTATGGATGGCAGGTGTTCCCAAGGAATCACCTACGCTGTTGGGGACTGTGAGGATCCCAGAAGTTTCTTGGGAGGTTGTTGAGAAAAATAAACATGCCAACTGAGTATTTGGAAAGAGGTACAAGACCGAAGGGCTCTCTGCCTCTGTAGTCTGCCTCTGAATGAGTGAATGGCATGATCAGCAACGTCACATTGGCTGATCCCGTGAGCACTCAGTAAAACAGGAGGAGAGTTTTCAGCCTTCATCTTGGGGTAAATTAATTTCTGAATTAGTTGGAAAGATCTTAGAGATAGTATAGCAGGTAGGGGAAAGAAAGGCATGGACAGATGCTTTGTGTGTGGGTGGTCATGTGCTTTTTTTTCCCCCCCTATGGTTGAACCTAGGGCCTCACACATGCCAGACAAGTGCTCTATTACTGAGCTATATTCCCAGCCCTTTTAAACTTAATTTTGATATAGGGTGTCACTCAGTGCTAAGTCTGGCCTTGACTTGTGATGCTTCTATCAAAGCCTTCCTAGATGGACCAGTGCTTGTGTATATGCACAGAAGGATGAAGAAAGACACCGTTAGTAGAATTGGCTCTTGGGAGCAAGACCCAGGGAAAGGGGGGCAAAGATGACTCTTTTTCATACATTATTCCCTTTAGTGTTTGTGCTTTTACTAACTGTATGAATTACTTTTACTCATAATTTTATCTTTTTTAATTAGTTCAATTTATTTATACATAATATTGGAGTTCATTTTGACATAATTATCCAAGCATGGAATATAATTTGCTCCAGTTCAGTCCCCAGTCCTTCCCCTTTCCCTCTTCTCCTCCCTCTCCCTGTTCCCTTTTCTCTACTTTGTTGATCTTACTTCCATTTATTTATAGCTTTTTAAAAAATTAATGCATTATGGATATATATAAAGGTGTTATTCACTGTGGTATATTCATATATGTACATAAGAAAGTTTGGTCAGATTCATTCCATCGTTCCTCCCTTTCTGTCCAACCCCCTCCCCCTCAATCCCTTTCCTCCACTCCACTGTCTACCTTCTATTTTCATGGACCCCCACCTCCCATATTTTTCCTTATTTTGTTCAGCTTCCACATATGAGAGAAAGCATTCGACCTGTGACCTTCTGGGTCTGGCTTATTTCACTTAGCATGATGCTGTCCAGTTTGCTCCAATTACCAGCAAATGCCATAATTCATTCTTTTTTTTTTAATTTTTATTAGTTGTTGATGGACCTTTATTTTATTTATTGCGGTACTGAGTATCGAACCCAGTGCTTCACACATGCTAGGTGAGCACTCTCTCACTGAGTTACAACCCCAGCCCTCATTCTTTTTTTCTTTTTTAAATTTATTTTTAGTTGTAGATGGACACAATAACTTTATTTATTTTTAATGTGGTGCTGAGGATTAAACCCAGCGTCTCACACATGCTAGGCTAGTGCTCTACCACTGAGCCACAACCCCAGCTCAATAATTTCTTTCTTTATGACTGAGTAAAACTCCATTGTTTATGTATACCACATTTTCTTTATCCAATCATCTATTGATGGGCACCTAGGCTGGTCCCATAGCTTGGCTGTTGTGCATTGGGCTGCTACAAACATTGTTGTAGTTACATCCTTATAGTATGCTGATATTAGATATTTTGGAAATACACAAAGGAATGGGATAGCTAGGTCATGTGGTGGTTCCATTTCTGGGTTTTTGATGAGTCTCCATACTACTTTGCAGGCCTGTTGTACTAATTTGCAGTCTACCAACAATCTATAAGTGTACTTTTACCCCTATATCCTCACCAATGTTTATTTTTATTGGTATTCTTGATAATCACCATTCTGACTGGAGAGAGATGAAATCTCAGTGTGGTTTTGAATTGCATTTTCCTTATTGCTAGAGATGTTGAACAGTTTTTTGCCTATTTATTGGCCATTTATATTTCTTCTTTTGAGACGTGTCTGTTGAGTTCTTTTTACTCATTTGTTAATTGGGTTTTGTGTGTGTGTGTGTGTATGTGTGTGTGTGTGTGTGTGTGTTGAGTTTTTTGAGTTCTTTATATTCAGGATATTAATCCTCTATCTGAGGAGCAGGTAGCAAAGATTTTTTCTGTTTTGTAGACTTTCTCTTTACATTCTTGTTTCCTTTGCTGTGCAGAAGCTTTTTAATTTTCTGACATTCCACTTTTTGGTTCTTGATTTTATTTCTTATGCTTTAGGGGGTCTTGTTAAGGAAGTCAGTGCTTGTGTCAGTATGTGGGAGTGTTGACCCTAGATTTTCCTTTAGCATTTGCAGAGTTTCTGACCTAATTCCTAGGTCTGTGATACACTTTGAGTTAACTTCTGTGCAGGGTGAGAGAGTGATCTAGTCTCATTCTTCTACATCTGGATATACAGTTTTCCAGCACCATTTGTTAAAAAACTGTCTTTTCTCCAACATATGTTTTTGACACCTTTGTTGCGTATCAGATGACTGTATCTCTGTGGGTTTGTCACTGTGTCTTCTGTTCCATTGGTCTTCACATCTGTTTCAGTGCCAGTATCGTGCTGTTTTTGTTACTCATTTTTATTGTGAAATACTGCAGAGGTCCAAAAGAATAATATAAGCAACTCCCTGGAATGTGCCACTTGTTCGGGAATAACAGTGCTGTGTCTGTGTTGGTTTTATTACTCCCAGAACAGCAGAGGACAGGAGGTCCTGGGTGGGAAAGGTCTGGGGAACCTCCTCTCTGGCTCCTTTTATTACTAGGTGCAGGGGAGGTTGTTACTAGAGGGCACTGGGAAAGTATTGTAACATTTTAGCTTTTTTTTTTTTTTTTTTCTTTTAAGTCAAATTATACCAAAATTTATTAGAAGGGAAAAAGCAGGGGGTGGAGGAGCACCCTCAAGGAAGAGAAGTAGGTCCTCTCACAGAGGGCACTGACCACATTTTAGCTTTTAAAATGTCTGAGAGTTCCCTAACTGGGCAGAGTGGTAAACATCTGAAATCCAGTGACTTGGCAGGCTGAGACAGGAGGATTGCAAGTTCGAGGCCAGCCTCAGAAACTTAGTGAGGCCCTGGGCAACTTAGACCCTGTCTCAAAATAGAAAATAAAAAGAACTGGGGATGTAATTCAGTGGTATAGTGCTCTTGGGTTCAATTCCCAGTCCCCCCCCCTCCACCCCCCCAAAAAAAATCGACAGTGCCTCTCTCGGAAGACAAGTCTGGACCTGAGACTCATCTTCAGCTTCCCACAGCACAGTGGACCTCAGGAGCACAGCTCAGGAGAGGCTCCCTGATTTTAGCACCCACTCCCTGTTCTGGGAAGTCTGGTGTGTTTTGTGACCTCAGGCTCTGGTTGACACTTATTTTTTTCTTGCATACTAGGGATTGGACCCTGAGGATCTTTACCCCTGAGCTGTATTCCCAGTCCTTTTTATTTTTTATTTTGAGACAAGGTCTTGCTAAATGGCTGAGACTGACATCAAACCTGTGATCCTCCTGCCTCAGCCTCCCAAGTTGCTGGGATCACAGGTGTGTACCTCTCTTTTGTCTGACACTTTAACAGGTCAGCTCTATGGGCTGGGGAGTAGCCCTGAGGCCTCTCTAGGAGTAGTATCTGTTAAATTTTCCTGTTCATGAATTTACGGAGCACCTTTTTTTGTTTTTGGGTGTAGAGGGACACAATACCTTTATATTATTTATTTATTTTTTATGTGGCGCTGAGGTTTGAGCCCAGGGCCTCATACTTGCTAGGCAAGTAAGTACTCTACGACTGAGCTACAAACCCAGCCCTTACAGAGCACTTCAGTGCCATGAAGGGCTGGAGGTACATAGGGTGCCCATGATGCATGTGAGGTCCTCTTTTGTGGAGGGGAGACTTTTTTGGGAGGCGGGGATGGTGCTGGAGATCGAACCCAAGGCTTCACACATGCAAGACAAGTGTTCTACCACTGAGCTATAGTCCAGCTGCAAGGGGAGACTTTTAATACACAAATAAACAAATCATACCACGTCAGGAAAAAAAGCGATGTTTTCTAGGACATGATGAAATGGAAATGTGATAGGGATTGGCCCAGGGTGGCACAGCCTCAGAGACCTAGGGCAGTCAGAGAGGCTGCTTTGACCATGGGACTTGGAGTTTCTCAGGCTGGAACTAGAGCAATTCTGTCTGTCTGGTTTTCTTAATGACACCAGCAAATAGCTCTGAGGCCCAAGTCTGGCACAGGCTCACTGTCGGGTTAGCTGTTGTTGAGGTGGCATGGGTGGGGGTGGGGGTGGGGTTTGTTAATGATTCTCACACTGACCTGAAGGTTCAAAGTGCCCACTCTGCAGAATGTTGTCAGAGGAAACCCTAAAGGTATTTATTAATCTGGTTCAACCGACAGCAACGGTTTTCTGAAAATAAATAAGACATTTTGCCGAGCCTAGATGTGGCTCCGTGGTGTCCCTGGGTGATCTGTTACAATTACGTGTTGAGCAAGGGGTTGTTTCTGTCATGCCTTGGGCCTTGCTCTCCTTTCTTCTGATTGTCAGGTGTTCAGCTGCAGTCCCCCTGTGAAGGTAGAGCAGTTGGAACAGGAACAAGGGGATGAGTGGGAAAATGTCCCCAGAAATGCAGGATTGGAAGTAAGGGTTCCAGTGCATTACCAGGTGAGGGGACATGGTGGCTGGGTAGGTGCTGTGAGCTGCCAAGTTTTAGGGCCCTTCAAGGTCTTCTCTGATCCATATCAGCAAGTAATCCTTGAGCTTCCTGGAATTTGAGTAGGAGAATAGCCAATATTTTAAAGGTACCTTTTCAAGTTGAGCAAGGACAATATTCTCTCTCTTTTCCCAAGTCCTTTTCTTTCCTTGAGGAAAGATGGGGTTAACATGATGACATTTCTCTGAAACTGAGATGGTCTTTATGACATTTAAAGCAAGTTGCCACATGGTTCAGTTTTAACTAACTCGTTCTTTGATCGAGAGCAGGTCGTTTATCCTCCTTGGGCTTCAGGTTCTCCTCTTGTACTGATAGTTGTACTAGCTCAAGAGCACCTCATGACACTTGCGGGGCTCAGGTGCACATGGAAATGAGTGAATGGGGCTGGATCAGTGTTGGGAGAAGATAGGGAGCAGCGGGGACTATGGTGAAGTACACAGCTTATGCCCTCTCTGGAGGGGGAAGATGCATGGAGGGTGAGGCCTGCATGCCAGATCTTCTGTCCCTACTTCCACAAAGCTGGAGCTCTCTTTTAAAAAAAAAAATTGGGGGGGGGGGGGGGCCTCTGGGGATTGAACCCAGGGGCACTTTACCATTGAGTTGCATTCTTAGCCCTTTTTATTTTTTATTTTGAGACAGGGTCCTGCTACGTTGCTGAGGCTCGCCCCATACTTGTGATCCTTCTGCCTCAGCCTCCCAAGTTGCTGAGATTACAGATATATGTCACCCTGCCCAACTTAAAAAAATATATATATATTTATATATATATATTTAGATATATATATATCTTTCTCTCTCTCTCTCTCTCTCTTTTAATTATTGGTACTAGGGCTTTAGCCCAGGATGCTTTATCACTGAGTTACATCCCCATCCCTTTTTATTTTTTATTTTGAGACAGGGTCTCAGTAAGTTGTTTAGGGCCTCGCTAAGTTGCTGAGGCTAGCTTTGAATTTGCAGTCCTCCTGTCCAGCCTCCTGAGTTTCTGAGCTTACAGGTGTGTACTACCACACCCAGCTTAAAAATCTTTTGATTGTTGCTAGGAACAGTGGTGTACTCCTGTACTTTCAGTTATTCGGGAGGCCAAAACAGAAGGATTGCAAGTTCGAGGCTAACCTGGTAAACTTAGCAAGACCCTGTCTCAAAATAAAATTTACAAAAGGGCTGGGGATGTAGCTCAGAGGTAGAAGACTCCTGGGTTTAATTCCCAGTACTGCAATCACTCTGTCAGTCTTTTGATTGTTAAATTTTTAAACATTGGCAACCAGTTAAGGGGAGGGAAAAACAACAACCCCAGGGCCAAGTGAACAAGTTGCACAGGTCTCCGGTCTCGTTTGTGATCTCTTGGCCAGAGGGTCATGGAATTTTTGGCCAGGAGTAACCCGGGGTGGTTCAACGAGAGTGACTGGAGGTTAGTGACTGCTCACACGGTCACTTCTGAAGGGCTGGCATGTGTTCTTGCAGTGCGATGTGGGAGCCCTCGTTGACCTTTGGGGCTGGCATGAACTCCAAGGCCTGCCTTCCCGTACTGAGAGGTGGACTGGGAGCAGATTATCCTGCCAGCCCACCTAACCTTCTGTCCAAGTCAGGTGGCCACATAAGGGCATAGGCTAGTCCTCAGGCCTACCTTCTGAGTCCCTGGCAGAGCAGGCTTCAGGACCAGTTCCTGGAAGAACAAATGGCAGAGTAAAGTCTGCTCCCTAGAGTCAACTAAGCTAAGATTCCATAAAGTCTCTGAAGCAGGTGCAAGTTACTGGGTCAGTTATGGTACCTGTTCCCAGAGGAACAATTTTACTAAAAGACTTGGGAGAAATAGATCTCATGGAAAGAAATAGGGACGTGTGTTAGAAAGCAAAATTCACATGTGTGTCTAAGATAAAACACGGGAACATTACAGAAATTTTTGACTTAGGGCACAGACGCCATTGTCATACAGAGGGTTTTGTCTGAAAGAAAAGGTCTCAGAAAGCTCCAAATGGTGGGAAAGTGTGTGGGTGTGGTCAGTAGTCACAGGAATTAGTTGAATGTGGCCTTCCTCCCTCTGTTCACACTTGATGTCTTGAGCACTACCAGAGTAAGTGAGACACCTTCCCATTCTTTGTTCTTATAGTACATGTGTGCTTTTCTTAAAAATCCCTTTGGTCAGAGGGAGGGCATGGAGAATAATGTGGGGCACTTTCTGGGCAGAAAAGGCTGAAGCACACCTCTGCCTTATTCTGATCAGTCTTGAGTTCTCTTTTGGCTATAATGTCAATTACTATACCACAGTAGCCGAGAGGAGTGGACACTCAAACAGAAAGAGGCAGCACATTCCTCTGAAAAGACCCAGGGAAGCCATTGATTTTCATTCAGAAAGGCAGCCAGGGTACAAAGCATCAGCATCAATGAGACCCAGGCTCTGGTCTTAATCCCTGATTTGGACCGACTTGTTTTATATTTGACCATTGCCCCAGCCTGGGGCCAGAGATATCTGGGTGTATCCACTCTCTTAAATTGGTACACCTTATTCAAGAAACTTTCTTTTACCAACAAATCTGTGAAAAATCATTATCTGTGCTAGAAACACACCTTAAACCCTAGAGTTGATTTCTGAATCATCTACATACCCAAAGATCAGCATTAGAGAAGCCACGTCTAGGACCCCACCTGGCTGCCAGCATTATTCAGAGTGACCCACACAAAATGATCCACATCCAAGGAGCTGCTCAGTGATGGGTTCCAAATCTTAGGTGGCAAATTGTTGTCATGTTCAGAATGGAGGAGACATAGAAAATTAGTATGTAAAGGTGGAGAAATCGAGAGTTGGCAAAATGTGGATGTTGTCTTGGCGTTTGGTGGGGGTCTTAGTGTTTCTGTTGCTATGGTTTATCTTGGACCCAGTCTGCTGCCAAGAACCCAGTCAGCTGACGTTAGGGAGCAGTCTTCATTCTGACTTGTTTTCTTCCAGGAACTACAATTTGTTGAGCCTCCATGAGGGAGAAAGGACTGTACAAGCTTCTAGGCGAATTATCAAGAAGCAGAAGACTCGTTCTCTAGGAGTTATCATTCTTTATCCAAAATAGATACGAAGCACACTTACTCGTTTGTACAACATGTCAGATTAAAGCAGGAGTGAATCAGAATGTGAGGGCAGAAGGAAGAAGGATACAAGAGAGATTTAGATTTACCTGGAGGTAAGGCTAGCACATGCCACGGAGTCCTATATATTTTATCAGATGTGATCCACAGTGTGTCTATTGAGTTTCCTGGCAGGCAGTGTGAAGAAGGGACTGTGGTCTGGAACACACTGTATATTCATGAGCCAAAAAACAACATATTGTTAAAAAGTGAACCCCTTCTCAATACTGAGAGCTGAGAAATTTTTCTTCCTTGAATCCTTAGGGATAATATTGACTAGTAAATCAGTCATTTTCTCAATAACCCTTCTGTAGCACAGGTTTTACAAGCTGTGGGTTGTGACCCATGGTGTGTAATGAAATCAATCCAGTGAATTGCTGTGGTATAATAAAAAATAAATATTTGGTCTTTGTTCCCTGTGTTCCTGGTACAGAGCTCCTAAAACATTGACTTCTGTGTACTTGGCACAGACCTCCTAAAACCCTGGGGATCTTTCATTCCCAAGTAATAAGAATATCTTTTGTGTGCTAATGAGATGACTCCTGGTGGGGGCGTCTCAGCATGGGGACGATCCCCAGAAAGACCAGACCATGATGAGATGGCTGGAATTTTTAGCTTCCTATTTCCTCCCACCTCCAGAGATGGTAGAGGACCTGGAGATTGAGGTCAATTACCAGTGACCAATGGCTAATGAATCATGTCTGTGTAATTAATCCTCCATAGAAGTCCCTAAATGATGGGGTGCAGGTTGCTCCCAGGGTGGTGAACAGGTGCTGGAGGAGGCACACCCAGAGAGGTCAGGGCATCCTTTACTTGCCTCCCTTCCGTATCTCCTGTGCATCTCTTGCCTTTGGCCATTCCAGAATCTCATACTCTATAATGAGCCAGAAAGGTAGGTAAAGTGTTTTCCTGAGTTCTGTGAATCGATCCAGTGAATTATCAAACCTGAGAAGGGGGTTTTAAGTTCCCCCAATTGATAGCTGGTCAGTGAGAGATCCAAGTATTGCCCTGTCCTGGGACTTGCAGCCTGTACCTGTAGTTTTGTGAGACTGAACCTGTAATTTACAGGGCCTGCTAACTCTGTGAGTTGGAATTGGGATTGAATTGAATTGTTGGAAACCTAGTTGGTGTTGGAGAATCAGAGAATTGGAGAATCCTGAACACCTTTTATGTTGGGGTGGGGGAGTCTGACCTGGGGATTGAATCCAGGATTCGTTGCTTGCTAGGCAAGCATTGTACCACTTAGCTACATCCCCAGCCCAGCCTCAGTTTTTTATACAGGCTGTTGTTAGAGTAGAAGAGGATGTGTTGGATGTGGAGTGCATCACATCTGTGACTTGGTAAGGCTCATGTTTCAGGGATACACATGTGTATATAAAATGCATTTCGTACTGGTGATCATGAACCCTGCCCCCCACTTCCCAAATCTCCAAACTAGTGGCCTGGCTAGGGAAGCCCAAAGGAACAGGTGTGAAAGTTTCCTGGGCAGCCAGAGAATGAGCACTGTCATACAGGTGGCAAGGTGAAGGAGAGCCCCTGTGGAGGGAGAGACTGGAGGAAGAGGGCTAGCACTTTGCTCTCTGGAGTAAAAGTGGACATGTGGGAGCAAAGCAAGCAGGTGACAGGGCTGTTTTCATCAGCCAAGGAGGGAGCAGTGTTAACATCCGGTCTCTCTGGCTGGCTGGTGCTCTCTGCTAATGAACATCAGGTTTCTTCATCTGCGAAATGAGAACAATTTTAGCACCCATTAATGAGATGGTTCGTGGATGTGAGCACAGCATAGGTCTGCCTCAATACCTGGTTATCATTTTATAGTTATTTTTTGAAGAGATTCCTAATCTGTAAAACAAGGGATTATCTGTAAGGTCTTTGAGTCAGCGTAATTATCTGTGCTTGAAACTTGTGTAAAAGTCAGCATACCATAGAAACACCTGAATGCTCATGTTTACTGCAGTTCAGTTCTCAATAGCTAAGTTATGGAATTAGCCCAGGTATCTGCCAGTGGATGAAAGGACAAAGAAAATATGTACAAGATGGAATGAAATAATGCCATTTGCAGAACTGGAAATGAACTGGAATAGAACTGGAAGTCATTGGTTGAACAAAATCAGGCAGTCCCAGAAAGCCAAGTATTGCATGCTTTCTCTCATATGTGGAATCCAGGGGGGAAGATAAAAGTAGAGACTATTAAAGAAAAAGGAAGGTCAGGGAAGGTAATGAGGAGTGGCTATTATCAATGTTATGTCTATGTACTAATATGCCACAACAAAACACATTATTCTGTATAATTAAAATGCACTAATAAAAAAAATAAAACTCCGGTAAAGTTTGTTGCTGTATATTGCTGAATGCTGTTCCATTCCATGAATACACCATGTGAGTATACCAAATTTTTAAAAACATATTGAGATATTTTACATCCTTTTTTTCTAAAAAACGTTTTTTGTGGGGGCCGAGCTTGTGGCTCAGTGGTAGAGCACTTGCTTTGCATATATGAAGCACTGGGTTCGATTCTCAGCACTGCATATGAATAAAATAAAGGTCCATCAACAACTAAAAATATTATCAAAAATATTTTTTTGTAGATGGACACAATGCCTTTATTTTATTTATTTATTTTTATGTGGTGCTGAGGATCAGACTCAGTGCCTCACACTTGCTAGGTGAGCACATTACCACTGAGCCACAACCTCAGCTCCTTTACATCCTTTTTGTTGTTGTTGTTGTTCCAGAGTCTCCTGAGTTGCTTAGGGCCTGACTGAGTTGCTGAGGCTGAGTTTGAACTCATGAGCCTCCTACCTCAGCCTCCTTAGTGCTGGGATTACAGGCATGTGTCACCATGCCTGGCCCCCTTTACATCCTTTTTTAAAAATATTTTTTAGTTGTAGATGTACACAATACCTTTCTTTCTTTAAAATGTTTTTCTTAATTGTAGATGAACACAATACCTTTATTTTATTTATTTATTTTTATATGGTGCTGAGGATCAAACCTAGTGCCTCTCACTTGCTAGGCAAGTGCTCTACCACTGAGCCACAACCCCAGCCCCAAGTATACTACCATTTTACCAGTTAGTGGACATTTAGATTGTGCTGCTTTTTTAGCTACTGTGAATATTTATGTACTATCTTTGGATAAATGCATATTTTTATTTCTCCCATGTTGATTCCTTGGAGTGGAAATGCTAGGTTATATGGTAAGTTTATGTGTAACTGTCAAACTGTTTTCTAAAGTGGTTTTATCTTTTACCTTCAGTAGTATATGAGGGCTTCAGTTTCTTCGCATCTTCAATGATACTGTTATTACCTGTCATTTTTTTATCATAGCCAATCTAGTGGGTGTGTATTGGTGTCTCATTATGGTTTTAATTTGCATTCCTCTGCTGACTAATGATAGGAGCATTGTTTCATGTGCTTTTGGTAAAATGTCCATTCCAGTGTTTTGTCTGTTTTAAAAAGAATCAAATTGCGTTTTGAATTATTTAGTTAGTGTAACTCTTTATGTATTCTGCATACATATTATTAGATATATAATTTGCAAATATTTTCTCTTGGTCCTTGGCTTTATTTTCTCCTTCTCCTCCTGTGTGTGTGTGTGTTAAACCCAGGTGCTCAGGCATGCTAAGTACTAAGCACACACTCTACCAGTGTGCTACATTCCCAACCCCCTTCATTTTCTTATGGTGTCTCCTAAAATGCAGAGGTTTTTAAACTTGACAATGACCAATTCATCAATTTCTTCTCTTATGGATTGTGCTTTATTTTATTTTGTGCTATATTTTATCCAACCCAAGGTCATGAAAATTTTCTCCTATATTTTCTTCTTGAAGATTTAGAGGTAAAGTTCTTGTGTCATGGCTCTTTTTTTTCCCCTAATTTGCAGAAAATGATCCACATAGCAGGCCTGTTGGCAAGATTGACTCTTGGTTCATGTCTGGAAACTTAGATTTTAGGAGGGTTCCCACCCTCCCAAGCTGATACAAATGGTTTACCATACCTAAACTACACAAATGATTTGTCATGTGAAACCACCTCTTTCTCTTCTAGAAATCAGAATTTTGGAGTTTTGCTAGGTGGAGGTGCCTGCTTGATCAGCCCCCAGAGTAAGTTCTGGACACTGCATCTCAAATGAGCTTTCCTGATAGATGGCATTTCATACGTGTTGTTGCTTGACCTGCGTGACTCCACTGGGACAGAACTCCTAGAAACCTGTGCCAGGCTTTCTTCAGACTTCTCCCCATGTGTCCGTCCTTTGCTTTGTCCTGCTAGTCATAGTGGCAAATCAATTGCTGAACTGGGGTGTTATGGTTTGGATATGTGGTATCCCCCAAAAAGCTCAAGTGTGAGGCAATGCAAGAATATTCAGAGGTGAAATTATTAAATTATGAGAGTTGTAACCTAATCGATGAATTAATCCACTGATTCAGATGAACTGGGTGGAAACTGTAGGCAGGTAGGAGGTGTGGCTAGAAGAGGCAGGTCACTTGGGGCATGCCTGTGGGCTTTATATTTGTCCCTGGTAAGTGGAGCTCTCTGTTTCCTGGTGCCACGTCCTGAGCTGCTTTCCTCCGCCATAGCCTGCCACCTTGATTTCTGTCTCACTTCGGGCCTTGAGCTATGGAGTCAGCCATCTGAAGATTGAGACCTCTGAAAATGAGCCAAAATAAACTTTTCCTCCTCTAACTGTTCTCATCAGGTCTTTCGATCACAGTGATGAGAAAAACTGACTAAAACACTGGGGATGGTCTTGGGGATCCTGACATAACTATGAATCTCTAACTGCTTTAGCACCAGTTGTTGAAAAGGCTAACTTTCCCCCATTTTGAACTGTCCTGGCTTGTTTGTCAAAATCAGTCGGCCATAAGTATAAGGATTTATTTCTGGTCCATTGCCTCTCCTCATGCCAGTACAACCCTGTCTTGATTACTGTGGTTTTGTAACAAGTTTTAAAATCAAACAATACTAGTCCTCCAACTTTGTTCTTTTTCAAAATTATTGTGTTAGAATATTATTCAGCCATAAAGAAGAATAAAATTATGGCATTTGCAGGTAGATGGATGGAGTTGGAGAATACCGTGCTAAGTGAAATAAGCCAATCCCCCAAAACCAAAGGCCAAATGATTTCTCTGATAAGTGGATGATGGTACATAATGGGTGGAGGCAGGTAAGACATGGGAGGAAGGATGGACTGTGTAGAAGAAAATGAGGGATGGGGAGGGGGCCGGGGGAAGGAAAGATAATAGAATGAGGCAAACATCATTACCCTATGTACATGTATGATTATACAAACAGTGTGACTCTACTTGGTGTCCAACCAGAGAAATGAAAAGTTGTACCACATTTGTGTACAGTGAATCAAAATAATAATAAAAAGAAAAGAAAAAGAAATTGTGGCTATTCTAGGTTCTTTGTGTCTCCATATACATTTTAGTATCCACTTGATGATTTCTGCTAAAAAACTTAGGGGTATTTTGATGAGGACTGCATCGGGTCAGCAAGACTTGACATCTTGACCATAATGAGCCTTTGATCCTTAAACAAGGAGTATCTCTTCATTTAATATCCTGGCAACATTTCACAGTTTTCAGTGTTCAAATCTTATACTTTTGTAAAATTTATTACTACTTTTTTATGCTATTGTGAATTGGTTTTTCTCAGTTTCATTTTAAAGTTATTCATTGCTAGTAAGAAATAGAATTAATTTGCATGAGGATTTGTGATTTATTTATTTATTTACTTATTTATTGAGCGCTGGGGATTGAACCCAGGACCTCGCACATGTTAAAGCACATGCCTTGCCACCGAGCTACACTACAGCTCTGAATTCTGCATATTGATTGTACCCTGGACCTTGTTACATTTATTAGTTCTAACACTTCTTTTATGGATGCCTTGGGATTTTCTACATAGAAGATAAGGCCATCTGTGAATAAAGACAGTTTTATTTCTTCCTTTCCCATCTGGAAGCCTTTAATTTCTTTATATGCCTCATTGCTGCGGGTTTGAACTTCTAGTACAGTGTTTGTGAGAAACGACAAAAATGTACACCTCTACGTTATCCAGAGGCTAAAGCAGTCAGTTTGACTGTTAATTATGTTAATTGTCACTTTTTGGCGATACCTTTTATCAACTTTTGTAAATTTTTTTTTCAACTTTTTTTTTTTGTAAATTCTTATTTTTCATAGTTTGTTGAAAAGTTTTATCATGAATTTGCATTGGATTTTGTTAACATGCTTTTTTCTGTATCTACTGAGATAACCATGGTTTTGTTTTTGTTTTTTTGTTTTGTTTGTTTGGTACTGAGGATTGCACCCAGGGGCTCTCAACCACTGAGCCACATCCTCAGCCCTTTTTATATTTTATTTAGAGACAGGGTCTCACTAAGTTGCTTAGAGCCTCACTAAGTTGATGAGGCTGGTTATGATCCTCCTGCCTCAGCTTCCCAAGCCACCAGGCCCAGCTCTCCATGTGTTTTTGTCCTTTATTCTATTAATATAGTGTTACATTAATTGAAACCAATCTTGTATCCTGGAAAAAAATCATAGTGGATAATCCTTTTTATATGTTGCTGGTTTGGGCTGCTGTTGATTGAGGATTTTTGCATAGGTATTCATAAAGGATACTGACCCGTTTTGTTTTGGATCACAGTAATTCTAGCTTTATAGAATGAGTTGGTGTAGTGTGTTTTTATTTTTGTCTTTTGAGATGGGTCTCACTTGTTGCCCAGGCTGGTCTTGAATTCCTGGGCTTGAGTGATCTGCCTATCTGAGCCTCCCTTGTCCTGGGACTCATGCTACTGTGCCTGATATAAAGGGAGAATTTATGGCCTTTTACAGGATGACTGGAAGTTGTCATCTTTTCTCACGGGTAATTTTTTGCAGGGATCTCTTTAAGATTCATATATGGCAGCTTGCAGTGTTCTTGGCTGTGTTCCTTGTTCCCTTTGCTGGCGGGTATGGCTGAAGATGGGGCAGATGCCCAGGGTCTCGGAGACAACTTGTCTGAGACAGCAATTCCTCCTGCAGGAATTGAGGGTTGGGTCTGCTCACCTGGCAGCCAGAGTGCTTGACTGAGAGCACGTCTCTCCTTTCTGTCTCTGAACAGAGCAGCCACAAACCAGAAGGTGCGAGAACAGGTACGCCTGGAGCTGAGCTTTGTCAACTCGAACCTGCAGATGCTCAAGGAGGAGCTGGAGGGGCTCAACATCTCAGTGGGAGTGTACCAGAGCACAGAGTGAGTGGGACACGGCTTCTTCGGAGAGTGCACCTGTATCCAGGATGGGACACAGAGAGGCGGGGGCGGGTTGGGGGCCGCAGGGGGTTGTGGACCAAGGGCATGGCAGCCCCTGCTTTGGGAAGTGAGAGAGTGATTGGGTTTGGTGTTGCTGTGGGTGCAAGGGTTAAAGGGATGAACCTGTGGAGTTTGTTGGGAAGTACTTGCAGTGTCCGACAAACTGGCATTTGTCCCTGGAACCCCTTGGCAATGTCCGGGCATCTTTCACATGGGCTGCAGTGATGGCTCTGCTGTAAAGATACCCTGCAAGTGCTTTGGTGGGTGACCATAATAGCTGACATGACAGCTGAGGCCAAGGTTGCCCTGCCACTTTCCCTCCCAGACTCTCAGCATGCACAGGGCCTGGCTCTGGGTCTTTCTGTTGATAGAATGCTCTGTCTTGATGGGGATCTTTTATGTCAAAGTTAAGGGACCTATCTGAGCTCCCCAAGAAGATGGTACTGTGGAGATACTTAAGAAACGTAGGACAATAAGTGTTTGAGGAATGAAAGTTATAATTCAGAAGTGTCCCCTTAGGAAGGTAAAGTATTGAAGTGTGCCTTCAGAAAAGCCCAGAATGTACCTTGCCCTGGGTGAGCTACTTTTTGGGGAAAACAGTGTCCATCTTTAATAAGAAATAACAGACCTCCAACAAAGGGTCTACACGCGTGCCATGTGGGGAAGTGAGGCCTCTTAAAAGATGGGTGCGTTCCAAGGTAAACTCAGGCAGAAAATAGTTCCCTGGATTAACAGAAGGAAGACATTTGGGAATTTTGAGCCACTTGGAATGTGCATTTCCTGACCCTAATCCTCTGCGTGGCACCTGGGTTGTTTTTCAAAGCTGAGAGCCAAGAGCAGGTGCCTGGAGTCCTGCTCTCTGACAGTCCTGTGCCTGTCAAAAACCTGTGGGCTCCCAGTGCACTCTCAAAAACCTGGTCAGTTCAGCACCATGTATGGCCAGAGGTCTGAGAAGTTATGTTCCATATGTGTACGTTGTGTCAAAATGCATTCTACTGTCATGTATAACCCATTAGAACAACAACAACAACAAAAAACCTGGTCAGGGCAACAATGAATGGAAGGTTCTCTCAGCCTCTACTCTGGTATTAAATTCCAGGGGTTTTCCCCAAACTTTCAAGGTTTTTTGTTGTTTGTTTGTTTGTTACCCTTTTAGTACTAGGGATTGAACCTGGGGGTGTTCTACTACTGAGCTACACCCCAGCCATGTTTATTTTTTATTTTGAGACAGGGGTTTTGCTAAGTTGTCCAGGCTGGCCTTGAACTTTGATCCTCCTGTCTCAGCCTCCTAAATTGCTAGGATTATAGGTGGGCCATCACACCTAACCCAAAAAGTCCAAATTCCCTCAGGAGTCAGACTTTAGTAACAAATGGAGAGTGGCCCATTTGTTTTGTTAAAAAGCAGGGTTTTCCCACAAAGATACATTTAAGCCCCCTGCATAGTCACATAGTCTGGAACGGCTTCTGTTGATTTCCCTGTGTCATTGGGGAGAGGGAAGAGATATGCAGATACCAAATGACACCTTGTATTTACACCCTTCATTGTAACTATTTTCAAAGTAGATCATTGCTTTCTGAGTGCTGTAGATCGTTAAGCGCTTCTGTGAGGTAGGCAGGGAAGAAATGATATCATTGCACAGATGAGAAAATTCAGGGAAGTCCAGGTCACAAAGAAAGTCATGTTAGCACCACATGAGGGTGGAGGTGCCCTGATGATGGGAGTCCTCAGGATACCTGTCACTCTTCTCATTGCCTGGACAGTAATGGGAAGAGCAGACCTTGCTACCAGACCTGGAGGAGCAAGGCTTGGCCTGCCTTTATCTCCTCTACCCAAGTCCAGCCTTCCTGGCAGGTTTGGGGAAGCCAGGTACTGAGGTTTGGTCTCACCTGCTCTTAGCACAGCAGTGCCACAGTGGCAGTTTCAGCTTACACTTGCATTGTCCACTCACCCTGCCCAGCATTCCTGACCTTCTCTCTGGTCTGGGCTAAGCAGCCTGCGGAGGTCTCCTGTTACAGGTCAGGGAGCTAAATCCCTATTTGCAAAACACAGTCTGCATCCTGTTCACTTCCTGATGGCCCTGCCCCTAGGAATGTAAGCTCAGAGGTGTGGGTTGACTGAGTGGTCACTGGGGGCAGGGGAGGAAACTTGAGGCTGACTCTGGACTGGGAGCTAAGTGTGCCTAGGTGTCAAACAGGGCCCCACGCTGTGAAGTCTTCTCTATGCAGGCAGTGGAATACTTATTGTAATGCACCCTACATGTGGAGTCCAGGGGCCAGCATGGGGGGTGTTAGAGGGCAGTTTGACAGGTGGGACCCACTGTGGTGAGGAGAGGAAGAGGAGGAGGACAGGGGTTGGAGATTAGAAGGGGGCTCTAAGGTGGTGTACCCAGGTTGGGAAGCCCTGAGTGCAGCAGACAGGTGGATTCCAAGCAGTCACTGAAAGTTGAGATTGGAGGGATAAACCAGCGGTGGGTTGGTGGAGTGGGGGTGGGTCTTGTGTGTTAGGTGCAGCATCCAGCTGTCACAGGGAGCCAAAACCCCTTTTAGGAACTCAAGGAAGGGGATGACTTGAGTTGTCCTTAGGGAACATGAACCTGTCAGCTAGCGGTGGTGGATGGGTGTGAGAACAGAAGCGGGGACCTGAGCTGGGCTGGTGGGGTGAGGCTGTGGAGTGCCAAGTGGCCTGGTCGGGGTTCACATGCCTTGTTGTACTCCTTGTAGGGAGGCGTTTACGATTCCTCTGATTCCTCTTGGCCTGAAGGAAACCAGAGACATTGACTTTTCAGTCGTCCTCAAGGTAAAGAAAGCAACCGGGCTCAGTGTTTACAATGGGAATAAAGAAATTGTATATTCTTTGCTTTCGGTCCACTGCGCCAGGGGTCAGCGATGTCTGTGCAGGTAACCTTCAGTCACCTACATTCATTCCTCCCGTACCCTGTTTTATCTTACTTAAATTGTGTAACCAATTAAGGTCATGTTTTTGGAAGAACAAATTCTCCTGCCCCAAACATTTTATTATAGAAAACTTCCAAACTTATGGAAAAACTGAAAGAACGCTACAGTGAAACCCTGTATTCTCACTGTGTAAATCCTACCATTAACATTCTGCTTTATCACCCACCTGTCCATTTACATCTCCCGGAATGTGCCCATCAGTCTATTTTATTTTGTGATGCATTTCAAAGTAAATCAAAGATATCAACTCACTACCACTACCCTTAAGTACTTGAATAGCTAGAGTTTGGGGTTTGATTTTTCCCTCTATCTAATTCTTGAGTTTCTGAGCTCCTTTCTCATTTAGTAGGAGGTACTTGGAGACCTGCAGCACAGTCACTGTACTGCATCCTGGAGATGCCCTAAGCCTTGCCTTGGGGGCCTGTGAGTCTGTGGGGGTTCAGTTTGGAAACTGAAGGTCTTTGTTGAAGTCATACAAGAGAGGCCGAGCTCCCAGACTGGGGAGGAGACCTTCCCACACCTAGAATATTTAATTATTCTTCCACTCCCCAGTTCCATCAGTTTGAGGTTTGGTGTTTTTTGGTACTGGGGACTGAACCCAGGACTTGCATAGGCTAATAAGCAAGTATACTACCACCAAGCCATATTTCCAGCCCCATCTTCAATTTGAGATGTTATGACTCACCTCCAACTACTGTTTAGGAGAAAACGAAAGAGATGATGTAGAAGGTAGCATCTGTCTTTGAGCCTTCCAGTACAGACATAGGGGATAGGAATGAATCCCAGAATTGTAAATGATGCTTCAAAGAGTGATGTTTCTGTGCACAACCATAGAAATGAAAAGTTGTGCCCCATTTGTGTACCATGAATCAAAATGCAGTCTGTAAAAATAAAAAATCATAAAAAAAGAGTGATGTTTCTTTTCATACAGATCCTGTTCATTGATTCATCTTGGACTACTGTTAGATAAGAAAAAAAGAAAAAATTATCGTGGTATTTTGGTCACTACAGAATTTATTTTTACCCCAATACTGGGGATTGAACCAGGGGTGCTTTACCACTGAGCTACATTCCCAGCCCTTTTTGTTTTATTTTGAGACAGAGTCTTGCTAAGTTGCTAAGATTGACCTCAAACTCGTGACCTCCTGCCACAGTCTCTGCAGGTGTAGCTGAGTTTACAGATGTGCACCACCACTTCTGATCAGAATTTGTCTTTTAAAAGCAATGGATTAATACTTTGAAAGCAACTGCACTTGACCTCTTCTTAAACAAAGGCTGTGAGTTACTTGACATAAAAGTTCATTTACCCAGGGTCTTTTGACTGCTGCCATTGTTTGGAAATTCAGGATCAAACAATGTGAGTTTAGGGTTTATATTGGAGTTGGAGAAAGACAATTGGTGGTATTTCAGGGCTCAGATTGACCAGAAAGTTGATTTTCTGGGTAGAAAACTGTCCAGGAGCAGCCTCTTTATGCCAACTTTCCACAGTCTGCCTGAACTTTGAGATGTGACTTGCTCTGCTCTGTGGGACCAAAATAATCCCTGTATTTGTAGAAAAGTTGCATTTCTACAATTGTTTCTTTAAGATTTAATTTGTCTGTTGCCTAGTGCCAGATTAAAAGAATGTGG
The DNA here is from genome assembly GCF_902686455.1 of Sciurus vulgaris. Classification (NCBI taxonomy): domain Eukaryota; kingdom Metazoa; phylum Chordata; class Mammalia; order Rodentia; family Sciuridae; genus Sciurus; species Sciurus vulgaris. The sequence goes on along the minus strand of NC_136478.1, from coordinate 41,857,936 downwards.
ACATTTTAAAGGAGACTCTCTTGGAGAAACTTAGGAATTTTATGGGCATCTGCAAGGATCCAAACAGGTCACAATGTTGCTGAATTCCACATTAAAGCAAGTGAAAAAAAAAAAAAAAAATCACATGCTGTGGGCATAGCCAACTGCCATTCAGTAAGGCTTCCAACCATGTCATTTTATCCAAAAAGAGACACTGCAAATGTCAGTCATTCAAAAATGAGAAGGTTTGGGGGACTTTCTATTTTCTCCCTTCCACATTTGTATTTGAGAGAAACAAGCAACACAGAAGTTGTTCAGTGGACTTTGTCGGGGCCATTCCATTTCACATCTGACGTGTGTCCGTGGGGTGGGAGGTTTGAGACTAGGAAAGCTTCATGATGTGATTTTTTTTTTTAATGAATTTAACCTTTGTTTTAATGTGGTACTGAGGATAGAACCCAGTGCCCCACCCCTGCTAGGCAAGTGCTCTACCACTGAGCCACAACCCCAGCCCTCCTGATGTGATTTTATTCTGTTTTAAAGACATGGGCTTTAAAATGGCTACATTAAAAAGTATCATCAGGTCTGCTGGTGTAGCTCAGAGGCAGAGTGCTTGCCTAGAATACATACACAAGGTGCAGGCTTCAGTCCCTGCACCACAAAAAAAACAAAAGCAGCAACAGCTAAAACCATCAAGATGCATTCCTTTTCCAGAGAATTTGAGGTTTTGTTTGTTTGTCTTCCTTTTTTTTTAATTTTTTAATTTTTGTCTTTATTGGATATTGAACCCAGGCTTCATGCTAGGCAAGCTCTCTGCCACTGAACTACACCCCCACCCAGCCATTTTTATTTTTATTTTGAGACAGGTTCTCACTGAGTTGCCCAGGCCAGCCTCCAATCTGTGATCTGCCTCATTCTCCTGAGTAGCTAGGATTACAAGTGTGCACCACCGTGCCTGGCTTGTTTTTGCTTTAAATAGAACTTCTTCTTCTTCTTTTCCTTCCTCTTTCTCTTCTTCCTCCTCTTCCTCCTTCTCTTCTATTTAAGACCATTATTGCAGAACATTCAGAAAATACCAAGACACATAAAATACCTCCCTCCTGAGCTGTGACTTGCTTCGTACTTGTCCTTTTGACACTTCCTCTAACCAGGGTCCTGCCTTGTGAGGATGTTGTGAGGGTTGGATGAGACATGTCTGTTAAAGACAGAGCATCTGCTGTGCTTGGTGGTGTCTGTTCCCTACCTGCCACCTGTTTCTCCCCTCCTACTCCATGCCAGCCTCTTATAGCTTTCTATTCTCTGTGGTCAAGGGGGAGGAGCACCAGCAGGAGATTCCAGGGTGGGAGGAGAGGGAAGTCACCTTTTCCCTGTCTCCTTCAGTTGCCTTTTGCATTCTCCATGCAAAAGATCCCTGCCCCAAGGCCTATTTGGTGCCCACCTAGGTAGCCACCTCTGCGAAGCTGCTTCCATATCTGGGCTCTCCACCTGTGGGGCTCAATTATTATTATTATTATTATTTTCCTTTTGCATGGAGGGCCAAGAGCATGCTAAGCAAGTCCTTTCCTACTGAGTTACATCCCAAGCCCTGGGGTTCTATTCTAATGACTTCTGGACTACGGCACCATCCTTTAACTCTGCCCACAGCACTATAATAATAATCCCTCCATTAAATTCTCATCAGTAACACTGTTGATGCCTGCCATCCTGCCTGGATCTGATGTGGATATGCCATCCTTTCTTTGTTTTTAATGGGGAAACTACTAAGCATAGTCTGTTGCAACCTGAGTGCTAGACATTGTCCTGTTTCACATCTGAGAAAACTGAAGCTCAGTCAAGTTAACCATCCAAGGTTAGAGAGCCAGTCTATCCCAGAGCTGAGACTGACAATTGCCTTTTCTGTTTCTTTGGGGCAAGTTTCAGGCTTTTGTTAACTACCTGATTCTCGAATATACTAAAGTCTTCCTATGACTCACTATATAACCCCTATGCATTTTAGCACCAAGTAGAACAATCTTCCTTTATGACTCTTACTTTTCCAAACTTTTTTAGCTTTTCCTCCCATATTTTTGCTTTCATATTTTGTCAAGTTATCCCAAAAGCAGCACTTTTGAGTTTTGATTGAAATTTCATGAATTCATACATTAATTTGGACAAAAGTCCATCTTCACAATATTGCACATTTTTCTCTGTGGACAAAACATATCCAGTTGTTGAGGTTAGCAAACAGCAAATGTTATGGGAGTAAGGCTGAGCATGGTGGCACACACCTGTCATCCTAGCTATTTGGGAAGCTGAGGCAGGAGGATTGCAAGTTTAAGACTAGCCTGGACAATTTTCAAAATAAAATAAAGGCTGGGAATGTAGCTGAGTGGTAGAGTGCTTCTTAGCATATTCAAGTCCTTGGGTTCCATCCCCAGTACTGCAAAAAAACAAAACAACAACAACAAAACCATGTCTATATTTTTCAGAAATTATTTAATGAATAAATAAATAATGAAATAGCTTATGTCCTTCAGTAAAGTCTAGTAGTTGTCTGCTTAATTAAATTAATTTTATCCCTAGAAATATTATACTTTTATAAAAGATTCCATTGCTATTATATTTTTCTAACTGGTTATTGTTTGTATAAGCAAAGAATAATGGGTTTTTCACTGTGGACTTTGTAAGGGAAGTGGTCCTCATGCCTGAGCATCTCCTAAAAGAGTGCTGGCCCCTTAGGGCTGCTTTCAGGGCTATCTGTGAGGAGCCCCAGATCACCATTGCCCTGTAGATCATGTTTGCCTTAATTAATGTCACTGATAATACTGTATTTGCAAACCATTTCAAAGTTTACAAATGTCATTACATTAGTAAAGGAGCTGATTCTAAACATCACTACTTTGTCATGAAGAAAATCTGTGACAGTATCATAAGACAACAGGACAAATTATGAGCCTGCCATGGTAGCACATGCAAAGACGCAGGAGACTTTGGCAGGAGGATCCCTTAAGCCCGGGAGTTTGAGTCCTTAGGCAACAAAGTGAGACCTGTCTCACCAAAAAAAGGAAGGAAAAGTTGTATAAAAATAACTGAAATTTTCTTTCTTTCTTTCTTTCTTTCTTTTTTTTCTTTTTTTTTTTTTTTTTTTTTTTTTTGAATACCAGGTTTTAAACCTAAGGGTACTTAACCACTGAGTAACAAGCCAAATCCTCAGTCCTTTTATTTAAAAAAATTTTTTTTTTTATTTTTAAAAATTTTGAGGCAGGGTCTTGCTAAGTTGCTCAGGACCTCACTAAGTTGCTGAGGCTGGCTTTGAACTTGCAATCATTCTGCCTGAGCCTCCTGAGCTGCAGAAATTTAATTTTTTTAATTAAAAATTAAGGAAACTTCATTTCCTTGGAATTTGTTTTAAGAAGCTAATCAGAGATGTGCATACTGATGATCATCATGGTGTTATCCTTAATTGTAAAAACTTGGAAACAACTTTGATGTTTTTACAAGTGCAAGTTAAGTAAAATCTTGGTACATATTGGCTAGCACATAGGAAGTGCTCATTTTATTTGTTGAATACTTAAACTGCATGCCCATTACATTGGGGGATATAGAACCATTAAGAGTCATGTTATAGAATATTTTCTAGCATATGAAAATGTTTGCTATATAGCCAAGTTGTATTCCCTAAAAACCCATTTGCATGTGTGGGTCCCTATGTATTGCACATGCAAAAACAGGAGGAATTTGAAGTGTGTACTACAGAGAATATCATAGTCACTGGGGAAAAGAACCCAACAGTTGTCTTACCAGCTTTTCTTACAGCCAGCGAGAGCCAGCACTGAGGGAGGATGCTCTGCAGGATCATTCTCCATGCTCCTCACATTATTCTTACTTTTGTTCCTATGATACTTGCTTTCTTCTGATACAGGTTGAATATCACTAGTCTGAAAATCTGAAGTGCTTCAAATCTGTCACTTCATGATGCCACAAGTAGAAACTTCCATACCATGAAACTTTTGTTTCCTGTACAAAATTATTTGGAAATGTTGTATAAATTTACATGTAGACTGTGTGTAGAAGGTGCATATGACACAAATGAATTTCATGTTTAGACTTGGGTCCCATCCTCAAGATATTTCATTATTTATACACAAATATTCCAAGTTCTGGGGTGGGGTGGGGGAATGAAGCCAGAAACACTAATGGTCCTAAGCAGTTCAGATAAGGAATACTCAATTTGTGTATCATATAGTTTGTTTGTTTTTAAAGAAATTTGCTTTATTACAATTAAATTTTTTTTTAGTTGTAGATGGACACAATATCTGTATTTGATTTATTTATTATGTTTATGTAGTGCTGAGGATCGAACCCAGGGCTTCACAAATGTAGGCAAGCATTCTCTCACTGAACTACAACCCCAGCCCCTAGTTTATTTATTTTTATGCCTACTGTCTGTTTTGTGAGAATATGAGCTCCATGGGGGGCCAGATCTTTGAACAGTGCCTGGCACATAGAAAGTTTATTGAATAATTGAATGAACTTAGAGCAGTTAACAAACACTGGATATTGTGGACCCATGTAGGGGTTAGGGGTCTCACTGGGATGTTTCCTTCATGGACGTACCAGAGCTCCCAAAGGTTCCCTGCGGAATTTTACATCTTTTTTTTTTTTTTTTTTTTTTTTGGTCCTGGGATTGAATCCAGGGCACTTTACCACTGAGCTACACCCCAGTCCTTTTTATTTCTTTAGTTTGAGATAGGGTCTCACTAAGTTGCTGAGGCTGTCTTGAACTCATGATTCTCCTGCCTCAGCCTCCCAAATCGCTGGGATTACAGACATAATCCAGCTCAATACATCCTAAGACACAGGTTTCTTTTGTACTTTGCCTGGGCACTGAGATCTTCCCCAAGGTTGAAAGTCTGAGCCCTTGAATATTTGTGATGTCTGCCAGAAGTGTGGTACCAAGATTTTCACCCCCTTTTTCTAGTCCTGGGGATTGAACCCAGAGATTCCCACATGCTAGGCAAGTGTTCTACCACTGAGGTACACCCCCAGCCCACAAAAACATTTTTAAATAAAAAATAACTTAGTTTTACTGAAGCAACAAATGAAACATCTAAAAAATCTGTGTAAACAAAATTAAGAAAATAAATTCACCTACTCAGAAAATCTCTCAAAAAAATTTTTTTTATTCTATGTGAATTTTTTTTTTAAAGGTGAGTACATTTGACATATAACTATTTTACAGATTTACAGTTCCCCAGTACATCTTTTTTTTTTTTTTTTTTTCCTGGTGCTGGGTCTCAAACCCAGGCAGGTCTCAAGCATTCTAGGCAAGCACTGTGACACTGAGCTACCCCCCTGACCTCTTGAATTACATCTTACAGTATCTTATTTCATTTTTCTTAAAGGATTTTATCCTGGAACATTACAGTGAAGATAGCTATTTATATGAAGATGAAATTGCAGATCTTATGGATCTGAGACAAGTAAGTTTTCCGTGCAGCAGAGCTGGAGGATGGCTGCTTGAGCTTGCTGAATCTTCAGCACATCCTGTGACGGCACTGTTGTAGACTTAGAGAATCAAGGATGGTTGGGGATGATGGGGAGGGGCTGTTGAGAGACGTGCCCATTCCGGCCTGGGGCTGGATCCCAGGGTTCCTGACTTCATCTTAGGCTCTTTAAGCCCCTCCTAGAGTTCATGGTACCAGCAATGGGGCCCACACACCATAGAAATAGCTGGAGGAAACTGTTTATATAGGTGGTCCTCTCCTGCTCACCTCTCTGCTGTCTTCTTCCTTGTAGGCTTGTAGAACGCCCAGCCGGGATGAGGCGGGTGTTGAACTGCTGATGTCATACTTCATCCAGCTGGGATTTGTGGAGAGTAGATTCTTCCCGCACACTCGCCAGATGGGGCTCTTGTTTACCTGGTAGGTACCTCAGGTCTGCTTGTGCTTTCCCAGGTTACGACCCTCAGTGCCTGTCATAGGTGGCATTTAGACAGCAGACTCTGTGGTGGAGGGTAAATAAATTGGTATTTATTTAATTGTTGTTTTTATTCTTATTTTTTTAGTACTAGGAATTGAACCCAGGGGCATTTTTGCCACTGAGCTATATCTCTACCCGTTTCCTTTTTTTAAAAATTTTTTTATTTTGAGACAGGGTCTTATTAGGTTGCTTAGGGCCTCACAAAATTGCTGTGGCTGGCCTCAAACTTGCAATCCTCCTGCCTCAGGCTCCCAAGTTGCTGGGATTATAGGTGTGCACCACCATGCCAAGGAGGAAGACTACGTGTTTCAGAATAAGTGAGCCAAGAAGAGGCTTTTTTTTTTTCTTTTGGTACCAAGGATTGAACACAGGGAGCTTAACCATGAGCCACATCCCTAGCCCTTTTTTAATTTTTTATTTTGAGATAGGGTCTTGGTAAGTTGCTGAAGCTTGCTTTGAACTTGAAATCAAAGAGGCTTTTTTTTTTTTTTTTTTTAAGTGCTCATTGTGTCATTGGGAAAACAGTGAGGCTCTGAAGTGGAACTAACAAGAAGCAAGTTTCTTGTCTCAGATGGGAGGGAGCTGTGGGGTGTGAGGGGGAATTGGATTTTGTCCCAGTGGCAAACAGAAATAGATTATTTTAAAAAACTGAAATAGAATATTTGATTCTTTTCCAGAATGACATTTTCAAAGATTAGTTCGATTTCTCTATTTTGGAGCTACTGTGTCTCCTCTCTTGAGTGTACTTAGCAGTTTGGGTAAAAGGAGAATAAATCTTATAGCTAAAGGGCATGGTCAGCATTAAATTTTACCAGAGTGGACAGAGTACTGCCAATGCCTTCCCTTTAGGAGGGACATGCAGATGACTCTGTAAAAGTGCAGTAGGCTGCCCATTTGAGTGAAAAGGCAGCAGTGATTTCTCCCTAGTCTTGAATTAGTAAGAAGCTTCCTGCCTACCTCTTGGTTCAAAGCGTGAGTTTTAAAAAATTCTGAGGCAGCCATCAGGAATGCAAACAATAATAAATGCTGGAGAGGATGTTGAGATAAAGGAACACAGTTATACTATTGGTGGGGTTGTCAGTACAGCCCCTATGGACATCAGTATGGAGGTTCCTCAGAGGACTAGGAATGGGAAGCTGAAGCAGGAGGATTGTGAGTTCAAAGCCAGCCTCAGCAATTTATCAATATCCTAAGCAACTCAGCGAGACCCTGTTTCTAAATAAAATATAAAAGAGGAGCTAGGGATGTGGCTCAGTGGTTAAGCGTCCCTGGGTTCATTCCCTGGTACCAAAACAAACAAACAAACTAGGAATGGAACCATCATATGACCCAGCATACCACTCCATGGTATTTACCCTGAAGAATTAAAGTCACCTTACTACAGGGATACATGCATAACCATGTTTTTTTGTTGTTGTTGTTTTTTGTTTTTTTTTTAGTTGTAGATGGACACAATACTTTCATTTTATTTATTTATGTCATTCCGAGGATTAAACCCAGTGCCTCACACATGCTCGGCAAGGGTGCTACCACTGAGCCACAATCCCAGTCCCGCATACCTATGTGTACAGCAGCACAATTCACAATAACCAAACTTTGGAACCAGCCTAGGTGTCCATCAGTGGATGAAAGTATAAACACAATGGAGTTTATTCAGCCATAAAGAAAAATGAAATTATGTCATTTGCAGGAAAATGGATGGAACTTAAGAATATCATGTTGCACAAAATAAGACTCAAAAGAACAAAAGTCATATATATTCTCTTATGTGGAAGCTATAGGGGTTGTAATAAAAGAAAGGTGGTGGCTCTCATGAGGATTAAAGCATGATCAGTGGAGTAGAAGAGGGGGACCAAAGGGAAGGCAGAAGGGAGGGAACGGGGGAATACTGGGGAATGATACTGGCCAAATTATATTGTTATATCATATGCATGTGTGAATGTGTGACAATAAATTACAATGCACCAATAAAAAGATATGGGGAAAAAATCCTGAGTCTTGAAACTTCAGGAAGAATTATGAGGGGTTAGTAATTGCTATCTGTATTTCACTTAGGAGAAACCACATTTCTTTTTTCTTTTTTTGAGACAGAGTCTCACTAGGTTACACAAGCTGGCCTCAAACTCATGATGCCCTTGTCTCAGCCTTCTGAGTAGCTGGGTATGGACATGCCCAATTGCTTTTGTACATTTTGAAATGTATATTATTGTTTTACAGCAGTTTTGGGTTCACAGCTATATTGAGCAAAAAGTACTGAGTTTTCCCCGGACCCTTTGTTCCCATACATGCTCAGTGCCTCCAGTAACCAATACCCCCATCACAGTGGTAGGTTTCTTGTGCTGGATGAACATATCTTGACAACACATCGTTATCAACCAGAGTCCATAGTTTATATTAGGGTTCATTCTGGGTGTTGTATAGTCTCTGGGTTTTGACACATGTGGCATGTGCTCACCATTGTGATATCCTGCAGAATAGTTTCACTGCCTTTGAAGTCCTCTGTGCTATTCGTATTTATCCTTCTCTCCTCCCTGACTCCCAACAACCACTGATCTTTTTATAATCTCCCCAGTTTTACCTTTCCTAGAATATCCAGATAGGTTTTTTTTACCCAGTGATAAGCACTTAACTTTCTTCCGTGTCTTTTCATGGCTTACTAGCTCATTTCCTTTTAGTGCTGAGTCATGTTCCACTGTCTGGATACACCACAGTCCATTTACCCATTCACCTACTTGAAGGACGTCTCGATTGAGAAGCTTTAATTTCGTGTGTGGCTGTGTAGCTCTGTAGTCAGTATGATCAGACCTATTATCTTGCTTGGGAACAAAAGCTTCATTGCATGTGCATCTTTGAATTTTATTCAAGAAATGAATTTTGCCTATGTTTACCCCAAAGTGGCATTAACTAGCCAAGTAATCTGTATTCTCAGAATGTGTTTCTTTTAAACAGGTATGACTCCCTCACGGGCGTCCCAGTCAGCCAGCAGAACTTGCTGCTGGAGAAGGCCAGCATTTTATTTAACATCGGAGCCCTCTACACCCAGATTGGGACCCGGTGCAATCGGCAGACGCAGGCTGGACTGGAGAGTGCTGTGGACGCCTTCCAGAGAGCTGCAGGTGTGTCTCTGCCAGGGCTGCCAAGCAAAGCCTTGTCCCCACCTGGTGGCACTAGGGGGCCCAGCTGAAGAGGGTCTGGGGTTCTCCCCAGAGCTATGCATAGCTTTGCAAGCCTGAAAGGGGACCAGCGTCCAATACTGGTATAACTTCCCATCAAGAGACCATTAGGTTCAGGCCGTTGTCTTAATCTGGGATGGCTCGTGTACACAGTGAGGACTTTGGCTAAGACTTAATCTTTTCCAAATGAATAGCCCCAATGATGACAGTGATTAACCATTCCTTCCAAAACTATATGGAAGAACAGAATCACTTTTCCCAAAGAGTAAAAATGTGGGCTTTTTTTTTTTCTTTTATTAGGTGTACCTAATGCATACAATAGTCCCTCCTCATCCATTCAGGATGTGTTCCAAGACCTCCAGTAGGTTCAGAGGGTTCAGGTAGTACTGAACCCTATGTAACTATGTTTTTTCCTATATGTAAACCTATATGATAATATCATAATGAAGTTTAATTTATAGGTTAGACATAGTAAAGGGTTAACATAATTAATAACAAAATAGAACAATTTTAAGATATTGTCATAAAAGTTACTTAAACCTTACAAATTTTTCATTTCTGGAATTTCTCATTTACTATTTTCATACCACAATTAACTGAAGGTAATAGAAATCAAGAAAAGCAAAACCTTGGATAAAGGCGGACTGTTGTGTTACTCTCTGTGCTTTATATCATGCCCATTCTGCCGAGCTCACCAGCCTGAGGTTGGTGCAGTTAGCCCTCTGTCAAGTGACACATAACTGGGGATCCCTAGATCTATTGCTTTCAGCTGGGATTTAAAAAAAAAAAAAATTTTTCCCCCCTATTTTAACCATTTAACCAATAACCCTTGAATTTGTCCTGGTATGAACCAGATGCAGGGTGGAGAAAAGCACCTTAGCACTAACCACCAGAGGATTGGGGTGCAGTGGACGAGCCTGGTGTGGCTTTTGCGTGTTCTTGGGGTCTGTGTTGCTCCCCTCCAGCAGGGCCTCTATTGGGGGCAGACTCAATGTGGGGATGGTGGGCAAAAATAGAAGCATAGTGCAGACCAAGCACTCTGAGTCTGCTCAACAGTTTTCTGCTCTCTGTGCTGATCCCCTGTTCTGCCTTGGGTTGTAATTATCCCCACTCCATCCCTTCCTCCCACATAGAACCTTTCTGGAAACTCAGGAAGCCCTGCAAGCCTGTGTAGGACCACAGCTTTGTCACTTACTCGTTGTGGAATTTCTTGCATTAAAATGATTAGTGTTGTGGGATGAGACATGGGTGTGGAATTGTTTTACTGTATATCCTTTTCTGGATTCATCTTTCTTCCTAAGGAATCTCAAGCAGGCGTACTTTGTGACCTGTCTCCAAGATTGTAAAGATAAAAAGACAGAATGAAACTTGAAAATGGTGGCAACCATGAGGACAGCCCCAAGGGGGGCAAACAGGCTGCAGCAGGTGCTGTCCCTTTGCAGGGCAGCAGAACCAGAGGGACCAGTTGGGTGGGATTCATGTGGCAGATTATATTTCAGTTCCAGATTGATGGTCAGTTAGTTCTCATGACAGTTAATTTCCTAAAGTATAAAGAAGTCAACAGAGGGCCGCAACGTGAACGTGCCCATTGGTTGTTGCACTGGTTCTTCTTTCCTGAGGTCCTGGGGTAGGGTTCTGCATTTCTGAATGACCCAGGTGTTATGGGTGAGCAAGGTCCCCTGGAACCCTCTCAATCATTCTGCCAGGTTTCATCCATCACCTCCATCATGTGTCCAGTCATGGATAGTTTCTCATAGTTGTCCCAGGTGAGAAGGGGATAGAGGGAACCAGCTGATTTCCTTGCTTGATACACATGTAAATATTTTGGAAGCAAATCCAATTTTTAAAAACTGTGATAAAATATACATGTTTACTATTTTAACCTTTTTTTTTTTTTTTTTTTTTTTTAAATTCTGGGAATTCAACTCAGAGCCTTGTACATGCTAAGTGGCAGGTACTCTTCCACTGAGCTACATCCCCAGCTCTTTTTAAATTTTATTTTGAGACAAGGGTCTCATTAAGTTGTCCAGGCTAGTCTCAAAAATGAGATCTTCTGGCCTCAGCCTCCCAAATACTGGGATTATTAGGCATGAGTCACTATGCTTGGCTATGATTTATTTATTTTTAAAATTTTACCTTTTGGAGATCTCTAAACTTTTATTTATTTTATTTTTTATAAGTTATGCCTGGCTATAATTTTTAATCATTTTTCACTGTGGTAAACATAAGATAAAATTGACATTTTAATTTTTTTTTTTTTTTTTTTTTTTGGTACTGGGGATTGAACCCAGAGGTGCTTTTACCTTTGAGCCATATACCCAACCCCCACCCCCACTTTTTTTTTCTTTAGACAGGGTCTCACTAAGTTACTTAGGGCCTTAATAAGTAGTTGCTGACCTCAAACTTGTGTGATCCTCATGCCTCAGTCTCCTGATAGCTGGATGACAGACCACTGTGCCTGGCCATTATAACCATTTTTAAGTGTACAGTTCAGTGGCACTAAGTATATTCATATTGTTGTGCAACCATCACCACTCTCCCTCTCCAGAATGTTTTCATCATTCAGACTGAAGCTGTGTACCTGTTTAATGATAACACTTTCTTCCTTCCCCCAGTTCTTAGTAATCAGTAACCTCATTTTTTCTGTCTCTATGAATGGGACTATTCCAGGTACTTCATTAAATGAAATCAGATGATATTTGACCTTTTATGATTGACTTGTTAGTTAGCATAGTGTCCTCATTCATGTTGAAGCTTGGGTCACAAGTTCATTCTTTTTACTTTGGAGTGGGTGCTAGGGATCAAATCCAGGTCTTGTGTATGCTAGGCAAGTGCTTTGCCACTGAGCTATAGCTACACCCTCAGCCCTGCATTCCCTTTTCGGTTTTGCTTTTTCGTTTTTGTTACTGGGTATTGTGCCCCTGAGTACTTTGCCACTCAGCTACATCTCCAGCCCTCTTTATGTTTCATTTTGAGACAGGGTCTCTCTAAGTTGCTCAGACTATCCTTGAACTTCTGATCCTCTTTCCTTAGCCTCCTGAGTTGCTGGGATTATAGGTATGTACCACCTTACCCAGGTTCTCATACCTTTTTAAGGCTGAAAAGTAGTCCATGGTATGTATTTACCTCATTTCTTTACTTGTTCATCCATTGATGAGCATTTGGACTTTTTTTCTACCTTTTGGCCATTGTAAATAATACTGCTATGAACATGGGTATGTGAATTGAGTCTCCGCTTTCAATGTTTTGGATATAAACGTAGGAGTGGAGTTGCTGGAATCCACTTGAAAAAATTGAGAATCAGGTTTTTTAAAAGATGCTTTAAGGGGCTGGGGTTGTGGCTCAGTGGTAGAGTGCTTGCTTTGCACGTGTGAGGCACTGGGTTCGATCCTCAGCACCACATAAAAATAAATAAATAAAATAAAGATATTGTATCCATCTTCAACTAAAAAATATTTTTTAAAAAGATGCTTTAAGACATTAGTTTCTGTATTATACACATTTATATAATACATATATACAGACATACATACACATACCTGTACATATGTATATACACACATATATACACACGTGTGTGTATACATATACACATATATGTTTTGTTTGTTTGTTTTGTTTTGTTTTTTTGTCATGCTGGGGCTAGAACTTAGGGCCTTGTGCATACTAGGCCCTACCACTGAGCTATACCCCCAGCCTCAATTTTATATTTTTGTTTCTATAGCATTTTCTATAGCAGTGTGGTAAAATACTGTGATCCCCAACTAATGGGGAAAAAAATTTATGATTTATGATTTTAGGGGTTTTAAACTACCTGAAAGAGACATTCACGCATACTCCTAGTTATGACATGAGCCCCGCCATGCTCAGTGTGCTGGTCAAAATGATGCTCGCACAAGCCCAAGAAAGCGTGTTTGAGAAAATCAGCCTTCCTGGGATCCGGAACGAATTCTTCATGCTGGTGAAGGTGGCTCAGGAGGCTGCCAAGGTAAGGCTTCCCAGTTCCTGTGACTTTGGTGGGTGGGCAAAATATGTTAGTGCAGGTGCACTGGAAGCGGCAGGGCTTCCCACAGTGGCAGCTTGCCCACCACCGGGGCAGCGTGCCTGCCCCAGCTGAGGCTGCTGCCTTGTGTTTTCTTGGCAAGTATCAGTGTTTCAGATATGGATCATTGATTCCATCTGCAGCTTGGCCTAAAAACCAGCATAATGACAGTTGCCTGATTCCTCTATTAACTCTGAGGCTGACAGCACCAGGACTTGCTTGGCACTGAGCCCAAATTATGGAGCAGCCTCTGGCAGAGGCTGCTGCATGGGAGAAAGAGATCTTTTTTTTGTATTTAGTTTCATGACAGTTCTTGTATTGAGTTCTCCCTTCCCAATGTCCCTTCTGTTTCAGGTGGGAGAGGTCTATCAGCAACTGCATGCAGCCATGAGCCAGGCGCCAGTGAAGGAGAATATTCCCTACTCCTGGGCCAGCTTGGCCTGTGTGAAGGCCCACCACTACAGGGCCCTGGCCCACTACTTTGCTGCCACTCTCCTTATTGACCACCAGTGTAAGGCTAAGGGGCTTCAGGGATTGGGCTTTGGTCGGGGGTGTGGTCTTGCTGCCTCTGGGCGATTCTGAGCTGAGCGGCATCTGCCTTCCTGTCCTTGGAGATGCTCACAGGCTGAAGGCAGAGGATGAGAAGTACATATTGATCTTGTTACCTGTCACACAAGCCAGGGCAGCATTAGAGGGTTACAGACTCCTGCTATAGGAGGAAAAGGGGTAGTTTAATTCTCTCTAGAATCAGGCAAATGATTTTTCACCTGGAATATAGAATCTAAGGGTTGCCAACTACTCAAAAATCAAGATATAATATTTTAAGGTAATATTTTACTTTTTATTTTTCTTTTTTTTAATATGATGCTGGGATTGAACCCAGGGCCTCATGCAAGTGTTCTATCACAGAGCTACAAGACTAGTTCCTTCAGGTGGGATTTTTTATCTGGTTAGTAATATTCAAGGCAGTTCCTGGAATAATTAAATGGGCAGCCTCTGGAGCCAGCCTACTTGATTTCATATCTCAGTTACTTAACTGTTCAGTTCTTCAGTTTTCTTATCTGTAAGATGGAGATAGGAAGAGAAACTACCTTATGGGACTGTTGTGAGAAATAAGTGCCTGTATGCAAAGCTAAACCGTGAAATTATGAGCAGCTACTCCTAGTCTATTAGGTGGGAAAAGCTCTGGCAATGGCTGTCAGGATATGAATGAGGCAGCAGTTGGACTTCTTGGTGAAGTCCTAGATGGCTCCTCAGAGGTAGTGGTGTTTGTGGTTATTCCAGCTACGCAGGGAGGGAAAGGACAGCTAAGAGTAAGGAGTGCTTGAGCATAGGAATGGAGGCTAAGGATGTAGATGTAGTGTTGAGTGGCGGGTGAGGTTGGATCAGGGAGTGGTCTCACCATAGGCATGGAGGCGACCAGAGGTGTTCAGGCTGGGCAGTAACAGGCAGGACTGTGCTAGGAGGTTCTGTGCAGTAGGTGACTTGGAGGAGGGAGTGTATGAAGGCTCAGGGCCATGGCATGTACTTCTTGAGCATGGCTGGCCCTGAGTGAGAAAAGGCCAAGAGGCTAAATTGCCTTGACCATGTCCATAGGCAGAAAGGAGACCCGTAACCACTAATGCCTGATAAATGGGAGGTGAAAGGATCCTGGTGAAATCTCTACAAGGTCTCTACAGGGTCTGTGGCCCCCATCTCCCGAGGGAGATGGGGATTTAACTTGCGGCTTAAATTGCAGTGAAGCCAGGTGCAGATGAGGACCACCAGGAGAAGTGCCTGTCTCAGCTCTACAACCACATGCCAGAGGGCTTGACACCCTTGGCCACACTGAAAAATGATCAGCAGCGTCGACAGCTGGGTGCGTATGGGCAGTGCTCCCTGAACTGTGCCCAGCTTGCTGACAGGCAGTCCTGCTCATGAGCAAACACTAGATGGATCTGTAGGTGAGGGCTTGAAAGAGTAGGGTAGCCAGACTCACTGGTGCTACTCTGGATTCAGAAATTATGGGTGCAATCCTCTAGTCTCAAAGGACTTCCAGAACGGTGTTCATATGTGTTCCATGGATGCCCGGTCTCTCCACCAGACAGCTAGAGCTTTGACTGTCTTCCAACACCACTGTGGCCCATGGCATGGCCCTTTGCCATCTTAATGTTGAAAGACACATTGTCGATTTTCTTATGCTTCACCAAGGTCAAATAAGACTGGTAATGGATTGTCCTGGTTTGGTCTCTGCCATGTTTCAGTGTGAATATCTCTTTCCCAGATGTCCTTCAGCACCCAAACTTTCCGCCCACCCAAACACACGTAACTTCCCCATCCCCGTGTTGGCAGCTCCATCCCCCTTGGTGCTTTGGCCAGAAACCTTGGATTTCCTCTGTACTCCTGTCTTTCTTTGTCACCTTACATTTGGTTAGCAAACCTTATTAACTCTACCTAGCAAACACCCCAAATCTGACGACTACTACCTTTTCTTTTGGTAGCAGGAATTGAACTCAGGGGTGCTTAACCACTGAGCCACATCCCCAGCACTTTTTATATTTTACTTAGAGACAGGGTCTCACTAAGTCACTGAGGGTGGCTTTGAATTTGTAATTCTACCACCTCTGCCTCCCAAGCCACTGGGATTATAGGTATGGGCCACTGTGCCCAGGCAGACTACTTCTTATCCTTCCATCTTGGCGGAAACCACACACTGATAGTGCTTACCTAGTAAACATTGGCTTGATTAAAACCCACCCAACTCTATGAGATAGGTGTAGTGGACATCCCACTTTACTATTGAGGAAACAGAGTCTCAGAATGGTCATATAGCTTGCCTTGCCCATAGCTGGTCTCCCTGCTTCCCTCTGTTCCTGCAGAGACTGGTCACTTTAGTCCTGTGCTCACACCCTGATGGGCTCCCATCTTGCCCACGGTAGAAAGAGTGAGAGTCTTTATTCTGATTTGTAAGGTTAGGCATGACTTGGCCCCTGCTCTTCTCTGATCTCATTCCCTACCCTTCTCTCCTGCCCCCACTCCCTTCAGCCATACCCTCAATTCCTGTTGTCCTTGAAAAGTAAGCATGTACCTGCCCCAGAGCATTTGCACCTACTATTCCTTCTTTCAGGAATGTTTTTGTATGAGATATCCTCATGACTGCTCTTTCATTTCCTTCAGGACTCTGCTCAGAAGTTACCTTATCAAACAAATAAACAAATACCGACAAACAAAAATAACATGAAACAAAAGTAATTTTAAAAACAAGACAAGTTTATCCAAAAAGACTTCCTTGATCACCCATGGTAGAGCAGGTCCCATTCCCAATCTTCTAGCATGTACACCTGCCAATCTTACTTCACTTTTCTTCATAACCTCATGGCTACATGATCCACTGTGTTTATCTTTGCTTATCTGTCTTCAACTAATAGCATGTAACTTCATGAATTCAGGGTCAACTTTTTGTTGATTGCTTTACCTGTATACCTAGAATATCCAGTCAGTGTTTGTTGGGTGAACACTTACTCGACATAAGTGAGCATTACACTTGTATCTCAGGAGGGCTTCAGCTATCAGCCAGATCCTTTAGAAAGGAGAGCATCCATCTTTTGGGCTGATCCTTGGGTCCTTTGGGTCTCTGTAATGTATTCATGTGCCATGTCGGTGGTGGTTTTCTGCCTGCAGGAAAATGCCATCTGTGCAGAGCTATCACTCACCACAAGGAGTCTGTGAGGGAGGCTAGCCTGTGCAAGAAGCTCCGTGACATCCAGGTACTTCAGGAGGTGCTGTCTGCCGCACAACAGCGCTCTCGGCTCAAGTACTCTCAGCACCAAGAAGATGATGATCTTCTGAACTTGATCGATGCTCCTGATATTGTTTGTGAGTGGCTAGAACTGTGTGCCTTTTGTTGCATGGAGGCCTGTGTCTACTTTGTGGAATGCGCCCTGCATGGGAAGCCAGGGCACCTGGCTAAATGCAGCCTGTATTTGCTCACCCTTCAGGGATTGCACAAGTTGTTACTGTGTACTGGCTCTGGAGGGACTGAATGCTGCTCCTGCATGGCCTTTTCATTTCCTAGTTCCTCCCTCCAGGGGCATCTTCATGATCTCCACCCTCAGGCACCCCTTTAGCCCCTGCCTCCTCTTCTGTTCCTTAACCTTCTTTGATTGGCACTGGAATGCCTGCCATATTGGTCCTGTTCTTGCTCCCTAAGTCCTCTTTCTTCTCTTTCTTCATTCCTTTGGCTGATGGTTATTCCTGTACAGTATCTCCAATAGACAGCTCCCAGCCTAGGTATCTGCTCTTCCTGGTTTTCCTTTTCTAGACACATTACCCATTCCTTTTTTTTTTTTTTTTTTTTTTTTTTGCAATACTGGGAATTGAACCCAGGGCCTCACACACACTGGGCAGCACTTTGCCACTGAGTTACATCCCTAGTCCTTTTTAGTTTTTGTTTTGAGACAGGGTCTCAATAAGTTGCTGAGGCCGGCCTTGAACTTAGAAATCTCTTGCCTCAGCCTCCCAGGTAGCTGGGATTACAGACAGGCACTGTTGTGTCCAGCTCTAGACCCCTTCCATAAGGTCTCAGAACCTCCTTTGTGTTTTCAGCTGTCACTGTAGTCAGGAGACCCTTGGGAACTCTGCACCCTTCACAGTACCGCCACCCACCCACATTTCCATCTAGGAAACTGCATTTTACTCTTACTTCCAGCTCCCTAGTTTGAGAGCTAAATGCATCATAATTCCCTCTTCTAGGCTTCCTGATATCCCCTTTATTCTTCATCTCTCATTACCACCAGAATTTCTAAAAGCCTTCTAGGCGTTATGCACAGTAATGTCTTAGGAATTCATAGGTGAAGTAGACAGATGTTGCTGCCCTTGTCACTTCTTCCCAGGACGATGGGGAATGGGAAGGCCTCCCTCCAGTGATGGCTTTTCTATGAGAAATAACCAGGATCTTTCCAGGAATTAGAGGTGGAGAATGGATGGTGGCCCATTTAATGGAACCCCTTTGTCCATACCCTCCTGAGTACAGAGGAAAAACCAACCCAAACTCAGTTTCTCCTAGTACACACTCAACAGATTACCCCTGACACTAGAGATGTGGAGGTTTATCTGCACACACCAAACAATCCTGCAGCAGGTACCAGCTGGGCGTCCTCTAATCCAGTTCAGTACTGATACTGTCTATCCAGAGATAGCATCAGATCCCTCAGGTTGAAAGCTTGGACCTCAGGATTATCCCCACCCCCTCTTCAAATGCCAGTCATAGCATTAGGTTGTTTTACCTGAATTTCCTACCTACTTGCTTTAAATCAGGGTTCCCACAACCCCTTTTTCAGGTTCAGTTAATTTAACTAGAGTCAGGAGCAGTGGTGCCTGCTATTCAGTTATTCAGGAGCTTGAGGCAGGAGGATCACAAGTTTGAGGCCAGTCTCAGCAACATTGCAAAACCCTATCTCAAAAAAAAAAAAAATAATAATTTATTGGAATAGCTCACAGAACAGAACTCAAGGAAACCCTTGATTACACTTACTTTTTATTTTGAAGGATATTACAAAGGATTCAGATGAAGAGATGCATAGGCTGAGGTCTGGGGGAAGGGACACAGAACTTCTGTGCCCTCTCCAAGTGTGCCACCCTCCAGGAATGTCCATGGGTTCACCAATCCAGGAACTCTCTTATTCCTCTCCTCTTGGGGTTTTATGGAGAATTTCTTTGCAGAGGCATGATTGAAGCATGGACAACCATGTAGAAATGTAACTGGACACAAAAGGTGTGATCTAATCCTCAAAGGCTGGGTGGCAAGACCCAGCCAGGCCTGTCCGTCCAGCAGCCTGCTTTGCCTCTATGCTGCATGCCTCCCTCCAGGGCAGGAACAGGACTCCTCTGGAATGAAACAGGTCTTGTGACCTACTATCAAAGGTCAGAAAGTTTGTTCATGGTCGGCTCCTAGACAGCTTCCTTGGGAGAAGATGATACTTTTTATGATTTGCCTTGGGGAGGAGACAGTGTAGTTTCTGTGGTCTGCCTTGGGGGAGGGAATTATGAGCCAGGAACCATGGACAAAAGCCAAAAAGTATTTATCATTATATCACAACCTCTTTCCCACACCTCTGTTCTCAGTCTCTGGTGATCCCTCTTTATTTTCAGGGACCAACTATTTAGAGACAGGGTCCTGCTCAAGCTAGAACCTTGGGCTCTTCTGTAATCGTGTTAGCTGTCATCTGTTGAGTGTTTGAGGTCTACCAGGCATGACAGCCCCATCTGTATACACTCTAATTCAACCCTCTTCCACTGCTGTGAGGGAGGTACTAATTACTACCTTGTGTTAAAGATGAGGAAGTAAAGGCTTAGGGAGATCCAGGTTCTTGCCCAGGTAACCCACCTGGTGGTAGCACTTAGGGATTCTTCTTCATAGACCCCGTAGTCACCTCTGGGGCCAGAAGGTAGAGACTTAAATTCCACCAAGGGAGGGAGACAAGCAGCTCTACAGATGGCAATGTTGCCTTTTTTTTTTTTTTTTTTTTTTGTGGTGCTGGGATGGAACTCGGCCTGGAGCATGCTAGGCAAGTACTCTGCTACTGCCAGCCCAAGCACAGCTCTTGGAGCAGATGAGCAGCCTGCCTGAGCCTGCACTATGTTAAGTATTTGCAAGAAGCCCCAGGGTCATCTTGTGGATAGCAGGGTATGATCTACCCTGGTGGGGTCTAGGTTTTCTTTTCCTATTGTTGTTCAATGTATTTAGCCTTCTCTGGGATTCTTTGTTAGAAACCAACTAGCTTTCTGGTAAGGGTGGACCTGAGCCTGCCATGAGGTCACTGTTGAAGATTTGGAGATAATGATGGACGTGACTAGGGCAAAGTCACTGCCAACTGCAAAATCTTCATATCACACATTAATGATGAAATTAGGAAGGACACTGTGCCAGGACTATGTTCTGAGACACAAAGAACTCCTGTCAGAGCCACACCTGAAACGGTGTTTCTCTGCAGTTTTTATGAATGCCAAAGGAAGTGCACCAGAGTATCAATAAGCTCCTTGGGTGGTAGGGGGAGCAGGGATATGTCTGGTCATCACTCCTCTGATCCAGCCCTGGGGCCAGGAGTTGAGATATGTTCCGTGTTTTATACTGCTTATCTAAGCCAAGGGTAAGGACTGGTGGGTGAGAGAAAGTGGTACTTCCCCTTCCCTCCCAAGGGAGGCTGGAGACCTGAGTTTTCAAGGATTCACTTTCCATGACAGAAACATTTATCCTTTCATTTTTAATCTTTTTTTCTAGCTAAAACTGAGCAAGAGGTTGAAATTATATTACCCCAGTTCTCCAAGGTGACAGCAACAGACTTCTTCCAGAAGCTGGTATGTTGGACATTTATTTTAAAGGGAACAGCTTTTAAATTTTGCAAATATATTGTCTTAGTCTGTCCAGATAATTATAACAAAACTCTGTAAACTCAGTAGCTTAAGAAAAGTAGAAACTTAAAGTTTCATTAGTTTTGGCAGCTGGGAAGTCCAGGATTAAGGCATTGGCAGATTCAGGATCTGATGAGGGCCTGCTTTCTGGTTCTCACATGATGCCTTCTTGCTATGTCTTCAGATGGTAGAAAAAAATCAATTTATAAGGGCAATAATCCCATTAATAATAATTAAATAATTATAATAATAATTAATAATTCCTAAAACCTATTTATAAGGGCAATAATCCCATTAATAAGGGCTCTACCCTCATGATCTAATCACCTCTTCAAAAGATTCTACCTCCTAATAATCATGTTGGTGATTAGATTTCAGTATACAAATTTTGGGAAGACACAAATATTTAGAATATAGTATATGTTAAGAGCTATTTTTAGATATTTTAGAATTTTATATTAGAGGTTTTATTTAAGATAAATTCTAAAAGATAATTTTATTTTAAATATATTGGCTATGTTATAAAAAATGGCAACTAATGTTTGTATATGACCGTGATAGCACATATAGCTCCTGAACAAGGCCAAGGGAAATCTTCAAAGACAACAGGCAACATTCCCTTTAGCTTTCAAATGTCTGATTCAGAGCTGGGCACAGTAGAACGCACCTATAGTCCCAGCTAATCGGGAGGCTGAGGCCAGATGATCTCCTGATCATCTGCTTATGAGTTCAAGGCCAGCCTGGGCAACATAGGGAGCTAGCTCAAAAAGTCCCAATTTCACCTTCAAACCCTACACTTAATGATGCTTTCTTCTAAAGGGCCCCCTGTCTGTGTTTTCGGCTAACAAGAGGTGGACACCTCCCAGAAGCATTCATTTCACTGCGGAAGAAGGGGAAGTGGGGTTTACCTTGCGAGGGAATGCTCCAGTTCAGGTCCACTTCCTGGATCCTTCCTGCTCTGCTGCGGTAAGCCTGCTGCTGTCTGGATGGGAGAAAGCCCACCAGCAGCTTTACACAGAATCAGACTGGGAAGATCGAAAGCAAACAGCCTAGACATATACATCTAGGTGTTAGAATTTGGGGCTCATGAATGTCAAAGGTCTGACTTGATGCGAAAGGCTTTTTGGGTGCTACATACCCAAAGAGAACTACGAATGAAGTTTTGCTTTCTCAAAGCAAAGTTATGCAAATGTCTACTTTGTTCATGAATCTAGGGACTGATTCAGGGATTTAAATGAACATATGGACTTTTATTTAAACAATACTTTTTGTAGTTGGCAGGAGCCAGGGAAGGAGATTATATTGTTTCCATTCAAGGTGTCGATTGCAAGTGGCTGACAGTGAGCGAGGTTATAAAACTGTTGAAGAGCGTTGGCGAGGAGGAGATTGAGATGAAGGTTGTGAGCCTCCTGGACTCCACATCCTCCATGGTGAGTGCAAGCACCCCTGGCAGTAAATAGCAGAGTGACGTGAAATGGGTGTGAGTTTGGCCCCAGAGGTCTTTTCCAGGCCCTCTGTCTCCTGCTTGCATGACATGGCACAAGCAACTGAACTCCTAAGCTTGTCAACCTGGGTATGTGCTCACTCTGGGTCAAAGATCATTTGAAAGCTTTTTCTTTAATCCTGTAGATAAAATAGTTGATTTATTTTCCTAATTAGATTCTATTTAATTACAGAAGTAATGCATACTCATGTTTAAAAATGTTCAGATGGAGCTGGACCTGGTGTGATGTGCCTGAATTCCAGCTATTGGGGAGTCTGAGGCAGGAGGATTGCAAGTTTGAGTACAGCCTAGGCTACTTAGGAAGACCCTGTCTCAAAATACAATTTTTAAAAGAAGGGTAGGGATGTAGTTCAGTGATACTGTGCTTGCCTAGCTTGTGAAAGGCCCTGGCATCTCCAAAAAAAATTTTTTTTTAAAGTTGTTCAGTGGTACAGAAGGGGTTAAGATGACGTGTGAAAGTCCTATTCCACACCTCAGAGAGAGTGTTATTCATTTCCTGTGAAGTGGGGAGTGTTTAATGCTTCTGCAAGTTCATGTACACAGTTATCTCCTTTAATTTTTTTCCCTAGTGGGAGAAACTGTACCATAGTTTCTCTTCTGTACTTTACCACACTTAATGTAACTTACACTGTCCCTTCTATAACATTTATTCATTCAAAAAATATTGATTGAGCATAAGCTGTGTGTTCCTATGTTAGTCAGTTTTTCATTACTATAATGAAATAGTTGAGGTAGGATGCTTATGAAGAAAAGAATTATCTAACTCACAGTTTTGGAGGATGGAAGTCCAAGATCAGGTGACCCCATTGATCTGGCTGCTACTGAGGACTTAATGGCAGATGGCATCACGGCAAGGGCATGTGCAAAATGGAGACATTAATCAAAAAGCAGGAAACCAGAGCCACCAGGTTCTTAGTCTCTTCCAAGGGCTTGCCTGCAATTGACCTATGGTCCTTCCACTAGGCCCTACCTCTTAAAGCTCCTATCTCCAAATATTGCCACACTAATGACCAAGCTCCCAGCACATGAGCCCTTGAGGACAAACCACATCCCAGCCATAGCACTGGTGCTTAGATGTTGGATTTGTCTTATACTAGACAGAGAAGATCCCTACCTCTAGGAAGCTGGCACTAAACAAACAAATAATTGGTTGTGTTTTGAGAAGTGCTATAAAGAATGGTTGAATGTCTGAGCTTAGGGAAAGGCTCCTAGACAGGGCTGCAACTGCTGTATGAGTGGCAAGGAAGGAAGGAGCCAATGAGGAGCAGAAGAGTGTTATGGGCAGGGGCACCAACAGGTGAAGAAGAGACCCTGCAACAGGAATAAGCTGCTGCCAAGAACAGAAAGGTCTTTCAGCCAGAGCACTGTGACAAGGGAGAGATGGGTAGGAAGTGAGGTGGGAGTTCGGAAGCCACTGAAGTTTTCATGAAGGGCAACGACATGGTGTGATGTTTATTTAGAAGGCTGTCCACTGCTTGGAGGCTGGCCATGGCAATTGTCCAGGCCAGTGATATCAGTGGCTTTGACTTGGTGGTGACAGTTGTGGGTGGAAAGAGGTGCATGTACCTGAGGTATAGTTTGGAGTTAGAGCTGACAAGGTTTTATGTAAAGATGATGTTGGATTGGGAGGGGATACCTCACTTTTGGGTGTGAATGACACATGAGGAGTGGTTCCTTTTCATAAAGATGAGGAACTGAGGGCAAGGGAGGTGGAGGAGAGAGAAAGCAAGAGTTGGGCTTTGGATGTTTCAGATGCTTCACCCAGAGGTAAAAGTAGGCACTTGGGTGTTCACATCTTCAAGGGAGAAGTCGGGGCTCAAAGGTAGTATTTGAGAGTTATCAGCACGGAGATGATATTTAAAGCTGCAAGATGAGATGAAATCACCCATGAGGGCTGTGGTTGACCCTGAGACACTCCAAGTGTTTAGAGATGAGTTAGAAGAAGAAATTGGGAAAGAGGTAATTAAGAAGGAGAGTTCAGAGAGGTAGGATAAAAGGAGCTTTGGAATCAAGAGAAGATCCTGCAGCTGGAGTGACCGGTTGTATTGAATACAGTTAAGAGATGGAGAATGAGGAAAGTTGAGCCCTGTCTTCTGCATTTGGCAGTGGGACAAAGGAACAATTGTTGTGGACTGACAAAAACAAAAATCAGGTTAGAGAGGGTTGGGGAGTGAATGGATTGTATGATCCCATGGATGGGAAACATCCACAGAGACAGCAGGTGAGTGGTTCCCAGAGGCGGGGATGAGAGTGACCACTGAAGCATGCAGGGCTTCTTTCAGGGCAGTGGATGTGTTCTGATAGTAGTGATATGCACACGATTCCCTGCATTTACTAAAAACTACAGAACTATGTTAAAATGAGGAATTTAGGGCTAGGGTGTAACTCAGTGGTAGAGCACTTGTCTAGCATGCATGAGGCCCTGGATTTGATCCCCAGCACCACACACAAAAAAAATAAATAAATAAATAATAAACTGGTGAATTTTATAATATGTGAATTATAACTCAATTATAAAATTGAGGTACTCACAGCGTATCTTGGGAGAAGGGCTCAAAACATGTTTGTGGGATGAAATCTTTGGAATCTCTGGACAAGTGATTCGAGGTCCTTACAGAAACAGAAGTCTGTTCCTCTAAAAGAAAATTACATTAGACTGAAGGTTGCAGAACAGGACACAGCCAGAGAAGTCTGATTGCACAGAATAGGCTCTGCTGCTGGAAAGAGACCAAAAAGACTTGTCTTTCAGTACTTTTGTATCTTTGAACCTGACCAACAAAGAATCTGACAAGGCGGTTAAAACAAGGACTGAAAACACAGACTGTCTGGATTTGAATCCTGTCTTTACTACCAGATGTGTAACCTTGGGCAAATCAAGGGACACTTCTGAGCCTCAAAGAAGTGGGGATAATAGGACCCCTATCCTTGAATTTTCGTCAGGATACACTGAGGTGGTAAAGTCCTTGCAACAGATTCTAGTGTGGGACATTTATTTTCATAAAAGGCTTTGTAATAATAATCATGATTGTTGTGATTGTTCTTTTCACCCAGACAATAACTTTAGATAATGACAACTAGGCGCTCTTTTTGTTTTGTTTTGGCAGTACTGGGGTGCTCTACCTATCTATAGGTGCTCTACCACCAAGCTACATTCTTTCCTACCCCCACCTCCCAGTACTGGGGACTGAACCCAGGGGTGTTGTACCACTGAGCTATATCCCCAGCCGTATAAAATATTATAGAAAAGATTCACCCAAGTCTTTGTGTAGCTTGAAAACTCATTCCTTAAAAAAAATAAAACAAAAAAAAAAAACAAAGTGGAAAGAATCCAAGGCTGAAATCAAGACTTGGAATCAGGCCCTGACTGTTATCAACAACCTATGTGACCTTCAGTAGCTTAGTGTACTCCCTGGGCCTCATTTTTTTCTCATCTGAAGAATGCAAGAGTTAGACCAGTACAGTGGTTTCAGATGTGCTCTGTAAAACCCTAAGAGCTCCAGGGAGGTGCCCCAGAAAGACTTGGGGGAGTGGGTATTGGGGAACATGCTGGATGAGAACAGGGGCAAAACACAGAGGAAGGGATCACCTGTGAAATGGAGCAGAGGGATACCAGGGTGGTCCTGGGAAGGGGAAAAGGGTCAAGAAAGGCTTTGCAAAGAATGCGGGGTGTGCATGTGCACACGTGCATGCATAGATAGCAGGGCAAGCTGTGTGCAGAGGGGAAACGTCTGTGAGGCAGGAATGCAGGAAGTGTGGAGTCTGGGAGGAGAGGGAGTAGAATCCAGGCACGGAGGAGGGCTTGGTCTTTGGGGACCTATGCAATTAATTATAAGCCAGGAGGTCAGGAGAACTTGTGAGTGGTTTGAGGAGAGAAGAGAGGGCATGGCAACAGGTTATCTAGGAGAAAAGTATTTGACATGACTCGGGAAAGACAGGACTGCCAGGTAACCAGGCACCTGTTCAGAGGTTTGAGGTCAGGAAGCCAGGCTCTCGGTAAACGTGCTCCAGCAGTGTGCAGCTGTTTGCATGCTGACCTTGGGGAAGAAGAGTTTAGCTGGAGTTTGCTGGAAGAGGATGGATGAGAACTGAGGGTGTTTATGAGAGTGGCTATCATGCATGGTAGACTAAGCAGGTTAAGGGTGGAAGCTGTTTTCAGCCCTCAAATGCACCTCCAGAATGGTTGGCTTCATTATTGTTTTGTTCTGGTTTTTTTTGCACTGGAAATTGAACCCAGAGGCACTCTTCCACTGAGTTACAACCCCAGCCTTTTTTTTTTTTTTTGAAACAGGATCTCACTAAGTGGCTGAGGCTGGCCTCAAACTTGTGATACTCCTGTGTTAGCCTCACAAGTAGGTGGGATTACAGGTGTGTGCTATCACATCTGGCTGTTTCATTATTGTTTTTAATAGAGTATGTGTGCCCTATAAGGCATGGTAGGATTAATGGTTAGTTTTATAGAAAAGGGAGAAGAAACATCCTCCAAACGGTCCAAATTCTTAAGAGGAATAACAGCAAATACCACTCCTTGGTTGTGCCTAACTCGGATTCCTCCTAAGATTTATATTATGAACACTGTAGATATATGTATGTACGTTTCTATAAATGGTTTGATTTTTGTGCCTGGAACATAGTAGATGTTCAGTAAACTTTTAGTGAATGAAGCCATCTCATTGTGAGGCCAACCTTAGAAACAGGTGATTTAGAAAACAAGTTTCCTTAGTTTTCCTCCTTGAGTCCCACATAATTTGTTCCAAGTTAGTGTTTATAGAGTTTCAACTGGGGAAGATGAAAAAAGTTCTGGGGATAGAATGGTGATGATTGTACAATAGTGTGAATGTATTTAATACCACTGAATTCTGTACATTTAAATATGCTTAAAATGATAAATTTTGTTATATATTTTACCATAATTATTTTTCTTTCGTACTGGGATTGAACCCAGGGGCACTTTACCACTGAGCTACATCTTCAGCCCTTTTTTATTTTTATTTTTTGAGACAGAGCCTCCCTAAGTTGCTGAGGCTGGCCTTGAAATTGTGATCCTCCTGCCTGAGCCTCCCAAGTTGCATAGATTACTTATGTGCACCACACCTGGCTACAATTTTTTTTAAGGGGAAAAAAGTTAATAGCAGTGTCTTCATGATGGATTCTATATTGTCTTTAAAGAGAATGAAACTGATCTATACCTACTGGCATGGATTAAAATCTAAGTTCTATTAAGTGAAAAAAGCACTTATCAGAACAGTGTGTATTCCTTTTAAAGAGACAAATGGTGAAGTATACTTAGGCACACATACCAATACTTATATATGCACATTATCTCTAGAAGTATAACACAGTAGTTACCTTGGAGGGAGGACCTGGAAGCCAGTGTGAGAGGAAGACCTACTGTATTTTCATATTGTTTACCCTGGTTGTTTTACTTTCTCAAAATAAGAAGCTTAAAAAGTGAAAAGTGGTTCCAAAGCCTAAATTACTAGTACTGAGTATATTCCTTAAAAATTGTCCTTGCTTTCAAGGGTCAAATTCTATGTAAGCACTGGTCACCTGAGTTTTAGAGTTAAATCAGCTTGAAGAGGATAGTGGCAGACTGTGCGTCTCAAACTTTATAATCATTTACTAGGTATCTTGAAGATTGTCTGACACCTTTTTTCTTTCTTTCCTATGTGCAGCATAATAAGAGTGCCACCTACTCTGTGGGAATGCAGAAAACTTACTCCATGATCTGTTTAGCCATAGAGGACGATGATAAAAGTGATAAAACCAAGAAAATCTCAAAAAAGCTTTCCTTTTTGAGTTGGGGCACCAATAAGAACAGACAGAAGTCAGCCAGCACCTTATGCCTCCCTGCAGTTGGGGTGGCGAGACCTCACATCAAGAAGAAGCTCCCCACGCCTTTCAGCCTGCTCAACACTGATAGCTCTTTGTATTAACGGAAGGAAACAGAAATGTTCAGTCCGTAAAATGTTTCTAGGGCTGATTAGGCCTTAAAATTTGTGCCATATGGAAAATACCTAAATATTCTCAAATCCCATTTTCTTATAGCGTAAACTTGTATTTGATATGCTTTTAAGAAAATAACAAGAAACCTCTAGAAATCTGTGGAAAACATGCTTATTTGAGGAATGTCAGTATATTGCTGCAAGTTATTTATTCTATAAAATATTGTAAATAGAATAGTATGGAAATTATAGCTATTTTCAGTGGTTACAGTTTTAACTTCAGAGGCTGAGTTAAATTGGGGTTTCCTATAAAAATAGAACTATTTCTAAGTGTTGAAGTTTGGGTAATAATCATTCCTTAACCTAGAGTTCAGAGGACCCTCGAGTTAAGGCAGGTCAGAGGACTATAATGACAGAATGAAATTCATTATTAAAAACTGCTCCAGAGAACTGCTTCCTCATGGGAATTTACTAACTTGATAAGACTTCACTATTATTTCTACATAATATGAATGCTATTTCCAGATAAAGTCTAGTGCCAAATTTGTTTTGACTTTTTTTTGGCATTCCTAGGGCCTCAGAGCCCTGGGGTTAGATCCCCAGGACTGCCAAAAAATAAAAAATAAAATAAAATAAAATAAAAACAATTTAGGAGCACCTTTTCCTCTAGTTTGATGCCATTTTACAAGTTGCTAACACAACGGCAGTGTTAGATGGAGATGCTGTCTACAGGGTAGATAATATACTGTTTGATACTCAAAACATTTTTCATTTTGTTTTAAAGTAGAAAGTACATAACTATATATTTTTAGAGTCTTGGGTAAAAAAGTAGTTTTTATATTTTGTAAGGTAAAGATGTAAATGATTCAGGTTTAAAGCTCTATTTGATTTTTAAAATGAATGTTCTTACCAATTTGATTTCTCTGGCTGTAAGTTGGATGACACTGTGACTCTAGTAAGATTCATGGTTGACATATATACAAATGACATAGCTTAAAGTATAGCTGAAATCTAATTTTGAGAATTAACAAGAATTTAAATATTTTCTATTGTGCAATATCTTTAGGGGAGCAACAACCTTTGGGAAGTATATCTACTGCTTTTAGGGCCATGTTTGTATAAATATTTAAATAAACACCTTCATTTATCTGAGTTTTTTTACTTTCATTTTACTTTAATTCCTTCTAAATTTTTATTAACCTCATGCACAAAATGTGTTTGATTTTTAAAAATAACTAACAATTCACAAAACAGGTTATTTTAGTAACTATTAAAACATTTGGCGTTTTCAGTTGTATGTTTTTTTGAATGGTCATTGTACCTTTTGATCCTCTACCCTGTCTCTCCTCACCAGATGCAGCTGCTTCTAATGTTTTCTTATGTATCCTCCCACTGTTGGGCATACATCTACAAACACACTCTTTCCTTCCTTACATACATTAATTTTTCACCTATAAATGGGGAATTTCAGACTCTAAGCTTTCTGTGTTCAGAACACAAGTCCTGTGATTATAAACTGTCTACCCTCCCTCTGCCAAAAAAAGAAGGAGAAAATGAAGGAACAAGGAACCATGGAGGGAATTGTTGTGCACTTGTTTATTTACACTGGCAGCACAGGTATATGCAGACCAGACCTAAAGAACAGGAGCTCTGAGTCCAAGAAGAAGGAAGGGGCTTCTGATACACACTGCTTCATTGTGGGTTAATTTCCTTTAGATGGATATATCCACCACCTGAAAGTCTATTCCATGACAGATACAGGTCAGGGTCACTCACAAAAATCTGCCCTAACTAGCTTTTTACTGAGAGTCCCTGACTTTCTTAGGAAGATTTGGGCTGTTTTTTCCCCATCTTAGCAGAAGGTAAGAAGTTATCAGAGGGTAACTTAAATGTCCAAACTTAGTACAGCAGCGTAACCACAGGCTCCATTAGGCCTACCGCAGCTTTCACTAAATGCTGTAAAATACTCTATTTTCTTAGGCTTTTTTTTTTTTTTTTTTTTTTTTTTTGAGGAGAGGGGATTTATACCAGGGATTGAACCCAGGGACACTTAACCACTGAGCACATTCCCAGCCCTTTTTAAAATTTTGAGACAGCGTCTTGCTACATTGCTGAGGCTAGCTTTGAACTTGATCCTCTTGCCTCAGCCTTCCAGCCGCTGGGATTAGAGGTGTGTGCCACTGCGCCTGTTTTTTTTTTTTTTTTTTTTTTTTTTTTTTTTTTTTTTAAATATGAAAACCAGATCCTGTAGTTCATGGTCAAAAGAAAACAGTAGATGAGGGCAGCTGTCACCTGGACTGGGTGAAGAAGGTGTAGATTTGCTGTGCTACCACTTGTCCTACTACCGGCTCAAGTTCTTGAACAGAAGCATTACTCAGTTGCTGGATACTTGGAAACTTCTGAAGCAGAAGAGAAGCTTTAACTTTCCCAACTCCTGGGATCTGCTGCACAGTTCGAAGGAGGTATGGCTCAGAGAGCAGAGCCCGTTTCTTCCTGAGAAAAGGGTTCTTACTGGGTTCTTTGGAGTGCTCTTGTACCTGAACCAGAAATTAAGGGAAAAACACATGAGCGCCCTCTGGAGGGCTGGCAATTCTTTTAAAAAATAATTTTTCCATTTTGTTCAGCTTGAATCATAGGTTCAAATGCTTTTATATACCTCGAATATAAATTTTCAGACATTAGTGAAATTATTAAAAGATGGACCACATGACCACACAAATGAGTAAGAGATAAAAATACTTTACGAAAAAGAACTCAAACTATCACTATTTGTAGAGGACATGATTCTATATTTAGAAGATCCAAAAAATTCCACCAGAGAAAACTTCTAGAACTCATAAATGAATTCAGCAAAGTTGCAGGCTATAAGATCAATACACAAATCAAATGTCTTGCTACACATAAGCAACGAATCCACTGCAAGAGAAATAAAGAAAACCACCCCATTCACAATAGCCTCAACAAAAATAAAATACTTGGGAATCAATCTAACAAAAGAGGTGAAAGACCTCTACAATGAAAACTACAGAACACTAAAAGAAATTGAAGAAGACCTTAGAAGATGGAAAGATCTCCCATGCTCTTGGTTAGGCAGAATTAATATTGTCAAAATGGCTATACTACCAAAAGTGTTATACAGGTTGAATGTTAATTCCTATTAAAATCCCAATGACATTCTTCATAGAAATAGAAAAAGCAATCATGAAATTCATTTGGAAACATAAGAGACCCAGAATAGCCAAGGCAATCCTTAGCAGGAAGAGAGAAGCAGGAGGCATTACCCTACCAGACCTTAAACTATACTACAGAGCAATAGTAACAAAAATGGCATGGAATTGGCACCAAAATAGCCATGTAGATCAATGATACAAACTAGAACACACAGAGAAACCTACACAAATAAGGTTATCTCATACTAGACAAAAAGGTGCCAAAAATATATAATGGAGAAAAGATAGCCTATTCAACAACAGTGCTGAGAAAACTGGAAACCCATATGTAACAAAATGAAATTAAACCTCTATCTCTCACCCTGCACAAAAATCAACTCAAAGTGGATCAAAGACTTAAGCACCAGAACAGAGACCCTGTGCCTAAGAGAAGAAAAAGTAGGCCCAAATCTTCATCATGTCGGCTTAGGACCCGACTTCCTTAACAAGACTCCTAAAATCCAAGAAGTAAAATTAAGAATCAATAAATGGGTTGGATTCAAACTAAAAAGTCCTTCTTCCCAGCAAAGGAAACAATCAGTAATGTAGAGAGAGTCTACAGAATGGGAAAAAAATCTTAACCACACGCACCTCGGAGCACTAGTCTCCAGGATATATAAGGAACTCAAAAAACTTAATGCCAAAAACAACAACAACAAAAACCCAGTCAATAAATGGGCTAAGGAACTGAACAGACACTTCACAGAAGAAATACAATCGATCAACAAACATGAAAAAATGTTCATAATCTCTTGCAATTAGAGAAATGCAAATCAAAACTACAATTTCATCTCACTCCAGTCAGAATGGCAATTATCAAGAACATAAGCAGTAATAAGTGTTGGCGAGGATGTGGGGAAAAAGGTACATTGTTGGTGGGACTGTAGATAGATACAAACACTTTTGCAAGCAGTGTGGAGATTCCTAAGAAAACTTGGAATGGAACCCCTATTTGACCCAGCTATCCCACTCCTCGGTTTATACCCCAAGGATTTAAAATCAGCATATTACAGTGACACAGCCACATCAATGTTTATAGCAGCTCCATTCACAATAGCAAAACTATGGAACCAACCTTGATGTCCTTCAACGGATGAACAGATAAAGAAAATGTGGTACATATACACAATGGAATATTACTCAGCCTTAAAGAAGAATGAAATGATGGCATTTGCAGATAAATGGATGGAACTAAAGAATATCATACTAAGTGATATAAGCCAATCCCAAAAAACCGAAGGCCGAATGTTTTCTCTGATAAGTGGATGCTGATCCATAGTCAGGGTTGGGCAGGGGAGAATAAAGGAACTTTGAATTATGCAGAAGGGAGTGAGAGGAGGGGAGGGATGGGGATGGGAAGGAGGTAGAATGAAACAGACATTATTACCCTAAATACACATATGAAAAAAAATTTTTTTTAAATACTTTACAAAACTCGAGTTTTGTGCCAGGTTAAATGATGGCTATATATAAATGAGACCTACTTCAAACAACCTATCAAGCTTGCCTTTCAAAGGAGAAACTTAGGGCTGGGGCTGGGGCTCAGTGGCAAAGCGCTTGCCTAGCATAGTGTGAGGCACTGGGTTCCATCCTTAGCACTACATACAAAAATAAGCAAATAAAATAAAGGCATACTTACTCTGTACAATTACAAAGGAGAATTTAGGCTTTACAAAGGAGAATTTAGGAATTACAAAGGAGAATTTAGGTACAAGGAGAAATTAGGCTTCAGGTACTGGAGATTTACCAAGGCAGAAAATAGCATCATATCATGGGAAGTTAGGAACAGTGAAGCAAGTGGTGTAGTGGAGAGGAATCAGGGAACCACATGGTGCCACTTGCCTTTCAATATGGTTTTCGACCCTAGCAGGCAGGATTTAAAAATGCACACAAAAAAATTGGTCACAATTGGCTCATGTATCACTCCCCCACCACTTCTCCCCCACCCCCACCCTGCTGGGGATTGCTCCACCACTGAGCAATATTCCCAGCCCTAACACTGTTTTTAAGTTTTCCAGAAGATGCTAATGAACAACCAAATTATCAGTGAGGACAATGGAGAACCAGTTATTTTTTTTTTTTAAATAACGTAAACCTGCTTACTTCAATTTTTCAAGGTTTGATAAGCCAACACAGGGAAAGACATTGGATTCATGGTTTGCAACTACAGCAAAGGCAGCTGCCAGAGTAAAAAAAGGATCTATCAAGGTCAGTTGAAAATCTTAAGTAGGACAGGGCTATTGTGAAGGAGGAAATCAGTACTTACTAACTGAACAATGAGGCCAGATGCTTCCATCTGGTTGGCCACTGGAAGTAACACCATCCCAAGGTCCAGTACAGTGAACTTCTGTATGGCTGGGAAGTACTGCTCATTGATCTGTGTTTTTTCAACTACTACGATCCCTTGAAGGTTACCAGACTTCAAAAAAAAGACAGTAAACCATTTTGTAACAAAATTCCTTTCAAAGTTAAGAAAGCAATAGGCGGGACCCAGGAGGAGGGTGGAGGGAAGGGAAAGGGGCAGTACTGGGAACGAAACTGAGTTACATTGTGCATGCACAAGTACAAATATATAACAACAAATTCCACTATTATGTGTAATTATAATGTACCAATAAATAAAACAACAAAAACAAAGTTAAGAAGGTGCTTAGATGGTCCATGGTATTACATGTAAATTGTTCCAAGGGATGGAGAGTCAAAGTTCAATTTCAGTTTCTTTAATTCAGTACTTACATTTCTAACTCGAACAATTCTTTTTCTGTAGCCATTTCCTGCCACCAAATCAGCTTCAGTGACATAGAGAATGCAGGATCTGCTTGTCAGGTAAAAATCTGGTGTCAGGCCATCCTCAAAAACGAGTTTAATTTTCCCTTGAAATATGGAAACAAAATGAGTTCTGTGAACTGATAAAAAGGCGGTAACATAGTTTTTTTTTTTTTTTTTTTTTATGTGTGGAGGAAAGAAAGGACATTTGACAAGCAGCCCACCGACCTTGCAACCCCTGCGCCAGTTGAGACCCGCGCCACTTTTCATTAGCTACAACATGCCCAAAAGGCACGTGCACGGGGCCTGCGCCTTCAGGGAGATTCTTTTCCATCGGTGGTCTGGACCTAAATCAGGAAATGCAAGGCGACTCTTGGGCAAGCTCTCCCGCAAAGGGCCCCACATTACACTACGAAGCCAGGGACTTATTTAGCAGCCTCTCGTCTGCAAAGTGGTCTCTCAGTCTTAAGAAACTGGAGATTTCTGCCCTCGTGGCTGCGTCCCTCATTTTCAGCACCTGCCTGGGGCCTAAAGGCCCAGCTGGGCCGCGCTCGGCCTCCTCAGTTCAGTCCGGGACTAGGATCCAGCAGGTAGGGCCCCCACTTCCGCCCCAGTCTAGAGGTTCCGAACATTACCTGAAGCCGCCCCACTTCCGGATTCAAACCAGCCCGACTCGCCCAGTTTTTCATTCTACCCGCCCTGCGCCTTCCATGGTGCCCGATAGGCTGTGGTATCAGAGACGTACACCTGAACTGACCAATAAGAGAACCGAAAGAGCAGATCGCTTCCTCACTGGTGGAGATTTGAACGGGACTCGCTAGTTGCCAAGAGCGACGGATGTGGAAGTAACCTTGGCTCTGATTGGTCAAAGACAAAAGCGAGCCAACAGCAAGCGTGGTTGTTTCGAAGTCCTTTAGGAAAAAAAGGCGTCTGGAGTTAGGCCAGCCAGAGAGAAACAGACTTTAAAGAGCGGTCCCCAGCTTCGGGGATATATGCTGGTAAATCCAGGCCTCGGCCCGGCCAGCCCCTGCAGCAAAGATGCTCGGGGGATTTCGGAGAAGCCGCAAGAGCCAGTTCGTAAGTAGATTCTCGCCTGTCCCGGGAGTTAAGGGGTGAGAGTTTGGGGAGGGTTTGGTATTTGGCCTGAGATTGAGAGAAGGCGGCGGCACCGGAAGAAGTGGTTCTTAGTTCGAGAAGCCCTAATTTGTCAGTCCTAAAGAATCATCTACTTCAGAATCAGCCACAGACAGGAATCACTGTCTTCCCTGCAACACTCGCTTCGGTGCTGGGAGTTCACTCCCGCCTGCTACAAAGATGCCCCACTGCTGGATATCCCCGAATGGAGTCATTCTTGATTCCTCCCTCCACCACCCACCACGTACCCATCAGCAAATCGCATCGATTCTATCCACCAAATATATCTATAAGTGGTGCCCACCCCAACCCCCGCCTCCAGCTTCTGTCTCCCTGCTCTGCTTCCTAAGCAGCTCCTCACAAGTTTCTTTGCTTTCAACTCTCGCTCTTCCCCGAAGTTCGTTCTCTACATAGCAGCTAAAGGAAATATGTGAAAACAAATCTGATCATGCCACTGCAGTCTTTAGAACCCACTGCCCACCCCGCCCCCGTTCCCCCAGCACTCACAGATCCACCCCCATCTGACCTCCCCCGCCCAGACGCGCCTGAATTTCTTCCCTCCAGATCTTCCCATAGCCACACTGTCATTATATACTTACATTCATTCCCGTTCTCATTCTCACTACCCCGTTGTCTTTCTTACTCGCTCTAGCATCCTGACTCAACAATCCTCTGACACCTCCCCCCTCCTTTCCTGCAGTTTTTTGATCTTACCAGCGTTTTTTGTTTGTGTGTTTTGGCGGTGCTGGGGGTCTAACCCATGTTCTTACACATAGTAGGGCAGGCACTGACCTATATACCCCTGGTTCCTGAACCTATCAACTTTTAATGACCCACTGGTATCTCTCGTCCTTGAGATCCTCTTTTTCAACTAAATACACCTGTCATCATTATAATCACTCTCTGCACCATCAACTCTCTTGTTCCTGTCTCCCCTTTCCCTACTTGCCTGGAAAAACCTAAACCTACTTATATTGAATTTCCCACAAAATTAATGTTAAAGTGCAGAAAAAGCATTGTGACAAGGCACTCCTAATCCCTTTTAAAATAAGACCAGACAGCACGTCTCACTTGTTCTCAGCTGAAGTCGTTTTAAACAGGTGGATGTTGAGAAGCAATGAAGATGTAAGTGAAGCTTTATTTATTTATTTATTTTTTTGTACTGGGGATTGAACCCAGGGGCATTCAACTCCTGAACTGTATTTCCAGCCCTGTTTAATATATATTTTTAATTCTTATTTTGAGACAGGGCCTCACCAAGTTGCCAAGGCTGACCTCAAACTTGTAATCCTCCTGCTTTAGCCTCCTGAGTAGCTGGGATTACAGTCGTGTGCCACCACTTCCAGCTTGAAGCCTAATTTTGCATTGTAATTCTACTAACTCACATCAGCATGTTCACTGAGTTTTTATTTGAAACAATAAATACTGTTGAGTTCTTGCTGTGTGCAGATACCCATAAAAGATTGACAGCTGCATTATTTAGAGGATAGGCAAGTCCATAAATAATTCAATACAGAATGGCAGCGTAAAAACTACTGTAGAGGTTTGTACCATTGGAGAGGCACCTAGGAGTCCAGAGACTTGACTTGGACTTTGAAGGGAGTGAGAAAAGAGAACTCTGAGTGGAGTATATGCCTAGAACTGAAAAAGAATGTATTATTTGCTGTTTGGGAAATGGAAGGAAATTCTGAGTGCCAAAGCCAGAATGTGTGGAGGGGGCTGCAGTTATAGCTCAGTGATAGAGCATTTGCCTAGCACGAGCAAAACTCTGGTCCATCCCTACCACCTACATATATATGTAGTGAAAGATGAATCTGGGTCCGTTGGTAGGAACCAACTTATAGAGACCTATGCTGTGTTAGACCATTTACATGTCATCAAGAGAGTGGAGCTCTGAGGGTTTTCATGTTGGGTGGAGACAGAATTATCCTGTCATTCAGAGACCAGAGGTGAGAGGACCAGAGTTAGGAAATGATTATAATGGCACATGTAAGAAATGTTCATCATACTATGGGGGATTTACTCTTTTGAAACAAAAACAAAAATCATGAGGCCTTTTTGGAGTACCTACTAGATGTCAGCCCAGGGGATTTGAAGGTTAAGAAGAAAACACTTTCTTGTCCTTGAGAATCTCCCAGGTGGTGGGGGGAAGAGGAAGGTGGCAGACATGTAAAATAAGTTTTATAACAAATGCAGAGTGGTCTGCACCATACAAGAGAGGTGTAGAGAGTAGAGAGAAGTGGCAAAGATGGCTCTGCAACATCTGCTCCTGGGAGTGGCCAGCAAATGAACTAGGGTGACAATGAGACTGCAGGGACCCTTAGATCTGCCCATCCCTCCCTCCTGAAGTTTGCTCCCAGCTGCACATCTCTTCCTCCCCTGTACATTGTGTTTCCTACTCTTTGGTTAATCTTTGTAGGGCCCACCTTCAAAAGGGTGCTCCTCACTAGGCCATAGGATATCTTCATCTGGTACCATAAGACTTGCAAATGGGAATAATCCCCACTGTGACCCCAAGCCCACTGTTGTAGCTTTTCCCTTCCAGGTGACTCTGACCCAGCAACAGGTGACTCTGTTATTTGCAGAGTATTGTCACCAGTGTCTCACTCCATCCCTCTGCTCATGCTGTGCCTGTTCTCAGAATACTCTTCCATCACATTCCAAATGTGGGAGCAGTGACGATCTCTGAAGACCCAGTCTACAAGCATCTATGATCTTCTCCAAGGGGAACACTTGAGGTCCCCTTGCTGGCTCCAGGACCTGAGGGACCCCTTTCCTCCTTGGGCCACCTCAGCATTTCATGTTTACCTCTTGCTTGACACTCCATAATTATGAGTTCTAGATGAACTATTTGGGTGTTTTTCCTCTATACTCTCATAGACAGTTTTTGCTCCTCAAAGACAAGATTTCTTCAGTGTTGTCATGGTGTCCTGCCTCTAGGAGTGAGTGAATGGCTAGTGCCCAGAAAAAAAAAGACTGGCTAGTCCCAGATACTCCTGAGGGATCCCCAGTTACCTAAAGCAGGGTCTGACTTTCTTTTTCTATAGGAGTGTTTTTCATTACTCTACGTGTTTGAGATAAGCCATTTAAAATCTTCATTAAGTTCCTGTGGGGCAGTGTGCTCAGTGCTAGAGTTCCAAGATTAATAAAGACAAGAAAGTCACCTGCTTCTTAGGAAGTCACCCTGCTCAGCAGGGGACACACAGGGGGTAGTAATATGGAACAAGTAGAGAGTCTGGGATGACTCTGGGGGATGGTCAAGAAAGCTGTTGTGAGGAGGGAAGGACAAGAGGACCCCACAGTAGGCTCCCTCTGGTGGGTGCACTTTTATGGCCAGATGGGGATTGGGAGTGCTAGGGCAGGAGTGGGGCTCCTGATGGGGCTGGATCCCAGGGTGACCAGTGTAGGTTTCCCCTCCCAGGTGTGGGAGGTGGTGGTGGTGTTAGGACCCAGGTGGTTACTCCATCCCAGTGACTTCTGCTGGGTTTCATTTGTGCAGAAACACATCACCCCTGGCCTCCTCCCTGCAGCCACCATCGCTCCAAAGCCAGCTGTGCCTCGCACACCTCCTCCCCGCAGCCCTAACCTGTCTCCAGAGAGACCAAGGTGAGTCTCAGATGGGCACACCCTGAGATTACTCTTGTCCTCAGCACCAAGTACTGGATCCTGGAACTATTAAAAAAAAAACACACAGTTCACAGGTAGGGTGATTAGAAGCATATCCTTTGAAATATTTACTACAATTCTATATTGTTGCACTTAATCTGGCTTCTCTGAGGATAATAAACTTAGGGTCTCTCCAAGTAAGGTGGATGAGCTCACATTTTGTGATTGGATGTAGTTAGTATTTTTCTCAAAATAAAAAGCATTAAAATGCAAACGTTCGGGTTAATAGTACTTCCTTTATTCTTTTGGTGCTAGAGTTTGAACTTGGGGCCTTGTACATGCTAAACTTATAATGTACCACTAACTTACATCCTGATCAGGTTAATAGTATTTTAGAAAGAGTTTTGAATTGTGCACATAGTTTCCTTTCTTTTCTTTTTATGATACCAGGGATTGAGCCCAGGGGCATATAATCACTGAGCTAGATCCTCAACCTTTTTATTTTTTATTTTGGAACAGGTTCTCACTAAGTTTCTTAGGACTGCACTAAATTGCTGAGGCTGGCCTTGAACTGGAACTTGTGATCCTCTTGCCTCATCCTCCTGAGTTGCTGGGATTACAGTCATGTGCCACTACTTATTCCCAGCCACATAGTTTTCTTTCTCTCTCTCTCTCTCTTTTTTTATTTTTTTTATTTGTAGGTGGACACAATACCTTTATTTATTTTTATGTGGTGCTGAGGATCAAACCCAGGCTCACGCATGTTAGGCAAGCGCTCTACTACTGTGCCACAACCCCAGTCCCTAGTTTTCTTTTTAAACATGATTCTGTCTTAAAAGAACTGCTTTATGTTAAGAAGGAGCACATTCACTGCTGAAACTTAGCATTCCCTGTCCTCCAGTGCACTGAACACAGCAGGTACCTGACTCTTATTCCTGAGATGCCCTGCCTGTACCTTGATGGATTTTGGACACTGGCGTGGGTCTATTTTTGGTCCACAGAAGACATTGACTTGGTTATGAACAGTGAATAAGAACTGATTCCATTGCAGGATGGTACCTTCTCTCTAGTGTTCTTTGGTACTAGAATGTTGTGTATCCCCTGATTTAAAAAACAAAAACAAAAAAAAACTCTGAAAGGCTAGGGATAAAGCACAGTGATAGAGTGCTTGCCTCTCATGCACCTGGTTTGGTTCCTGTACCAGGGAGAAAAAATAATCAGCGTGAAATATTTTAGCATTTGCTTTTTCCTTCAGCACAGTCTGGATACCATGGATGGTAGTAGTGTTTACTTTGTGCCAACTACTTTGGTAAGTACTGAAGAAGCATCGCCACGTTTCCTCCTCCCAACAACCCCATGAAAGGGGTCCCATTTGTCATCTCTCTTTTGGGTCACCTGCAAGGCCTGGGCATTAGTATCTGGCACAGATCTCAAGGCTGGCTAGAGGAGTGGCCTGGCTGTGATGCAGATGTGGTGCTGTCCAATTCTTCAGTGTTTGTGGGAACAACTCTGTTGTGTTGTTGGGGCTTTATGCAACCATAGCAGTAGCTGGAGTGGGGTAGCTTTTCATGCCATTGTGCCCCAGGAAAACAAATGAAACGTGTTATTTCATGGCAAGTCTTGTTTTATTAGAAAAATTTCATAGTGTCCATAGTGACACCCCAGTTAACCTTTAATATTATTATTCCACTTCATGTATAATGCAAAAACCTTCTAGCAATTTACTTCTGTGTCTTCCTTCTGTCTTTTGTGTGACTGTTGTCATACATTTTAATTCTTTTTTTTAACCTTTTTTTATATCTGTGCATTATAATTATTGTAATAGTGGGATTCATAAAATTTTAATTCCGTATGTAGAAATTGCAAAGTGCATTGCTGTTTTTGCTTTAGATAGTCATTTCTTCTAAAAATATTTTACTAAGGTATATGTATAATAAACTACATATTTAAAATGTGTAATTTGCTAAGTTTTGATATATGTTTACCTCTGTCAAACCATTACCACGTGAAAGATAATAACTGTATCCATGATGCCCGGGAGGTTCCTGAAGCCCCTTTGCAGTACCTCTCTTTTCCTCTCTCCCTCCTCCCATTCCCCCACCCAACCCACCTCCACTCACAGGCAACCACTAACCCGTCACTATAGATTAGTATGCATTTTCTAGAACTTTATGTAAGTAGAATTACATGAAATAATTATGCTGGTTTCTTTCACTTATCATAATTATTTGATATTCTCCACATTGTTGTGAACATCAATAATTCATCCTTTTCATGCTGAGAACTGTATTTCTACCACACTTTGTTTATCTACTCACCTCTTTCTAGTTTTTAGTTACTAGAATAAAGCTGCTTTGAAACCTTTGGATGCATGCTTTCATTTTTCTTAGGTAATTAGGAGGGGAATATTTGGGTTATGTGACAGGTGGGTATTTAAGAAACTGTTAAACTATTTTCTAAAGCTGCTGTTCTATTTATGTTCCTACTGAAACTGGATTTTCTCCATTTCTACTGGTGGGTGCGTTCTAAGCCTGTTTTAGTATTAGCAGCTAATTAAGATAGAGGATGCAGAGCTGGGGTTGTGGCTCAGTGGTAGAGCACTCCCTTAGCATGAGTCAGGCCCTGGGTTCGATCCTCAGCACCACATAAAAGTAAAATAAAGATATTGTGTCCACCTACAACTAAAAAATACATTAAAAAAAAAAAAAAAAAAAAAAGACAGGGATGCTTGTCAGTGTCTGCTGTTGATGATTTCAGGCAGCAAAGCTAGATTCCTCTTCATCACCAGTGAGTGGTGTATTGCAGCTCTTAAAGGCAATTCAATGTTGTCACTGCCATAGCAGCAGATGCCATAGGTTGAGGCCTCAGTCCCCAAGATAACCTCTTCTTCACTTCAGATGTCAATCACAGACCCCAGTTTGTTTTACTTGTTTCTTTTCTTTTTTTTTTGGGGGGGGGGGGGTTTGCTGGGGATCAAACCCAGGGCCTTATGCTTGCAAGGCAAGCACTCTATCTACTGAGCTATCTCCCCAGCCCCTGTTTTACTTGTTTCTGACGTACTGGCTACAAACCAGGGTTCCCACACCCCTTCCACACCCCTTTCTTACATCTGGTTTATTTGGTAGAACAGCTCACAGAACTCAGGGAAACAGGTTATTTTAGAGCATACAAGTAAATCGATGAAGAGATAATAGAGTGAGGTCAGGAAGGGTCTTCAGCTCAGGAGCTTCTGCCCTGTGGAGCTGGGGTAGATCACCCAGCACATAGTTGTGTTCTTCCTGGAAGCTCCCACATGTTCAGCACCTGCAAGCTCTCTGAACCAGTCTTTTTGTTTTTTTGTGGAAGTTTCATTATGTAGGCAAGATTGATTAAATGATTGGCTCTTGGTGATCCCTTCTTGGAGCTGGGGGGTGGAGCTGAATGTTCCTTCCTTTTGAGCACCTGGCCTGTTCCCCTGGCAACCAATCCCCATCTTGTGGTTTTTGAGGGATTTACCAAAAATCACCTCATTAACCTGTGTGTTCAGGTGTGTTTGGAAGGGCTTGTAAATAATGAAAGGCTGTCTCTCATCTTTATTGCTCTGAAGCCGTTCTGGAGTTACTTCAGGAACCAAACAAAAGACCAAATTCTTAATCAAAAGATGTTCTTATTGCTTTAGTCACTTAGGAAATAACTAGGGTTACAGGAGCTGTGAGCCAGGACAAAACCCAAAATACTTATATCATAATAGCACAGTAGTTATATCATCATAGTATTATTTTTATTTCTCTAATAACTAATACATGGCATTAAGCATCTTTTCATATGCTTATCTATTTCTTCTTTAATGAAAAATCAATTCGAGTCTTTTACCCATTTTTAAATATTGGGTTGCTTGCTTATTTTTTCATTCCAAGTATGTAAGTCTTTTACCAAATATAGTGTTTGCAAATATTTTCTCCCCATCCATGGCTTGTCCCTTCAGTTTCTTGGCAGTTGCTTTTCAGAGAATTTTCAAAAGTCCTTAATGTTTATGAAGTCCAACTTATCAATTTGTTTCTTTCATGGATCTTGCTCTCTGTATCATGCCTTTGAAATCTTTGCCTAAGGTCACAAAGATTTTCACCTATATTTTAGAAGTTTTATAAATTTCCATTTGGGTTTATGATCCATTTTGAGTTAAATTTTGTGTATGACATGGAATATGTAAATTCAAGTTCATTTCTTTTCTTTCTTGCATGTGGGTATTCATTTTTTCCAGCACCTTTTGATGTTAATGGTGGTGGTCCAGGGGTCACATTGTTTCTTCTTCTCATGTTGTTTTCCCTAGTTTTATTGGGGAACTTAGGGAAGTTTCTATAAACTTAGGGAAGTTTCCAGGTTACCACTTCTCAACTTTTGACTGATGGTAGGACAGCATAGATCGAAAAAAAAAAAAAAATTTTATTCTAATTAGTTATACGTGACAGTAGAATGCACTTATGCACTTTGATGTATCATACGTAAATGGGGTATAATTTTATTTTTCTGATTGTACGTGTTGTAGAATCATATCAGTTATGCAGTTATGTATGTACATTGCATCAGATATTTAAATTCCCATTGCTCATGGTCTTACCTGCAGATATCCAAATGTAACCCATGGAGAAGAGATGTTACTATTATGAAATTAAAATCACATGCTAAAGACCTAAAGGCGACTCTTGGTCACCTTGGTTTGTGCTGACCAGTTTTAATTGATAAATAATGAAAGACTGTTTTTGGTAAATGATGAAATGTGTTTTTAACAGATTTTATGTTTACCCTTCAGGGTTATTTGTGTTCTTATCACCAGGGAAGAATCTTATAATCAAGAACCTTGAGAGGTATATATAGCCTTCAGAGATAACAGGTTGTTTGCAAAGGAATGTAACATATCCTATTGACTTAGCCAGAGCAAGGCCAGAATGGCCTTAGGTAAATTGCTTTTTAAGAGAAAGCATGTGGCAGACCAGCATGTAGGCTCAGTCCTATGTCCTTAACTTCATGTTTCCACCACTCATGCTTTCTGCTGCCTGTCAGTATTTTGCTGTGTAACATACTGCACCAAACCTTAGTGGTTTAAACATTGAACAACAGCATTTTTAAAAAATCTCACATCTCACTTGTGTTCTCTTTAATTATTTTTTTCCTTTTCATTTTGGTTATTTACTGTTGCTTTTGTCTTTTCTTATGCAATGTATAACCTGCTGTTAACCTTATCAGTGTATTTTTCATCTCTGATATTGACATTTCATCTCCTGAAGTTTGGGTCTTTAAAATCTTCCAGTCTCTTATTTAGCTTTTTGAACTAAACAAGTTCAAGTAAATAAATTTTTTATGAAATGCAGTTATAATAACCCTCTTAATGTTCTTTTCTGCTAATTCTCACATATATGCTCAATTCTGAGTGGGCTTCAATTGATTCTTCAT
The DNA here is from genome assembly GCF_902686455.1 of Sciurus vulgaris. NCBI lineage: Eukaryota > Metazoa > Chordata > Mammalia > Rodentia > Sciuridae > Sciurus > Sciurus vulgaris. The sequence continues at coordinate 41,813,801 of NC_136478.1, read as the reverse complement.
AATAGATCATATTGTTCTGTCCCTTACATATCTGGTTATCTTTGAATACAACACATTGTGAACTTTATCTTGTTGAAATTTTTATATTCCTATAAATCCTTCTGGTCTTTGTTTTGGGATACAGTTAAGCTACCAGGAAACAGTTGAATCTTTTGAGTCTCCATGTGTTAGGGAGTGTCTGAAACAGCGCTCAACTAGGACAAGCTATTTCTCACCACCGAGGCCAGACCTTTCTGAGTTCTGTACCCAGTGTCCTGTGAATGATAAGTTTTTCCAGTCCATCTGGTGGGAACAGGCATTGTCCCAGGCCTTGTGTAAGCATCTGGCACTGTTCCTCTGATGTTTTTGGATGGCTCTTCCTCCAGGTTTGGATCATTTCCATGTGTGCTGAGGAATATTCTGCTTAACACTTGGGGACCTTCTGTAGATCCCCAAGTTTCTCTCTGGGCAGCTCTCTCCTTTCTGATACTCTGTCCTGCGAATTCTCTCTGCCTTGGCGTCCTGGACTCTCAGCTGTATCTCTACAACTCAGAGTCTGCCTGGCCCCACTTCAGTTCCTTCTCCCTGTGCCGTGCGACCTGGAAATTTTCCCAGGCAGTAAGTTGGGACAATTCTGACTCTGTTCTTTTGTTTGGTTTGGCTTTTTTAGGTAGGAAGTTGAACCTATTTTTTCCGTCTTTCCTATAACATAGTTTTTAATAATTTGCAAGAGTTTTGAAAGCACTCCTTTACATCATTTCTTTATTTTTATCTCTTTTTTTCCTTCCATTCTGATCTTTCATTTTAATAAGAAAACTGTTTGGGATCTAACTACCTGGACTAGAGCTCTGGTTACACCTGCTATGGCCTAGAAAAGCTTTGTAAGTTATTAAATGTCTTTGAAAACTGGGATGACTAATATTGATTCATAGAGTTGATGTGAGAGTCAGGTGAGATGGTCTGATGGTGCATAGCAGACTGTGGGCATGCAGGCAGCAGTCATGCAGTTAAACACCATGGTTGTGAAGGTAAACCTTGATCAGTTGGGCTTTTGGCTCCAGTGTCCCTGTCTCACTGTCTTATGTAATGTTTTTGCCCATAGATCTGCTCTGGCTGCAGTCATTCTGGCAACAACATTGACTGGGCAGACCGTTGCCATTCCCCAGCCTCGTCAGAGATCCCGATCTGAAAGTGACACCTCCACTGTGGAAAAGGACAGCTTCATCCAGCCCTATGCCACCAGCTCAGAGCACAGGCTTGGGTAGGAACAGTGTGTTGCTGGCTCTGCTTTCGCTGGGGACAGAAAAGGAGCAGCTCATTTCATCACTGTGTGTGTGGGGGGGGCAAGCGTGTGTGTGTGTGTGTGTGTGTGTGTGTGTGTGTGTGTGTGTGCGCGTGTACGTTATTTATGAGTCTTAGTCATCAGGTTCTCATCCTTAGTGTCAATGGGACACTGTCCAGAGACATTAATTGCTTTTGAATCAGAATTTTCTCCAGAGTGCATCCTTAAATGTTAACTTGTAAAAGCACTGGTCATTTTTTTTTTTTTTTTTTTGGGTTTGTTTTTTGGTGTTTTTTTTTTTTGTGCTGGGGATTGAACCCAGGGCCTTATGCTTACAAGGCAAGCACTCTACCGACTGAGCTATCTCCCCAGCCCCAGCACTGGTCATTTTAATGGCAACACAGAACCAGTGAATTTAGTGTTGACTTTTAGCCCTGAGTAGGAGTCTCTGTGCTACAACCTAAATAGGGAGAGTTCCCTCATTACTTCTCCAGAATCTCTCCTCCGAGCACTCAGCAAATTTTGCCTTGTTTCTCTGTTAACAACTTTCCTTTATTGCATCAGCTGGGTTTGAGCTGACACAGGGCTTAGTTGTCAGGAAGGTTTCCTCTGAAGGAAGAGAGGGTTGAGGGGAGCACTTGGGGACATATAGGAATTAACTAGGAACAGGGAGTAGAGATATGGCAGCAATTGAAGGCAGATGTTTGTGTCTGTGAGGGCTTTGGTGTAGGGGGCAATGAGTGGCAGAGGCCAGGCTGGAGTGGCCTTTGGTATCCTGTTCAGAAGTTTGGAATGTGCCCGAGGAGCACCGAAGACACTGATTGGCTTTTAGGGCTCATGGGTGAGAGTGAGGATATGAAAAAAAAATCTTTTTTTTTTTTTTTTTTTTTGGTACTGGGATTAAATTCTGGGGTATTTTGCCAGAGCTATATCTCCATTCCCTTTTATTTTATTTTTTTTTTTGTTTTGAGACAGGGTCTCCCCAAGTTGCTTAGGGCCTTACTAAATTGCTGAGGCTAGCCTTGAACTTGATATCCTTCTGCCTTAGCCTCCTGAGTCACTGGGATTATAGGCATGTGTCATTGTGCCCAGGTTAAATTTGCCATTTTAACTGCCATATATATACATTTTTTTTTTTTTTTTTTTTTTTTTTTTTTTTTGGTGCTGGGAATCAAATCCAGGACCTTGCTCATACTAAGCACATACTTTATCACTGAGCTATACCCCTAGCCTGTTTATATATATATATATACGTAAATATATAAATTTAATGTAGCAAATTCTATCCATTTTCCCATTTTTAGTTTCTGTCATTATGGTTATATTTACAAAGATCTTTTCCACTACAGCATTATATAAATATAAATACTTATTTACTTCTAGGTTGTGTTTTATTTTTACATTTGAATCTTGACTTTTTGAGATGTTTAAATACAGCCAGTTTCTCCTAGTAAAAATTGTACTTGGCCAAATAAGAATTAAAGGCAAAATTTAGTTCTAAAATTAATTGGAAAGAATAAGCACATAACACCATCCACAGAAATCTAGAAAGGAAGAATACTAGCCCAGGGGAAGGACTGGATAAGCCCCATTGTATTTCAAAACATACCACTAAAGTATTGAACATAGAACTGGACTCAGTATCTGAGAGGTGTCTTGAAGGCCTGAGGTGAACCTTGAGTTTACAAGCATATCAAGGCTTTAATAAAAGCAGCTCCAGGGGCTGGGATTGTAGCTCAGTTGTAGAGAGCTTGCCTAGCTCTTGTGAGGCACTAGATTCAATCCTTAGCACCACATTAAATAACTAAATATATAAGTAAATAAAACTATAAAATGGGGAAAATACTTACAACAAGAAAGAAGACAGGATTTTAATTTTCCTAGGTTGAAAAGTTAACTTCAAACTGGATTGAACATACTAGAAGGAAACCAATGGACTTAAGTAGATAATTCATAATAGAAGAATTATGACTCAAACACAAATTTATGGAAAATGTTCATTCTCGGTAAGAAATGTGTAATTAGAGAATGACATTTAAATTGTTTCGGCAAATCTAAAAAACTACTACTCATGTAGAGATTAAGAAAATGTTTTGTGAAATGATTTTTGTACTGTACCATTAGACACAGAGCAACTTATCATACAGTGGTTTGTTTTCTAGTACTAATCCTTAAAATAGAAGATTATTTGCACATATATGTTCATTATGGAGTTATTTATAACAGTGATAATCAAAGGAAAAAATAAAGCCCCCCGAAGCAGGGGAATTACTGACTAAACTGGGATATCTGATTCTTTGTGTGTGTGTGTGTGTGTGTGTGCGCACACGCGCGCATATGCTTTGGGAATCGAACTCAGGGTGTTATATATGCTGAACACATGCATAACCCCAGCCTTATTCCTGTCTTTTAAAATGTTAACTGTTAACCAGGTATGGTGGTGCCTGCTGGTAATCAGTGACTTGGGAAACTGAGGCAGGAGTATCACAAATTTAAGGCTAGCCTGAGCAACTTAGTGAGGCCCTGACTCAAGATAAAAAAAAAAAGGGGTAGGGATGTAGCTCAGTGATAGAGCACCCTTGGGTTTAATCCCCAGTACCAAAAAACAAAACAAAACAAAATATTTGACTGCTAATATTTCTGATAATAAGGCAAATTATATATGTATGCAGTGATAACTATAAAATAGAAAAAAGATAAATACTAAGAGTATATAAAGGGATGGACTAGTGGATGATTTAATCTTTATGCTTCTTCATGTTTTGGGATGTATTAAAATACTTCTCCGGTGGGGACTTGGAAGCAGTGCATTTAACATGTATATTTTGATGTCAAGGGTGAAGTGCTTGTTTATTTTACTGTTCAATGTTCTAATACAGACCAAGTTGGCAGAGTGAGATGGGAAGAAGACCTTCTTTACCATCCTTTGCAACACTGGGCTATGGGGATGAAGAGGACACTGAAATGCAGGTGTCATCCAACAGCAAGGAGGTGGGCAATGGCAGTACCAGGAAAGAAGAGGGAGGTCATAGTGATGCTGTGTATGCTACGTCACACAAAAAACAGGTGATTTCCATATTCCAAAGTTTGTGTAATCATTTTCTTTATTCTGCATTTGATTGCTCTGGGGCTTTTATTTTTTTAATGTGTCCAGCCTTATTTCTATCTGGGTTGGCTAAAATTTAAACCTCTTTCCTTTACCTTTCAAAGTCAAGTCATTCAAAGACAAACATCTTCCCATTCTTAATGTAGATTTCTATCAGAAGCTAGTAATTCCACTCTTTCCTCTGACCCCAAAAGCTAATTCTCCTGCCACTTTTCTCATTATCACTGTGTACATTGCAGCCTTTCTTCAGAGTCACACTCAATGAGAGGAACATTGTCATGATTCTCAACAGTAGTGACGTTCCTTGCTGTTTACTTACCATGTGTGGTGACCACTCTCTAGGCGTTTTTCTTAGATGACCTACCACTAACTCTGTGAGGAGTTCTGTTCGTTTCCCTGTCTCACACGGGGGAGAACAAAGTACAGTGTAGTTGAAAGGACCAGCTGCTATAATAATCCCGATTTATATTTGTTTTTTGCAGTACTGGGGATTGAATCCAGGGCCTCACACATCTAATCCTGAGTTTTAAACTGTGCTCCCAGGGTTTTGGAAAATGAATAGTGCCCTTTCTTTACTGGCTAGAGAGCACCACGATCTTTTTCCTTTTTTCTTTTTTACCATCACTAACGGCACATATTCATAGTGACTACACACACAGACTCACAGCATCAAGCTACATTTACATTGGATATGTTAGTTATCTTCCACTATATCAACACACATTCTAAATGGGCTTAGAAAACTTACTTCAATGAGTCCTTATGTGAGTATTTCATGAACTAGCTATCACTTTCCAACATATGTAGAGTTTAATATGCAGAATTAGATTTCTGTATAGTGAATATTGCTGTAACCTGCAGATGCTGTTCAGAGCCCCAAGCTGGTGACAGTGCAGGGTTCTATAAGACTTAGATGAAGTCCATTGCTCTTTTTTTTTTTTTAACAGATACCAAGGATTGAACTCGGGGTCAGTGAGCCACATCCCCAGCCCCATTTTGTATTTTATTTGGAGACAGGGTCTCAATGAATTACTTAGTGCCACCTCACTTTTTTGCTGAGGCTGGCTTTGTATTCATGATCCTCCTGTCTCAGCATCCTGAGCTGCTGGGATCATAGGCATGGGCCACCACACCTGACTAAGTCCATTGCTCTTTATTGCACATTTTCTGGCTGCTTTTTTCATACTTGATGTTACAAAGTTGTATCACTTAACTACTCCAAAAGCAAAGTTTGCCACCACATCTTCCTTAGAAGAAAGAGGTTATATTGACTTATGCAGCCTAATTCAAAGGACAAATATTATATATTTTTAGACAAGACTATTATGGTGACTTTAGGACCCATGTGTATAGTAAGAAAATTTATTTTTAAAATTTGATAAGTAGAAAATAATGTAACACATTAGTGTTTCCATTCTCCAGATTGAACAAATATTACCATTTTTCCCCCTCAGGTTGTTTTGTTTGTTGGTGCTGGGGATCAAATTCAGGGCCTTGTATACGCTAAGCATACACTCTACCACTGAGTCATGCCTTTTAACACCCCCAATTTTTTTTGTACTAGGGATTGAATCCAGGAGTGATTTAACACTGATGCCACATCCCCAGCTCTTTTTATTTTTTATTTTGAGACAGGTCTCCCTACATTGCTGAGGCTGGCCTAGAACTACACATCTCCTGCCTCAGTATCCCACGAATTGCTGGGATTATAGGTGTGTACTAACACACCTACCTGGTTTTTTCTTTTCTTTTCTTTGGATAAAAGAAATAAAAGGCTATATAGTCAGGGTTGAAATTCTTCAACCTCCACTCCCTTCCTGGAACCCCATCTCTTGGATTTGGAGTACATTCTAGAAGTCTGTGTTTTTATTCTTTTACCACAATTAAGTGCAAGTGAACAACTATAGTGCTATATTTTTAAATGATCTAAGGTCATCTTACAGAACCAATCTTTCCACCACTTTGCTTTTTTATTTCATTGCAGTTTTGGGACTGAGCCCTGTCGACTTGTCTATTTACTCATTTATGGATGAATACTTAGGCCGTTTCCATGCACGGTTCTGATATATGTACCTGTGTCTGCTGCATTACCTTAGATATTGCCAATTTAGATATTGCCAAATTGTCCTAAAAGTAGCTTCTCTATTTCACCTTCCTACCAGCAGTGTGTGTGTGTGTGTGTGTGTGTGTGTGTGTGTGTGTGTGTGTGTACTGGTCTCCATGTTCCTATATGTCCCAGCCAACAGGAAGGCTCTCCCCTGTACAACACAGGACCTAGAGTTTGACTAAGTGATGGCCATCGAAAGGTCTCATCATAACCTGCACACCAGCAATGAAAGGTGCCTTAAACTAGAAAGGGATTTCAGTTTGCCACAGATTTGTTAGTTTTGTTTCTGAGGAAGGTGAGGTAGGGAGGAGGTTATGTTGACCTTTCCCGAGCTTTTGATATTTGCAAGGCAGTTTACATGTACCATCTTGGTTTGTTTGTTTATTTTTACATGTACCATCTTATTATTTCACATCCCTGAGGGTAAGTTTGTAAAGAAACAGGATAAATGACTTACCCGTGGTCACTTAACCCACCTGTGGCAGAGGCACAGGGTGATCAATCTGTTTACGGTTCAGATTTGTATTTGTAGGGGCTGGAGTTGTAGCTCAGTGCTGGGTTCGATCCTTAGCACCACAGAAAAATAAATAAAGGCATTGTGAAAATGTTCTTAAAAAAAGAAAATTTTGTATTTGTAGTCTTCATGCTTATCAGGAATACTTCTCCACCATGAAACTTTTTGGAACTAACCAAGTATTTCTGAATTTATAATATGATGAAAATATATTTCCTTGGGTTGGGGATGGAGCTCAGTGGTAGACTGTATTTTTAAGCATATGTGAAGGCCTGGGTTCCAGCCCTAGCAACACAAAAATAAACAAATAAACCCACATACATAGATATACATATTCAATATATATATATATATATATATATCTCACTATATAGTGTATTTATATGCTATGTAAAAATTTCATACGTATATATATTATTTATACATTTACATACAAATATACATATAAAAATTTATACACTATGTATATATGTATCACTGTATAGTGTGTGTGTACACACACACAAACACACACACCCTTAAAAAGTAGATATGTGGGGCATATAAACTGCTTACTTTATCATTAGATGCTACTAACCTTAAAGATGATATTGTCTGTAAGGGCAACTTTATAAAACTGCCTTCTATATGTTTCCTGTAATCTGAGGTAAATAATTAATAATTTTGTTCTGTTTATGGTGTTATTCATGCTTCCTCTAAAGCTACTAAGATAAGGAAATAGACCAACCCCAAATCAGGCAATTTGGGTCTAAGCATGTATCTCATACCTCTCTGTGTTTTAGGCCAACATCTTCATGTGAATTATGCACCTTCTCAGAAGTGGCCTAACAAGGGGAAGTCTCATTCTCTGTTCTTTTCTTGTTGGTGTTACCCAAGAATAAGGCTGGAGGGAAAGTGGGCACATTAATTTGTGGTCAGTTCAGGGGAATGTAGAGCCCAGTGGGCACAGCAATGCCCTGGGCATTCAGAGACCTGAATTCAAGTCCCAGTTTCTCTGCCTCAGCACCAAAAAAAGTGTGTTTAATTTATCCTGTTTTACAAGTTATATGAATTTAATCCTGTAGTTTGTATTCTTTGTCTTGGAGAGTCTTCAGTTGTCATATGTAGCTATAGATGGTTCATTTTTATGTAATATTCCATTATACATCCATGCCATTCAATTACTTATTTATTGTACCAATGATGGACACTTGGTTGTTTCCAGCTTTGGCTCTTTGAAGTAGTGCTGTTATGAACATTATCAAAGTGTCCTTCGATGCACGTCCACGTCTGTTCTTCCAGCAGGTACACATTGAGGAATGGTGTATGTATGATCACAGACTTGTGTTTGATTGGCCATAGTACTAGTTGATACTGCCAGTTTACCTAGTACGCTCTCTTTATGATGCTCTGGGGCTAGGGAGATAGCCCAGTTGGTAAAGTGCTTGCCTTGCAAGTACAGGGCCCTGGGTTCGAACCCCAGCACCGCAAAAAAAAAAAAAAAAAAAAAAAAAAAAAAAGATTTATGATGCTCTTTGAGTGCTCTTATAATTTCACATTTCCTTGATAATTAAGTGGGTGACAGTATATCCTTGACGGGGGGAGGGGGGTGGGGGGTGAACAAGGCAGTTTGTTACTAGGGGATAAAAACTAAGAGGTCATTTCTTTTTTGAAGACCTGTCTGCCCCTCCCCCTGAGCCCATCACTTTGGATCCATGTGCACAGAGTCTGTGGACTTAGTGGCTTTGGTTCTTGGTTCTGAAATGCCGCTCATAGGGGCATCTTGCTGAAGGTTGCCACCACCTCTCGTCCAGCCTCAGGGGCATCTCCTAATACCTGCAGCACAGCACTACTAAGCCAAGCTGATCACAGCCAAGATTTTACTGAAGAATCAGGGGAGCAGACTTGGAGAGTACTGATCAAAGTTTATCCTACAGGATGTGCTTCACTGCTTTTCCTCTTGGATAGCCTCTGTCCAATGTCCCCTAGAGCCCTGGAAATGTCTCCTCCACAGACAGCCCCATTTCTGGCCTATAGGTCTCCAAGGGACAACTCTGTGGCCCTGCCACCATTCATGATACCTATACAAGTGTTAGTAGAGGGGAGGGTTCCATTTCATCAGGAAATGACATTGGATCTGCGAACTTAGTGGACCTCAATCCTAAACAGTTACCTGGGGGCGGGTTTTCCCAGGCAGCTCAACTGCCCCTGTCCCACATAGAAATTAATAACAAAGTGTCAGTACTGGGTACAGTGGTATTGGGTGCATTGCAAAGCAGGCCAGAGGCAGTCCCTTTCCTGAGTTGGTCCCTGACAGGAAGGAAGAAGGGAAGGTGCCCTCAGGCAGCATGTGAAACTCTTCATGGCCTGAGCATCATTTGGATGGCATTACCTTTGCCACCCAGACTTTTCCTGAGGGCTTAGAGGTTCTATCTGCCCCACCAGGTATAACCCTTTCAGTCTCACTAAGAAAAGCAGCTTCGTTGTTCAGAGAAGGGGACAGCGGTGGGAAAGGTATGGAATAAAGCCTTTGAGTCTGTTAGGAGGACATTTTGTACAGTCAACTCTTACATATGTTTGCCTCTATGTCTTTTGCAACAAAAAGGTACCATTGTCACACAAAGTGGACAGTGAAGATGATGGTAGTATTTCTGAGCAAGATGGGTTTCCAGATCCCTCACCTCTTACACCACAGCATATACAACAAAAAGGTAAAGTAAATAAATACATAAACAAGCGCTTTGTGGTAAGAAATATTGGTCACTGGTATTGGTGCCATTGCACTTCCATTCTGTGGGCCATGATCTTTTTTAACTAGGAATATACTTGAAATTTATTTTTACTGCACCTAAGTTATTCCACCCAGTCACTGCCTGGGTGTTAGGTGCTTTGGAGCCCCAGTCGGCTGTTCTGTGGGTTGTGAGAGGATACATGGGGCAGAGAGTTTGAACTCAGACTGTGACATCCCACAATGCTCCTTTCTCTGTTTCCTGGAATGAACAGGTGAGGCCACCTGTCTGATTCTCCACACTAGCCCCAGGACTGGAGCACGCCGTAGCTGCAGTGGGCCATCAGTGAAGGTTTTTGGACTCATGAGTATGTGGGTGTGTTTCCGATACAATTCTGGAACTCTGCATCTACTGTATTTACTTATTGATTGATTGACACAGTGAGAGAACTCAGTGCATTATAGCAAAGTTAAGGATATTGTTCCCTAAGAGGTGGAAGTGAGAAAGATCCTGGTATACAGTGGACAGCCAGTAACTGCTTTATCAAGTGGAGTTGCTTGGACTCTGGGACATTTTTATATAAATCAATTTATAAGGTGCCTGGTTAGAAAATAGAATGCCAGCCTAGTAATACTTGGGCCAGAAAACTCCTGTTGGTTAGTTGGCGTATTTAAAAATATTAATATTAGTAAGTTTGGCTGAGGGCATAGCTCAGTGGTAGAGTGCATGGGACTCTGGGTTCAAGTTCCAGCACCTCCAGTTAATTGATTCATAAAATTATTCATGTAAAAGGTGTGTATTTTTTTGTTAATAGAAGCAATATTTTCTCACTTTGAAAAAAAAGCAAACAAAATACAGAAATGTGTAAAGCTAATCATACATAAGTGTCCTCCCCTAGATAATTATTTTTAACATGTTAGTATGTGTATGTATATGAAATACACACCATCTTGTTACCTGCCTTTATCTCACCACACACCCTGAGTGTCTTCCTGTGCACATGCATGTGTGTCTCCTCCCTTTTCTAACACTTGCTTTGTTTCCTGACACATCACACATCAGTCAGGATCCAACCAGGAGACAGAACCCACACAACTATTTCTTTCTTTTTTATTTTTTATGTTTTTTTTTTTTTTAGTTACACATGACAATAGAATGTATTTTGACATATTGTACATAATGGAGTATAACTTCCCATTCTCCACACAATGATTTCAACAAGGAAAGATTAAAGAATGATTAAAAGGATTGCCTGCTAAGGGCAAAAGAGAATGATCCAGAATGCAGGACTAACAAGTAGAGGAGCAGCCACTCTCATTGGGGTTGACGCAGAGCCTCTGAGGAAGAAGCCTCACTCAGAGCTGAGATTCAGGCCTTGTTGAAGAGGATGTGTCTGTGGCCTGCGGGTAAAAATGTTTAAGATACTGCTTTCTGGGATGGAACCACCCATGGAGAGGTGCTGCAGTTTGCTGGCCACCTAAAACAAAAAAAGAAAGAAAAATACATGCATTCTACTGTCATGTATAACTAATTAGAACCAAAAAAAAAGAGAGATAGAGAGAGAAGCTGGGCATTGTGGTGCACACCTATAATCCCAGCAGCTCCAGAGGCTGAGTTCAAAGCCAACCTCAGCAAAAAGCGAGGCCCTAAGCAACTCACTGAGACCCTATCTCTAAATAAAATACAAAATAGGGCTGGGAATGTGGCTTAGTGGTCCAGTGCCCCTGAGTTCAATCCTCAGTACCAAAAAAAAAGAAAAAAAAGAAAGAGAGAGAAAATGTGGAAGGGGAAAGCAAAGTTCTTTCTCCCCCCCAGTGTCTCTCCAGCGCCCTCTACCGATAGAGTTTAGCATGCAGAGTGGAAATGTTGCTGCAAAGATGGGTTTGGAATTGAGAGGTGTGATAACCCATACTCTTGGAAACATGAATTGGGAGCACGAATTGGGATCAAGAGGGAATGCAGCTCCTGCAGTGGTTCTTCGTTCAGTTGGGCATAATGCCCCTTGGACACTTGTAGAAAAGCCCCACACCCTAAATTCTAAGTCAGTGGCTCTGGATCAGGCCCAGAGGTCTATATCTTCAGCAAACACCTTGGGGAGGACGAGGTGAGTGATCTGTGGACAATAGATTAGGAACTCTGACTTTTATTCATTTGGTTATTTGATTTTTTGTTTCTTTTTTTGGTGCTAGGAATTGAACCCAGGGCCTTGCACATGCAGTCTACTACTGAGCTACTCCTCCCAGCCCCATGGTTTGGTCCTTGACTCTGTTATGTCCAGGTGATGAGAGGCTTATCAATTATCTAACCCCTCCTCTACTCAGTCTGAGAGTGTTTCTCTTAGATTACAATAAAGATAAGTTAAATCTTGGTGCTTTCCATCAATGTTAATGATGATTACTGTCTATAGCTAGTGCTTTGATAGTCTGGTGCCTTACTCTCACTCCAGGGAGATTCCTATCAGGAAGACCAGAGACTCAAGTCCTTTGGTCAAGGTGTCAGTTCCTTGGTCGAAGCCACCAAAGTCTTGCACACAGACGTCATTCCCCTTTCCTACATTCTTTGTAGACTCTTTGTTCTTTGACTACCACAATCCCCTTCTGCTGGTGTGTTGGGGTCTTAAGCCCCCTTGCTCTACTCGACCAGCGGCAAGGGAAGGGGACACTCCCCAACAAGGTCAGACCGGGATAGGTAAGGCCGACTGACCACCGGCTCCCAGCCCTCCGTGCGGAGGACAATCAGACGTGTCAGGGAGACCCGTCACAGCAGGAACTCATTTATTGAGGAAATCACACAGCTTTTATGTAGGGTGGGGGCTTGGCGGGAACCAATCAGCTTAAAGGTCAGCAAGGCATAGGGTGTTCACGCAGGCAAGAGTCCCATGAGACTATATGGCAAGCACGAGCTGATCATGTTCGCGGAACTGTTAACCAATCCCTGACAGTGGTCCGATTCATCGTCATTAACTATTGAAACCGCCTTTGAGGCCTTGATCTTGCTCACTCACCAGGGAGTAAGGAGTCAGCCTGAGTTAGTTAACGTGTCATTAGTCCCAACACTGGTGCTTTCTCTTTCTCTCCTCTTTAACATCTGATTTGTCTGATGATACCTCTCTCCACATATCTGCCTCTCTTCATCTGACAACCACTCTAGTCTGGCTTCTCCCTCCATTACTCACCAGGCCAGAGACCTCTGTGTTGTTAAATGTAGCAGATGATTTTCTAGATTCATCTTATGTGACTTCTTAGTAGCATTTGCCTTCAAGTACATGTCTCCCTTGCCTCAGTAACATGTCACCTTCCTTGTGTCCTCCTGCCTCCTAGGGGATCTCTTCTTTATCTCCTTTGCAGGCATACCTTTCTCTCCTGCCCCTTAAATGTTTCGTTCTTCAAGTCTTAGTCTAGGCCCTTTACTCTTCTAAGCTCTTGAACCCTCCTCCCCTGTTTCAGATGCCATTTGTGCCTGGTTTTCTTCTCCCTGCTCCATGTAACCCACTGCTACCATTTGATTCTGTTCATTTATCCACTCAGCCAGCAGATGTATGTGTACCTGGAAGTGCCTGCTATGTTTTGGTACTATAGTAGCAGCAAGTGCAGTCTTCTCAAAACACAAACCTGACAGTGGCCCCTCCTGCCCTCATGCATCCTATACCCTTTTTTTTTTTTTTTTTTTTTTTTTGCTGTGCTAGGGATTGAACCCAGGGCCTTGTGCTTGCGAGGCAAGCGCTCTACCAACTGAGCCATATCCCCAGCCCTCCCATACCCTTTTGATTTAGATCTTTTCCATGGTTCCCCATGGCTGGCAGGGCTTTCTAGGCCTGGCCCCTACTGACCGTTTTCCAACCACTCTGATGTTCATTTGTTTCCTCAGCTCTGTGATGTCCCTTCTGCCATTGGACCTTTGTGCATGGCATTTGCCCTCCCCACCATCTTAGGTGTGAAAAGGGGTGGGAGGTGGGGTTGTGTGCCTGACTGAAAACTATGATTGACTCTAGGAAGGAGAACTCAAGGGATAATGGTCATAGGAGAGTATTGACTTTTCTGTATGGAGATTTTTTGAGAGTAAGAATGTATTCAAGTAGTGTGAACTTTCTTTCTGGAAAGATTGGGGTAGTATCTAGCATGACATCTTGGATGTAGTGGGATGCCAATATAGGAGTTCATGTTATTTTAATTGGCTATACCCCTTGCCTATACAGATAAGAAAAAGGAGAAGGGCAAAGACTGGAAATCTTTTTGAGAAATGTTAAATATGAAAATAGGAAATAAAATATATACAAAGAGCCAAGTGAGGCACATGTACATTAAATACCACAGTGAACTTGAGGTGATGTCAGTTGTGAGTTTAATCTTCATTAGATTCTTTTTCTGAAACATTGATGACCTAGATGAAATAGAGATCATTGTTTTCTTTGAAGAAATAGGTGGCTTGCTTTTAAAAATTTTATGATAATTTTGAACATGTACCAAAGTAGAAAGAATATGTAATGAACTCCCACCACCTGATCACCCAGTTTCTACAAACTGTAAGCATTTTACCATTCCTCACATAATTCCCCAACTTTATTTTGTGAATATTATGTCAGGTGGGGGGACTGGGGATTGAACCCAGTGGCTCTCTACCACTGCCATTGGGCTCAATTCTCAGTACCAAATAAAATAATAAGTTCCTTTTTAAAAAATATATTTTTAGATGTTGATAGACCTTTCTTTCATTCCTTTATTTATATGTGGTGCTGAGAATTGAGCCCAGTGCCTCACACATGCTAGGCAAGTGCTCTACCACTGAGCCACAACCCCAGCCCCAATAATAAGTTGTTTACAGGTAAGTTGATAATTCAAATGAGCCAGGAAGTAGATTTAGAATCATGCATGCATCTTTAAGCATGTTGGTCAGCTTTCCAAATTCTTAGGTTTTTTTTTTTTTTCTATTTTTTTGCAAATTTGTTTCTGTTCATTTTCAGCCAGTTATTTATACTCTGCAAATCCATAGTAGAAAGATCCAAGCAATGCAGATGTCCAACTAACAACTCTAGCAAAGCATACAGGCAAACACACCCTCTTCCTGGGGTACCCGGATGACTCATGTGGAAGATGAGGACTCAGGCAGGACCTGTTTTCACACATATCACTGAGGGAGTTTGCTTCCAGGAACAAGTATTTTTCTGATCCAGTCCCATGCTACTTGCAGGCAGGTAGGCAAAGAAAAGTCAAGCCTTGTTCTACTTGGTCCACTTGGAGAAGGGAAGGAGGAATTTGAGGAGCCCAGCATGGGACAAAGAGGGATTTGACCTTGGTTCTGCAATTATGTGAGCCACTGCAGGGGCTCAGGAATAAGCCTGATAGTGAGTGACAGTCAGGCTCCCTGCTCTGCCCAAGGACCTGACTGCCAGTGGCCTTGCAAAGTCTGTCTGCCTGGGACTTCATCCAGCAACTCTGTAGGAGGTGAAGTTTTATGATTATACCTTTTTGATCTGCCTTAAAATGTTTTCTTTTGCTCTTTTTATCAGATGGTAAATGCTCTGTTCTGAATTTAAAGGTAAGCTTATTTTTTAAAAAATTCATATTCTCAAGAAATAGAATTTCTACTATAACTTTTAAATACTCTTGGGGAAAAAAATCTTCCCTTTGGGCTTGTTTCCCATTGAATGCTTCTTAATAAGTACATTAAAACGTGGAATCTCATATTTTCTATAGTTTGGTAATAAAAATAATGTATAGAAAGGGTAGACATTGCATAACTTTAATAGTTAATTGCCAACATGAAAGTAGTTCTTGCTTAAGTTTTTCATTGTGCGATGTCATAGGGATTTAAAAATTAAACATTTCTCAGTAAAGTTAATTAATAACCTTATCTACGTTTTCAGCAGAAATTAGAATCTTAATATCACACTGATACATAACGGGGAAATTTAATAGAAGTTTAATGCTTCTCTTTCCTCTAAGCTTTGGGTTGAGAAGCAAGAATGTATTCTCGGCGTTTCAAAAACATGCTCTGCTGCAATTGATTGGTTCTTTTTTCATATGCCGGTGAGAAAAGGTCCTGTTTTTATATTTCTGCGTGACATTTATAGTCATTTCACATGCTTTAGAAAGTAAACTGACCAGGTGTGGTGGCACACACCTGCAATCCCAGCAGCTTGGGAGGCTGAGACAGGAGGATGGCCAGCCTCAGTAATTTAGCGAGACCCTGTCTCTAAATAAAATATTAAAAAGGGCTGGAGATGTGGTTCAGTGTGTAAGTGCCCCTGAGTTCAATCTCCAGTACCAAGGAAAAAAAAAAAAAGGAAAGAAAACAAAAGAAAATGAACTGATGGCCTGTCATTCATGGGACCAATATGGGAAAAAACCATCACTGAACTCACAGGCAAGACAGAAGAGAATTCAGACAGGACTTTCTTCTCTGCTTTAGAGATCCCACCAGGAGGGATACCCCTTAAAGTTTAAGGTTTAGTTATAAGAAACAGTGGCAATTAAAGCTTTTTTGTTGTTATTTGTTTTTTGATATCAGGGATTGAACCCAGGGGCACTTAACCACTAAGCCACATCCCTAGCCCTTTTTATTTTTTCATTTTTGAGACAAGGTCTCACTAAGTTGCTAAGGCTGCTGTCAAACTTGTAGTCCTCCTGCCCCCCCAGTTGCTGGAATTACAGGTGCGTGCCACCACCCCTAGCTGAGTCCACTTTTAGAAGGTGCTGAGACTCTGCACTCACATTCTCCTATTTTTCTTCTTTAGGACGAAAAAATACCGTTACGTGAAAAACCTCCTCCTTCCCCAGGTATTTGCCTTTTGTAGCTCATTATGATTGAAAAGCTTAATTTTAGGGAATATCCAGAATAGTCTCATCTGAAAATAAAATTCACTTTCATTTTCTTATAAAGATTGTTGTTTCTGTCCGATGTTATTGGAGTTGAGAAGTGTTTAGTTGTTGAATTCTGCCTTTGTCTTCAAAAGGTCCAAATACTGGTGGTGGGTGTATGTCCATGTGAGATGTGCTCAGGTCCTGGGGAGTTGATATGTAAAGGAGTGCTCTGCTAAGGGATTGATGTTTTGCGGAATATGCCCCCTGTACAGTTTGGGGAGTCTTAGTAGCTTTCAAAGTGGATTTTGTAATTTTGGGCAGTTATGTCTCACATCACTAGTCTGAAAAACCCCATATTAAATCTGTTCTCCATATCTGACTGACTGTATTTTAATCCTTTCTATCACAGTGTTTTTGGCACCATATTCTGGGAGAGTGCTGGAGCTCTGACTTCTAGCCCACAGGCCTGTTCTCCATTATTATGAGTATGCTGCTGTTCAGCCATTCTTTGAATTTATGTTATTAGTCAGAATCATTCACAGCTGTACCCTCAGGCCACACTTAATGCCAGGAGACAGAGTGAGCATCCAATGAGCTGAACAGGAGAGGTTGGCTTTCTAGACAGAGAAGGGCTGAAGAAAACAGAAACAAGGAGAAACGGAGTGGTCATTTCAAAGTTACTTTCCTTGTAAGGTGGGCACTAGGAGGCAGAACAACAGAAAAATGACCAAGTTTGAGAGATTTGCTTGTCTCTCTGTCCTGAGGTTAGATAACTTAGTTGATTTTTTTGTTGTGTTTTGGTGGTGCAGGGGATGGAACCCTGGGGTCTTAAGCATGCAGGCAAGTGCTCTACCACTGAGCCACATCCACAGCCCTAGATAACTTAGTTGAAATAGTTCAATGACTTGGGATTTCAGTATGAGTGACTGTTGTGATTTTTAGTCTGGTCTGTTGGGGCCTCATGGGGCTTATTTCAAAACAATGGCTTCCGGAGTTTTTATTTAATATGTTCATCCTTGATTTGCACCCCCGCCCCCAGCTGCCAACCCAGTCAGCCCTTAAGCTCTGTCATGTTTTGGCCTCTGAATCCTTTTCTCACGTCTCTTCCTCACTGCCCCAACTCTGGGCTGCCCCTCGCAGCTCTGGACTGGGCCTCATTCTGATCCCCTGTCTTCCTGCTGGCCTCAGGGATTCCTCTGAGAGCAGAGCCTCTTCGCTTCCCCATCTCCACCTCACAACCTTTTTGGCTCCTGGTGACCTCGAGGATGAAATCTCCACCGTTCATCATAAACATCATAAATGCAACAGCCTCTTCTGGGCCTGCCTCCCCTCCGTCACCTCTCTTCCTGTTAATCCACTATAGTTTTGCCAGGCTTTTAACGTATTGGACATGCCCTTTTCAGGACCAAGGACCTGACACAGCATCAGCCTAGAGTAGAGTAGTTACTCACATGATTCAGGGATAAAGTAACAGGTGCTTTTGATGAAAATGGTAAATATCAATTTGTTAAAGCTTTTTTTCCCCTGTACCTTTTCAGATGTCACTGGTAGAGCACGTCAAAGATGTGCAGAAATAACCAAAGAAAAGTTTGAGGAATTAAAAGAAGAAAATTTGCACCTAAACAATACAAATAAAAGTCTTACCCTTGAACTGCATATGATAAAACAAGCAATGAAAGAATTGCAGTTAAAACTTAGGAGAATGGAAAAAGACAACGAAGGGCAGAAAGAACCTGAGAAGGCATCCTCTCAGGAAGGTGGGGACAAGGACACCCATTCATTGTCATATCTGTTTTGTCAGTTAATGCTTCATGTTGTATACTTGTTGATACTTATGTGGATAACTATAATATTTAAGATTCGTTCATTAGTATCCTTGTTGAAATTTGATTTCAACTGCTGTATGATTTTTATCATTGTTATGCTCAAGAAATTCCAATACTTTTGGAACTGGATGCTTTTTTAGGCATAGTATCTTACATGTACCTGTATTTTCATCATTTTTTATCTTCATGTGCAACCTGTAAACCGCATACTTACCAATGATGAAGAGTATATCTTCCTTGCTAATTAGATAAGCAAAAATAAAAAATCCCATTTAAATTTGTATTTCTTTTATTATTATTATTGATGATGATCTTTATCTTTGATTTTTTTCCACATCTTTGTGGGCCATTTTCTTTCTCTTTCATAAATTTGCTGACTTCAAATTGAAATAGTTTGCTTTTTCCTGTTAATTTGTAGGCACTCTTTATGTATTAAGGATTTTAGCCATTAGTCATGTATATATAATTTTCTTAGTTTTTGATAATTCAACTAAATCTTGAGAGTGATTTCTTTTTATGACTTATGCCCTAGATGTCAAGTTCTTTTTCTAAGATAATATAAACAGTCACTGATATTTTCTGTATGCATATTTCTATTTATATAAGAATAATATTATGGTCTTAAGTACATTGGTATAATTTTCTTTTCACAGAAATTTCTTCTTTTAGGAACATTTATTTCTGATCTTTATATATTATTTGTGCTGTCATATATGTTTATTATGTATTACTTGCAATGTTACTTTGTGGAATCTATTTTCTATTATGTTTTCTAATAGACATTGCTATTATGGGGAAGGTTAGTCTAACAAATTTGCTGTTTATATCATCTGATAAAATGGCTATTTCTTTCCCACTTAAAATTTTTTATTTTGCTTTATGTATATGCAAAAACTTCCAGAACAATGTTGACTACTCAGTGTTAAAAAACTTTGTAACTTTTATTCATTTATTTTATATAAATACATATGTACATATATAACTTACTTCCTCTGTGAGCCTAAAAGGGAACAAGAGGCAAATGGTTAGCAATTTATATAAAATCCTGATACGTGTGATATTATAGCATAATATTAAATTGATTTTTTTTTTTCAGGAGTTGCTGCACCTGAATTACTTTATCTAAGGAAACAAGCTCAAGAACTGGTAGATGAAAATGATGGGCTGAAAATGACTGTTCATCGTTTGAATGTAGAGCTGAGTCGATATCAAACAAAATTCAGACATTTGTCCAAAGAAGAGGTAATGGTTCCACTTAGAAAAATCAGACTTTTTAAAGCCTTTACTGTTGAATTGATTTCCAATTCTGAAGGTTTTGTTTTGTTTTGTTTTAGTATTTTTTAGTTTTCAATGGACCTTTATTTTACTTATTTATATGCGGTGCTGAGAATCAAACCCAGTGCCTCACACTTGCTAGGCAAGTGGTCTACCACTAAGCCACAACCCCAGCCCAGATTTTTTTATTATATTATAATTTAATGTGAAAAAGATGCATCCAGCCTGGCACAGTGGTGCACACCTATAATCGCAGTGATTTGCAAGGTTGAGGCAAGAGAATCTCAAGTTTGAGGCCAGCCTCAGCAACTTAGCAAAACCCATACCAAAATAAAAAATAAAAAGAGCTGGGGCTGTGACCAAAGCACAGTCTTTCTAAAGTTTTTCTATTTCCTTCCTTCTTTCCCCTTAATATAGGTAATAAAGTCCTTGGGGGAAAGGTTGGTACAGTATAGAAGTATATGAAGTAAAAGACTGAAATCCATCTCAGCTGCTTCAATTTAATTTCTGTTACAGCTGTTACTTGTCAATATACAAAATGAAAAAAATAGCTAGATTTTTTTTTTTTTTTTTATAAAAATAGTTGAAGAATTCAACTCTACACTCTTGCTAAGCAAGCTACTATATTAGATACTGTGAGGCATACAAGATAAATCAGGTCAGGCCCTGCTTTTAGAGAATGGGAGATGCATAGCTGATTGGCTCTTGCTAGGGTCAAGGGAGGGGAAGCACACAACATTCTCATGTGGCTCCTGGAGTTCAGAGTGGGTTTCTTTTTCTTTTCTTTTTTTTTTGGTACCAGATATTGAACTCAGAGGCACTTAACCCCACTGAGCCACATCCCAGCCCTTTTTATTTTTTATTTAGAGACAGGGTCTTGCTAAGTTGCTTAAGGGCCTCGCTGAGTTGCTGAGACTGGCTTTGAACTTGCAGTCCTGCCTTGGCCTCCTGAGCTGTTGGGATTACAGGCATGCTGGACCGCTTCCAGCAGGCCTGTAGGTTTCTGAGTTTATTTCTTTTCTTTTTGTGTGTGTGTTTGGTGTTGGTGAAATCAGGACCCTGTGCATGCCAAATGCTCTACCACTGAGCTTCACTCCTAGCCCTTGAGTGTCTTTTTGAAGAGAGATTCAAATTTAATTTTTTAAAAATAATACCTTTGATATACAGGCTAAATCTTCCTGAAATGCTTGAGACCAGAAGCCTTTCTGCTTTTGGAAGTTTTGAGATTTTAGAATATTTACATAGACTTTACCTACTGAACATCTCTAATTGGAATTTTTTTTTTTTTTTTTTTTTTTTAAGTTCAGATTTTGGAGCATTTTGGATTGTTCAATTAGGAATGCTCAACTGGTATAATTCACATGCCATTCATTTCACCCACTTGGAATGTACAGTTAAATGAAGGAATATTAATATTAAATAAGGAATAGTTCTATTGGGATCATTGCTTCTGTATCCGATTTTCCCTCTTCTGTAAACAATTAGAGTTTGGGGAAGTCAAGGAGACTAGAATTTTCAGGGCAAGAATACCAGAAAGGAGGGAGCTCTATAGATAAAGAAAGAAATCTGCATGGGATTCCTCGGTGTTTTTGTTGAATGCTAGTCTACACACATGTAGGATGGAGCCCGTTAGACTGGCAGAAAACGAGTACAGGGATCTCTGAACTGAATAGGTTCCAGAGCTCCCATAGTACAGGGAGACCTGGGAGTCCTGACCCGCCGCAGTGTAGAGACCTCGTTGGACACTGTCTCATTGACTACGGAGCCCAGAAAGACTGTGCCTGAGGAGTATGGCTAAACTAGCCTTTCATTAAAGGTTATTACAGACCCCACCAGATTATTTTCACTCCACTAGGGTGAAAAACAAGCCTGAAAAGCCCCAAGCTGATCTATGAGAAACTTCAGTGCCTGTGGAAAAAAAAAAAAAAAAGAAAATAACTAATAATCTTTAAAGAAAGACAACAAAATCCAGAAAGAAAGAAAATAACCAATAATCTTTAAAGAAAAACGACAAAATCCAAACACTCACCAATGTAACATATCCAAAGTCTAGCATCTCAGTAAAAAATTACTAGATAATGTTTCAGACAGTATTGTATCAGTGTTGATTTTCTGAATTTTAGTATAGTACTGTGGTTGGGTAGATGAATGTTTTTGGTTTTAGGAAATATACACTGAAGTATTTAGAGGAAAGAGGGCATTACTCTCAAACATTTCTGAAATAGTTTTTCTCATCTATACATTTGTGCAAACGGGTGGATGATGCCTGATCTAAATTAACAATATAGAAGACTTGGAATTTTAGAGGAAGTATATTTTATTTTGTCTTCAATATGTGTTTTATTCTTAGAGCTTACATACTGAAGGCCTTCCGTCAAACGGCCCTACACCACCCTGGCTGGTAAGTGAAAGTTATTTAATTTCAGGCCAATATATTCCAGGCTGTATTTGCATAGCTATTATAAACCATTCTAAAATGTCTTATTTTTAAAATTGTGCCAGTTGTGTTAGATGTAAGAAATATATTAACCACCTTTTACTCCATTGTCTTCAGTTGGATATAAAGTACCTTTCACCATTGTTGCTAGCTTATGAAGATAGAATGAAAGAGAAGGATGAGCTCATTGCCACCCTTGAGGTAGGTTGGCAGATGTCTCAAAAGACTGATTTGTAAAAATAAGACTTGTTTCCAATTTTGCAGGAACATTCTGAAGGTAAGTAAGCATGCCCAACATGTGGGAGATACTCAGTTTGTTAAAGGAAGGAAAGGAGGAAGAAAGGAAAGACTATGGAAACAGGGATGGAGGGAAAGAGGAAGAGAGGCAAGGAAGGAGAGAGGGAAGATGGAAGGGAGTGATTGGCAGAGCAGGGGGTGGGTATGGAGGGACAGGTGGTGCTACAAGAAGCTGTGCTTAACCCACAGGACTAGGACCTTGGGTGCAGAGAAGGCAGCAGCAGGGAGGCCCTTCTCTTTGGGACTTTGCAGCTGCAAATACCACCATTTGGAGGGACATCTGGGCAGAAAGGGGAAGGTAATAGGCCTGGGCTATGTTAGGCAAACTTAAATGCTTGTTAATTCCAGGAAGAAGTGACCCTAGGGAAGTCCAGTAATTGAACTGTTGGAAGCAGTTAGGAAGCAAGGTTCTCTTCCTTTGTGCTTTGTTCCCTGTGTTTCTGGGAATGGCTTCTGGCAGCAAAGCTCCTAATTGTGCAGGAGTACAAGTGAAGGTGTTACAGATATATCCCGTACCTCTGGGTTCCCCAATTAAGTGGCCAAATAGATCTCTAGAATTGGAATTGGAAAAATCCAGAGACAGAAGTGTTGGTTTTTATGGGATCCTGAGTAAGAAGGGTCCTTTCAGAGTCACCCAGTTGTGCTGGTCTTCAGTTGTGCTGTTCCATGTACGTGTCCTGTATAATGCAGTTTTGAATCTCTTCATCTAGACTTACTATTAGCCACTTAGTTTTTTAAGAGCATGAATTAATCTAGTATTAATTGATCAGAAACCAATCCTAATAATAAAATTGCTATTTTTATGCTCTTTTTAAATTGGGATCAGCCCACTTTTCCTGTAAAGGACAAGTTAATAAATATTTCAGTCTTTATGGGTCAACAGTTTCTGTTTGCAACCTCTCAACTCTGCCAATGTAGCATGAAAGCAACTGTGGACAACATGCAAACAATGAGTGGGGGAAATAAAACATATATAAAAAGCTGGCAGCTGGACTGCCCACTGTAGTTTGCCTGACTCAGTTCAAAAGAGCCAGGCAGCTATTGGAGAGTGCCTGGATAGAGGAGGAGGGTAAACGACTTGGCAATGCTGCTGAGACAAACAGGTGTAAGCATAAATATCTAATAGTTAGGAGAAGAATATTTCAAAGCACTCCAGAGTACATGTTGGCACCCAAGATTCTTACAAAGGCCCCTAAAACTGAGAGTGAACCACAGATCTGGAATTGGGGCTAATGACTGAAGTTGTAGGGATGGATGCTTTTAAATAAAGAGGTTTTCCCATGCTTGGTCTGGACAAGATTAAGAGCCTCCAGTTCTCATATAACTGACCCCTTCCCCATGCAAATGGGCTTTCATTACGTTATTATTTTTTACATAAAAAACTCCTGTTTATCCTCCAAAGTCTTTAAAGAAAGAAAAAAAATATACAGTATTTATGGCATTTCAACTTTTTTTTTCTATTGCTCTTTTTTGATTCTTAAGTATTTGCCAGTTATAGAAAAGTATTTTCAAATCAGGAATTGGATATTTTAAAACCCAGGTTTTTTTGTCCCTGTGCTCCATGACATTGCAATCATCTGGTGACTTTTCTCATTAGACTTTCAGCTCTCTGAGGGGCAGGTGGCACTGGGATGCAGAGGTTAAGGCTGGTGAGACTTTGCCAAACAGCTACAGGCATTTGATTTGAGCCACAGCAAGAGCACTAGAGCTAAGAATAGAGATGCTTATGAATGTGTGTGTTAAAGTTTACATAAATTTTATTTCAGGAGGAAATGAGAATGTTTAGGATTCGAGTCCAAGAAGTGGTGAAGGAAAATGAAGAATTGCATCAGCAGTTAAATAAGAGTAGACCTGTTACCAGTGATGAATGGCAAGTGGTGATATATATATATACATATATATATATATATATATTTTTTTTTTTTTTTGGCGGTGCTGGGGATTGAACCCAGGGCCTTGTGCTTGCAAGGCAAGCACTCTACTGACTGAGCTGTCTCCCCAGCCCAAGTGGTGATATTTTTTGCTGATTTAGAATACAAGAGAATAGGAATAAAGTTTACAAAATCATCAAATGTATTAATATATTTTCTTTTTTTAACAAACATTTTAAGGGAGTTTCTTAGAAATTTAATAAGATACTGTAAAGACATAGTAAACTATTCTAAAATGGTATTTTGAAGATGACTTTAAAAATTCTGAATGCAAGGCTAGGAGGGTGTGTAGCTCAGTAGTAAAGCACTTGCCTAGCATGCATGAGGCCCTGGGTTCAATACCCAGCACTTGGGGGAAAAAAAAAAAAAAAAGTAAATAAGAATAAAAACCCTAAGTAAGTTCTCAAAGCTGAAATTTATTTGCCTTCACTCTTGCTTTTTCTTTCTTTCTTTCTTTGGTACTGTGATTGAACCCAGGGACATTACCACTAGGCTATATCATCCCCAGCCTTTTTAAAATTTTGAGATAGGTTCTTGCTAAATTGCTGCCTCAGTTCCTGAATCACTGGGATTAGAGGCATTCACCACCATGCCTGGCTTCTGCTTTTATTTTCTAAGGTGGTATTTTTCTAGAGCCCCTCTCACCACTTCCGTGTCTATTAAGTCCAGGATAAAGCCTACACGCACAAGAGCAGATGTTCACCACTCCAGTCCCGGTTTCCAATGCTGCTCCCTTCCCTGGATGCCCCTTCTGCACCCTTGCTTACCTTTCAGGGCTCAAATGGTGGCTATCATTAACTCTCCCTGAACACAGAGTTACTGCTCACTTGTCTCTGTTGCTGACAGTCTGATCATTTGCCCTGTCCTGGTACCTGGCACACTACATCCACCTGCCCTGTC
Organism: Sciurus vulgaris; assembly: GCF_902686455.1. NCBI lineage: Eukaryota > Metazoa > Chordata > Mammalia > Rodentia > Sciuridae > Sciurus > Sciurus vulgaris. The sequence continues at coordinate 41,788,639 of NC_136478.1, read as the reverse complement.
TGTCTCCACGTCTGTCTGTTCTTTGCCCTTCTCAAGGGCAGCGACCATATCCTGTTCTTGTTTGTGTATGACTCTGCATCCAGCTCAGCAGCAACAAATGCCCATTTAATGAATTAGAGTAAAAATCATAAAAAGTCCTAACAGCAATATCCAGGCAAGGCTAAGAAAACAATTGTTCCAGGTAGCATGAGACATTTAGTATTTTTAAAATGTCTTAATGTTACTGAGAAAAATGGAATATTTTCTACATTTACTGTGCAGAAATTTGGTATTAAGTCAACAGCATTCTTACTGCTCGATTGGTTCTCCTTGATTTTATGGTCACTGATTGCTATGTTTATCAGGACTGGCGTGAGTATTCACTCGACTTTGGTGCAGTGAATTTCCCTTGTTGAACTTGGATGTTCTTCTGTCAGAGTTCCTAGAAGGTTTCCCCTGTTAGTGCTCCTTGAATAGCTCCCAGGAAAAAGGGGCTCACATGCCTGCAAGAGCCTTTGGGAGAATCTGGAATCTCAGGTTCTTTCCCTAACCTTTTTTATAGCCATGAGTCAAGTTCCTTTATGTTTCCTTAAAATAAAAATATATCAATAAGATAAAATAAAAAGGACAGCCCTGCATTCAAATCCCTGGTCCTGTCTAATTCCCCAGTCCTGTGTTTATTAAGACTTGAATTTTGCCTTCTGCTTTAGCATGGTGGCCTGCACAGCGAGGGGGTGAGCTAGGGGCCCCTGGCTCTGAGGCCCTGTGAAGCCCCTCCCACTAGCCTCCTGGCTGCATTCTGTGCCTGGCCAGGCATGTGACTACTAGACCTGCATGCTGCCCTTGGCACCCAGACCTCACTCTTCAGTAGAAGCTGTCTGTTTAATTTCTGGTAATTTCTGAATAAACTCGGGGGCTGTAGCTTGTCTGTTTCTTTTCCTAATTTTACCTGATCAGCTGGGTAACCTCAGCTTCCTGGGTCTCAGTTTCTTTACCTTTAATATGGAAAGGAGTGTTAAACTAAATCTGAGGTTTTCAACCTCTTTTAGGGATAAAGGATCCCTTTCATTTAAAAAAGAATGAAGAGAGGAAGTTGAGGGAGGAATGAATGAGTGAACTGATGAAGGAAAAGTCTCATAAGGATATCCATTGTGTAATGGGCCAAAGTGTAGTGGCCCTGTGAGGCAGGAATGAGGAACCTGGAGAGACTAGTGAGACTGAGCCCGCCTCCTATGGTGCAGATAGCAGACTGGAACACCCCAGTGATAAGGAGCTAGTGTGCAGCCATAGTGGTAGTGAGGTCATTGTTACAACCCGACTCCTTTCTTTCCTCTCTCCTTCCTTCACCTGAACTCTTAGCATTTAAAATAGAAGATCAAGATAGTTATTGTTAACAATCTATTTTGGGTGGTAAACACTTAACTAGACCATTTCTACCATTCCTTCAGCTCATCCTTATTAGAATTTGTGACCTGAAGGTCGAGCTGGACAGAATTTACATTGCATTCTATGTGAAAAAAAAAATGGTTTGCTTGTGGTGAAATAAAGATTAGGGTAGATTTGTGTTGGTTTTAAGAAACCATTTCAAAACCTTTTAACAAAGTAATTATTTGTTGGCAAATATGCTACTGGTTACAAGTGCGAACTTCTTTAGTAAAATGGGAACTTTCTAAATTCTTTAAAAATTTCATATGGACTTCAAAATAATTTGGTGCCCTTTCTGAAATGTTTTTCCTCTTATTTAAATCATGATGGCCTGTAACAGTTGAAGCATCTGAAAATTGAAATAAATATATATTTCTAACATGAAAAAAATAATTTGGTGCATGTGGGGATTGGAGGTTTATATAGATGAAACATGATGGTCCATTTGATGATTGTGTAAGCTGAATATTATGCATATGGGAGTTTATTTTATTCTTTGTTTTGTTTTGTTTTTAAAATAGCATTTATTTTTTAAATGTTAATGTGTGCATTATAGGAAAAATAAAAACACAAGTAAAGAACAAAGTCATCCAGTCACAAGCAGCTTAGTTGGATGTGTCCCTCCAGGTCCTGCATATACATACATAATATCCCATTTCGTGTGATTGAGAGTGTAGTGTGTATCATGCTTTTCCACACATCATGAATATTCACCAATTCAAAATCCCAAAGCTACGAGTTTATTTTATTCTTTTTCGTATGTTTGATATTTTGCATTTTACACAGTTTTTTTTGGTTTTGTTTTTTATTTTATGCTGGGGACCTCCTCACACATATGAAGCACAGGCTTTACCACTGAGTTACATTCCCAACCCTGATATTTTACATTTTAAAAAGTTATTCAAGTGTTGAAAGGATTACTCAGTGGTGTAGCCCCTGCCTAGTCCTGGTTTTGATCTGTAGCACCAAAACTAAAACAAAGGTACTAAAGCAGGCCATTATTCAAACTCCACTGCAGTCCTTTTCCCCATTTAATGCAAATAACTGAATTTGCTTTATTACTAATGTGTATAACATTAAAATATGCCCAGATATCACCTCCATAAATCAGTTGCTTTCTTTCAGACTTGGTGTGTTACTGTAATTACACTCAGTACCTGGATGACTGTATTTAATTTTGTAAATCATTTGTAGGCATCAGCTTCAGACTCAGGCAGAACTGGTTTTAGAGGAGAACAAGTTGTTAATAGAGCAGTTGGAGATTCAGCAAAGGAAAGCCAAAGACACCCAGCAGGAGCATCTGCGAGCAGGTGAGTGATGGTGATGCTGTGATGTCACTATTGTGTCCTTGAAAATGGGGAAAATCACATTTTTCTGAATATGTTCTTTCTTGAAATGCAACTCTTTATTACATTTCCAGTCATTGCCTTTAGTGCATTAATGGCCTTCTCTTAGATTCCACAGTGCCTTTCTAGTCATTCTGTCTTTTGTGAATCAGTTATAGGCAGTAGACTCTGCAGAACTGATTTTAGGGTAAATTAGGGCCTTAGAAGTGAGAAAGTCATGTGAGTAAGCATTCTACTACTTTTTTTTTTTCTTTTCCTTTTTCTTTCTTTCTTTCTTTTTTGTTTTTTTTTTTTTGGTACCAGAGATTTATAGCTTAACCACTGAGCTACATCCCCAGTCCTTTTTCTATTTTATTTAGAGGCAGGGTCTCAATAAGTTGCTTAGGGCCTCACTAAGTTGCTAAGGCTGTCTTTGAACTCATTATCCTCCTGCCTTACCCTCTGAGCTGCTGGGAGGTAAGTGGTCCAAACAATACAAGGATGTCCTCCCAAATCTTTGTTGAATGATTAAGTAAGTCAGGCCTCTCATTCTCTAAACAATTTCTTTGATTTTTCCCTTCTCTCAGAGCTAAGGGCTTCATTGGTTAAATCTCTGTAGTTAAGTCCCATCTGGTACCTTCTGTGAGTGTCCCTCCCTGCCTCTAGGAGCCCCACTGCATATGACAGTGAACTTGGATTAAGTCCAGATTAAGTGAGGGTCATTTCTTCTGACTAAAACCAAATTTAGGAGCACAAGAAGTAGTGACTTTGGGGCTGGGATTGTAGCTCAGTGGTAGAGTGTTCGCTTAGCATGCGTGAAGTCCTGGGTTCAATCCTCAGCACCACATAAAAATAAAAATGAAGATATTGTGTCCACCTATAATTAAAAAATACTTATAAAAAATTTTTTTTAAGGGCTGGGGATATAGCTCAGTAGGTAGAGCACTTGCCTCACAAGCACAAGTCCCTGTATTCAATCCCCAGCACCGCAAAAAAGAAAAAAAAAATTTTTTTTAAAGTGACTTTTTTTTTTTTACTTTACTGACTTTTTCAGTGAAGAATAATATAGGACAGGAAGTTGAAAGGCAAGCTGTCTTGAGTGAGCCATGGTAGCCCCTCCTTCCTGTTTTCCCTTCTGCACAGGCTGGTTTAGTGACTCTTCCCTCCCACACGTGGAAGAGGTCCTTTCCAGCCTCTGCTGTCACAGAGCTGCGGTGCTGCATTTCACGTATTTCTGCTAATGAGGCCATGTTTAAATACGAGAGCTTCTCAGAGTGCCACAGGAATGTCCTCTGCAGGACTTTCTAGACCTGTGTGCCTGTCAGTACTTGAGTTTATGCTGGCATTGTTGAGCAGGAAGGGAGAGAGTGTTGCTGGACCTCCTGTCTCTGTTTTCAGGATTGGAAGTGATAGGGAAATTTAATTTCCTGTTCTCCATGTTTAATTTTTCTCAAACATACCAGATTGTACCGGTGTGATGATTCTTCTGGTTGTGTGGCGCAGGCAAACCTTCAGCCCATGTGGTTCATGATTCAGTCAGTTGTCTGTTATTTTCCCATTCCCTGGAAACACCTGTTCATTGTGATCAGCTCAGTGTTTTCTAGAGTAGAAAGATTTAAAGGGTTATGTTATTATACTTCTAAGGACTGCTTTCAACAGATGCCCAGGAAATGTCTTTTTTAAAAATTAGTTAATTTATTTAAAAAGTGTTTTTGTAGTTGTAGATGGACAGCATGCCTTTATTTTATTTGTTTATTTTTGTATGCAGTGCTAAGGGTCAAATCAGTGCCTCCCACAGGCTAGGTAGGTGCTTTGCCACTGAGCCACAGCCTCAGCCCTAGAGATATCTTATTATATATGACCATTATCTTGTGGGATAGAAATTCTTCTGATTTACTTTCAATATAGGGCATAAAATATGAAAACTTAGAAGAAAAAAAGTAAATTCGGTGCTTGGTCAGGCCATGTTTGAGATCCTTAAAATCTTGAAAATCTTGCAGTTTATGGACAACATCATGATATATATTCACTAGTCTGTATATGGTTTACGACTTTGTCTTTGGAAAATCAGTTCCTTGAAGACTGGATTCATGTCTTGTTAAGTGTTATAGTCAGTTCCCTTAAAATATTTTAACATCTGTAGGGGATTGGTTCCGGAGAGACAGATAGACACACACACACACACACACACACACACACACGCGCGCGCGCGCGCGCACGCACGCACGCACACAGCATACCAAAATATATGGATGGTCAAGTCCCATACATAAAATGGTACAGCACTGACACATAACCTACCCAAATCCTTCTGTATACTTTAAATCCTCCCTAAATTACTTATGCCTAATATAATGTAAATACTATGTAAATAGTTGATTTGCTGTTTCATTTAGGATGTAGTGATAAGGAAAAACCTGTATGAATTCAGTATGGATGCAATTTTGTTCTGAATATTTTTGACCCACCATTGGTTGAATCCACTGATGGTGGAGCCCATGGATGCAGAGAGCTGACTGTGTATTTAGTGAATGCTTAATATAGGAAAAGTAATTTCTCCCTTCCTTTTTTCTTTCCTTCTTTCCTTTCAGTACTGGGCATTGAACCCAGGGGTGCTCTACCACTGAGCCACATCCCTAGCCCTTTTTATTTTTTATTTTAGAACAGAGTCTCACTAAGTTGCTAAGGCTAGCCTCAGACTAGTGACCCTCTTGCCTTAGCCTTCGAGTAGCTGGGATTACAGGTGAGCACTACTGTGCCTGGTAGGGAAAGTAATTTCTATGTGAAAGACTTTGGTTAATTTATAACTCTTCAAAATACTTTTTTTTAAAAGACCATTTTTCTTAGGTGTCTCACGTTAGTATTTCCTAGTAATCAGTACTTGTGTTTTATTAAGTCTCCTGTGCCAAGTCTATATCCTTCTCTTTTGCTTTTCAGTTTCTAAGCTAACTAAACAACTCATGCTCTTGGAGACTAAAACAAAGGACCAGGAAAAGGAGCTGATGGAAAACAAGAAGCAGTTGGAGAGTTTAGAGGCTAAATGTCAAGAACTTAAAACACACTTGGACGGCAAGATTGCCGTGGAAGTTCATACCTCAATCGTAAACAAGTTAAAAAGGTAAGGATTTAATAATGTCTTTCCCAATATTAATGAGAAACTCTGCATGTCATTGTAGGCACAATGGAGAGAGGTCACTCACGTTTCTTCTTTTTTCTTTTCCTGTTCTGTTTTGAGACTGATTCTTACTGTGTTACCGAGGCTGATCTGGAATTCCTGGGCCCCAGAGATCTTCCTGTGCCTTCCAGGTAGCCCAGACTACAGGTGTGCACCACCATGCCTGACTCTCTCAGGCTCCTTTTAAGAATTGTTCTTCATGTACAAACGGAGAAACAAGATGTATCCCATTTGTTTACAATAAAAACGAATTTAAAAAAAAAAAGAATTGTTCTTCAAGCTATGCATAGTGGCGCACGCCTGTAATCCCAACAGCTTGGGAGGCTGAGACAGGAGGATCTTGGGTTCAAAGCCAGCCTCAGCAACTTAGTGAAGCGCTAAGCAACTTAGTGAGACCCTGTCTCCAAATAAAATACAAAAAGGCTGGGTTGTGGCTCAGCACCCCTGAGTTCAATCCCCAGTACAAAAACAAAACAAAACAAAACAAAAACAAACAAACAAAGAATTGTTCTTCATCACTGGTTTTCAGAAACTTGATTTGGATGTGTACTGGTATGGTTTCTTTATCCTGTTTGAGATTCATTGACCCTTTTGGGGCTGTAGTTTTATATCTTTCATCATACTTGGAAGTATTTCAGCTGTCGTTTCCTTATTCTTTTCTGGGTTTCCTTCCCTCTCTCACCCACTGTCCCTGGGCCTGTTCAGTATTCCCCCAGGGTTCACTGTGCTGTGCACATTGTTTCTCTTTGTGCTTTAATTGTGTAGTTTCTATTGCTCTGCCTCTGAGCTCATTGGTCTTTTCTCCTGCTGTCTAATCTGCCTTTATTTGTTTCCAGCAAATTGATCATGTCACATGTATATATATATATATATATATTTTTTTTTTTTTTTTTTTTCTGTGTCTGGAAGAATCATTGGAGTCTTTTTTGTATTTTCCATTTCTCTCCTTGTCATGCTCTTTTTCTCTACTTTCTGGAACAGATGGGCGTGTGTGTGTGTGTGTGTGTGTGTGTGTGTAACAGCTGTTGAAAACTTTGTTTGCCAGTGCCAGCATCTCTCTCACTTTTTGATCTCTTCTATGAATTTCGTTTTCCTCCTAATCAGGAACCATATTCTTACATTATTGCTTAATTGGATGCTGAATAGTGTAGGTTTTACGTGTGTCGGTGCCATATTTATTGCCTTGCTTTAAATAGTGTTTTGGGTTTTTTTGCATGCTTAAGTTACTAGAGAATTGCTAGATTCATCCAAAGCCCACTCTTGCTAGGATGGGCACAAACAGCCTTTAGGCTAGCACTGGTGTAGCCACACTTCTAAGGCAGTAGTATTCTGAGGATCCTAGCCAATGTCCCTTATGGCCTGCGGTCTTCCACCCTGACTGGTGGGCTCATGTACTATTTCTTGTGTGCTGCTTCCTCATTTCTGGTGTCTCTTTAGCTATGAACAGTTTCCTCTCACATGAATGTAGGTCTGCTTTCAGCCAAAGATTTGCAGTTGCCCCTAAAGATCTCCAGAGCCTTCCTCCCTCCAAGAAAGCCCCACTGTCTTCCCTAGACACATAACCTCCCCGACCTTTGATCTCTGAAACTCAACGCAGCCGTGTGCCAGGTCTGGGTTTTCCCACCCTGTGAGGCAGAGGCGGAGCCACTGTGACCCTCATCTTGTTTTCCCTTATCTCAGGTTGCTGTGCCAGTTGTCCAAAGTCTGTAAACCACTGGTTTTTAGCTGGAGGGTAAATCTGGCCTCTGGACAACCTGGCTGGAAGCAAAACTCTGTATTTTCAAAATTCTTTTTTATCTTTATTCTTTTATCATTAATCCAGTTCAACAATTTATCGAAAAAATAATGTTTCACTTAGTTTTTAATTAAAAAATGGTTCTGAATTTTATATGCTTTTAAGTTTCAGTTGACAGACCACCCTGAAAGTCACACATTGTTTGACTACTTGACAAGTATGTAGCTCCTCTCCCATGTTACCCCTGTGTAAATTTGATAGCACCCAAGCTGTTGTTCAACAAATAAATGTCCCATTTGTTCTTTGTATCTTTAGTTATAAAGATATGTGTTTATAATTACATTATTACAAAATGAAATTTGTTTTAGGAGTAGGATTTTTTTTTCCTCTGGAAATTATAACCATATGAAAACTGAGCTGTCTTAGATTTTTTTATGGAAAAGGGTGTATAAATGAGTATATATGCCAGACATAAGCACAACCTGTGGGCAGAAAGAGGGGTTATATTTCCCCTACCAAGAAGTAAGTGCCCAGCCATACCCTCTCCTCTCTTCCAGCTCCCTGGCCCCTAGAGCATAGGAAGGGAGGCGTGCCTGCAGAGGCCTTCCAGATGACTCACCCAGGGGCTCGGCTGTTGATCACCTATCTGGCTGTGACTGCCTTATTTTAACTCGGTGCACTGGATACATAACCATAATGTTTTTGTCCTTCAGCCAACTGCAGAAGGAAGAAGAGAGAGGAAGTACTGAGATGGAAGAGCTGATGGAAAAGCTGACAGTCTCGCAAGTACAGAAAAAGAGCCTGCTTCTAGAGAAGAGCAATTTGACAGCTAGAAACAAAGCACTGGAGGCTGAACTAGAAAAAACACAGAAAATTAATAGGTTTGTATGTTTATTTTTTTTTCCTTAAGTTGGTTTTTTGTTTTGTTTTGGTTTTGTTTTTTCTTGGTACTGGGGAGTGAATCCAGGGGTGCTTAACCACTGAGCCACATCCCCAGCCCTTTTTTGTTTTTTGTTTAGAGACAGGGTCTCTCTGAGTTACGAGGGCCTTGCAAAGTTGCCGAGGCTGACTTGAATCACAATCTTCCTGCCTCAGCCTCCCAAGGCACTGGGATTACAGGTGTGTGCCACCACCCCCAGTCTTAAATTTTTCCCCCCTTTTCTTTTTTAGTTAAAAAGAAAAGTTAAAAAAAGAAAAGTCAACTAAAGAATATTTTCTTTCCTTTATCCTTTCCTTTTACAATGCTATAAAATGGAGAAGAGTAATTGAGATTATAGGATATCAGAATATAAGTACAGTGAAAGCTTTTCTGTTGGCCAAGATCAAACACATCTCTCAAGTCTATAGTTCAAATGTGGTTGATAATGATATGATGACCCTAAGACCTTGGACGTTCTAAAAGTTCATTCCTAATCATTTACAAGTAGAACTTCCTAACCATTTCCCAGTAGAGCTTCTGCCAGGCAGGCATGAGGCCCTGGGTTCAATTACCAGTAACATAGGTTAAAAAAAAGAGAAGTATCTTTTAGAGCATGAGCCAAGTAGTTAAAAGAATAGTATTTAATTAGCCTATTTATTGGTAGCATTTTGTGAGTCCTATTAACTTGATTTGGAGTTATTAATTATGCATGATTTCAAATTAAATCATCTAACCTTGAAATTTAGTAGATTTAGGTTGCTGAACAACAGCATTTATTTTTCAATTTTTTGCAGTCCTGGGACTCAAACCCAGGGCCTCAAACTTGCCAGGCAAGCACTCTACCACTGAACTAGACCCTCAGCCCCAAGAATAGCATTTAATTGTTAACTTGCTTGTTGTTTCTTTTGTTTTTTGTTTTTTGATTTTTTTCGGTTTTTATTTTTGGATACCGGGGATTGAACTCAGGGGCACTCAACCACTGAGCCACATTCCCAGCCTTATTTTGTATTTGATTTAGAGACAGGGTTTTACTGAATTGCTTAGTGCCTTGCTTTTGCTGAGGCTGGCTTTGAACTCGCAATCCTTCTGCCTTAGCCTCCCTAGCTGCTAGGATTATAGGAGTGTGCCACCACCCCATGCCAGGCAGCCTGCTGTTTTCATAACAGATATTCAGTGTGCCCTAGCCATGCAGGCTAATAAGTTTTTTATTCTCCTTTTGGGGAACTCTGTAGGAGGTACCAAAAGAAAATTGACATCCTCAAAAAGCAAGTAGAAAAAGCCATGGGGAATGAAATGTCTGCTCGCCAGAACCTGGCAAACCTTGTTGGGGTAGCAGAGAACATAACACAGGAACGAGACAGTCTTGTATGTTTGGTAAGTTTCTTCAAAGCTGTGTAAAGTAAACTGAAATTAATGTGCAAATGTGACTTTAAGAGTAATTCCAAAAACTAATTCATAAAGAGCTTCATGTTTTAAAAGTTTAACTGCATGTTTCTAAACACTTCAAAATTTATCTTTAACCATGGGCAAAAACGTTTTTAAATAATGGCAATTTTGATTTTATTGTTTCTTTTGTTTCAATTTTATTGATTTCAGCTCTGATTTTAATTATTTCCTGTCTTCTACTACTTTTGCTATTGTTCTGTTCTTTTTCTAGGGCTTTGAGCTGTAGTGTTAGGTTATTTAGTTGTTGACTTTTCAGTCTTTTCTTTTTTTTTTGGTACCAGGAATTGAACCCAGGGGCACTTAACCACTGAGCCACTTTCCCCGGACCTTTTATTTTTTTGTATTTTGTATTTAGACACAGGATCTTGATGAGTTGCTTAGGGCCTTCCTAAGTTGAAAAGGCTGGCTTTGAACTTAGAATCCTCCTGCCTCAGCCTCCTGAGCTGCTGGGGTTATAGACATTCACCCTCAGGCCCAGCTCAGGTGTAAATTTTTTTTTTAAATATTATTTCTCTGGGTGTGATGGTGCATGCCTATGATCCCTGCAACTCCAGAGGCTGAGACAGAAGATCAAAAGTTCAAGGCCAGCTTCAGCAACTTGGCAAGAGACAGTATCTCAAAATTTATAAGGTGGTAAAGTGCCCCTGGATTTAATCTCCATGGGGGAGGGGGAATTACTTCTTTTTTTTTTTTTTTTTTTTTTATTGTAAACAAATGGGATACATGTTGTTTCTCTGTTTGTACATGGCGCAAAGGCATACCATTTGTGTAATCATAAATTTACATAGAGTAATGTTGTTTGATTCATTCTGTTATTTTTTCCCTTCCCCCCACCCCTCCCACCCCTCTTTACCCTCTATACAGTAGTTCCTTCCTCCATACTTGCCCCCCTCCCTAACCCTAACTCTAACCCTAACACTAACCCTTCCCTCCCCCCATTATGTGTCATCCTCCACTTATTAGCGCTATCATTCGTCCTTTCATTCTTTTCTTGAATGCACTCCATGCAATGAATTTTCCTATTAGTACCGCTTTCATAGTATCCCAGAGATTTTGATATGTTGTATTGTCATTCTCATTGACCTCTAAGAATTTTTTTATCTCCTCCCTGATGTTTTCTGTTATCCATGTTTCATTCAATAGCATATTATTTAGTCTTCAGGTGTTGGAGTAATTTCTGTTTTTTCTTTTGTCATTGATTTCTACTCTCATTCCATTATGATCTGATAGAACACAAGGCAGTATCTCTATATTTTTTGCATTTCCTAAGGGCTGCTTTGTGGCATATCATATGGTCTGTTTTCGAGAAGGTTCCATGTGCTGCTGAGAAGAAAGTGAATTCGCTCATTGATGGATGGAATATTCTATATATGTCTATTAAGTCTAGGTTATTGATTATGTTATTGAGTTCTATGGTTTCTTTGGTTGGTTTTGTTTGGAAGATCTATCCAGTGGTGACAGCGGTGTGTTAAATTAACCCAGAATTACTGTGTTGTGGTCTATTTGATTCCTGAAATTGAGAAGGATTTGTTTGATGTACAGGGATGCACCATTGTTTGGGGCATAAATATTTACTATCGTTATGTCTTCCTGATTTATGGTTCCCTTAAGCAGTATGAAATGTCCTTCTTTATCCCTTCTGACTAACTTTGGCTTGAAGTCCACTTTATCTGATATAAGGATGGAAACCCCCGCTTTTTTACTGAGTCCATGAGTGTGGTAGGTTTTTTTCCCATCCTTTCACCCTTAGTCTGTGGATGTCTTTTTCTATGAGATGAGTCTCTTGCAGGCAGCATATTGTTGGGTCTTTCTTTTTAATTCATTCTGCCAGACTATATCTTTTGATTGATGAGTTTAGACCATTAATGTTCCGGGTTATTATCGAGATATGATTTGTATTCCCAGTCATTTGAGCTTATTTTTGGTTTTTAACTTGACTCGGTTTCTCCTTTGAGTGGATTTTTCTCTAAGGTAGTTCCTCCCTTTGCTGACCTACATTGTTGTTTTTCATTTCCTCCTCATGGAATATTTTGTTGAGAACATCCTATAGCGCAGGCTTTCTATTTATAAATTCTTTTAACTTTTGTTTATCATGGAAGGATTTTATTTCATCGTCAAATCTGAAGGTTAGTTTTGCTGGGTATAGGATTCTTGGTTGGTAACCATGTTCTTTCAGAGCTTGAAATACGTTGTTCCAGGACCTTCTAGCTTTTAGAGTCTGGGTTGAGAAGTCGGCTGCTATCGTATTGGTTTCCTCCTATATGTAATCTGATGCTTTTCTCTCATGGCCTTCAAAATCCCATCTTTATTTTGAATGTTAAGCATTTTCATTATAATGTGCCTTGGTGTGGATCTGTTGTGATTTTGTACATTCGGTGTTCTATAAGCCTCTTGTAATTGATTTTCCATTTCATTCTTCAGGTTTGGGAAATTTTCTGATATTATCTCATTGAATAGGTTGTTCATTCCTTTGGTTTGTACCTCTGTGCCTTCCTCAATTCCAATAATTCTTAAATTTGGTCTTTTCATGATATCCCATAGTTCTTGGAGATTCTGTTCATGATTTCTTACCATCTTCTCTGTTTGGGCAATTTTATTTTCAAGATTAAATATTTTGTCTTCATTGTCAAGGTTCTGTCTTCCAAGTGGTCTAGTCTTTTGGTGATGCTTTCCATTGAGTTTTTTATTTGGTTTATTGTTTCCTTCATTTCAAGGATTTCCATTTTTTTTTTTTTGTTTTTTTTTTTTTTTGAGAATCTCTCTCTTTTTGTTGAAATGATCTTTTGCTTCCTGCAGTTGCTCTTTCAACTGCTTATTGGTATTATCATTCATTGCCTGCATTTGCTCTCTTATCTCATCCTTTGCTTCGCAAATCATCTTAATCCTGTATAATCTGAAGTCCTTTTCTGACATTTCTTCTAACATACTGTCATTGGATTCTATTAATATAGAATCTAGATTTGTTTGGATCATTTTCTTCCCTTGTTTTTTTATGTTGTTCATGTATCTTCCCCTCTAGCAGTGCAGATCTGGGGTATTGCAGATTCCCCACTCTTGGCTTATAATGGCCCGATAGGTTTCCTAAACCTTTTCTTTAAGGGGGAGATCAATATTAGCAGTGCCCAATTCAGACAGTATGCAATCCTAAACCAAATAGCTCCTATGAGGACATTAACAATATTGTCATAATAAACAGAATGAGTTCAATTGTTATCTTCAGTATAACAAACAGATTTGCAATAAGGTCTGCAGTTTCTAATGGAGGACAAAGAGGGTGCAGAGGGATGTAGGATGTGGCTGTTAATGGGATAAGAAAGAATATACAGAAGTTCTAGATAATAGGGTGAGAGTATAATAAAAGAAATTGGTTGTTATCATGCAAAAAGGTAGAAAGAGACTGAGGGAACAGGTAAACAAAAGGAAAAGGAACAAGAAAAGTAAAGAAATAAAAACTTAAAATTGTTCAATAAGGAGAAAAAAGAAAATCTACACTATAACAGTCATATAGTATTCAAACCGCCAGTCTTCAGTACCCTGATGCATGAGAGCTGACAATGAGCTTCCAGTCTCTAGCAGGCGTCTCAGGATGGGATTTGCCCCACCTAAAGATTGGAGCTATGGCTTCCAGGATTATCCAAGATGGCTGCTCTGGCTTCCAAATGTGTTGGCAAATGGGGAGCTGCAGCTCAGGGTGTGGGATGTGGTCAGCTGGAGGTCTTGGAGGTGGGGTGTGTTTGGTGTGTTTACGGGATCCTGGAGGCGAGGTGTAATCAGTTGGTCTGGGGTCCCGGTGATAGGGCACAGTCAGTCGGTCTGGGGTTCCTGGTGGCAGGGAGCAGTCAGTTGAAGTGAGGGCCCCGGAGGCAGGGAGTGATCGGTTGGGCTGAGGGATCCTGGAGACGGGGCTCATTCAGTCCGGCCAGGGGTCCTACGGGGCCTGGCTGTTATCTCAAAATCAGCAATTATGATTTAAGAAGGCAACTATGGAGGAGCAGTAAGTCATCTTGTATTTATTATACCTATAGATGCAGCTTTATATTATCTTCATGATGGTATTTTCCCTGTTTGAAGATGAAGCATAGTCATAGGGCTGGGGGTGTAGCTCAGTGGTAGAGCTTGTACTTAGTATGTGGGAGTCCCTGATTCAATCCCCAGCAATGCAAAAAAATAAAATAAAGAATCATAGCTAGTCCTTCCTATGGACATAGTTGAAAGGCACAGGATATAGCCACACTGAGATTCTTCCCATACTACTTCCAATATGCCAGTCCCAAGGAAAGGAATTAAGTCCATCATTAGTGTCCTAAGTGATGTAGACCACACAGCCAGCAAGAGTGATGTATGGGCCTGATTCTAGGCATATCCATCATGATTTGAAAAGACATCTGCAGCAGATTATGTGGTGAAATAAGATAGATGCTATGCCAAGCCATATGCATTGTAAAAGATCTGTAGGATTTATTCCAAACTGTGACAGTGAGTTATCTCCAAAAAGTAGAATTTCAGGTAGTTTTTTAAAAAAGTCTTCTCACTTATCTGCATTTCGTGTTTTTTTCCTACATTGAACACATATTGCTTCTACATGAATAAACATGTTTAAGTAATGTAGCAGTCTCTGGTAGTGTAAAATTAGAAGTCATAGTTGAATGAATGTCATGAGAAAAGAAACCAGCAGAAATTCTGAGAAAGTCAGAAACCTGCAAACCTGGAAGTAACTCAGCCCTTCCCTGGGGTTCAATGAGGTGTGGAGAGCCTGTAAGGACGTGTCACAAACCCATTCCTACTTGTTAGAAAGATGTTAAGTTCCTTCATAGGAAAATGAATGTTGGCTTTTAGCCCTTACTTATAGAGGCAACTCTTGGGGAAAAATGGTGATCTTTATTTTTAATAAAAGAAATGCTAATTTAATTAGTCTTATGATACCAATCTGTACTTAATGTTACAAAACATTTTAAAAATGATACTAGTTGTTGATTGGAGTATAGTAATTCTGGTCATACATTAGTAGTGAATTCTAAGTCCTTTCTGTGTCTTTTAGAAAGCAATTTGACTTTGACACAGCATGGTAGGCGCCTTGAAAGTACTCAGACCTTCTAATTCCATAGTCCCCCTCCTGAAAAGTTGCTGTCCCATCCAAAGTGATATTTTCTGTAGTGCCATTGAGTACCCACTTTCCTTTCTCCTGAGTTCATTGGGCTTACCCACTGGAATATCAAGAGGGCAAAGCCAAAGCTCATTAGAAAACTAAAGTGCCAAGCAAACCCATTCATCTAGCATGTTCCTGGAGACCTGCCCACCATATATTAGTAGTACCATAGATGCAAAGCCATCTCGTTTGTAGGATATGCAAAATAATTTTTTTTTCCAGTGTTCGAGGTGGAACCCAGGGCCTCATGCATGCTAGGCAAGCACTTTACCACTAAGCTACATCCCTAGCCCAAGAATCTTTTATTATTTTAATTTTTCTATAAAACTCAGAGCCCATTTATTTTTGTCTTCACTTTCTCCTTAGACTAAATGCTTAGAAAGTGAAAAACATGGAGTCCTCAACACAGCCATAAAAGGCAATATTCGCTTGGGAAAATTAGAGGAAAAAATCAAGGTAAGTGGTCTTTTAACCACAGAGATTCCATTTTCATGTGGGGAAAAGGGCTTACAAATGATTTCTATGTTTAAGAAAATGACTCATTTTGCATGCGTATGTCACTGATCATTCACACAGTAAAGCAATATAAGGTTCTGCTTCAGAAATAGTACCTCTCAAGTTATTATATAATCTTTGGTTCCTTTACACAGTACAATTTCATACAGCTGTTTGTTTAAAATAAAAGATGGAAAAATCTCCAGGCTGTATTGTTGGGTTGCTGTCCAGATTTATCATCAACCCCAGCCTTAGCTGGTCCCATTAGAGAGCAGCATTGTCCTGCTCCTCTCTTGCCTTAACCTGATTGCACCCTCCAGTTTCTCTGCTCAAAGAAAGCCGTTCTCATTGTACCTTGTGCCTGCCTTGGACCACCCTTCACTAGACCCCTGTTCCCATCTAACTGCTGGCCTCCCTACCTGCAGCACAGCATCACCAGACAACCTGGCTTCTGTTGGGAAGGACCAGGGAGAGAACCAGCAGACTAGAGGCCCAGGTGGAGAGCAAGGGACCTGGAACCTTGAAGGGGAAGGTGCTGTAAGGTTTGGAGCTCCAAGCCTAGGGAATAAGATCTTCGACTTCAGACTGAGGTGCATGTCCTTATAGGATAATGATTTTTTAAAAGGTCTGGTCGTGGAGAAATAGATGATGGCATTTAATATGTTGGAAAATTCACATCTAAAAGAAAGGACCTACCTTGGAAGTTAGGGACCATGGCAAGATCTAGGATACTTGTTTCTGCAGACAGAAGTCCTTTGGAAACAAACTGGACTGAGGGAGCCAGAGAAGAGTCTCCATGAGGTTTAGAGGGCTACCAAGCCATTGCCCTCTTTACGTCTGCCAAGACAGAATCCAGGCCAAAAGCAAAGAAGGAATAATTATAAAAAAACACTAAATAATAAAAAAATTAAAAATAAATAAGATGTTAAAGACTACAATTAATAATATGCAGTAGCTGTGAATGTCTATGCACTAAATAATACAGTAGAAAATCTGTAAGTGTAAACTATAGGAAACAGGAAAATGAAAACAGTATTAATAAGAGTGTTATCCACTTCTTTTGGTCTAAGACTGATCAAAAGATTAAACAAAAATAAATAAGGACATAGAAGATTTAAAAGTATAATCAATAGGATATATTTGTGTATAAATAAATAACAGTTGAGTGCAACTTCACTACAAAGAAAGCCTCAATAAATCCCTAAAGCAGAAATAATGTAGACTTTTTCTAATCACAAATATGAAAACTTGAAATTAATAAAATCAGAAATCAAAAAGGTTCTTTTACCTGGAAGTATAAAAATTGTGCACTAAACTAATTCTTGGGCCAGATAGAATATAAAAACTGAATATTAGAATTTGTTTAAAATGTTGAGTCTATGAGAACTGTGTGCCAGTCCCTGTGACAAGTTTCAGAAATGCTCAGAGAGCAGCATGTGGAACTCTTAAATAGAATACAGTTGAAAGAGGGAAAATAAATGAATCAGGCTTTTATCTGTCATCTGTTTGACAAAGATAATGACAGACTTGTTAGGCTCATATATGGGGTTTCCTTAAAAATTATGTCAGTGTCAACATTAGTTTTTTTCTTTCTTCAATTTAATTTAACTTTATCTTACTTTATTGAGTTGGAGCTTCACATTGCCCAGACTGGCCTTGATCTCCTGGGCTTAAGCAATCCTCCTGCCTCAGCTTCCCCAGTAGCTGGGACTACAGCTGCCCCACCAAGCCCAGCCATGACATTAATTCTTATGTTACCTGTTGATCAAAGGATGAAAATTGTTCTGGAAAAAAATCAGAAACTAGTTTAATTTTTAGTAACAACCAGTTTGTTGTGTGTTGGCAATACTTTGTGTTTAACTTTATTTGTTGCGTATTAAAAAACCCTGGCATAATACAAATTGGTTTAATTTTACTTGAAATTCTTTTATCACTTGTTATCACTTTTAGGATCCTGACTTGCCCTTTCAGATCAGCCTGATCCAGGGCTAACTCAAGTTAGTGGGTTCCAACAGTGCAAGGAGTAGGTGGGGAATACAGCCCAGGAACAGTGTCCTCTGGCTCAGAGTTCCTCCTCTCCCCAGGTGTATAAGAAGCAGGCAGCGCTGAAACTGGGGGACATCAGTCACCAACTGCTGGAGCAGCAAGAGCGCTTTGCTGGCAAGAAAGCCCAGTACCAGTGGAAGATGAGGCAGCTCCATCAGATTCTGCAGGACAAGCAGGAGGTCCTGGATGAAGCACTGCAGCAGAAAAGGTAGGGCCATCCAGCCCCATGTCATAGGGTCCCATAGTGTGTCTTTTTTTTTTTAGTCTTTCGTAGAATTTTCTGGAAAAAACCTCTAGGCCTGTTTTGTTTTTACTTTTTTGTTTTCTCTGATTTTAACATTGGTCTTGATTATTTGCCCTTCATTTTCTTTATTCTCTCTTTTAAAAATTTCTTTTAAATTGGACTTCTAGTCTAGTCCTCTAATTTCCTTTCCCTTTTTCCTCTTTTCCATTTCTCTGATTTTTTTTTTTTTTATTTAACTTTCTTGGAAAACTTAATTTGTTTTGATTAAATGATTTATTTCTGTTTGTGATTTTTTAAAAATTTCTGAGAACCTTAAGATCTCTGGTCATTCCCTTTTTGTAACATCATGAGCATAAGATTATGGGTGAAATATGTTCTCTGGTTAGAGGGTATCATACTATGGACATTTTTATCCTTCAAACTTATGTCAGTGGATTAGAAACATTGAAGAAGCCCATCACAATGGCATGTGCCTGTAGTCCCAGCTACTCAGGTTAAGGCAGGAGTATCATCTGAGCCCAGGAGTTTGGGGCCAGCCTGAGCAACATAGTGAGACTCCTGTCTAAAAAATTATACACACCAAAAAACATTGGAGATTATCATATGTTTCATGAAGATAAATTTTTTTAACCTTTTTTTTCATTAACTTTTTTTTTGACTGATTTTTTAAAAAAATTTTTCATACATGTTCATAGGGTAACAATGTCTGTCTCAATCTACTGTCCTTCCCATCCCCACCTGCCCCACCTCTCCCCTCACTCCCTTCTGTACAATCCATAGTTCCTTTATTCTTTCCTACCCACCCCCTCCTATGGATCAACATCCGCTTATCAGAGAAAACATTCAGCCATTGGTTATTTGGGATTGGCTTATTTCACTTAGCATGATCTTCTCCAGTTCCATTCATTTACCTACAAATGCCATTTCATTCTTTAAGACTGAGTAATATTCCATTGTGTATATGTACCACATTTTATTTATCCATTTATCTGTTGAAGGGCATCTAGGTTGTGTGAAGGTAAACTTATTCCTTATAATTGTGACTTCGTAGCCACTTGAGCATTTTCTCTTTTGATCCCTCCCTTCTCCACCTTTGGCACCCATCATTCTGCTCTATTTCTACATGTGGTATTTGACTTTCTGTGTCTAGCTTATTTCATTTAACATTATGTTTTCTACATTCATCCATCCTGTCTCGAATGATAGGATTTCACTTTTTAGGGCTGTGTATATGTACCACATTTTCTTTATCCATTTGTCTGTCAATGGATACTTAGGCTGATTCCCTATCTTGTCTATTGTGAATAGTGCTGCAATACACATGAGCATACAGACATCTCTTCAACACGCGCATTTGCTCTGGGTACATATCTAGTGTTGAGATTGCTGGATCATTTATCTCCTCCTATATACAGTAATTTTTTTTACTATAAATTTACATTTGATTAAATTTAATCTATGAAATCCTGAGGGTCTGAACTGAGAATGTTTTTCTCCAAAGAAGGTTGGTATTCACTTCTTTTTCATTCCAGACAATATTTCCAACCTGGAACCATTTGATTATTAATTTTTAAAATAGACTATAGTAACTATTTTTTAAATATTAAAGGAATTTAAAATGTATATATTCTCAATTTCATTATTACATTTAATATTTTCATAATATAATATGAAACAATTTCTTCTCTCTTTTTTTTTTTTTTTTTTTTTTTTGCAGTGCTGGGGATCGAACTCAGGGCCTTGTGCATGCAAGGCAAGCACTCTACCAACTGAGCTATATCCCCAGCCCCTGGAGAGTTTCTTCTGCTCAATATTCTGTTTACTAATTCTCTCTTCAGCCATGTCCAATTTATTATTTAATCTACCTCATGGAATTTTTCCCCTTGTTTTCTCAAAACTGTCATGGTAGTCCTGATTCATTCCAGTCAGGGCCTGGGGATGTCTGACCATAAGGGACAATGTAAACTCTAACTCTGGATCCATTTGAGAAGAACCCAGTAGCTGTGGCCCCCAGGAGTGTCAGCCTTTCAGAGCAGGTTTCTTTTGAAGATCTGAAGATCTTCCACCCAGCCATCTTGCTTTGAGGGTCTTTCACATGTTTCTACTTCCCTGCCTAGAAAGTACTTTTAGGAAGAAAAACTTCTGAGGAGAGATGAATGAGTCCTGTGAGTCTCTATCACATTAAGTTTGCATGGGCCTAAGACCTATTCTTCTTTCCACAAAAATGTGGGATTTGGGCATTTTTGGTGACAAAATGATGACATTTTGCTCATCTCCCTCTTTGATTTCAATTTAGTCAATTTTTTTTTTCCCTGAAGGAATTTTCTATTCTTTCTTTTGAGTTCAGCCAGACATTTAAACATGACTGCTATAGTTTATCAAGAATGTGGGTGATTTATGTAAGAAAATAGAAGTCTTAGGATTTCTTTAGATATAGTTTAATCAAATTCTGCAGAACTCTCAGCAGCATGGGCCTTGGGAGGAAGCAGTGGCTCATAAGAAGAAGAGACTCTGGACAAGTCAGCATGTCACTGTCCTCCCCCAACCTCAGTGCTTTGCTGTGTGAGCAGTGGTGCTAAGTCCTGCACCTGGCAGTGTCTGAGAAGGAACTGGCCTCTCCATCTCTGCACATTGGCCAAGGCCTGCTCCACGCCCCCCACCACCAAGCAAAGGCCTGCTGTTTCCTCCCTGTGACATGGTGGCAGGTCTGTCCTGCAGGCATATGGATACCTCTGCCCCATCTCCCCAGTACAACACATGGTGACTTGCCCCAAGTCCTTGCTTTGCTGCCCTTTGTTTCGCGTAAGCCTTGGTTTCCTCTGAGCACTCCACCTTCTACATGCGGTCCAGACCCAACTTCTGTGTCCTCAGTTATGTGTCCCACTCCTCCAGTTCCCCTCCTCACCCTACTTCTCTGTGTCTGGGCCCATCAGAGCCATCAGTGGATGGCTGCCTGTGAAAGTCCCTGAGTGTTGGCCAGGCCACAGTGGGGATAGGCAGAGGCAGGGTTGCACGGAGGTCTACATGGCCCACAATATGTGGGCACCACAGCCAGGCCATTGCATCGTGGCGGCTGACTGGCTTTGGACAGCCACTGTGGTTACTATGTTTTACTGTTGTATTGCACACATTAATCTTTAGGAAACAGAGGATCTGTGCATTGAGGCCAAAGTCAAGAAAAAGACAAAACTTAGAGGAGAAAAATAAGAAGTCCTTTTTTCTGCCTGTGCCTTTGCATTTTGTTTGTTTGTTTCTTATTTCCAGAGGGCCTGGGGGCTTCACTGAGCCCTGGAGCCTCTGCTCTGGAACTGAAGCCAGTAGACTCTCTTCTCTGATGTTAAACTTGCTTTCACTTGAGTTCCACTACTTTAGGATTGATAAACCTCTATGAATATTTTTCATATTGTACTATTTTAAACTTGCCCTTTGATTTATTTATTTTTTTCAGAGAAATGGAAGGTGAGCTTGAGATTATTTGGAAGTCTGCCTCCAAGGAAAACCAAAGAATCCGAGAACTTCTCCAGGCCACACTAGGGAGGACGGGCACTTGGGACAACACGACTTTCAAGTACACGTGCCTTGAAGGCACCTCTCAGGGAGACCTGCTGGATGGACACAGCGTCAGCTACTGTGATGGGAAGCCTCTTGCCTCCATCTGCCGGAGTCTGCAGGAGCCAGTGGATTAGGCCCTGTGGCCTGAAAGGTCTGCCTCACACCGGCTGGCACAGGGTGGTTTCTCTCCCAGGAGAGCCAGCAGTGGCCAGGGAAATGCAGAGGCCCAGCAAGTGCAATAGAGCATGGAAGAAATAAACTATCACAGAAGTTTAATTGGTTATTTACATTTTGCTTTATTTTAATAGTGTACTGCTGAAATATATTTTAGCCAGGTCATGTCCTCTGGCTGTATTGCCAGTGAGACTGACTCATTGCTCAGGTTAGCAGGTGGCCTGCTGAGCTGGCCTGTCTACAGGCTTCTAGATCTGCAGCTGAGAAAGCTCTGGAAGGAATGGAGGAGCTGGACGAGCACATTCCGTGTGTCACATGAACAGTTGGATGAGGCAGCTGGCAGAACAGCAGTAATGATAGTTTATACCTCTGCCCTGGGGGGTATTTTCTTATTTGGTAAAAAAAAGTAAGGTGCTAGTCCTTGTGTCCCAGTAAATAACACCAAATGCTTTCTGCCTTCTCTCCCTACTCTGTTCTCAAACTTATATTCTGATATCATATAATCTTAATAACTCTTCTCCATTTTATAGCAGTGTAAAAGGAAAAGATAAAGGAAATATTGGGGCCACTTGATGAGAACTCTCACTTTAAGCACCCAGGTGGGGTCCCTCCTCTACTGCTGCCACCAGGAAGGACACCAGAGGGCAGGACAGACCTGCCACCATGTCACAGGGAGGAAACAGCAGGCCTTTGCTTGGTGGTGGGGGGCGTGGAGCAGGCCTTGGCCAATGTGCAGAGATGGAGAGGCCAGTTCCTTCTCAGACACTGCCAGGTGCAGGACTTAGCACCACTGCTCACACAGCCTCTCTGTGGCTTCTCAGGTAGGTTATCCCAGCCTCTTAGGTAACCGTACACTGGGACTTCCTGGTGGCAGTGCCAGCTGTCCAGGGCCACCTGTTCCAGACATGCTAGAAGAACTCAGGAACACCAGACTCTAAATTATGGGACAGAAGGGGGTGGAGTCCTGGATCATAGCCTTTAACCAAACCCCCAATGGCTAAATCTTGTGTTGTTTAGGTGTTAAATAGACCCTGGTTCTCGTCATTAGTCATGTGTAAGAGTTATAAATGTGACTTCTGAGTGCTAGCTGGAAAATTTGTTCAGCAGATAAATCATTGCAATTTAATTTTATTTTACAAAGAGTTAGAAAGACTCAACAGGATTTAAAACTGTGTAACATCTCCTTAGGAGATGACCTAGCCAATAACTTTGTTATTTCAAAGGAATTTATACCAGTTGTCCCCAAATCTATAGACAGCACAGCAAATCTCATTCTCAGGGGGTGGCTCATTGGTGGGAACACTGCTCTTTTCATCGTTATCTGGGGAACTAGTTTTGACGGCTCCATCTCTTCCTGCTTTTATGAGACCACTTTTATTCCCTTGAGAAGTGAACATTCTTATATTTCTGCTTTAAATTTCAAAAACACATTTCAAACATACTTTGCAAGTTAGTAACCCCTGGACTGCATGGTGATCAGGAAAGAGGTGAAGGTCCTGCAGCACTTAGTCCCTTGCCCAGCTTCCCCCCGCCTGCTTCAGACAGATGGGCTGCAAGTCGAGGGTGTGACGGAGGGTGAGGCAGGCAAAGCAGAGAAAGTCAAGGCCACTGAGCAGCAGAGAACTTGTGAGGTTCCGAGAAAGGACAGAGGCTGTGGGTACTTCATGGAAGATTGGGTGTGCCTTGGGCTTTGCAGAATGGACAGGATTTCAGGAGCTGAAGGACACAGAGGACTCTTGTGAGCAGAGACAAGAACTCAGGAGCAGCAGCGCCTTTTGACTGGAGTTTAGGTGGGAAATGAGGCCAGGCTAGACCAAGGGGAGCCAGGACTGCTGGGAGGGGCCTTGGCTCATTGCATCCTGCAGGTCTCTAATCTGAGGAGAAAACCATGCTGTTCTTTCGTGGTTCCAGTGACATATTGTAAGTCACTGGAAAGTTCCTGATCAGGTTGAAAGTAATCAAAATCAAACAGGTATTAAACATGACCCAGGAACTCAAGTGAGCCTTGCTGCCTTTGACATCAATTAAAAGCAGCCCTGGAGGAAATCAGGACTGGGAGGGGAGAGAAGCCTGGGCCTAAGTGTAGATGTTGGTGCACCACTTTACATTTCCACCAGCAACCCCATGTGAGCATTCTGGTTGCTCTGCACCTTCCAGCACTGAGCATTGTCAGTAACTGCCTTGAGATAAGAGACTTAAGGGAAAATACATCCTAGCATTTGACCCTTGGAGCTTAGCCAGCCTCAGCCTGGGCCCCCACTCACCTGTGCTGCCACCAGGAGTGAAAGGCATAGTGACCAGCTTGGGTGGCTCAGCAGTGTCCCTCCCTGGGCCTGGTGCTGATGGCCCTGCCTGCAGGGAGGGCCCATGTATGCTGTCTAGACAGCAAAGTTCAGACGGGTCACACAGCAGGGGCTGAGCCTCCTTGAGATGGTTCTGAACTGAAAATTGAAATCATTACCCACCCACAACACAGCCGGGTGTACCTGGGTAGCACAGGGAGCACTTAACGTGACCCATGACCAGCCTTACTCTACTCCATTACAACTGGCAAGTGTCAGCAGTTAGAGTAGCTGGCAGTCAGGAAGGGCACGGGCCTAGCCGACTTGGCCTCAGACTTCTTGGGAGCAGTGAGCCCAGGCCAGGTCTGGATGAGAAGCCTGCTGCCCTTCCATCCCCCCAGAGCCTCTCCTTTTCCTCATTTTTGATGGTGATGGTGTTGGAGGGATGGGATGAGGACAGTTCTAGTTCACACATGCTTGTGGGGCCTACTTTTGCAACCCGGTGTCTCCAAACAGCAGGATGAAGGTGGTTAGTGAGGGCCAGGCTGGACGGACACAACAGACTTCAGACACAAGGAAACCATGGCAGCTTCTTTGAGCTGGACTGGACACCCCTGCTGAGGACCCCAAGGTTGGCTCCCCACCTCTGTGCTGGGTACGCCATGCCCTACCCCATCTTGCTTTCTGCTCCACCATGTGACAGCCATCTGTAAAGAGAAGACGGATGAGAGTGTGAGTGCATGTGGTGCTGTGATTCAAGAAGTGCTCTGTCCCCTCCAAAACTCAGGCCAGGATTTAGTTCCCACGGTGAGGGAGTAAAAGGTAGGTAACTTAATCCAACGTGGTGTTCACAGGCAGGGCCTTTGGGATGTGATTAGCATTGACAGCTTCGTCAGAATGGAGCCCTCAAGATTAAATGTTGGTGGCTTTATAAGAAGAGGGGGACCCAAGGGGACACACACACACACACACACACACGCACACGCACACAGGTGCTCCTTCCCTCTTGCCATGTGATACCCTACACTGCCTCAGGACTCTACCAGCAAGAAGACATCACAAGATGTGGTCCCTTGGTCTTAGAAATGTGAGCCAAAATTAACCCTCCTTACAATTTACCCAACCTGTGGTACTGTGTTAAATAAGCAACAGAAAATGGATGGATATAGATGGCCAGCCTTCCTCTCAGCTAACTCCAGACCAAGGCAAGAGTACCTGTGTGCCTTAGGTTATCAAGAATGTCAAAGTCTGGAATATCGTGTGTCTCAACTGTTCAGAAGAGGCCTGGGTATTATACTGAAGAATAATTTTTTGAAAATGAAGGACAATGGACCATGTAGTATATTCAACAAACCAGGGTTGTGTTGCAAGCAACAGAATGTTAAGGGAAATGCCCATCATTAAGGGGAAAGGGAAATACTTTGGAAACAGATACTGGATAAGGTGCTTTGAGAAGAACAGAAACTAGGACACGGTCTCAGTAGTTGAACACTGTCGACATTACCTGGGCTTCACCCAGAATACAAAATCTGGGGAAAAGTATCTTCTTGGCTGCGGTAGGCACCCAAGTCCTCCTCCGTGGCTGGAAAAATGAGGTTCTTTGGTTGTTAGCTGTCGTGATTTGAATCTTAAACATCTCTCAGATGCTTGCAGGCTAAAGATTTGGTCACCAGCCTAGGCTGTACTGGGAGGTGGTGGAAGGAAGTTAGGTCATTGGGGGCATATCTTTGAAGGGGATATTGAGACCCTAGTTCCTTCCTCTCTTGTCTTTTGCTTCACTGCCACCACGAGATGAGTAGGTTTCCTTTGCCGTGCATTCCCACCATAATGCACTGCCTTGCAGGTCCAAAGCAACATGGCCAAACAACCATGGACTGAAACCTCTAAGCTGTGAGCCAAAATAAAGCCTTTCTTCTTATAAGTTGATTATCCCAGGCATTTTGTCTAGTTGATGGAAAGCTCACTAATGGTAGCCCATCAGAATGTCATAGGAAGGGGCAGTTCCCCCGGGCAGTAGATGCTAGGCAGATAGAAACAAGATTATAAAAAATGGTAGTTCTTTATTGAAGAGATTTGATTATACTTGGAACACAAAAATGAGGACATGACTAGGGGTGTAATTCAGTGGTAGAGCATGTGCTTAGCGCGTGAGAGGTCCTGGGTTCAATCCCCAGGGAAGGAAGGAAGGAGGGCAAGAGGGAAAGGGAAAGGAATGGGAGCAGAAAGGAAAGAAGATGTTGGACAAAGTGCTAAGGTAGAATTGCCCTATCCCAAGAGTTCCTGGGTATATAAATAGAGTTAAAGATTGCTCTTCGATAAGACTGAAATCATGCTTTCCTTGCAAATAGTTTTATGATGACTTATTTTAAGTCCTTAACATTGCAAGACTTTGCACATTCCAGACTCTTCCCAAGTTCTTCTGGTTGGAATCAGGTAGGTAAGTGAATGCTGCCGTACATATTATACCTGTTTTGGGTCCCCTCCCGAACTACTGTCAGCAGTGGTGGGAAGGAAAAGATGCACTTGAAGGCAGGTCTTGCTATGGTCTGGATATGCTTTAAGTGTGTTTCTCTGAAGGTTCATGTAGGCTTGGTCCCCAGAGTGACTGTAGTGGGAGGTGGTAGACCTTTAAGAGGTGAGTCCTAGCGGGAGATCCTTTGGTCAGTTGGGAATATGCCTCAGAAGGGGTTGTGGGACCCCAGTTCCTCTCATTTCCTGTCTGGCAATGTGATTGCTTGCTCCCATGGTCACCTGCCATGACCTGACACACCCAAGAAGGCCTTCACCAGAGCTGAGCTGATGCCAGTGCCAAGCTCTTGAACCTCCTATGCTACAAGCCAAATAATGCTCTTTTCTTTATAAAGTAAGGCCTGCCTCAAATATTTTGTTACAGTAACACAAAACTGACTACTATAAGTCTGGAACAATTTTAGGTGGTAAAGGACAATTCAGCCTCTGCCTGAATGTTTGTCAAAGCTCCAATCTGTCATGTGGAAGATAAGCCAAAGAACGTATTGTCCATAGGGACATCTCAGAGGCAGTGGAGAAATGGATTTATACTATCAGGTTAAACACGTGTTTAAAAACCATTACAGAAGAAGAGAACCAAATGTGTGATAAAATAACATGAAGATAGTGTTAATATTTTCAAACTGCAAGCAGTTTTGCAACTGGAAAAGACAGTTTGAAAGGGAAGATCAAGCGGTTTATCAGGAATCTAAGAAATAATGGTGTTGTACAAAGCTTCCTGGGAAATAACTGTAAGAGGAAATTGACGGCAGGGTGGTGAAATTTGAACCAAGCAGTGCAAGAGCTGGGTGCACAATGAGTCTTGAAGAACTGGGAACATTTTTTGCTTAAAAAAAATCCACATTATTCTTTATGGGGAAAAAAAAGGTGCAACTGGTTGAACATTCTGTGAGGCGGGGCTGGGGTGAGAAATAGCCTTCACACTCATCATGGGCCAAATATGAGCTCAAGTAGAGATTTCTGACCTTGACAAAGAATGCTCGTGCTCAGATGTTCCAAACTCAGCACTGGGTGAGGCTCAAGAAGGCCAGGGGAAACTCTACCTTCACAACTCGCAGGTTCAACGTACAACCTTGCGCCATCTTCAGTAGAAGATTTTACGTCAGTAGTTCCATTTTACAGATTCAGGACCTGATGCGGACTATCAGACAACTTCCTGGTGGGGAAATGCTTGCCTGTGGTCCCAGCTAACTCGGAGGCTGAAGCAGGAGGATCACTTGAGCCTGGGAATTCAAGACTAGCCTGGACAACATAACAAGACCCTGTTTCTTAAAAAAATAAATGAGTCCACTGGGGGCAATCTTGACCTCAGGAGTATTCTGTAGTGCTCTGTAAATGTAGATGGGCCAAGGCTTTGAGTGCTGCGGTGCAGGCAAATATGCTAGGGTGACCATGAAGCCCGTGGGCAGGCCCTGACTCTGGTCTCTGGCTCCTGCACTCCTGGCAGTTGGGTACCCCTGGACCAGAACTCTGCTCAGGGATCTGGTAGGTGAGCAGATGTGACCCTCTTAAGAAGGGAGGGGACAAACTTCTAAATCGGTATCCCTGGCCCTGGGATAGCCAGGTTCCCCTTATCCTCCAATTGGCTAAGAGATGATCCTTGGGGGATATACTCAGGAGCGCACAGCTGGGTCATGTGGTAGTTCCATTTTTAGTTTTTCAAGGCATCTCCATTCTGTTTCCGTAGTGGCTGTACCAGTTTACATTCCCACTGACCGTGTAAAAGGGTTCCTTTTCCTCCCATATCCTCACCAGCATTTATTGTGTTTTACATTCTTAATAATAGACAGTCTGACTGGGGTGAGATGGAATCTCAATGTACTTCTGATTTGCATTTCCTGGTGGCTACAGATGCTGAGTATTTTTTCATATAATTATTGGCCATTCACAGGTGGATAAAGAAAATGTGGCATATATAACATAACGGATTATCATTTGGCCAAAAGGTAGAATGAAATCATTCCATCTGCAGGAGAGTGGAAGGAACTAGAGAGCAGCACGTTAAGCAACATGTCAGACTCCAAAAGACAAATAGCCCGCGTCGTCCCTCATATGTGGAATATGAGGGTGAATAAAAAACATGAAAGTAGCAGACTTCAAGAAGATAAGAGAAAGAGGGGAGGGGAGGGAAATGATCCACTGTTATTTGCATATATTAATAGGCCACAATCAAAACTACACCCACTATTAATATAAATGCACTTAAGAAAAAGCAAGAAAGTTTTGGGGTGTAGAGTAGAGTCTGTGGTAGAGTGCTTGCCTAGCATATGGGAGGACCTGGGTTCAGTCTCCAGCACCACATCTACACCCACACACCCACACCCACACACAAACATACACACAAAAGAAAAAAGTCTGCAATTTGCTTTCCATTGGTTGAAGAGAGGAGAGAGAGATGGCCCTGAGATGTCTGCCCTTCTCCCTGCCTGCCCTAATGTGTTCCCAAAGTGACCCCAGACACGAATCCAGCTCTGTCCCCTAAACTTTGGTCCATCCTGGTATGGAGGAATGCTGTTAAGTTTACCCTAAGCAAAAACTTGGAGGGTTTTGGCTGAGATACCAGCAACAATGCTTCAGACAGTGTCCCTGCTGTCCCCCTGCCCCTATGATAAGCAGCTTCCTTCCCCAGGAAGGCATGATCTGAGATAAGGGTTGAGAGCTGCCACCTGGGGTTGAGCCTGCCTGGTGGGGAGGGATGGCTCCCCAGGACCCCCTCTGAGCCCAGCTGGAAAACTTCTGCTGGGCCAGGGCTCTGCAGTCTCAGGCCTCAGCTCCCCCTGGGCCTGTTTCCTCATTGGGCAAGTGAGAGTATGGAACCGACGAGGGTTTTTGTCCCTTTCCCTCTCCACAACCCAGTGAACAGGGTCCTAGGCTCCCTGATCAGCCCTACCACCGAACCTGATGACATTTGGCCAGAGCTACAGATGAAGATGGATGCCCCGTGGCAGAACCCACCCTCGGGTCCTCTCCTCTGGGTGAGGAGAAAGACAGTTGTCAAGTGCCACACACAGTTGAGTTATATATATAGCCTATTAGGGTAATAAAATAGTTGGTTCCAAAGTTTATCTCCTGATTCCCAAAGAGGAAAGCAAGCTAGACTTCTACTCTATGCAGAGATTTTTCCCTTACAGGATGTAGTTGCTCTGGCCAAATATATTTTTGTTTTGTTTTCTGTTTTTACATAAACGAACAAAAAAGTACTTTTTGAAGAGAAGCTGGCTTGCTTGGTCCTCCCTTTTCCATGTGGTGTATCTAAGTTTCATTGCTGGGAGAAAAAAAAAAAAAAAAGTGGGAGGGTTTAATAATTACCTCTGTTGACCTCTGTACCTTCTGGCTTCCTCTACTCCTGGGCACAAGACATGGCCCTTCTTAGGGCTCAACTGTACAGACGCAGGCGATCAGTTAGGCTGGCAGCTCTCCTGGCTCTGCAAGGTCAAGGAGAAAGGTAAGGCCAGAGGGGTAAGGCTCCCTGCTCTCTTGAAGGGACCTAAACAGAGAATTTCTTTAGGGAAAGTGTATGACCATCTCCTAATTCCTCCTTGCACTGGTTTCTCTCAGCAATTTTTTTTTCATTCCTGCATCACTCACTGAAGCTGTGGATCTGTTAAGCGTGAGATGCCTTAAAATTGAGAAGGAAGTGTGGGAAAGCCATCCTTGCCGTGGCCTTGATTCTGTTGAGTATATTCCATAGAGTAAATTAAGCTGTTTCTTTTTACTTTTGAAAACTGAAGCTGGACCATGGAGGTAGATTGAGTTTCAAGCATGTCATGGCTGAGGAATAAGAGACAATGATGTGGCAGAAGCCAGGAGCCTGGGGGCCTAACAGGATGGGTGCAAAAGCAAGTACCTAAGATTTGAGAAAGATACAGAGACCTCTTGCCCACGGCCTGAACAATATCAACGCTCATTTTTTATTCCTGGGACTGAGCAAACTGTCCCTAAGGGACTGGCCCCTATTCTCTCCTGAGACAGGAGTAAATGATTTGCTTTGGGAGTCAGATCCCACTGCCCAGATACACTAGTCCAGATGAGCCCTTGCTGAGCTTCCCTTTGCATCTTGTCTACTTTTGCTGAATCAAGATTCGGCCCATGCCCTCCTTGCAGCCTCCTGGGACAAGCAGGAGGAAAAGATGGGGGAGACAAGCCTGAGAAAACGGAGAGAGGATGAGAAGTCAATCCAGAGTAATGAACCCAAGACTACAAGTCTCCAGAAAGAGGTAAGAGAGAGAGAGAGAGAGAGTGTGTGTGTGTGTGTGTGTGTGTGTGTGTATGTGTGTGTGTGTGTGTGTTGTAGGGGAGGTTGTCAGGTCTGAATGAGGGGCAGGCAGCAAGGACCAAAGCCCCTACTGACCCCTAGTAAGCAACCAAAAGATAGGATTTTTGATTTGCAAAGTGCATCTTAAAACGAACAACTCTCTGGACTTACCTCTTGTGGGTGCGTGAACTAGTATACTCCTCTGAAGCTTATACATGAAGTTCACGTACGTGCTTCCATGCACTGGGCAAGCATGTGGAGGTTCCAGTATTCGCTCAAATGGGTGGCCTTTACAGGGCAGTCAGAGAAGGTCTGCTGATGTTGAGTTTCCTCTATAGCGTCTCTGCCAAATATCTGATCCTCACATGCTTGAACATCTGTAGTGGAGAGAGTTGTAGGGCCTCCAGCAGCAGCCCACTCTGTCTTGGAGCAGTCCAGCAAGGCAGGAGCCAGGAACTCAGCAGCAACACTCTCCCTCTCTGCCAGTCTCAGGACTGATTCCAGTGATGTCCCCCCAGAACCCTGTGGCCCTTCAGCCACACAGCACACCTAAACAAACCCCAGGCATGTCCTAAACTCATTTGGACAGCAATAGGTGGAATGGCTGACCGTGTCCAAATCAGAACCCAGCAAGAAAAAGGATTCTGAGATGGGGGTGGGGCAAGAGACATTGGTGAGCAAAACCACCAGCCAGGAGCAGAGACAGAGGAGGAAGAAGAGGAGGAGGAACAGAAGAGCTCGGGCTGTCCTGCCATCTTGCTGGGCAGGCCCTGAGGCCGAAGCCCCTTCTTGTGTGTGTCAAGTCCTGTGGGCAGCCAGCCTGCACTGGGACCTTCCTCACCCTCTGGGATCTAACCCTGGTCTAACCTGTGCATTGTTCACTACTCACTCTGGAGATCAGGCCTGGGTAGCTTTCAAGGGCTGAAGTTAGGAGTAGCAGCTTGAGTTAAGAATTTTTTCCCCTTTATAAAAGCACACCCCTCATTAGCATGTAATTTACATAAAGTGAAACGTGCAGATCTTTAGTGCTCAGTTTGAAAAGTTTTGATAAATGCATCACCCCAAAAGCTCCTTCTTGCTCCTTTCAAGGCAGGACCCCTCCACCCCACCCCAATCCTGAATTTCTATTACTGTGGATTCATTTGTCCTGTTCTTGAACTGAATGGGGATGTAATCGTGCAGCATGTGCCTGAGCTGGGGTTGTTCTTAGAAAGCCCACGCCCTGCCCTACACAATGGCACCACAGGAAGTTTCTCAGTCCCTCAGGGTTTCTGTCCCTGGGAGGTCTCAGTTGCTGACGTGGCTCTTCGGGCCAGGACTCCAAGTGCTGACCACAGTCTGCTTGGTGGAGAAATCCTTTCTATCCTGCCCAGCTAAGTGGTGTCTCCCAGGGGCCTTGGTGCTGACCTGTTTGTTAAATGAGCCTTTCCGGGGAGGGTTGTCTGGGAACTGGTTTGCAGCATGCAACCTGAGCCAGGTCTGCCCCACCTGTTAACCCTGGGCAAGAGTAAAACGGGGGTGGCATCCTATCGACACCTCCGGAGGCTGTCGTGAGGATTAATCTTTTCACTACAAGCAAAATCCTGGGAACTGTCCTGCTGTTAGCACAGCGCCAGCACAGGTAGATGTGCCCGGATGTGCCATCCACTGCCCTGGCCATAAATAGGTGTTGGGGGATTGCCCCTGGTTCTTGCGACCTCTGGGATGGCAGCATCGACCCTTCTTCCTTCCTGCGCATCCCAGGTGGGCCTGATTAGTGGCATCTGTATCATCGTGGGCACCATCATCGGTTCTGGGATCTTCATCTCCCCCAAGTCTGTGCTCAGCAACACGGAAACCGTGGGGCCCTGTCTCATCATATGGGCAACGTGTGGGATCCTCGCAACACTGGGTAACGAAGACCCTGCTCACTGTAGACCCCTTCTTGTCAAATGTGGGGACACACACAGCACTCTCTTTGCTGTTGCTGGGTTCACTTTAAATGCACATGTGGCAAATACAGGGACACCGGGCTACAACTAAATATCCAGCGGTCCCAACTCTAGGTCATCTGTCACCAGAGGATGTGGTGAGCCTCTGTGAGCACAGCTCCCCAAGGGAGGGAGGCTCCTTGGGACTAGGGCAACGCCTTCCAAGGGGACCAGCTGACACTTCCTATCTGTGTTCCAGGTGCTCTGTGCTTTGCAGAGCTTGGCACGATGATCACCAAGTCGGGGGGTGAGTACCCCTACCTGATGGAGGCCTTTGGCCCCATTCCTGCCTACCTCTTCTCCTGGACCAGCCTGATCGTCATGAAGCCTTCGTCCTTCGCCATCATCTGCCTCAGCTTCTCTGAGTATGTGTGTGCGCCCTTCTACTCAGGCTGCAAGCCTCCTGTAACTGTCGTTAAGTGCCTGGCCGCAGCTGCGATCTGTGAGTACCCGCAGCTGGAGTCCCAGTGAGGGATAGAGAAAGCTGGCACAGGTAGCGATCAGGGACTCTGGTCCCAGCTCCTCCACACCCAGAAAGAGACCCACTGGGCTCTGGAGGTGCTAGTGAGAAGTAGGACAGGCTGGGCCATTCCTGCTAGTTCCAAGAAGTCCCTGGGCCTGCCAGGGGCTGCTGAGGGCTACCCTGCAGCTCAGCATTCTTGGCGCAGGGCTGGCTGCTTCTCCATCATCCTCTGGGGCAGCCCAGCTGGATGGCAAAGCTCCTTACCAAGTGCATTTTCAACTCCCTTGCTTGGATTTGCCCTCTCTGTGTTCCGTGTGCTGGGGAGGGGACATGGAAGTGGGAGGAGAGAGACTTCC
This sequence comes from Sciurus vulgaris, assembly GCF_902686455.1. NCBI lineage: Eukaryota > Metazoa > Chordata > Mammalia > Rodentia > Sciuridae > Sciurus > Sciurus vulgaris. The sequence continues at coordinate 41,755,123 of NC_136478.1, read as the reverse complement.
CAGGGCCTTGGGAAAAACCATAAGCACAGAACGTCACTGGGCTCTGGCCCCTCCCAGTGCTCATCACGACAGTGAATGCCCTGAGCGTGCGACTCGGCAGCTACGTGCAGAATGTCTTCACAGCGGCCAAGCTAGTGATTGTGGCCATCATCATCATCAGTGGACTCGTTCTCCTGGCCCAAGGTGAGCAGCAACAGGGCGGGAGGGTGGGCGCGGCCCCGGCACACGCCTCCTTTTCTTTGGGAACAGTCCTGCACAGGAGTGTGCGGCTGAGCTTGGCAGGAATGCACAGAAAGAAGCTGTAGGTGTCTGGCTCCTCAGTTTGTTTTATAACCTGGGGTCACGAGTCGTGTCCTTCTTTTTCATGGAGAGGAGTGCAAAGTCGAGATGTGGTCAGCTGACACCCACTCTCCACTGTTTCGGTTAATTACAGGAAACACAAAGAATTTTGAAAATTCTTTCGAGGGCACGACAGTATCTGTGGGAAGCATCACTCTGGCATTTTACAATGGACTCTGGGCGTATGACGGCTGGTAAGGCCCTCCTGAAACTTCCTAAGTCTGCTTTGATTCAACTCTCATGGAAAATGAAGGCCTCTCCTTTCTGGGGTTTGGTGGGGCTCTAAAATTCGCCTTTACATTTCCCTTTGGTATAGCTCCCGATCCCTGACCTTTCTATTGCCTGAAACCCCTGGGGCACCAATCACCTGCCTCTTTCCTAGTCCTGGACACAGCACTAGCCCCTGTCCAAGCACCTGGTGGGCAGGTAGTGGTGAGCCCCTTGCAGAATCTTCAGCAGGCAAACAAAAGCTCAGCTGAATGCCAGGCAGCCAGGGCTGCCCTGCGTTTGACCAGGCCAAGCATATTCAATGGCACTTCTATTTAAACCTCAAAAATACCAGCTTTACTCGATGAGATTATGCTTGTGTCACTTATGGAAGAAGTATGGCCATCCACGTGCAGGCCTGTCTTTTTGGCCAAGCAGTTGTGAGTTTCATCTTCTTTTTAGACAAACGGTCTCTCAGTTTTTTCAAAGTACCCTGGAGACTCACTACTCCTGGACATTCTTGAAAATTCATGTGATTCCTGTGGAGGGCAAAGTCATGACCAACGGACAGACGAGTAGGTCCTGGAAGGGCCACCAGAGCTTCCCAGAAAAAAATAGCCAGAGCATTCTTGTAGCAGAGCTGTCTGTGGTGGAGAATCGTAAATGAGGCTGACATTTATTACTGTGTGTTTCACAGTCTTAGCCAAGAAAGTCAAGTAACATGTCACCCTTGTTTACTTTTTTTTTTTCCTCCTCCAGGAATCAACTCAATTATATCACAGAAGAACTTAGAAACCCTTTCAGGTAAGAAAGCGGGGCATGATGTGTGTGAGAACGAACTTCTCCCCTCCCAGGCAAAGAGTGATGCTGCTTTCTCCCATTATCCCACCACCCAATGCCAGGTTTTGCCTTTTTTGCAGAACTAAGCACAGAACTCAGGGCCTTGTGCCAGGCAAGTGCTCTATCCCTGAGCTGCACTCCCAGCCCAGAATATATGCTCCCATGCATTCTAATGGGTGCTCATTATGCACCCATTAGAGCTGGCTTTGTTTGGGGCCCTGGAATGGTCACTAAGGGGAAGGAGGAACTTGAACTCCCTTTATCTCTGGCTCATTTTACTTTAAACAATTGAATTTGACTGCTCTGGGGTTTAAGAGGGAAAATTCCCATTTGAGTATGTCTCATGGCTGCTGGGGCTGTGCTAACCACATCCCTAGCGGGGGTGGGTTCAGACATGGAGCAGGTGGAGGGCAGCCAGAGGGAAGAGCTGGACAAAAATGACAGTCTTACCTGACCCTATGTCCCCATGTCACCGTCCCTCCCAGAAACCTGCCCCTGGCTATTGTCATTGGGATCCCTCTGGTGACAGTGTGCTACATCCTCATGAACATTGCCTACTTCACTGTGATGACCCCAACAGAACTCCTGCAGTCCCAGGCGGTGGCTGTGGTGAGTGCTGGTGGGAAGGGGCTGTGATTTGTGAGAAGGAAAAGTCATTCAGGAGACCGGGGACTGAACAGATCAGGGACCTAACTGCCTGAAGGGAGAGGCCTGGGATTAGGGAGATTGTCAGCAGGTAGTGGGCTCTTCCTCCCTAGCCCTCCAGTTGCCCGGGTATGGGGGCAGCATGTGGCTGGAGGGCAGGGCTAGATTGAACCAAATTTGGGGTTTGGCAGACAAAAAAAAACAGAGGGGGAATGCTGAAGGAGGTGATTATAATGACAGGATTGTGGGAGTTGAGCTGAGCAAGAGGGGAAGGCAGGATGAGAGATGGCGGGCACCAAGGACTGGAAACGTGGGCGGGGTCATGCGCTGGAGGCCATGTGTTTTGGCGGGCCCAGGAAATGAGTTAGAAACGGAGGAGGAAGTGATGGGGCTCGGAGTATGGAGGAGATGCAGTTTTGTTTAACGGTGAGGTCACTAACCAGGAGAACGGTGGCTGAGGTGGGGGGAGGGCAAGGTCATTTTGAATGAGGGGTCAAGGGCGCTCCTACTCAGCTGGACAGTGGGATGACTAAGAACAATGTCCAAGGTGGCTGGTCAGTGACTTCTGCCACCACCCATATCTTGAGATACTCCCAAGAGGATTTCCACCTCCCGCTCCAGTAGCATGAGTCCCAGAGGCTGTGCCCAACGAGGAGAGGGGGGACCTGGGTCTTCTGGGAGGGCACAGTAGCTCTTTTGGACCAGCGGCTCCCGGAGGCCGTGGAAGATCCTCAAGATTCATTTTGCTTCCCCTGCCAGACATTTGGTGACCGCGTTCTCTACCCCGCCTCCTGGGTCGTTCCACTTTTTGTGGCGTTTTCGACCATCGGCGCTGCGAATGGGACCTGTTTTACAGCGGGCAGGTAGGGGACCCCCAGTGGCGCTCTCCTGGGCTGGGGAGGACGCAGCCCAGCCGATTCCACACTTGAAGTCCTAGGTCCCTGGGACTCTGCCAGGCTAACCCCTCGTGGCCTAAGTAGGATCCGGAGCCACAGGAGGGAAGGGGCATGATCCCACACGGCACCCCCGCAAACCTGCACTATGGGGTCGGATGTGGCTGCCCGCAGCCCCAGCACTGTCACCTCAGTTTATCTCATATGAGGGGGGCCAATGCTGCCAACTCAGCACAGGCAGAGGGAAGTGACAGTGGGTGAATGAGGCCTGGATTTCCGCATGGTATTCTTTATGTTGTATTTTTTCACTGTTTTTCTTCATTTTAATATACATGCAGATTTGACCGGGAATTATCACACTTTCCCGTAAATGGCCAGAAATTAATATTTAATAATATTAGGTTTGCAGGCCATGTAAGTCTCCATCACAACTCCTCAGCTCAGTCTTTGCAGCACAAAAAGCAAAAAGCTATGGTTATGTCCTGATAAAACTACACATAAACAGGTGGAGTTTGCCAACACTCCAGACCCAGTTTCAACAGCTGTGTTGCAGCTTGATGTAACAAATCCTCCACTCAGAGGCTGGGTGTGGGCTGCTTCAGTAAAAACCGCTGCTGAGAACATTCTGGGACATGTCTGTGCCCAGTGTCCAGAAGGGATATATCTCTGAGTGATAGTGCCACATATGGGCCGTAGAATCATTCTTTGAATCTATCAGGGTACATATAGGGCTATTCCTCTAACTGTGTTCTTTTTCAAAAGCATTTCAGGGGCTGGGGTTGTAGCTCAGTGGTAGAGCACATGGCTAGCACGTGTGAGGCACCGGGTTTGATCCTCAGCACCACATAAAAATAAATAAAGGTGTTGTGTCCATCTATAACTAAAATATTTTTTAAAAAAGCATTTCAGGATGGGGATGCAGATCAGTGATAGAGCTCTTGCCTTGCATGCATGAGGCTTGAGGTTCTAACTCCAGCAGAGTGAAACAAAACAAAACAAAAAACCTCAAACCACAAAAAACTAATCTAGATTCTTTGTATTTCTATATGAAATTTATTTATTTTTTCTTGGTACTGGGGAGTGAACCCAGGGGCACTTAACCATTGAGCCGCATCCCCAACCCTTTTTTATGTTTTTTATTTTGAGACAGGGTCTCACTAAGTTGCTTAGGGCCTCATGCTAAGTTGCTGAGGCTAGCTTTGAACCTCCTGCGTCAGCCTCCTGAGTTGCTGGGATTACAGATGTGTGTCACTGCACCCACCTTCTTTTATTTCTAATTGACAATAATGGTATATATTTATGGGATACAAGGTGATACATTTATAAATTGTGAAATGGGCAAATTAGGTTAGTTAACACCTCATCTCACATACTTATCATTTCTTTGTAATGACAACACTTAAAATCCATTCTTAGCAACCTTGAAGTATATGTTGTTATTATTTTGCAGCACAGAAGATTGAACCCAGGGCCTCACACATGCTAGGCAAATGCTTGAGTCCTGAGCTACACCCAGCCTAACATGTACTTTATAATTAACTATAGTTTCCTTGTGTGCCATAAATCACCAGAACTTTCTCCTCCTGAAACTGTACCTGTTGACCTTTTCCCTGCCCTTGCACCACATCCCCAGCTTCTGATAACCTCTATTCTACCTTCTACCCCTGTGAGTTCAAATTTTCAGATTCCACGTATACATGGTTTGCATTTCTCTGATTAGTGATGTTGAACATTTGTTCCATGTAGACCTGTTGGGTCTTTTGCACGTCTTCCTTTTTTTTTTAGTTGTTGATAGACCGTTATTTTTCATTTTATATGCAGTGCTGAGAATCAAACTCAGTGCCTCACACATGCTAGGCAAGTGTTCTACCACTAAGCCACAACCCCAGCCCCAGCACGTCTTCTTTTGAAACATGTCTGTTCAGGGCCTTCGCCTGTTTTTATTTTTTAATTTTTGTAGTTGTAGATGGACAGATTGCTTTTATTTTATTTGTTTATTTTTACGTGGTGCTGAGGATCGAACCCAGTGCCTCACACATGCGGGGCAAGCGTTCTGCCATGGAGCAACAGCCCCAGCCCTTTTGCCTGTATTTAATAGGGTTGTTTTCTTGTAACTGAGTGTTTGAGTTCCTTTCATGTTTTGAAGATAAGCCCCTTAACTGATGTATAATCTCCAACTGGAAGGTGGTCTCTCCACTGTTGGTTTCCTCTGCCATGCAGCTTTTTACTGTGATGTAACCCAGCTTGTCCAATTTTGCTTTTGTTACTTGTGTTTTGGGGTCATATGCAAGAAATCATTGCTGGGACCAATGCCTGGTAGCTAATCTGTTGTTTTCTTCTAGTAATTTTACGGTTTCAGGTCTTGCTTTTAAGTCTTTGGTCCCTTTTGACTTGATTCTTGTATAAAGGGTGACAAAAGGGACCAATTTTGATTCCTCTGTATATAGATAGCCAGTTTCCCTATTTCTATATGATATTAGGATCAGCTTGCCAATTTCTAAAAAAACGTCTTTGAGAATTTTGATCTGGGCTGTTTTGGCTTATTTCACTTAGCATAATGATTTCTAAAGCCATTTTATGTTGTTGTAAATGATAGAATTTGAATTTGGGAAAGGCTGCCATCTTGTAAGTATTGATTCTTTGAGGTCCTACGCATGAATTGTCTGTTTTCTTAATTTTTTTCAAAAATGTTTTCAGTAGTTTTTAAATTGTAAATGGATACAATACCTTTATTTTATTTATTTATTTTTATGTGGTGCTGAGGATGAAACCCAGTGCCTCACACATGTGAGGCAAGAGCTCTACCACGGAGCACAACCCCAGCCCCTTGAGTAGCTTTTAATATATAGTTTTTGCACCTCTTTGGTCACATTAATTCCAAAGTATTTCATATTTTTATGCTATTATAAATGCATTTTAAAAGTTTAAAAAGTTGTTTCCAATAGGTTTTTTTTTTTTTTTTTTTTGGTACTGGGGATTGAACTCAGAGGCACTTGACAACCGAACCACATCCCCAGCCCTATTTTTATATTTTATTTAGAGACAGGATCTAAGTTACTTAGTGCCTTGCTTTTGCTGAGGCTGGTTTTGAATTCATGATCCTCCTGCCTCAGCCTCCTGAGCCATTGGGATTACAGGCGTGTGTCACTGTGCCAGGCTAGTATATATATTTTTAAGAGCTCATCATGTTGTTCTAAGTGGCAGAATATTTTTTTAAAGGCTGAATAGTATTGATCTGTTAAAACCTCACCCTTGTAATTGTACAATCCAGCTATTTTTTTAACATGACAGTAGAATGTATTTTGACAAATTATACATACATAGAGTATAACTTACTCTATTTAGGATCCTCCTCTTGTGGTTGTACATGATGTGGAGTTACCTGGTATGGTGTATTCAAATACAAAGCTAGGAAAGTTATGTCCAATTAACTCTACTGTTTTCCTATTCCTCTCCCCACTCCCTTCCCTTGGTTTCTCTTTGTCTAATCCTATGGTTTTTTATTATTCCCCTCCCCACCCCTTTTTTGGGTTAGCATCCACAAATCAGAGAGAACATTTGGCTTTGGGTGTTTTGGGATTGGTTTATTTTGCTTAGCATGATATTCTCCAGTTCCATCCATTTACCAGTAAATGACGTTATTTCATTTTTCTTTATGGCTGAGTAATATTCCATTGTGTATGTATACCACATTTTCTTTATCCATTCATCCACTGAAGAACACTTAGGTTGTTTCCATAGCTTGGTTATTGTGCAACTCGGCTATTTTGGTGGATCTGTAAAGCAGTTCCAATTCTAGAACACACTCATCACCCCAAAAAGTTCCCTCATGCTTAAGTACAGTTACTTTTTTGCAGTGCTGGGGATTGAACCCAGGGTCTTGTGCTTGTGAGGAAAGCACTCTACCAACTGAGCTATATCCCCAACCCTAGTACAGTTACTCTTTACTTCAACCTTCATCTCTAGACAGATATGCTCTTTCTGTAACCTTGCTTTTTCTAGACAGTTCATCATTTGCAGCTGACTTCTTTCAGGTAGCAAAACGTTTTTGAGGCTCATCATGTTGTAGTATCAGTTCATTCCTTTAATTGCTGAATAGTATTCCATTATATGGATTTACCACTTTTACCCATTCACCAGTTGATGAACAAATGAATTAACTAGTTTTGACTGTTACGCAGTGCTGCTGTGAACATTTACGTGTTCTTTAAAATTTTTTTAGTTGTAGATGGACACAGTACCTTTATTTTATTTATTTATTTTTATGTGGTGCTGAGGACCAAACCCAGTGCCTCACACGCTAGAAAGGCACTCTACCACTCAGCCACAACCACGGCCCTCTATGTGTTTTAGTATGGACAAACATTTTCATTTCTCTCTGGTAAAAACTTCTAGGAATAGAATTGCTGGGTCATATATTAACTTTATGATTAACTTAATTTTTGGTTAAAAGACAATGCAAATGTTTATTTAAAGCTGTGGAGCTGCCAAGTCTCAGTTGAATTAAATTTTCACCATATAATTTTGTGTTTGGGATGGAAAAATAAGCCACTTATATTTTCAAAGCACCGACATGGTAGGCTAGGGTGTAGTTCAGTACGAGAGACATGCTTAGCATACACAGGCCTGGGGTTCAATCCTCCAAAAAATAAACCAGCCAACCAACCAGCTGGTATGGTACATTAATATTCAACAAGACTTGGTTTATTTTCTTAGTAGTTTACAAAATTATGTTTAACCCCTTCTGTTATGCCTATTAAAATATTTAATGACAAAGCAAGTGTAAGAAAATAAAAACAAGATGTATTTTGCCCTGTGTAAACAATACATCATAAATTAAGACTTTCAAAGAAACTACCAAACTTTTTCTTTTTTGTTTTAATTTTTATTTTGGTTCATTGTACACAAATGGGGTACAACTCTTGTTTCTCTGGTTGCACACGGAGTCGCACCATTTGCGTAATCATACGTGTACATAGGGTAATGATGTTTGTCTCATTCTGTTATTTTCCTCCCCCCACCCCTCATTTTCCTCTATACCATCCTCCTTCCTCCATTCTTGCTCCCTCCCACCCCCGTTATGTGTCATCATCCACCTGTCGGAGAGATCATTCGGCCTTTGGTTTTTCCAAGTGGTTGTTTCATTTACATTTGTACAAGCCACATGTGAGGGTTCCAGTTTCCCCACAGCCTTCAGCAACACATGGGCTCACCCCCACCCCCAGAGCCTTGCATTCGGCAGTGCTCTACCACTGACCTTCAACTCCCATTCCCCACTACCCCCATACTTTTTTTTTTTTTTTTTTTTTTTTTTTTGCGGTTCTGGGGATTGAGCCCAGGGCCTTGGCCTTGTACTTGCAAGGCAAGCACTCTACCAACTGAGCTATCTCCCCAGCTGCCCGCCCCCATACTTTTTTGAGCATAAAAAGAGTAGGATTTATTCAAGTGAGAAGAGACAGGACTCCTGCAGGGCAAGAAGGGCCCTAGTAGGGGTTGCTCCCACCCCTTTTTATTTTTTGAGACAGTCTCACTAAGTTGCTGAGGCTGGCCTTGAACTTTTGATCCTCCTGCCTTAGCCTCCCAGGTACCTGGGATTACAGGTGTGTGCCCAGCATAAATGCGAATGTTTTACATCCAAGGATTCAACCAACCATAGATCAAATATGTTCAGAAAAAAAATGTATCTGTATTGAACATGTACAGACTTTTGTCATTATCATGTCTATACAGTATAACACCGATTTACATAGTATTTAAACTGCACTAGGTATTATAGAGATGACTGAAAGTCATCTTCACTGAAACTAAGTATATGCAGGGATGTGGGATGTGTGCAGAGTGTATGCAAACAATACTTTTGATGTAAGGGAACAGAGCCTCTGAGCATTTTGGAATCTGCAGGGGTCCTGGAACCAATCCCCTAAGGATCCAGAGGGATGACCATATATATTTTTTGAGGGGGGATGAGAAATGGGGTCTCACTATGTTGCCTAGGCTGGTCTTGAACTCTTGGGCTCAAGTGGTGCCCCCATCTTCACCTCCCAAGTAGGGGGGCTACAGGTGCGTGCCACTACACCTGGTTGTATATAATTTTTATGAACAAAATCTAAGAATTTCCCACAATGGCTTTGTTTTAATCAGCTTTTTAGCTGCTGTGACCCACAGACCTGACAAGAACAATTTTAGGAGGAAAAGTTTATTTCGGGGCTGTTTCAGAGTCCTCAGTCCACAGATAACTATTTCTTGGGGCTCAAGGTGAGGCAGAACATCATGGTGGAAGGGTGTGGCAGAGGAAAGGAGCTCAGGGCACCAGGAAGCAGCTCAGCTCACAAAACATATACCCTTAAGGCATATGTCCACCACTGGTGTCCCAATGACCACCTCCTCCAGCCACACCTGCCTACCTACAGTCACCACTCATTAATCCCTATCAGGGGATGAACACACTGATTGGGTTAAGGCTCTCATAACCAAATCATTCACCTCTGAACCTTGCGTTGTGTCACATAGGAGCTTTTGGAGGACGCCTGTATCTGAACCACAACAGGCTTCCATTTTTATCTCACACGAATAAACCTTCTTTCTGCCTTCCAAGATGATTTAAGTGCTGACCTGTGCTTTCCCCTAGCATTCTACTTTAGCTCTTTGATCAGTGTGGAAAGTAGTTTGAGGTGAGGCCTGTCTCCCTTTCTTTTTCAAACCTTTACCTGTCATTCCAACATTATTTATCCTTTCTTTCCCTTACTGGTTAGAATTGCCACTATTATCATTCCCATATGTTCCTGGTTCACTTGGTCTGATAGGTTCTTTTCTGTGCTTTTATTGTATTTATGAGAACATTCTATAGCTTTGAAGTGTGAAATCTGGTAGGCCTAGGACCACCATGCCAGACTTCTCGCCTATTCAGCATAGAGGCACTTACGCTTTGTCCAGGTGCATTCTGATTGTGTGGAACTGATATATTTATGGAGAACTAAAAAATTGAAAGTGAGCACACAGTATTCTTTTTTCTCCCTTCAGGTCAACTCCTTCCTGCCTGTTTCCACTGCCTTTTTCTGGAAATCAACTTAAAAACCATGTTGGTATCATTTCAAAGTTCAAGTGTGTATTTCTAAACGGATGGGTCTTTTTGGCCTTTATATTCCTGACAACTAGTCTCACTTCCTCCTGGTCTCAGCATATGGTCTTTATGGCATCAGTTCTTTGAAGTTTTAGAGCTTGTTTTGTTGGCTCACTAAAGAGTTCATTTGCTACAGTCTTAAAAATAGCGTTTCTAGAACTGTCTCTAGATTTTTATATCAAGTCTGCGACTTGTACTGTTCCAACTGCCCACTTTAACAGCCTTTGCCAAGATTTCCCTTCGTTCCCAGGGCACCTGGTTTTTGTCATCCTTCTTATCACTTCTCGGTGTTCCGTTCTTTTTTTCCCATAGGAACTATCTGCTTTACACCTTCAACTTTCTTTTGTCTGCTATTGCTGCATCAGCTATCCTGAGGCTGTTTTTGGTAATGTCCCATCCTTTTTTATCAACCTGTCAGTGTCACTGGGCTCTTTGAACAAATCCAGAGTCTCTAGTAACTGAATGTGTTTACATTTCAAGTGATTGCTGATGCAACTGAATGAATTTCTAACATATTTCTATGTGTCTTCTTGGCTTCAAAATAATCTTATCAAGTTGTTATATCTAGTAAATTTCTTTAGTCCTATTATTCTTCTGATGTGAAAGTTATACATCTATTCTTTTAATGATCACCCTAAAATAGAACACGAGTGTCTAGAATAGTATCAGTATTTCAGTTCCCTTCCCTCTTGCAATGACTCTCTTCTTCATGTTGTCTAGTACATCAGTTATATCTTATTGCACTTCCAAGAAATGTTTGTCAATACAAAACAAACCAAAAAAAAAACCTAGCCCAATATTTATCTACGCACTTCTCTTTCCTTAACACTGTTTCTTAAGTCTTGTTTTTCCATAGACTCTAATAGTTTCCAGTGAGGATTGGACAGTAAAGGTCTCAGAGCTAAATGTCTCATAGCTTATCTAAAACTGTATTTATTTTGCCATTCATCTTGAATGCTAGTTTAGCTACAGAATTCAAATCTGAAAATGTTTCATCATTTTAAAAATATTCTTATGATATATACTATTGTTCTCATGTTCCAATTCTATAGTTCATCTCTTAAATTCAGATGCTCTTAAGACTTTGATTTTTTTTTCCTTCTACTATAACACATCTGGGTATACTTTGTCTTCTGCAGGACTATGTTCAGTTTGGGGACTCACAGTGGAGTTGTTTTTTTTTTTTTTTTTTTTTTGGTGGTACAGGGTGGGGATTGAACCCAGGGCACTCTACCAGGGCGCCACATCCCCAGCCCTTTTATTTTTACTGATTCTTTTAGTTACACATGACAGAATTCATTCTGACATAATTGCACAAGCTTGGCATGACAGGGTTTCACTAAGTGGCTCAGGCTGGCCTCAAACTTATGATTCTTCTGCCACAAGCAGCTGGGATTACAGGCATGCACCTCTGTGCCTGTTTTTCAATTTTATAAAAATCCTCTGCTCTTTGAATTTGCCTTTTCCCCACTCACTGAGGATCGTGGTGTCTTCTTACTTTCCCATCCACATTTGCATCTCTCTGTTCTTTGTGCTTACATCTAACTTACAACTTACTTTTTCACTTGTATCTAATTGAATTCTTAATTAGGGCAACTTTTCCTTTAGCAATTCTGTGCAGTTTCTCCCTGTTTTCTTTATCTTTTAAACACAGTCTTTCAGATTACTGAACTATCAGTTTTGGGGAGAACTGAGTGCCCATTTTTTTGTCTGCTAATCCACTCTTATTATTTGGTTTGGGGATTGCACCCAGGGGCAGTCAACCACTGAGCTACGTCTCCAGCCCTTTTCATGTTTCATTTAGAGACAGGGTCTTGTTAACTTGCTGAGGCTGGCTTTGAACTCACAATCCTCCTGCCTCAGCCTCCCGAGGTACTAGGACTACAGGCGACTGCCGCTGCACCTGGCTAATTCACCCTTAATTTGCTTGACCTTTTAGAATATAGGCCTTCCGGTGGCTTGGCTTTTGCATGCACAAGGCACTTCTGAGTTTGCCTCTGTCCAGTTTGCCCCAGCCACTGGGGTTACTTGGCCTTGGACTAGTTTTTACACATTTCTTGCAGTCCTTTCAGGACTCAGAGCAGGCATTTCCTCTTAAAAGGGCCTCCCCACTACCCATGCCTTGGTAACTCCATTGTGCCAGATGCAACCCTCGCAGGCACATTTGGCCACCTCAATTACTCCTCCCAACTCACTCCCCTCCAGAGGACAGATTTCCACCTGAAGACACCAGTCACCACTCGGTTCCCTTCTCTTTGGTCTCATTAGTGACTCAGTGAGTGCCACGTGCTTGTTCTTTCAGACTCATTTACGTTGCAGGCCGGGAAGGCCACATGCTTAAAGTGCTCTCCTACATCAGCGTCAGGCGCCTCACTCCAGCCCCTGCCATCATCTTCTATGTAAGTATGAATCCTGCCAGGACACCAGCTACCCTAAAGGGAGGAGTTTCCTCAGTTCAGGTGGTGAAGCCAATCTGCTATTGCTAAACTCCATGGTTTTTAAATGAGGTAGATTCCCTTATTCCTTGACATCACACACACACACACACACACTTAAGACAATTCAATTTACCCGACTTCTCCTTTTTCTGAATTTATCTGTGAAAGACATTGAATCTTCCAAGCTTGTACCTTCCCTATTCTTACATGCATGTGCATTTGTCTGTTCTGGGTCCCTGGTACCAAGCTTATAAAAGCCCACTAGGTTACAGGGAGAAGAAAACTTTACAAAGTTCAACAGATAATCATCTCTCACTATGGTCTACTAGTGAGATAATTTCTTGGAAGTTATGAGGTCTTTGGCTTCTTCCAGTTGGAGTTTCTGCAACTGTTCTGGGCACCCAGAAAGTACTTAGATCCCTGGTTTAGGGCCAGGCCACTCTCCCCAGCTCCAGAGAACCCTCTTCTCCATGACTATGCTCACTCTGAAGATGGGAAACAGGCCCAGATACAGGGCAAGGGCCAGGGCCAGGCAACTAGTGCCTTCAAGATCAGACTTGAGTTTCATAGTCAAGGGGCTCTTGTTCATGAAGAAAACTGTCTGGTAGGTAAGTTAAATTCATTATTCTGAAGCCAGCACAATACACACATATAATTTGTTTTTCCTTGCTTAAAATCACCCCTTCAAAGACTCAAAAATTGTTCAGTTCTTCTTGTCAGGCTTCAAAGAGAACAGCTGTGGTAGCCACAGTCAGGGATAACGCAACTATACAGGGATACCTGGGAAGTTTCTTTCATGTTACAATGTTTATCTGCAGGAAAAACTGTTTATCAGTCTTTTGTGAAGAGATATTTTTATGTGCTAATGACCTAAGAATTCATTCTTCTTCCTATTAGGGTATCATAGCAACCATTTATATCATCCCTGGTGACATAAACTCCTTAGTTAATTATTTCAGTTTTGCTGCATGGCTGTTTTATGGGCTGACGATTCTAGGACTCATTGTGATGAGGTTCACAAGAAAAGACTTGGAAAGACCTATCAAGGTAAGTTTAGTGCATGAATGTTGTAAGCATTTTAAAAATTAGAGACAACTATTGCAAATGCTAGGGCAATCTTTCTCTTCCAACCTGATTACTCTGTTTTCTATTACATTTTAGAGGGGCGTTCACATCTTACTGCATTTCATATGATAGTTTATGATCCAATTAGCCACTTTTGTCATCCATTTTATTAAGCTGTTAGTAATGCCTGTGACCCTTTCTCTAACCAAAGCAACAAGTCCAGTTCTGACAGTCCCAGCGTCTCTCAGGCTTTCGCTTTTCACACAATGATGGGGGCTCTGGACTGTTCCTGTTCACCTTTACAATCTGCTTTGGGCTCCTTTTCCACTCTCTTGATGGCTGGTGTGCCTACATACCAATGAGAGGAAGCAGAGTTTAATTTACTTTGCTATTTAATTCTTATGGTAATAGAAAAGCACAGATAACCTGCCTGGAGCCTGGCACCTCTACCTCATTCACAGGTGAGATCAGGGTGGCAGTATAGATTTTTAATCTGCACAAAACCACTCATAAAAATAGAGCCACAAGAACAGCAGAGGGAAAACCCTGTAGCCGCCATCTTCAACAGAAGGGAAGAAATGAAGCATTGCCACAGACCTAACTGGGTGAAGTACCATGAGCCCCAGGGCACACACGCCCCAGGAGAGGCTCACTGGATAGGATTCCCAGTAGGAAGATTTGAGAACCAACAGTGGACGTTAGAGAGCAGGGTTGTGATGTCCTAACCTTGCCACGATCCTAGAAACTCCCCACAAAACCTCCTTTCCAGAAGGACAGAAGCGTCCCCTGCACCACTGAAGACATCAGTTACAGCTGATAGGAACAGAAGCCACACTGAGTGTGCAAGAACATCGGGTCCCAGGAAGTGGAGCTGGTATACATACCTCCCCACCCGGGAGTGAGGTGCAGAGAGAGTCCATGTTTTGTTAGGACTTCAAAACATCATTTCGAAAACCAAAATAACTTCAGAAATAAAGAGCAAGCAAGAAGGAAGAGAAGGAACAAGATGGCGAAGGATCATGTCAGGAAATGGAGGACCTGAAGAAGAAAATGAAAAATTCCAAACAGAATAAAGAGGATTTGAGAGAAAATAAGGAGACAGGAACAAGGAAGTTCTGATACATGTATGATTGGAGTCCCCAAAGGAAAGAATGAAATTAACCAGAATTCTAAAAACTAAGTTGAAAACTATTTCCTCTGGTGGGAAGGCTGGCTGCAGGGCCGGCTCCACCATTCAACCAGGGTAGTGAAAGGCATGCAGCACATGGAGTGTACTATTACATGAGCCCTCCTGAGCAATCACCCAGAGAATGAACTTCTGGAACCAGAAAGTCATTGGCATAAGGTAAATATACTTAACTACAGAACTGAGGCTAAAGGATGAGAGAACCGTGACAGAAATAAGTCAGACATAAAGTTATATAAACACACACTAGGGGTGGGGATGCAGTTCAGAGGTAGAGTGCTTGGCTAGCACATAAGGCCCTGGGTTCAATCCCAGCACTGCCGAAAAAATGAATAAAATAAAAAAATAAAGTAAGCATGATGAAATCAATAGCTTTCATGCAGAAGAGAGCCAATGTAAAGATAATTTCCTCTCAAACAGAACCACAAAAAACAAAACCACTCATTGGCTTCATAGGAGGTTAGAGCTATAGATGGAAAACTGCATAATACTCCTGAAAGAGTTTGCAACGGAAATTTGGACAAATGGAAATTCATACATGTTACTGGACAGGAAAACTTAGTATCGTAATGATGTCAGTGTTCCCTAAATTAATTTAGATATTTAAATATAGTTTCAACATATAAAAAATAAAAACAAAATAAACACATACAATTGCAATAGAAATACCATGTTTTTTTTTTTTTCTGGAGATACATAATTCCTAAGTTCATACCGAAGAACAAATAAGCAAGAATATCCAGGAAAACATTAAAACACAAGAGCGTCATTAAATATTTAAATATTATGGTGCTATTGCATGAAAACAAGTTTCTTTGTAAATTTATAAATTTAGAAAAATCTCCCAGGACTCAAAATCCAGAAGTAATAAGGGAAAAAAATGATAAACAGAACCCTAACAAAGTAAAAAAAAAAAAAAATTCATGTCTTTAAAAAAGAAACGTATACATGTAATAATAAGGGAAGTTCTGGAAGTAATATTACACACACACACAAAGGGTAACATCATTAACATATAGAGTTCCTAAAGACAGAGATGAGAGATATCAGCATGTGAAAGAAAAATATGAAGAGATACAAAAAAGACAGTTCAAAGAAAATTGCAATGACACTTAAAAATGTAAACAAAGAAAAAACAACCCAACAAAGCTCAACTTTGCTTCTAATAAGAGAATGCATGCCAAAATTGTAATGAGATACTATTTCTTGCCTATCAGATGGGCAGAAATCCCAAAGCTTGACTCCGTTGTTGGAAGCACGCAGAAGAGCCCTCTCACACACTGCTAGTACAATAAATAGCACAGTCGTCATGGAGGGAAATCTGACAGTCTCTAGCAAATTGATATATATTTTTTACCCTCTGACCCAGTCATCTCATTTTGAAGTGATCTATCCCAAAATGAAACTGGCAGAAATATGAAATATACACAAGGTTCTTTCTCATAGCATTGTTAACAGCAAAAGGTTCAACACAACCCAATGTCAATTAATAGAAGATGGATTGAATGAACTACGGTATATCCACATAAAGTAGTGTGCAACAGTAAAAGATGAATGATTTCAAAATTTTTGTATTACTATGGCATTACCTCTGCAGTATACTAAAGGAAAAAAGCAAGGTGCAAACCTGTCTATTATGCAAGTTGCATGAACGTGTGTATTCATGTTTGTGCACGTGTTTATTCCCAAAAAGAAACAATGGAAGAATAAAGCAAAGTCAAGAAAAGTAAAAAACTGTAATATTAAAAAATAAAAATGAGGGCTGTGATTGTGGCTCAGTGATAGAGGGCTTGCCTATTAGCACGTGTGAGGCACTGGGTTCCATTCTCAGAGCCACGTATCAATAAGTAAAATAAAGGTCCACTGACAACTGAAAAAATATTTAAAAATAAATTTAAAAAAATGAAATCTAAAGAGGAAAAATGAATCCCTAAAAATTGAAAACAAATGAAGATAAACCTTAGTCTATAACAAGTAGGTGACATAACCAAATAGAGAATTACTAGAATATTAAAAGAATATTAAATAATTATTAGAATTGTACATACTATAATTTAGAATAACCAAACAGTTGATGAAGTTCTTCACTGTAGATAATTAAGATAATAAAGGGAACAGATCTTCCTTTTGGGCTATGTTTTGTGGTTAAAAAGAACTGCAAAAAAAAAAAAAAAAAAAAAGTCTTTTTTACTTTTGGTACTGGGGATTGAACACAGGGTGCTTAATCACTGAGCCACATCCCCAACCCTTTTTTACATTTTATTTAGAAACAGGGTCTTGCTAAGTTGCTTAGGGCCTTGCTAAGTTGCTGAGGATGGCTTTGAACTTAACAATCCTCCTGCCTCAGTTTCCTGAGCCACTGGGATTATAGGTATGTGCCACTGCACCCAGCTTACAAAA
Source organism: Sciurus vulgaris (assembly GCF_902686455.1). Taxonomy (NCBI): domain Eukaryota; kingdom Metazoa; phylum Chordata; class Mammalia; order Rodentia; family Sciuridae; genus Sciurus; species Sciurus vulgaris. The sequence continues at coordinate 41,737,990 of NC_136478.1, read as the reverse complement.
AGAAAATATTCTTAAGCTTCATAGTTGTACTTATAATAATACTGGTATACTTATTTTTAAATGTCTTACAGTTACATTGTAAGATAAAGCAAATGACAAAGTTAAAGTTGTTAAGAAATAAGATTTCAGAAACAAGGAAAAAAATACAGGTCTAAATTAAAGGAAGGAAAAAACTCCCATGTAATCTTATATTTGAACTAAAAGTATCTGTATGAATTCATCAAAATTTTTCCCTTCTTGAAAAAGTATCTTATCTGTGTTCTTGTAAAAGAACGAGTACTCCAACTGCCCAAATTACAGTCTTCTAATGCCATTTCTCACTAAAAGGATACAGAGTTCCCTGCAGAGAGGGATGAATCCAGGTCTGGCACATCCTGGCCACCAGAAAGCAGTAAAAACTTCCCAAGAGATCTGCGATCACACAGCCAATGTCGAATGGAACATTGAAGAGTGACTACACAGGCTTGAAACTCACAAACATGTAACAGTCCAGGAATGTTTGAGTCCCCACTGGTGGTCTCAAGCACCTGGTCATTCTAAAAATCTAGAAGTAAAAAGAATCAAGCATTTATGCTGCTTTTCCTGTATAAACTGCCATTCAGAATAACCAAATAGTTGATGAAGTTATTTGCTGTAGACAATTAAGTCTAGAAGGAAAGAGAGAAATATTACCATTTTGCAACCCCTGATGAAATCATGAATTGAGGCAACATCAGCAGTGAGGTTAAAATCATTAAAGCTTTAGTTTTAGTTTTGGTTTACAACGATGAAAAATTAGCAAGAAAGTTACAATGGTGAGGTTGGACTGGTCTGTCTCCAGACCTGCTGGTGGATATCAGCACTTCAAAGGTGGGACAATCAGACATTATGTGCCTCATGAATATCACAAAAGGACATGCACTACTCCAACTGTGAAGCGTTCTTGCTTCTACATCAGCTGCTTTACAGGATATGGGAGAGAAGAGCAAGTTAAATGACACCTGGAGGAAGCAATCACAAAGCTGGAATTAAACACTGTTCAGGTGAAATCATCCACTTCCCCCGAGGAATCAGTGGCAAGATAAAAAAGGAGGGGAGGGAATTCTCTTGTTAAAAACAGGAGGCCTGGGGCTGGGTTGTGGCTCAGTGGTAGAGCGCTTGCCTGGCATGTGTGAAGCACTGGGTTCAATTCTCAGTGTCTCATATAAATAAACGAATAAAAATAAAGGTCTAGCAACATCTAAAAAATATTTAAAGAATAAAATGAACAACAACAAAAAAATAGGAAGTCTTCACTGATTAGAGATGCATACTCAACATTTTACAGTGCCTGTGCTGCCTGTTTTAGGAAAAACGAAGCTGGAGTAGATGAAATGACTGGCTAAATTACATAAAAATTCCTGAAACTGGAGGAAGGGTTCAGAGAGTTCATTCTACTCTTTTCTGTTGTTTTTAATGAAATTTTTTAAAAAGAAAATGCACAAGACCAAAAATGACACCTTGCTATCTTGTTTACAGGTGCCCATTTTCATCCCCATCTTGGTGACTCTCATAGCTGTGTTTTTGGTTCTGGCCCCAATCATCAGTAAGCCTGCATGGGAGTATCTCTACTGTGTGGTGTTCATACTGAGCGGCCTTATATTTTACTTCCTTTTTGTCTACTACAAGTTTGGATGGGCTCAGAAGATCTCAAGTAAGTACCAACAGAAGGCCCATTGTGCCACCTTCCCTCACCCGTCCTGCTTCCACCCACACTTCCTATGACAGGCTCTCACATGGACAGCAGATTTCACCTCCTCTTCAGAGAACACAAGGTGCTTTTCCCTCTATGCCGCCTCTGGGTCTGCCCCCAGTCTCCTTTGTTCCTGTAAATTACTCTTAACAAGCAGGAAGGAAAAGCACCATTTTCTTTTCATTTGTAAAATACACTTAAGAGAAAATTTATCATTCAAACCACTGTTGGGTGGATAGTTCCACAGGGTCCAGAATATTCATGTCCTATATCTCATCTTGCCAGATTCTGTGTGGCCATCACCTAAGAGGCTCAATGGTATCCCCACCAAATACCCCAAAAGTAATGGGAGTTAGGACAGGGAATTGGGACAAGGGCCTGAGCCTTCCCATGCTGAGGTCACATCTCATGTCAGGATTCTGCATCCTTATCCTCGTTATTTTGGACAAGAGTTGGTTAAAAACTTAGCTATGTTAGCCTCTTTTGGTTCTAAAAAGAAAGCACTGTGCAAAAATGTATCAAAAGAAAATTCTAAACTTACCTATTTCTTAAACTCTGTAACTACATTCATTCGCCAGTGTTTTATCTTCTATAGCAAATGCAATCGTAAGAAACCCCACTTGCCTTCAAAGCCACCTGAGCATCCTCACCAGGCAGTGAGGTGATCAATGGCCTGTTTTCTTCCCTATATTGGGAGTCTCTTTCAGACCAGAACTTGGCTGTGTACAATGTAATCCTGAATGGAGCAGCCTGACATCCAACATTCATTCAATGAGTATATGTGATTAACTACCTAACTCTTCCCTGCAGCTGTTCAGCCTGTCAGAACAGGAAAGAGGCTCACCCCCTTAGGCTTTCCTATGGTTTTTATTTATACAACTGCAAGTTAGGAAGAATACACACAGTATGAAAGAACAGAAGTCAACTGGTTGCCAGGGAAGTTGATTTGGGATTCCAGGTGCAAGTAACAGGGCTCAGCGTTCCTTTTTTTTTGTCTTGAGTAAGTCAGAGCCTCTACCCATTTCCTCAGCTGTGGAATCTCGTACCATCACTTACCTGCCAGTCGTGTTTAGAACCAGAGAAAGGCTATTTCCTGTTGGTTAGCAAAGTGAAAACAAAGCACAACATGGATATTATTTCCACCAAAGTCCTTTTCCTTTCCTGAAACAGCTCCCTTCACCTCCAATCTCTTTATTCCAGTCTCAACCCTAAGCTGAGAAAGACAGGCTACAGGCACATGACTACAGAAAGGAAAGGAAGTCATTCAGAAAAAACAGCCACTCTCTTCATGCTTCTGAAATGAACTTTGGTTTGACCACATTGATGGAGAACCTAGCCAGGATGATGGGCAACCTGATGGTACAAAATGCAACCCGCTTCTCAGCTCTAGGATGCTAAACCAAGTTGCTCCTTCCAAAAACTGATAATATCTCGGGTCAAGGTGGTTAAAAAATAATAATAGCAGCCATTTTTATTTTAGACAAAACAGTTTTAGTGACTTCAGATTGGTCAATGCTTGGCAGTAAATACATACACATACTTGAGTCACTTCTATTTTTTCTGCAGTGTAAATTGGAAGCAAAAAACTATTTAGCTGGTTCCTAATTCTTTAATAGGAAATAATTTCTAAAGAACCAATGCAGCTATCAGGAGGGTTCTGATTAACTCTGAACACCAGGTGTCACCTGAGTGCAGGTCCTAAAAAGTGACCTATCACCAGAGTAAGAACAGAACCACTGCTTAGCAGAGACAGGGAGACCTTTTAGTCATGTGTTGCTAACTGCACTTCTTGTGCCTTCTGTCTCAGAGCCAGTGACCATGTACCTTCAGATGCTGATGGAAGTCGTCCCACCAGAGAAAGAATTTGAGTAACAAGTTCATCGCTTGTAATCCTGTCAAAGCTGTGATCAGTTTATTTTTGTAAGCAATATTTGTGGTTATTTCTTCCTGGTATTTTTCTTAAGGAAAAAATATACCCAGATGTTTATATTATTTTTAGATAGCCCTAATTCTCTGAATACAGGTTCCTGATAGAAGTGACAGGTGTTTGCCAAAGTTAAAAGGAGAGGACATCACCTAACGGAAGGCTGATGGCTAGGGAAGGGCTATATAAAAACCACCATTACAGTGGCAACTATTTAATAAAGGGTGAGACTGGGGAGAGCCCAGTAACAGAGCACCTGCCTACCAATGCAAGGCCTTGGATTCCATCCCCAGCACTGCAAGATAAATACATAGATAAATAAAATAAAGGGTGTTCCTTAAACTCATATGATCAACAAGGTCTATTCTGGTGATATTTTTGCTTTGATTGATATAGATTATTGATATGGATCTTTTAAAAAAATTTTGTAAGTACAATTTTTTTCTTCAAATTTTCAGAAAATAATACTGCCACTCCTGTATTTAACCTGTGACATACATGATAGGTCTGTGCTGGGCTGGATAATGAGGCCCCACTGCAAAGCTGCCCATCCACCTAGAACACTGAAAGCCTATGTGCTCATAAGGGAGCTCCATTCAGGTCAATATCACCTGTTCCCCAACAGCCCCCTAGCTCTTGGTCACCAGCAAGTATGGTGAATGAAATTTTATTTTGCACTTGGTGCTCAAGGAAAACACTGTTTTAAAAAATGAAAATATGCTGGATGCAGTGGCACACACCTATAATCCCAGCAGCTTAGGAGGCTGAGGCAGGAGGACTGCAAATTCAAAGTTAGCCTCAGCAACTTAGCAAGACCCTCCCTGACTCAAAATAAAAAATAAACAAAAAATAAAAGGGTTGGGGATATGGCTCAGTGATTAAGTTCCCTGGGTTCAATCCCTGGTACAAGGGGAAAAAAAAAAAGAAAGAAAAGAAAGAAAAGAAAGAAAAGAAAGAAAGAAAGAAAGAAAGAAAGAAAGAAAGAAAGAAAGAAAGAAAGAAAGAAAGGAAGAAAGAAGAAAAAGTAATGTTTCTGTGAGAACACTGAAATTTTATTGATAATATACTGCAAAGGCATTCACATCACAACTGTGTGAGAAATTTTAGAAGCACAGATGAAAAAACTTTTCCCTTGTTTAAGAAATCAGAACATTTTAATAGCAGTACAGAAAAACAATTACGAATCCTTTACATAATCAGCATCATATGTCCTCCAAAATGTAGTTCAGAGCTTCAAATATTAGCAACTTTGCACGTCTGAAACAAGAAGTTGATATTTAAACATATAGCTCTTCTCCCCCAATATTCCTACTGAGCTACTAGCGAACTGTGAAGAGAACTGGCACCGTGCTTCCTCTGACATAGGCCCTGCCATCTGCACTGGGAAGCACCTCCTGCAGCTCTAGATCTTGCCATTGTTGTTCACAAAAGACTTCACCTAGCTAAGTGCAGAGGACAGGCAGCCAGTGGGTGCCCACTGGATGCTCTCTGGAGGTGCAGGCACCACCCCAAGACCTCCCTCAGCAGGGGCAGACCTGCACCTACAGAAACTGACACTAACAAGGACGAGCACCAGAGTAGAAATTTGCCAGAAGACACCAGATATTTCTGCTTCCTGAAGAGCCTGCCCAATGTAGCCATCTCACTTCATGGGCCAGTTTGATAGCTGCCAGCCAACCATGAGAGTCACAGCAGCAGCAAGAACATGCTCCTGGCAGCTCTTCAGGTTGGACCTCATTCTCTGACTGTAGTGCAGTGGTCGGTGCACATCGCAGAGCCCCTGGGCAGAAAAGACGGCCTGCCCCAGCAGCACTATGGGCATGCCCCAGGCAAGGGGAGGCTGTACAATGATCTCAACATCTTATTTTACAGATGAGAAAAAAGTGAGAGCCAGAATCCTGCTCATGGAACAGCTTGATGAGAGACTTTACCCTCAGTTCAAGCAGTGGCTTATATCCAGGATGTACATGAGACTGTGCATCTGTGTGTCGGGGGTTAAAAAAGAATAAAGCTCTTGAAGGTAGTCACTCGAGAGTGATGTTATATCAGTGTTCTTTTCCACTTCTTGGGAAGCCAATAAACTGATATTGGGATAGGTTTTAAACTTCTCAACAGCTCACCTTCCCAGCTTTTTCAATAAATAAAGCATGCAAGGTATCCTACATCTATGCCTCTGGGCATCCTACATTTAAGTGGCAGTGACTATATATACTCCTCCTAAGAACCTGGTGACCCCAGGTGCCACAACCTTTCCCAGGGATGAAATCATGCAAGTTTTCAGGGCTCATCTCGTTCAGGTGTTCTCATAGTTACTCCAGGCACTGTGCACATCCCTTTTAAGTGTCCAAAAAAAGAAAACTTTGTCCCATTTGCCCAGGACTCTGCAAGCCCAGGGGGCAATTTAGAACCAGAAGTGTCACCTTCAGAAAGCCCTGGGTCTTGTTGATCTTCCTAAGGCAATCCCATACTGTCTTTGGGAAAAGAAATCAACTTGCTTGGTAGCTATCAAGATCTGGAGAATACTGAAATTATCAGTACCTGTACGCAGTGATGGTGAATCCTGACTAACTCAATCAAGCTTGGAGGGCTCTGTTAAGCAGCTGCTGAACATGAATTTGTAAGATGGAAGCCTCATATGCCTAAGATCAGGTTTTAAGCAATGTACATAATGCCTAAATAAAAAAAAGAAGTGGACTAAAGCTGGGCACAGTGGTGCATGCCTATAATCCCGGTGGCTCAGGAGGCTGAGGCAGGAGGATCACACGTTCAAAGCCAGCCTCAGTAACTTAGCAAGGCCCTAAGCAACTTAGCAAGACCCTGTCTCAAAATAAAACTAAAAAGGGCTGGGGATGTGAGTCAGTGGTTCCCTGAGTTCAATCCCTGGTACAAAAAAAAAAAAAAAAAAAGAAAAAAAGAAAAAAGAAGTGTACTAACTGCAGAGAGTGCAATTCATTACCCAAATGTCACAGTTTGTGCTTGTTCAAACCTGTGTATGTCTGGATGAGTTATGAGAGGCAGTGAGGGGGACACCTGTACAAGCTGGGTTCTGCTTCTCTGACTCCAGATCCTGCATCCACTGCCTGTGACAATCTCATAATTTTTAACCTATTGTTAGGTCAACCAAGAATTCTCACCAGTACCGATCCACTGCCACAAGATGACACTTAGTAATAATTTATCCTTCAAGTGCTAAAAGGTTTGGTTATGACTGCTTATTTTCTTAACTTCCAGTCACTTAGCAATGTTTTTGTTCAAAGTCTTCTGGCCACTCTTCTGGCTTTAATTCACGTTTTCATTCACTCTCACTTCCGTCATCCTCTGAAGTGGTGTCACTGTTTTCAACCACCTCTGCCACTTTGCAGGACAAGTTTTTAGAATTCATGACTATAAAAGGTAAATAAGATATATGTTAAGTATAGTCTATCTGGTATATCTTTTCTCCCCATTATTTTGGTCAATGCAGAAAACATCCCTTGGGTTCTAGTTCAATCTAGCCATTTATTTGATATTTCTATTATTTTAGGTAAGAAATGAGCTGGTAGGGCTGGGATATAGCTCAGTTGGTACAGTGCTTGCCTCATATGCACAAGTCCCTGAGTTCAATCCCCAGCACCAAGAAGAAATGAGCTGGTAAAACTTGCTTATAAATAAATTGTTTCTAGGTCAAATATCATATAAGTGTTATAAGAAAGTGTGTTTATTACCAAGAGGTGGTAAGAACTCATACCACAACATCTAGCACCAAGATCAATCACAAAGAGAAAGCTAATTTGTAAGGGCTTTACACCAAATAGAATTTGCACAAAGGCCAACTTCCTTAAGTCAGCAGACACCCACCCCCCACACCCATGCTCAGGACCCTCACCCCTCCAGGGAACAGGCATTTCACATCTTACTCTTGGAGAAGGGGCCATCCTCTTCACATTCTTCCCAGTGATCAAAGTCAAATGCCACATTAGGATTCTGTTCAATAAAACAGTTTACGTAAGTGAATGAGTATAAAACCCACGGTGTGCAGACCAGCCAGCCACAGTACACTCAACTCACCCTCTGTTTTAGTAAGTTACACCAGGATTCCCTTTTCTCTTTTGCAAGCGTGATTACAGGCTCCTCGTTTTTAATTACGCACTTGCAGTCATCTTTTATTATGTTGGCCTGTAGCTCCATATCAGCCAAGTAAAATTTGTCTCCCACCCAGGCACTAGATTTATAAAAAGAAGTAAAGTCAGCCTCTAGCATGTTGGAAATTATTTCTATTCTACTTTGTAAGCCATGTATAAACTTACCTGAAAACGACTCTATCTCTGAAGTATTTACATTTGTAATCTTTTACATTCCTTATTCTTATTTTCAGGATGATGACATCATCTTTTTGGAACCACTTTACTTGTGGGTGAAAGCTAGACGGAAAGAAAAAGGCTTACACACTCAGCAATATTTGGTCACCAGTTAAGGGGAGCAAGCGCTCTGGCAACAGGCAGACATACCTTTTCAGGTGTGGCTGTGCAGTTTTGCTAACAGGAGCAGCTCCGGTGTCTTCAGATAAAGTCTCTGTACAAAATCAAAGTCACATCTTCCTATAGGTTATTTATATACTCTCTTTTGCGATCTTGTCTAATTTCTTTAGACAAGGAATTACATGAAAGTATGCATTTCATGGAAACCCAAATATCCAGTGCAAAAAATAATTAGAAAAATTAAAATGCATATCACTTAGTAAAACTAGCATATTTTAAAATAAAACAAACTTTTAACCAGTATTAAAATTAAACATTCAGGAAAGTGCAGTTATTTTCCTGAAGAACTGGATTACAATTACTGACCACAGGATACAAATATCCAGGCTTCTTAGTGCTAGTTTAACCCAGGATGACTTATAGAACATGGCTGATGTACACAAGGAACCAGTGCTGAACATATGCTTTCTAAGACAATGCAATTTAAACTTCTCAATCTAAAACATGTAAAGGTACCATGTAAAAACTGAATCACAGTAGCTCCAAATAAAGAACAGCCCCACATCTACCAACAAACTGTGGTCTCTTCGTATTGTAGGATACAATTTAACAGATACTACCACCACTTGCAGTAGTAAAGATGAATCTCACAGACATAATGTTGACTGAAAGAAGCCATCAGAGTGTACACCACATGCTTCCAATTCAGTAAAACTAAGGTGGCAGACATCAGACTGGAATGATGAAGAAATGCAATTGAGATTTGTTTTCAGTGATGAAATGTGCATATTTGTATTTCAACAACGTAGCTACAACTTGATGCAAATTCCTTCTTTTTTTTTTTCCCTTTTTTGGCTCAACGAATATCACTTATTCAGTGTGAAATCTTTATACTATATGTTCCATGTGTTAAGAATAAATGTACATTAAATCTTGGGAAAAAATCAGAATGGAAGTCAGTGGGGAGGGTTCTGGACAGGAGACTGCTGGGGTTCTGGAAACCTTCAATGGCGTGACCTGGGTGTGGCTAGGGGACAAGTATACAAGTACAAACCCTGATGAGCTGCCCACTTAGCACCTGTGCACTTGACTGGACATCTGTTATGCTTCAAACCATTGGCAAAAAACCACCATTGGAAACTGAATCATCAAAAATAGGAATAGTTAGGTAATGACAGTTTGTGTTATTTTCTCTGTATTTTATCTACAAGTGAAAAGCCTAAACATGAGAGGAGTTCTAAACATTAATGATTTAAAGTTAAACATCTTTTAAGTAACAAGTACCAACCAGGCTTTAGGTTCTCTGAGTTTGTCTCAGAGCCAGCTCCTTTTTCTGCATTCTTGTCCTCTTGCTGTGTGTCCTGCAGAGAAGCAGCATCTTCTGCTAAGGGAGGTGTCCTGGACAGAAAAGGTGGAGGTTAACTCTGGGACTTCGAGAGACACTTGGGGGGCTGGTGTTGTAGCTCAGTGGTAGAATGCTTGCCTAGCATGTGTGAGGCACTAGGTTTGATCCTCAGCACCACATAAAATAAATAAATAAAATGAAGGTATTGTGTCCATCTACAACTAAAAAAAAAAAAAAAAAAGACACTTGAGCAAAAGAAGAAAATGGCAGGCATTAAATGCTCAGTAGCCTGCAGTCAGACCCACAAGGAGCTTACAATTTATTTACAGGTAACAGGGCAGGGCTGGCCAGCTCTGCTCACTACTATGCCCTTGCATCAAGCACACAGGGGATGACAGACATTATCAGAGAAAGGCGTTCACTCTTTACTATGACAATTTTCTTTCCAAACTCATTGGACTTTGGAGATTAGCAACATACTCTGCTACCTCACTTCAAGGCAGTTTTTCTTCCTCCCCTGCTTGGGTTTCAGGCCTTCTTCCCAGAGACCACACCATTTTAGATCAACTTCTAGAAATAGTCTTTGCATAAAAAAGCAAATTTTGCCATTTATAGCTATCTGAAACACAGAGACAGTCATATTCTTTTTTTTTTTTTTTTCCTTTGGGTGCTGGGGATCGAACCCAGGGCCTTGTGCTTGCAAGGCAAGCACTCTACTGACTGAGCTACCTCCCCAGCCCAAGACAGTCATATTCTTAAACACAAGGGAACCTGCTAAATTCAGTGTGCTACCCTGGTTTATTATATCTAAAAACTAGCTAAGGATTATTTCATATCAGTACATTGAGGGCTGCCTCGTTCATTTAAATTTTTAAAATTATATTATTCTTTTGGTTCTAATAGCTACATTCATTGAGTTCAATATTTATAAATAAAAAGAGCTACATAATGAAAAATGTCCCTTGCAGCCAGTTCCTCGGCTAGCCAGTTCCCATCCTCATAGTTGACAATGTAATTCACTTTTTGTGCATCCTTTTAGAGATAATTCAAGCCTGAGTGAGCAGACCTATGCAGCCACAGCTACGTGCACACATGTGTCTATGAGGAGGGTGTTAATGTGTGTCTCCAAGGGGGCTTGTTTTTAATTTTTTTTAGATGTTGACATACCTTTATTTTATTCATTTTTTTGTATTAATCACACCCAGTGTTTCACACCGTCTAGGCAAGCGCTCTGCCACTGAACCACAACCCCAGTTGCATTTTATTTTTTAATTTTATAAAAATTAAAGATGCATTTTATTTTTTTAATTTTATTTAAAAATCATATATAGATATATATATAGATATTATAGATATATACTTTTTTTTGTTTTTGGTTGTGGATGAACCTTCATTTTATTTATTTTTTTATGCAGTGCTCAGAATTGAACCCAGTGCCTCACACATGCTAGGCAAGGGCTCTAACACTGAGCCACAACCCCAGCCCCTCCAAGGGGGCTTCTGATGGTCACACGTAAGCCTGGGGCATGGCACAGCACACAGAGCAGAGGAGAGTGTACCGTGCCCACTGATGCAGGCACTCCACCCCAGGCCTCCTCCTCAGCTCCTGCACGTCCCACCCACCTCTTCTACCATAGAACTGACCTCCTGTGCTAGATCCTCCTCTGCCAGGTCTGTTTCTTCCTCCTCACACTCACCAAAGTCTTCGCTCTCCTCAAATACCAGCAAATGAAGAGCCTTTCCCTGCTGCTTGCCTGAGCTCTGGGCTTATACTTTCGATAAGCTTAAAACTTACTATGTCCAAAACCAAACTTAGTATCTCTTCCTCTTCAATGAGCTGCTCTCTGGAAAACACTGTCTATGATACAAACACCCTCACAATCGCGGGGTCTCAGAATCATGTTCCCTACATTTGCCATTGTGTTATTGTTTCTCCACCTGTTGGTGCCCAGAACATGTCCTCCTTCACAGTCTATCTGTTGGGGGATACCAGCCTTCTCATCCAGGAAACTGCCACCCTGTCCCCCATCACCTGTGTACTGTCTTTCCTCATCCCAACATGCTGTGTTCAGCTGTATTTTTAGAATCCTGTAAAACTTTTCACCACCCATTGGCTACCTACCTAGGTACAAATGCTGAACAAGACCCCTGAAGTCTTCCACACCCCCACCAACCCCTCCTTGGAAGCCTTCTCACCACCAACCTCACCATCTATTGTAACTTCAATTTTCCCCAACCTTGCCCCTTCTCCTTATCTTTTCTCCAAGGGTTGCTCCCCCATAGCCTTAAATATTCTCCCCTGCTCCCTCGCAACCCATCAGAATTTCCTCTGTTCTCTAAGAACTCTCTAACATACAGACTCCTAGGCAGGCTTCCTCCATAAGACCTCGTGGTGCTCTGCACCCCTCTTCTCTGCCAGTGACCATGCCATGTTGTAATTGTCCCTGCTCAGTTTCAAAATCACAGTCCAGAAAGGGAACCAGTAGAGCCTTTGTGCAAAACTGGGGCTCAAGAGTAGGGTGCTTCCCTAAATGACCAAACCTCATGTTTGTTAACTCTGAACTGTAATGGCATCTTCATTTTTAAAAGAATCTCTTGTAAGTAGGAGGAATTTTTCTCATTTCCAAAAGCGTGAAGAAATCAACTGATATTTTAATTCCAAAGACACCTATAGATGAGTCTGGCTATGTTGCCTAGGCGGGCCTCACCCTGCCTCTCAGCCCCCCACCTAGCTAGGATTACAGGTAGGCACCACCACGCTTGGCCACTATTCCTCCACATCCTGGCTGATGCTAGGGATTTCCTTTCTCATTTCTCCCTTCATGCTGGGCCTTTGGTTTGAATTTGCACTTCCCTGCTGGCTAATGAGCGTGGGCACCTTTTCATACAGCAACTGGACGCTGTGAAGTGTCTGTCAAGTCTTCTGTCCCCTTTCCTAATAGGGATCCACATTTTTCTTTATGATCAGGAGTTCTTGGTACAAATCCTCTGGTGAACACACATACTGTGCCCATTCTCCCTCTGTGTGTCTACATACCTTTCAGAGAAACTTCATGGTCACTCATGTCTGCTTATGGGTGCGTAAACTGGTGCAGCCACTTGGGAACACTGATGGGCAGTGGCTCTAATTACAACTCAGAAATTCCATTCCATCAAAACTCTCTCTCCCAGTGCACCAAAAAACATGCAGGAGACACCACTACCTGAAGTACCCCCAAGTGGAAGCTCCCCAGGCAACAGCAGAATGGGCAACACAAATCATGGTCCATTCATACAAAGGGACACGATGCAGCAATGACTGCTTGGATTCACAGCTGCACACACACAACTAGATGAACTGCACAAGCAGCACTGAGTTAAAGAAGATAAACATGAAGGAGGCACACTGCTTGATTCCATTTACAGAGTTCAAAACCAGGGAAATCCCATCCATGCTTTTCCATGACAGAATGACTTTCCTTGGGAGGGGAGGAGGCTCTGAGTCATGCTCTGTTTCTTGATCAGGGGCTGATTTCCCAGCTGTGCTCAAAAAATCCATTAAACTGTTCTTGTGACATGTGATTTTCTGTATGTGTGCTATTTGCCAACTAAAAGTTAATGAAAAGTCCTTTCTGTAAGAGATATAGATGGAATAACACACTTGAGATCTGCTTGAATATACACCACCAAAAACTATAGAGTGTAGGTTAGGGTAGTGGTAAAACAAGACTCCTTGAGCCTTGGTGGTTATCAAAGCTGAGTGACAGGGATGGAAAGCCTCATTTAACTTAACACTTACATTTCCATAAAACAAACCAGCTCTTCCAAAAGGGAGGCAGAAAGACACTTACAGAGATTGGCTTGTGTGCTCTTCAAAAGTTGGCATTTTAGCTCCTCTGTATAATTTTTGCAGTTGTTCTATGTGTTCTGAATTGTCAATGCCCATTCCCATAGACAAAATTTCAGCTCGAACATTATAATCAATGACAGAAGTTTTCAAATTTGTAAGTTTTGTAACATGTACCTTGAATCAAAGAGAAAACATGCATTTGCAGGAGTCACACTGAATTTTAACTGAATCAGGAATATTCTAACGTGGCCTCTCAGTCTCTCTCTGCATATCTGATGTGCTCCAGGACGTCCACAACAAGCATTTCCCACTGCAGCATGTTTATTTCACAATGAGGTTTCAGCAAACCTTCACAAGCCCAAACCCAAACCCACACAGTGGACATAGGATCTAGTGTTGAGACTGAATTCTGGAATAAAATCCCTATTCCAGGTCAATCTGTGATGTTGTAACCAAATACAAAATTCTTATGTTCTTCTGATTCTTACACTCAACCACTTTTATCTCTATCAGCAAGGAGAAGCTTAAGGCTCAGAGTCCTACCATGTTTGGAAAGGGCTTATACCAAGACCCTAAATCCTGTGTTATGGACTATTTCCTCTACTTGTCTTTTCTGCAACCAAAACATCCTCATGTATTTCAATTTATACAAAACTAAGTGAATCGTGACAATCTGCAACAGTCTCGATTCGTGTGGAAGGAAGGTGTGGACACAGGACTGAGTGTCACTTCCAAGGTGGAGCAGGGGCAGGCCAGGCTGGCCCTGCTGGGCACCTTCCTGAGTGATCCCTGGGCACAGGTCCCGCCTGGGAATGTGCAAGAGAGCCTTTCTCCAGTCAAAATGGAGACAGAGCTGGTCGGGGTGCAGAAGTTGGCAAGCAGGGGGGTTGGCTTCCTTCTGTTGTGCCAGTGGACACTGTGGCACATGCTGCAGCTGTGGGAACATATTTGCCAAGTGGTTTTCTTTTTTGCTTCATTCTATGAGCTGCAGTTTTAGGAATTTCTTCTGAAGTTTCCAGAGAACAACTATAATACTATGACAGCATCAACTCAGACTCCCCATCTCTACTTATCTGCACTGGTAATCTTCATTTTCTCTTCTAAAAACTATCTTCTCCTCTTATCCTTAAATCATAAACCAAACTCCCCTTTTAAGGCATTAAAGCTTTTCTAACTTTATAAAAACCACCTCTGGCAAAACAATTTTAAATTGAATTCCTTAAAATCTTATGAACAATCACGGGAATTAAGATTTGTCTAATTAGCAAACTTAGAGAGGGGTGCACCAGTACCAGTGGAGAGACAGAGGCCCTGTGTACCACATGTCCTTGTGTCACATTCATACCCAACCCTACATCAGCATCACAGAGCAGAAGGCCTCAGCTGTTTAGTTCACAGATGGAACCCAAGGGCCCAGTACTTGTCCTAGCAGCTAGTAGGTGCTCAGTAAACATGTGGTGAATAAATGAGGTAGAAACTGTGAATGTAGGAAAACCTATCTTTGAATGCTCAAGGACAGGAACTCTCAGCATTAGTGAACATGTCTTAGGTCTTTAGGATCATTTACAAACTAGCAAAGATGGATCTGGGACAGCAGTCATTGATCCCAGGTTACTCACATGGTATGGATGATGGGCTGTGAGACTGACTTAATTATTCATGATCAACATTAAAGAAGTGAAATAGAGCAGAATTGTAAATACTAGAAAATGTCACATGTAGAAAGGACAGTTTCATAAAACTAGTTTTATGTGTGCGTGCATGTGCATCATATACACAGAAGCATGTGTGCACTGGGTTACCAGGTAAAATACTCCAAAAAAAAAAAAAAAACCCAAAAATTAAAACCACAATCAAATTCATAACCAAAATGACATGCAAAAGACCTCTCCCTAACTCAGAGCCCCAAATAAGCTGAGATGCAAATGGTCATTCAGACAACACATTAGAATAATTTGGATTCTTTTAGGAGCCCACTGAAACTGAGATTTCTAATAAAACTGCATACTTACCATTGGGTCAATCCAAACAGTGTTTCCCAAAGCCAGTACCACTTTTGCATCATGTAATTTTCCAATAATTTTATGATGAATGTACCTAGTAACCTAAAAACAGAACTTCAGTTATTTATGTGAAGCTTTAACAAAAGACTTTATTCTGTATATGCTGCATAGTTTGCAAAATATTCTAAGCACCCTATGGGCTAGGGAGGCATCATCCCATTTCCTCTGTGAGGGTAACAACAGTTTACCAAGGAGAGATGCAGAAAGGTGCAGACACTTGCCCAAGGGCTCATGCTAGTTGTTCCAAGAACAGGTGAGAGTCCACGTGGAGTCTCTGGACTCCTAATACTACACGTTTCCCACTGTTGACATGTGTGCACCCATCACTTCTGGCAATTCTCTTCTCTCTACAAAGTATGCATGTTTATTTCCTTGAAAGTTCAATAGAAGAAACTAAAGTTGTTCCTGCTGCTCCAGAGGATGTCATGGCAATGGAGCTGCTCTGCTCCACTGGACAGGGTCTGAGGGGAGCTGGTCTTTCATGTTCTCTTCTCTTTCTTTTCCTATTTTTTTTTTTTTTTTTTTGGTACTAGGGCTTGAACTTGGGCATTCAACTACTAAGCCACATCCCCAGTTCTATTTTGTATTTTATTTAGAGACAGGGTCTCACTGAGCTGCTTAGCGCCTCACATTTTGCTGACACTGGCTTTGAACTCGCTATCCTCCTGCCTCAGCGTCCCGAGCCGTGGGGATTACAGGCATGTGCCAGTAAGCCCCACTCATGTGCACTTTTCTATGATCCTCTCAAGGAGGGTCACAGCAGATAAGGCCTGTGGACAATCTTTCATGCACATTTTAACATCAATAAAACAGAACAGGAGGGAGATAAGATTGTTTCCATCCCCCTTGAACTTCCTGAGTGCATCTGGAAGAATACACACAGAACCTGTCCCCGTGTCTACAGAATGCTGGCCATTAAGAAACACCTGTGGTCAGTTATCTTTACAGACCTTGTCTGGAAGACCAAGGACCATCCTTCTTGCTGATGGCTACATACCCAGAACCAGCACAGATCCTGGCACACAACAGACACTCAGTAAATATTTAGTACAACCAATGGAGAGGACTGCCATTTGATAAAGGCTCTCTTCGCTAAACCCACAATGGTAAGGTTGTGTATTTGTCCAGAGATACTCATTGGCTTATTTCATGGGCAGTGTTTAACCCTGTTTATAACCCAAATTGTTTTCACTTTGCCACTTGCAATGGCTTATTTCATAATTCATTAATCAGAGTCCACAAAATTCAACCTTCTCTTGAGGAATCAGGAGCATCATTACGAACATGACTCACTGCTCAGTGATGAGCCAGACACCGTGTGGTGCCTTTCGGCTCACCTTGGACAACTGTGTGAGCGTGAGGGGCTGCTCTCTATGCTCTGTCTTGGCTCAGGCAGTGTTCTCTGCCTCAGGTGCCCTAGCTATTCTACTTGGTGACATCCCAGTGACCCCACAGGGCCCAGAGGAAATGTCCTTTACCTCAGAAGCTCCATCTCTCCCTTCCTTGCCCTATCCTTCCAACTGCAACAGAATGACCTGGCCTCTACAGAGAGTACCCACCACCTATGTCCCCACTTGGACTGGGACTTATTTTTTATTTGTGCTCACACCATTTCTTTTCCTTAGCCGACAGCCAATTTATCTTGCCATGACCCTGTATTACATCAGTTCTAAGATGAACACCAACAATGGCAGCCACAGTGTCAAGGGTCCTCATACTCTGGCTCAGGGCTAGGTTCCAGACACGGTGGCAGTGACTACAGTCCTGCCAGCTGGGACCTTAAGCAGGTCACACTCTAACTGCCTAGGAACATAAAGCAAACACTCAATACTCTGAATTCAAATAAGCCTCAATTCTGTGTATATTATGGGTTAAATATATTCTACAAGTTGACAAAACATAAAAGTCAAAATAACTCACCTTTGGATTCCACTCAATTTCACTATCAGCAGGTTTCACTCTACATACAATAAACTCCACGGCCTGAGGAGGAAGAGTGTGGAAATTTTCTGGGAGATGCAACAGCTGGTTTCTTGTGATGAGTCCAGTCCTGCCTTCATCTATGAACTTTATAAGGACATTATCCAGGACCCAAGTGTCTTCTTTTTGGCTCATCTCCAACACCTGGACCCTGAACAATGGTGGTATCAGTTTAACAAAGAGATTCCACAAAGGAAATCATCCATGCCTCAATTCACCCATTACAAAGAAAACATACTAACAAGACGGCTACATTGCTGTTTTACTCCAAACTAGAAGCAAAAAAAAGTAAGGCCTTTCAGAACCCTTAGTGGCACATTATTTAAAATATACCTAAGCATAAAAACATGTAGTACTTTTGAATAAATTCCTTTATCTGACGACATAAAGTTAATATGGCAAATTAAAGTTTCAAAGTTTCTGACCAAGGCTATCACCAGTGGCCAGCCCTGAGGTGAATTTAGGAAAAATGGGTACAAACAAGCAGGAGGGTCAGCCAGGCCAGGTTGGAATGCTGACTGTGCCACCCACTGAGTTGCCCTTAGAAAACCTGCATAACATCTTAGCTCTGGCTCCTTATCTAAGTCAGGTATGATGCCCGTCGTACAGAGACTTGGCAAGGATTAAACAAGCTGCAGACGTCCGTGCACTCTGCACACTCTGACAGCTCCATGAACGTCCAGGGTCTCACTGCCATTGTGCTCTACGCTCAGGAGCCAAGAATGGAGTCTCCAGTGCACAACTGTACTAGATATCTAGGGACAGAGTGCATTGGGAGTGCCTTCCTGAGAGGCAGCTAGGTCTGGCCCATTCACACTCAGTCAATGGTGAACACAGGTGTTCAACACCATTTAAATCACCTCATGCCTCACAACCCTAGAGAGGAAAAATAGATATTTTACCTGTAAAAAACTGTTTTTTCCTCTAGTCCATATAATCCAAATTTTTCCACCTTTTCAATAGTTGCTTTATTACTGGAATCTTTAAAATACTCATTCATTTCAGCATTGAGAGTTGCATAAAGATCCACATGTTTATCAATTATACGACCGAAGTAATTTGTTGCATTTGAAATATAAAAAGGTATTATCTGAAACATACACAGTAAATATATCCAGAAAGGAAACTTAATCTAACTGAAGACATACATGCTACCTGTATCTGCAGAAATCAGCATCTGACCTCATGCAAACAGGGATTTAAAAATAAACAAGGGACTAGGCTAAAAACAAAACAAAGCAAAATAAACACCATACTAGGGCTGGGGATGTGGCTCAGTGGTAGAGCTCTTGCTTAACATGCAGGAGGCCCTGAGTTCCATCTCTAGCACCTAAAAACAATTTAAAAATGCCATACCATATTCGTAAATAATTACAGTCTACTTTAAATCCAATGGATGATTTTGGGCAAACTGCATTATTTAAAAACTTCATCTTAAGGGTAAGTGTTCTTTTATTTACTTAAGAAAATTTTTTGTATGTGGTTCAAGGAATGGAAACCAGGGCCTTGCACATTATGGGCAGCACTCTACCACTGAGCTATACTCCCAGCCCCCTTTATTTACCTTTAAACTGCATTTTAATAAATATTCTTAAAACAGCCTTGCTGTCTCTTGAGCCCCCTTTCATCTTTTGTCATATAACAAGTGGCATTTTATTAAGAAACCTATGCATACAGGCATCAGGGACTGATGAAGCCATATCCTACAGCAACCCAAGAGGTATGGGATATGCCACAGGTAGTGTGTCCAGGAGACACGTTTCACAGGTACGTGTAGCAGGGTCACTGGTGTGCCAGAGGAAACGTGGGCTTGGGAGCGGGGGTGCTGCCATGCTCACACACGCCTGTCAGAGAGCATGTAGAAGGCCGGCCAGAGGGCAGAGACGCCACGCGAAGGCAGGGGTGGTGGGAGTGAGAAGTTACTTGGTGGGGTGGGGGAGGGCAGTGCTGACGGGTAGGTGAGGAAGAAAGCCAGGCAAGTCACTCTGTGATCAAAAGGGGTGAGGGGCTTCACAGGTCTGACAGCCTGTGGCCCCTCTAACTTCACCACCTGCCCCCCTCCCACTGTCGCTACCACTAAGCCTTGTCCTGCTCACAAACTTAATACATAAATCCTTCCTCAGGGTTTCTGGGATTGTTGGTTCCTCCACCAGGAGTGCTGCTCCCATGTCTGGATCCTTATTATCACTCAGGCCTCAATGCAGTTGCCCTCCTCAGAGAAGTCCTCCCTGTCCACAATTTCCAAAGGGCCCCTGTCCCCTGGCACACTTACACCCAGACACCCTGACCACTTCACTGCATTTCATCCTCTTCGTAGGACTTGTTACCATCAAGTCATTTTTCTTGTCACATGTTCCTGGGGACCCTGTATGCCATGGTACTCGGGCCAGTCATTCTCCAGTACTGCAGAGAAAGCTGCCTTAATAAGCCCTCAGAGCTTCTCTACCTGCCACCCGGACAGTGAGTTAAGAGTTCCTTCCTGCTCACAGTCCTCTCGTGAGAGTGCACGTCAATGAAGGTGTGGCCAGAGCCCCAGTCGTCTGGTATTTCAGACGTGGCCTGCTTGGTGATGGCAAGCAGTCATTAACCAGGAGGTGGCCCAGAGGATGAGAAAAAACACTCAGTACAATGTTAGGAGAGTTGGGCAGGGCATAATGGATGTATAACCATAACAATTCATTTTTTGTACTAGGAACTGAACCCAGGGATGCCTAATCACTGAGCCACATCCCCAGCCCTTTTCTTGTATTTTATTTAGACACAAGGTTTCACTGAGTTGCTTAGAGCCTTGCTAAGTTGCTGAGGCTGGATTTGAACTCAGGTTCCTCCTGCCTCAGCCTCTGAGCTGCTGGGATTACAGGTGTGTGCCACTGTGTACGGCTTCAGAACAAAAATTTTTAAAGACACAAAGAAAAATATGAGAGAAAATATACTAAACTGCTGGTGATTACTCTTTTAAGTGATGGGTGTAAAGGGAGAGGTTTTCCCCTCACATTTCCCAAATTTTAAGGCTCTGCGTATTAAGCTAAGGGCTTAGCATGCATGCTGGTGAACAAAATCCAGGCCTACAGCTGGCATCAAACCTGAAGTCCCCTCTGCACAGCGTTAACACAACAAAATACAGTTGGCAGAACAGAGGAGGCCAAAGGAAGCTCACAGACTGGACTCTCTTAACAGAAGGAGGCAGGGGCAGCATTTAGGCCTCCAGACAGAGTGGCCAACTCACACTGGTTTGTCTGAGACTTTCCTGGATTTAGAGCTGAAAGTTCCATGTGCTGGGAAAGCCCTCAGTTCTGATTTGCAAATTGAGCGGTACCTTCCAGCTACCTGCTACCTGCTTTGATTCTCCTCTCCCTAGTACCTTTGCAGATAATTAATTTTGTTATGGTTACAGGATGCAAGATTCAAAAATCAACTGAATTTCTAAAATAATTAGAAAATATACTTAAAAATATTAACAATAGCACTCCAAAACATGAAACACAAGGGATAAATTTAACACAGTAAATGTAAGACCTATTCACTGAAAACTGTAACAATGCTTAGAAAAATTAAAGAGGACTTAGATAAACAGTGATATATCACAGTAATGGACTGGAAGACAGTGTTGACAGGATGTCAATTCTCCCCAAATTACTCTACAGTGTCACTGCAATACCAATCAAAATCACAAGTAGAAATTGGAAAGCTAATTCCAACATTTTGTATGGATATGCAAAGAAACAGAAAAAGGAAGAATGGTGAAGATGAAAGACTTATCTACCAGTTTTCAAGACTAAAGCTACAGTAAATAAGTCAATGTGGTTCTGGTATAATAAGAATGAACAGAATCAAGAGTTCAGAGTTCATATATATGGTTTCCTAATTTATACTCAAAGTACCAATGTAATTTAGGGCAAAAAGGTCTTTATAATAAATAATTCTGGAGTAACTAATTATCCATGAGGATAAACACTGCCCCCTGTCTGGAATATACCACACACAAACATTAATATGAGATGAACAGATCACAGGCTTGTAAAATCACACAGCCTAGGGGGGAAAAAAACACAAAGAAAATCTCCATAACCTCAGAATAGGCAAAAATTTCTTATAACATGAAAAGCACAGAAAATAAAAAGTGATAACTAGATTTCCTGAAATAAAATTTCCCTCTGTAACCAGGAGAAAATATTACCAACATATATATTTGAAACAGGGCATTCAAAATATGTACAGAAGTCTTTAAAATTCAATATAAGAAAAAAGTCTAAATTAAAAAAAACCAGCAGCTAGGCACAGTGGACATGCCTGTAATCCCAGTGACTTCAAGAGGCTTGAGGCAGGAGAAATCACAAGTTTGAGGCCAGCCCAGGCAACTTAGCAAGACCCTGTCTCATAAAAAATAAAAAGTGTGGGGATGTGACACAGTGGTAGAACACCCCTGGGTTCAATCCCCAGTACCATAGGCAAACAAAAAGAGCAAAAATTCTGAAAAGCAAATTCATAAACAAAAAGATATAAATGTCCAATCCAGCATGTGAAAAGATAATCAAGATCCTTAATCACCAAGGAACTGCAAATAAGAGCACAAATGCAACTGAATGGCTAAAGCTAAAGACCAAACGCCAAGTACTGATGGCAATGAGAGACAAGGGGAGCTCTCCTGTGCAGTGCTGGCGAGAGTGTGGAAGGCATAATCGCTTCAGAAAACAGCTCTAATCAACACATACTTTCTTATAAACATACACTTTCATGACCCAACAATTGCACTATTTAAATATATGTTTAAAAAGACTTATAAAACAAATATTCAAAAGCAGCCAGCAGCTGGAAACAACCCAAATTGTCCATCAGCTTGTGAACAAACTAGGGTACATCTATACAATGGAGTCCTACACAATAATGTAAAGAACTACATAAAGGAATCTCAAAAGCACTGTATTGAGTAAGAGAAATCAGACTCAAGAAACTTCATTCATACAAAGCTATAGAAAAAGCAAACCAACTACTGACAGAAAGCAGATCAGTGACTGCCAGGGACAGTGGTATGGGGCAAGGTCTCACTGCTAGGGGGCAGAAGAGACCTTCAGGGGGTGATGGAAATGTCTTGTCGACAGTAGTAGTAGTTACAT
The DNA here is from genome assembly GCF_902686455.1 of Sciurus vulgaris. Taxonomy (NCBI): domain Eukaryota; kingdom Metazoa; phylum Chordata; class Mammalia; order Rodentia; family Sciuridae; genus Sciurus; species Sciurus vulgaris. The sequence goes on along the minus strand of NC_136478.1, from coordinate 41,715,567 downwards.
GATGATTTACATTTATCAAGACTTAACAAACTATACACTTGAAATTAGTGATTTTTATTGTATATAAACTATACTTCAATAGAGCTAATTTTGAGAGAGTGAGAGAAAGTGGGGGTGGGAGATTGGGTTAGCAGGGTTCTGGAAAGGTGGCAGCAGTAAAATGCCAACAATTTTTCAATCTCTCTGAATCCTCACGTGAGCCCAGACAGAGCAACAAAACAGCACAGCCAAAACCAGGCACAAAATGGCCCAATGAATATAAAAATAAAAGCAGATAAGGAACATAACACAGGAGAAAATCTAGTTGATCTTGTTGGGAAATTACTTCTTTAAAAATTTTTTTTTTAGTTGTAGATGGCCACAATACTTTTATTTTATTTATTTATTTTTATGTGGTGCTGAGGATTGACCCCAGTGCCTCATACACACTAGGCAAGTGCTCTGCCACTGGGTCGCAACCACAGTCCCTTGGCAATGATACAACACCTAAAGCACAATTCATCAGATAAAATAATAAGTAAGCTATCTTTGTTAAAGTTAAAAACTGCTATGCAAAAGACACCATAAAGAGAATGAAAAGACAAACCAAAGAGTAGGAGAAATTGTTTGCAAAACATATATTTGACTTGGGATTCAAAATATACAAAGAACGTTTTATTTATTTATTTATTTTTATAATACTAGGAACTGGATTCAGGGGAGCAATCTACCACTGAGACAAGGTCTTGCTAAGTTGCCAAGGTTGGCCTCAAACTTGGCTCTTCCTGGGTTAGCCTCCCAAAGTTGCTGAATGGGATTAGAGGCATGTGCCACCACACTCAGCTTACAAAGAAATTTTAGGGGCTGGGGAGATAGCTCAGCGATAGAGTGCTTGCCTTGCAAGCACAAGGCCCTGAGTTCAATCCCCAGTACCACAAAAACAAAACAAAAAAAGAAATTTTAAAATAATAAGGAAACAAACATACATCTGAACAGACATCTTACCACAGAAAATATACAGATGGCATATAAACGTATGAAAAGATGCTCAACATCTTATATTATCAAGAAATTAGAAATTTAACAATGAATACCATTATATACCTAAAGAATAGCTAAAATTCAAAACCTGACAACGCCAAGTATCAGCTAGGATGTGGAGAGACAGACACTTTCATTTATTGCTGGTGGGAATGCAAAAAGGTACTGCTGCACTGGAAGACAATTTGGCTATTTCTTCCAAACCCTAACCATATGACCCAGCAATCACAGTCCTTCAAATTCACTCAGGGGATTGAAAACTTATGTCCACAGTAAAATCTTCGCACGAATGTTTGTAGTACTTTATTCATAACTGCCCAAACTTGGAAGCAACAAGAGGTCCTTCAAGGTGAATGGGTAAATAAACAGATATAACCTGACCATGGACTGTTACTCAGCACCAAAAGGAAATGAGGTATCATGCCATGAAAAGAAAAGGAAGAAACGTACATGGACATTACTAAGTGAAAGAAGACAACCTGTAAAGGACAATACTATGTGATTCCTATGATAGGAACTCTGGAAAATGGAAAACATCCATCAGTGGTTGCCAAGAGTTTGGGGGCTAAGGGTGAGGGACGAACAGGTAGAGCAGATTTTAGGCAATGAAAGTGCTCTGTATGACGCTGGAATGGTGAACACCCATCACTGCACATGTGTCAAAATCCACAGAATTGTTCAATGGCAAGAGTGGACCTTAATGCAAACTAAAGACTTCAGTTAATAATAATATATCAATACTGGGTCTTCAATGGTCACATATGTACCACACTAATGCAAGATGTTAACAAAGAGGAAGCTGGTGAGGGGGGCAGTAAGAAGGCTTATGAAAAGTCTCTGTATTTTCCATAAATCTAAAACTACTCTAAAATGAAAATCTACTATTTAAAAGAAAAGAAAAAAAAAGCAAAGAGCAAAATCATCCACATTTATAGAAGCTACATGGTATCCATGTCAGTGCAGGAGGCACCTGAGAACGGAGGCAGCGGGTGTTCACAGAAACCATGGGCCAGCATGACAAGACAGGGCTGCAGCCTGTGACATCAACAGACTGTCTCACAGGAGTGATGAAGGAAAAAAAAGGCCAGATAGAAGTGAGGAGGAAAACTAAACACTCTCAGGCGCTATGTCACCATATATCATTTTTTACACAACTCAGGAACAACAGAAATGGGAACTCTGAAATTAGAAAGGCTACCCTGATGTATCCCTCCTTTTAAAATATAAGAAAAATAAATTTTATCTGAAAATAAACAATAGTTAAAGTATCAAGGATAAATCCTATACCAATTTATAATAAAACATAATATATAAAAATATAATGTAATTAAAAAGAATAAAAATTAGAATAACTGCTTCTCTAGATAATAAAGATGTATCCACAAAACAGATCAAAATTGTGACCTTTCATTTCGAAGCAAGCTGCCTTTTATCTTGTTAATTAAGAAAACAATATATAACATAAAATAACATACACTGAAGTAGCCAAAAGACCCTTACCACAATTAAGTTTCTCCAGAGCCTCCACCCCCCACCATAATTAAGCTTTTTGTCAGCAAAATTTTACAAAGAGCATCAACAGGATTTCACAGGATTTCTGCAGAAATCTTGTAGTCTGAAGTTTCCTCTTTCTCATAAATGCCAGGTTTGCAGAAAAAAGATGTGATAAGACTCTGTCTCAAGACAGCTCACTAGACAAAAGTTACTATCTAGTTACTATCTGTTTTCCATGGTAAAAACTCGTGAACCCTCTGTCGAGCCTAAGATTATGAGAAAAAGAGTAACTGTTAGGTACTCATCACCCACTGTCATGCAACCACCCCACTGAGCATAAATCTGAAAGAATTTCCAGACTTGGGGTCCAGAAATTTTTAGGCACTAGTACCACTGGACCGCTGCAGCTTAAATAAACCTACTTCCTGATAATTCCTCAGGTGTCCAGTCTCATCTGTCCCACATCATTTGGTTACCAGGATGGGATGGTAAAGGTGAAGATGGCTATTCTGCCTCTCTTGTCTCTGGGGTTTGGCTTCCCAGGGACGTTGGAGGACAATGCTTCTCCTGGGTGCAGCACAGGAGACTCTTTGCCTGTAGTGAGGTGACTCACCTGGCACCCCAGAGCAGCTGCCCCAAAGCACAACAGAACCCACAAGGTGCAGGAACCAGAAATAGGGAACTTGGAGCACCATCCATATGAATAGGTAGGACCCATTAGTGGTATCCCACCTGACTTTCCCATAGAGGCCTAAGCAGGTGGAAGAAAGGCTTGATCAACCTGAAGGTCCCTGGTAATCTCCAAAAGGAATTGGAGCCAAAAGGACCCAGGGAGTCGCTCAAGTAGTCACTGTTTGGGGTCCAGTGAGCAGAGGAAACACCACAACTCTTTCTTTGGTTTTGGAACTGGGGTGGCATAGAAATTTTGTTCCGACCATGTCTATGTGAAAGTGTGTGAATGAGACGGATAGCAGAAGGGTTCGAACCCAACCAAGGGGCCGAAGCTAGAGTTGAGTCCTGATCCACAGTTCTGTGGTACCTCATACAGTCTAAAGCAGACTTCCACCAACCAAAGTCTAGGTAGAAGCTCCTGGTCAGGGGTTTATACTGACCTGAACGGCCACAGACGGATGAAACGAGTCTTGTCCTAAATGTGCAACACCAACACAGGGTGGAACAAGGGACGCACACAAAATAAAAAATATGTTATCAGACTTTAAGAAAGGTTTTAACCATGACTATGGGGTGAAACCCACTCCACAAAAGTTAAATACTCTCTGTGAATTAGAATGGCCAACCTTTGATGTGGGATGGCCACCAAAAGGATCTTTAGACAAAAGTGTCACTGGTGAGGTCCTTTTAATAGTTGTTGGAAACCCTGAACATTTTTATATTGATTGCTGGCAAGAGATAGTACCGAAGTAGTCTCCTTGGTTGAGCGACTGTCTCGAAGGACAGTTCAAGTTGATATTAGCTCAGACTACAGTGGCCCCTAGGACCCTACTAAAGGGAACAGAAAAAACCTGACAAAGAAAAGACAGAAAGGAAACCAGTTTTGCCCAGTGATCAGAAGAGAATCCACCATTTTATGTGCCATTCTTCCCGACATTGCCTAGACCGCCAAGATAACAGGCTGTCCCCTCCTCCCCAGAAGCAGCAGATGGTGGCCCTTCAACACCAGCTACTCATTCCTCCTCAATGTCTCTATGCCAGAGGCTTCCCAAGAGTCCAAGATTCCTCCACCATCACAAGACCAAGACAGGAACTCTTCCCAAGATCGGAGCTATAACCCAGATGAGAACTTTACAGATGCCCCTACGAGAGACCAGAGGACCTGCCTATGTTGACCAGAGGAAATGTCCAAGGGGGAAAATGCATTTTTGTATACCAGCCTTTCACCACCACTGATGTCTTAACTGGAAAAATCATACTCCCTCCTACACAGAGAAGCCCCAGGCCATGATTGAGCTGATGCAATCCATTATCCAGACCCCCCAGCCTACCTGGGTTGACTGCCACCAGCTCCTTCTATTTAATATGGAGGAGTGCAGACAGGTGACTCTAGCAGCTTTAAAATGGCTAGGGAGGGCTGGGACTGTGGCTTAGTGGTCGAGCACTTGCCTAACACATGTGAGGCATTGGGTTAAATCCCCAGCACCACATAAAAATAAATAAAAGGTATTGTGTCCATCTATAACTAAAAAAATGGCTAGGGAAACATGCTCCGGACACACAAGGCAATATTCAAGTCTATGTCCAATTTCTGGGGACAGACCCAGGATGGGACCCCAAAAACTGGAAGACCTCCTAAAGGTAAAAGGACTCTCATTGGTGGCCTAAGAAGGAAAAGGAGCACTAAACATGAACAAAATACCAGAAGTACTCCAAAAGCCAGTTCTATGAACAACTATGTGAGGTCTTCCAACTCTTCACTCCCTCTGGTCTTAAGGCACTAGACAACCAGCAGACGATCAATGCAGCCTTTGTGGGACAAGTCCAGGGAGCCATTTGCCAAAAACTCCAAAAATGAGAGGGCTTTGCTGGAAAGAATGCCAGTGAGCTGATTAAAGTGGCCACCACAGTTTTCCTCATCTGAGACCAAGAGGCTCAACGAAAGGCAGACTGAAAGATGAAGATGATGATGAGTCCTCTTGTGGCTGCCCTCACCGCAAGCCCAGAAGTCCCCCAAAGGGGGGGCGGTCACACCAGGACACATATCACATATCACACACCAAAACAAATATCAAAATCAGGCCAGATGCAGGGCCAAAGAAAGGTCTAAATGGAAGGACCACCTTATCCAGGGACAAGGCTGAGACTAAACCCTCTGCCATCTAGAGGGTTCTAGAAGAATGAATGTCTCCATCTAAAGGCCCGTTTTGCCACAAGTCTTCAAAAACTCACCAATCTTCTTCAGGGACGGCACTGGCCTCTGATTTGAGAGCCTTTTGTGCAAAACAATATGAATGCATACTGCTCTAATATGTGGATGATTTGTTGTTGGCCAGAACAACTCGAGAAGACTGCACATCTGCTTCTTGCTCTCCTATACGAAAATGTCTACAAAGTCTCAAAGAAGAAAACCCATACTGCCTTCTGGTGTATATATATATATATACACACACACACACACACACACACAATGGAATACTATTCAATCATAAAGAATAATAATAATATGGCATTTGCAAATAAATGGATGGAATTGGAGAATATCATGCTAAGTGAAATAAGCCAAGCCCCAAAAACCAAAGACAGAATGTTTTCTCTGATAAGTGGAGAATGATATATAATGGGGTGGGGAGGTGGGGAATGAGAGAAGAATGGGGGAACTTTAGAATATGTAGAAGGAAATGAGAGGGAGGGGGTACGAAAAATGGTGGAATGAGACAGACATCATTACCCAATGTACACATATGATTACACGAATGGTATGAATCTACATTGTGTACAACCATAGAAATGAAGTGATATACCCCATTTGTGCACAATGGATCAAAATGCGGTTTGTAAAAAATTAAAAGCTAAATTAAAAAAGAAGAAGAAGAAGAAGAAGAAAGCCCACATCAGTCAAGACCAAGTCAAGTACCTTGGTTTCTGACTCAGAGACAATGGCAACTGGACCCTAAGAGAAAACAAGCGGTCTGCTCAATTTTTGTCCCTTCTGCCTGTTGCTAGATCTGAGAGTTCCTGGGTACTCCTGGACTCTGCTGTATACAGATCGCTAACTTTTCAGTTATGGCCAAATCCCTCTTTAAGGTAACAAAGCAGGGTCGGGGGGAAACGGGAGCCTCTGATGTGGGAACAAACACAACAAAACAGCCTTTGGGGACAGTAAACAAACACTGACCAGTGTGCCTGGACTAGGACTCCCTGACCTCACAAAATCAATCTTTCTGTATGCTCGTGAATGGTCTGGAATAGGGTCCTAACTCAAATGCTGGGGGCATGGCACCAACCAGTAGCCTATCTTTCTAAACAGCTGGACTCTGTGGCTCAAGACTGGCCACCTTGTCTATGGGCCCTTGCAACCACAGCCCTTCTGGTGTTGGAGGCTCACAAGCCATGGGGAAGGAACTGACTGGGTGCCTCACGCTACAGAGTACAGAGGACAATATTGGCTGACTAATGCAAGGATGGTCAGATACCAGGTCATATTATATGAAAATCCACATGTTCACATTGAAGTTGTTCAGACTCTAAACCCAGCAACCCTGCTTACCATCAGGACTGGACTGCCTGATCACAACTGCATTGAAATCGTGGATGAAGGGTTCTCCAATAGACCAGACCTGACAGACCAGCCCCTCAAGGGTCCTAATGTGGAGTACTTCACAGATGGAAGCAGTTTCACAGAAGACAGAGTATGTCTTGCTGGGTATGCAGTGGTCACTCTGGACTCCACCTCTGAGGCAAAGCCTCTGCCTCAGGGAACTTCAACACAGAAGGCAGAGCTTATCGCTCTGACCTGAGCCCTCCAAATGGCAGCAGAAATCTGTGTCAATATTTACACATACCCAAAATATGCCTTCACCACTCTTCATGTTCATGGAGCCTAGTATAAGAAAAAGGGGCTAATTAATTCAGGAGAAAAAGACATAAAATATGACTAGGAAATTCTTAATCTTTTAGATGCAGTATGGGCACCCAAAAAAGTTGCAGTTCTGCGTTGCTGTGGCCATCAAAGGGGAAACACTGTGGTTGCTCAGGGCAACTGAAGAGCAAACTGAGAAACATTTGCAACTTATAAAAAGCAGACAGAACACTCAGCTCTAGTCTTAAATGCTACTTTTCATCCTAATCCTCTAATAGAATGGGAATCAAAATATTCCCAACAGGAAAGTAATTGGTTTAAGACTAAAAAAGGAAGTGATCTCTGAGGTGGATGGTGGAGATTTTCTGATGGCCCAACAGCCATCCCTGAGACTCTAGCCCCTGCCTTCACCAGACAGTTCCACAGGGGAACACACATAGGACGAATGGCACTTGAGACTGTTCTGAGTCAGAATTTCTATGTCCCCCAGCTCATAAGCATTTCCCAGGTGACCTGTGAATAGTGCGAGACTTGTGCCTGCAACAACCCTCCCCAGGGGCCAAGGCTTCCAATGGGAATTCAAACTATAGGAGGAGTACCTTTGTAGAAGCAGAAGTAGACTTCATTGATTAGCATGCTCACAGGCTGTAAATATCTTTTGGTTTTTATGTGCTCTTATTCTGGCTGGGTAGAAGCCTTTTCAACTTGTACTGAAAAGTCTAAGAGATAGCCAGGATGCTCCTTCAGGAAATTATTCCCAGGTTTGGCACCAGATATCCACTGGCTTGGACAATGGGCCAGCTTTTACGGCAGAGGTGACACAACTACTTGCCAAGAGTTTAAATATCAGATGGAAATTACATATTGCCTATAGGCCACAGAGTTCTGGTACAATAGAAAGAATGAATGAGACTTTAGAGACTCAACTGGGTAAATTGTGTCAGGAATCTCACCTGCAATGGGATGAAATCCTCCCTAATGCACTGTTAAGGATTAGATCCACACCCACTTAAGATGACTGGATTCTTTCCCTGTGAGATAATGTATGGGAGGCCTCCCCCACTTACCAGGGGATTATAGGGAGACTTAAAGGAAAAAAGAGCATTAACATTTAGACAACAGCTTCAAGCTCTAGGGAAAACCTTGTAGACTCTCAACCAATAGGTCAGGGAAAGGTTGCCAGTAAGTTTGGCCACAGATGCATATTCCTTCAGGCCTGGAGATTCAGTCTGGGTCAAAAAAATGGAATATTCAAACCTTTGAACTTCTTTGGAAGGGTCCTTTCACTGTTATTTTATCCACCCAACTGTAATAAAAGTTGCAGAGATAAGCCCCTAGATTCATTACACCAGGCTCAAGCCCACAGCTGTGGACTGGGAGTATAAGTATATATAAGCTGACCTTCAGGAAGAAGGAAACACTGGACAAGCTTGAGGCTCAGGAGGACACCAGACCTGCTCTAGTCACTCTGGAAACTGACCAGCCTACACATCGCTGAAGCTTGAGGAAACAGCAGCCCTGCTTCAGTCACTTGGGCTGGCTGATCAATGCACAATAGACGATAAACTAACCAATAGGACAAATTGGAGGGGGACCTGTACTCTTGGTATTATTAAGCCTGGATTTTTCCTACTGTCCAGTTAAACTGGAAAAGACCTAGGGATCCCCTTGTATGAGGATCTGAGGCCAAGAAAAAGAGGTCCACTGGGAAAGGACTTAATCTCAGAGGTCAACAAACTTGAGGTGAAGATGATTGGTCACCCCCTAGGGTTACTGCCACTATGGCTCTGCCACCTGGGCACAGAACAGCATTTGGGGCTATAGAACTCCAGTTTATATACTGAACCAGGTTATTTTCTTGCAAGCTGTACTGGAAATCATTACTTATCAAATTTCTATAGTCTTTGACCTCCTAGTCACACAACAAACCCAGATGTGGGCAGCTATCTATCAAAACCACTTGGCATTAGATTATCTGCTGGCTGAAGAGGGAGGAGTATGTGGAAAGTTGAACAGGTCAGATTGTTGTCTCCAAATAGATGGACAATGGACAGTCAAAGATATAGCCACCAATATCAGAAAACTAGCACATGTACCAGCTCAAATCTGGAAGGGCATTAAGGCTTGGGATCTAAGTTCACTATGGGGAGAACGGTCTTCTACTCTTGGTGGAGTCAAAAGCTTAACTGGCATAGTATGTACTCTGCTGTTAACTTGTTTATTGCTCCCATGTTTGGATCCCCTTTGCATTAGCACTATTGGGTCTATTAAAGAGGCAGCTGTTAAAGAAAGACAACTGAGATTATGGCATTACATAAGGCTTTAAGCCAAGAGGATGATGATGCTCTGTGATTTAAAAGATTAAATAATGATCATCAAAGGGGGAAATGAAGTAGCCACAAAAAGACCCTTGCCACAATTAAGCTTCCTCAGAGCATCCACTCCCACCATAATTAAGCTTCTTGCCAGCAACACTTTACAAAGAGTGTCAACAGGATTTCACAGGGTTTCTGCAGAGTTCAATGTGGTTTGAAGCTTCTTCTTTCTCATTAATGGCAGGTTTGCAGAAAAAAGATGCGATAGACTCTGTCTCAAGAGAACTCACCATACAAAAGTTACAATCTAAGGCAGAATTAATATTGTCAAAATGGCCATACTACCTAAAGTGCTATACAGATTCAATGCAATTCCAATTAAAATCCCAATGATGTACCTTATAGAAATAGAGCAATCAATCATGAAATTCATCTGGAAGAATAAGAAACCCAGAATAGCTAAAGCAATCCTTAGCAGGAAGAGTGAAGCAGGGGGTATCACAATACCAGATCTTCAACTATACTACCAAGCAATACTAACAAAAACGGCATGGTATTGATACCAAAATAGGTTGATCAATGGTACAGAATAGAGGACACGGACACAAACCCAAACAAATACAATTTTCTCATACTAGACAAAGGTGCCAAAAATATGCAATGGAGAAAAGATAGCCTCTTCAACAAATGGTGCTAGGAAAACTGGAAATCCATACGCAATAGAATTAAACTAAACCCCTATCTCTCACCCTGCACAAAACTCAACTCACAATGGATCAAGGACCTCGGAATCAGACCAGAGACCCTGCATCTTATAGAAGAAAAAGTAGGTCCAAACCTTCAACTTGTTGGCTTAGGATCAGACTTCCTTAACAGGACTCCCATAGCACAAGAAATAAAAACAAGAATCAATAACTGGGATAGATTCAAACTAAAAAGCTTTCTCTCAGCAAAGGAAACTATCAGCAATGTAAAGAGAGAACCTACAGAGTGGGAGAATATCTTTGCCACTCATACTTCAGATAGCGCACTAATTTCCAGAATCTATAAAGAACTCAAAAAACTCTACACCAAGAATACAAACAGTCCAATCAACAAATGGGCTAAGGAAATGAACAGACACTTCACAGAAGATGTACAAGCAATCAACAGATATATGAAAAAATGTTCAACATCTCTAGTAATAAGAGAAATGCAAATCAAAACTACCTTAAGATTCCATCTCGCCCCAATTAGAATGGCAATTATCAAGAACATAAGCAACAATAGGTGTTGGTGAGGATGTGGGGAAAAAGGTACACTCATACATTGCTGGTGGGGTTGCAAATTAGTGCAGCCACTCTGGAAAGCAGTATGGAGATTCCTCAGAAAGCTTGAAATGGAACCACCATTTGACCCAGCTATCCCACTCCTTGGCCTATACCCAAAGGACTTAAAATCAGCATACTACAGAGATACAGCCACATCAGTGTTCATAGCTGCTCAATTCACAATAGCCAGATTGTGGAACCAACCTAGATGTCCTTCAACTGATGAATGGATAAAGAAACTGTGAGATACACACACACACACACTGGAATATTACTCAGTCATAAAGAATGATAAAATTATGGCATTTGCAGGCAAATGGATGAAATTGGAGAATATCATGCTAAGTGAGATAAGCCAATCTCAAAAAACCAAAGGACGAATGATCTCACTGATAAGCGGATGATGTCACATTATGGGGGGTGGGAGGGGGGCAAGAATGGAGGAAGGACTGTATAGAGGGAAAAAGAGGGGTGGGAGGGGTGAGGGGGAAGGGGAAAAATAACAATGAATCAAACAACATTACCCTATGTAAATTTATGATTACACAAATGGTATGCCTTTACTCCATGTACAGAGAAACAACATGTATCCCATTTGTTTACAATAAAAAAAAAAAAGAAGTTACTATCCAGTTACCATCTCTGTTTTCCATGGTAAAAACTCGTGAACCCTCTGTTTAGCCCAAGATTATGAGACAAAGAGTAACTGTGAGGTACTCACCCACTGTCATGCATCCACCCCACTGAGCATAAATCTGAAAGAATTTTCAGACCTTGGGCCCAGAGGTTTTTAGGCATTAGCCCCACTGGACCGCTGCAGCTTAAATAAACCTGCTTCCTGATAATTCCTCACATGTTCAGTCTCATCTGTCCCACATCAGTACCAGGGCTGAGCATGTAACTCAGTGGCAGAGCATGTACTCAGCAAGTGCAAGGTCTCCGGGTCAATGCCCAGCACAAAAAAGAAACAAGAATAATGTAAATCAGAATTGGAAAACACAGAAATGAGGTGAAAAATTAGGAAAAATTAGAAAGAAAAAAACCTATTTCAATGGAAACTGTAGTGGGTCAAATAGTGCCCCCCCAAAAGATATGTGCATGTCCTAACTCCCAGGGTCACAGTGACTGTGGCCTTGTTTGAGAAGGGTCTTTGCAGATGTAGTCAAGTATCTCCAGATGAGGAGACCTGTCTGCATCCTTCCCAGGTGGGCCTCCCTTCCTGTGACAGTGTCTTCATAGGGACACTGAGAGATGAGGCAACATGCAGGAGGCTTGGCCACAAGCCAAGTCTGAAGCCCGCAGAGGCTGGAGGAAGCCAGGACTGGATTGTCCTCAGGATGCTGGGGAGTAGGGAGAATACAACCCTGCCCACACCTGGGATTATACTTCTGGCCTCCAGAAGTGTGAGAGAATAAATCTATGTTGTTTTAAGTCACCAACTGTGGTAATCTGTTACAGCAGTGCTAGAAAACCAACATAACAGATAAAGCCTAAAGAAAAGAAGTGGAAAAGAAAAAAAACTTAAACTCAAAAAGTAATGAAGAAATTAATAAAAAGGGATTTCAAGGAAAATGACTTTTAACTCAGCAATTCTATTTGCATCTCAGAATTTTCCTCACAGGAATAATCATGGAAGTTTGAATGGGATTCATGTAGTCAATGTATTTTTATTATTACTATTAGTAGTAGCAGTAGTAGTAGTCCTGGGAATTGAACCCAAGGGTACTTAACCACTGAAGTACATCCCAGCCCTTTTTTTAATTTTGAGACAGGGTGTCACTAAATTGCTTAGGGCCTCACTAAGTTGTTGAGCTGGTCTCAAACATGCAATCCTCCTGCCTCAGACTCCCAACTTGCTGGGATTACAGGAGTGTGCCACCTTCTATTGCATTTTTTTTAATTGCCTTCAAGTGGAAACATTTTTTTTTCTGAAAAAATAACTCCCAAATTGTCATTCATTTCCCCAACTGATCATAGTTTTACATATAAACTTGGGCTTTGAAATTAAGATACTTTATAAGGACACATATCTATTATTAGATCAACAGGAGAATATTAACATTGACTATTATAAGTCATAAACTATATTATACTAATATTCTGCTTTAAAATATTAAAATGACCAATAATCATTGGTCATAGGACAAAATGATCTTAAAAGAACTTACTTTAATGTATCCAAACATTGGTAGAGCTTGGTTGGATAATTTCCTTGGCATATCCATTTCTGGATTAATATGGTGTCTGTCAGGACAGATCCTTTTGTCTCTGAGAAAAAAAATAATGAATAGATGACTTTGTGTTTTGTTGTGGTGGTGGCAGTGCCTTCTGCCTGCCAGGCAAACACTCTACCACTGAGCCAAACCCCAAACCCCTCAAGACACCTAGATTTTAAAACCAGAAAAATACAGATAATAATAGTTAACATGGAATTGTAAACGTATTTCAGAAAATTAATCTGCAACAGAAATAAGAGAACTTTTATTCTAAGCACTTTACAAGTAAGCATATTAAATATTTCAGATGACACTAACAATATATAAGCAGAAAAAAACTCTAAAATTTAATTTATACTGAAAATTTAATGGAAAGAATTACTTTATTATTTCTTCAGACATTCTTAAATGCATTATATAAATGGACAAATACACTTTAAAAACAAAGCCTCAGAAACATACCATCATTTACAATAAAGATCAATTAACCTCTAAATCAGAAGCTACTCCTTCACTACAATGCTACATCCCAACTGAGAAACAACTGAAGTTTGTTTTAAAAGTCAATATTCTATTTAAAGGCATAATGAAAACTGCTGTTAATAAGCTGTTTAATGCATCATAATTTAAAAAGTTAATGTCACTAATTATCTTAAAAATAAATTCAATCCAGTAGATATGCTATCAGATACCTGTGCTCAGCCATTGATTTACCAAGTAGTGGCATGTGTCTGGAGGCCCCCATGACTGCTAAAGGGCTCATACCTTCCCAGTTGATCTCCAGAGTTGATAGAGCCCCTATTAAAGTTAGTCAATTTTTTGAGAAATCAACAAGCTTATTCTTTAATGTATATGAAGATGCAATAGATTTGAAGAAGCCAAAAACCTGAACAGGAGCAAACTTGGAGGACTTAATATGCCAGGTCCCAGGTCTCACTAGAAATCTACAGTGTTAAAGTGTACTGTTACAGTATAAGGAGAGACAAATGAACCCACATAAGAGAACAGTCTAAAAATAGATCGTCTATCTCATCACCTGGATTATGCCAAAGGTACTAATTCAGTGAGAACAGAATAATGTTTTAGACAAATGATGCTGGAATAAATGACTACCTATGCAAAAACAACCAATTTGTGCCCTATGCTTCATACTACATATGCAAATTATTGTTTTACAGGAATCATGCCAACACCCCGAAAGTTTATGTTTTCAGAGTATTTCTGACTTCAAGTTTTAGAATTATGGAGGCTCGACTGTATCAGAGAAGTACTTATATCTAGAATATATAAATTATTTCCATAAACTAATAAGAAAAAGAGATGCTCCATTAAAATGGGGAAAAGACAAGAACAGGTACTTCAGAAAAAAAGCATGGTCAAAGGTTCCACAAACGTAAGATGTTTAACATCATTAGATCTGCCACCATCATAGAAACACAAATTAAAATTGCAATGGCTTTCCATTATCTCCCCATGAAAACTAAGGGTTGGTAAGGGTGTAGACCAACTCTAATTCTCACCACTCCAACAGGATCATGAAGTGGTCCACCACTTTGGAAGAGTCATACATATTTCTACCCTGTGGCCCAGCAATTCCCAAAAGAGGTGGGTGCATATTTCCACCAAAAACCCTGTATAAGACTGTTCAGAACAGCTTTATACATCGTAGCCCCATCAACAGAATGAAAACACACATTGTGATATACTCAAACAATGCAATATTAAGCCAGAACATACATAAAACAAAGATACACATAACAACAACATAGATCAATGTCACAGATATTAGGTTAACTGAAAGAAGCCTGACACAAAAGAGTACACACCACAAGTCCATTTATATGGAGTTCAAAAATGACCTACACTTTAAGGCATGGAATCAGCCTAGGTGACTCTTAGCAGATGAATGGAAAAAGAAAAAGTAGTATATACACAATGGAGTACTATTCATCCCATAAAGAAGAATGAAATCCTGTCATTTGCAGCAAAATGGAAGAAGTGGAGGACATCATGTTACATGAAATAATTCAGACACAAAGGCAAAGAGTATGTGTTCTCTCTCATGTGGAAGCTAAAAAATGTTAATTTGAAAATAGAATAACAATTACTTTAGATATTGCGAAGGGTTCAAAGAAGGAAGTAGGATGGGAAAAGGAGACCGGATTGATCAATACTCATACATGAATGTAAGGAAATATCAAACTGAACCCCATTCATATATTCAATTAACATGTTAATTAAAAATTGAAAAAAATGAACAAATCTTGTCAATGTTGACAGCTACTTGAGGGTGGCTACTTCTAGAGGAGGGCACATCAGGAAAAGCATGCAGGAGTGTCCAGGTGCTCTCTCAGTTGAGTGGTGGTTTATGTGGGTGTGCCAATATTGACATTTAATCAAGATCAAGCTGTAAACTTTAAAAAAAAAAAAAGTCAAATTTTATCAAAACCATCATTTAATATACACAAAGTTGAACTTTCACCAGATTTTTTTTTTTTTAAGTACTGAACTCACCCATGTTTGTTATGTATTTTTGTTCTAAAGTTTTTCCAATAAACCAGGTCCTGGTGATCCCTGGGCTACATAAGGTAAGAACAAGTACAATTTTGATATCAAGGTAAAGTGCTCTTTTGTGAAACTAACTTTCTTACTCTGATTTTTTTTTACTTTTAAAAACTTTTTTTGGTGCATAAGTTACACATTATAGTGAGATTCACTTGGAAATATTAGGATATGCATATAACATAATTTCATCAATTTAATTCTCTAGTATCTCCTCAATGTCTTCCCTTCCTTCCTCCTCCTGGTTTCCCTTCTACTTTCATGAAATCCCCCCTTTTTTTCCACTTTAGCTTCCACATAAGAGAGAAAACATATAACCCTGACTTTCTGAGTTTGGCTTATGTTGTTTAACAAGATAATCTCCTGTTCCATCCATTTTCCTACAAATGACAGGATTTCATTCTTCTTCGTGGCTGAGTAAAACTCCATTGTGTATACATACCCTATTTTCTGTATCCATTCATCTGTTCACACTTAAGCTGGTTCCATAGTTTGCTATTGTGAATTGTGCTACTGTAAACATAGGTATACATGTATCTCCATAGTACACTGAATTTCATTCTTTTAGGAAAATACCAAGGAGTAGTACAGCTGGGTCATATGATGGTTCCATTCCTCGTCTTCTGATTCATATAGAGGTTGTACTAATTTACAATTCCAGTGTAAATTGTTCCTTTTCCCCCACATCTTCACCCAGCATTTATTATTTATACTCTTGATGGCTGCCATTATGACTGGACTGAGATAAAATTTCTGTAGTTTTGATTTGCATTTCCCTCGCTGGTATAGATTTTGAATACTTTTTCATGTTTGTTAGTCATTTTTACTTTTTTTGAGAAATGTGTCTGATTCATTTGCCCATTTATTTACTGAGTTACTGGCTTCATCGGTGTTGAGTTTCAAGCTGTAAACTTATCATTGTGTACTTGACTGCATGTTATACCTCAATTAACAAAAAGAGGACTGCCTTACTTGCAAAAACCAAAAGCCTTAAGATATGAACAAAGAGGTCTTCTGGCTTTCTTGTCTTCTTTGGCTTCTAGGACCCCTGCAGTGAACTCATACAGCTCCGATGGGATTTTGGCATCTGCTCGCTCCAAGTAGCGCAGGACACCAACTGCATGGCTCGCATTTCTCTCCGTCAGCAGTAAGACAGATTTGGTTTTTTTATCTCCCTGCTCTGCAGGAGAACCCTTAAAATAGGGGTGAGTAAAGAAAGCAGATCATTCACATCAGTCTCAATGAAACTTGGTGGGTTCTAAATTTGTCATTACACAGAAAATGACAGTGAAACAACTGAAGATAAAAAAATTTATCAAACCTGTTCAGTTAAACTCTGAAAATGATCCGACATGCAGTACAGTCGTCCACCAAACACTTTTGGTGAGGAAGGGAAGCTGAAGTGAATTACACATGTGGCATCAGTGATGGCCAAGAGTGGTATGCAATCGTCAGTTAAGGCTGGAGAAAAGGATTTGGACAATTTCCCATGAGCTGGAGTTTTCTGCACTTACTTTAATAAGTAAAAACCATCCTGCAGAGCATTTCTGTACTATATTTTACTTTATTTCTTGCAGTGCTAAAGATCAAACCCACAGCCTTGTACATACTATACCAGTACTATACCATGAAGCTCTACCCCAAACATTCATTTTACTTTTTAGATAAAAAGAAGCTTCTTACCCACTTTCTTCCCCAAATGCTCCACACCAGTGATTAAATTCCAGAGAAAAGTGGCTTCCATTTTAGTTTGAAAAATGCCTTTTTCTATTACAAATTCAGGCCGCCTAGATTTTTTTCTTTACTTTACACATTTTAACTTTTGTATTTCTAATATTTAACCTTAAAAACTCATGACCATGTTTCAGTGTTGGTACAGATGCACATATGTACAGCCAGGTACAGACTTTAAAGACTATATATACACAGATTTTATATGTACAACAGCGATCCTCAAGCTAGAACTCCTGGTTAAGTGTCTAGACCAAGGGTTGTTGCCTACTGACCCCCGATCTCTGGGGCACCTAGATTCATTTCAACCTCAGAGGTTAATCTTCATTCTGAAATTAACATTACTAATAAATTCTGAGTGAATCTGGGAAATGATGAGAAATATGAAGGTGAAACATGTAAATGAAGACATGATTCCTATGAGCTCACCTTTGTCTATAAAGAAGTAGAAATTAAAACACTTACCTAATACAATATGAGAGCCAGAACTTAACTTCTTCTTCCATTGTTCTAAAACACTTTTTAAGTTAAAAACCATTTCTTTATGCATTTTCAAGCAAAATATTGAATTGCTTTCTACTACCTAAAGGTAAAACCAAAGAAGCCAGTTCAGAGTCAGGAACATAAGCTTGAAGCCAGCTGTCTCACCAAGTTCAGTACCAAGGTAAGCAATGGTAAATCACCTGGGAGGTGGGGGGAAATCACCTCACTGCCCTAGTGATTCTTTGAAATGAGAAGACTGTAAACTTAAGTAAATACATCTCCAAAGTTCTGGGTTTATGTCTAAAAACTTGCTCAAGTGAAATAAATATCATTTTGCTAAAACTATTTTCCTTCCTTTTTTTTTTTTCTTTTTCTTTTTTGTGCTAGGGATTGAACCCAGGGCCTTGTACTTGCAAGGCAAGCACTCTACCAACTGAGCTATATCCCCAGCCCAGTATTTTCCTTCCTTTAAAAAATAAAACATATACACATGTGTATAAGTATACATAAAATATATGGTAGTATTGTCAACAAGGGTTTCTTCCCTGCCTTCCAGTTCTGGGGATTGAACCTAGGGCCTCACACATGCTTGGCATGGCAAGCACTTTACCATTGAGCTACATCCCCAGCCCAATAAGGGCCTTTTAACTATACTGTCTAGCTCATTATATTATGAAATAGAAGGTGTACTATGGCTTCTTTTAATTTTTGTATTTATCATAGTATGTTTTAGCAATTAGCATTTTTAATTAATATGAAATTAGATAAAACTGAATAAATCTTTAGCCAATTTACTTGGTTTTACTGTTACCTTCACAATTTTTTGAACTAGAGAGTAGTGACATGGACATTTTGTTCATCAATTGAACCCTTTAATGTTCCACCTTGACAATCCACCTGGCACAGTTCCCTGGGCCCATTTAAGGAAAGGCAGGATCCACCTACTGGGATCCTTCCCCAGCCACGCCTCCAACTGGCATTGCTTCAAGTGGAGCCTACCTCGTCTTCTGACTGATGTTAAACTTGCAAAATGGCATCTCCCTGCCACATAGCAACTACCCCAGTAATTTTTTTCATCATTCAAGATTCAGCCACAGTTTAAATCGACAGGACAGGAGCTCACCTTACACACTATTTCTGTTTCAGGTACAGAGCAGGTAAAGATCAAGGTCTTTTGTGCCTGACTTGGAGTGAAATCAAGAACTTGGAGTAAAGTAGAGGTTTTTTCACATTCTAGGCAAAGATGCACAACCTGGTAATGAAATACAGAAAGGTGATTTGATTTTTAAAATGCTCAAAAAGTTCCAGTTTCACCTTTCATAGTTAAGTTATAATTTTAATAGAAAAGAAAGTATAGGGGGCTGGGTTGTGGCTCAGCAGTAATGCGCTCACCTAGCACAGGTGAGGCACTGGGTTTGATCCTCAGCACCACATAAAAACAAACAAAATAAAGGCACTGTATCCATCTACAACTAAAAAAAAAATTTAAAAAAGGAATGCATAGGAAATCATTATAAATTTAATTTACAATTATAGATTTGTATATGAAATAGAAGCCATAGTCATCTAATATTAAGCCATGAAATATAGGTTACTTGCTTGTGCTCATCAGCCCCCCTTCCCATTCATTCATTCATCACCTGTTGGACGTTGCCATAGAGAGCAGCCTCCTCTGGGGCTGTAATCACAATGTAGGGATCATTCATGAACTCTCTGATTAGATGTTCTACATGTTTGCTCCAATGAATGCCAACTGCAATGATCTGATGTGGTGCAGATTCCCGTTCTTCAACTTCAACATTTTTTTTAAAGTTATCTAATATAGCAAACATCTAAAAAATTAGTATAATTAATTTTATTTTTATTTCAAAAGACAATAAGAGTTAGTTTGAGAACATAATATGTAAGGAACTGCATATTTTCTGTTTTTAGACTGGAGGAATACTTTATAAAACAAAAGTAAAGGGAAAAATTCAAAAAGAAGAAAATTTTTTTGTTTTGGCACTGGGGACTGAATCCAGGAGTGTTGTATCACTGAGCAACATATTCAGTCTTTTTTATTTTTATTTTGAGACAGGATCTCATTAAGTTGCTTAGGGCCTGGCTAAGTTGCTGAGGCTAGACTCAAACTTTGAGACCCTGTCTCAAATAAAAAATAAAACGGGCTCGGGACATAGCTCAGTGGTAGAATGCTCCTAGGTTTAATCCCTGGAACCACAATGGGGGATAAAAGGGGGGTGGGAGGAAGAGTGGGGGAGGAAGAGGAAGGGAGGAAGAAAGGGGAAGAGGGAGGGAAAGGGGGAGAGAGAAAGGAAGGGAGGGGAAAGGAGAGAGGGAGGGGAGGAATATGTTTAAAATCAATAAACATAAAATCCCACTATAAGTTGAATTCAAGCACAAACGACATCTTGGTAAATATGTGTAACACAC
The DNA here is from genome assembly GCF_902686455.1 of Sciurus vulgaris. Taxonomy (NCBI): domain Eukaryota; kingdom Metazoa; phylum Chordata; class Mammalia; order Rodentia; family Sciuridae; genus Sciurus; species Sciurus vulgaris. The sequence goes on along the minus strand of NC_136478.1, from coordinate 41,695,472 downwards.
CTAATGGGACTGACATGCTCTCATTTAAAAAGGTCAAGAACTGATTACAAAAGATTACTGCACCAACAAAAAAGAAATGAACTAGCAACTCATAGAAAATAAACATAATGATCAATATGAATTAATATTCAATTTAAGTAATCAAGGAAATACAAACTACTAGACATACAAATCAGTGGCCTAGCATGCGTGAAGACTTGGGTTCCATGCCTAGCACTGCAAAAAGAGAAAAAAAAAAAAAAAAAAAAAAAAAGATGTAAACTATACTAAAGAGATCCTACTGTTTACCAACTAGCACGGGACAAAAAGTCAGGCCAAGACCTCCTACTGGTAGGAGGGCAGCAAACATGGCACAAATTGTTATGCCCGTATGATTCAATATGGCCGGTAATAATCATGCTGTAGAATAGTAAGTAATAATACAATGCTATTAATTGCAAAATTTTGAGTTATAAAATACATAAAAATGCTCGATATTAAATATCAACAAACATGATAATTTAAGAAAGGAAGAAATAATCCAAAGTAGTAGAATGATTGCCTTTGAGTATAAGATGATTAGGAGTGTTGGATTATTTTCAAGTGTTCTTCTCTATTTCTCAAACTTTTTTTTTTTTTTTTTACAATAAAAACTATTGCTTCTATAATCAGAAAAATATTCATTAAATATTTCAGTAAATATTCCTGGGAAAGAAATGTTGCTTTTCAAAGAGATTTAATACTGGGAATGAAATTTCAAATAAACATTCTCTCTTCTAAATACAGAAGTTAAAGAGAAATTTTTTTTTATATTAACTAATTTATGCCCCAACTAAATCTGTTTTCCTGATTCCTTAAAACACTTAATACTTGAATTATTTACATTTCAGAAGTATATGTGTACATTTAGACTAGTAATAGCCTCTAAATAGATGCCATACTTACCTGCTCATTAGCTTCAAAGAATAACACTTCCACCTCATCCAAAACCAGATGACAAAGTCTAAGAAATAACAAGCTTTGGTATGTGAGAAGTCTCAGGAGGCTATGTGGTGTTGTGACAATCACATCACCTACATTTTAAAAGAAAAAACAATGCCCACTTTAGGTTTTCTACAGGTTTTCCCAACATTTCCTTTGCTAAGATTCCACATACTGCTGCTTCTCTCCTCAGGTGTCCACCCCGGCTAAGCCGTCGGTTTGGGAACAAGCACCTGGGCTCCGACCAGGCTCTGCACTCCAGAAAAGCAGGAGGCTTTTAGTTAACGCTGTGTTCAGTATTCAGCAAACAGTAAGTGGTCAGTAAAGAGTCGAATGAAATCCTGTAGTTTTCTCAGTGAAACAGATGTAGGTCAAGATTGAACCTTCATCATCGATACCCATCAGTAAGTGACAAGCAAGGTTATCATACAAGCCTGTCATCTGTAATTCCAGACCTGCCTGGGCAGGGTCCCCTGTCTTCTGTGGGGAAAACCAAACCACTCGGAAAGAATGCTTACACCCCCTTGGAAGCTTCATGTTTTTGGCTTCATCTTTGTGAAGTCCAATTGTTAATAACACAGGATGAAGAGGCCTGGAGGACATGCTATAGTTGCCCAGTAATTCGAAAATAAATTGGGCCTTTTTCCACCCTGGGCACACGATGACTGCAAGAGGCTGCAAAGACAGACAAATTCAAATAATTTTGGACAGTAGTTAGGAATTAAGCATAGTATATGTGAAACATCCAGAATATCTCCTTGCACACAATAAGTGCTACTTCAGTTTTGCTATTACCATCTTCACATAGGTCAGAAGAGTTAAAAATAGTTTCATAAAAATAGATTTAGATTTTGAGCTAGATTTTCTTAGGGCTTAAGCTAAGTATTTCATTAGTATCAACTCATTTAATAAGTTCTTATAGGGTAGGGCCTATTATTACTTATCTCACAGATGAGACATCTGAGGCAGAGAGAGAGAAAATCAGTTGCCCAAAGCTACACACTTAATACTTGGCGGCAACATGATTTGAACCTAGAAAGTCTGGCTCCAGATTTCCTGCTTCTAAGTGCAAGGATGAAATAACTGCTTCCTGAGACAGGCTTTAAAAAATGGCTAGCAACTCTTCCTTAGGAAATTACCTTCTGAACCCTAGCCTCCACTAGCCCACAGATTCTCCTGAAGGTGCACTGCCCACCAAATACCTTCCTGGACACATGCTGTCTATCAGCTGAAGAAAAGTCTAGTTTCCTCTTTCCTTTAGGCAGATCCAGATGAGTGCCAGCTTCTAGGCACAGGCCTGAAGACAGGTTGACCACAGGCCCATGGAGAAAGTAGGGGAAGCACAAGGGGCAAGACTTAAATGGCCCTTTCTAATCCCAGCCATGGTTCTGCCTCAACACAAGCTGTGTACCATCAACAGGGCTTGGCTGTTAACAAATTGGTAGGGGAAGAGTGGGATAAATGTATTCCTATGATTAAATCAACACATAATAACCAGCACAAATTCCAAAAGAAAATCATCAAACTGCATGGCATAGGGAAGCTAGTATCTAGTCTAACTGCAACTCTAAGCTCATTTCTTACTGCTGTTTCACTGTATGACACATAGTGGAACACTCTGGAGTGCACTCTTTGTGCTAATACCCAGGATGGAGGTTTTGCACTGATCAGTTCCAAGAGCCCAAACCCAGTGAAGTGGACATCACTACCCACTGTCATTTGAACCCCACACCCACTTCCCTCTTTTCCATTATCTTCCTGTTATTTTCAGGTTCTTATACATGGGAAAATTATTCTAAAACAGTGTGGGGTACTGTGAGATAATTTAAAGAATGCAAAATAAGACAACAGAAACTTAACTTCTATGCCTACTTTCACACCACATCAGCTGTCAAGAATTCACCCAAGTAACTTCTCATGAGCTGGATCTTCTCACATATAGGGTGGTAAGAATGATTGCATGGTTGCCATGACAATGACATGAGTTAATGTCAGTGAGATCATTTAGAAAATTCTATGTTCACCTCTAAAAGCCAGGGCTTTCCTGCTCAGCCCATGACCTACAACTTGGGCTTGGATAAGAATCAGTATAGGACAACAGGTGACTAGGAGAAAGGCTACTTTCTCACAGGAAAGTTTCTATCTTGGCAGTTGGAAAACCAAACTGAGTAATGTAACCTGAACTTTACAAAAGGTCAAGTGTACAATTTTTTTAAATAAAAATTTAATTCATTTTGTTGTGAAACAAAATTGTCTTCAACTTACTCCGTTTCTACTTGGTAATGACTTGTAGCAGCCCCCCGTTTGCAAAATCGTAAGCAACGGTGGGAGGTACAACAAGGGGTCATTTCCACAGTGAGAAATGACAACCACATCACAGCCACGTGCTATGGGAGGCCAAGAGTAAGATTCAGTGTGACTGGGTCCCGGGAACTTATTTCTTTGAAGAGCCTATAAAAAAAAAATCAACAACCAAAAACCACAATAAAAGTAGAGAAAACAAACAATAGCTCCCTATCACTGTCTCTACTCCAGCTACCAGTCAGTACATACACATGGGTTAATGTGGCATTTTCTAAAACCCACCTTGGTAAGTCCCCCTGAATCTTTTCTCGGTACTAAACTATTCTCATATAAAATTTTGTTTTCCTGAGCCCCAAGTTAAAAGGAAATGGACATGATCCACTAAAGCTCACTGATTCAAGGATGTGGCTTTTTCTCATTCTCCCAATAACTGGCCGGTCCACCAGCCTCACTTGTACAGCATTTTAGAACATGCTTTTATTCACTTGTTTTTCTACATATCTGTCACTAAACCCAAATGCTCCAACAGAGTTCTCCAGCCATCTGATAAAATTTTCTAAAAGGCTGAGCTCATGAGTACCCAGGTCTCTGTGATATCCACCTCCCCAGAATCCTGAATCCCAGATGCACCGGTACTGCTTACTCTCCTGCCAACTTGGGAGCTCCAGGTGGGCAGAAGCGACTCACGTAGTCTTTCTTGGTGTGCTTCTCAGTTTTACGAACACACTGAAGCAGCTTCTTGACAAAGAGTACAGAAGGAGTATTTTTGTTGTTGAGACTCTGCAAGTCTGAAAATATTTCTGTTCTACTCTCACCTCACTGCTATGTGAGTATGGATGTGTAGATAGAAATAACTTTTTTTTAAATCTCTAATCAATATTAATGTTTTTCTTACTCACATGAAAAACTGCCATAAAAATACTGAAATCCTTCTCAACGACACTAGGCTTAAGTTTGGCAATGCTCCATATGTGCTTCAAAGATGACTTTATTCCATCAAGACGATTATTGTCTACATGAAATAACTCCTTTGGTGTTGCTGTGAAAAGTCTGAGGCACCCGACTTGTGGTCCTGTGGTGAGGACCATTTTTTCCTCTAGAAGCTCTCCTGCTCTGAAATCTGAGTTCGGATGCTTCACAGCCACACGTATGACATCTGTTCATCAGTTGTTCTGGCCAGTGCAAGACAGCTCAGTGTGGAGATTCACTTCCATTAGGTCTAGGAAATGTTCCCGTGTTCTTCCTCAGAGAACATTCTTCCCCTTCTGTAACTCTTTCCAAAAGGCTGAGCTCATCAGCATCGTGGTCTCTGTGACAACCTCCTCACCAGAGCCCTGACTCCAGATGCAATACTCTCTGATGTCGACATAGGAGCTTCCAGGTAGGCAGGTACAACCCCTTGTCTTTCTCATATGATTTTGGCTGAAATTCCTTTTTCAGATACTGCACCTCAAATTCTTTTTTTTCCTCCTTGATTCATCTTATTGCCTTTTTGTTCTACTTTCTGCTGGCTTCCATTTTATATCTCAAACCTACTATTTATTTTCAAAAAATTTTACAGTGTTTTGAATTTCTGAGAACCTTTTTATTTATCTTCCTCTTCCCCTCTCCTCCCTCCTTTCCTCTTTTCAGCACTTCGTTATTGACAAATACATGCAATACCTTCTTTTCTCTGAGGATATTTTTTCTTTTCTTTTTTAAGAGATGAGCCTCATTATATTGCCCAGGTTGGTCTCAAACTCCTAGGCTGAAGCAATCCTCCTGCCTCAGCCTCCTGAGCAGCTGTGGGTCATGTGCTGCTGCACCTGGATATATTTATTTTCTAGTATTTTCTTCTCCATTGTTTTTTTCAGAGTTTTTTTTTTTTAAGGTGAAGACTTTCTTCAAATGTCTATGATTCCTACCTTCTATTCATATATATATATGAATATATAGATATACACATACATACATATAAATATATATATATATTTTTTTTTTTAATTCACTAAAACTGCCTAATGGCTCTGTGGGGGGAGCAAATCTAGTCACTATGAGAGTGTCACTACAGGAAGACAGGGCAACAAGCAGGCATTGTAACTGGGAGAATTCCAAATACCATCATTAAGCACCACTACTCCATGGTCACTCAGTTTCTCCAGAGTGAGCCTACAATATTCTTCCTTGGAACAATACGAACTGGTTGTGCACTGTCAGAAAACAGGGTGGGACGTTCACTGTACACCCCTCCCCCACTCCTCGCTCTTTTCCTATCAACCACACTCTGTTGCCTATCTTTCATCCTCTATAGTTCTACAAAAATCTCTTGCTCACTCAAGAGTTCTCTCTCTCTCTTTCATCCTTGTATTTTATTTCTATGTTTTAAAAAATAGTTTTAAACTGTTTTTTAAAATCAGGAAGGAAACATAAGCCTGAATGATCCATTTACCAAGTGAAATCACAGATCTATGAAGCCATTTTTGAAAGAATGGCTAAGAAGTAAATTACAATTGCCCTGTTATGTCTTCAAAGTCCCTTTTCAAAGGCACATTTAAAAACTTATTTCAGAAGGGGGTTTACAGTTATACAATGATTTATCCTCAAATTAATTATTCACTTACAAGAACTTATCCAGGACTTAAGAATAAATTAACAAAAATTACATATAAGAGAATTTAAAAAGCAAAGAAGTTATTCAATGCAACCTTATAACTTTTATTTAGAAATCCTTCTATGGGACTAGGGGTATTGCTCAGTGGTAGAGTGCTTTGCCTAGCCTGCTCCAGGCCCTGGGTTCCATTCCTAGCACTGGGGAGAAAAAAAGGAAAAGGAAAAAAAAAAAAAGCAAAACAAAAAAATCCTTCTACATTAGAAAAGGTTGGTATTTCTTCGTGAGTTTGGTTCTAAGAGCACTTTCACCTTTTTCAGGTCTGCAGACAGTGGTGACGTGTCGATGGTAAGGCAGGGATCGATCCTGTTCCGGAGCACCATGACAGGCTGCTGCATGCCTGACTTCAACTTCTGCAACTGAGTGATATAGACATTAGACAACCAGTGTCTGCCCTGAGCTCTCAGCAAGAGTACCAAGAACTAGACAGAGAAGAAAGCAAACCATTTCAGTGTTAACAATCTGAAAAACACCAAAACTACCTAAATGAAAGAAGATCACCTATTACCCAAACAAAAAAGAAATTTCTCTGAAGCAATAATTTACCAATTTATAAAAGCATGTCTTCAGGCAAAGTCCCCCATCTAAGGAGTTTTTCTTCTAATCTTAAGATTGGAGAAAGGAAGGAGAAGAATTTTAAAAGCAAACTGTTTTCTCTCCTATTAACTTTTTTTTAGTGCTTCTAATACCTGCTGCAGATCAGAGATTCCATCAGCTCTCAAAGGATCAGGGTTTAAAAACTGCAGTAATCTGTAAAATCATTAAAAGAACAATTTGAAGAAAAAAATATTTATTTCCTCAATTGAACTATTATTTGAAGTCTTCCCTGACAGAGATAAAATGACTCTATATCCCAAGGCACAGCTAAAAAAGGAATGCCTGTTCTGTTTTGTTTGATTAAGACACAAGGGCCACAGTGGCCATGCCAGTTTGGTGCTTCCCATTTTCCAACCCTGCATCTGCATCTGGGGTGCAACAACTCTACCACTTAGTCCTTGTGCAGAGGAATCACTGCTCTGCTTCAATAGCTTTACTTTATAGATGAGAAAACAACCCAGAGAGTACTTATCCCTACCACCTCTGCTAACCCAGCAGAAAAGAAATCTGAAATTGCTTTCCTCTAGACTAAGCCCCAGTCCCAGCCCCAATATGGATAAGGACTAGTGACAGCAAGAGAGAACTCAGAAACCATTTTCAGTGACAGGGACTCTGGCAGAAAGATGGTGGATTAAATATACACATCAAATTGCACACTTTTCTGACACCTGATTCTTTTTTGATGGGGGTCTTGCTGTGCTGCACAAGTTGAACCTGAACACTTGATCCTCCCATCTAAGTCTCCCAAGTAACTGTGATTACAGGCATGCCATCATACCTGCCACCTAAAATTTCACTCTTACAGATTTTTTAAAGTGTAAAAGCCACAAGATACAAATGCTTATCAACTGATGAATAAATAAAATGTGTCATATCCACACAATGGATTATTACTCAGTAATAAAAAGGACTCATACTACAATGGAGATGAATTTTGAAGATATGATACTAAGTGAAAAAAGTCAGTCAAGAGGAACCATGTATCACATGGTTCTATTTATATATAATATCAAGAATGGAAAATTGGGAAAATCCATAGTGATAGAAAATAGATTAGTGGTAAGGGATGGGGAGAAGGGAAACAGAATGACTGCTAACAGATACAGGTTTTAGAAGGTGTGTAATGAAAATGTTCTAAAATGAGACAATGGTAATGGTTGCACAACTCTGTGAATACACTAAAAACCACTGAACTATACACATTAAAAGGATAAATTGGGCTGGGGATGTAGCTCAGTGGCAGGGCACTTGCCTAGAATGATAAGGTCCATGGTTTAATCCCCAGTACCACATGCACATACAAAAAGGTAAATTTTAAGGTAGATGAATTATATCTTGACAAAGCTTTTTTAAATTCTTTTTTTGAGCCACAGTGAAGGAGAGAACCATAGAGGAGATGATATTACAAACAAAATTTTGGAAACTGGAAAGCAGATGGACAAGTGGTTACTGACTTGGCAGATCCACGTCGGTTAAGTCTAAGCCAGCCATGAGAGACCCAAATCTATTTGCACGGAATAATCTTCAGAAAGCTTAGGAATTAGGCCCAACCTTCTCCTACTGTGGTAACGTAACAGGGAAATAAAATAAAGAAGGCAAACCCCAGATCCCCCTACATTTCCCAATGCCAGAAAGCTACCCACCCCACCCTAAGGGAAGCCAGGGGTTGATGTTCTGGAGAGGATCAAACAGAGCTCTTTGGACTGGGGCACTAGAGGCACAGCTGAGGATGGAGGGACTGTACGGAAAGGCGGGGGCGGGGGGGAGATAAGGCTGAATAATGAGAACCCAGCTGGCTTCTGCTACTCAGCACTCAGGATGCCTGTAGGACACCTTAATAGGATAAACTGGGCTGGGGCTGTACCTCAGTGGTAAAGCACTTGCCTAGTATGTACAAGGCTGTGAGTTTAATTTCTACCACCCTCCCCGCCCCCCAAAAAGAAAAAGAGAACAAAAGAAAAACACTTGCAAATTAAAAATGTGATATTAGAAATTTAAAAACACAACAAAATTGGTAGAGGATAAAGTTGTGAAAACATTCCAAAAGATAAAAGCAAAAAGACAAAGAGATGAAAAATGTATTTTAAAAAAAATCACATCACAGCTGGGCATGGTGGGGCATGCCTATAATCCCAATGACATGGGAGGACAGAAGAATTGCAAGTTCAAGGTCAGACTCAGCAACTCAGCGAGACCTAAGCAACTTAGAGACCCTGACTCAAACAACAAACAAACAAAAAGGACTGGGGATGTATCTCACTGGTAAAATACCACAGTTAAATCTCCAGTACAAAAAAAAAAAAATCACATGACCAACCTGAGAAGTACAACATGAAGAGCTGCACAAGCTCTAGAAAGAAGAGAGAGAGCTGGGCACAGTGACACATGCCTACAATCCCAGTGACTAAGGAGCTGAGACAGGAGGATCACAATCTCAAAGCCATCCTCGGCAACTTAGCAAAGCCCTAAGCTAAGGAACCTAGCAAGGCCTTGTTTCAAAATAAAAAATAAAAAGGACTGGGGTGTGGCTCAGTGGTAAAGTACCTCTGGTTTCAATCCCCAGTACCAAAAAAAAAAAAAAAAAAAAAAAAAGGAAGAAAAGAAACATGAATGTAAGAGATCGATGAATAGAGTAAAAACTATTTCCCTGAAGTGAGGAGCATGAGGCATGAGGTTAAATCAAAAAAAAAGTCACCAAATGCTGAGTGTAACAACAGAGTGATACCAGGGAACACTATCATGAAACCTGGAAATAAAGACCCTAAAAGTTTCCGGAGAGAAAAAGAAGAAAAAAGAGTCATATATAAAGAATAAGAAATTGGAAAGCAATAAACTTAACAACTCTAGAAACTAGAAAATAAGGTAGTAATGCTTTTAAAAAAACTGATGACCAAAGTGTGAAGATAGTCTAAAAGTATTTTTGCACTCTTGAAGAAATTCAATCTTTCATGTTTCCCTTTCTCAGGAAGCTAGTAGAGGATGTTCTTTACCAAAACAAGAGAGTCTTCTGGGAAAACCCAGAGGAGAGGATACCATTCAAAAAGATGCAGGAACGTCAAGATGCTGGTGGCGATGAACACAGGATGCACCAGGCACAGGCACAGGCAGGAAGCTCAGAGAGTTCTCCCAGGAGATTTACAAAATTACTGAGAGTAAGTCTGGAAAACAGAGGGGAATTCTGGGGATGAATCAGTAAAGATATATAGAAAACTAAAGAAAGAAAAAGCAATACACAATAATTTATTAATGCCAGAAAACCCAAAATTTTTTGCAAGAACAGAGAAGTAGCCACACTCCACTCCTGTGAGGCCTCATACTATTTTCTACTCACAGACCAGGGAAGCTGACTGCTTGCCTCACCAGAACCACAATGCAGGAGTGGTGGAGTCAGGGCAGGGATCAAGTGTGGGGATGATTCAGCAGGAAGAGCCTTTGGAACGAGCAGAGCTGAGTCCTCACCATCCACCGGCTTTGGCAAAAAGCTCTGGGCAGGAAGGACTCAAGGGCCTATGCACAGAGCTTTCAGTTCAGGCTTTAATAAGCACTGGGGTTCAAACTCTGACACGGAAACATTATTATAAAAAATGTATGGAAGATCTATCCAGTGGTCAGAGAGGTGTGTTAAAGTCACCCAGCATTATTGTGTTGTGGTCTGTTTAGTTCCTGACATTGAGAAAGGTTTGTTTGAGGTACATAGATGTTCCATTGTTTGGGGCATAAATATTTACAACTGTTATGTCTTGCTGACTTATGGTTGCCGTAAGCAGTATGAAATGTCTTTATTATCCCTTCTGACTAACTTTGGCTTGAAGTCCACTTTATCTGATATGAGAATGGAAACCCCAGCTTTTTTGCTGAGTCTGTGTGCATGATTTTTTTTTTCCTATCCTTTTACCTTCAGTCTGTGGATGTCTTTTCCTATGAGATGAGTCTCTTGAAGGCAGCATATTGTTGGGTCTTTATTTTTAATCCAATCTGCCAGTCTGTGTCTTTTGATTGAGTTTAGGCCATTAACATTCAGGGTTATTATTGAGTTACGATTGTATTCCTAGTCATTTTGGCTTATCTTGGGGTTTTAACTTGATCTGCTTTCTCCTTTGATTGGCATTTTTCTTTGCTGAGTTTCATTGTTTTTCATTTCCTCCTCATGGAATATTTTGCTGAGAAAGTTGGGTAGTGCAGGCTTTCTATTTGTAAATTCTTTTGACTTTTGTTTATCATGGAAGGATTTTATTTCATCATCAATCTAACAAAAGAGGTCAAAGACCTCTAAAATGAAAACTACAGAACACTAAAGAAAGAAATTAAAGAACATCTTAGAAGATGGAAAGATGTCTCCCATGTTCTAGGATAGGCAGAATTAATACTGTCAAAATGGCCATACTATCAAAAGTGCTATATTTAATGCAATTCCAATTAAAATCCCAATCCTGAAATTAATTTGGGAGAATAAGAGACCCAGAATAGCCAAAGCAATCCTTAGCAGGAAGAGTAAAGCAGGAGGTATCAGAATACCAGACCTTCAACCATACTACAGAGCAATAGTAACAAAAATGGCATGGTATTGGCACCAAAACAGACAGGTAGACCAATGGTACAGAATAAAGACACAGAGACAAACCCACATAAATACAGTTATTTCATACTTGACAAAGGTGCCAAAAACATACAATGGAGAAACAATAGCCTCTTCAACCAACAGTGCTGGGAAAACTTGAAATCCATAGCACCAAAATGAAATTAAAACCCTATTACTCACCCTGCACAAAACTCAACTCAAAATGAATCAAGGACCCAGAAATTAGACCAGATACCCTGCACCAAATAGAAGAAAGAGTAGGCCCAAATCTTCATCATGCTGGCTTAGGACCAGACTTCCTTAACAAGACTCCTAAAGCACAAGAAATAAAATCAAGCATCAATAAATGGGATGGATTCAAACTAAAAAGCTTTTTCTCAGCAAAGGAAACAATCAGTAATGTGAAGAGAGAGCCTACAGAGTGGGAGAAAATCTTTACTACATGCATATTAGATAGAGCACTAATCTACAGAATTTATAAAGAACTCAAACTTAACACCAAAAATACAAATAACCCCATCAATAAATGGGCTAAGGAACTGAGCAGACACTTCACAGAAGATATACAATTAATCAACAAATATATGAAAAAATGTTCAACATCTCTAGTAGTCAGAGTAATATAAACTAAAATTAGCCTAAGATTCCATCTCACCCCAATTAGAATGGCTATTATCAAGAATACAAGCAACAATAGGTGTTGGCGAGGATGTAGGGATAAGGTACACTCATACATTGCTGGTGGAGTTGCAAACTGGTGCAGTCACTCTTGAAAGCAGTCTGGAGATTACTCAGAAAACTTGGAAAGAACCCACAATTTGACACAGTTATCCCAAAGAACTTAAAATCAGCATACTATAGTGATGCAGTCATAGCAATATTTATAGAAGCTCAATTCACAATAGCTAGATTGTGAAACCAACCTAGATGTCCTTTAATAGATGAATAAAGAAACTGTGGTACATGTACACAATGGAATATTACTCAGCCATAAAGAAGAATAAATTTATGGCATTTGGAGGTAAATGGATGGAGTTGGAGAATATCATGCTAAGTGAAATAAGTCAATTTCAAAAAACTGAAGGCTGAATCTTTTCTCTGATAAGTGGATGATGGATGCATAATGGGGGTGGGGAATAAGGGAAGAATGGAGGAACAATGGATCACGTAGAGGGAAATGAGGTGAGGGGAGAAGGCGAGGGGAAGGAAAGATGGTGGAATGAGACAAACATAATTACCCTATGTACATGTATGATTACACAAGTGTTGTGACTCTACATCATGTACGGTCAGAGAAATGAAAAGTTGTATCCCATTTGTGTACAATGAATCAAAATGCATTCTGCTGTCATGTATAACTAAATAGAACAAACAATAAAAAATGTATTTATTTAGAGAAACTTTTCATCTTAAATAAGTGGTAGTACAAAGTAGGGAAATGTTAAAATGTTTATAGAAAGAGAACTGAAGAAAAAGAACATGTTTTATAGTAGTATACAGATACAGGAAAGATCAGAAGATAAAGAACTGAAAAGAAAAAAAAAGACAGCTACAAACTTACATTTAAATATCAGAGATGACAGAGATGGCAAGCAGGACACTACTCAGCTCTCCTATACCTAGACCAGCTATCTTAATCACTCATAATATACTGTCCCCAGCCCATGTGACACAGTATCAAAATCCTCTTCACCAAAATGCTGCAGGGAGCTGCTACCGACCAAATGAAGTTGGAAACTGATTCCGGCACATGCCCAAGGGCTGCCAGTGGAGCGTGGCGACAGGTTAGAATGATGTGTCAGTCCAACCCAAGCTTGCAGTCTTTTCCAGATGCTCTCAGAGGAGCAGGGCTGTTTCTTTTGAACACCTAAAAATTATCCCTAAAGAAAAATCTGCTACGTGGGCCCTAGTACTCTGGATGTGGACCCCAACATTTTCCCAGCCACCCAAGAACCCAGGATTCCAAAGGAAAAGGGTGGGATACCATCCTGGAATGCAGAAGATGATCAAATTTGGGGTCAATTCTTCCTGAAGTTCTGTTAAGAAATTTAAGGTGGTCCTTTATAGACAAATCAGGATGAATGGCAACATGCCAAGGTCACTGTGTCCCCTTTCTATATATAAGTTACATGATGCCTGCAAATCCCTAACTCATCACCCTCAGGAAAAGATCTCTTTCCTAGGCTGCGTTTACTACTTAACCAGAAATAATGGACACACGGTTCACCAGGATCTGAATGCTTGGCTCCATAGGCTCTGGACACAACATAGCCAATCCCAGGACTATTTGCTCTGATCATGGAGAAGATCACATGATCACCAGGTAGTCCCTGAATTTCTCAGAAACCCACTGCTTTCTTTCTTCCTTGCTATTTAACCTTGAGCTACTTCAAGCTTCTCTGGAACCACAGTAGACAGGATAACTGGTATACTCTCATTAGTGGATTCCAAGGGGCATTTAGCAGACTGAGAGAAAAATGAAACTTTTAAATACACAAATAAAAGGGAATGGAATACTTCAGAGTTAATTTACCAGCTAATAATTTAAAATAAATGGATAATGAAAGGCTTTTTGTTCCAAAGGAAGAAACCATTTGTAACAGCAAAAACTTCAGGCAATAATGTGAAGGAATCTCCTGGGAAGGATGTTGTCAAATCAGATGCCTTAATAGTCATCCCCAGCTATAAGGCTGATGACAGCCTTCAATGCCTTTGATCCTGGGATCCTATGAGGAGGTTGTGCTGGGTAAGAGGCTACAGCAGGCTATCAGAGTGGCATCTGGGGAGTTGCATAGCTGCAGGGCTGCTTGGTGAATGACCTCCTTCCAACCTCAGACCAGCTGGTGAATACAGCACAACTCACCCACCTCTGAACTGTCTTAAACTCTGTCCCACTTGTGACTCCAGAGTGGCTACTGTTATTTAAAATGTAAAATTGAATGGAAAGGAAAAAAGTAACTTCAAAGCCTACAGGAGACTTGAAGTATATTTTTTAATAGGAATGCAATTTGAAATTAGCAATAAGATATGTAAATTCTTCCTGCTTATAATTTTATTACAATTATTTCAATAAAAAATTTGCCCCCTACCCCCCAACACCAATTCTTACTTCACACATCCATTCTTCTCATCATATTCTTTCTTCTCAGTCAATCTAAGTGGCTTCTCATTTGGCTTCTGATTTAAAGAACTAGAAATAAAAGACATCAAAAGAGTTTACTGAAATTGCTCCAATCCTAAAAATGACTTTATGAGAAAAAAAAAAAATTAAGAATTATCAGTGAAGAATCAATTGATTCACCAAAGCGAATTTCCATAAGAACTTATGATTTTCATACCGGTGGCTTAGCCCCATAGGTATGAAAATCACTGTTGATGCTTCTAATGCTGGCCACACAGCCTTTCTCTCTTACTCATTACAATGAGAAATTCTAGATAGAAAAAAGAAATGGGGCAGAGAAGAAAAAATGAAAACAAACAGAATCCTGGTTGAGTTCCATGGGCTTTTTCCTTCCTCTGTTTCCTTCCTCAGACCTCAGGGTGGCCTGAGACGTAAAAGTGTGTAGCAAATATAGACGTCAAAAATTCTGAGAGAAGGGCTGAGGACATAGCTCAGTAGCAGAGCACTTGTCTAGCCTGCTCCAGGCCCTGGGCTCTATCCCCAGCACTGAAAAAAATAAATAAATAAATAAAAAGATAAAAAAAATCTGAGAGAGTCTCCCTCTCTAAGCCAGAGAGAACTGGGATTGTTTTTCTTATTTCCCAGTTTCTCTCCTGGGTCTGTCCCAAGGCCAGCTCTACCTTGGAACTAGCAGCAAAGTCCACACAACTTCAAAAGAAAACCTGTCCCTACAGCCAGAAAAACTGGGCAACTAGACTCTGTGCTCCAAACAATGTGTAGGGAAATCTCTACTGTTTTCCTCCCTTATTTCTATTGCCATTTTGCTCCTAAAGTAGCCCAAGCACAGACTGCACAGCAGTTTCTTCAAAAGGAACCATCTATCTGGATAGAGGGACAGGAAAGGAGCACCTGGACTTGGCGAGTATGAAGGAAATTCTGGAAAGAGAGGGGGTCCCCTATTGTTGACTGTGAACTAAAAGGAGTCCCAGGGTCACCCAGCATTAAGCATCTACAGAAGAGCCCCGAAGCAGCACACTTGGAAAGTGAGCTGACACTGCAGTCACCCTTGGCAAGTAGACTAAACCTGAGTTGTACGAACCTAACCAAATCATTGCCTCCTGTTAACACAAACAACAATAATTCACTTTTTCTAGTGGGGATTAACAGAAACCCGAGTCTCACAACATGTTATTCAAAATATCCAGAATACCAACCAAAGTTATTCAACACATGAAGAACAAGGAAAATTGGATCAATTGCAAAGGGAAAAAAAGAATCAATAGGTGCTAACCCCAAGATGGTTCAGAAGTGGGAATTATCCAATACTTTAACATAACTATTATAACATGCTGCATAAGAAAAGTTTAGCACTCTTGAATGGAAAAACAGGAAGTTCTCAGCAAAGAAATATAAACTATAAAAAATTTTAAAAATGAAATATATACCAAACAAAATATTCACATAATGAATATTCACAACAACAGAATGGAGATGACAGAAGTGAAAGATTAGCAGAAAAATGGCAAGAAAAAAAGGCTGAAAACTGAAGCACCTCAGAGGCCTTTGGAGCAATTGTCAAAATTCTGAAATTTTTTTTTTTATCAGAGTCTCAAAGGAAAAGGGAAGACACTGGTGCAGGAAAAAAAAAAAAAAGCTATAACAGCAATGAATACTTCCTGCTATGGTTTGAATATTTTTGTCTCTTCCAAATTCCATGTTGAAACTCAGTCCCCAATGTAATTACACTGGGAGGTAAGGCCTCTTGGGAGATGAGGGCTCTGCCCTCAATGGGTTAATACCACTATAAAAAGTACTTATGGGAGTGAGTTCTCTCTCTTTTGCTCTTCTGCCACGTGAGGAACAGCATTCCTCCTTCCAGATGAGGCATTCAAGGTGCCATCTTGGAAGCTGAGACTAGGCACTCACCACACTCCAAAACTGCCAGTGCCTTGATCTTGGAATTCCCAACCTCCAGAACTGTGAAAAACAAATGGCCATTCTTTATAAATTACCTAGTTTGTACTTTGTTATAGCTATACAAAATGGACCAAGATACTTCACAATATGATGAAAAACAGAAAGCTACAAAGAACATTAATACACCCCAAGCATAAGAAATAAGAGAAAAAGAACACCAAAGCATATAACAAATTGTTCAAACTAGTAATAATGAGAAAATATTAAAAGCAGTGTCAGAAAAGATATTGTAAACAGAGGAACAAAATAAAAGAGATTACAGCAGATTTTATATCAGGAATAATGCAAACAAGAAGACAATGGGCACAAGCCATATAGCTCAACTCATAGAGTGCCAGCCTCTCATGTGGTAGGCCCGGGTTCAAGTCCCCAGCACTCTGGGTTTGTGGAAAGAACGAAAGAAGACAATGGAACACTATCTTTAAAATACACAGAGAAAAATACTGTCAAATACTGTCAACCTAGAATTCATTCTAGACCTGGCACCCTCCCCTCACCCCCCAAAAAAAGCAACAGGAGCAGCTAAGGGCTGGGGATATAGTTCAGTGGCAGAGTACTTTCCTATCAATATGCAAAGTGTGTACACACACACACAAATAATTTTTTGGACATTAAAAAATTGAAGAGTTCATCACCAGCAGACCTGCAATAAAAGAAATGCTAAATAAAAAGCCCTTTCAAGTAAAAGGAAAGTGATATCAGATGGAAAAATGGATCAACACAAAAAGGGAAGAGCACCAATGTAACCACAGAGACAAATATGTGGTATTTTTCTTATTAAATTTCTCTAAAAGATAATTAAAGTAATAACAGATTGTAGCATTTGTAACATATATAAGTAAAACACATGAAAATCACAGCATAAAGTCTAAGTGGGAAAAAAATGGAAGTATGCTATTTTAAGCTCTTATACTGCGCATGGAATAGCATATGACATCATTTCTGTGATGTCATTTACGTCACTCATGCATCTTGATGAGGACTGTGCTATAGTCAAAGTCTCTGAAGAAGACTGCAAACCATTCTGCTTTCCAGCACCTTGTACCCCACCAAGCACTGCTGCCATCTGGTCCACATTTGCCCATTCTTCCAGAAGACACCCAGTCTGTGCCAACCTTCACTCGTCTGCCTTACAAAAACAACTTTATCCAATAAGGTAACAAGGGGACTCTAGAGTAAGTTTTCAGTCCACTGTGCTAACCCAATTGTCACAAGATTTTTTTCTTTAATATGTTCAATCAAAATTTTCTGGCAAGACTAGAGGACGGAAGGACTATATAAAGGGAAAAGAGGGGTGGGAGGGGTGGCGGGAAGGGAAAAAAGAATGAATCAAACAACATTACCCTGTATAAATTTGATTACACAAATGGTATGCCTTTACTCCATGTACAAACAGAGAAACAACATGCATCCCATTTGTTTACGATAAAAAAATTTTTCTGGACCACCCTTTTTAGAAATGAATACTTTCCTGTCATCAACATTTCAGAACACTGTACAGTCGGCCTCTGCATCCATGGTTTCTACATCTGTGTTCAACCGCAGATTGAAAATATTTGGGGGAATAAACAAATTCTGCCTATACTAAATATATACAGGCTTTTTTTCTTGCCATTATTACCTAAGCAATAAGTCTAGCAACTATTTACACAGCATTTACATTACATTAGGTATTACAAGTAATCTAGAGATGAATTCAAGCATAAAGGAGGATATGCATAGGTTATATGTAAATACTAATATATACAGGACTTGGGCATGTGTGGATTTCGGTATTCCTGGGGGTCCTGGAATCAATTCCCCAAGGATATTGAGGGATGACTATCTAAGACTATCTATTATACCTAAGGCTATAGTCGATTACACTGAATTTTCAAATCTTACCTTGCTGCTGGTATATCTGGATCAGCATAAATAGTTATGCCTCTTTTTGTTGGCCAGCATACTGAAGATTCAATACACTGAAAAACAAATTACACAAAGAATACGTATGCTTAACAAGAGATGTATATTCTTTTGGGACAAGAACTTAATGGAAGGACTGGGGTTGTGGTTCAGTGGTACAGTGCTTGCCTCACATACATGGGGCACTGGGTTTGATCCTGAGCACCACAAAAATAACTAAACTAAAGATTCAAAAAAATTTTAATGGAAATTATTGTTATAAACAACCATTCTATGCAATTTCTCACACACTCAAGAAACAGAGAGACAAAGAACTGGAAAGTATGACACTTACAACATCACTATAATCACTAGATTAAAATATCCAAATAGCAGGCAGCTGGCATTTCAGATAATCAGAATTTAAAATATCCTGCAATTACTTTCACCTGGTCAAAGGACTGGAAGGTAAGTCAGAACTGAAATCAACTACTAGAGTGTCCCAGAAACCCAAGTTTTCACACTCTCATTAAAATGAGAATAAGTACCCAACATTAGAAAGGGCATTAGTTATCAAGGACAAGACCTTAACAAGAAGGGAGGTGGAGTTCCCTTATTCTTTCAAAATAAGCAAACACGAAAACTACATTTTTTTCATGAACAAAACTTTCACAGTCAAGAATTTTTTTTTAAGAAAACACATTTTGGTTTCTAACAGGATATTATTAACATTACATGAAGTTTACATTTAAAGAGCATTTAAAAACTACAACCTTATTTTCGTCTTTTAAAGAGATGCACTGCTGCTGCTCTTCAGACTTCTTTTTAGGTGAGTCTCTCGTATCATCCCTGTTATACTTTATAGCTTTATCTGAAAAATAAAAACAGCATTACAAAGTTACCATGAAAAACACAGGTAGGAAACATGAAAAAAAAAAAAAAAGGCATTATAAAATCTTAATACATGAAATCATTATGGAACAGGGTTTTATATGAAACTTCACTTAAGGGGATTAAATTTTAAAATCTTGTTTCGGCCTTTATCGTTTTTTTCGAGGTTCTAAAAATTCCCACACCAGTTTGTAAGACTAAAACACAATTTATTTTCCCAAGTTGATCATTTTTATTTACTAAATAAGGTCACAATTACTGTCCAGCAATCTGGGGTTACTGAAAACAATGACACATTCACACAAGGTGAAGTCGTGCAATAGCAAAACACAAGGACACGAACACCTGGTACTTTTCCTGCTCCAAGGGAAATGGAAGGAATACGATGGAAAGAATATGCTCCCAAGGTGACAGGGCTGCTTTCAGCAGTGACTCCCATCTGAGGACCCTACAGGAGGCCGATTGGAATCTGGGTAGAAGTCACACATGTGAGAGCTGCCACGTCAGGTGCTGTGCCAAGTGCTCTCCTGACCAACTCCCGGCAGGACGGGAGGCAGGGCTCACACTCTGACCATTACGCAGCAGAGCCCACATCCTTAAACATGTTATGCTGGATTACTTGACCTGGAAAGAAGTTGAGCCATAAGTGAAAACCACTACAAAAAGGTATACACAGGAGGATCCTGTTCCTGTAAAATAAAAATTAACCCGTACCTTCACATCTGGAAAACTGGAAAGAGAAACTCTTAAAATTTTAATAAGTAGGTAGTAAGGTGGCAAGTTTTTAACAATTTTGGTTATCTCTATTCTCCTATGATGAACATCACCAAAGTGAAAATAATATTAAATGTAGGTAACAGCTTAACTGATTAAAGCTTTGATTCGTCGCAACATATTGTGGATGCATGTGAGATGTCACACCCACAGGTAAACAGACACCCAGTGCAGGAGTGAAGTGGTAAGGATCAACCACAGGGGTGAACCAGCATCAGAGGCTGACAGACTTCACCCTGTTGAACAATTCCAAGTCATTAAACATCTCTGAGATATGGAATTAAAGACTAAGTATATCTCTATCATAAGTATATCTTCCTTATTTTTCTGCACCCTATTGCTCAAAATAAAACTCAATCATAAAAGCATGGTGTATTCTGAGAACAAATAATAGTCACTGGTCTTGGTCAGCGCTAGACAGTGTCAGTCTTACAGATGCCTATTGTTTCTTTCTTTTATTTTCTGAGACCACGTCTTGCTATGTTTCTCAGGTTGGCCTTGAGCACCAGGGCTCAAGTGATCCTCCTGCCTCAGCCTCCCAAGTAGCTGAGACTATATGTTTGAGCCATTTAGCCCAGCTCACGAGTGCCTGTGATGTTCTTTTTATGTTATAGTAAACTTTCTAAGGGTGGACTGCAGGGCAAGTAATCACTGTCAGCATCTATACCATAAATTCACTCCATTATATTATAAAAAGAGACTTACCAGAGCCTTTTTTTTTGGGGGGGGGGGGGTAACCAGGGATTGAACTCAGGGGCACTCAACCACATCCCCAGCCCTATTTTGTATTTTATTTAGAGACAGAGTCTCACTAAGTTGTTTAGTGCCTCACTATTGCTCACTGTTGCTGAGGCTAGCTTTGAACTCATGATCCTCCTGCCTCAGCCTGCCAAACCACTGGGATTACAGGTGTGTACCACTGTGCTCAGCTTACCAGAGACCTAAACAACCCTCTAAATCTTCATTTAGTTAAGGGATTGGGGTATAGCTCAGTGGGAGGCCCCAAAGCTGGGTTTGAGTTGGTTTAATCCCCAGTCCCTGCCAAAAAGAATATTATTTTATGTTGCCTGTGAAATATACCAAACTAGTAGGACTCACCCAGTATTGTAGCAGTTGGCTGTAGGTCACCTTTGCACCAGGTATGCTGGAGAGATTGTGCCAGAAAATCTAAACCATGTGACTCTAAAAGAATAAATCTCAAAATTAAGGTATGAAATAAAATGCAAAATACAGTGTGGATTTCTTGGCATACTACCACTGCCCTTGCTTTTGCAGTATGGTCTTGGAGACCTAACAAGGAGGCAGAAACACGTGAGGGGACTAAAGCCAGACAGCAGAGAAGAACACTGAAAAGTGTCCCACAGGCCACGACTAACTCTTCTCGTGCTTTACTGCTAAGGGTCATTTTCAGTAAATAATTCTTTTTAAAACTGTCTAAAAGAATGAATATTTTTTGTTAGACTCTTTAAACTACAAATATCTGGACTTCTGAAAATGTAACTTATTAAGAAATTGAGAACAGTTTTTTCCTGGTTTCATAAAAAGAAATCATAGCAGCTTTAGGACCACAAAATCTGTCACAGGCTTGTCCCAATATTAAATTTCAGTTATTAAACACAGAGTGCAAGACTCTGCCTCCACAGGAAAAGATCTGTACAACAACTTATGTCAACACATTAAGATTACAAATAAAACAGCTTAAAGGAAATACACATTGGTGAGGATGTGCTCACTTTTCATTCCTTGAAAATCTTTTCCTTGCAAAAGCATTGGCCAAAGAGTAAGTGCTGGATTGAGTTTGCTGGAGAAGGAAGCTGACTTTATATCCAACCTTGGTTTCTCTAAAGCATCAAGATTTTTCTTCTCTGTAGGAGATACATAGCAAGCGAAGTTCTTTGCAACAAGATCATCATTAACACAAACCTGTAAAATTAAAAACATTTTATGGATAGTAAGACAAGTGTAGTCAAGTGACTGTAAAGAAAATATTCCACACTTAATCCCAAATTTTGATTTCAGAAAAAATACTTTATAGAACATAATTTTATCTATTTTTATGACTTCTTCTCTGATAATGGTGAATTAAGTACTTCTCGCCAACCCTCCTGATGAGAAAACAGCAAAAATCTGATAAAGTTCAAAAAACATCTTAAAGGCATGAAGAGCCAACATAACCTGGCCAGGCAAAGATCTGGTGGCACAACACTAACCATAAAAGGAAAACTGATAAAATTAGGTTTTACCAAAATGTAAAACTTCCACTCTTAAAAAAAGAATGATGAAGGACTGCAAATTGGTGCGACCATTCTGGAAAGCAGTATAGAAATTCCTAAGAAAACTTTGAAAGGAACCACCATTTGACTGGGTTATCCCACTCCTCAGTATGTGCCCCAAGGACTTAAAATCAGCATACTACAGTGACACAACCACATCAATGTTTATAGCAGTACAATTCAAAATAGCTAAGCTATGGAACCAACATAGGGGCCCTTTAACAAATAAATGGATAAAGAAAATGTGGTATATATACACAATGGAATATTACTCAGCCATAAAAAGAAATACTTTATGATATTTGTCAGTAAATAGATGAATCTGAAGGCTATTATGCAAAGTGAAATAAAGCCAATCCCCAAAAAATAAAAGTCAAATGTTTTCTCTGATATGTGGATGCTAATACACAAAAAAGGGGGAGGGGAAGAATAGAAGTTCAATACATTAGACAAAAGGGAATGAAGGGAAGGGAGTGGGGACAGGAATAGGAAAGACAGTGGAGTAAATCTGACTGCACTTTCCTATATACACATATAAATGCACCACAGTGAATCACAAGACTGGGATCCTAATTAGAATAGGAAGTTTGTATAAATATGTCAAAATATACTGTACTGTCATGTATAACTAAAAAGAACAAAAAAATGACAAGATAAAACTATTTTTAAAACAGATATCTGAATAGACAAATATACAGGATGAAGAATTCTCAAAACTCAATAAAAGGAAAGCAACCAAGTTTTTGAAAAACAGGCAAAATATCTTAATGAATACTTCATCGAAGATGATATATGGATTGCAAATAAGCATATGAAACTGGGCACAGTGGAGTTGTAATCCCAGCAACTTGGGAGGCTAATGCGGGAGAATCAAGAGTCAAGGTCCACAGGCATTAGACCAGAGACCCTGCGCCTACCAGAAGAAATAGTAGGCCCAAATCTCCATATCATGTTGACTTATTCCTCAACAAGACGCTATCATAAAGTGCAAGAAGTAAAATCAAGAATCAATAAATGGATTGTATTAAAGTAAAAAGCTTTTTCACAGCAAACAATCAAGAACATGAAGAGAGTGCCTACAGAATGAGAGAGAATCTTTGCCACTGCGCCTCAGACACAGCACTAACCTCCAGGATAAATAAAGAACTCAAAAAACTTAACACCAAAAAAAGTAAATAACCCAGTCAATAAATGGGCAAAGGAACTGAACAGGCACTTCACAGAAAAAGAAATATAAATGGTCGACAAATATATGAAAAAATTTTCAATATCACTAGCAATTAGAGAAATGCAAATTAAAACTACACTGAGATTTCATCTCACTCCAGTCAGAATGGCAATTATCATGAATACAAGTAACAATAAATGTGGGCAAGATTGTGGGGGAAAAAGGTACACTCATTCATTGCTGGTGGGACTGCAAATTGGAGCAACCACTATGGAAAGCAGTATGGAGATTCCTCAGAAAACCTGGAATGGATCCACCATTTAACCCAGTTATCCCACTCCTCAGCATATACCCAAAGGACTTAAAATCAGCATTCTATAGTGACGCGGCCACATCAATGTTTATAGCAACTCAATTCACAATAGCTAAACTGTGGAAACAACATAGGTGTGCTTCAACAGATGAATGGATAAAGAAAATGTAGTACATGTACACAATGGAATGTTACTCAGCCACAAAGAAGAATGAATTTATGGCATTTGCAGGTACATGGATGGAGCTGGAGAAAATCATGCTTAGCAAAATAAACCAATCCCCAAAAAACAAAGGCTGAATGTTCTCTCTGATATGGGGATACTGACTCACAATAAGCAGGGCAGTGGGTGAGGAGGGGAGGTTCACCAGACTGGACAGGGTAGAGTGGGGGATGGAAATGGGAAAGAGTAAAATAAATTGGATGTAACTTTCCTATGTTCATATATGAATACATGACCAGTGAAAGTCCACATCATGTACAACCACAAGAATGGGAAGTTATACTCTATGTGTGATATGTCAAAATACATTCTATTGTCATGTATAACTAAAAAGAATTAAAAATAATAATTTTTAAAAAGAGTCAAGGTCAGCCTCAGCAACTAGCAAGACCCTAACCGCCCCCCCAAAAAAAAATAAAATAAAAAGGGCTAGGGATGTAGCTCAGTGGTAAAGCCTGTCTGTGTTCAAGCCCTAGTATTAAAAAAATATGTAAGTAGGGGCTGGGGTTGTGGTTCAGTAGTAGAACACTCGCCTAGCACACGTAAGGCACACTGGGTTGGAGTCTCAGCACCAAGCATATATAACAAATTAAATAAAGGTCCATCAACAACTAAAAAATATTAAAATATGTATATATAAGTAAATAAATACATAAAATAAGCACATAAAAGCATCATTAGTCATGTGGCAAATGCTAATTTAAGCCACAATGATATACTATTACATGCCTATTAGAATAACCACAGTGTCAAGGAGGACGTAAAGGAAGTGAAGTGTTATACATTGCTGATGGAATATAAAATGATCAATAACTCTGGAAAACAAATTGGCAGTTTCTGATATCATCTATATTATTATATTCCCAAACTGGCCACAACTCAAATGTCCATCATCAAGAGAATGGATGCACATGCTATAGTTAGCTGTATAAGGGAAGAGTTCTTGACCATAAAAGGAATAAACTATTGATACATGGATGTCTCTTAAAATAATTTTTCTGAATAAAAGAAGCCAGGCCAAAAATACCACCATGGGACATAGCCCTGTTCTTCCATTGGGAGCTGGAAAAGGACTGTTGACCTTAACCTTTTTCTGGCAATTATGACCTCAGGCACCATTTGGACCTTCCTACCTTCTGTACTTCACCACCTTGAAGCAAGTCATCATAATCTACAACCTGCATGGTGAGAAAGAGAGACTTTTGGAAAGCAAGAGGAAAGCAAGTCAGTAGACAATTTATTTTAGAAAATGTTTTAGGAGACTGATCCTACAGCCCACAATTTTTACCAACAACTTACCACTGTAAAACAAGCGAGAAGTCACAGGTAAAACCAACCAGGGTGTGAGAACCCAAAAAGCAACACAGACAGTAAAAAAATGAACCTTTTTACAAAAGAATAACACAATCACACCAAAGGGTGTGGGAAAGAAAAAAAAAAAAACTAACTTGAGCAACTTTGATAATAATTTGGCTGTTCGAAGTAAGGCTAGAGACAAATTTCCTTTTCACAAGAACATATGTTAGCAATTCTGAGAACTACTTTATGTGAATACTAGGACTGATTGTGTAAGTACACCATGGCTTATTTGGCGTGGGTTTCTCACTGTTGGAATTGGATGGACCCTGCAGTTGCAGGACTGAATCTAGAGGGATCAGAGCTGTTGACACATGTACAGATGATAGACTAGAGATAAATATAGCTCATGTGCACGCATGAGTTAGTTATCTGCAGATGTTTCCTAACACTTTGTGCTGAGAGGATACACAATCAATGACAACCCAGAGCAGCAAGTACACCTAGTGCCCTCATCTTTATATCAAACTATCACTTATCATTCATTAATTCAAAAAAACAGCATTTGTTGGCAAAGTGGTTGATTTGTGGAAAATGACAAAATGATCCTGGAGCATTCTGTGAGACCGGAAAGATAAAGAGTGTTCAAACAATGACGGGCACATTGAAAGGACACATGAGCCACTTTGAAGAAACTCCTAATGATCAAAATCTGAAGCAATCTGAGCAAGACAATAATGATAGCAATGGTTATTATCCCTCAATAACCAAAAATCCATACTAATATTAATTGAATGATTTAATAAATGGTGAAGGAACAATTCTTTATTACAGAATTCTATTTAAAAATGTAGAAGGTAAGGAACTGAAGAAATAGCTCCTATTGGAGAGTGCTCGCCTAGCAAGCGCAGGGTCAGCGGTTTGAGTCCCAGGCACCTCAGAGGAAGATAAACATAACTCTTCGGGCTGGGGAGATAGCTCAGTGCTTGCAAGGCAAGCACAAGTCCGTGGGTTCAATCCCCAGCACCAAAAAATAAATAAATAAATAAAATAAAATAAAATTATAGAAGGCAAAAAAAATTGTAGAAGGCCTGATGGAAACAGGCAAACACCACAGTAATAATTTTTACAGGCAAGAAGCATTGATGAATATTTGCACAGTCTCAAAGTATCTCCCAATAAAATACTTATTAATCTCAAAAGAAAAAAAAAAAAACGGCAACCCTGTATGGGGAAGACCCATACCATACTACATTACCACATGATCGGCATGGACTAATCACTAGCAATTAGACAAGTTAACAGTACAGACCCCACAAAATGCTCTGAGACAGGCATGACATTGCTTCTGTGGCATTACTGCAAAAACACTCAACCTCAACCTAACTGTGAGAAAACACAGGCAAAACCAACTTGAGTAACATTCTGGAAAACAAGTGGCCAATACTTTTAAAAGTGTCAAGGTCATGAAAGGTGAGTAAAGACTGAGGATCTGTCCCAGACTAGAGGAGACTAAGAAGACATGACGAGTAAATGCAACCCAAGTCCTGAATCAGAGCCTAAACCAGAAAACTAGTAAGAAAACTGGCAGCATTCAAATAATTTGAGAATTTGTTAAACGTTGTTATCAATGTTAACTTACTGGTTTTAATAACTATACTACGATTCTATGCAGTCATAACATTAGGGAAATCTGGGCAAAGTATATACAACAATCACATTATTTTAGTATCTCTCCAGTGAGTCAAGTGTTCAAAATATATATATAGTTTAAATCCCTAGGTGGGCATTGAATATAGCTCAGTGGTACAGTAGGTACTTAGCATGTGCAAGGCCCTGGGTTCAATTCCCTGCAACCCCCATCCCTGGGTAGGTCACCCTCTGTGGGTTCTGAGCAGCCCTAGATCTATGCCTTCCACTTTCCCAAGGTGCAGAGCTGTACCTCATGGTGCCCTTCAGAAAAAGGCAGTCAGCCAAAATGTAGCAGTGAATACCTAGGTAGGGGAGAGTGAAGGTTTCACAGGTCAGATCCACTTTCAAGTATGGCATCTGAGTTCAATGAGCATATAATATAATGAGGAAAATGGGGGGGGGGGGTGAGCCACAGCAATTATTTGTAATAATCATGTCCCTGTCAGCACACATTTCATACTCATCATCACAGTAATAATTTCTTGTCCATTACTAAATGAGACAATGCCCCAATAAGTTACTGAAGTAATTTTTTTTTTAAAGTAATCAAAAAAGG
Source organism: Sciurus vulgaris (assembly GCF_902686455.1). Taxonomy (NCBI): domain Eukaryota; kingdom Metazoa; phylum Chordata; class Mammalia; order Rodentia; family Sciuridae; genus Sciurus; species Sciurus vulgaris. The sequence goes on along the minus strand of NC_136478.1, from coordinate 41,668,217 downwards.
AAACACAGGGCTGAGGTTGTGGCTCAGTTGTAGAGCACTTGCCTAGCATGTGAGGCACTAGGTTCGATCCTCAGCACCACATATAAATAAATAAAACAAAGGCCCATCGACAACTAAAAAATATTTTTAAAAAAAGGAGACAGTCCTGGTTAACTTCTCATTTAAGCCAGACTTTGAAACATTCAGATAACTTCTATGCTGTGTGAATTACATTTTTTCTTGATAAAATATTTTGAAAAACACAAATCTTTCACTTACTTTTTCATTTTTTATTGTTACATAAAGGTAAACCTCAAAAGTATCTTCTTCCACAGCACATAGTTTGGCTTCCACCTGGGTAGTTGCTAAATGGCATAAATAAGAGCACAAATGAGGTGACATGTGCAAAGTACATTTAATGTGATCATGACTATTTCTTCTTTAGGTGGTTAGTTGTTGCTGACCAACAGCCAGCAGCTTCCTTGAGCAGGGTGGGCTCCTAGAGCACAAGGTGGAAAGGCCAGTGAGCCATGGAAAAGGCTCTCCTGACTGTGCAGAGAGCCACATATCCTCTGTCCCCATCAACAGTGTCCCTCTGCCACCTATGATTATGTCTCAAGTACATTTCTGCCTTCTTCTCTCCCACTGACAACCACATCCAAATTTCCAGTTGCACCTTTCATCAAAGTACCCCTTCTCCCCTCCAAACACCCCATGAACTGGACTTCTTAGTTACTCTATCACAGACTCGAGAACCCAATGGGAGCTCCATTTATGAGCACCTATCATGAACTATGTTAAGTCCTTTATATGCCTGATTTCTTTTGATTTTTATCACAACCTTTTTTAACATTTTTCAGGTAAGGATACCAGGCTCAGAGAAAGTTAAGTAACTTGTCCAAGGCTACATACACAGAAGGGGAGAGGCAGAATTCAACCCCAGGGGGTCTACCACCTCCAAACCCACACTCCCATCTCCCGGCATACCCCACAAGGGCCCAACCTCCCACTTCTCCCAGGTTCAAAGCATCTGGCTTTTCCTTTATTCAAACAATGGGGCAGCACAGGACAGCCAGAATCCAACTAGGTCCCATGCAGCACTCCAGGCATGTCACACCTACTCATTCTTTAGAACAGCCCTAAGAGGGAGGCACAGCCATGGGCCCCTAAAAGTCAGGAGTCAAGACAGATGCCATAAAAGAGGTTAATTTTATAGCCGCTCAAATAAAATAATACACTAAAAAGGTAAAGACATTTTATACATCTTAAATTAGCAATAATGATTATTACACAATAAATATCCTTTGCTCACTAAAAAAGGATAGGTTTTAATTATTAATTCAATAAAATGCACATAAATTTATTCTGTAGCACTGTAGTTTTTAAGTTTATTGTGCGGGGGGTTCATCTACAGAAACAGTCACTTTTTAATTTGAGTTGTTGATTATTGGCATTGGCATCCACCCACAAAGTTTCAGGGGTACAGTCACTGTGACACTGACGGGAAGCTCCCATATGCCAGCTTAGCAGGCAAAGGTCAAAATCCTTTCCAACAGAAGGGTAAGCCACCAAGGGTGTCAGTTCAAAGTAGGGTACAGTGAACACAATGCACTGGTCTTACCTTTAAGAATGTTCTGAAAGTACTGGATAGCTGCACTGTCCCACTTTTTGGCAGGTCTGGAACAGTAAACAGATAAAACTTCATTACAAATTCTAAGCCTAGTACACTAAATTCATTTAGTAAACCATCCACTGGATATTTCTAGCATTAAATATAAAGCCTATTTGCTAGAGGTAGCAGGGAGGTTGTCTCTGGCCCTGCTCTGCTCATGAAGACCCTAGGAGCATCCTGCAAAGCCAAGGCCACTGGCACTAGCACAGAGACTCACACTAAAGAGGCCCTGCCGAGACATGCACAATACCATGACAGTTCTGTTGCAACACCGTCATCCCCAGTTACCTGTGACAAATCTGTCTCTCTAGCCAGAACACAAGCTCCTTGGGGCATAGATCCCAAGTGTGCAATGTCCAGTACAGGCTGGCATGGAGAGCAATGTGATACACATCGGCTAAACCAGCACTCCAGGAGGTGGTGGGAGAAAGCCAGTCACTATATCATCTCAAGCTATTTCTGCCTCAGCTGACCCTAGCACTGCTGGCCCTCTCCCACTGGATCTCCATCAGCTTGTTCTTTCTACATCTTTCCTCTACTTTAGCAAGAAAAAAGAAAAAGAAAAAGAAAAAGCTGTAAGTAGTGGGAAAAGCAGGAGAAACCAGGATTTGGTAGTAAGGAATGAAACTAAAGTTTAAGGCTAGAATGTGTTATACTTCCACTATTTTTAATCATCTGAGATGTTACCACCATCCTCAAAGAGTTCTTTTTTCTTATTAGTTGTTGATGGACATTTTATTTATTATATGTGGTGCTGAGAATTGAACCCAGAGCCTCACTCGTACTAGGCAAGCACTCTACCACTGAGCCACAATCTCAGCCCCTCCAAGAGTTCTTTTAAAGAAAAAATAAGGTAATGTATATAACACATGCAGTACCTGTACATAATTGGTATTCAAATTTTTTTTTTTTACTTAGATTAAGCACCTTACTTCAAGAGAATTCCAAAGGACTTCTGAAAAGAGACAACAAAGATAGTGAGGCTTGGGTTGTGGCTCATTGGTAGCACGCTTGCCTAGCACATGGGAGGCACTGGGTTCAATCCTTAGCACCACATAAAAATATAAATAAATAAAGTGAAAAAAAAAAAGGGATTAAAAAATCTTGCCACACAAAAAAATTTACCAAAGAGGTTTTTTAAAAACGATGGCCAGGCATATTACACCTGTGATCCTAGTTCCTCAGGAGGCTGAGGCAGGAGGATCTCAAGTTCAAGGCCAGTAGCAGCAACTTAGTTGAGACTCTGTCTTGAAGTAAAACAAAATAAAGGTCTAGATCCCTTGCATGAGGTCCTGGGTTCAATTCTAAGTACCATCAAAAAAAGGAAGAAAGAAAAAAATACATATATACACATGTATAAAAAAATAGTAAATTCCCATAAGGCAACCAAATCAAAGAGAAAAATCAATATAGTATATGAATAGGTAACTCAATCAGTGTCTGTCTCTCTCACACACACACAGAGAATAAACACATGAATACTCAACTTTGTCAGAAAAGTTCAAATTAAAACAAAGTACCATTTTTACTTAACACACAAAAATTTAAAAGCCTAGTAATACTCAATGTTGGGTGGTACATTTTTGTTTTGTTTTGTTTTGTTTTGGTGCTGGGGATTGAACCCAGGACCTTGTGCTTGCGAGGCAAGCACTCTACCAACTGAGCTATATCCCCAGCCCAGGGTGGTACTTTCTGTACCCCAGTGGTGGTAGAGATTGCTAGTCTTTTTAGATGAGAAAATCTATCACAAATTATAATCACATACTAAGAAAATTGTTTTAGATAAAATACAAATAAAAGGTATCACATGTCAAAGAATATGATCAAACCTCAGTAAGACAACTTAAATCCTTCGCCTACACTGGAGATATCCTCATGTTAAGTGGGGTCTATCTGAGAGTGGGGAAGGCCCCTGAAGACTATTGAGGTTGGGAAAGAGATCATGCTGAGAGGCAGCAAGACAGCAAATGGGTAGGCTTCCTCTGATGAGGAGCTGGGCTATATAGGCTAGTGCCCAATTCATGCTTGAAGGGTCAGCAACTGGCTGCTCTGAAACAGGGACAGCTTAGTGGGCAGTGGGTACTGCCATAGCAGGGCCCTTACTCTCGGAGTCTCTCAGAGCAAAGGAGTATGAGCGGCAGTGTAGGCTGCCTGCAGGGCAGCCTTGTGGGAAGTAATGGTTTCCACAAAGACTAGCTGGCTTATTATCTCATCAGTGTGGATTCTGAGGCAGGCCGCAAGAGTGATGTATTCACCACATCAAGTGCAGGTGGTGGGGGTGGGAGAGTGGGGTACAGGAAGGTCTCTAAAGAGCTCAAAAGTATCCACAGAGAGGTAGCTTCCAAATTGTTTTTGTTTTGTTTTGTTTTTGTTTCTGGTACCAGGGATTAAACCTAGGGGTACTATACCACTGTGCTAGATGTTCAACCCTTTTTATTTTTTATTATGAGACAAGGTCTCACTAAGTTGCTGAGGGCCTTGCTAAGGCTGGCCTGGAACTTTCGATCCTCCTGCCTCAGCCCCGCTAGGATTACAGGTATGTACCATTACACCCAGCTACCACTTTCAAGTTCAGAGAGCACAATACATCATCATTGCCATGTGTGAGTGGAGTCAGAATTGGGCTGATCTCTATGGCTTTTCTTTCTATGTGCCTCAATCCTGAAGGAAAGGATGGAACTGACCCCACCAACTACAGAGAGAGAAATCAAGCCACTCAGAATAGTGATTATCAAAAATACAAAAATAGGGCTGGGGTCGTAGCTCAGTGGTAGAGCATTTGCCTAGCATGTGTGGGACACTGGGTTCAATTCTCAGCACTGCATATAAATAAATAAAAAGGCCCATCAACAACTAAAAAATATATTTTTAAAAGTGTTTAAAAAATATAAAAATAACAAATGCTGGTAAGGATGTGGAGAGAAAGGAACCCTTATACACTTGGTAGGAATGTAAATTAGTATAGTCACTATGGAAAAAGAAGAAAATTCCTAAAAAAGGAAAAACAAAAAACAAACCTGAAAAAAGAACTCGTATGATCCAGTTATGCCACTCATGGGTACCCACCCATAAGTATGATATCAGCATATACAAGAAATGCCTGCATACCCATGTTTACTATAGCACTATTCACAATAGCCGAGATATGGAATCTGCCTAAGTGCGCATCGACAGATGATTGAAAATACATGTTATATACAATGGAGTACCATTCAATCATAAGAAGAATAAAATCATATTATTTTCAGGAAAATGGGCTGGATTGAAGGTTATCATATTAAGTGAAATTGACCACACACAGAAAGATGTATATTGCAAGTTTTCTATGAATTGGTGAGGGGGGAGAGAAAACAGAAGACTATTTGGAAAGGGAAGGGGAGCAGTGGGTGCAGAAGAGAGAGGGAAGGACCAGAAAGGGTAAGAGTAGAAGGAAGGGTGGATATGATCAAAGCATATATGGATGTATGGAAATGTCACAGAGAAACCCATTAATTAGTACTATTTTATCACTGAACAATTATGATAATAAAATAACCGATCAGACTTATACCTGACAAAGTACTGCCCAGTTCAGGGAAGCATTCTGTACAAACACTAGCACCATGACCAGATACTAGTAAAAAGGAACAAAGACAGGAGAGTGTGTGTGTGCAAGTGTATATCTCTTGGCATCTACATATTTTATATGAATGTGCCAAATCATGTGGAAATAATGTATCTAGCTATCAGGAGAATGGTTAAGTACAAGTAGAATAATTACACCTACCCATGAAAAAAAATTCATGGTAAAAAGCTCCAATATATACTCTTAAGTTAATTTTGCCAAAAAGTCAGTGTTCTAATTTTCATCGACAGTTTTAGGCAGGTAAGATGTGTATAAAAGCACTGACAAGGTTTTAGAAGTTTGGAGGTTTAACAGACCACAAGGCCTCATAGGAGGGAGGGCAAAGGGCTGGAGAGGAATGCAATAAATTTTTGATTGTTTGAGACAGGGTCTCACTGTGTTGCCCAGGCTGGGGCCTTGAACTCCTGGGCTCTAATGATCCTTTTACCTCAGACTCCCACATAGCTGGGATATAGGCTTGCACTGCCATGCCCGGTTAATAAACTTTTCATGGTCCATGATCCTGTTTTATTTTTTCTTTATAGGTAACTTATTTCTTTTTATAAGTAAAAAAATACAAAGGGCAAGAAGCACAGAGCTCAGGCCCTCTTCTAACTTCCCAACTTCAGCCTCTAGAGATGGGGCTGCCCAGGGGACTCTGCTGCACAGCCAGATTTGACAGTGATTCAAAAGCCACCTCTTGCAGAACAGAGACCTGTGCAATTTCTTAGCATTCCTACCAAGGAACAGATTTCAAATAAACACTTGATTTAAGGTTTTTAATGATTTAAACTACTGAAGAAGCTGTACTTACACAATTTCAGCATTGTCTTCACAGAAGTCAATGTGTAATGTAACAGGTTTTGTGCAATACAGTCTGAATTTTTTTGCTCTATAGGGAAGCTGCATAAAAGATTCTACTGCAACCCGGATGCTTAAAAGTGAAGCAGAGATAATTCCATTACAAACAAAATTGTATGCAATACAGTCATTTAAAGTACGCTTACATAATTAATATATTTAATGTAAAACAAAAAAACAGAAAATAACTGTTTCTAATGTAACTACCCACAGCACTTGGATATATGTAGCCAGGAGGAAAAACTGTTTCTTGAGGAGTAGGGGAAAAAAAACCCCAAAAAACAAAAAAAAAACCTTAGTTATTTTGTGAACAAAGCACAAATATAAATATAGTACATAAATAAAAGATCAGCATATCTATGGTATGAAAATTTCAAGGCAGAAGGGCAAAAATTTAGGAAAAAAATGTCTTAACAAGCTTTTGGAGATTCAGACATACTGGGTAATAATAAAAAAACCTGTGGAGAAATTCTCTTTAAGATTTTTAAATATCAACATCAGTATATGATCAGAATTACATGAAAGTTTCTATAAATAGATGGATATTCTAATAATTAGTATCTGCCAACTTTGCACAAAAGAACCAGAAGACTGAGGTTTGATAAATAAGATCAACATCAGGCTGGGGGTGGGTGTGCGCTCAGTGATAGAGCACTCGCCTAGCATGCATGAGGCCCCAGCCAAGGACACATGGGTTCAACCCCCAGCACCACAAACGAAAAAAAAGTCAACAATTTTATTCTCATTAAGGCAAATGACAGATCACTTTACCATCCCTGGATCCTCATTATGCCTGTATGTGCATCATCTTTTGCCTCATAAAGGTTAGGAAAAGGTGGTTGCTCTATTTCATCATATGATTCTCCTGCCCCAAACTAAATTAAAACACCAAATACAAAAAGAAAGCTCCCCAGCAGTTAAACACAATAGTTATTTTATATCAATTATAAAGGTGCAGAATTATAAGCTGGAAAGGTATCTACTTTTTCCTTAAGTATCTATAAATTCCCAAGGTCCGACAAGCCCTTCTGCCACAAATTTTTCTATTCAGGAGACCCCTCTTATAGCAAATGAAGTCTACTTGGTACTGCTCCTCCTTCAGAGGAAGAAGAGTCCTCATATTTATTTATTAAGCTGATAATCCCTTTCTCTGGGGAAAAAAAACTAGAAAAGTTATCACAAAACACTAGACTGACTTGTTACTAGTGTTTTCTAATAAACAGTGACATGTGGCCCCAGAATCAGTAAAGACTACCCAGTCACCAGCTCACTATGAACTCTGTCCCCACCTTAAGCACTTTGGTAAGTAGGGCAATCAGGAATACACACCTGAGCACACACTCTGATCTCTGCAACCTGAGGCTGGGCCAGCAACCTACCCTTCTGGGGAGATAAGAGTTTTTCTCTACCTCCTGGTAGTGTCTTTCTTGCAGCCACACTTCCCTAATGGACATGCTCCATCACAGGAGCAAACTGAGGGAACAGAGAACAGCTGGTGAAGGCTCCAGAAGATGCAAAGAGAAGGGCCTGAATCTCTTTGCCCTTTCCAGGAAGGAAGGTGGAAAAGAGATACGCTTCCCTGAGTTTCATCTGACCACTGCTCTTCCAGTCAGAAGACACAGATTGGAACTTGCAAGTCTTCCATTTGAGAAGTTAAAAAATTCTAGTATCATCTTTCTCAAAAGGTAATGACCTTTGTTACCTTACTTTAAAAATGGATATTCTCCTTTAAAACTGACATTTGTCTCCTTGAAGAGTGTTAAGGCAAAATACATGCATACGTACTTTTTAGATTTTACTGGAATGTACTTGGCAAAATCCACAAGGAAACACTCTGCCAGGTAATGGTCTGCGGAAGATATGATTGACTTAATAACAGCCCTGCACCAGCACTTCAGCTCCTGACAATAAACCACACAAACCTACAAAAGAAAAAGGAAGGTTTTAGTTTTTAAGTTTGGTGTTAAAAATCTCTAGTCACGTAAGAGAACCAAAAGGCCCTCTCAAAAACATCTTGGCCTGCATTTTATGTTACAAAACAGGAAAGATGCCAAAGGCTGGACCTGCCTAAGCTAAACACAGTCTTCCAAGGAAAGAACGTCAGAAGAACACAGGTCACCCAGATTGTTCCACTGTTTTTCTTACTATAGTAGTCCCCTCATCCACAGTATCCGTGCTAAATGATTAACTAAAACCTGAAAATATTAATAGAAAATTCCAAAAATAAACAATTTGCAAGTTTTAAGTTGTGCTCTTTTTTGAGCAGTGTGATAAAATCTCACCATCTCCTTCCATCAAGCCCAGAACGTGAAGTGTTCCTTTGTCTAGCATACCTGCACTGCATGTGCCACCTGCCCATTAGTCACTCAGTAGCCATCTTATTTACTGGATCAGCTGTCACAGCATCGCAGATGCTTGTGTTCAAGTAACCCTTATTTTACTGACTAATGACTCTGAAGTGCAAACTTTTAAAGTATATTATTATAATTGTTTTACTTGTTATTACTAATCTTTTACTGTGGCTAATCTATAAAATATCGTAAATATGGAAGTATAGGGAAAAACAAAGTGTATATAGAGAGGCGTTCACTCGGGTCTTAGAACATATCCCCTGCAGGTAAGGGGAACTACTGTAAATCATTCGAACTCCTTAACTAAGGAAACTTTTTAGAAAGTAAAAATTTAGAAATGCATTGGTTTCCCTTCTTAAGTCAGAAAGCTTACAGATGATTGTCAATCATGTGTCAGACTGATATAAAACTGCAACCTCAGGGTCATCCTCTCCATTTCCTTGCATGGCTTTTCCCACCTTCTAAATTTGTTTATGACCTGTCACAAATGGATGCTGGCTCCATGAAAATGTATTTGTTTGTTTTGCTTACTGCCATATTTCCAGGACCAAGCACAGTGCCTGGCACATACTAAGTCTTCAAAAACTACTTATTGGATGGCTGAATGAATAACTGCTTACTGCCTCTCTTAAGTGGAACCACTCCACTTAAGTGACAGTCCCTGGCATCCTGACTGAACCACAGAACCATCATACTCAACAGATAATCCACAGCCAAGCAAATCATACACTGACCACAGGCTTATAGAGTCAGACAGTAGCAAGAGTTGTGCCCAGTCAGGGAAGAAGTGGACCAGTGGAGATTCCTGACCTCTGGAACTGAAAGTGGAAAATATGGTACAATCACACGGTAAGAGATAAGTGCCTGAGAGCCTCACATACTTCAAAACTCAAATGATTCAAGATAAATTCTAACAAAAGATAGAGCATTTATATTTAATGCTAAAATCAATGCAACTTATAAGAATGGTTTGACTAGTTAATAGTTCACATAACCAGTAAACTTTGAAATTGTGTTATACTAGGGCTACTGCTAGTCAAAAACTGAACAATTTAAGTATCAAGCTGAGCAGTGATTATAAATATAAGCGTCCAAGGGAGGGATCAGGCTGTCACCAACTGAATCCACTGGTCAATCACAGCACCACCAAAAGTGATGTTACCTTCCAACTCAATACAACATAAACTTCACGGCACATTCTTGAGAGACAGAGAAAAAAAGTGACCTTGTATCTATCCAAAGCTTTGTATTTAACTCTACTTAACTATAAGTCCACAGAAAAGTTAAACTACGTACAAAAGGAAGCCCTTGGGAGTTCACAATGTAAAATATTTCTAAAAAAGGACAATTGACCAGGTTTAATTTCTTCAATAAGCCAATGATAAAGAAAACTAATAAACTATGTTATTAATGATTTTGGGGAAAGGGATTAAAATGTTTCCTAGTTTTTTTTCAAAAAGAGTTTATAAAATCTTTTCCCATCACACCACTAAAAGAATTCAAACTCTTCTCACAAATGTTGATACAATACACAGTGGACAATGAACACTGAACTGCAAGAAGGCAAAGGGAGGCCATGATGTAGAGTAAGAAAAAGAAGCATGAGTTAGGCCTAAGTCACAAGCAACGAAAGGGAGGCGTCAGCACTAGACTGAGAACTCCAAGCTCTCTGCTGAAGTGCCTACATCTGCTTTGGATTTAGAATCATCTCCTGGTTCCCAGACCCAGGAGTATGGCCCCAATGCCTAGATTTAGATGACATGCCATTTCCTATTGTCCCACGTGACTTACACAATCATCCTTTGCATGGCTAGCCTCCATCTTGTGCTAAAAATCCTAACACCAGGCAATGATTATAAACAACTAACATCACTCCAAAAGCTTTCATCACCTTAGGAGTCAAAGTATTTTACATTTTGAGTGGTGTTTCACGACATGGTGATTAAAGCACATTTGGATACATACCTGCCCTTCTTCCAATATTAATGGCTTTATTTCTATATCTTGACACATGCTGTTATAAAAGTCATTCATGGCAGTATTTAGTTTTTGGTAGTCAACTTCATGATCTAAAAAGGGACTACATCCTTTTATAATAACCCAGAAGCAACCTGGATCTTCAACCTGTAAAATTGTTAAGACATAACAAATGTTAAAAGATAAGATAATACATGATTTAAAAGTAGAACCATAAAATAATAAACCTTAAAATCATAATTATTTCTAATATAAGTGATATAACAAATTCTTAATAAGCACTTTAGTCTTAAATGGTCAAACCAAAAGTAAATACCAAAGTGTGTAAGCAACAATATGTAAGTAATTATTAATTATGTGCTATGATTCAGAAGGCAGAGATGCCGTTTATCTCCATATTTTGAAAATATCCATAATAATATACACAAACGAGGATCAGAACAATATTTTTTAACATTTTTTAAAGAAAGAGAAATAAATAATATATGTATATTATACTCATATTAAAAAATGAATGATAAATAAACCAAAGTAAATATAAATTATTACCTATGGTGGAAGGAAGAATGAAGTGAAAGGAACAGAATCAAAGTCAAATTATTGGAATATCTGGTTACATATTATTATTATTATGAAAAACCAAGATTCTCATTGTTAGAGATAGGATGAAAACACTAAAAAGTTAAATTTGAGTTGAAAATATAAGAATTCATGACTTTTCAAATGTATTTCCTAGCTCTGCCTAGTGAAAGGGCCTAGAAGCAATAATATCCCAAGATTTTGGGATTCTAAATACCAAGGGGAAGGAACACAGATGTTTGCATTAGTATTATTTCTATTTTTCCAAATATTTGGACATTTTTATAATAAAAAAATCAGAAAAAAGAACAGTGATCATTCTGATTCTAGTGATGGTAGAACTATTCTTATGACACTGCAGGTAATAACTGTAAACCCTGGAAAAAAACACAAAACTATTTGAAGGCCCTGAAGAACTGCCAAAAGCAAGCAGAGCCTGGAGATTTGGTGCCTGAAAGAAGGAAACCTCTCTGTGTGACATCCAGGTTTACACAGCTCTTCCCAGAGGACCTCCCACTGCCCCCACCCCTTCAGCACCCCACCCTCATCCATGTGGTATGAAGACTCTTTTTTTAAAAAATATTTTTAATTGTAGATGGACAAAATACCTTTATTTATTTATTTTCATGTGGTGCTGAGGATTGAACCCAGTGCCCCACACACGCTGGGTAAGCAGCCTACCACTGAGCCACAACCCCAGTCCAGAATGAAGACTCTTATACCTCAAGCAGAAAGGCACAATGCATGTCATTTGGAGGAACAGAGGAAAGAGTTTTGGAGCTACCAGAGCAGCTGGAAACTAAGGGGAGAAAACAGAAAAGGAGGGTCCCAGAGGGGGTGTGAGTCATGTGCAGACTCACATCCTTGGCACATCCTCCACTGCTTAGGTCAGACCCCAAGGAGTCCAGAGAAGACCAACAGCAGAAGGCTGGAAGAAAAAGTTTTAGCTGATGCTCAACAGAAATACAGAACCCTGAGCAAATCTTTTCACTCAAGGACAACCAAACTTCAGCATGGCTTCAAGCTGCAGAAGGCCATGTCCCTAGGATGACTGCAGTTTCCCATCAAAATGCCTAAATAAGAAATTTCAATGCTGCCAGGAGATTTCACTATACCCGACACAGCCCTGACTTCCTTTGAACATTTATTTGAAAGGGCTTACAATTGTAAACATGTATCTACAACTCAGGAGTGTCTTTCTCAAAGACCTGAAAGCTATTCCTGAGAAATGTAATCACCAGGAAGCACACAGTCTCCACCTTCAAGTCTCTGTGGGATGATAGAATCCTAACTTAACTGTCAGCTAGCAAACACAGCTGGCCTAACCATGTTCACACTGACCAGTGCTTCCTAATTTCTACTTGAGTCCTAGCCCCATTCCCACCTCTACACAAAGGGGCTGGAGTTCAGTTCTTTCTCCTACTGTTAATAGTTTGTGGATAAAATCTGTTTTCACCATCTTACTGTCTGGCTTTAGTTATCTTTCCCATCCATTACAAGAAAATGGAGTTTGTACTAGGAGTCCTGCTAAGAGGCTTAGAAAGCATTTCAGGCTCTCCACAGAAGCCCTGGAGTGTAATGGTTGAGAAGACAAGACTGTGCTACAAGAGAATGTGCTCCACCAATAAGGGCGAAACCATACAAATGAGCACAGAGTGTGAACCAAGCCTCCCACTATGCAAGCCGACAGACAGCAATTGTCAGTGCTATTCATCATAATCACAATGTCCAGTGAAACAGAAACAACTGCTAGACATGTAAAGAAATGACAATGTGATGGGTGGCCATGAAAAAACCATCAATAGAAGGTAAACCCAAGATGCCCAGATGTTGTAATTAACAGGCATTTAATTAAGGATTTAAAAAGCAACCATTATAAATATGTTGAAGAACTTATATGTAAGATGGTTATGGTGAATTTAAAAAAAAAAGAATCTCAGAGAAGAAATGGAACTTTTTATATACATGAAAAAAAACTGGAAAAGGTAAAATGCAGAACAGAAAGTAAAATATATGAAATAAAAAATTTACTAGCAGTATACTTAGTACTCCATTCAACACTGTATTGGAGGTCCTAGTCAGTTCAAAAAGAAAAAGATTGTTAGGCTAACTAGAAAGGAAGCATAAAACTGTCTTTATTCATAAACATGATAGCATATATAAAAAACCCTAAGGCATCTATAAAAATATACACAGTGAAAACTATAAAATACTGCTGAAAGAAATTAAAGACACAAGCAAATGGAAACACATCTGTATTCATGGGTTGGAAAACAGTATTGTTAAGATGTCAATACTACCTAAAGTGATCCACAAATTCACTAAAACTCCTATCAAAATCCAGATGATATTTTTTACAGAAATATCCTAAAACCCATTCTAAAATTCATATAGAATTTCGAGGGACCCTAAATAGTCACACAATCTTGTAAAAGAACAAAGCTGGAGGACTCCATACTTCCCGATTTCAAAACTTTATTCAAAGCTATAGTAATCAAAACAATGCTGACACTGAAATACAGACACATACACCGACAGAATTAGAGAACCCAGATTAAACCCTTGTGTATAATATGGTCAAATAACATTTGACAAAGGTGTCAAAATCATTCAATGGGGAAAGGGCTGTCTTCAATAAATACTGCTAGGAAAACTGAATATCCATGTGCAAGAAAGTGAGTCTAGACCTTTACCTAACACTATAGAAAATAACACAAAATGGATCAAAAACCAAAATGTAAGACCTAAAAATACAAAACTCTTAAAAGAAAACACAGGGCAAGGGCACCACAATATTTGATTTGGCAGAGACTGCTTCGATATGACACCAAAGGCAACAAAGAAAAATTGGACAAATGGAACTTCATCAAAATTTAAAAATTATATGCACAAAAGAAACTATCAACAAAGTAAAAAGAAAAGAAAACCATGGAAAGGGAAAAAATATTTGCAAGCCATTTGTCAGATAGGGATTGATACCAGAATATACAGACAACTCGTAAAACTCTACAATGAACAAAACCTAACCCAAATAAAAAATGGGCCAAGGACTTGAGTATTTTTACAAAGCACATGAAAAGATGTTCAAATCACTAAGCATTAGAAAACTGCAAAATAAAAGCACAATGAACTGTTACCTGACACTCATTAGGATGGCTTCTACTTTTAAAAAACATACAATAGCAGGTACTGATAAGGATACAGAGAAAGTGGAACCCGTGTACACTGTTGGTAAGAATGTGAAATAGTATAGTCACTGTGGAAAACAGTACATAGTTCTTTAAAAAAATTACAAGTAGAATTACCATATGATGCAGCAAAGAGAACTAAAAGCAGGATCTTGAAGAGATATGTGTGCACCCTGGTCATAGCATCACTATCACAATAATTAAATCATGAAAACAACCCAATGTCCATAAGCAGATGAATGGATAAGCAAAATGTGGTACATACACACAATGGACTGTTACTCAGTCTTAAATTAGGAAGGAAATTCTGTTGGGCACAGCAATACACACCTGTAATCCCAGCTACTTGGGATGCTGGGTCAGGAAGATTTGCATGTTCGAGGCCAACCTGGGAAAATGGATGAGACCCTGTCTCAATATAAAACAAAAGGTCTAACTGGAAAACCATATGCAACAGAATGAAATTAAACCCCCATCTCTCATCCTGCACAAAACTCAACTCAAAATGGATCAAGGACCTCGGAATCAGACCAGAGACCCTGCATCTTATAGAAGAAAAAGTAGGTCCAAACCTTCAACTTGTTGGCTTAGGATCAGATTTCCTTAACAGGACTCCCATAGCACAAGAAATAAAAGCAAGAATCAACAACTGGGATATATTCAAACTAAAAAGCTTTCTCTCAGCAAAGGAAACTATCAGTAATGTGAAGAAAGAGCCTAGAGAGTAGGAGAATATCTTTGCCACTCATACTTCAGATAGCACACTAATTTCCAGAATCTATAAAGAACTCAAAAAACTCTACACCAAGAATACAAATAGTCCAATCAACAAATAGGCTAAGGAAATGAACAGACACTTCACAGAAGATGTACAAGCAATCAACAGATATATGAAAAAATGTTCAACATCTCTAGTAATAAGAGAAATGCAAATCAAAACTACCCTAAGATTTCATCTCACCCCAATTAGAATGGCGATTATCAAGAACACAAGCAACAATAGGTGTTGGTGAGGATGTGGGGAAAAAGGTACACTCATACATTGCTGGTGGGGCTGCAAATTAGCCACTCTGGAAAGCAGTACAGAGATTCCTCAGAAAGCTTGGAATGGAACCACCATTTGACCCAGCTATCCCACTCCTTGGCCTATACCCAAAGGACTTAAAATCAGCATACTACAGAGATACAGCCACATCAATGTTCATAGCTGCTCAATTAACCATATCCAGACTGTGGAACCAACCTAGATGACCTTCAGTTGATGAATGGATAAAGAAACTGTGGCATATATATACAATGGAATATTACTCTGCCATGAAGAATGATAAAATTATGGCAAATGGATGAAATTGGAGAATATCGTGCTTAGTGAGATAAGCCAATCTCAAAAAACTAAAGGACGAATGATCTTGCTAATAAGTGGATGAGGACATATAATGGGGGGTAGGAGGGGTTAGGGTTAGGGTTAGGGTTAGGGATAGGGTGGTAAGAATGGAGGAAGGAAGGACTGTATAGAGGGAAAAGGGTGGGAGGGAAAGGGAAAAAACAATGAATCAAACAACACTGCCCTATGTAAATTTATGATTTTTAATAAAAAAAATGAAAAAAAGGTAAAACTCTGAAATGCATTTTAAGATCTTTATGAAAAAAATAAAAATAAAAATAAAATAAAACAAAAGGTCTGGAGGTATAGCACTGTGGAATAGCACTTGCCTAGTGTGCACTAGGGCCCTGGGTTCAAATACCAGTACTGGGGGTGGGGCAGAATTCTGACACGTGCTACAACACCATGCTATGTGAAAAGCCAGTCACAAAGTACACGTACTGCATGATTCCACTTACATGGTAAGCAATCAAACTCACAGAGAGGGCAGAAAGGTGGATGCAGGGTCTGTGGGGAGAGGGGAAAGTTACTGTTTAAGGGGTACAGGCTTTCAGTTTTACCAGATCAGAAGAGTTATGGAGATGGTGGTGATAGTTATGCAGCATTATGAATGAACACTTCTTTAAATTTGTTCCAAATACATGACAGTAGAATGCATTTCAACTCACTGTACACAAATGGAGAACAATTTTTCATTTCTCTGGTTATACACAATGCAGAGCCACACCATTCATGCAATCTTAAATGTACATAGGAAAATAATGTCCCTCTCATTCTACCACCTTTCCCACCCCCATGCCCCCTCCCCTCCCCTCATTCCCCTCTGCCCAATCCAAAGTTCCTCCATTCTTCCCTTGCCCTCCCCAAACCATTATGGATTGGCATCCACATATCAGAGAAAACATTTGGACTTTGGTTTTTGGGGATTGGGTTATTTCACTTAGCATGATATTCTCCAACTCCATCATTTACCGGCAAATGCCCTAATTTCATTCTTCTTAAATGCTGAGTAATATTCCATTGTGTGTATATACCACAGTTTATTTATCCATTCATCTATTGAAGGGCATCTAGATTGGTTCCACAGTAGCAATTGTGAATTGAGCTACTATAAATATTGATGTGGCTGCATTGCTGTAATATGCTGATTTTAAGTCCTTTGGGTATAGTCTGAAGAGTGTGATAGCTGGGTCAAATGGGTGGTTCCATTCCAAGTTTTCTAAGGAATCTCCATACTGCTTTCCAAAATGGTTGCACCAATTTGCAGTCCCACAGCAACGTATGAATGTTCCTTTTCCCCCATATCCTCGCCAACACTTGCTAGTGTTCTTGATAATTGCCATTCTGAATGATGTGCAATGAAGTCTTAAGAGTAGTTTCATTTGCATTTCTCTAATTTCTAGAGATATCAAATATTTTTTCATAAATTTGATTGACTGTGTATCTTCTGTGAAGTATCTGTTCAGTTCTTTTGCCCATTTATTAACTGGGTTATTTGGGTTTTTTGGTGTTAAGTTTTTTAAGTTCTTAATATATCCTGGAGATCAGGACTGTATCTGATGTGGGTATCGTAAGGATTTTCTCCCATTCTGTAGGCTCTCTCATCATACCATTGTTTCCTTTGTTGAGAAGAAACATTTTAGTTTGAATCCCATTCCATTTATTGATTCTTGATTTTATTTCTTGTGCTTTAGGAGTCTTGTTAAGGAAGTCAGGTCCTAAGCCAACATGATGAAGATCTGGGCCTACTTTTTCTTCTACTAGGTGCAGGGTCTCTGTTTAATTCCTTTCCCAGCACCATTTGTTGAAGAGGTTATCTTTTCTCCAATGTACGCTTTTTGGTACCTTTGTCTGCTATGAAATAACTGTGTGTATGTGGGTTTGTCTGTATGGTCTACATGTGTATTTTGGAGCCAATACCATGCTGTTTTTGTTACTATAGCTCTGTAGTATAGTTTAAGTCTGGTATTGTGATACCTCTTGCTTCACTCCTCCTGCTAAGGATTGCTTTGGCTATTCTGTGTCTCTTATTTTTCCAGATGAATTTCACGGTTGCTTTCTCTATTTCTATGAGGTACATCATTGGGATTTCAACTGGAATTGCATTGAACCTGTATAGTACTTTGGGTAGTATGGTCATTTTGACAATATTAATTCTGCCTAACCGAGAACATGGAAGATCTTTTCATCTTCTAAGGTCTTATTCAATTTCTTTCTTTAGTGTTCTGTAGTTTTCATTGTAGAAGTCTTTCACCTCTTTTTTTAGATTGATTCCCATTTTTTTTTTTTTTTGAGGCTATTAGGAATGGGGTTGAACTGTATACTTACAAAGAACTACAATGGTAAATTTTGTTATGTGTATCTTACCACAGTAAAAAATTAAAAAAAGTAACTTTGGTGAGGTTGCAGTATACAAGGTCATATAAGAAATTCAATAGTATTGTTGTATTCCAGCAGAGAATAATGGATATTTAAATAAAATAATAACATTTGCCACAGCATCAAAACCCAGGAATTACTTAGTTATAAATCTAAAAAATGTCATTAGGGTATGCAGTTGCCTTCCACATTTCTGACACAACTGCAGGTTGCCTGGGCTACCTTTTTAAAAAAACAATTTTTTTAGTTGTAGATAGACACAATACCTTTACATTATTTATTTATTTTTATGTGGTGCCGAGGATCAAACCCAGTGCCTCACACGTGCCAGGCAAGTGTTCTCCCACTGGGCTACAACCACAGTTCCTTAACACATATTTTTCATCAATGCCTTTTTTTCTTCATTAGCCTCATTCTAACAGGTTATGTTAATTTTTACTTCTAAAATATATCACAACAAATAACCAATAAACTGTGGTAAAATACACATAAAATCTACCAATTGACCACATTAATGTGTAAGTTCAGTTGCATCAAGTATGTTCACACTATTGGCAACCCTCACTATCATCTTTCAGAACTCTCTTTCTCTTGCATAACTAACCCTCTACCCATAAACAGTGACCTCATTCCGCCTTGTCTATGAATTTGACTACTCTAGGAACCTCAAATGACATACGGTATTTGTGCCACTGTGACTGACTTAACATCATGTCTTCAAGATTCACTGATGTTGAAGCATGTGTCAGAATTTCCTTCCTTTTTGAGTATATATAACACTGTATTATATGCATACAACCCATGTTTTATTTATCCACTGATGGACCCTTGGAGGGGGAAAATTTTCCCCATGTAAAAGTTACAGGAATCTGGAAGATAGGTGCCATCTGTAACACACTTGGGAAAATAGTCCTATATGGGACAGAAAATTTGCTCTGAGGGTGAGCAGAATAAGAACCAGAAGAAGGGCAACATCAGAGCTGAGAAGAAAACAAAAGTCTGGGCCCAAACAAAAGGAAAAAGATTCCCAAGCAGGAAACATGAAGTCCAACACCTCCTACCAATGTTCTGCCCCATGGATGTGTAGGATCCCCAACCCTGAAAGAGGTCTTCCCATTCCTCTCCGCTTTTTTGGAGACATCTGTCTACCATCTAAGACTGATGGCCAACCTTAACTGGTGGAGAGGAACTTGCCAGATGGATCTGAAACCCCTGAAATTTCAGAGCAAATCCTCTACTAAGAATCAGCTGCTTCAAACGTCGGTTCACATAAATTACCTAAGACACAGGGCAAGAAAGCTGATGATTTTTAAAACCCCATCATTTGCTATGTCCTCTCCTCTGCCCACTTAAGTATGATTTTTAAAGTGACATATTTTTCTTTTTCTGTTTAATAAACTCCTTTCTCACTCCTTCCTCCAAGGAGTTTATTAACTTCCTTCCAGTCTCAGCAAACATTACCTGACCCAAAAAAAAGTGATCCAGGCAAACACTCTGCAGGCCTGAGGCGTTGAAGTGGAGGAACGCGCTGGGTGGAGAAGTGGCAATGGCAGAAGAAGACAGAGATTTGGGGTTCACTGCAAGAAGGCACCACACTGTATGTCTGGGGGAAGAAGGTCCAGATCACCCCTGCTGTTGTCCAAGGACCCGAACCCCAGGGGCCCGCATTAGAGAGGGTTATGGGTCACAGGTCATTGTCCCGTTCATCTGGCCAATACAGACCAGGTGTGGGTGGGAAACCAGTTCCAGCTGAGGTTGCCAGAGGGAAGCAATATTATACATACGTATGCGTGGGGCACCCAATTATGTCTGAATTTCGGAAATACAACCCTTTTCATTTTATGTCAGTCCCCAATGGTTCAGGGGACTTGCTTAAAAGTATAGTTGCTTATCTGAAATTGAGGGCCTGGCATCTTATCCAGCAACCCTAGCTCTGGGCCCCAAGACCTGTGTTCCCCTGGCACAGACCCCCACGCGGGGCGGTGGGGTGGGGTCAGCGGAGGCCGCGCGCTCACCTTCAGCACCAGGACTTCGAGCATCTTGCTGGCGCCTCCTCTGGCCTGCAGGCCCGCTCGTCCTCTACGACTGACACCGTCCAGCCCGCGCTCTGCCGTGCTCCCAGCCCTTCCCGCAGAGTTTGGCGCCTCCACCCTCCGTCGGGGTCCGCCCGCCGCTGGACCCAGATTCCGGCCTCCTCTCCGCCACTCGCCCACGCGGACCTCCGGGCCACCGGCCGCGACGTCCCAGAGTCGACACGCCGGGTGCTCCAACTCGACTCGGCCGCGGTTGCGGAAGACACGCTGGAAGCCCCTTGTGCGCCTGGCCTCCGGCCTCCAGCACACGCACCGCGCCTCCGCCGCCGACGCCAGCCCGCGCGCGCAACGGCCCGCGTCGGCCCCCGCGCAGGCCTCGAGGTGCGCGGAGACCACGTGGGGCGCCCAACGGCCTGCCTGCGCGCAGCGCGGCGGAGCGGCGGGGCGGGCGGACGGAGTGCGTCCCCGACTGCGCGGCTTCCGAGAGCCAGGGCCTCGCCTGCCCTCCATCTTACCTGTAAGGAGGAGCAGAGCGGCGGCTCGCGGGCCCAGGCACTGCGTGGGTCCTGCCTGCCGGGAGACCCCTGCACGCCCGCGCCCTCTAGACCAGCCTCCACCCCTTCACCACCCGGGGTCCGTCCTTAGTAGATACCCGACTCTCGTTCGCCGCCTTGGTGGTGCGGAGGTCTCCAGGTCCGCCACATCCCGGGGTCCGGGCGTCCCTGACAACGTTCCCACCTGCCTTCCACCTTCCGGAAAGGCTCCTCCGGTCCTTCCAGCCACCTACCCTTCCAGTGGAAGCAGTGGGACCACAGATGAAGAAAGGTGCTGAGCCTAGATGGTTTTCCAGTTCTATTCTATTCTGTTCTGGTTTTTTTTGTTTGTTTGTTTCTTTTCTCTTTCCTTCTTTTTTTTTTTTTTTTTTCTTTCTCTCTCTCTTTCTCTCCCTCTCCCCTCTCTCTCCGTGCCCTCCCTACCAGTGAGCTAAACCCCCAGGCCTTGTTAAAGTTTTTTAAAGTTTTACTTTTGAGATGGGTTCACTCTAGGTTGTCCAGGCTGGCCTTGATCTCAGCTTTCTGCCGCAGCCTTCTGAGTAGCTGAAATTGTTGGTGAGTAGCTGGGATTGAAAAAGTGTACGACTGTTCCCAGCTGCAGCCGAATTCTTTGTTTAAATTACGAAAAAGCAAATTTTCTTTAAGTTTACACTAAAAATGTGCTCATTTGCTAAGAGAACCAACAACATGGTAAAAGACCACCAGTTTAGAGGGTGATTGTGGAAATTGTAGGACTGTGTATTTGGGGGAACAGAATGATCTCCTAAGCATGCAGTTTTCAAACTAAACTTAATTTCACAAGGCGCCACAAATATCATGTGCTTAAAGTCTCAGAAGGGTGGTTGGAAAGGATAGGTGTGTGACTGCCTGTCAGGAGAAAAACAGCTTCACCTGAAAGCACCAGACCTTTCAAAAAGGAGATGGGAAGCTGACTGCAGTGGCCCACAGTTGTAATCCCGGTGACTCGGGAGACTGAGGCAGGAGGATCACAAGTTCAAGTCCAGTCTCTGAAATTTAGTGAGACCCTGTCTCCAAATAGCTCAGTGGTATTCACCGCCCCCCTAACCCCAGTATGCAAAAGGATTTGCTTATGATCAGTCCTGTTGACAGTTCCAAGCCCCAAACCCTGGAGATCCAGGTTTGTACCCAGTTGGTAGCATATGACTGTCTTTTTTATTTCCTTTGACTAGATCCCATGCTACAGTATGGTGTTTTGCAAACTTTTTTCACAACAGGGCTTAGAGAAAATAGAAATATATATGTACTACACTGGGATATGAGCTGTCAAAGACTATTGCAGACAGCTCACTCCAGTGTACTGTACTATACCCTCAGCAGGCATTTCTTTGTTACATACAACTGCAGCTATTGACTCCTCCTCATGTTCTTTCCTAATGTTTATGAAAATATAATCTGGGCTTATTAAACCAAATTATGAAAAAGATGAGTTTTCTTTTTTTACAAAAGACTAAAATTTGAGTTATTTTTAACATTTGGAGTGCTTTTTTGTCATGTAATTACTCAGACTTACTGCCTGTATTTAACTGATTTCCACACTATTAGAACTTCAGTGAACACTCCTTCAAAAGTTTTTATGTTGATTACTCTTTCAGTCATCTAAGTCATTTCTACCTGTGAATTTTTTACATAGTGTATGGTATCTTCAGAGCTCATATAGAAATGATTTTTTTTGTGGTTTTCACATATGATTGACAAAATTATTGAGGACCCTGCATCCTTTTCACCTGTGACACACTTAGAATTTTATACCTTTGTAATTTTTCTTTCTGTTCCTGAAAAATCCATGGCATTCTTTGATATTCAACATATCATCCAGCTATTGGATGATTTTTGATGATTCACTTTGACCATGACAAGGCCTTCTCATCTGCAGATCAGCATTTTTCTACAGCTCAAGAAAACGTCATTCTCTTCCATTTGTTCTGGAATTTTCTTTTAGCTCTGCCAATAATCCATACGTTGGATGTCATCCTTTGTCTTTAACATAGTTTCCTTAGGCTGTGGTAACAAACAGACCCAAGGACAAAAGCTGCTTGGAGATCCAGGTTTGTCTCAAGGCAACAGTGCAAAAAGTCCTGAGATGGGAAAGAACTCTGAGTAAAGGAGGAATGTTAAGACCTTTCTTTGTGAGGGGTGTGCAGATGGACAGGGGCGCATGAGGAGATCAGAGAAGCCAGGGCCTCCTAGGCCATGCTTTCGATTTTCAGTGTGAAGAAAAGCCATTGAGGGCAGTGACTGGAAAGAGATTTCCATTTCAAGATCCCTTTTCCTGCTCAGTGGGTAAATACATGTGAGGGAAGAATGAAAATGGAGCTTAGGCCTGAGGTAGTGGTAGCCGCTAGGTAAGAGAAAAAGATGGCAGTGGATTAAGTTCTCAGAGGCTGTGATTCTAACAACCAGGAGGAACAAAGGCTTTTAAAAGGGACAGCAGTACATGCATGGGTCAGAAGACTCCAGATAAGCGTGGGTAATAGAATCAACAGGGTTTGCTAATCCTCTGGATATAGGAATCAAGAGAAGAGAAAAATCAAGAATGATGTTTTCTATCTTGAATAACTGGTAGCTTTCTGATACGAGGAAAATTGCTGAAACTGCTTGAGAAGAGAAAATAATGTTAGGGAAAAAATGTAATTTTTAATAGCTAAAGATAAAATATAGTTAATTAAATAGAAGTATATTATTTTTTCATGTAACATGCAAGAGGTGAGTAGTCCAGAGCTGGAGGGAGTATGCCTTAACACCAGCTTCCCTTCCTGGGTCCAAAATAGATGTTCCACTTGTCATTTCCAGTCAATGACAAAGAAACAGTAAAAAGTGAAGAACAAGGGGCTTCCACCTGGAAATTGCTGACCTCAGCCAAGGAAAGAAAGGTGTCTGAAAACCAGGGCTAAGGAACTTGATGCCAAAAGCTTGTTCCTTGTTTTCAGTGCTGGTCCAGTAATGAGGACAAGGTTTTAAGAAATAAGGGGAAAAATTTTATTGATTTGCTAGCAACTGAGAAAAAGCAGTGGATTAAGTTCTCAGAGGCTGTGATTCCAACAGCCAGGAGGAACAAAGGCTTTTAAAAGGGAAATAGGGCTAAGCCCCAGGTGTGCCTATCAGGAGACATAATTCGTATTCAGATGATGAGCCTTTAGAGATAGCCATTTCTGAGACTGGGGTTGTGGCTCAGTGATAGAGCGCTTGCCTAGCATGTGTGGGGCACTGGGTTCAGTCCTCAGCACCACATAAAACAAAACAAAGGCATTGTGTCCATCTACAACTAAAAATAAAAGAAAAATTCTTTTAAAAAAGAGATAGCTATTTCTTAGATCTATAGCTGCCAGCCCCCCAGTCTGGATTTCTTCATTCCTGTGGGTCAGAGATAAACCCAGCCTGGGACAGGAAGAATGTTAATCCTGCTTCCCTACAGTTAGGAGGAAGAGAGAGGAGGGGAAAAAAATGTCAGTTTTGACGTAAACCATCAGTGGTCAAACAGCAAGGTAGGTTTATGTTTAAAGTAGGAAATTGACCTGCTACATGAAAGGGACCCCTGTTACAGTCTAAGATCAAAAGATTAATTAGAGGAGAAGAAACTAACAAAACGGCAGAGGCAGGGTGGGTAGGGGCAAAAATGTCTAATGTAGAAGAGAGGTTGAAAAAAAAAATAGAGGTTTGAGGACAGAGGGAAATAACTACATAGGCTCAAACAGACCACAGATTATCCCTCATAAGAGAAGGGTCCCCTTATATTTGAGTCTCAAATCTTCCATATTATACAGTGTCTCCCATATTATAGAATGTCTGGGTTGCTTTTTATTAACAAAGAACAGTGTGAACAAGACATTTTAGCCTGAATATCAGTGCCAACCTAGTTTTGGATGCTGATAAAGGTCACCCAAAAGAATCGGGAAAAAGGCATTCATGAAATTACATGCCAACTAGGCATTTCTTCTTTAGCTTTGAAGTGTAGTTTCAAGATCTGTGGTATCATAAAAGACCTGTCCTGGCTGTGCTTGGACAGGTTAGCATGGAATAGTGATAGGTGATACGGAGGAGGAGTAGGGATAAGTAATCAGTTTCCCACTTCTGTACCTACCACCATTAGCTAAGAGTCCATCTGAAGAATACCACAAACACAAGCTAGCCTCTAAAACATAATTTTTCAGCTGCTTTATTTTGGACTGCTGGGACAGTGTGTCACTGCAGATAGAGGAAGTCGTGACAGTTGAGGAAAAGAATTCTTTTTGTGCCTCCCCACCCACCACACACTACAGGACTGAACCCAGGATCTCACCCATGCTATGCAAGTGCTCTACCACTGAGCTACACGCCACCCCCCAGCCCTTTGTACTTTTCATTTTTTTAAAATTTTATTTTAAAAAATTTATTCTTTCACAGTTCCGGAAGCCAGAAGTCCAAAACAAGGTATTGGAAGAGTCCTGGTCCCTCTAGTGGCTCTCAGGAAGAGTCCTTTGCCTCTTCCTATATTCTAGTGGTGGCTGGCAATCCTTAGTGCCCCATGGCATGCAGCTACACCAATAAAACCTCTGTCTTTGTCTTCACATGGCTTTCTTCTTTATTTTTAATTTTTTAAAATTTTACGGTACTTTTTACTTTGAGACAGTCTCACCAAGTTGTCCAGGCTGGCTTGTGCTTTCTCCTGCCTTAGCTTCCCAATTCACTGGGATCACATACATAAAGGTGCCACTGTGCCTGGCCCAGAAAGAATTCTTAAGGGGACAAGTTTCATTCCGATTAACAACACTGAGTTAAATTGTATTCTTTTCTTTCTTTCTTTTTTTTTTTTTTTTGGTGCTGGGGATTGAACCCAGGGCCTTATGCTTTCAAGTCAAGCACTCTACCAGCTGAGCTACATCCCCAGCCCTAAACTGTATCTTTTCTATGAAAAAAAAAAAAAAAAAGTCACAGTATTTTTTCATGACATCTGCAATCATCCACTGAGCTATAATAACTCCAGTGAAAAGGGCAGGGGAGTTAGGGGTAAAATTCTCTTGGCTATGGCACTAATTAGCTCCATGGGTCTGTTTCTGTTTTCACAAAAATGGTGTAAACAGGTTCCTTTGGTCCCTTCCCTGAAACATTCTAGTATTCTGTAAAAATGAAAAACTATACCCAAGGCTAAAAGTCATTAAGGAGAGCTTTAGTAGACTCAGAAGCAAGATGGAATGGTAACTGTCTGTGGTTCTCACAATTCACCTATCAGGACCATTTACTGAGACAAATAGAAGACTTTAGATCAATGTTCGTCACCTTTGGCCAGACAACTCTTTGTTGTGGGCGAGTTATTTAACTGCATCCTTGGCCTCTCCCCACTAGATGGTGGTAGCATTCTCTCCTCATTTGTGACAACTGGAAATGTGTCTAGACTGCCAATTGCCCTGAGGGCAAAAGTGCCCAGGTAGAAAACCACTGCTCTAGATATATTCTTCTAATCAGGATCATATGATATACATAAGCTATTTATCATTGCCTTTATTTTGTTGGTAGAAAAACTAGGAAATTTCATGAAATAAATCTATTGTGTAATGTATAATATAGTCAAAGATAGTAAGAATTGCTGTTAACTATTATTTCCCACCTTTAATCAGCAAAAAAAAAAAAAATTATTCATCTTTAAAGGAGGTGAAAGAACTATCCAGGTTAACTAATTTAATACTCTCTCTCTAAACTCTGTATTCATTAACTAACACTTAAGAACATAAAAGTTGATGGCTTCAGTTCTTTAAAATATTAACTAAAATAGATTTCCAGTTTGGAAAACATAATAACTAATGCTACTTGGTTTTAAATAGAATTGGATCTTAGTAATCAAGCTAAAGACAATAGCAAGAAAACAATGGAATTATCACTTGAATTATATATTATCACTCAGTCTAGTGTTTGCCATCCAGACACTCTCAAATTAATTCCAGCAGAAAATCTAAGAAATTCACGGTTCAACTTCCAAGGCACATCAGGAAAAATACTGATATGTGGGATGGTTGGAACAACCGCAAGAAAACATCTTACTGAAACTTTTGAGCTAATAAAATATAGAAGTGGGGCCCCTTTTGACATTTTTTTCTCATTTTGGTAACAATTTTATACTCACTACATACTGTATGGTTAAAAGAATAAAATAAGCAAGAGAGCTCCACAGCCCACTTGATAGAAGAAACACTGCATGATTACTTGCATAGGCACTGAGTTTTATAATTTACAAACAGATTTAGTTGACTCTTTTTAATCATTCCCACGACTGAAACAGGTTAGTTTACAAAGAAACAGCTCCCTACAAATGGCTCTTACTTATTACCCAGTTCTTAGGATAAACATGTTTATACTTTAACTGAATAGTCACATGGATATCATAAAGATGGTGACCGTGTATCACTATTCGGTGAAATTTCTTGCCTTCCTTCATGATTTCTTCAGTTGTTTTTTCAGTAGACAAAAACTTTTCTAAAAAGTCTGAATCTTCTAAGTATAGCTCATCTCCTAAAAAATAAAAATTTAACTCCATAAAGTATCATTTTATAAATCATTCTAGTATATTAATGACACATAAATTGGTATTTATTTTTATCTAATTCATGCATTTGGAACTGGCTTAGTTGTTAAATAACCTTAATTTTCTGAATTTATCTTAATTTTTCTCTTATATTTTTAATATCTTCACCCTCCCCTTATCCTCCACCCAAGAATTTTCTTTAAGCACATAAAAATTTATGACTGGAATGTTTTTCATTGTGAACTCTTTACTTTTATATTAGTTTGTAACTCTTTAATGTATTAAAAACTGACACTGATATTGATCTTGACAGTCATACTTTTGGTGTTTCTATATGGGCTGATCTGATAAGGTTAATTTAAAGAAGTTATTATTTACATCAAAACTGCCAAACTGTCCCCCTATAGGTTGAATCTTATCACGAGTCACAGAAGCTGAGCAGGCAGATATGAAATATGATAGGTCACAAAACCCCTGCCACAAAACTCTTGTGTTTATCCCTACTATAATCAACTATCAAATTTCCTAACTCAGTGTTATACTCATAGCATACTGTATGGTTAAAAGACCATAGCTCAGGTTGACAGCTTATAGGTTCTCATAATTCAAAATTAAATTGTAGAGGCTATGGTTGTGGCTCAGTGGTACAGCACTTGCCTGGAATGTGTGAAGCACTGGGTTCAATCCTCAGCATCACATAATAATAAACTAAAGGCATTGTGTCCATCTACTACTAAAAATCAATTTTAAAAAATTAAACTGTAAAAAGTGAGATAATACATAAAACTTTGTTAACGTCTATAAAATGTACTTATATAAATGTGTATGTGATGTCATTCGAAATTTCTGGTTATAATAGATAACATGGATGTTTTACAGGCTTTGGCCCTATTTAATTAGTACTTTGTAGGCTAAACAATCTAAATGTAATTCATGTCTCTTGCTGCCAGACAGCCTGGTGACTGAATGTGCATACTGACAAAAGTTGTGGGGCTTCACTGACTTACCAGGTAAAAGCTGGACCATCCCATCAGCAGTTAAAAGAGTAATTGGCAGCCACCGTTCAGTCCCTTCTAAGGCACGATCCAAACAAAATTTGTGCAAGTCAGACAGAGAGGCAAAGTTTTCAAGTCTTCTTACTTCATAGAACTGTGGGGGTGGCAGCCAAATTTCTTTTGATATGAAACTTTTAGTTGCCTCTGATGGAGACGACCACTGTGGGAAGATAGTTAGGTTAGTGCATAGGATCTACTTGAAGATACAAAATTAATTCATTAAAATGCCTTTCTAGATCCTTCTGAAACAAAGGAAACATTTGGGGGTTTGGTGCAGTGGACATAACACTAGTCCCAGCTAATTGAGAGACTGAGGCAGGAGGATAGCTTGATTAGAGGGGTTTAAGATCAGCCTAGGTAACATAGCAAGACCTGCTCTATAGAAAAAAAAAAAAAAAAGATCCAGGGAAGAAAGCTGTGTTGATCCTCTTAAGAGGTCGATTATTGGGACACTGACCCCAGGGTCAGTGAACCAGGACGGATCACTAAGGATTGAGCTAGGAGTTGTTCAGCATAAAGACAGAAGATGCAGAGGGGCCAAAGTGGGTCTGTTCACTCTCAAAGGAAGACTGAAGGGTAAACTCATAACAGTGGATTGAGAACTTGGTGCCTGTTTATTCCTCCCATAAGGCTAGGCCCTGAGGAAATGATGGACAAAGCTCTGTTAGGCACTTTGGGGCCTTTAGCCACCAAAATGCATCATGGTGTGTGACACACATTACAATGGTGGTGAAGAATCAGGAACAATAGGAGCTTTCAGGAAAGAAGCATGCCTCAGCCTAGAGTCCAAGGACCATAGTAACTGTAGGGTTTCAGCCAGACAGGGTCTGCCCATTAAATTCAAGCGATGCAAACTGCTCTCCTTCCACAGCTTTCCTTCACAGACCTGAGATAAAAAGAGCTGACTCAAGGAGTATGGGAAAACCCCAAAGGCCCTTCTTTAGCTGGTTTCCTAACTATCTGCTTACACTAAGAACCCATTGCCATCTTGGTTGTAGGGGCCATTTTGCCTCTTCTAAACCCTGCAGGACAGACAGTTGACAGTCAGCCTAGCATTTTTCCCTAGCCACTGATACCCAGACCCTTTCTTTCCTTCTCCCTCCCTTCCTTCTTCTCTCCTTTTCCCTCTTTTCCCTCTCTTTCTGTGGTACC
Source organism: Sciurus vulgaris (assembly GCF_902686455.1). Lineage (NCBI taxonomy): Eukaryota > Metazoa > Chordata > Mammalia > Rodentia > Sciuridae > Sciurus > Sciurus vulgaris. Next base: position 41,638,935 of record NC_136478.1, on the reverse strand, counting down.
GGAGATTGAACCCAGGTGTGCTCTGCCGCTGAGCCACATCCCAGCTCTTTTTCATTTTGAGACTAGGGCTTACTAAAGTATCCAGACAGGCCTGGGTAATTTGTGATCCTCCTGCTTCAGCATCCCAAGCAGCTGGGATTACAGGCATGCCTCACTGCACCTGGCAACACCTGGACTGTTTCTTAACTGACAAATGACACATTAATAGTTTCTGAGAAAGCCCAGGTCCATTCCACTTGGGCTGCAGCCCACCCCTGTCTAGTTTAGCATATAAACTCCTTCCTCCTACCTTGGGATGCAGGGAGTCCTCTTGTCCTGCTGCAGCCCAAGACATGCAAAAGTCCCTAATAAATTCCAACTTTGTGCAATGCTGGATCTATCTGCCTTTTTCTTTGGCCTTTCAGCACCTTCCTCCTTTGGTGGTCAGTTCTCATATACCAGGACTGAGTTTTTCTAAACCCTCCCCCAAAACTCAGAGTTAAAACTGACTTCTACCTCAGGTGACTATGGATCAAAGGTTTGCGAACCTGTATGTACTTAACTAATCCCTGAGAGGCCTGTTAAATCTTTACATCCCTTTGATCCTGGTAGAGGGTTGAGCAATCTGAGTTTAAAAAAGCACCCCAGATCACTCTGAAGTTGGCTTTTGAAAGTCAAAGCTCTGGGTCTCAAAGTTACCGAATCATTAGAATCATTAAGTTATTTCCAGGGCATTCTGCTTTCTTGGTCCTATAAATTCAGTAACAGGCAAAATGATAGTCATCTCCACTTAATCCAACCTGTTCAGATTATTCTAGACCATCGGTTAAAATATTATCATTTATTACTTGTTGCCAGTAAAGCTCTGCTCAAAATATTTTATATAAAATATTTCTAGTCCATCGGATAATGCTGCAAAGTCCTATTTTACAGATGAAGATATTCAGGTAGCTCCTCTAACTAGAAAATCTGAACTTCAAACTCTGGGGGTATCTGGCTCCAAATTCCATCATTTCTGCTAGATTTTTGAATCTCAACACTACTGATACCAGGTGAGATCATTCTTCATTGAGGAGTACTGTCTAGGCACTAAAACAGGGATATTCAGCATCCTTGGGCTCTACCAACTAGACGCCAATTAACAATCCCCCCATTGTGACAACCAAAAAATGTCTTCAAACATTGCCAAGTGTATCCCATGGTGGCGTGGGCAAATCTCCACCATTTGAGAACCACGGATCTAAGCCAGATTAAGAATAATTATCCAGGACTGGGGAGACAGCTCAGCCGGTAGAGTGCTTGCCTTGCAAGCACAAGGCCCTGGGTTCGATCCCCAGCACCGCAAAAAAAAAGAAAAAAAATTATTATCCAGGTGTGGTGGTATGTGTGTGTGTGTGTGTGTATATATATATATATATATATATATATATATATATATATATATATATATATATACAGCACCTGAACCCAGGAGGCTGAGGTGGGAGGATCACTGACTCTACAAGTTCAAGACCGGCCTCAGCAACATAATGAGGTCCATCTCAAAAAAACTGTTTATTGGAACCTCTTCTTCCACCCATGAGAGTTTGAATTATATTCCTCCCACCAAGTAAATAATAAAGAGCTGGATAAAATCTTATGAAACAACTATTTCCAGACACTGAAAATGCCAGTACTATTAATTTCTTCGAAAAATGAATGAGGTGAACCCTACCATTGTCTGGAGTTTCTGCCTAAAAATGATCCCCAGACTGCAGGACGAGGAGAGAGAACTTAATCAGAGTCTAGGATTCCTTACCAACTTGAGAAGACAGAGATCAGAATTGTGAAGCTCACACAGGCTAGCATTGAAAAACAGTGAACCTAAGAGGAAGGAATTACACAAATAGAGTTCCAAAAATCTATACAGAGCACCCCTGAATCACTGCTGAACACGCATCTGGCCATGCATAAGGTAAAACCATAGGAGATTGGAAAAGATGATACCAGAGAAGGAACAATTACCTGGAAGCTTTAAGACTAAATTCCCAGAGCTCATTTACAGTCAAGAATTTTTCAAATTCCCTCCAACCACTCAATATAAGGAGTGTTCAAATAAACTCCATAGCAGTCACACAATGGAAACGCAGCTAAATTAGTCCTAAAATAAAGGGTACTGTAGATCCACCCTAAAACCATTTATAACAAACCTCAAAAGAATCAAGTTAACTTGTAGTAACTGTTGCCAGGGAAAGTCCAACACTATTTAATGGAACATGGCAAAATCCAGCACTCAACAACATAAAAATCACAATATCCAACATCTCCTTCTCTGACCAACAAAATTTAGAGGTTTATTGGAAGATCTGAACATTAAGAAATATTATAGAAAATTCTTTGTAGGAAGTTCTTTTTTTTACTTTTTTTTTTTTTTTTTTTTCATTTTGGTACCTGGAATTGAACCCAGGGTTGCTTAACCACCAACCCACATCCCCAGCTTTTTTTATTTTATTTTTTTTTTAATTTTTTCTTTATATTTTATTAGAGACAGGGTCTCACTGAGTTGCTTAAGGCCTCACTAAGTTGCTGAGGCTGGCTTTGAACTTGCCATCCTCCTGGCTCAGTCTCCTGACAGCTGGGATTTATAGGAAGTTCTTTAATCAAAGAAATGCCAGTTGTAGCTTTTGATCAGCATAAAGAAATGAAGAGGGCTGGGGTTGTGGCTCAGTGGTAGAGCGCTTGCCTAGCATGTGTGAGGCACTGGGTTCGATTCTCAGCCCCACATATAAATAAATGAATAAAGATTTATCAACATCTAGAAAAATTGTTTAAAAAAAGAAATGAAGAGCAGTAAAAATGGTAAACATAAAAGACATTATTTCCCCTCATTTCCACAGTCTTTAAAAGATTGTCTTAAACAGACACAGTGGCACACACCTATAATCCCAGAAACTCAGAAGGCTGCAACAGGAGTATTGAAAGTTCAAGGCCAGCCTGGGAAACTTAGTAAGACCTTGTCTCAAAATAAAATAAAAAGGTTTGGGAATACAGCATAGTGGTAGAGTGCTTGCCTAACATGCACAAGGGCCCTGTTTAAATCCCTATCACTGGGAGAAAGAAAAAAAAAAAAGAAGACTGTCTACTATCTAAAGCAAAAATAATTGTAGAAATAAATAAATAAATAAAAGAAATGAAAGTATGACAACTGCAGAATGTAAAGCAGGGGAGAAATAGAAGTACAGTTGTCCCTTGGCATCCGTTATGGCTTGGTTCCAGGACTTCGCCCTCAGATTCCAAAATCTAGGGATGTTTCAAGTCCTTTTTATAAAATGGTGTAGTATTTGCATGTAACCTACACACGTCCTCCTGTATTTATTAGTATGTTCATTTATTGGTACTTGGGATCAAACCCAGGGGTGCTTTACCACCTGGTCCCCGTGGATGCCCTACCTGGCAGCCCACTACCTCCGCCAGGTCGGGATAGACCGACGGCGGCTCGCGCAGGCAGCACAGGAAGAATGCCGTGTCGAAGCGGCGACTGAAACCGCGCTTGAACGGCGTGAGCCAGACGTTCCAGTCGTGCAGCGCCCAGATGTCCGGAGTGCAGTCCAGGTGCTCGCACAGGCGCAGGAAGTGGCGCGGGTCGCGGCGGACGCGCGCGCGCCAAGCTTCCAGGCCCTGAGGCGGGGTGAGGGCACAGCCGGGCTCCCGGGCTGGCCCTTGGGACTCGGGGACAGACAAGGAGCCCCTGGGCCGCAGCAGCAGCACGCCCGCCTCCTCGAAGGCCTCGCGGATGGCGCAGATGCGCATGGCGACGTCATCAGGCAGCGCCCCGGCCTGTCCGTCGGCGGCGTCGGGCAGCACCGGGAAAGAGGCTCTCGCGGGCGGCGCTGGGCCTAGGCCGAAGCGCGGCTGCCCTAGGTGCGCGGAGAAGAGGTGCAGCCAGTCCGCGGAGCGATCTGCCGCGTCCAGCACGCCGCCGGGGAAGACGTGCGCACCGGGCATAAAGCCTTGGTTCTGGGAGCGCTGCAGCAGCAGCAGCCGGAAGCCTTCGGAGGGTGGCGGGGACCGTGACGTTGCGGCGCCCGGGCGCGTCCAGCCGGCAGCCAGCACTACAGTGGCCGCCCGCCGCCAGACGCTTGGGCTCGGCCGCAAGGGGCTGCTCATGACGGGCGGCGGCGAGGGGGTTTGCAACTCGGGTTCCGGCGCGGGCTGGAGCTCCTGGGCAGGTTCGGGACCTCGCACCAACGCCGGCGATCTTCTGGGCTTTAGGACGAGTACCAGTTCAGCCTCCACCCGCAAGGTGCCTGCCTCTGGGAGGGAAGTGACGCCAGCGTGACTCCGCACCGCCTCGAATGCCCTCAGACAGAACCGGGTCACTCTCGCGGGACCAGGTCTGTCAGTCGCCAGCGAGCGATTGTTATTCACAGCTGCCTGAAAGGAGAGCTGCATTAACTCCACTTAGGGCGCTTGGATCAATGCTTAAGGGTGTACATGACCTGCTATAGTAAAAATGGGATGGAAACCCAGGCCCGATGACACCTACCTGCCCCACTAAAATCCAAGACCTGTAACTTTCTCCCTTAAACTGAGGTGGATATATGAGTGTTACCTTTGGGGAAGAAAGAGAGGATGTTCCAAGAGCCTGTCCGAACTTTACATGCTAATGAAAAATGAACGGATGAACCAGATGCCAAATTGTACTCTTCTGTGCAACCTGAAAGTGGAGAACTCAACTCATGGCAGCCAGGAAGGGGAGAGGGGATGGAAGGGACCAGGGATAAGACATAACCTTAAGAACGTACATGACCTGCCGGTGACCTACTTCCAACCATGCCCCACCTGCCTACACTGAAAGGAGGGCTGTATTAACCCCAGTAGTTCCATTCAAATTATTAATTCATCAAGTATTAGTTCACTGATAAGGTCAGAACCATCATGTTCCAATCATTTCCATAAGACCCACCTCCTGACATAGCTGCATTGGGATCCAAGTCTTCAACATATGAGCCTTTGGGGGACTTTCCAGATCCAAAGCATAACAAACACTTGATACAATGTGATAACTGGTTAAATATGCAGAGCAAAGGAAGGCGTTAAGGTTCTAGCTTGGGAGACTGAAGTCACATTCCTTCAATTCTAGGAGTAAATATTTTCTAAGCACTTACTATGTGTGAGGCACTAGGAACTTTGTAAGTATTAATTATATAATGCTTACAAGTCCCTATAAATTTAAAAGTTAACACCCCATTTTAAAGATGGCTAACTATATATGGAGGGATTAAATATCAAAAAAGGACACACTCAACATCTCTAGCAATTAGAGAAATACAAATCAAAACTAAGATTTCATCTCACTGTAGTCATAATGGCAATTATCAAGAACACAAGCAATAGTAAATGTTGGGAAAGATGTGAGGGAAAGGTATACTCATGTATTGCTGGTGGGACTGCAAATTGGTGCAACCATTATGAAAAGTGGTATGGAGATTCCTCAGAACACTCAGAAGGAACCACCATTTGACCTAGCTATCCCACTCCTCAGTTTATACCCAAAGTACTTAAAATCAGCATACTACAGTGACAAAGCCACATCAATGTTTAGAGCAGTTCAGCTCACTATAGCTGAACTGTGGAACCAACCTGTTATGGGGTGCAACTTAAGAACAAACTGATCACAACTGAGAAGTCCAAATTTGAGTCTTTATTAAGCCGGTTGGCTGACTGTCTCATACAATGCCCCAAAAAATGGCTATTGGGAGAACAGCCCCGACCATAGGGTTGTAGGGGTTCTTATACCAAAAATCACATCAATCATAAGTGTCTGTTGCTATGATTTGAAATTACACATTAATATCATGAGATCATCAGCAGAGGGAGAAATGGGTCAAAATGACCCTTACCTAGGTGCAAACTAAAGAATGATTACTAACATCCACACAATCACTACTCACATGGTACATTGTTTAGGAGCAATAGGAATCAAAAGAGAGCAATTTTTTCTTTACATAGGAATTGTCATTTTGTATTGTTAAACATGTCAGACTAAGTAACTGATGATGGGTACAGAGGTGGGGTGTTCCCATGGGAGAAACTTATTTCCTACATAACATGGAGTCTCAGAGCAAAATGGAGTCTGTTTAGTCATTTCCCTTAGAGTCTGGCTTATAACATTCTCATGGAGCCAGACCTGTCAGCCCATCACAAACCTAGGTGTCCTTCAACAGATAAATGGATAAAGAAAATGTGGTACATATACACAATGGAATATTACTCAGACTTAAAGAACAATGACATGATGTCATTTGCCAGTAAATGGATATAGCTGGAAAATATGCTTAGGGAAATAAGCCAATCCCAAAAAACCAAACGCCAAATGTTTTCTCTGCTATGCAAATACTAATTCACAATAAGGCGGGGAGTAGGGAAGAATAGTTACTTTGGGATTAGGTAGAGGGGAATGAAGGGAGGGGAGGGGTATAGGGGTAGGAAGGACAATAGAATGAATCTGACATTATTACTCTATGTACATATATGACTACATGACCTGTGTGGTTCTACATCATGTACAACCAGAAGAATGAGAAATTGTACTCCATTTATGTATGATGTGTCATAATGCATTCTACTATCACGCATAACAATTAGAACAAATTTTTAAATTTTTAAAAAAAGAAAGGACACACTATTCACTGCAAAACAGCACCATGGTTTTGTGGGTACAAATGTTTGTTTTGATATTAACTGGTTTTCTGAGAGACTGATCACTTTTGAGTGAGATGATCAAGCCCTGGAGTGCAGAGCAAAACAACAGAAATGGAATCTTAACCAAGGCATAACAGGCATAACTGTCTCCAAAACCAGATGCTTCCATGTCTCAGAAGACTGCGATGATGCAATACTAGTTTATGTATGGAACCAGAGACCACAAAACTCAGTTATCTGAACTGTACCCAAGAATCAGAATAAAGGCAAAAAAGAGTCCCCAAGTATCGAAAGAGATAGAAGTATCAAATTCAAATCAAATATGCTCTGATCACAAGACAAATTATGAATATATTGCTTACCTATTGCTGCTAACAAATTACTCCAAAACTTAGTGGCTTAAAACAATATTTATTATCTCACTGTTTCTGTAGATTTGGAATTTGAGAGCATCTTGGCTAGTGATTCTGATTCAGAATCTCCCATGGTAAACCTGTCAACTGGGGTTTGACTGGGGCTGGTGGATCCAAGTCCTCAGTAGCCTCATTCACATGGATGTTGGCAAGGGTCTCTCCATAGGGCTGCTTGAACGTCTTCAGGACTTGGTAGTTCACTTCCCCCCGAGAGAGTGATCCATGAGAGAAGAAGAAACTGTGATCATTTCCACAGTGTTCTGTTGTTACGTTGGTCAACTCTAGTCAATGTGAAAGGGAGAAAAAAATACATGGAGATCGAAGCCATCTTGGAGGCTGACTACCACAGTGGATAAAAAAAAAAAACAGAAAAAAAAACAGAACTGTAGCAAAGACTTGGACTCTTCACTTTTGCCTGCAAATATCCAGTGAGTGGTAAAAAGCAGGATTAAAGACTTGGCATCTCTGCCTCCATTTTGCATCTGTCTCCTTTGCTCTGAGTCATCTGGGTTACCAGGAACAAAGTGTGATCAATAATTATCTTGTGATGACTTGAAGCTACTTCCTCCCCTTCAGGAAACAGCAACTTTCTTTCTCAGACAAGGCCCCATTTAACTAATCCTGAGATAATGGTGGACACACCATACCTGATCAAGCTCATCTGCTTTAACAGCTATGAAAAACCTCCAGCTATGCAAACCCCTAACCCTGGCCCTCATTCCCCTTTCAATAAAACCTTGAAGTCACCATCAGCCCAGCAAAGAAAGGACTAAGAACTAGTGGGTCCCCTTGTCTTCCCAGCTACATGGATTCAAATTCCTTTCATGCTTTTCATCATTACTTTTTCTGTTTGTTTTTTGGGGTGAGTAACTGAACCTGCTGTTTTGAATCCCCAGTGTCAGGCCTCTAGCCTATCACTCTATTGACAAAACTAAAAATCAGAAGAGAACAGGTAAATTCCTCTATAAACTTTAACTCAAACTATAGACATAGTAAATGTAAGAACTCAGAAACCACTCTGGACACGGGAACTCAAATAAGAGGGTTTATTAAGCCACCAGAGTGTCTCCCTGCAGGGTAAGAGAGAAAATGAGAGGGGGGGGGGGGAGAGGGGAGAGAGAGAGAGAGAGAGAGAGAGAGAGAGAGAAAGAGAGTGTGAAAAGCGAGGAGAGAGAAAGAAAGTGAGTACAGAGAGAAAGCATGAGAAAAGATAGCAGGGGAGCTATCCTTAAGCAGTTGAATTCCGCTGGGCTAACAGGGGACCAATAACAGAGAAGGATACTTGCAAGTTGACTGATGAACCAGTAGCTAGCTAGGATGTTCACAGACAAGTAGTTGGGAGGCAGGGAAATGACTGCAGCGGAAAGGGCTGGGGAGTGTCAAGAAGTCGGGAGACGGGGCAGTGACTGCAGCGTAAAGGATGGGGGAGCAGTTTTATATTATATTACAGTAAAGGACAGTACCGTAAACTTGGCTCCCTTATGATTATTATAACGAAAAACACTTGAGCAGAGTCTATGACATATGATAAACTGGAAAAATGAGCTGATGACCTGGAACATCTGTCATGAAGGATTAGAGATTTTGTTGTTTGTTTTATGGATAAGGAAATCCTAAGACTGTGTAGAAAAATGGACCACAGAGCCAGGCACAGTGGCACACACCTGTAATCCCAGAGACTCAGGAATCAGAGGTAGGATTGCAAGTTAAAGGTCAGCCTCGGCAACTTAGTGAGAACCTGTATCAAAAAATAAAAAGGGACCATGTTAGCACAAAAAGACCAGGCAGGATGCAAACCTCACACATCATCTCAGCTCTTTATTGAGGGGGATGAAATGGTGCCTGTGGCCCCACTCTCCTGGTGGGAAATGAGCCACTGAACAACGAAAGGGACTGGGTTTAGATAGGTTATTGTGAGGGGTGGTCTAGTGAGCATATGTCAGTTTGCTTGAACACTCAGGAATGTGAGCTTTTTTGGTCAAGGACTGTGGGAAGGGTCTGAAAAGGATTTACTTTGGAGGAGATGAACACCTTCCAAAGACAACTTCCTCTAAGGGTGATGAAACACCTCCTCCCTGTCTGCAGCTGGCTGGCGCCTGGAAGACGTTTGTCCTGGGAGATGAAGGCTGTCAGTGCGTGGCCTTCATTTTTACTTCTTTTTCTCAGGCCTCATTATTTTGGGAATTTCTTATTCTCCATATCCATTAGGCTAACCTCGTATCATGCGGTGGGTCTAGTTATATCAGATTCTGGAATACATTTAAGAAACAATTTCTGACTGAATTTCTGGCCCATAGAGTGGCTGGATCCATTATGTCTATTGATAAGTTACCACAGGAGATCTTGATGGATGTTTGAAAATATGGAACATAGAGGAGTACTGTCTTAATTCCAGTAAGAACAAAATCACACAGCCTCCAACTCTGATAAGATCATTCCAACCTCATGAAGACCGGATGACTTCCTTGGAGGTGTGCGTGCGAGCGAGCAAGCGAGGTGGCCATTTCCTGATTATCTCCTCCTCTGTAGACTGCAGCATTTGTGTGACTGGAATCTGTGATGCTCCTATTTGGATCTTTGGTCAGGCAAAGCATTGGCACATTGACAACTGTCTTTCTCTTCCTAAAAGAGATACTAATTTAAAGGAAAGCAAAACTCAAGAGGAAAGTATGAGAGCAAAACCTTTATTTTCTAAAGAGGAATCATGTTTAGACCCAACAAAATATTCTCTACTTAACAAGAAAAACAAAAATGACTCAACATACAATGTCAAACTGTCAGAAGCTATAAATAGAGACATGAAATTTGAGGAAAGAGATAGTTATAAGAAAAAAAAAAAAAAACCTAAACTTTATTATGGTGAAATTATACAAAAATGAACTACCTGCTGTTGCAAAAGTACATTTAGGTCATTAAGAATCAGAGACCTGAAAGAGCTGCCGGAAGTGAAGAAAGCTGCTTTTCTCCTAGACCCTGAGAAATTCTTTAGGGAAGAGCCAGAGGATGAGCACCCCCAAATTCCAGTGCTTCCTTTACTTTCTGAAACTTTGAAAGCTGTATTTGTAGAAAAAAAACTGTTCCCCAAAGAAATTCTGGATCATGAAAGAAAAGCCAAGCACTTACATCAGGAAACAAATTGTGAAGATAAAGAGAGATAAGAAGCAATTATAATTGATGGAAAAATAAATATTTCATTGTTACAGAAAGTACATGCATAAAATGCAGAATTCTGCCTGTATTTTACTTTATAATTGAACTTCTGGAGACTTCATTTTCTGATGATGCTTTATTGCTGCGTTTAGCCATCATTTTTCACTTTGAATGTATTCTTAATATGAGAAAGTTTGAACTAGAGAAGGCGAAATGTTCATTGGTACTTTCTGTTCTCAAGTGTTTTTATGTATAAAGTTTACAAGTCCAGAACAAAATATTTTAACCAATTGCATTTCTAATTGCCTCTATACATAAACTGGGTTTGGTTATTTTTTATTATAAAACCTCCATTAAAATATATGGAAGCAGTTGACACAATGAACATCTACAAATTTGAACAAGAAAATTGTTCCCAGTTCTTTACACTTTCTGGACTATTTTTCAACAGTTCTGAAAATGGCAATTAGACCTTGTTGATAGCAGCCTCTCCTATTCTTTTAAAATTTATTTTATTTTAACCATACAAATTTATGGTATACAGTGTCATAATTTGAGACGTATATACAGTATTTAATGATCAAATCAGAATTGTTAACATTCCCATCTCTTTACACCCTTATAATTGTTTTAATTAACATGTACAGCTGAATGTGGTAAGAGTGTCCTCTAATATCAGTGAGTTGGGAGGCCAATGAGGAAGGATTACAAGTTCAAAACCAGACTCTTCAATTTTGGGAGACCCTATCTCAAAAAAAAAAAAAAAGGACTGGATTAGTTTAGTGATAGAATGCCAAAGTACCCCCCACCCCGGGTTTGACCACCTGTATTACATACAAATGAATAAATGCAATAATTATACATATTTACGGCATACAGTCTGATATTAAGATACATGTATATAATATGTACTGATCAAATCCTGGCAATTAACATTTCCTATAAATTTGAAAAATAAATGAAAAAGACTGGGTATGCAGCTCAGTGGTAAAGCATGCGAAAAGACAGTTCATAGCAGTTTACTTAAGGCCATATGGCAAGCAGGTGTTGGCGCTGTCTCCAAACCTACCAACTAATGCTCAGGGTGCCCTGTCCTGTTCTGCCTGTGGCATGGCACCTTGCCAGCTGCTCCAAGTCTGACAGTAAGTGCACACAGCCATCCCTATGAGCACTACCAATTACAGTGTGTCACTAGGTCACGAGAGAGTGGGTTTATGACAACAATTGCTCACCTCATAGCTAACACCCTGTTACTCCTTGTTCTTTTAATGATCCTCCATAGTCATTACAATAAGAAATGTTTTGATTTGATCAATTATGAATTGAATTTGATCAATTCATAACTCTGAATGAAAACAAACTTTCCAAACCAGACGTGTTGCTGTATTTCAATCTCAAGTTCAGCAAGTCCAAACTTACTTCTGTTATTCCTTATTTATCAAGTTTTGTTAGTATAAAAAAGAGGGTGGAAAGAGAATGTGATCTAGGGGGCTAGCCATGGAGAGATGACTTCAGTTTGAAAGCTCACCAGTTACAGGTGAGTTTGTTTAACCGGCCCCAAAACAAGCCAGGTCACTGGGGATAAACAAAATTTACCTACAGGTGACCAGTAACATCCTGCACTCCAAGACTTGCCTCATGAAAATAATTTCTCATAGGATTTTTAAAGAAGGGCTTTAAGAAGGTTCAGCTATAGTTTCAATATGGTTCAAGAATGTCCCCCAAAGTTTCATGTGTTAGAAGCTTGATTCTCAGTCTGGCCATGTTGGGAGGTGTTGGAGCCTTTAAACAATGGGGTCCAATCCACATGCAGTGGCGCACACCTGTAATCTCAGTGGCTCCAGAGGCTGAGGCAGGAGGATTACACGTTCAAAGCCAGCCTCAGCAACTCAGTGAGGCCCTAGGAAATTTAGTGAGACTGTGTCTTAAAATGAAAAAATAAAAAGGACTGGGGATCTGACTTAGTGGTTAAGTACCCCTAGGTTCAATCTCTGGTACCATAAAAAAAAGAAAATGGGGCACAGTAGGTGGTGATTAGGAAACTAGGGACACTGCCCTTGGAAGAGATTAATCCCAATTAGTCCCCCAGAGAGTAAATAGTTATAAAAGTATGAGTCTGATGCCTCCCTACTCTCTGGCTCCTGTCTCACCTTTGGATCCCCCCCACTTTTTTAAAATCTTTTTAGATGTTAATAGACCTTTATTTTATTCATTTATTTATATGCAGTGCTGAGAATTGAACCCAGTGCCTCACTCATGCTAGGCAAGTGCTCTACCACTGAGCCACAACCGCAGCCCGAATCTCCCCCTCTTGCATGTGCTCCAGCCATAATACTACTTTCTAGGAAGTGATGCATCCAAGGGACTCCCACTGGAGGACAAACTGATAGGGTTGCCTGATCTTGGACTTTCAGCCTCCAAAATTGGGAGCTAAATAAATTTCTTTTCTTTCTAAAGTAACCAGCTTCATGTAATTTGTTATAGTAATGGAAAATGTTTTCTCAAAATGTAGGGATTCCATTTATATGAAATTAAACAAAATTATGGGAGGCCATTTAGACTAAGTTCCTACATTAGGCCCCAACCAACCAGACTAAACCAAAATGAAGTCACTCTTGCTGAATGCCACCTAATCGAACTGAAACTTTAAAGAAGGAGATATATTCCAAAACAGATTATTTTTTTCCATAAATTGGAGATTCCAGCCTATTGAGTCCATATAATAAGAAAGTTCCCTCTAGTTCAATACTTTAAAATAAGCAACTTGATATAATTTGATTTTAACCAATCAATTTTTTTTCCTATTGTTCTGTTTCTTTGCTCCTACTTTTAAAAAGACAGTTCTGCTACAACCCAGTGGAAGCTCCCATTCTTTTTTATAAAATGGAGGCTGCCTTGATTCATAAATCACAATGAAAGTCAATTAGATCTGGCCAGACACCATGGGCTTGCTTGTAATCCCAGCCTTTTGTGAGATTGAGGTAAGAGGATTGCAAGTTCAAGGCCATCCTCAGCAACTTAGAGAGGACCTAAGACCTCTCTAAGAGGTGAGACCCTGTCTTAAGATAAAAAATAAAAAATAACTGGGGATGTGGCACAGTGGTTAAAGTGCCCCTGGGTTCAATGCCCAGTACCGAAAAAAAAAAAAAAAAAGTCAATTAGATCTGTAGCCAAGTTTATCTTTGCATAATGGCATCATTCTGGAAATGGCAAAACTATTGGTACAGAAATCAACTCAGTGTTCACCAGAGTCTAGAATGGGAGAAGAGAATATTTTCAGGGATGGGGAACTTTTTGAGAATGACAGAAAGATTCTATACCTTGATTGTGGTAGTGCTTACACAATTGTTTAGAAGTCTCCCTGCTATTGATACCGCTGTTTACCAATGACAAGTTCTGCTCCCTCTAATGTTGAAGTTTGAACATGAGAGAAGCATGCCAAGGTAAGCATATTAAGCAGATTTTATTTAAAAGTAGTAATACAGACTTCTCCCGAGGGGGAGAAGTGGGCCATGGTTGATGTTCTAGAATCCCAAGAAGTGAGCGCACCCTACAACTTTTATAGGTTAAGGTCTCTTTCGTTCTCCAGTTCTCTCCCCACTTATCTCTCCTTCCTGCCTATGTGACTAGGCCTGGTTTTGCAGGTGAGATGCATAAAGTGAGGGCCAAAGCGATTCAGCCAGGCAAGGGCCCAGGGAGCATTAATTAGCAGTTCCTTCCTTGCCTGCAGTCCTTGAAAAGGGCAGGTAAATTTGGTAATCAATGTGCTCTGGAGATCCTGACATTCCATTCTCCCAGGGGCAGTCTCCAACTTCCAGAGGCAGATGGCTTTCATGGCCTCCATTTACTCAATTTGACACAGTCTCCTATTTCTACACTAACTGCTTGTCCCCAATTCTGGCTTCACTATCATTTGAATCCTGAATGTCCCCCAAAGGTCCATGTGTTAAAGATTTGTCCCCTGGGGACTGCTATTTGGAGTTGCTGGAAACTTTGAAAAATGGGGGTCTAACTGGGTGGTTTCCATGGTTTCAGTTATCCAAAGTCAACCAAAATATTAAATGGAATATTCCAGAAATAAATGTAAAAATTTTAATTGTATGCTATTGAGTGGAGCAATGAAATCTTTTATGTTCCAATCCATCCTGCCCATGACATGAATCATTCCTTTGTCTAGCATATCCACACTTTACAGGCTTCCAACCCATTATTCACTTAATAATCTTTCCTATCGTCAGGTTGTGACAGTGTTGTGCTTGTGTTCCAGTTACATTATTCACCTCTCTTGATCTCACACAGGCATTGTATTATCTCACATCATCACAAGAAGAAAGGCGGGGACAATAAATTAAACTTTATCTTAGGTATGTAAGTGTAGGAAAAAAATCTAGTATAGATAGAGTTTGGTACTTTCAGGTATCTATTAGGAGTCTTGCAACATATCCCCCATTAAGGGGCCCTACTACATACATTTGTCCAAGCTCAAAAACTGCACATCTGAAAGCAGTAAATTTTACTGTATTTAAATTATACCTCAATAAATTTGACTTTAAAAATTTATAGATTCTGCTTGGTGTGGTGGCATGTACCTGTAATCCCAGCTACTTGGGAGGCTAAGGCAGGAAGACCTCAAGTTTAAGACAAGCTTGAACAAATTTAGCAAGGCTTTGTCTCAAAATAAAGTAAAAAGAGCTGGGGATATTGTTCAAGAGCACTTATTTGTATGAGTGCCTGGGTTCAATCCCCAGTACTGAAAAAAAAGTAGTTCCAACTTCTTCTAGACCTTTGTTGTCTATAGTTCCTGCCAGAGCTTCTAAAATCCTTGAAATTTCCTGAATGATAGGAGTAGATTTATGTCAAATGTGTTCCTTTGGTAGCATTTGGCATATTAGAAGTTTGGAAATTTCAACCCTACATACCAACCTCCAGGAAAGAGGGACAGCTGCAGATTAAGCTCTGTAAAAACTCTTTAGCAAGTGATTTGACAAGTTTCTGGGTTGTTAAACATACAAAAGCGCAAATGAGTCTCTACCCCAGACCTTGCCTTAACCATCTCTTTATCTGGCGGTTCATCTGTGTCCTTTATGAGATTCTTTATGGCACCTGTAAGTGAAGTGTTTCCCTGAGTTCTGATAGCTGTTCTAACAAACTGTTGATCTTGTCAACATAAAATGAGTCACAGGACTGACACTCCAAAGCACAGTTTATTTGGGACTGTTGATACTGTAAGAACCCAGAAAACCACACCGGACACATAAGGGAGTTTATTAAGCACACAGAGTTGTCTCCCTGCAGGGTAAGAGAGAAAATGAAAGGAAAAGAGAAAGGGCGAGCATGCAGGAGAGAGAAATGGAGGAGACACCATGAAAGCGAGGAGGAGAGAGAGAGAAGCATAAAGTGAGGAGAGGAGAAGAGAGAGAGAAAATGGCGGGGAACTATCCTTAAGCAAATTCCACGGGTTAACGGGACCAATAACGGAGAAGGATACTTGCAAGCTGACTGATGAACCAATAGCTAGCTGGGATGTTCACAGACTGACAAGTAGTTGGGAGGCGGGAAAATGACAGCAGCGGAAAGGGCGGGAAGCAGCTTTATATTATATTCCTCCGTTTCTGTTTTTATGGGAAAATTTTTTGTTCTCCAGTTCTTTCCCCCCTTATCTCTCCTTACTGCCTACGTAACTAGGCCTGGTTTTGCAGGTGAGATGTAAAAAGTCCATTCTTCCAGGGGCAGTCTCCAACTTCCAGACTTCCAGAGGCAGATGGCTTTCATGGACTTCACTTCCTCGATTTAATTGATACCCTATTTCTACATTAACTGCCTGTCTCCAATTCTGTCTTCATTTCCCCCTCTAATTTTAGGAACTCCTTTGCTGTAGGGAAAGGGGAACAATGACCAGTCTGGCTTCTTCAAGCTGGAAGTGGGCAGCGTGGGGCAAGCAGTTTGGAGTTCCCTTTTTAGAAATTGGGTCAATCAAGGGGTCCATGGTAGAAGTCTGGTTGGGGAAGAGCAGGTTGTAAAGGCATCTGGGGATGGGTGCTTCTATGAGAGGACAACAAAAAGACATGAGTACTGAAATGAGATTAGTATAAGATAAATGTTACAGAATCTGGAACATGCCAATGAATATCATGAAGATGACAGAAGTCAATAATCCCTCACCAAGGGGTGGAAGAACTGAGAAGTTGTTCCCATAACAAGGCCTAACAAAGGCTGAAGAGGACAAGGCCTTTATTTGGGAACTTTAACATTGTCAGAGTTATCAGGAATGTAAACACAACATTTAGTAGAGATCTCTATATTTCTGTTACTAGCAAACATAGATTAAACCTACCTGTGTCTGTAGGCCTTAAACTGACTAAAACTTCTGACTCTGGCAGTTTCTCTTGATAGTTATCAGGCACATTTGCCTAAGAATCTCTCTTTTGTAGCTTTCAGTCTTTATTCTAGTGGGCTAACACAAGTGTACATCTTAAGTTACATTTAACTATTATTTCTTTTAATGCCCAAGAATGGCTATATTTTGGTTTTAACTGTTTTGCTAGGTATCTAAGATCAAGCTGGTCAAAATGACCTGTTCCTGTTAAAGAGTGAGCTGAGTTCCCACAGGGGTCACTGGTAGAGAACTTGAGAGCAGCTTCTTAGCTTTTGTGCTGTTCGTTAGGCAGGGTCTCCTCGATGAGGTGGCTTCCCTTGGAAGCACCAGGGATGTCTGCCTTTTTCCATGACCCTCCTCTGCAGCAGGTGCACTGATTGGCTTTCATTCTCTAGTGGCCTTATCAATCTCCCTGATTGGGAGATCATGTGACCCAGAATTTCAAAGCTCCTTAGAGAAGTCCTCTTGTTCCCTGGGTTATGGCTGATTGTGAGGGCAAGATACTGATTTTTTTCTTGCCTCTGTGTTTAATTTCAATCTCTAAGTTTGATCTTAACCATCCAGTGAGACAGTCCCACCAGTCATAAAGTAAGAGTGCTGGGCTTTAATTTCAATGTCTATGATTTTACAGTTATTTACCCCCTTTTATCAAATTGGGGTCTACATTATCTGTCCTATAGGTGATGGCTTACTATTTCAAGTGAATTTACAGTGTTTATTCTTAAAGCAGTACTCCTGCAAAATATCAATTAGGCAACAGTTGGAGTTTACAAGGAAAATACAAAATGGAATCACCAACAGTAAAACATTCACTTTGTGCAATAGCTATCATGAATTTTGGTTGAGTTATTCATTATATCCCCTATTTGAGATCACAGTGATCTTTACAACAAACATTAAACTTTTGAACACAACTTTAAATAAGTTAAAATCTGGCTTACTTTGGAGCCATTCTAACATGCAGCAGGGTGGGAGGGGAGCCTTATCTCAGGTAAGGCATGGCTCTTTACAACTCTTAAGTGTTCTAATTCTGATGTTGATCTTTACCCCTTTCTTAAATGTCATTTTAAGAAGTTTACATATATTGATTCCTGAGTCTATATGAACATTAGTTAACACAATTTAACATAAAATCTAAAACATGAATTAAAGAAAGGTTGAGAGAGCTTTTAACTTTCCTTTTGTGTGGCAAAATGCTTTCATGTTTCATGATATTAACCTTTAAACAAATCAGGCTCTCACTAACTTTTAGAAATACACTTACATTTAATTTTTTTTATCTCAGTGTAAAAAGTAACAAATTTTACATATACCCTATTGATGACAGGTTCTATAATAGAACATTAAATGATAGAAATAAATCCCCAATAACATTTACTCTTCTTATAAGTTTAAAATTACCATTACAGACAAGTTTAATTTGAATAGCAGCTTGATAAGTTTTCTGCTTTAAAGGCTTGTATACCTGGAAAATATGAACACATTTAATATCTGTAATGTAGTACTTTTTTAAGACTAGTTGTTCTGAAGAATAGAACTTAATAGACATAATATTAAGAGTAAATTTTGGGCTGGGGAGATAGCTCAGTTGGTAGAGGGCTTGCCTTGCAAGCACAAGGCCCTGGGTTCAATCCCCAGCACCGCAAAAAAAAAAAAAAAGTAAACTTTACCAACCACGAAAACACCAATAATGTTTAAGTATGTTACTCCATGGAATTTAAGTTGAGAGTACTATGTTATTTAATAATTAGCATTTTAACTTTGTAAATTAATCACATGTCTCTAACACATTTGAGTAATCCCATTCATGTCAACTCTAATTCATTTTATTGTTAAAAAAAAAAAAAAACCCAAGATATCAGACAAGTGTACCAACAGTATTTGCTGTCTCTTTCCTGTTGAAGAAAAGCCCTAGAAAAATTGATGTTAGACATTTTATAAACATCAACATTTTATTAGTTTGACTACCTAGAGACTTGTGAGTTAATTTTAAAGACATTTTACTTCTATTAGTTTACCCAATTTAAATTGAACCTTTTTAAATCACGTGAATAAAAGTATTTGGATCCATTTTTAAAACTTTAATTTTATGTGCACTTATATTTAACACAAAAGCAAAGGCCTTGTAATGTTTATCTCCATTGCAATGTATCAGATGTTCAAAAATAACTCTAGAGTTGGATAAAAAGAACTAACCAAAAATCATTAACCTAGGTATGTAGGATCAAAATTGTGAGCTCAAAAAATATAGCATTTAAGAAAAACAAGAGCCCTAGAAGAAAAGTGATACTGGCCATTAATTATAGCATGAGAGAGTGAGAAAGAGAAGGGCAGAGAGAAGAGGTAAAAGGGAGAGATAAAGTGTTCTGTGTTGCAGCCCAGGAGAAATTTAAAATGGACACTTTTTTCCCTTGGGTTTGAGACTGGTCTCCCACTGCACCTTCTGGCTTCCTCCATTTACATTTCAATGTAAGCCTTGACTGAGACCTGAAAGGGGCTAACATGTTCTAGCAGAAACTTGATGCTTAGGGCATTTTAACCCTTTTTCCTAGTTAGTAATCAGTTCAGGTTTGGATGCAGAAAATTGTGCAGCATTATCTCCCACTAATTTTGAGGCATGGGGCTGCTATATCATACTCCTTCCTGGAACATGCCACTGACTGTTGGGCTGGTTACTCCCTCCACACTGGCATATGCGGGACCTCATGGCAGGAGGACTAGGTGGGCTGGGCAGGGGAATGGAAGCAGAAACAGAGCTGAGTTGAAGTTGGAGAAGGAGGAGGGATTAAGAGGGGGAGAAGAAGCCAAAAGGAAGTGTTCGAGTTTGCAGGAAGACCCAAGAAGCAAGAAAGAAGAGACTTGAAGATAAGGAATCCCTTTCCATCTGCCCACTCGCTCACAGAAGCTGTGTTTCATTACACAGCCATTTTGGATTGATAATCTAAAGGGTACTGTGGCCAAATATCATTAAGTTTTGATGGCTTTAAGCTGGGGGTTTGGTGAAGGGTTCTAAAGTTGTCTAATCCCAGGGGTGAATCTACCGGAATGGAGGACCCAGATCCCATGGTGGAGACCGATACAGCCGAGTCTGTGCCCCAGTGTCCTGAGGCCACAGAGTAGTCAACTGGAGACATAAGGGCAGCACATCCATGGTGTCATCACACAAGCATCAATGTGGGCCAGGCAAGAGCTGAGAAGGGTTGAGGACCTGACATCAGGGTTTTCAAGTGAGAACGTGAAGAGGGGCCTCAACCCTGAGAGAGAATCTCCACCATAAAATCAGGAACCACCTGGCATATAAGACCGACTAAAGGGGGCAAGCTGTAACTATAAAAGTCGTGGCTGGGGAAGTCCCCACCCCTCAGCCACCTTGAGGGCCCTGGACACTCAACGGTCGCTTCTCATGTCGGCAGAGGGGTGTTTGAATCAGCGTAGTCCCGCCTAGGGGACTCACCAATCTGAAGTCCGGTGATGAATGCAGAGCAGAGCAGAGCATTTGGGCAAAATGGAAGGTGAGGCTGTGTCCGGGGGGCACTGGGGCATCAGATCAGGTTCCACTTGCTTAAAAGACAGTGGAAGAGCCCATCCGAGTCACAGCACCAATGTAAGAACCCAGAAAACCAAGCCGGACATGGGAACTCACATAAGACAGTTTATTAAGCACACAGACGAGTGTCTCCCTGCAGAGTAAGAGAGAAAATGAGAGGAAAAGAGAAAGGGTGTGCGTGCAGAAGAGAGAGAAATGGAGGAGACAGCATGAAAGCGAGGAGGAGAGAGAAGCATGAAAGTGAGGAGAGGAGAAGAGAGAGAGAAAATGGCGAGGAGCTATCCTTAAGCAGTCAAATTCTGCGGGGTAACAGGACCAATAACGGAGAAGGATACTTGCAAGCTGACTGATGAACCAATAGCTAGCTGGGATGTTCACAGACTGACAAGTAGTTGGGAGGCGGGAAAATGACTGCAGCGGAAAGGGCGGGAAGCAGCTCTGTATTATAGATACCACCATTAACTGGTGACAAGTTCTGCTCCCTCTAATGTTGAAGTTTGAACACTATGCCAAGGCAAGCATATTTAGTAATTTTTCTTTAAAAGTATTAATAATACAGACTTCTCCCTTCATCTTTTATAGGTTAAGTTCTCTTTTATTCTCCAGTTCTCTCCCCACTTATCTCTCCTTCCTGCCTATGTGACTAGGCCTGGTTTTTCAGGTGAGATGCATAAAGTGAGAAGCGAATGGCAGGGGGAGGGCCAAAGTGATTCAGCCAGGCAAGGGCCCAGGGAGCATTGATTAGCTGTTCCTTCCTTGCCTGCAGTCCTTGATAAGAGCAGGTAAATTTGGTAATCAATGGGCTCCGAGAACTTGACATTCCATTCTCCCAGGGGCAGTCTCCAACTTCCAGAGGCAGATGGGTTTCATGGCCTCCATTTCCTCTATTTGACCCGATCCCCTATTTCTACACTAACTGCTTGTCCCCAATTCTGGCTTCACTGTCAGGGTATTGCAATCCAGGAGACAACATGTTATGGTGGACCATAGGCATACTCAATGGCATTGAGGCAAAGGGAAGGCTTTTAAAGACAAAAAGAAGTCCACGTGAGCCATCTTGAAACAAAGACCAGTGGCCATAGGTGCTTGTCGCAGGAGTTAGCATGAGCTCATTGACAGAGACAGCAATTGTCAGGTAAGTGTCTTTGTGTAAGAGGCTCTTCTGGAATATTGGAGTTTTGAGGAGTTTCTTACATAATTCCCATTATAGACATATGTGCATGGGGCTTCTGGCTTTGTTTTGTCAGGGTTTGACACAAGTTACTCCATATTGATACTGATAATGTCCACAAATCCAAGGAAGGGAGTTTTTGAAGTCCAGTGTATAACTATTTGGTCAGAAGCACTGGCCACACACACTAGATTAGTGTCTGAAGTCAGAGACCTAGGTCTTGTGGGACAGAGCTCTGAGACTGTGAAATTTGATACAATCTCCAGGTGCATCATGTTGGGATTGAATTATAGGGGCTGGAGTTGTGGCTTAGTGGTAAAGTGCTTGCCTGGTATGTGTGAGGCACTGGGCTTAATTCTCAGCACTGCATATAAATGAATAAAATAAAGGTCCATTGACAACTTAAAAAAATTTAAAAAAGAATTGGATTATAGGACATCCCAGTTGGGGTCTATTGCAAAATTTCTTGATGTGTAGGGAAAAAAACCCACACATCAGATTGTTTTTCTTTTACACATACCTGTTCTCATTCTGACAAGTATATCTAGCTTTAATCTTTGAATTGATTTTTATCAGATTCTAAGTTATAGAAATTTTCACATATAGAAAATTTCACATATGGGCTTGTGCCCAACTTCTCAATTTTTAGGACTTTTAACATAGCATGATAAATAATAACAGCAGTGGAAGCACATTTCAAAACATGCTTTTTGAGTCTCCTTGGGTAAGATTCTGATGTGTTTTGGTTTGTACTTTGTGGGGAATGTTCTGAAAAATTATTTCTCATTGTACTTGAGACTCTGATTGGCAAAATGTACCTTTTTAATAACTGAATAACATTTTATGGATGATATGAGAATTGAAATTTTTATTGCAAAACAACATTACATAAAAATATTGGAAAAACATCATTCATAATTTCATCACCTTAACAAATATTTTCATTTCTCTACATTTCTTTGTAGATCTTTTTCATATGCCTAAGACATAACAAACAAGCCGGGGACATCAATTTTGCCCCTGCCCAGAACATTAAAAGGATTCTTACACTCATTTGAGGAAGGGAGCTCTTGTTTAGCTTATTTGTATAGGTTATGAAAGCCTGGAGGTTTTAAAATTCTCAAACACCGAAGAATAAATATGCCCAGGATCTCAGAGTACTTTTTTTTTTCTCATAGTACTTTGATGAAAACACCCCAAATCCTCTATGGATTTAGATGGAGAGTAAGTAAATCAAAAGAATGTTTTTCCAAAAATCCATCTTGTCCTCATGGACACAGGGCCACAGCATTGACCTTGGTCAATTCCTGAAAGCCAGAGGAAACGCTATTTGAAATATGACTTTGATCTGTGTTGACTCCAGTGAAGATCTCTTGTGCAGAGACTGTTCTTTGTACATCCCTGCCTGAATTAAAAACTGAGTATAATCATATTGCAGAAAAGCACCAGGAGACGTAGAGTCTGGAAGTATTTCTAAACATCTGTTTATGTAACAAAATCGGTGAAGGGTAAACAAGTTGATCAGGATGTTCACTTCCATTCAGACACCAGTGAAGAAAATGAAGAATACTTCGTTTAAGATCACGAGTTGACAGCTGAATTATTTGAGGGTGACTTTTCCCATTAACTTATAAAGGCTGCATATTATCTTTAAATTTTTGCCTATTGATAAGCATTCTACTTAGAACCTGTGAACATAAAATGCATTCAGGGGGAAGATATGAAACCTTTAATTCCACTCTACATCTGATGCCACATACAGAAATAACCCCTGCTGTCCTCATGTTTCCTGACATTAGGAAGCTAATGCAGTTATTGTTCTGAGGCCACCACTTTCCTTACAGAATACTCTTCTTCCAGCCTCCAGGACAAATGACAAGGATTTGTAGCTGCAATTTCCCAGAATCCATTTAGGTGGCCTGATTGATGGGCTAAATAAACTGTTTAAATACATATTGAGTTTTTACTTTGACTCAGCCTTAAAAGTCTGAATTTAAATTCCTCAACTAATTTAAATACTATAAATAAATAGCATATATACACATTTCCTTTTCTCTTTCTTTCTTCGTGGTGCTGGGGATTGAACCCAGGACCTTGTTTATCTTTAGCCGTACCTTTGCTTTTTAAAGTCTATCCCCTAATTCTGATGTGTACTAAGTCACAGTAAGCTTAGTTATTTCTGATTTTTAAAATTAATATAGAGTTTTAAATAATTTAATTTCTTACTAATTTTAGACAATAACCACTGAACTGTAAGATTGTGTTCCAATATGCACCAAAACCAACAAAAAACAACAAACAACAAACTCAAAACCAAACTAACCAACAAAATAACTCTCTCTTTTTTTGCTTAACTGCATTCTGTTAAACGTTTTAAGCTCTAGGAGGGATCTTTGAGTTAATAAGTCAAGAGCCCTATTTCACAAATGAGGGATTTGAGGCACCCAGAGGTCAATACTTGTTGAGGTACTTGGAGAGAGGCAGAATTCCCTGCCCATCATGGCCGGCCGGGCCTTGGGGGAGGAGGCACACCCCAAAGGAATGTGGATGTGAGTTCTATAACATTTTATTTCTCTGATCGACACACAGGCTCACACTTTGAGACTTGCATCCTTAAAAGCATTCATTACAGAATGGAGAAACACATTCTGAGAAGGGGCCCAGCAGCTAAAAACAGATCTGTGTGCACATTGGGAAGATATACACAGTATCACCAGGGTTCTTATTCAAACCTCTTCAATCAAAACTACTTTTTTAGTCATTCAGGGTCATACAACTTTTTTTAGTCATTCAATATCACGCACCATTTATGTAGCTTACTGTAAACCTTAGATAAATCATGTTTTATTTACAAAAAAAATGCTCTAATTTTATACCCCAAAATATTTTTCCCTTGTGGCATTTAAATGCTTAAGTTTTTAGAACACATAAAAAGTTGCCAGGCATTTTTCTCCTACAAACATTATGATTATTATTATTTTACTTATAGCAATAGTTTAGAACTCACTCTTCGGAATACATAGTTCCCCTAGGTTCTCCTACGATAGGTGCCTTGACATTCCAAGTTCTTATCTTTATAGTGACAGCTAATGCATTTTGACTTTTTTTAAAATTACCATTGCATCACAGTAAAATAGCAATTTAAATTTATTATTTAGTGATTTAGATATCAAACGTCAAAATTAAATCAGGTTTCTATCAAAAAGTAATCTCTTGAATTGTATATAGAAATGAGAACAGAAGCCCGGCATGGTGGCACTCGCCTATAATCCCAGTGACTGTGGACGCTGAGGCAGGAAGATCACAATTTGGGGCCAGTTTCAGCAACTTAGTGAGACCCTGTCTCAAAATTAAAAAAATAAAATGAAAATAAAAAGGTCTAGGGGTGTAGCTCAGTGGTATAGCACCCTTGTGTTCAATCCCTAGTTCCCCAAAAGAAAAAGAAAAAAGAAAGAATAAGAACAGAGCTACTAATTACAGAGCAGTCTGTTGCACAAGGCAGAAAGTGATTTTGCCTGTGTCATAGCTGAAGTCCCATTATGAAAGGTTACAACTCTAAAGAATGCCAAATACTCCTGATGTTTAAAAATTTCAATCTCAAAGTGTTGTATAGGTTAACAAGCCCACAGGATAAATATGTTTATTGTAATTCAGCCTTTTCTTTTTGCAACATTTCATCATTAATCTCATGGAGTAGAGATGCTCAGAATAGGTACACATCTGATTACTCTTGTAATACCCAAGGAACTGGCAAATGGGTGGAAGGAGTGGTAAGAAGACTTATTTACCCCATTTGCTCTCAGCAGATTACCAAACAGGGGATAGGTTGTTTTTAAACAGGTTCTACCGATTTTTTTTTTCATGACCCAAAATACCCTGAGAAGAATAGAGGTTATAGTCTTAGACATGGCAGCATATCTATTTAAAAAATTTTTTTAGTTGTAAATGGATATGTTATCTTTTTTTTTTTTTTTTTTTTGGGGGGGGGAGGTTACCAGGGATTGAACTCAGGGGCCCTCAACCACTGAACCATATCCCCAGCCCTATTTTGTATTTTATTTAGAGACAGGGACTCACTGAGTTGCTTAGCACTAAGCTTTTGCTGAGGCTGGCTTTGAACTCGAAATCCTCCTGTCTCACCCTCCTGAGCTGCTGGGATTATAGGCTGTGCCACCTTGTCCAGCTTTTATTTTATTTTTTATGTGGTGCTGAGAACCCAGTGCCTCACATGTGCTAGGCAAGCACTCTACCACTGACCCACAACCCCAGCCCCACAGCAGAACATCTTTAGGGCTTGCTTTTTAGGGATGTTTTTCAACACTGGTTCACAAAGTGCCCCAAGCCTTCTCTTGCCTGAGAGAAATTAGTATTGTGTTGTTTGTGGGAGAAGGAGTTAAAATCTATGGCATCGCTAAAGGCACCCTGGTAAGCCAGGGGCAAAAAGAATAGGAAGTGGCCCCTATTCAGACTCACCCAGATTGAGTGAGGCCGAAGGATCTTCTCTCAGCAATTGTTGTAAGAGGTTTGATCAGCTTAAGACCTTGTGGGTCTTTAAAAAGCATGACCACAGACACAAGCTAACAGATTCTAGGTTTCTCTACATGGCACTGGAACCTATGTGCTGAGGAGGAGTGGAAGCAGGTCAGGATTGGGTGCCCAACAGGAATCCAGCTGCTATTTGCTTCTGTCCTTTGGCCCTCCAAGCTGCTCTTGTGGAAAACTGCCAATTCCCTCCACCTGGTCCCCTTTCTCACTTCTGGGATGAGAAAGAAAAAAAAAAAAAAAAAAAAAATCCGTGTTGGTTTTCAGCCAAACCAAAATCTCTTGATTTTGTTCTAAATTATTTCTAGAAAGTTGAATGCATCTATTTTCTCAGCCTTGTTTCCCCAAGAATGTGACAGAGCCTCTCTAGATCCCAAGTAGGAGGTGGCAGCACTGTTCAGAAAAATTCCTGCCTGGGACCAAGGGTGCTTTCCACATTTTCTTATTTATGGATCAAAAGAAGCAAGGATGGTTTGCCTCTGTTGTATATAATTGTGATTCCAGTACTTTATCGTGAAACCTCAAAATTCAATCTGTATTCTAGAATATAGATTTGAAAATAGATGCAATTATTTATTTTGTAACCTAAGGGTACATAAAGACCTCTGACTCATTGGCACATCCAATGTCTTTCATTTTAAAAAACATGATTAATAATACATGATGTGGTAATGTCATTTTTCTTTCAGACGTTTATGTACACACATTTAAATATATATACATCATATGTATGCATATATGTGTGCATATACATACACACACATATATATTTAAAGCTTCTTAAATTTCAAGTTAAATTGGTTACATTCTAACACTGTGTCAGAGTTCATTGACTCAAAATCTCTGTGGGCCAGGAATAATGCCACATGACCCGACAATGTGGGGTCAGGGAGCAGTTTTCAACTCCCTCCAAAGCCAACCATCCTATTGGCTAGCAAGCAAATTCCGAGGATAGATAGGATTAAGTGTTTCAAAGAGGATTCCCTTGCCCTCCCTCAAAGGAGGATCAAACATTCTGGTCTATTTCTGCAACAACAACAACAACAACAACAACAAAGCCCCTGAGAAGGAGAAAGTGCCTGTTTACATAGCATGTGGCCATTCCCAATGCCTCCTCATCCTCTCTCATCCAAGGCTGGCTGGGGAGAGCCCTTCTTGGCAGGCAAGTGTTTGCGGTGGATTCAATCCTGCTACAGCAGGTTTAACAGACTTTCTTTGGTTTCCTAAATAGGGTCAGACCTTGTACAGCAGTGGGAGGTTAAGACCCCAAACCTCTTTTAACTGCTTTTGGTGACTAATGGATAAATTGCCATAAACAGGGCGCCATAAAGAAAGCACTTTGTATGAACTTCTATCTGCACATTCTCCTAAACTTAGGCCCCAAAGGATCGAGGTAATAAAAAAAAAAAAAACTGCTTCCATCTTATTGCAATTTGTTTCTTATCCAGGAAACAGAACAGCCACCTACAAAGAGCAAAACCACCCGCCTCTCCATGCTTCCTACCACCTCGCCCATTTTTCCAAACTGTCCCATGCAGAATGGGAGATGTCTGCAGAAGTAGGGGCACCAAACTTGGACTCAGTGTAAAGACGCCCCAGTAGCACACGCGTTAACACATTAACTCAAAGGGATCTGGGGTCACTGTGGACCGTTTCTATTAATAGGGAATAAAGCTCCTGCAGACATTAGCGGTAATGCCCTGACAGCTCAAGCAAAGTTAACTCCTCCCCGGCCAGCAAGAGAAAATCACGTCCTGCCCAGGCAGAGGTGTGCTAGAAATGCGTATA
Source organism: Sciurus vulgaris (assembly GCF_902686455.1). Taxonomy (NCBI): domain Eukaryota; kingdom Metazoa; phylum Chordata; class Mammalia; order Rodentia; family Sciuridae; genus Sciurus; species Sciurus vulgaris. The sequence goes on along the minus strand of NC_136478.1, from coordinate 41,611,285 downwards.
CACATGCACACGCGGTGTTTTTGTGCTGCTTCCCTTAACAGGCCAGACGGCAAGCCCACCCTGGATCTTGTTTCCGGAGAGGGCGCAGGCGGCCGGCGGGGTGGAGGGTGACTGTCAGGTGTCAACCTAGCTTTGCCACGCTGAAGGCAAGGGCCACAGCTGCCAGCAGCACTGCGCTGAAAAGGGTAGCAGCCAGGGCCTTGCCGGGGTCGCAGGACCTCGGGCGCTCCTCTACTGACATGCCGCCCGCTGAGGAGGCGCCCACGCTGATACTGGACTGGAGTTCGGCGCCCGCGGTCTGCCGGGCCTGCACTGTCCAACGGGGCACGTTGACCTTCATTTCCATATCGTTGATCATCTCGCCCACCTGAAGGACCTCGCGCTCCAACTCCTTCAGATCTGAGACGTCAAAGTCGCGTTCAGCCTGGTGCCTCAGGCTGCGGGCGCTCAAGGCTCGCGCTGCTACGCGGGAGGAATCGCCAGCTACACCAGTACGCACCAGCGGCCTCAGGGGCGTATGCAATGGGAACGCGGCTCCCAGTGCCAGCGCGCGTTGCATGTCTGCTTCCAATAGGTCCAGACAGCCAGAAAAAGCCACCCAGAGGCGCTCGAACTCCGCGCGATCCTCCGCCGCTAGACTCCGGTCGCGCAGCGCAACAGTCAGCCGGGCACCTGTGGTCACCGCCAGCTCCCGCGCCTTCTGGCGCGTCTTCTGTAGCTCCTCCCTCAGGTTCTGCGAGTCCGCGGAGCCGCCGACGGTCAGCACCAAGTGGTGGTAGCAAGCGGTGGTCTTGTTGAGAGCGTCTAGAAGTGCCTTGCATTCCTCTTTGGCCATGGCGGTGCGGTCCGTCGCGACCCAGCAGCCAGCGCCCTTCTCACACCCTCAGTGCTGCAGGACGCGCCCAGCCCAGATGCCAGCCTTGAGGTGAGCGACCCGAACACTTCTCATGGCCCGAGATTCGCTCCGCGTTTCAGTAGCTGTTGACGAACTCTTCAGGGACCCTCGACGTGCACCTTCAAAGACCCAGCGCTGGGAGGGAGTTGAGTTAGCTGCCTCCCATTCGCTCGTTCATTCTTTCCAGACGCGCTCCAAGTCACACACCGTATCTTTGCACGACCCTTCCTTCCACAGCGGCTCCCTGAGAAACTCGGGGAGCGGACCCCATCCTCCTCTAGACCCACCCCAGGGCTAGCGGGCCGCCCAGCCGTGCGCTTAGCCTTAGTCGCAGCCAAGGGCAGCCGAGTCGGGTTCCGTAAGACCCGCCCACCCCAGTCCTTGCAGTGTGCTTCCACCCCCTGGACCAGGAGTAGGCGGGGCCCCGCGCGGAAAAGTCACGTGTGGGCCTAACATCTCTACCTCCTCCGCACCCCATTACTGTTCTGGAATGTTGAGACCCAGCAGATGCAACCTTTCCTTATTGTGCGGATGAAGAAACGAAGCAAGAAGAACTGGGTAAAAAAGGCTTAGCTCATGCGGAGTCCATGCAAGCGAAGGGTCTAGAACCCAAGGACCCTGACTCCCAGATCCTGTAGGCAACAGAGAGTGTTGTGCCTCGTAGGACTGGGCACTTGAGCCCTGCAAAGCGAACAGTAAACAGCAATCCGCCGGTTGGGACAATTTCCGGATGGGGTTCTCTTTCTCCCTTTGCAGTCCAGCCTCCTTTCAGAAACCTAGCTTGGACCCCACCCCTAGTGTCAGATCGGCCCTCGGGCCCGCCCCTACTGTTCTGGGCACGCGCAGTTGTTGACTCTGGGAGGGGCTACCCTGAGTAGGAAGCGTTATGAGTTGCCTGAGTACCACCCCCGGCTGGGCCGGACTCAATGATTGCTTCGCGTACACGTCACTCTGGATAAGGACGGCCGCTCATTGGACCTGGCGGGCTGAGGCGCCGCTCCGCCCAACGGCGGTGTGGAAGGGTGGGCTGTGGAGCCGAGCCGCCGCACAGGGGTGGTGGGCACTGAGGTCCCAGCAGAGGGCCGAGGAGGTGCTGCCGCAGCCCAGAGATGGGCTGGGAGTGAAACTATGTAGCCTTTTAAGTAAGTGTCCTCCGGCCTGTCTCCTCCCGCGCCTTCCTCCTCTCGGGACCGCGGCGCCTCGGGGGCCCTGAGGCCGGGCGGGGCCCGGGAGCGGGAAGGGGGAGGGGCTCCCTCCTCGCGGAGCCGGCGCCCCAGGCTGGGCTGCTGGGCCCCGGACAGCCCTGGCCTCAAGCTCGCAGGGCCGCCCGCGTTCTCCCGTTCAGGTGCGCAGCCGGGCGTGCTGTGTCTACTATGCCCCTCATATCCAGAGGGAAGGGGAGGGCGACACGAAGAATGCGCTCTCTAACCCCTGCAGTCCCGGACCGGCTGGCGGGTCTGGGGTCCAGGGAACTCGAACTTGGGGGTAGTGGGCGGGGACGGTCGCTCATGCGTGGGGTCGCTTCCGCTGTTTCATAGCGGCCGGGGCGTGGGGGACCGGTAGGGGGAGGCTGGTATATGGGTTATGGTCCTGGGAGATGACGAAGGCAGAGCGGGGAATCCCTGCTTGCCTGCCTTTTTTGGAATGGGGTCTCCTCGCTCACCTAGGTGAAGATTACTTCAGGAAAACTCTTAAGCACCAAGAGATGTTCCAGACTCTGGGTTTGTTTAGTTTTTTCGTTGAAGATGGGATGCTCAGGGGCGCGCTGGTCAAGCCTTACTCCTCTGGCTGCCGCTGAAAGTGCAGAGGATGTGCTCGTGCTGGCGGTGGGAGCAAGTGGCACATCTTCACTCAGGGTTTAGGACATTAAGTGAACGAGGAGTGGCAATACTGGGGGGACTATTAGGGTGCACGTGAACTGAGATTTTCAAAATTTATAGATTTCACGGAGAGAGGGCCTTGCTTTGATTAAACAATGCACCCTCCCCACTGGCCCTAGTCTAGTGGCAAAAAAGCCTTCCCAGCCTTGACTTGTCACCCAAAATAATCCTGCCAGGCAGCATTACTGGGAAAGCAGGCAGTAGTGTCTGCATAGGCTTGGGTGTGCCTCCGTCTACCTTTTGGGCTGTTTGCCCTTATCAGGGCCACTGCTGGATCTTTGTTATTGATACATCCACGTGCTGTTTAGTGTTTCTGTGGCCTCCACCCTGTTCGTCCTTTCTGTGGTTATTAGTTGCCAGCATTAGGCTGGTGTCCAATAACTTCAGCCTCTCATAGAGGTGCTGAGGAATGTGACTACATGATTCTAGATACCAGCCCTAGAAAGGATTCAGTCCAGAAGAATTCGGGCCTCATTTGCCCTGAAGTTCTTTCAGTATTCGAGAGTCACTGAGAAGTGGCCCTTTGGAGCGTCTGCCCTTCTAGCCAAGATACTGGCAGAGAGATGGGTGAATGTTGGTTCCACCTGCAACTCTAGGAGCAGTATGAGGGGTAGCATTCTCCCTACCCCACTTTTTTGTGGTATTGAGGATAAAACTCTGGGCCTTATGCATTCTAGGAAAGTGCTCTACCATTGAGCTACCCAAGTACCAGGGATTACAGATGTGGGCCTGTCTGATTGGATGGCATTCTGAGGCATGGTTGTTTTCCTCCAAATTTGCCTGCTCTTTCCATAGTTCCACCCTGTGTCCAGGCATTGGACTTTTCTTCCTCTTAACTCTTCACATTCCAGCTATCATTGTGTTTGACCACTTTGAGCATCCTGTTTGTTTTGGGATTTTTGCCTTTATGCCTGCTTGGCTAGTGCCTGGGGCTAGCCCCGCACCTATGCTGTTGTGGGCAGTGGATTTCCAGATCCTGTGAGAGATGATCTCTCCCTGAGAGGTTGAGCTTTTTTTGTTTTATTATTATTTTTTTTTAAGTTTTTTTGAGCTGCTTCTTAACACCCCACTAGCATTTTGTTCAATTGGATAAACAATTGCTGCCTTCCTACAGTGAACCAGGTGCAGGGCAGAGTGCTTTAAAGTGGAGCTTTAAGAAAAATATGGACAGGATCCATAAATATTACAGGCCAGGACACAAGTGAATATAACAGCATATATTACATCATCCAGTTGCTTCCACTGGTATTAAAAATAGATGAAAAGAAAGTTTCTTTTTTTTTTTTTTTTTTTTGTCTCTCTCACTTTTTCTTTCTGAATCATAAATTAAACCAACTGGAGAGTGTTGCTCTTCAGTTGGAAAGTGTGCCTAGTAAAGTCTTTGGTCAGGGCCCTAGAAGGGTGGAAGCAGTCACAAGGGTGAGATTTTGGCAGGGAGTGCATCTCTGGGAGGCAGAGACTTCTCTGTGCTGGATTCTGCTGAGCCAGGCTGCACACTGTCACCAGATGGTTCCTGACTAACCAGACTTATCCAGGCTGGCAGGATGGTTGAAGACCACAAAACCATGAGTGTGCATACTGCCTTCCTAAATGCACCATACTAATTTGAAGCCTCACGTGTCTCTCCTGTCCATAGAGTAACTTCAATAACTCAAGTTCAGGTGTATTTGGTATCTCTAACCAATTGCATTAGACTTGCTGTAAATTAGCCCATCATTTGCACTCAGGCAGGGATGGAATTTATTTTTATTTATTTATTTCTGCAGTGCTGGGGAACCACCCAGGGCCTGTGCTTTCGAGGTAAGCACTCTACCAACTGAGTTATATCCCCCATTCCTGGGATTTGTTTTTTAAAGGAGTTTTATAAGAAAATTCACTTTCCAGTTGTGTAAGAAAAATTTTGTGTGTGTGTGTGTGTATTTTAAAATGGAATGCTTATTCTTGCAAATAAACTTATCAGAGCATTAAACAATTTTAAGCAATTATCTATATATTTCAATTCAACTTTGGCATTAACCCCCAGATTGTACTTGATTACTCTATATTGTTTAGGGCAGAAAAGTTGAGAACAGAGCTGGACAGAGCTCTTTGAATCCTCACTTCTGGACAGAAGGTTCATGCATTTGCAACCAGGAGGACTGATGTCTAAGGGAAAGCAGATGACTTGGGGAAGATAACAGCAAGCTCTGGCTGTTCAAGCAGCAGTGCTAGCTAAGAACCTTGTGTGCTTACACACTTCACATATGTGACCTGAATGTTTTGATGTGGCATTCAGGGCCTTTCCTTTCCTTGCTGTTCTATCTCTGATCTGCTGTGCTGGATTCTTTTTTTTTTTTTTTCTCTTCTTGTGATGCTGGGGATGAGCCCAGGACCTTATTATGCATGTGTGCCCTACTACTGAGAGCTCCACCTCTATCTCCAGTCCTCTGCTTGGATTCTTGATTCTTTGGACTCATCCTCTCATTTTGTTTAAAAAAAAAAAAAAAAAAAAAGTACTCTTGGGTATTTTCTGCAGGCACGGAACCTATCCCTGCATCCTGAATCTTTGGTCCCAATTTTGTCCCTGCCAGGCATGCCTCCCCCTCTCCACCTGCTCCCTTTTCTCTCTGGTCCATTCCTCCCAACTGGTTTGTTTTTCCACAGAAGTGCTCCCTTGTCACTTCCGTCTTGGGGGTCGAGGTTTTGGAGTTCTGACAGCACCTTGTCTGAGGAGTAGGAGTGTCCTTTCCTAGCTTTGGTCTGATTATATTTTGCAACCAGTTTCTCACATGGGTTTTGTCTGAAACACCTTTACTGTTGGACTCTGCCACATAGAACCAACTGTGTTGGGAACTAAGAAAACTGTCATTTTCTTATGACTGTCCTGGCAAAATTGATCATCCAGTTGTTCTGTTCGGGACTCAAAAGGATTATCTGGGTTCTAGTAATTGAATTCATCAATAAAATACCTGAACAGTTGCACAACTCTTCCGAGGGCCCAAGAAGGGATTCTTTGTAGCCATTTTTGTTAGACTCTGCTTCCTAAGAGGATTTGCAAGGATCTCAGGGACTTTCATTAGGCAGACCCCAGAGAGTCTGCAGCCAGGACAGCCATGGCTGGATAAAAGAAATTTGGTGTGGAGCCTGTGTGGCTGTCATCTGGGTAAATAAAGTATGGCTCCTGTCTTATCTGTGGCTCATGAAATAACCCTTTTCCACACAGATTTACTTTACATCTTGGGCATAATGGCTAAAGGGATGAGTTTTAGAATAAGTTTTGACACCTGTGCAACCTTGAATAATCTAGCTAAGCCTCAGTTTTTTCATCTGTGACATGGGACTAACGATATCTACTTACCTGGAGTTATTTCCAGTATTAAAATGGGATGAGGACGTATAGAAGTTATCATAGTGCCTGGAACAGGGATGTTCACAAATGGTGGTTGGGTTCCCCATCCCGCCCCAGTGCTGGGGATTGAACCCAGGGTCTTGCTTATCTAAACAGCTGTTCTACCACTCAGGGTCTTGCTTATCTAAACAGATGTTCTACCACTGAGCTACATCCCCATCCCTGCTTTTATCATTAGTTATGAAGGATAGAATTCACAGTGCATTTAAGCATACTGTTCCCCTGTCTTCCCAAGGCAGCATTAGGGAACATTGTTACACAGCGAGAGAGTAACTCATTTTTCATTTATATTTCATTCATCTGATTGTATCAAGGATAAACTCAAATAATGTTCTCTACTAGCTGCTAAATTTCTCTTTATAATTGAGAGAAAACTTAAGGCTTCAGCTCAGAACCTTTGATTGGCAATAGTATCTAGTGAAGTGGGGGTTTTTGTTGTTGTTTGTTTGTTTTGGTACTGGGGATTGAACCAGGGACACTCTATCACTGAGCTACATTCCCAGTCATTTTTGTTTATTTTGAGACCAGATCTCACTAAGTTGTCAGGGCTGGCCTTGAACTTGTGATTCTCCTGCCTCAGCCTTCTGAGTAGCTGGGATTACAGTTGTGCACTACTGCATCTGGCTTCTAGTGAGGTTTTAAATAACATCAATTGTTTTGAAATTTTTAACTCTTAAGATCTTCTTCTCTTTATGGGGAATGATACTGATTTTCCATTTAAAGTTATGATTTTTTAAAAGGAGATATTTAAAGGAAAATGTTAAACACGAATAACAGCTATTGTGTATAAGCATGCAAGTTATTCTTGGTCAGGGGTACTTGGCCAGCAGGGGTGGCAAACTTTGCCCTGATACACAGCCCATGAGTTGCTCACCATACCATGCCCTGGCACAGGACTGCATGCACTGGGAAGAGGGGTGCCCTTTCCTAATTCTCTCAAAGATACCATGTGAGCCAGTAGTAACTGGTGGTTCATGGGTTTGCAGTATGTCAGAAACATAAGGTGACATGTAAATTATTCTTGTGAGGATCCTCCAAGCAGATTCTCCACTGTACACCCTGAGATGGAGGCTCAGAGAGATGGAATGATGTAGGTAGAAATCTGATCTCCTTTTCTCTGTCCATTTTGTAGATTTTCCTTCTCATAAGTAAGTAAAAGCCCACCGATGTGTGCTAAGGGGAGCAGATAAGAGACAATGGAGGATCAGTTGTGGAGTGTTTTTGCCACATTCCCATTAATTAGCAGCACATAGTGGTTCACAGACAACAAGGTCCTTAAAAATAGCTTGTTTCCCAAAGTGAGTAAAACATTGACCTGAAGTCCTGTTTCAATCATGTATCACATCAGGATCTGCTCTGGCTGTAGAAGTCACGGTTGTTATGGTGACCGTGTGTTCTTCACTGAATCTTATTTGATCAACTTTGATAAAAGTCCATTTTGCTTTTGTTTTCCAAAATGTATACAAAAATAAATTTAGTTTTTAAAAAGCCCGTTCATAATAGTAGCAAAATCAATATAGTTTATATAAGTAGTCTAATAAAAGTTGTGTATATGATCCTTATGGAAAAACTTTATTTGAAGGACACAGAAGACCTACATGGAGAGATGTACCATGTTTATAGATGATGAGATTCATTATTATAAACATATTGACCTTTTAGCCTGAGAATTAAGTGCAGTTCCAATAAAAATTTTAGTTGGCTTTTTCATGAAATTGACAATCTGATTCTAATTTATTGTAAAGAATGAGGAATAACCATAAATTTTTGGACAATAAGCAGGGAGAGACCTTTCTTTATGGATATCAGGGCTTCCAATATGAGGCTGTAGTTACGTGAGATAGGGTCTAGCCCTGCTCTGTCCAGTACAGAAACCACTGGCCACATGTGACTATTGAACACTTGAAATATGACTAGTATGAATTGAGGAGTTCTGTAGGAGTAAAAAAGGTTGTAAAATATATAATTAATTTAAAAATAATTATTACATGTTGAAAAATCTAATATTTTGGATATATTAATATATATATATATAATATATATATTTGGGTATGGTGATACACATCTGTAATCCCAGCTATTCAGGAGGCTGAGACAGGAGGATCAAAAGTTTGAGGTCAGCCTTGGTAGCTTAGACCCTGTCTTAGAATAAAATAAACAAACAAAGGGCTGGGTATGTAGGTCAGTGTCAGAGGACCCTGTTTTTTTCTTTAGTGCCAGAAAAAAATATATAAAAATGTTATTAAAATAAATTTTACCTATTTCTTTTTAAATGTGGCTACTAGAAAATTTTAAATTTTGTACATGCCAGGCATGATGGCATTCTCCTATAGTCCTAGCTACTTGGGAGGCACAGGTGGGTGGATCGCTTGAACCTCAGGGGATTGGAGACCAGGCTGGGTGACGTAGCAAGACCTTATCTCAAAAAAGAAGCAAAACGAATAAGAAAATTACATATCTAATTTTATGTGCTGTATATTTATCACGTATTTCCATTGGACAGTGCTGGCCTAGACCCTTAAAGCAGAATAGAACAAAAACAGGCCATATGCATATGAGAATTGAAGTATGACAAAGATAGCAGTATAACCAGTGTGAAAGGAGTAGAATATTCAAAAGATGATGATGGGGCAATTGGTTTACCATATGGAAAATGAAATGAAATGCCTGGATTTTATGCAAACATAAAATCCAGACGGATTAAAGACTGAAGGAAGTATGAAAAACTTTAAGATTCTTATATATTATAGGCAGTATATTTATGGCTTTGAAGTTGAAAAGAATGTGGTTTCAGATAGCCTTTGCTTCATAACAAACCAACCAAAAGTAAGTAGCTTAAAACCTCCCAATTTCATGACTTTCTACTCATAAGTGGGTTGACTGGGTGGCTCTTCTGGTGGTTTCACCTGGTGTTGCTCCTGTGACTCACCTGCTGGTGAGTTGGCTGTGCTCTCTGGATCAGGTCCCTCCCCCCCCCCCATGGTTTTCATCACATGGGCTTCCTCCCAGCATGCTGGTCTTGGTGTTCCGGGAGAACCAGAGTGAAATCTGCAAAGTCTCCCAAGTTTGATGCTCTGAAATCACATAGCATCACTTAGGTGTGTTGGCTGAAGCAGGTCACAGATTCAAAACTGACTCAGATTCAAAAGGCAGGGAAATAGACTCCCCCTTCTGATAGGGAGAATGGTGAAGCCATTTTGCAAAGGGGCATGCCAGAGGATAGGCACAGATTTCTTAAGGTCCAAAAGACATTGACCATAAAGATGAAGATTAGCAAATCCAGCTATGTTAAAATAAACTATTTCTGAAAACACCAACTTGGAAAAATGAAAAGACAAGTCATAGCTGGAAGCAGTGGTTCACGCCTGTAATTCCAGCTACACAGGAGACTGAGATAGGAGGAGAGAAAGTTTGAGGCCAGCCTGGGCAACATAGCAAGACATCCCTGGCCCCCTCACCCCCACCCTGCACCTACACTTAAAAAAAAAAAAAAAAAAAAAAAAAAAAAAACAGAAGTCACAGACTGGGAGAAGATATTTAGATATTTGCAACACATTTTTTTTAGTATTTAAGAGACATAAAGAGCTATGAATCATAAGGAAAAAAGACCAACAACCCATTAATGGAAGTGGGCAAAAGACATAAAGTAATTTACAGAAAGAATGATATTCAACTTCACTTAATTTTCACTTTTCTCTGAAATGAGAAAAATAGCGCATACTAGTTTATATTCACAGTCTGTCTTAGTCCCTTCATACTACTATAACAAAAAAATCACAGGTTGAGTGTCTTATAAACAACAACAATTTATTTGTCACAATTCTGGAGGCTAGGAAGTACAAGATCTGGGCACAGCAGACCCAGTGTTTGTTGAGGGCTGGGTGCTTCCTAGTTACTAGATGACTATCTTTTCTCTGTAACTCACATGGCAGAAGGAGCCAAGGAGCTCTCTCAGGCCTCTTTTATAAGAGCACAAATCTCATTGACGAGGGTTCTGCTCTTGTGATCTGATCACTGCCCAAGTGTTCCACCTTCAAATACCATCACCCAGGGGTTTAGGGTTTCAGCATGGTGACATTTGGGGGCACACAAGACATTCAGACCACAGCACAGACGGACAGAAATGAAATAATCTGATGAAGGGCTGGGGATGTAACTCAGTGATAGAGCATTTGCCTAACGTGTGAAACCCTGGGTTCTATCCCCAGCAGTGCAAAGAAACAACGAAAAAGTTCTGATGATACCTAGAAATGTTGGTAAGTATATGACCTGAGAAAGGGAAAGGGGGTAGAAAGTGGTCCAGTGTCACCAACATCTGCCACAGTTGCAGGTGAAAGTACCTCTCAGTGCCTCTCCTAGGGGCATGCTTCAGTTTGTGGAACACATTCAAGGCTGTGACAGTGTTCTGGCACCACTGATTGTAATACCAAAAGGTGGAAGCAACTTAAATATGGGATGTTAGAAAAACTGACACATTCACTTACACTACTATATAGGAGCTGGGGATGGAGCTCAGTGGTAGAGCGCCTTGCCTGGCGTGTGTAAAGCCCGGAGTTCAATCCCCATCACTGCAAACAAAATAAAGGATACTATATAACAAAAATCAGTAAATGAATATAAGCTGTGACTCAACATTGATAGAACTTGAAAACATGTTAAGTGAAAAGGGCATGTTCCAGAATTGTAATAGCATGATGTTATTTTTGTTTTTGCCTTTTTTAAAATTGTAAACAAATGGGATACATGTTTCTCTGTTTGTACATGGAGTAAAGGCATACCATTTGTGTAATCATAAATTTACGTAGGGTAATGTTTGATTCATTCTGTTATTTTTTCCCTTCCCCCCACCCCTTCCCCCTTCTTTTCCCTCTATACAGTCCTTCCTTCCTCCATTCTTGCCCCCCTCCCTAACCCTAACTCTAACCCTAACACTAACCCCTCCGACCCCCCATTATGTGGTCATCATCCACTTATCAGCGAGATCATTCGTCCTTTGGTTTTTTGAGATTGGCTTATCTCACTTAGCATGATATTCTCCAGTTTCATCCATTTGCCTGCAAATGCCATAATTTTATCATTCTTTATGGCTGAGTAATATTCCATTGTATATATATATACCACAGTTTCTTTATCCACTCATCAATTGAAGGGCATCTAGGTTGGTTCCACAATCTGGCTATTGTGAATTGAGCAGCTATGAACATTGATGTGGCTGTATCTCTGTAGTATGCTGATTTTAAGTCCTTTGGGTATAGGCCGAGGAGTGGGATAGCTGGGTCAAATGGTGGTTCCATTCCAAGTTTTCTAAGGAATCTCCACACTGCTTTCCAGAGTGGCTGCACTAATTTGCAGCCCCACCAGCAATGTATGAGTGTACCTTTTTCCCCACATCCTCGCCAACACCTGTTGTTGCTTGTATTCTTGATAATCGCCATTCTAATTGGGGTGAGATGGAATCTTAGGGTGGTTTTGATTTGCATTTCTCTTATTACTAGAGATGTTGAACATTTTTTCATATGTTTGTTGATTGCTTATAGATCTTCTGTGAAGTGTCTGTTCATTTCCTTAGCCCATTTGACGATTGGGTTATTTGCATTCTTGGTGTAGAGTTTTTTGAGTTCTTTATAGATTCTGGAGATTAGTGCTCTATCTGAAGTATGAGTGGCAAAGATTTTCTCCCACTCTGTAGGCTCTTTCTTCGCATTGCTGATAGTTTCCTTTGCTGAGAGAAAGCTTTTTAGTTTGAATCTATCCCAGTTATTGATTCTTGCTTTTATTTCCTGTGCTATGGGAGTCCTGTTGAGGAAGTCTGGTCCTAAGCCGACATGTTGAAGATCTGGACCTACTTTTTCTTCTATAATCTGCACCATCTCTGGTCTGATTCTAAGGTCCTTGATCCATTGTGAGTTGATTTTTGTGCAGGGTGAGAGATAGGGGTTTAGTTTCATTCTGTTGCATATGAATTTCCAATTCTCCCAGCACCATTTGTTGAAGAGGCTATCTTTTCTCCATAGCATATTTTTGGCCCCTTTGTCTAGTATGAGAAAATTGTATTTATTTGGGTTTATGTCTGTGTCCTCTATTCTGTACCATTGATCTACCTGTCTATTTTGGTACCAATACCATGCCGTTTTTGTTACTATTGCTTTGTAGTAGAGTTGTAGATCTGGTATTGCGATACCCCCTGCTTCGCTCTTTCTGCTAAGGATTGCTTTAGCTATTCTGGGTTTCTTATTCTTCCAGATGAATTTCATAATTGCGTGCTCTATTTCTGTAAGGTACGTCATTAGGATTTTAATTGGAATTGCATTGAAGCATGATGTTATTTTTTAAAATTTATTTTTATTAGTGTACTGTAGCTATATGATAGTGGGGTTCATTTTGATAAATATCATGTATGCATGGAATTTAATTTGCTTCATTTCAGTCCTCAGTCCCTCTTCCTTCCCTCCTATTCTAGGTCCTCCACCATTCCAATTTTTGAAACCCACCAATACTTTTTATTGTTTTTGAATATGTAAGTATTAAAGGCATATAAACATGGGCACGAAAAATGTTCATCAACTTAAAGATAGTGATTACTTTTAAAAGGGGAGGAGGGAATGAGATGGGGCACGGCTAAAGAGGAATCCCAGATTTATTTCTTAAAAGGCAAATATGGCAAAATGTTAAGATTTGGTAATTCTGGGTGATGGGTTTGTGTTACTACCTAGTGCTTTTCTGTGTGCTTTAAATATTTCATCAAAAGTACATGAGCCTCATGGTAGCTCACACTAGTAATCCCGGTTACTTGGGAGACGGAGGCAGGAAGATCACTTAGCTTAGGAGTTCAAAACACTCAGGGCAGCACAGCAAGATCCCCAGCCCCGCTCCCCTACCCCGCAAAAAAGAAAGTCCACGAGTATCTTTAGAATCATAGTTGCAGTCATATAAGATGTTCAGAAAATAGACATTTTATTCTTTGCTGCAGGTTGGAGTTTAACAAGAGCGTTTGAACACAATTTCCACATTTAAACACTAAACAGGTCATCAGGAAATTGGTGGATTACATTTGATAATTCCTGATGGAGTGTTAAATGTGTGGAACATAATTTAAAAATAAATAAATGAAATACATGTGCGGAACAGAATATGTGTCAAGAATTTTTTTTTTTTTTTTAAATTTCAGGTGTCGATAGGCCTTTATTTTATTGGTGTATTTACATGTGGTGTTGAGTCTCGAACCCAGGGTCCCACACATGCCAGGCAAGTGCTCTACCACTAAGCCACCGCCCCAGCCCAAGAATGCTTTTTAGAAATGGCCAGATGAAGGGCTAGGGGTGTAACTCAGTGGGAGAGGTTTGCCTAGCATGCTGGAGGCCCTGGGTTTTATCCCCAGCATCACTAAAAAAAAAAAAATGGAACTAACCAGAGAAGACTTCTATGTATTATATAAAAATCTGAAGGTGGTCATTTGCTACTTTTTCATCCCTTGTCCCAGGAAACTCACTTCGACCTCTCTCAAGTCCATATGGCTCTATATGATGAAGATCTCCTGAAAAATCCTTTCTATCTGGCTCTTCAGAAGTGGCGCCCTGACTTGTGCAGCAAGGTGGCCCAAATCCATGGCATCGTAAGTGCAATGATCCTGAAGGTTGTCCCTAGGCATGGGTGATGCCATAAATGTGGTGGCCAGAGGGGACGTTTAGAGGAAGTCAGTTACAGACCTGCTAGGTTTAACTCAGGTCCACATCTTGCCCAGTGTGAGAATGAGCCCCGGGGGCTGCCAGGAGCTGCTCCCTTTAGGGATGCAGCCCAGGAATCCCTTCTCCCAATGCTTCTCTTCTATCTGGGATGAATTGTGCCCTTCCGTGGAGTGCCCAAGATGGCTCCGCAGTCACATGCGCTCACCTCTGTCTCTTATTTATCTGTGGGCTTCTCAAGGGCAGAGGCAGGTTCCTCCTCAGAACCTCAGCAGATAGGAGGTGAGTGCTCACTCCCATAGAAGGAAGGGAACCTGTGAGCTCTTACTAATCTGAAAGGCATTTCTTACAGGGGAAGAGCTTCCATAACATAGGCCACAATCTCAAAAGCCCACAGGGCCAATGAGGTAACAGGAATGAGAGAAGCATGTAGGAGTGACAGTAGGCTGTGGTATGGACATCTGCACCGGGAGGAAAGGCAGGCCCTGTTTTGCAGGTCTTCCCAGTCCTCAGGGCCATGACACTGTCTTTAGACAGCATTTCAGGATGCAGTGTGCTGAATGTATTTTGTCGTGTGTGCCCTCTGCCTGAGAAGTCTTTCATCTTGTTCTCGTGTGTTGTCTCATACCTGTGCTTCCACTTCTCTTATCCTATGTTGTGACTATACTCAGACATGTCAGGCATCTGAGGATTTGAGCCAAAAGAGAAGTCAGGTTAACTCAGGTTGGCCTCAGGTTCTGTGGTATTCCTTGATTTTGTAAATTGTCTTGCTGATTGAAGCTTGACAGTGTTACCAGCATTTAGCAGTTCCTTCACCTAGTAGGTGCTTTTTCAGCTGTAAGTAATGGAATCCTACTTAAGTTCACTTCAACAGAAGGGAAATTTTATTTTTTGTTTTATTGCAGTACTGGAGATAGATCCCAGGGGCACTTTACCAATGGACTACACCCTCAGCCTTAAACATTTTTTAATGTCATTAAGTTGCTCAGGCTGGTCTGAAACTCAAGCTAGTGATCCTCCTGCCTCAGCCTCCTGAGTTGCTGGGATTATAGGCATGCACTACCATTCCCTGTCAGAAGGGAAATTTTAAATAAGAACTTTGCCGTTTTGATGTCTTCTTTTCAGGTATACCAAAGAATGGAAGATTCTCCTTCAACTTGCTATCTCATGTTCTTAATAGTCTCCTGGGCCCCTTACTTTAGCCCCTCCTGAAACTCACAGGATCCACAAACTACTTGTGGTGTACATTGAGTGACACTGAATTTCTGGCCTTTGGGAGTCAGTGAGGCCAACTTCCCAGCTGAAGTCAGCAGTGGGAAGGAGCTGCTCTCCTGGCATGCTCAGAGAGGTCAGATGGCAATGTCTGTCTCCTGCCCTCTGTTGTCCATGTGATGGGACTAACAGCACATCCCTGTCCAGTCTGTGGTTATGCTTAAGTCTGTCTGTTGATGGAATGAAAAAGTAAAATATTCTGAGAGAATATTCAGGATCTAGGATCTCTCAGAAAAACTTCTGAGAGATCCATGTGGCCTTAGCAGGTGAAGCTGAATTTCTTTCCACAGAGCTTGGCCATGGGACCAAGTGTGACTGCCCTGGAATCTTCCCTGGTGATCAGTCTTTTATTGGGCTCTAAAAAATTTGAGCCCATTTTTCAAAAAAAATGTGCATCTGCAAGATTAATGGTCTCTACTCTTATCCCCTATAGAGAGTTGGTGGGCCACCTTATCCTTTGCTGATCTGCACCAGCATGTGTGTAGAGCTGAGGTTGCAGCCAGACTGCCGCTCCACCCTGCTCCAGCTGTGCTCCAGTTGGCTTCATTCTAGACCCCCTTTCATGAGGATGGCATCTCCTGCTCTCTGATTGCACTGTGGAAGTTCTTTCTTCATTGTCCTTCCAGATTCCAATCAGAGGGGACTGTGGCACCCCACACTGTTCAAATGAGCACCCCTGTGCTTATAACCATCTGGCTAATTATGCACTTGTGATTTCCTCAGAGTGGGTTGGGCAGGCCTGCATCCCTGGGGCTCTTGGCCACAGGCTGCTAAGGGAAGATCCTTCAGATTTCTCAGGTTCACTAGAGGGTGGATTCATTTACTCATAGGAAAAATAAAAGTTAAAAAAGGAGATTAAGTTTGATCTTTTTATTGATGTCCTTTAATTATAGGTTAAATAGGCTTTTGAGACTAGCCTGGGAATGTAGCAACATGGCATCAGGTTCACAGGAACTGATTTTCAAGCTGAATACTTCTGCAGCCCAGCTAAGGGCACTAGGTCCACATTCTAGTTCTTGGGATTCATTTAGTGTAGATTCTGCCAGCAAACATTTACTGAACATCAGTTATGTGCCGGGCACTGAGCTAGGTTTCCAGGGTTACGTGGATGAGTGGGAATTACAGGAGGCCTTCAGGAAATTCTAGAAATAGGACTTTTTTTTTTTTTTTTTTTTTTCGGTGGTGCCAGGGATTGAACCCAGGGCCTTGTGCATGCTAGGCAAGCACTCTACCAACTGAACTGTATCCCCAGCCTGAAATAGGCCATTTGTTGGTTAGAAGAATGAGTGTGGGATGGTCATTGTCACAGGCTCCAGTGGAGTTTTAATCCAGTTTAGAAATCAGGAGGGTACCCTGGAGTAGGTATCACTACTACAGATTCTTACTTTTTATTCCATTTTCTCTTCTTTAATTATTGTTATTTTTTAAAATCTTTGTAAAGGGACTACAAAAAAGTTGTTAAACTTTGAAATGAGTAGGTTCCAGTTTATGGTCTCCCTGGGGACCTTACACTCCACGTAGGCTGTTTAGACTCCCTGCCTTCTATTCTGGGACTGCTCCGGAGTATCTTCTGAGTGGAGAACCCCCACACCTTGGCACCTCCATAGCTGTTTTGCCACCTGCTTCAAAGTGGACTTCCTCCTCCTAGTCTCAGAAGTACTATGATGGAGGTAGATTGGCCACAGAGAGCCCACCCTTTGGCTTCTGCTTATAGCAAAATGCTCTGGGCAGCAGGGCCTCTCTCTCTTGGAATAGGAGGAAGTAGAGTTCTTTCCTGTCCATCAGAAAATTGGGGGAGAGGGGTCCTGTGAAATTGGGAGGCCCTTGTTCACTGAACTAACATGGACTGCACATTGAGTAGCAAGCTTGGCAGTGGGGATTCCATGCAGCAGGAGCTAATTGTGCTTTGTTCAGGTTGGGGTAGAGGAGGAGGAGTGTGTAAACAAGTTAACAGGATGTTTGGGTACTGTTCTCTGAACATGTCAGACGTTCCTCGTTCTGCAAAAGGCAGATGAAGGCGCTGCCGAGTGGCCCTTCCTTGTATGGGATGTGTAGGTCTTTCACTCATGAAGCAGGAGTTGGGCCATTTGTTCAGGCGTTATGTGCCTCCAGGACTTGTTCCTCATCTCCCTCGCTGAGACTCACTTTTCTGTCAGGATCTTTCTTTTCTACTCAATGTGAGTTGTTCTTTTGTGCAGCCATGAGGCCACCTTGGAGCCTTGCTGCTTGTTTTTAAGTTGATACTTGAGAGCCTTCCTTTATTTAATTCTTAATTAAATTTTCAGTTTATTATGTTTAATTTCAAACACAAAAGTAGGAAGAATAACATAATGAGCCCCATGCGCCCTTCACTCAGTTTTAACAAATGGGAATTTAGTGGCCACATTCCATCTCTGTCTACCCTCCACCCTGGATTATTTTGAAGCAAATCCCAGACCATTATGTAAGGTTGACATATGATTCATCTATAAATATTTTTGGGAACATATTTTTAAGGGAGCAGGACTCTTTTTTAAAAATATAGTCCTAATACCATTGTCATAGCAAAAACAATTTTTCAATAATTCTTCAGTGTTATCAAATATCTAGTCACTTCAGTTTCCCCAAATTATCCCCTAGTTTTTGTTTTATGGTTGGTTTGTTCAAATCAGAATCCAAAGGTGAACTGCACATTATATAGGACTGATTGGTCTTTTGAGTTTCTTTTTTTCTCCTAATTTTTCTTGTGTTAAAATGAACATGTGTTAAACTACATATATACATATGGTATAAAATTTGACCAATTTCGACATGTTTATAGACTTGTGGAACTATAGTCTTAAGAATTTTAGAATTATAGTGTCCCTTCCTCTCCTTTTTCTTCTTTCTTTGCCATTCATTTGCAAAAGAAACCAGGTTATTTATCCTATAGAGTTTCCTGCATTCTGCCTTTTGCCAATTGTGGTCCTGTGGTGGTGTCCTCCCTTTCTGAGGTTGGTAGTTAAATCCACATCTGGATCTTGGGTTTTTATTTTTTCATTTTTTTGAGTTTATAAGGCCTCTTCATATACAGGGTTTTCTCCCCCCACCAGCAAATGTGTCCCTTTTCTGCTGTGAGGAATTGTCCTGTCCCTCTGAGGGGAAGAAGCCATGTTGCTCATTTCACCAACTGAAGTAGCCCATGATGATGGAGTTTCATGCACTGGGCTGTGCTGCCAGCACTGGCTTCCAGGGGCCAGGGTGATGGGGCCTTCAGGGAGGTGGCTGGAGCCTGTAGCATATGGCTCTGCCAGTCACTGGCTGTGACCTTGAGCAAGTTACTGAACTCTCCTAAGCCTCAATTTCATTATCTGTAAAATGGGGATGATGCAGAAACTACCCTACCTAGGCAGTTATTGAAGTGATAGCTATCTGAGCCACTCAGCGCAGTGCCTGACACATAGCACTGCTCAAGAAATGGGAGCCCTCGCTCCGAGTACACAATTCTATTTTAGATGACATTGCTTAAAAAAATCCTCTGTTCTTACCATTAAAGAATGCAAGACTGGCAAACCATTTAGTTGGTAAAGTTTGCTTGTAGGTTTTTGGATATCCATGATATTGTTTCCACTCTTTTGGATGTTTTGGTGGGCAGGGTTCTCACATAATAAGTGTAATGATCAGGGTCTGGAGTTCCAGAATTGTTGATTCCGACAGCTTTTTTTCTCAGCCTAATGATTGTTTTGGTAGAGGAACTGACCTCTGGAGCTTCCTACTCTGTACTCCTATGACATCCCCTGAAATTGAATGATTTCTAATATTACCCATTTGAATCATCAAGTTTTAGTTTTGGAAGGGGCCAGAAGATGTTTCTTTCTCTGCGTTAGGCCTGGAAACCATCTAATGGTAATGGCGAACTCAGGACTGATTGCCTGTGGCTTCCTCTGTAGCCCCTCAGCTCTCTGGGGACCACAAGTGAAATGCCAAGGACTTGTGTACTGCTTTAAGAGCTGAGAAAGAAAGGATACCTCTTATTCCAGTAGGAGCAGTGGCCCTTCCAAGGGTTGGGTTATGTGCTAGGCCTGGGCTGAGTGTGTCCTGTGGCCTGTATTACTCTCAACACGCCTGCGTGCTGGGCACTTTTATTGTCTCTACTTTACACAGGCAGGAACCAAGGAACAAGTTCAGGGCCATGATTGGGAAGCATATGACCAGGAATGGTACCCAGGCCACAAGACTCTTGTAGGAGCTTAACTCTGTGGGGCTTCTCTGCCTTGGTCATCTTCGTTTTAGGTACACTTGAGTCTGAAATTTCTTTTCAAAAGTGAGTCAGCCAAGCACAGATCTGCATGTGGTTGTGCAGGGAACAGAGCTGGGGGACTCAGCCAGTGTGGGAATGAAACCCACCAGCCCCTGAATCTGGAGTTGGAAAAGGATTGGTGCTGTCCTTGGCCTCCCTCTTCCTAGGTGGGGAGCATCTGCTTTCATCACCACCACCACAAGTGAACTCAGCTTGGTGCAACTGCAGCCACTTTGGCAAATGAGGCCATGGTCTCTCTGCCAGTGGGTCCCCACAGTGGTTTTAGCTGTGCTGCAGAAGCTGTAAATGACACCTGTCTCTAGTGTTCACCCTCATTATTTTTTCCAGGTCTTAGTGCCCTGCAAAGGAAGCCTGTCAAGCAGTATTCAGTCCACTTGTCAGTTTGAGTCCTACATTTTGATACCAGTGGAAGGACATTTTCAGACCTTAAATGGAAAGGTACTCATTTCTTGGGGTTGCTGACTCAGTGTTTGGGGATGGGGAGGGAAGGGAATCCTGCTTCTCAGCCTTTCACATCTGCTGTGGTAAATGACATCTTTGACACATACAGCAACCCTTGGGTTGGGTGGGAGGACCCGTACCTTTGTGGTGGAGCCTTGGAGGAAAGAGTCATGGTGAGAGGAGACCCCCAGGAGTCTTCTTCCTGGAAGGGTTGGGAGGAGCCGTCGTCTCTCCCTCAAACAAGTGGCTTCTTCTGTCTGTTCTGGGAGTCTGGCCCCTTCTCAGCAAGGTCCATGTCTGAGTGAGCTTTCTTCCCAAGACCCTTGAAAGTCCCTTGGTTTCTTGAATATAAGGGATGAATATTTTATTTTTTAAAAAACTTCTGTTTTGAAATAATTTCAACTTCACAGAAAGTTGAGTCGAGTACACAGAACCCTGGTATACCCTTCCCCAGATTGGCCGACTGTTCACATTTATGCCACACTCATTTTAGCCATCTTGCCCTGTACACCCGTTATTACTGTTTTTTCTCAACCTTGTGAGAATATGTCGTAGACACTGCACCCTTTTCCCCAAAACAGTGCAGGGTGTGTTTCCTAACAACTGCATTCTCTTACATGACTTCAGTGCAGTCAGCACATTCGGAGAACTTACCCTTGATAGAATGTTCTGCAATACACTGGGCTCATTATAATGGCCTTTTAGAGAAAAATAAAGTTTTCTTTTTAAGACCCAGGATCAAACACTGTGTTTTCTTATTAGTCTTTCTAGTTTCCTTTCATTTGGAACAGCTCCTCAGCATTTCTGTATCTTTTGTGACTTTTTTTTTTTTTTTTTGCGGACTCCCTCAGTGTGGGTTTGTCTGGTGTTTCCTCATGATTAGATCACAGTTGGGCATTTTTGGTAGGAATGGTGTGTTGGGGGCTTTTTATCTTTCTTCGTGTATCCTGTCGGGGGCGCATGGTGTCATTTTATGTCTTATCATTGGTGGCAGTGTGGTTAGGTGTTTTTGTATTTTTCCAGTGGAGGCAGGTAGGTTCTGACAGGGGGAGGTTTAATTTGCATTTGAGGCTGGCCTTTCAGGGGAGCCAGGCCACGTGACCCCTCCCACTGGGGTACGGCTGTGGTTTGGTCCCTGGGACTTGGCAACTGAGGTGTGTGGGCTGGTGGGGAGAGGAGGGTTGGGGTTATTGGCAGGCTGCTCAGGGTCAGCAGCCCTGTGGCTCTAAGAGGCACAATGCTGTCTTCCTGCCACTCACTGGTATGTGCCCCAGTGAAAAACATGGCGGTGGGGCATCAGGGTCAGCTCGCTATGTTGTGAGGTCAGCTGAGAGGGGATCAACTGCCAGTAAGTCATGGTTTTCTTGTTCCAGGATGTGTTTATACAAGGAAACAGGATTAAATTAGGAGCTGGTTTTGCCTGTCTTCTCTCAGTACCCATTCTCTTTGAAGAAACTTTCTACAATGAAAAAGAAGAAAGTTTCAGCATCCTGTGTATAGCTCATCCTTTGGAAAAGAGAGAGAGTTCAGGTATTCTGGGAGAAAGCCCTTTCCTCCTGGCTTAGTGAAATGGGGGTGTTGAACTTCTTCACAGTATAGCTGTTAAAAAGTTAAATGTTGAAGTTCCCACTAGAAACCTGTCTGTTTATAAAATTTCCCCTAGAACTTAATCAGCATCCTCCCTGGCTAAGGAGGTGCAGATAGGGCTGCTGTGTGTGGTTGCCCAGGTTGGATATTATAAAATTCCAGGAGATGCCTTTCACGTAAACCTCACTGTATTTGTGATAAACCTGTGTTGTGAACATCACCCCAGAGCCATGGCCCTGGTTTCATTTCTAAGACCCACTTTTAGGATTTGCTCTTAGAACATTATTACGCACCTAGCCTTACCATTGTGCCTCCTTGATACCTCATTATTTTAAGAGAATGGTTAGTCTTTTAGTTGCTTCATGAGGTTGAGATAACAATTTATATGTTAAGTATACTCTGAAGCACTTACTGTCAGGAATCAAGGTTTCTTTGCCTAGCCCCCATAGATCATGCCCATAGCCTCAGGTAGTATAGGCATTGTCCCAGGAGAAGGTTTTGAGAGGACCAGGCTCTCTCTACCTCAGGCTGTCCTGTAACTGGGCTATTCTTGGACATAATCTCGAAATAAGGACATTCCCCCTCTGCCCCTCTGGGAGCAGGCAAAGGATGTGTACTTTCCTTGTCAGGAAACAGTAAAGACCTCAGCCAGCCTGACCTTCTGTCTGTGTTTCAGAAGAGCCTTCAGCACCCTCAGATTCCTTTTCCCTGAAAACCATCGAAGATGTGAGAGAATTTTTGGGAAGACACTCTGAGAGATTTGACAGGAACATCGCCTCTTTCCACCGAACATTCCGAGAATGTGAAAGAAAGAGCCTCCGTCACCACATAGTCAGTAGCTTTGTCTGGCTCTGTCTGGTATGCCCTGTCTCAGGCCAGTTCAGAGCCTCAGGATCCCCTTTGGTTTACCCTGAAACATCACTGAATGCTGCCTTCAGTGTTGGAAGTTTTGTTTAAAAGTTTCTCTTGAACTATAAAAGCAGCATAAAACACTGTAGAGCACTTCAAAATCCTGGAGAAATCTAAAAATGAGTATTGTTATCCTAAAGAGAATTGTTTCCTACTTCTCATGCATATGTACCTAAAAAATTGAAAAATCCATCACTTAATTAATTAGATAAATCTTCCATTATCCTCGGAAATGCATTTTGGGGAAGGTTTTCCCCACTCCAGGATGTGTTACTCATTCAGGTTTATATGTCATGGCCTCTGATTGTAAGAGGGGCCTCCTCTCTCTGCTCTGTGTTGCACAGGACTCAGTGAATGCTCTCTACACAAAATGCCTCCAGCAACTTCTGAGGGACTCTCACCTGGTAAGCAACAGGACTTCCAAAAGGAAGCATTGTAGTTGGCACCATGCAAATCCAAACCCTTTAACTGTACTTCTCTCACTCTCTAGAAAGTGCTTGCAAAGCAGGAGGCCCACATGAACCTGATGAAGCAGGCAGTAGAGGTGAGCAGAGAGGGCGGCAGTGGCTGGGCGACTCTCTTCGCGCCCAACGCGCACCCTGAACTGGGGTCTGTTGATTTCACAGATGTACATCCATCATGATATTTACGATCTGATCTTTAAGTATGTGGGGACCATGGAGGCAAGCGAGGTAGGTGTGCAGTCATTGTCACCATCCAGGAGGGAAGCCTCATTCTATGCTTTGTAAGAAATCTGAAGCTTCGTTAAAATCTGTTGTTAGGATGCTGCCTTTAACAAAATCACAAGAAGCCTTCAAGATCTCCAGCAGAAAGATATCGGCGTGAAACCCGAGTTCAGGTAAGGGCCTGGACTTAGCTTGGTGACCTTGGAGGCTTGGGTGCTGTCTTCTGAAGCAGGGTCTCTTGGTGGCAGCAGTGGCAGGTAGATTTGATGCGGTTGCTACCGAAAAGCCGAGCAGTTACTTGTGACCAGGGATAAAGGGCTGAAATTGACCGATGACTTCAGCAGAACCCTCCTGCACCGATGGGCTAGCATCGGACAGGAGCTGAGGGGGATAGGGTTCTGTGTACCTGGTCTTCAAGCAGGCACATTACTGTCCCAGGTGGGCTCTGCATGCAGGACATCTCACCTTGCCTGCCCAGCTGAGGAAACCCTGCCACAAACACATGTCCTTTTGAGCTAACTTGTTTCATTAGGGTGCCGAAATGTCTAAAGTGTTGATATTTAAGCTCCCACCCCCTTTGGACTGTTTCCCTCTTGGGCTATGAATTTTTCTTAATTTTTTTAGAAATATCTTTATTTTATTTATTTATTTTTATGTAGTGCTGAGGATCGAACTTACTGCTTCACATGTGCTAGGCAAGCATTCTACCACTGAGCCACAACCCCAGCCCCTGAATTTTTATTTCAAAATTTCTGGTACCACTCCTATCCCCTGGCAGCCTGATTGGGACTTGACCAATTCTGTTCTGCCACTGACTTGAGTCACATTGCTCCTCAGTCTCTATTTTTGTTTTTCATTATTTGTGGTTTGTTGTAAAGAATGTGTAGCCTGAGATATGTTATTAGAGCAAGGAAGAACGGCCTCCCACTGTGGTCTGAAGTTATCATGTTCTGAATGATTTTACAGCTTCAATATCCCTCGTGCTAAGAGAGAGCTGGCTCAGCTGAACAGATGTACCTCCCCACAACAGAAGCTGGTCTGTTTGCGAAAGGTGGTGCAGCTCATTACCCAGTCTCCAAGCCAGAGAGGTTTGTTTGTGCCTGGGGAAGGGCCTGGCAAAGGGTGGGTGCAGGCACCTGGGTGAAGAAGTCTGCTGAGGAATAGCGCAGATGGGACTGAGGGCCAGCAGTGCATTCCAGTGCACCTGCCCTGGGGAGAGTTCTGCTGGGCATGATGAGGGTGAGAAAATAGGGACAGGGAAACAGTGGCCTCCAAGCTGGCAAAGGGTGTATGGGGAATTAGACTGTTAGGCTGTTCTCCCTCATTTTGTATATGTTTTAAGTTTTCCAGTATAAAAAGTAAAACCGGGTCTGGGGATGTAGCTCAGTGCTAGAGTACTTGCCTAGCATGCTCAAGGTCCTGGGTTCAATCCCTAGTACTGCAGGAAAGAAAAAAAAAGTAAAACAAAGTAATCTAAGAAAAAATTAATGAGGAGGCGTGTGTATAGGTAGGGGATGATCTCCACAGTTTCTCAAAGGAAATAAACAGGGGTATATATAGAACACTTCAACAGCATCAAGGAAAGGAGGGGGACAGCTGTATATCCACATATATAATGGTGAGTTCCTAGGCTGTCTCTGGAAAGATATGCAGGAAGCAGCAGCAGGAGACTGAGACACTGGGTGAAGGGATAGGAAGATACTCACTGCTTGCTCTTTTGTACTATTTGAATATTTATTTACCTGCCTTTTATAACTGAGGATGAAATCCAGGGCCTAACTCATGCTAGGTAAGCGCCCTACCACTGAGCCACACCCGCCCCCCCATACTGGTTGAAGTTTAAAACATATGAATGGATCACTTAAATTTTCAAAATGCAAAAATACTGTTTCCCTGAGCTTTTCCTTCCTGGCTCATCCAGAAAGGTGGCAAGGCCTGGTTGGCTTGGAGTCAATTTCTTTTGTATGTGTTTTGAAAATGCTGTGAATTCTTTTATCCATCTGAATCTGACATCTCCTCAGGACACTGTAAAGGAAATTGTGCAGTGTTCTCCCCAGTGTATAATCTTACTTGAGTGTGGTTTTGTGGGTTGGATGGTGGTAAGATCATATTCTCACTTGAGTCTCATGATGTCTTTGAACATGTTTTCCCCTTGCAGTGAACTTGGAGACTATGTGTGCTGATGATCTTCTCTCAGTCCTGTTGTATTTGCTTGTGAAAACAGAGATCCCCAATTGGTAACATTTTTTTGTTAAAATATATTTTTTTAAATGGCAGCATAGTGTACCATGTAGTTTTGTTGCATCTCCAGGAAAAACTGCAGCTGTGCACATCTTGTGAGCCAAGTGCCATGCCTCCCCTTCCTTCATCTTGCAGGGGTGTCTGACCTTCCATTTACAGATGGGGAAACTAAGGCCCAGAGAGCTTGCATTTCTTGTTCTGGAATATGTGACTAGTCTGTGGCTAAGGGAAATCTGACTCCAGTTCTTTCTTCCCACAGGAGCCCACAGTTCAGTTTATAATAATCAGCTTTGTGAAAACTAGCCTATTTCAGGGAAGTAACAAGTAGATTTACTTGTTGTCCTAATTGCACACACTCCATGAGATTAAGGGGACAGCAGTCTAAGCTCTCTGAGTTAAGAGACTTACCATGGGTATTTGATGGTTACCCAAGCCACTAGCATTGTTTTTGAAGTGTTAATTAGGTATTCAATGATAAAACTTTTTTCTTCTTTTTGTTAGGATGGCAAATTTGAGTTACATCAAAAACTTCAGATTTAGCAGCTCAGCAAAAGATGAATTGGGGTACTGCTTGACCTCAATAGAGGCTGCGATCGAATATATTCGGCAAGGAAGCCTTTCTGTTAAACCCCCTGTAAGATCTCACTCCTGCCCTTTCTCTACGGGAACCATGGTACCTTTGATGGGGTTCTGGGGTTGGTTGTGAGGAGGGAAGTTCTTACATGGTCTCCTAGGAATGGGGCCTCAGCTGTTTGAAGGCTGTGAGGCTTGGAAACTACCCCAGGATATTGAACATTAAGACTCTAATTAATTGTGAAAATTACAGGTTATCATTGGGATTCACATTGTTAATATCCTACTTCATTAATCCCTGTCTTCAAAAGCACATGTGTGGAAAGGAAGCCAGAAATGGTGATTTTGGATTTCTTGACGATGATAGGCAAGAAATGATTATTAATGTGAGCGATTTTAGGACTCAGTGGCTTTATTATTGTTTTGTTGGTTGGTTGGTGAGCTTTGGCTAGAGGAGGAGGTTCTATTTCTGTGTGAGTTGTGAGACTCTTAAACCAAGATTGCATTGCTGGCCTATTTCATACACACCAGCCAGCAAAACTTACAGTGCTCAGAGAAATCCCAAAGTTGAAGTCAGTAAAATGCAGTGATTTCTGCATTACAAGCCAAGAGTCTTGAGGATTGAATATTCCATTTGATGCTAATTTTCTACTGACGTTAGAGTCAAGTTTAAACACCTGGAAAACATAAGCCTGTGGAAACAGGTGCACTCAGGTAATAGCAGTTCCATTGATCTCACTCATCATTAACACATTGCTAGATTTTCCATTCTTTCCTATCCATGCATATTTTATGTAATTGAAATTATATTGTGTACTGCCTTTATTTTCCCTGAAAGAAAATCTTTATTTTTTTCTGATTACAAGAATAATATTTGCTTA
Organism: Sciurus vulgaris; assembly: GCF_902686455.1. Lineage (NCBI taxonomy): Eukaryota > Metazoa > Chordata > Mammalia > Rodentia > Sciuridae > Sciurus > Sciurus vulgaris. Next base: position 41,584,571 of record NC_136478.1, on the reverse strand, counting down.
CCAGTAATATTTGAAATATATCAAATTTTCAGTGAAGACAACAAAAAACTCAAAAACTCACCAGCCAGGAGTGACTTATTGACATTTTGGTGTATGCTTTTCTCTTTGTATTAAAGGTTGTATTTTGAACCAGAATTTGAGATTGTGCTGTCCTTGTTGGCATATACCCTGATGGCATTATAGTGCTTGATGAAGAGTTAATTTCTACCCTTGCCTGGGGTCTGATTTGATACGCAGTCAGGTTTTGGTGTCACTAGGGGTGCCCATCCCTCTCAGATGTGTGACTATGGCTCTTCTGAAGAGCTGTTTCTTCTTGTGTGGCTTTGTTTCTGTATTTAGGGGTAAATCATTAACATTCTAGAATGCTCGTATGTGCAGACTTGCCTCTGTGTGCACATGTGTGCAAAATCAGAATCGCTGTTCATTTCCATAGTTGGAATGGAAGAGTTCTTGGTTTGAATTATTTCCTGTAAGGATCTTGTGCTGTCCTCAGGTGTCGGGAGTGGTGGTTTTTGGTGATGACCGTGTCTTCTGGTTCTTTTCCTGCAATTGGTCTGGGAGGTCACTCCCTGGCTGGGAGCATCCTTGTCCTTTTGAAGGTACTCCCATCCCCTTCTGCCCCATAATGTGGCCAATCCTTTCTTTCTGTGGCACTTAGGTAGGGAAGTCAACCCCTGAAGGCCTTGGCCAGGTTTGAAAGAGGAAGCTGACCAAACAGAACCAGGCAGCTTTTCTCACCTGCTTTTACTCCAAAAAAATGTTGCAAGTGATTGTCCCTCTTGTGCTATTGTTGGTTTGAGTCCAGCACTTGCATTTGTCTCTCTAAGCCTCTATCCAATTTCCTGTCTACACTGGGGATAATGCTGCACATTTAACCATCAATAGATTGCTGTGAGAATCAAATATGATGCTGAAAGGTACCTTTTTGAAGCATCAAGGAATACTGATGCCCTTGCTTGCTCTCCCCACACCCCTGCATCCAGGGTGTCTGTGTTTCTTGGTTCTGTGACATATCCTGTAGGGATATCCCCAGACAACATTTAGCTTGGGTGGACAAGCCCAGTATACCCATCTTGTCTGGGATGTCTGCCCTGGTCCTGCCTTCTTAGATGGAGGATAGTTGATTCTTCTAGATGTTGGGGCATGGGGTGCATCATCCTCATGGCCTGCTGTGAGCATGTCCCCTGGGTGTTGAGGGAATCAGACCTGAGAAACACTCCTCACCTTTGTTGAGCTTGGCTTTTCATTGACAGAGTAGGTATGGTGCCTTCCTTGTCTTTCCTGACACCAGCATTGGGATTCCATCTGTAATAATTGCCTCTGCCTTAGCGGCTGACTAGCTTCTATTAGGCAATGAGATTGCATTTAGGAATGTGTGAAGCCAGTGAAAGTCTTGGTATTTCCTGAGGAAAGAACCCATATGCATCTCCACACAACAGACAGGGTTTCTGAAAAGCAATAAAGACTAAATATTAGTAAATCAAGTTAGATTTTACTATAAACTGTTTATATGATGTGATTGCACACAAATTTTCTCCCCAAGGTATGATTATACTTGAGATGACCATAAACATTCTTTCAGCATGTCTATAAATGAAGACTTTAGCTTTCCTAAAATAAATATCCTGGTCAAGGCTGTAGTTTTACCTTGTGTATCAAACAAAACAAAACAAAAAGCAGGGGAAAACCTGGGAAGAATCTGTACCCTTCCCTGCTCCAGCTTTGCACACTTATGGGCTTCCTTACTTTCCTGAGGTTCTAATAAACAGTCTTCACCCATTTCCCAAATAAGTCTGCTGATGTACTGTCTCTTCTCACCACTGCTTCTTCCCTGAAGCTTCAGTCCTGGAAGCCCTACCTTCCTTCATCACTGCCCTTCAAGTAGTTATCTGGAGCCAGGGGAAGAGCCCTGGAGTGACCTGCACAGCAATGTCTTTGATATTTCTCTGGCCTAAGCTGCTCAGCTATAAGTCACTGCGTAAAGAAGATTGTTGGGGCTTTATATAGCACATACCAGCTGGGGGCGGAAGTGGCTTATTCTCAGATGATAATGTGCTTTTGTCAACTTAACCCTTCTGCAGGGCTGGTGTGAGGCACTGGCTTAATGGAGGATTCCAGAAGTGGTCCATTCTCTGAGGTGCCAGTGACTTGGTCCTTAGCCAGGTCAGAACTTAGTGGAACATAAAGAGAGAGAGTGCCTCATCCTGCAGTTTTGTCAGGGTTTGGTGATTTCTTCCAGTAGCACCTGGCTGGAAAAAAAAATTCCCTTTACCTCACCAAGACTTTTTTCCAGGAAGTGAATGTGTCACTAGATAATTTAGTCACAGGTTCTCAAGTAAGCTTGGAATTATCTTGCTAGAAATGATTTCATAAAGGACAAATTTCTAGATTTTCGTACTTATGTAAACATTACCCACAATGTGGCAATCTGGATTTATGAATTCGGTGGATCCTTGAAATGCAAAAAAGCAATGGGAGATGAGAGAATCTCCGTCTGTCAGGAACTTCCCCAGTGTCTTTTAGGACTTCGGCCCCATGACTGTATGGTCTGCTGCTTTTATAAGTATCTCACAGAGCAAGGCCCTTCCTTCTCCTGCTAGTTGGCATTGAAAGTAAAGACCAACCTGTCAGATGGTTTTCCTGCCTGAGGTGCTGGTTAAAATGGCAAGGACTAGGCCCATGTGGGTGTTAGGACTGAGGTTTGAGAGGGGAGGAGAGCAGGACAACCTGTTTCCTTCTGGAGGATGGTGGTGTTTGTGTGCTACATTCCACACGTGGAGATGACAAATTCCACACCTGTGTCGCCAGTGTGCTGCTTTCCTCACCAAGCAGCAGTCCTCAGAGCCACCACTTCCAGGTGGCCCTGCTGTCTGGTGGAGGACCGTCTGCTCTCTCCTGGTGAGCAGATCCAGGTATGGGGGATGAGGCCTACTGTTGCTGCTCTGTGATGAATGGCAGGGATGGTAGCTGGTCCTTCTGTGAGGGAGGGTCCACATCGATGTCTTGTGATATGTGGTAACAGGTGGTTTGGTGTCTCCTGCAGGAGTCTGAGGGATTTGGAGACAGGCTATTCCTTAAGCAGAGGATGAGCTTACTTTCTCAGATGACCTCAACTCCCATCGACTGCCTATTTAAGGTAAGACACTAAGACATCTTTGCCTACAAAAGGCAAAGGAATGACCATCTTTCAGCATCTATAAAACCCACCTGGTGATCTGTGCAAACTCTGAAGTACACTTTGTGCCAGTCAGGGTGGGTGGTAGGAATGCCAAGGTTTTAAATTCTGACTCAACCCATCTCCCAACCCCTCCAGTGTGTGTGGAGCTGTGACCTCACTGTACAGCCCACGAAAGACCTGGGCCGCAGAGTCTTCTGCCCGGGAGGTCTCAGTTTGTCCAAGTTCTGCTTGGTCCTCAAGACCAGCTCCCTGGCACCTTCTCTGGTAGCCCCCTCAGAGTCACTGCCTCTCCTGGCTCAAGGCACTTGTGTCCCAGGTGTTTGTGTGCGCACACCCTGGGCTGGGAACACATCTGGTTCCCTTGTGGTGAGCACATGGAGGCAGCTCCCTGTTCTGATGCCGAATGATCCCTGGGAAGGTGATGGGTGCCTTCTGGGTAGCTGCTGAGAGCTGGGTGAGGGCAGACCTCCTCGGGGTGCCTGCTGATGCTTCCAGGCTACCTGGTGCCACAGAGGGTTCCATGCAGGGAGCATGTCCAGAGACTCACAGGCTGAACCCTGCAGGTTGATGGGGCTTCCTGATAATTTTTCCCAAGCTGAGAGTCTATTCAAATTTAGGAGAAATAGGACTGAGGCTTTTCTAGTAAGGTATCAAAATCCATACTGAGGCTTAGAGATGTGCTGGGCTCTTCCCCTTCCCAGTGCTTCAGGAATTTTGTCATACTGGTTTTTTAATTATGGGAAATTTCTAAAGAGAATAGTATAATGAGCAGACCACCCAATCTTGTTTCATCTCCACCCTCCTCACTTTCCCTACACACCCCGATGATCTTGAAGCACATCTCAGGGAGTGGATCATTTTAACCATAAACACATAGATGTATGTTTCTGTCAAGAGTCAGAAAAGTCATGTCTTCAGAAATGAACAATTTCTTAATATTGACAGTATCTGGGATGTTGTCCTTTTTAGCACATTGCATCAGGGAACCAGAAAGAAGTGGAAAGGCTTCTCAGCCAAGAAGACCAAGACAAAGATGCCGTCCAAAAGATGTGTCACCCGCTGTGCTTCTGTGATGACTGTGAGAAGCTCATCTCTGGGTAAGAGGGTGCTGGTGAGGCTTGGTGTGTCAGGGAGCAGGAGACCCGAGACTGGGGGAGTGTCCCACCTCCTTGCCATGGGATTGTGAATGTGGCCTTATTCTCACTGTACCTCAGCTGCTTCTTGGCAGGTGTGGGCAGTGATGTCTCTCTCTTTGGAGAGTTGGGTGAAATAGGTTGTAAAAATACCTACTGGGTATACTACTGGGCCAGATACCAGGGCAGGCTACAGCAGGACCTGTCACAGCCTCAGAAAGGGGGTTTCAGGATGGGGGGATTTTTACTTTCCATGGTAACATTTTTGGTTTCCCGTTATCCTAAACAGGCTGTCTTGTGGGGTGCTGAGGCCTAAAGGATCGATGGGGAGAGAACACTGAAACTGTGGACCTCAAGGTCCTCACCCTGTAGGAATCTGAGCAGGAGCTGCTTAATCCCTGGGACAGTAGAGATAGAAGAGACCCATCTTGGGTCACATCCCATGATCTCTCTTACAGCCCCAAGTCACTGGCATGTCCAGCCTGGTCAGGAAGAGGCTGTGCCAGGCCCTTTCATGGTGTTTTTTTTTTGTGTGTGTGTGTGTGTGTGTCTTCCTCTATTTTAGGAGGCTGAATGATCCCTCAGTTGTCACTCCATTTTCCAGAGATGACAGGGGTCATACACCTCTTCATGTGGCTGCTCTCTGTGGTATGTGGTCTTGGGCTGGCTCCTGTGGGTTATTGAGGCAAGCGGGTGGCACAGAAATGTGACCCAGCCCAGGCGTGGCTGATGGGGGTTGTGGAAGGGATTGTACTGTGCGGCTAGCACATGAGGGCAGGAGAGAGAAGATGGCTCCGGGCTACCTCCTGGGAGATGGGCAGATACACATGGTTCTCACTGTGTGGAGATACTTCCAGATACTGCCCTGGCTGCTGGGCAAGTGAAGGAGGACTGGCATCCCAGCTATGAGAATGGTCTCTGGTTGTCAGTTTGGGGTTCTTATAACACTGGTTTTAAAAGATAATTTTGAGCCAGGCCTGATAGCATGTGCCTATAATCTGAACTTTTTAGGAGGCTGAGGCAGGAGGATTGCTAGTCCAAGACCAGCTTGCATAATACAGCAAGACCCTGCTTCAAAAGAAGTTTTTTTGTACTGTCTTTAAAAGTGTATATTCAAGGTAGAAAACAGACTGCTCCAGGGTCACCAACCATCCTCTTATCTCCCTGAGATAATTTTGATTCATTAGTATCTAAAATTTCTGCATGCTTATATGTATGTGTATATAAAATGTATGATATTGTGGGGCTCATGCTATTCTGAACTGTGTTGTTTTTCACTTGTCAATGTATCAGAACACTTCTCCTTGTCAGTATTTTGAATGGTTTTACAATGTTCTACCCTATAAGTTGACGAATCACGTACTCTCCTATGGATATTGAACGCTCTTTTCCATTGCCTTTTATTGCCAAAAGGTAGACCTGGTCTGAGTCCCCAAAGTATTCTGAGTCTGCAGAGCCTGACTTGACATTAACTCTGGCTCCTCTCAAACAAGAAATATGTCTCCTTGTGTCTCCTGCCAGGGCAAAGGAGGGTGAGGTGGTGCTGGAGTTTCACATTAGGTATGGGAAGGTCATCTCTTTCCTTCTCCATTCTGAAGTCCTTCTGTTCTGTAGGGCAGGCATCTCTCATCGACCTCCTGGTTTCCAAGGGTGCTGTAGTGAACGCCACAGACTATCACGGGTCAACTCCTCTTCATCTGGCATGCCAGAAGGGCTATCAGAGCGTGACGGTGAGCAGCAGGGCCTTCCTGGTGCTCAGATGAGCTCAGGTCTGCATGGGGGCTTTATGGTCAGGCTGGCTGTGCTGTACCCCAGTCTCTCCCAGTGCCACACCTTCTTCATTCCGCATGGGTGCTGCTGTCGCAGTACAGAGGGTACTAGGAGTCCAGGGCCCCTGCCAAGGGCTGCTGGACAAAATCCTTAGGTTAGGATGTGAAGCTTCCTGGTCATCTGCAGAAAGAAGGGTGGGACTGTAGACTTTTTTTCTTTTATCTCTAAACTTTTGGATAGGAAAAATGAGTACGGTAACAACATTTTAATAGGAGTACAGTTTGAGTGTCCCTTATCTTAAATGCTTCGAAGTGTTTTGGAATTCAGGTATTTTTGGACTTTGGAGTATTGGCACATTTCTAATGAGCTATTTTTGGAGTGGGACCCAAGTCCAGACACAAAATTCATTCAGATTTCTTATATACCTTATACACATAGCCTAAAAGTAATTTTATACTGTATTTTAACTGTGCCTATTCTTGACCTTGTTTTTTGAGGCCAAGTATGGAATTTTTCACTTGTGATGTTAGTGCTCAAAGTTTCAGATTTTGGGGACTGGGGATGTGGTTCAGAGGTAGAATACTTGTGTAGCACATGCAAGACTCCAGGGTCCATTCCCAGTGTCACGCACGTGTGCACGTGCACATGCGCGCGCACATACACACACACACACACACACACACACACACACACACACACACACACACACAGGAAAGAAAAAAGAAAACTAAAGAAAAGTTTCAGACTTTTGGAATATTTTGGATTTCACATTTTGGGCTTAGAAAGGCTTAACCTATAAAAATAAATAAGATTTAAGATGGGAACAAATGACCTCCCCCTGTGAGCCTCAAGAACACACTTCCTGCTGGGGCTCACCTGCTGTCTTCTCTCCTCTGCCAGCTGCTGCTGCTGCACTACAAGGCCAATGCTGAGGTGCAGGACAACAATGGCAACACCCCACTCCACCTGGCCTGCACGTATGGTCATGAAGATGTAAGTGGCACTGGGAGAAATGTGAATTTCTGACTAGTTCAATTTTGTGTTGGTAAATTATCGGAACATTGGCGTGTAATTTTTTAATTAAAATTTTTAAATGTATTACGGATACTGAATCAAAGTAACAGAAATCTAAAACTTAATTGCCCATTATCTTATCTTCATCCCATTTTCCTTCCTTGCCCATTTTTCTTCATGCCTGCTGCCATCTGGTTCTTATTTTTGCATATGATCAATCTTTCCCTTTGATAATAATGTCTAGGAATCTTATAAGTTTCATTTCCTCTTACTGTTTTATTTTGTATGTGTTATTTTTTGCTACTCACTCTACCTTGTCCTCCTCTCCAGAGTTATATAAAGATGGATTTATATATATGCAGGGTTTAGGCTGAGTTCGGTGGTTGTTGTATGGAAATGGGATCACGCCCTTCTATTTTTATGCACTGTGCTTTTTACCTTAGTGCTACTTATGGAAGTCCTCTAGGTCCACCAGTGTTCATTGCACCCATTCTTTAATAGCTGCACGATGATCTGCCATGGATTGTGTCAAGGGTCTTTAAGACCACCTACAGGTTTAATGATTTCCTGGTACTCAGAATACAATCATACTTCTTATGACTGTGGTTTATGACAGTGAAAGGACACAGAGAAAAATCTGCAAAGGGAAAAGGACAAGGATGAAGTCCAGAGGGAACCAGCGCTGAGCTTCAAACAGTCCTCTCTCTATGAAGTCACAAAAGGATGTGCTTAGTTCCTCCAGCATAACATAACAGCACACAGGCAATGTGATCTGCCAGGGACGTTCATTAGGGATTTATGTTATTGAAGACTAGTCATCTGAGCACCCTCTCAATAGCATGAGAAATTTCATTCTCTAGAGGGAAAATAAATGTTCAGCATAAACCACATTGTTTTACAAAACAGGAGGCCCCGTGAGCCACCTTTTCAGTTATGGAACTGTGGGAATGATCCCCAAATCCAAGTGCCCCAGGAATTGTTGCAGGCCAAAGACCAATCCTGCAAGCAGACTTATAAAGGACAGCATTCTGAGGAATGATCTGCCATGGTAACTGTCCTGTCCTTGGAGACACAGTTTCAGTCAGCCATTTCTTATTGAACTTTTGAAAAACTGAGATGTCTTGATCAGATAGCATGGAACCCTTGAGTTATACTGTCCATTGCTGCACCTTTGCTTGATGAGTAGAGCCTTAGTTGAACCAGAACATGAATTGAGCATGACCACAGATGTTGATGTTTTCCAATTTCTCTGCAGTGTGTGAAGGCTTTGGTCTACTACGACGTGCAGGCATGCAGACTGGATATTGGTAATGAGAAAGGAGACACACCCCTACACATAGCTGCACGTTGGGGTTACCAGGGCATCATAGAGACGTTGCTACAGAATGGAGCACCCACAGAGATCCAGAACAGACTGAAAGAAACACCGCTCAAATGTGCACTAAACTCCAAGGTAGCTCTTTTCATCTCTTAGCAGCAGTATGACTGTAGAAAATCAATGTCCATAGATTGGCCTTGCTGGACAATGTGCATTAGTGCCTGAGGGCAGAACTTGGCCTGTGTGCGCTCTGCTACATTTGGGACCTTGTTGTTAATAGGTTTTACTTATTTATATTATTTTCAGTTTCACTGCAGTTTTTCTCAGTGCTGTTGTTCCAGGAGCCATTCCCAGCAGAGTTGGCCCCAGGCTCTGAGTGCTTTGTGCTCACCAGCAAATGGACTGGGTGAAAAATGGGACAATGGCTCTGGATGAGAAAAGCAAGGGCAGGGAATTGGGAGAATGAACACTGTCTAAACCCTGTTTTCTATCACTTCAGCTTGTAGAAACTTTAGTTGATTTTGAACATCATTGGGTATAGTTTCTTTCACAAATGATTTATAGTAACTCACTCCCCTTTTCCTGGTAATATCTTCTGGAAACATGGTTTTGGCATCCTGTGGTGAAAGTGTTCCCCATTCTTTATGAGCAGGGAAGGGGGTGGCTCAGGGAGACCAGTTCCTGTATCCCTGCCTCTCTGGTGGGCAGGGTACCTAAGAGAGGCAGGTTGGAGGACTTACCAGAGAAAAAACAGTAGGCATATGAGGTGTAGCCCTCTGTGGGTGCCCAGAATATCAGTGATTCGTGGCTCACAGAAGTGATTCCATTTTATTAGAGTACTCCGGTCATTGCCCTTCACCCCGGCCTAACTTCCTGCCTTTTGATGTTTTACCTGCTCTCTTTGGTGGTTTCCAGTTTTCCCTGGTTCATGTGATCCAGGGAGTTCTTTCAGCTGTTCACAACTTATTCTGGGAGTAGCACAATTTTTGTCTTTTTGAAACCTCTTTATTGAGGTATGACTGACATATGAAAGGTTGTACACATTTCAGACATATGGCCTGATGGATTTGGAGATAAACATTCACCTTCACTTATAAATGAGATCATCACTATGATCTGTGCTATAAACGCAGCCATCACTAAGTGTGAGTTTATTATTTATTATTGTTTTTGCGTGTTGTAAGAACACTTAGCCTAAGGTCTGTGGTAGCACTGGTTTTGAAGGGTTAAGTTCTTGCCCCTGGTTCAGGGGGTGTTGACTGTACTGCCCCCCAAATTCACAGTGTCTCAGTTTTGCAGTAGCTAAGAGGCCTGAGGAGTGCCACCCTCGGTCTGATGTGCTGGGGAACCTCAGCAGGATGGTTCTCCTGCCCTTGTGGCTTATACCAAAGGCCCTTCTGCAAGGAGAGTTGCAGAGAAGAGAGAGGCTGCCCTCTTGACATGACTCTGAGCTGCCCCTGCTTGAGATCTGTGGGTGTAGGTGGGAAGGTCACTCTCAGTGGACAAACCAGCTGGGGGCCAGACAAGGAAGCCTTTGAGGTCTTCATAGGTAGCACTGACACCCAGTTGGACAGGAGGAGCACCATGTGCTGGGAGGAAGCCCTGCTGTGTTCATGTGATCCTGAATAAATTCCCACCTGCTTCAGGTCTTGGTTCCACCTGAGCAGATCTGCCTGGGCTGCAGGACCTATGACTCCTGCTATGCTGAAATTCCAAGTGGACAGGCAGGCAGAGAGGGAGTGGGTGATAGTGTTTGTTGCAGCCTGTCTCATTCAGGGCTTTTAATTTCCTCTTTGTTCTCCTAGATTCTCTCTATAATGGAAACCCATCATCTGTCCTTGGAAAGGAGGCCCAAGGAAAGGAGATCTTCTGAGGTGAGTCAACAGGGCTGTGCTCATTGTTCGTGTTGGAGCCCAGGGGCTTCTCCTCTGGTTCTCACGTGTCTATATCCCCATGTCTCATCTGGGTTCTTTTACTGCAGGTCCCCACACAGTCCCCTCAGCGCTCTGTGGATTCCATTAGCCAGGGGTCCTCCACCTCCAGCTTCTCTTCCATGTCAGGGAGCTCCAGACAGGAAGAGACCAAGAAGGACTATCGAGAGGTAAGGCCTCCAGGTGGGAGGTCAGTGAAGGGGACCTAGTGGCCCTGGTTTTGAGGCATCCTGGTGAGAGCTGCCCATTCTGCCTGTTACTCATGCAGCTACTCACACAACCTCTCCTCTGCGGAGGCCAAGGTCAGTGCCCTCTGTGTGTATGAGAGAAAGAGAGAGAGAGAGAGACAGACAGACAGACAGAGCAACAGACAAAGATACAGAGACAGAATATATTCTAAGAAGAATATAAGTAAAGCTACCTATAGTCCCACTGGTTTCAGACCTCTTATGAAGTATGTTCTGTGCCCTCTCCCTCCACACTGACCCCTGAGCACCCAGTTTAATCACCTGATGTGATTAAGTTCCTGACTTTTCGCTGAGTTTAGGTAAACATTGACATATGGACAGTTTGCATTTTGTAAAAGCTGATTTATAGCCTGAGGTTTTTTTTTTTTCCCCTTTTAACTTGTCTTAGAGTTGATTCAGTGTCAGTCCAGGGGAGCTGCCTCATTGTTTAACTGAGGAATGGACCATTGGATGACACTTGCTTAGCTCCTTTGATGATCTTCTGACTGCCCTAGTGCTCCCTGCAACCCCAAGCTCAAAGAGTACAACAAGCTTAGCTCCATGGGAACCACAGCAAAGAACGCAAGAGATGTGGTCCAGTGTAACAGAAGCCTGACATCATCCTTGGGAGGGCTGTTCACCCCTGTGGCACCCTTAGCCTAGTGTTAACAAGACCCAAGTATGCGTGGTTCTGAATCAGGGTGGCTGTCTCCTTAGGTGTCTGTCAGGGTTGCCGTATCTCACCTTCACATAATTAATAGTTACATTTTACAAGTGGCAATGACACTCACACTTTCCAGATTCTGCCCAAGCAGCTTTAGGGTTTGTCAGAAGGTAATAAATGGGCCACTCTAACACCACATGCTGAGACAAATGAAGGCCACTAGGTTTTCAGATGTCTCTATTATTTCTGTTGATATTTTATTATTAAAATCTTTGTCTCTATTATTTCTGTTGATATTTTATTATTAAAATCTTTTCCCTAACATTCTTTTTCCTTTTATTAAGGTAGAAAAACTTTTAAGAGCAGTTGCTGATGGAGATCTAGAAATGGTGAGTTTTTGGAAGAGCATTTTAAAAGCTTGCTGTCAGTTTAAAAAGGCTATGCCTGTGTTTCTTGTCGCCAGTCCAGTCTGGAGCCGCATGGCTTCTTTGTTCAGCTCCACAGAGAAGGTGGCATATTGAGTGCATGGTGAGGTCATATTTTCCCAACAAGTAAGGAGGTGCATCGTGAATGTGGCTCCCGCCTCGTAGATGTTCCTATTCCAGCAGTGTGACGAGATGTTGGCAAGAAGCCCAGCCATACCCAGTGGCACAGATTGTGGGCTCAGAGCCCAGGCCTTCTGGCCAGGGAGCAAGGTGGGCTGCCTGGTAGTAAGAGACTGTAGGATTGTGGGGGGGGGAGGAGGTGGCAGAGGCCAAGGCCAGGCCAGAGCTGTGGCTGGATGGCATGTGGATGGCTCCAACTCTTGGGCCAGGAGGCTGAGATCTGAGGCATGGGGCTTCAGGGAGTCACAAGCAGGGGTCTGGGTAAGGTGCTCTGGGTCTTTAGCTAGAGAGGAGGGAAGGACCTGTTCTAAGCATCATTGTTGGGAGAGGGCACATCTCGTGGGAATCAGTGGAGATAGCCTTCATGAAATTCCCAAGGTGGTTTCCCTGGCATCCTTTGGCTTCCTGAAAGGGGTGTGTCTTCTACTTTGAGGAGTGAATCAGGTGCTTCGAACAAACAGATAAGAGCTCAAATACATTATCTTGAGAGAGCAGTATGGTGATGTGTGTTTTTCACTGATGCTTGAATTTAAGGTGGTGAGCAGAAATTGCTGGGGCCAGATTCTTGCAGCCTTTGGGAGGCAAGAATATGAATTTAGTTATCAGTATGTTAGCCTTTGCCTGGAGGCCTCTGTCAGTTTGTCAAAATCAAAATGACACGCAGATCCTCTCTGGGAACATGGGCATCTGTGTCTGGCTGATGCTGGGTAGCTCCTTTCATGAGACCAGCCCCAGGAGAACTCAGCATTCTTCGCAGAAGCAAAGGAGGGTGTCTGTAGATACTAAGAGCCAGGGTGTGAGCCAGTGGCTCAGCCTGTGTGAAGAAGTACTAACAGGTATCCCGTGAAGAAGTACTAACAGGTATCCTGTGGCATTACACATCTGCTCTGTTTCCTACTGGGAGAGTGGGGTGGGCCACTCATGAAGCACATGAACAGAGACAAATTGCCCATTTGTTTGAGTCACCACTCAAAAGGACCTACACCTGCTCTTGCATCCCAAATCCCTCCCAAGGCCACCTGCCTTCAAGGTTTGCACCCCGATCTTGTTCCCTTCTCACTGAGAAGAACTGCCTGAGATTTTACCTTCTAGTTTATTAGCTGCAGCCCTGCATAGATGCTTTTGCGTTTCCACCTGCAGAGTTGTCAGGGATGTGGAAGGGACTTGGAAAACACAAGGTTTCAAGTTGATGAGGTCTTTCTGGAAATGGTCCCTCTTCACAGGCATGTGCTAATTTTCTTGGCCCCTAGATTAGGGCCTAGAAGTGTATTTATATTGCTTCCTTTCCCCAAATTTGACATCTCGGAAACCAGTCTTTACATACATTTGAGCTGTTTGGGGTCTTTTCAATGCTGTCACCTGTGAGCTAGTGCACAGCAGTGGGAAAAACACTGGGTGGAGTCGAGGCCTGAGTTTGGGTTCCACCACAACGCTTTCGTTTTGGGCTTTGGAATGTGTTCTTAACCTCCCATCCAGAGTTTTGTCAGATAGGAAGGGAGGGCTCTGGAGCTGCCTCATGGGTCGTTGAAAGCACACATCTAGTGTAGGGGAATGTACTTACCCAGTGTCTGAGGACCAGTTTGAAAGCCCTCACCTCAAAGTAGCACCAGTCTGTACCTTTTTAAGAGAGAAGAAAGACTGTAACTTGAGCTGTGCAAATGGTAGGTTAATCCCTCCAAGTTCCCTGCTTTGCAGGGAGTTAGAATAGCTTGAGCACAGGTGACCCTGGGAGTCTGCATTATGGAGAAGCAGCCACTTATAAATTACTTGGGGGCTGAGGAAGGTGCATAGGCCCTCTTTTGGGAACAGTTCAGTGTGTGTGTAGTATGCATGTGAGATACTGTAGTTTGCACAGGTACCAAGGTAACTTCTAGATCCTGTTTCTTCTTACTACCCAACACCAGGTGCGGTACCTTTTGGAGTGGACAGAGGAGGACCTGGATGAGGTGGATGATGCTGTTGGTGCAGCAGATCATGAATTCTGTCACCCCTTGTGTCAGTGTCCCAAATGTGCTCCTGCTCAAAAGGTTTGGCTTTCCCTCTGTTGTTGTTGGTGGGGTTGGCAGATTCTTCTCTCTCCCCTAGGAGAGTTCTCTGCTTCCCAGCCAAATAATTACCAAGTGACTATTAAAAGGCATCCCCTGAGATATGCTGGGGTGGTGGTGGGGGTGGTTAATTTGCTGAGGGCAGAGAAAAACTAACCCTGTGCAGGACTAGCTTGGGCTGCCTCTTTCCTGAATGGGCAGGTGAGCCAGCAGGGCTGTGCCCACGTGCTTAATGTTTCTGATGCTTGCTGTCCCCTGAGCTGCAGCGCAGTCATGAACAGACATGCCTGAGGGTCTCTGTCCACGCTGGAGCTCCCTGGGGAGGCTGCACTTTGCTCTTTTGGCTGCCTTTGCCCATGTTGGTTTGCACTTTGAGGGATCTGCCCTCCAAGTACAGAGAGATCCCCTGTACCCTTAGCCCAGTTTCCCCCAGTGGTAACATCTTGCAAAACTATCGTAAAAAATAAAATCTCTGGACTGGGGTTGTGGCTCAGTGGTAGAGCACTTGCCTCAAATGTGTGAGGCACTGGGTTCGATTCTCAGCACCACATATATATATAAATGAATAAAACAAAGGTCCATTGACAACTAAAAAAATATTTTTAAAAAGTTATAAAATAAAATAAAATCTCAACCAGTATATTGACATTGATAGAATCTATTGCTCTTGAGATTTTCCAGTTCCTCTTTGACTGTTTGTATGTGTGTATTTAGTTCTGTGCAGTTTTCTCATCTACAAGTTTGTCTATCCCCCAGCACATTCAAGCTGAGAACAGTTTTCTCATCACAAGAAGAATCACTTGTGGTGGCCTTTTACAACCCCGCATCCATGCCTCTCCCTGCCACCTCCTACCCCACTATCTCTAACCCCTGGCAACCACTACTCTGTGAGCATGCATTGCCCCAGCTACTCGGGAGGCTGAGTCAGGAGGGTCACTTGAACCCAGGAGTTTGAGTCCATCCTGGGCAACACAGCTAGACCTTATGGGAAAAATAAGGGGAAAGGAGGGAGAGGGAAAGGGGAAGTGAAGAAAGAAAAATTACGTAGGTGTAATCACATGTAAGCTTTGGATTGGCTTGGCTTCATTCAACAAGATTCCAGCAGGCTTTTGTCAGAATGTCTGTTCCCATTTCTCTAGGATCAGAACCCAAGCGTGCAACTGACAAGCACTATGGCATGTAGGGTAAATCCTTGTCAGTTTCACAAGGAACCAATAGACCTTTCTAGAGTGGCTGTACCATCTCACTTTCCTGCCAGCAGTATATTCATGTTCTCCACATCCTTGCCAGCATTTGGAGTTGTCACTATTTTTATTTTAGCCATTCCGACAGATGTGTAGTGCTGTCTCATTATGGTTTTAATTTGCATTTCCCTGGTAGATGATGATGTTCAGCATCTTCCCATGTGTTTCTTTGGGCATCTTTTCATGCAGTTCAGTGAAATGTCTCTTCTTTCGCACATTTTCTAATTTTTTCTTTACTTCTGAGTTTTTTGAGAGTTATTTATATCTTATTGATACTAGCTTTTTGTCATATATGGCCTGCAAATATTTTCATTCAGTTGGCATTTTAATCTGAAAAATATTCACATGGCCTCCAGCAGAGCAAAACTTTTAATTTAGAAGCTCAGTTTATCAGTTTTCCTATTATGGATTATGCTTTGAGTGTCAAGTCTGCGATCTCTTTACTTAGCCATGGATTCCAAAGACTTTTTCCTTTTTTATTTTTTAAGTCATGATTTTACATTTTATAGTTGAGTCCTGGACCCAGTTTGAGTTAATTTTCATGTAGTATTTGAGATCAGATTGAAGGTTTTGTTTACTTGTTTTGCCCTGTTAACTTGTTCTCACACCATTTGTTCTAAAGGCTACCCCTCCATTGATCTGCTTCTGCACCTCAGTTGACTGCATGCTGTGTGGGTCTACTTCTGGGTTTGTGGTTCTGCTCTGTCCATCCATATGCCCCTCTCCCACTCCTGCACTGTTTTGGTTATTGTTGCTCTGTAGGAAACCTGAGTATTAGGTGGGGTGATTCCTCCTACTAGGACTCACTTTGCCAGCACTGTTGTAGCTGTTCCAGGGCTTGTGCTTTCCCAGGTTCATTTTATAATAAACTTGACTATGTCTAAGGAAAAAAAAACTTGGCTGGGATTTTGGTAGAAATTGCATGAAAACTATGAATCAGTTTAGGGAGAAATAACATCTTTACAATGCTGAGTCTTCAGTGAACGTGATCCATCTCTTCTAGTACCTTCTTGAACTTCTTTCATCAACATTCTGTGACGTTTAGCATGCAGATCCTACTTTTCTTTTGAGCTGTATCATGTACACAGTATGCACTCATGTTATAGCTACCTAACTATAAACATAAATGTTCCATAATAAGAAAATTAATTTGCCTTTACAGAACAGATAGATTAGTGTTATCCTTAGTATTGCAAGATAATACAAAAAAAAACTTCTGATAGGTTACTCTAACCTAAGAATATTTAAAATGACTACATTTTTTCATTCACATACAGCTTTTTCACCTACAGGGAAAGGTATACATGGGTAAAATATAACTTAGATCTGTCCCCATGTTGCTGGATCTGTACAGTCCAAAAACCAATTTTCCCCAGGTGGGCTATTGTGAAAAATCTAGGGATTAAAAAGGAGATGATGTTTCAAAGGATTGGATGGGATGCAGCAAAGCCCTCGGGCAAGTCTGTGCCATGTGGTCTGGGTCGCTTGCTGCATCCTGCTGCTGCTGTTTGTTATTTTCCTGCTCCTGGTGTGCTTCCCCTCCTCACAGTTCACAAGTTGTAACAAGAAATCAAAATCCACATTAAAATACCACTAGAATTTATTGGATAAAGTCTCATGCTCCTTGCAGTTTTAAAACCCCTCATTCTTTTTTCTTTTTGTAATCTCTCAAAAACACACAATGCTAAATTGCTTCATGCCTGCAATTAAATCAGCATCCCTCCCCCAACCACCATTCTCTTCCAGCTCAGTGCTATGTGTTGGATTTATTTTTTATTGAACTATAACTTAGATACACTAAAGTATGCCCTCGTAAATATTCAGCTTGGTGAGTTGTTACAGGTCTGCACGCTGGGAAGTCATTCCCTGACCCCTTAGGGAGCCTGTCCATCTCCCTGGCATTACCCCTGCTGCTTCACTGTCCTTCCCTGCTGCCCTACTCTGCTGTCCCAGGCAACACCCACCTGTTTTCTATCATTAAGAGATTAGTTTGCATTTTCTAGAATTTTATGTAGTCAATGGAATCATAAAGTACTTGTTGGATATCCCATACCTGAAATGCTTGGGACCAGAAGTTTTTCTGAATTTTGGAATATTTGCCTAGATTTTAAACTTTCAGATTAGGGATGCTCAACGTGTATCACACTGTTGTATCCGTGTTCCTTCACTTGTGATATGTATTTGTTTATTTATTGAGATTGGATCTCACTATGTTGTCCAGGTTGGTCTTGAATTCATAGGAGCCAGTGAACCTTCTACCTCAGTCTCAGTTCTAGTCTCTCCACATCCTTGTCAACACTTGGTGTTTTGACCTATGAACTTTAGCCATTCTGGTAAGGGTGCCATTGCTGATGGGTGTAGGTGTGTCAGCCAGCAAGGTGGGATGGGGGCCTTGCCTGTAGCACCAGTGCCGTGGCTTTGTGATGGCCACTGGAACGGGTGTGAGTAGTGTTTCCACTTACATTTTTTTCTAGGGTATTTCATTTTATGTGCATGTGTTTTCTTCATTCCTTAAAAAATTATTTTTGAGACAAGGGTCTTATGTAGCCCAGGCAAGTCCCAAACTCGTGGGCTGAATTGATCCTCCCACCTTCGCCTCCCAAGAAGCTGGAACTATAGGCACACACCCCATATCTGGTTTTGTTTTTTAGTTTTGAGGAATAATTTGCATATAATAAAATTCAGCCTTTAAATTAACATACAGGCTGGGCGCAGTGGTGCATGCTCATGATCCTAGTGGCTCAGGAGGCTGAGGTGGGAGGATCTTGAGTTCAAAGCCAGCCTCAGCAACTTAGCAAGACCCTAACCAACTTAATGAGACCCTGTCTCTAAATATAATATACAAAGGGCTGGGGATGTAGCTCATGGTTAAATGCCCCTGGATTCAATCCCTGGTACTACTACTACTACTACTACTGATAATAATAATAAACAGTTTAATGGTTGTTTTTAGTAGTATGATCTGGAGAGCAGTTTTCTTTGCCTTTTTTGATCGATTGTTCTTTTATCAGCATGATTGGTTTAAAAACCACTAGCAGAAATATAGAAGTTTCATGAGAAAAATGAAGGTGGAGGATGGAGGTAAGTAAGGAGCAGTTCCATGAGGTTAGACAAACCCACCACAATGAAGATAGAGAATATCTTCCACCCAAAAATACTCTCCTGCCCCCTGTAGCTGTGCCTCCTTCCCCCTACTCCCTGGAGACTGCTGGTCTGTTTCCTCACCCTTTGGGTTTGTCATTCGTGACTGATTCACATTTTCCCAATAACTGGTGTGGTAGACATCTTTTTGTGCTCTCATTGACCATTCATTTACCTATCTTCTTTTTCTTTTTCTTTTTTTTTTTTTTTTTTTTTGGTGCTGGGGATTGAACCCAGGGCCTTGTGCATGCGAGGCAAGCACTCTACCAACTGAGCTATCTCCCCAGCCCTACCTGTCTTCTTTTGTGTTAGATCTGTTCAAATTTTTTCCCTATTAAAAAAGTTGGATTGTCTTCTGTTATATTTAAATTTTAGAAAATGATTATATTCTGGTTAGCCCAATTCCTTTGAGGTATATATATTGCAAACATTTTCTTCCATTCTGCAATTTGCCTTTTCATCTTCTTAACCATGTCTTTCAAAGAGCAAACATTTAAAGTTTTCTTTAAGTCCAGTTTATTGAACTTTTATGGATTTCGTGTGCACACGTGTGTGTGTGTGTGTGTGTGTGTGTGTGTGTGTGTGTGTGTCTTATCTAAGAAATCTCTGCTCTCTTTGAGAAGCTTTATAGTTGTAGCTTTTACGTGTCTGTCTATGGTGCCTTTCTAATTTTTGTGCTTGGAGTGAGGTAAGGTTGATATGCAGCATTACCATGTGTGGATATACATTTATCCTAGCACCATTTGCCTGGCATAATGGGCCATCATTTTAGATAGTTTGCTTTACTAAAAATAGAGGTTATTATTTTTGTTTATCACACCTTTCCAAAGTAATAAGAATTCAACTGTGGGCATTGTGATTCCAGATCCACTTTGATCCAAAATTTTGCATAAGAACTGTGTGTGTGTCAGGGACAAGAGACATTCATTCTTTCAGCCCAAAGTCTTAAATACTGATGATGTTTCTGTTTCTGTTTCCATCTTCTGCATTTATTAGAAGCTGGCAAGGATTCCTGCCAGTGGGCTTGGTGTGAATGTGACCAACCAGGACGGCTCTTCCCCACTGCATGTTGCTGCCCTGCATGGTCGAGTGGACCTCATCCCGCTCCTGTTGAAACATGGCGCCAATGCAGGTGCCAGAAACGCAAACCAAGCCATTCCCCTCCACCTGGCCTGCCAAAAGGGTCACTTTCAGGTATGGACTCTGTCTCTTGGGCAGTATAGCAGGTCCTTTCTTTGGAAATTTAGACTTTTTTGGGGGAAATGGGCAGAGGGGCAAGGGCTTGGGGTCCAGCCCAGAGGACAGGTGCATGTCCTTACTCCCTAGATTCTGTGGTGCACAGGGCAGGAGCACTCAGCAACAGAGCACAGAACTCTCATGCTCCTGGGAGTGGAGCCAGCCTTCTGCCCGTTGCCATTCACATCTGGGTGACCCAGAGCTGTCATTCTGATTCTGATCCCAGCAAGCATTGTCTCCTATACTTGGGTCATGATCATCTCTCCACCTTTAGGTCTGTGCCAAACAATTTAGTACTTTATGAAATATGGTCATGGCCCTATAGAAGGGATCCAAGAGAGAATTTTGGAATAGTTCATGTTCTTAAAGTATGATTTTTCTTATAGAGATTATTTTTGTATATATTTTTTTCATTTTCCTTTATCAGTTCTTCTGTCAACCTTTTAAAGACAAGGACCATGTCTCAGGTCTTCATCTCTCTCCTAAACACTCAGCAGTGTACTTTCAGCATGAGCTTCCTAATCTGTAAAATCTGAGTCATAATTCCACCTCTCCATAGAGTAGATGTAAAGATTAAACCAAAACATTAGTGGAAAGTGCATTTCCTGGCCCAGAGCAGACCCTCAGCAGATGGTAATTCCTTCCCCTTCATCTGGTCTGCTTTCCCTGTGGTCAGACATGTGTCTCAAGAGCCTTCTCAGTAAGCAGAGAGAAATCAGAGTTTCAAGTGAGAGGATTTCTTTTTGCACGTTTTAACTGAGTTGAATTTTTTTCTTCTTTGAGCTAGGTGGTAAAGTATCTATTAGATTCTAATGTAAAACCCAACAAAAAGGATATAAGTGGAAACACACCCCTCATTTATGCCTGTTCCGGTGGCCATCATGAAGTTGCAGCACTGTTGCTACAGGTAAGGCCCCTCCCAGCTACAGCAGGCCTTTTCCCCTATTCCCTGAGCTGGCCCACCCATTAGTCATAGGCCTCTGGGAGAGGAGCTCTGCACTACATTTCCACAGTGGTTCTGGGATGGGAAGGGGCTGGTGTTGTATGAAGGATGCAGTGTTTAGGACCTGGGTTCTGCTTTTGCTGAAGGTTTGGGCCTGACCTCATGTACCATGGGGGAGTTGAACGGAGCCCAGCGGTCTTCTGGGTCATGGAAAATCCACCTGTTATGGGGCACAACTAAGAACAGACCAGTCACCACTGAGAAGTCCAAATTTGAGAGTCTCTATTTAGTTGGCTGGCTGACTATTTCACATAATGCCCCCAAAATGGATACTAGAACAATCATGACCATAGGATTGCAGGGGTTCTTTTACCAAAAATCACATCAGTCATACGTGTCTGTTGCTATGATTTGAAATTACAAGCTAACATCATGAGATCATCAGCAGAGGGGGAAGTGGGTCAAAATGACCCTTACCTAGGTACAAACTAAAGAATGGTTACTAACATCCACACAATCACTGTTAACATCAGTGTTTACATGCTGCATTGTTTAGGGGAAATAGGAATCAAAAAAGAACAATTTTTCATTATGCAAGAATTGCCATTTTGTCATTTTGTATTGCCAAACAAGTCATGCTAAGCAACTGTTGATGGGTTCAGAGGCGGGGCGTTCCCATGGGAGAAGCACTTCCTACATAATAGTCATTGGCCATGTAACCTGGCCTATAACATTTCCATGGAGTCAAATATGTCAACCTGTCACACCACCTTGTTCATAATCCTACTGTTCACTTCAGTGGACTTTTAAAAAATGAGTGTAGTTTTAGATCAGTTTTGTATTCTCTTTAATTAATGTAGAAAAATTGATTAAACCAGGTACAATGACACATCCCGGTGGCTTGGGAGGCTGAGGCAGGAGGATTAAAAATTCAAAGCCAGCCTCAGCAACTTAGTGAGGCCCTAAGCAACTTAGTGAGACCCTGTCTTAAAATAAAACATAAAAAGAGCTGGGAATGTGGCTCAGTGGTTAAGCATCCCTGGGTTCAATCCCTGGTACAAAAAAAAAAAAAAAAAAAAAAAAAA
Source organism: Sciurus vulgaris (assembly GCF_902686455.1). NCBI lineage: Eukaryota > Metazoa > Chordata > Mammalia > Rodentia > Sciuridae > Sciurus > Sciurus vulgaris. The sequence continues at coordinate 41,563,037 of NC_136478.1, read as the reverse complement.
ACCCATAAACAGCCAACAACAACATGATTTTTAATGGCCAAGTAAGTATGGATTTACCAGAGTTTTTTTTAAATGTTACCTGTTTGTTTAATCTGTTTTTTTTTTCCTGCTGTAGCAATAAATGCTGCCATGAATACCTTTATCTTTAAGTCTTTTCTTAGTGTTACTTTACCCTCAACATTTTAAGAAAAATTTCAGACATAGGAGTTGAAAGACTTACAGTGAATACCCACATGCCTACCCAGAAGATTCTGCCTTGAAGTTTTAGCATTCCTTATATTGTGCTGTTTCTCCTCCTAGCACGGGGCTTCCATTAATGCTTCTAACAATAAGGGCAACACAGCCCTGCATGAGGCTGTGATAGAGAAGCATGTCTTTGTGGTGGAGCTGCTTCTGCTTCACGGAGCATCCGTTCACATCTTGAACAAGAGGCAGTGCACGGCCATAGACTGTGCTGAGCAGGTGAGTGTAGAGAGCATTAGAGCCCAGGCTCCTGCACAGCCCTCTGTGGATTCTCCCAGATCTGAGGTAGCAATAGCCAGATCCTTGCGTCCCAGTCCAAGTCTACCGATGTGGCTGAATACCTGGTTCTTGCCACCTGGACAGAGATGGCAGGCTCAGGGAGCTAGGAATCATTCTTTCAGGGTTAGTTTTCAAAGGCCTGTGTGGATGTACTCCAGTTGGCACCTGGTCTGGCATACTTACAGGTGATCAAGCATCAGAGGAAGTAGCAAGTTTTGGCACCATTCTGCTTTCACCATCCTTGCAGCATGATTGAGAAATCTTGTTTTGTTTGTGGATTTAAAACTACTTGAGTTCTTAACCAGGCTGGTGGTGCATGCCTGTAATCCCCACTACTCAGGAGGCAGGAGGATGCCAGTCTGGGCAACTTAGCGAGACCCTGTCTCAAAATACATATATACATATGTGAAAGGGCTGAGTGGATGTAGCTCAGTGGCAGAGCACTTGCCTAGCACATGCAAGGCCCTTGGTTCCATCCCCAGTACTACAGAACAAAACTAAACCTACGAAGGGAGTGGCCGTGATCAGGTTATCACCCTTTCCAGTTGCTGTGGGTCCTTGTCATGGAGATTGGTAAGGAAAAGTCCTTTTCCCCTGGGAGAAGGGAGCGCTTTCCGGCTCGTCTTTATGGTGAATCTTTATCTGATTTTCTAGTCACAATGGGAATAGATAGCTATTAGGCTATTAGATGACCTAGCTGAGATGTTAAAGTCACCAAAATCCAACCCAATCATAGGCTTATTATATTAATTTGGGTTTTCGGCGACTTTCTTTTAACCCGATATTGTCTTCATCTGGAGATTAAATGTGGTTTAAGGAGATGTGTGTGGCTGGCAAGGGGTGGGCCTGTGGGGAATAATCTTAGGTGTCAGCTGACTGGTTGAGGGATGCCTGGCTTGCTGGTGGAGCAGTGTTTCTGAGTGTGTCTGAGCATGATAGTGCCTAAAGCTACTGAAGTATTTTAACTTCAGTACTTTGTCTAAGGACAATGATAATGATAGTTTTATTGAGTACTTATTGCATAGTGGCCCCTTGGTAACCTCCCTCAGACTATACAATAATAGAGCCTATTATTGCCACCCAGTTGCATAGAGTGGTTAAACTCCCAGCCCAGAGTAACTAGTGGAGGGCAGAGTTGGGTTCCAGATGCAGGCTCTTCTTTCTTTCTTTTTTTTTTTCCCTTTTCTTTTTCTTCTGTGGTGTTGGGTGGGTGTTCTACTGCTGAACTGACCCCAGTCTGCAGGGCTGCTTTTACACTAGGCTTTATGGCCTCAGAGTTTTGTTTGTAGTTGTTTTTCAGGTTTCTTTTGGTACAGTCACAGCAGTACTAACAGGTCAAAAACAAGTAATAATCTGCTAATGAAGATTTTAAAAAGTTCCTGTTACCTTTCCCTTGAAATTGTAGAATTCAAAAATAATGGAGTTACTTCAAGTCGTACCAAGTTGTGTTGCCTCATTAGATGATGTTGCTGAAATAGGCCACAAGGAGTATGTGACCGTTAAGATCAGGAAAAAATGTAAGTGCTTGCCTTCTTTCTGTAGTTCTCAACTTAGGCTTATTTGCAAATTCATGGGTATTTGATGGTTTTCCTTTAATTGTAAATGTAAAATGTCATTATAGTTATGACTGGGAGGGATACAGGAATCATAGAAATGTATGTTTCATTTGAATTTCTCTAAGTTTTTGGTTTTTTTTTTTTTTTAAAGACTATTTTTCTGGTTGATTATTTTTCCTGAGGAAATCAGACAGACATTCCCAGCATTATGTGAAGGTTTAGGCCTCCACTTACCCACTGGAGAGCCCGATCTCTGGTAGATTCCATCATGCCTCATGTTCCAAAGCCAGTGTTCTCTGGTGCATTTCTTAGACTTCCAGGATGATGCATCTTTCTGTGTCCCCCCCCCGCCCAGTGCTGGGGCTGAAGCCCCAGGACCGCTCTACCACTGAACTACATCCCTGCCCCCTGCTTTAAAAAAAGTGCAGAGGGTGATAAAGGTAATTAGAGTAGCAGTTACCAAAGAGCTGTGGAACTGTTTTCTCCTTTTTTAAAAGTTTAAAGGGGTCCTTGTTTTATTATCTTTAAAAAGTCCAATGTATTTGCAGTTCAGTAATGTGAATAACCCCACTTACATATTTGGATAATTCTGAGGCTGCCTCAGCATAATTGGTTGTAGCTGGGAAATTTTAGGGTATGAAGGATTTATCCTTGTCTTCCGGAGGTTCCCATAGTAAATAGTAAATAGGTTCCCATAGTAAATAGTAAATAGGCATCTGCTACTATATTTAAGCAAAATTAGCACTTAATGTTCTAAATTTTGTTAAACTAAGAAATTGGAAAGTTTGAGTCTGTGCTGCAAGTTTAATATAACTATTTTTGAAGTTTTCAGTTGTTTATTCTTTTATCTACAGGGAACTCCAAAATGTACGATCTACCAGATGAACCTTTTACAAGACAGTTTTACTTTGTTCACTCAGTTGGTCAGTTTGGGTGAGTATAAAAATCAAGTTGATTAATGTACTTAGAACAGAAGGAACATATGAAGGGCTTTAATTACCTGTGGACAAATCGTCAGTAGTAATGTCATGCAATGCTGCCATCTTATGGCCAGAATGTTTCACACCACTATTCCAAATATTTATTTTATATTTTGGGTTTCAGGGGAAGGACTTCTAGGGAGATTATGGCAAGAGATAGAAGTGTCCCTAATTTTACCGAAGGTTCTTTGCATGAGGTGAGTTATTAAACACTGGCTTATAATCATACTGTTTAAAGCCTTTTTCAAAAGTAATTCATGGGAAACACATTTCTCCATGATAACCATCTTCATTTCATGGTTGTCTTCACTGTAAGAGTACACGACAATTAAAACTGCAATATTTTAGTGGGACAGTCAAGAGTATGGACTTAATTGATACATTTTTAAAGTGGACTTCTTATAATAACTTTATCTTATTTCGTTTTGTATGTGGTGCTGAGGATAGAACCCAGTGCTTCACGTGTGCTAGGAAAGCCCTCCACAACTGAGCCACAGTCTTAGCCCCTCACTGATGTATTTCTGAGCAGAGAAAGGAGAGAGGGAAAAGTAGAAAGTAGTAGTAAGCATGGGAAGCTGTAGTTTCAGTGTGTACAGTAGGCTGGTCTAAGTGCAGTGGTGTTTACAACTAATTGATGTGTACAGTAGTTCTCTCCCACTGTGCCATTTAAAAAATTTACTTATTATAAAATGAAGCCTGCTTTACAATCTGTGCTATTATTTTTTTTTCCTAAGGCATAGACAGATGTTTATTTAGGAAAGTAGATACACATTTGAGTGAGACAGAGGGGTAATCCCAAGAGAGGAGTGATAAAGCAAGGAATACACTCAAGGAAGATGCAGACTATCTCCTGAGAGAGAGACAGCCCAGTCTATGCTATTATAAAGTGATTTTTCTCAGAAATATGACTTTCCTTATTGTTGGGTGAAAATTGATATATAGTTTTGTTGGAGCAAATATGTAAGTTTTAAACCATTGTTTTAGATCATTAAAGTGATTTCTTTTTTTAAAAATTTTTTTAGTTGTAAATGGGCGTGATACTTTTATTTTTATGTGGTGCTGAGGTTTGAACCCAGTACCTCACACATACTAGGTATGCTCTACCATTGAGCCACACCCCAGCCCAAGAACATTAAAGTGATTTCTATTAACATGACTAATTTTTATTTCACATTTACTCTTCTGTAGCTTTGCTAATAGATTTGCTCCTTGGTGGGGAAACTGAAATCTGCCTGAGTTTGATCAAGTGCTAGCTTTTCCCTTTCTAGCTGTGGGACTTAGTCAGATGGCTTAACTGCTAGTCCTGTTTCCTCAGCTGTGGGGTGAATATTGCAATATATATACTTAGATTATAAAGTGTGAATGTGTAAAGCAGTTTCTCTGGGTGCTTTATATATTTACACTACACAGGTAGTGAGCATGTGTCACACTGTCACCACAGGGATGTTAGAATTTAAATTATGCTTGAGGAATACTGAGCACATTGTCTGACATAATAGCCCACAGGGGTAGCTGCTGCTGACACAGTGGTTTATATTACAGTGCAGACATAAACTGAATTGTACATTTTCTTTAGCCCGAGAGGCAAGGAACCACACGGAAACAGAATAACCTGCCAGACCAGAGCAGATCTCAGACTGCTAATGAAGGAAAGAATGCCTGGCCTGGGGAGAAGCCTAGACAGAAGCAAACTGCTCCTGGAAACAGGAGAATGCTCCGCAGGCACACAGTTGAAGACGCAGTTGTGCCCAAGGGCCCAGAGACTGCTGACAACCTATCTATGCCCCACGGGGCTGGTATTTCCCAGTCTTAACAGTAATAAGTCATTGTTAAGTTTGCTGCCAAGAAGTGAATATGCAATAAGATGTTGCTGAGCATGAATACAGCTTAGAACTAAGTATACTTTCAAACAACTGGCCGGAGAGACTCTTCAGCAGAAAGTCCCTGAAAGCTTTTCTGTGGCTGAGGGAATAAATGCAACAAAAAACTTACCATCATCTGCTCTTCAAAGCTAATGAATACACTTGCAAGAGAGTGGACAAAAATCCCAGTAGGGTCCAGCACCTTAATTGGGGTGCATGTTTCTAAGGATTTCTTGGTTATAGGGAGAGGTTTCACCGTCAGATGCTGATCTCCTTCCATGGATGGAAAGGTGCTAAACCTTTGTGATGTGTATTAGCATAAGCTAAAATGTTCCTCCCCGCTCTGGGATAAGCTAAAGAGAAGCAATTTAGGTTTCACAGTAAGTACTGTGGAGGCCAGGCAGAAATGTCATATTGGAATGAAGAAACAGACCATGCAAAATGTCCCTTTTCAAAGCAACACTTGAACCAAAAGATGCCTAAATGCCATTTTGATGTTCATCTTAGTAAAAAGGACATATTAGACCTGTTCTGCACTATATGGAAAAAGTTGGATATAATTTTTCTTCCAAAAAAGTACAGATATTTGGTCACTGCACATGTATACCTGTAGCAGTGTTTCTAGAAACATCCCTTTCCGTTAAGAACCTCCCTTAACTGTCACACCTGATGGATGGTTACTAGAAAGTAGATTTGGCACATCTTTTCTTAGTCTTTTGATTCAGATTCAAAACTTACAGCACAAACCAGGTCAAAGTTATTTTAAGTTAGAATTTATTGCTTTTTATAAATTTCTATAGATTATACTGTTATTTTTTTATGTTATTGGTCTACAGCTTGTAAACATGGGTTTGTCCTGAGTACATTTTCAAATAACTTTGTAATAGGGAAATGGTTTTGTGCATGTTCTTGGAAATTCTTGTGTGTATAGAAGGGAGGGGTTATTTTTCTACAAAGTAATTTATAATTTCTAATTTTCTAATGTGCCTTGGATACGTGCCAAATGATGGAAGAGAAACAGTAAACTTTATGATTCTTGAATGTGTCATGGTATTTTTTTCCCCCCAATACTGGGGATTGAACCCAGGACCTCATGCATGCTTAGGCAAGCATTGTACCGAGCCATATCCCCAGCCCCATGTTATGCTTTTTTAATGTTTTGTGATGGAGATTTGTTTCTGAGCCCCTCTACAATAAACATATGCTTTGTATGTGGAGATACAGTCCCCCTTGGATGGATGAGTATTTTGTCAGTTACAGACATGACTGAAACACTTAACCACTCCGAGCAGATCATTATCCACCCACCTGAACAGGGCTGACTTAATGCTGCAGATGCAGTGCTGAGGGACCACAAGGATGTTTTCTTTTAAAATCAAAATAATAAATACAATACAGCTTCCTAGAACAACATAAAATGAACACTGTTGCTTTACCAATTTCTTTGTTCTATTTTTCCTCTTTTCCCTCTTTTAACCAAAAGAACATTAACTTAAATTGCTTTAGTTGTCATACTATTTAAAAAATTATGTCATATAATTTATTGGCATAGGCATTCTCAAGATGTATATGTGCTAGTACCTAATTTTTTGAATGGTGCACTATAATTTTGAAAATACTTCAATGTATAATCATTTTTTAAAGAAATAGTGAATTTACTCAAATGAAGTTTACAAAATACAGAAATGAAAAATATTAGACATCTATATACAATAAAAGTGAATATAAATTAGCCAATTCCATGGACATTTCCAGTTAAACATTCATACAAATACATATTCATCTTTATAGCATAACACACACATACATAATATGGACATGACAAAAAATCAGAGCTTCTAACAACATTCTCAAGTTTTAAAAATAGTATTGGGGGCTGGGGTTGTGGTTCAGTGGTGGAGCAACTGCCTAGCATGTGTGAGGCACTGGGTTTGATTCTCAGACCCCATATAAATAAATGAATAAAATAATGTCCACCAACAACTAAAAATATGTATAAAAATAAAAAAAAATAGTATGAAAAATGTCTCAACAACATCCTACATGAATGTAAACCCTTGATTTAATTTCATGGTTTATCATGCCAGAATGAGCCAAGGTTGGTTTTAAATTAAAAAAAATTTTTTTGGTATTGGGTATTAAACCCAGGAGTACTTAACCACTGAACTATATCTCTAGTTCTTTTTATATTTGAGATGTGGTCTCCCTAAGTTGCTGAGGCTAGCCTTTAACTTGTGATCCTTGTGCCTCAACCTCTCAAGTGGCTGGGATAGCAGGCATGTACCACTTTGCCTGGCAGGTTTTTTGTTTTTTTTAAATGGACAAGTTTATTCTAAAATGTATAGGACAGTGCTAAAAATCGTCACAATACCTTTAGAGAGGAGAATTTAATATAAAACTGGAATACATAAGAAAGTATGGTACTGGTTAAAGTATAAACAAATAATGGAATAAAGACATGTCCCAACAGAATAGAGAGTCCTGAAAGGGAACCACATATACATGGTCATTTCTACCTCTCCCAACATTTTAATATAAAAAATTTCAAACATGATGCAATGTTGAAGAAGCTGGCAGTGAATACACATATACTTAACCACCTGGATTTTACCATTTTAATTTTATGCTTATCATGTTTACATCTATTCATCCATCATATTTTTTCATAAATTAAGACATTACTAATTTCCCTCTAAATATTTCCTCATGAATACAAGAGAGTTCAATATATCTTTTCAGTTTTTCATTTCTGATGTGAAACTTACAGTGAAATGAACAATTCAAGCTAAAAGAAATACAGCCTAGCAGTTTTTTGATTTTTTTAAAACAGATATTGGTATCATAACACATTAGCTTATTAATAATTAAGGCATTTGTATACATTGTTATCTCAGTATGGACAATTTTAATACTTTTTACTATGTTTTAAACTTTGAAAATCTATTCAACATAAGAAATAGCTGCACACATTCATGTTTTTTTTAATAAAACAAAAAATTGATGATGCTTAGTCTTTGTGGTTCCTAGTAATAAATCCTGTCTTATTTTTTCAGACAGTATAAATTATATTCTCATGCAGGACTGCAGTAAGACCCAGTAGTTCTTAAACAATGGTACCAGACAACCACGGAAAGCCCAAATGCAGCCAAGGTAAACAATCTTTGTAGTGTACTTGATCTCATTGAAGTGGCTCCTTTTGGAAATTTTTCCACTTCAATGTGAAGTAGATTGTTAGGTTTTCATTAGTGGTTTCATTATGTGGCTTTTTTTTAATTAAAAATCATAAATTTACATAGGGCAATGTTGTTTGATTCATTGTTATTTTTTTCCCTTCCCCCCCTTTTCCCTCTATACAGTCCTTCCTTCCTCCATTCTTACCACCCTCCTTATCCCTAACCCTAAACCTAACGCTAACCCCTCCTACCCCCCATTATATGTCCTCATCTGCTTATCAGCGAGATCATTCGTCCTTTAGTTTTTTGAGATTGGCTTATCTCACTTAGCATGATATTCTCCAATTTCATCCTTTTGCCTGCAAATGCCATAATTTTATCATTCTTCATGGCGGAGTAATATCCCATTGTATATATATGCTACAGTTTCTTTATCCATTCATCAACTGAAGGGCATCTAGGTTGGTTCCACAATCTGGCTATGGTGAATTGAGCAGCTATGAACATTGATGTGGCTGTATTTCTGTAGTATGCTGATTTTAAGTCCTTTGGGTATAGGCCAAGGAGTGGAATAGCTGGGTCAAATGGTGGTTCCATTCCAAGCTTTCTGAGGAATCTCCATACTGCTTTCCAGAGTGGCTGCACTAATTTGCAACCCCACCAGCAATGTATGAGTGTACCTTTTTCCCCACATCCTCACCAACACCTATTGTTGCACCAAGAATACAAATAATCCAATCAACAAATGGGTAAGGAAATGGACACTTCACAGAAGATGTACAAGCAATCAACAGATATATGAAAAAATGTTCAACAACCTAGTAATAAGAGAAATGCAAATCAAAACTACCCTAAGATTTCATCTCACCCCAATTAGAATGGCGATTATCAAGAACACAAGCAACAATAGGTGTTGGTGAGGATGTGGGGAAAAAGGTACACTCATACATTATGTGGCTTTTTAAAAGAAAAAAGTGGTTTTAATTTCTTTCACAGTTCACAGTTGTCAGAAGAGACCCATTTATTTAAAATTTTTTTTTTTAGTTGTAGATGGACACAATACCATTTATTTTATTTTATATTTTATTTTATTTTATTATTTTATTTTATGTGGTGCTGAGGATCAAACCCAGGGCCTCACACTTGCTAGGCAAGCAGTCCACCACTGAGCCACCACTCCAGCCAAGACATATTTTTGAAAATCATATAGTCCAGGATGTTTTGAATAATCAAATGCTCTTTAGTAGACAAAATCTCTCAATGCAACTATAAAAAAGTAAGCATCTACAGCCTTAGCTATATATGCTGGAACCAAAGTAAGATGCTTTTCTTGTTCCCACAAATATCTGCAATTTCCATTACTTATAATTTGTTTTGAATGATAGTTCTAACCACCTTTTTATTACAGTTTGAAGTCAGTTTAAACCAACTATCATGTATCCTTCAAATTTGCTTTTAAGTAATGACTTTACAAAAGGTAACAAGTCTAGGCAGCAGCCAAGTGAGATCTATCGTTTTTCTTCCTGTAAACTATTAGTGAGTAATAACTAATAATAATTAGGCAGATAATCTACCACCACTCCAAGATCTTCTATCCTCACCAAATAAGTCACAAGTTCATTTATACTTCTTTCTCCAGAAAGTTCAAGATATATTCAGTCTCAAAGTCCTGTTGAACAAAATATGGGCCATTGTTTTGTGATCCTGAGAAACCTCAGAAAAAACCCACTGTATTTAGATGATGGGTTTTCTGTGAAGAACCACAATCACTGGAGTTAGCCGAGTATGTTCAACTATCATATGTGTCATTTTTCAGGCAGGTGGCCAGCATAAGCCAGTTCACTTTCCTTATTTGCCATATCAGCCCCCACTTATAGGGGGCTGTTTTTTTCTGTAACAAGGATTTGGAAGAAGATGTCGAACTTTTTTTCTGTGATAGATCACCTTTTCAAATTTATCTGGGCTTTTCACAGCTTATATAAGCAGCCAAATCTGGAGATTTCTTAACCTCTTTCATGTTCTTATTAGTGAAATTACAGATCATTTTTCTAGGAAGATCAATGGAATGATCCTCAATATTATTACAAACATTCCGTTTTTTAACATTGTGGGTTTCAGATGCCATAATCTTTTCAATTTGGGTGCCTCACCTCAGTGCCTGCACTGGCAACCGGAAGCTGGACAGCCTAGGCAGGGCCCCACTCAGGGCATCTCCTGATGTGTAACTATTTAATTCTAAATGTCTCACTAAAAAGAATCGGCAAGCCAGGAAACAGGTTCAGAGTTAAATAATGGTCTGATTTGCTTGAGATCTGAGTCAAGGTAAAGTTAGCAGTGGCATCTGAATTGGCTGTTTCAAGCTTGGTGTGCCCTTCATCTGGAGAAAGTCCTGAATGAGATGTTGGTCTTTGGGAAGTTTCCTTTTGAGCTGTTGTAATTAATAGTGGGAGCCATCTCAATTGACTACTTCATTACACTTGTTTTTTGTTTCTCAGTTTGAAAGAAAAACTAGATTTTACAGTCCATACGTAATGCCTGAATTTCTATTTCTGTGTAAGTCTTGAGTACAAAGGATTGCCAGCTCACTGACTTAACCACTCCTTACTTCCTAGACAGCATTCTCCACCCTTTATGCCTTCAGGAACTTCTATCCTTGTACATACAACCACTTTCCATTCTCAAGTTTCTCTGAAAGGCACAACATTCACATCATAATTGGAATTAGGGACATCGGTTATTCCGCATGAGAAAACATAACAAAACTTGCTGAGAATTGTCAAACGTGCTTCTAGCATTATTATGTCAATGAGGTCTAAAGCGGAATTTTTTCACAAAATCCCTGAACAGATTTTCACAATTCTATTTCTTAAAAAAACAAAAATATTAATTTTCTAAATGGTCATAACTCATTCATTTATTCAGGAAATAAAATTATAGACACTTATTCCAACACTGACTTTTTGTGGTGCTGGGGATCAAACTCAGGGCTTCCAGCATGCTCTTGTGCCACTGACATACCACCAGCCCCTGTGACTTTCTTCAATTATGATGGTTGCAAATTTCAAATATTATAAAATCTCAAACACAGTTAACATGAGCAATATGCTGTGTAAGGCAGACTGGGACCATAAACCACAATTCCTATCACTTTTCTGCTACCAATCCTGTTCATCCCGTTAAGTGTTGTGAATTCAATCTGGGGCTCAGGCTCATGGAATTAAGACACCAAAGGTTACACCAAACAGCTTAGTTATAAAGTTTATGATCTAAATGTATGGGTGAAAGTTTTCATAACCTATTGCAAGTAAAGCTCAATGATATGACATTTGCCTTAATGTCACCCGCAGCTTTATTAGTGAAAAACTCACATTTTTATCAAAATGTAACTGCTCAACTCAAACTAGACTTTAATCATTAGAAGGCATTTGTTTTACAAATATGTTTACGGTTGAAGTATTATTACCTAGTTATTGTGGTTGAGTTTAATCAATGGAAGTATCACTCCAGCTGTTTTGGATGGGAGTGATACTGTTAATTTAATCTCAAGGCCTCTGAAAAGCAGATTACAAAAGAAATCAAAGCCAGAGATTTTCTTACGTTAAATGGAAGTACTAGCTACAGAAATATTAGTTGTGCTAAGATATTAAAGCTGTCCATGGGTTTCATTTCCCAGTGTTACTGGCTGCTATGATGTTGTTTTCTTCTTCTTGAAGCATGCTGCAGCAACTTCTATTTCTGCTTATTCATGCTGCCAAGCATTTAAATGCTTTTGGTAGGAAGGGAAAAACATTCAAAGTGCAGTTCTTCAGGTCACCTGGCTGATACTAAAATGACTTACCACAAATTGCTTTATTTTGAATAACAAGTTTATTTTTTTAAAGGCATATAGACAATAAACAAAGTAAACATTTAAACGGATCTTAACCTCTGTACTAGAGTTGTTCCATTAAGGTCCAGTCTCTAAACATTTCTAGTTCAGTAATCGTCATCTTCATCAGAGTCCATTACTTTCCTTCTGTTGAACTAGGGGGAAAATTAAATGAATGTCATAACATTTAATAAAGCATGACAGATTTTCTGAGAAGAAAAATTTCTACTCTTTCAGGCCTCTTTGTGTGTCTTTATTTTTTCGTGGTGTTGGAGCTAGAAACCAGAGTCTCATGCACAACAGGCAAGTGAGTCTTGTGCACATGTCTTTAAAATGACTTCATGAGCAAAGAGAGGAGCAGCTGGGGGACAAGAACCTTAAACATTAGAACCTTCTCAATAAACTCAATCTTTCTTCCAAAATGTCCATGTGCTACAAAACTATCTATATACTGAAAGATGTTTTGATATGGCAGCTGTGTGTGAACATTTAAAATACCAACTTTTTCATTTGCAGAAACTTACTTTAACTGTTGTTTTCTTTTCTGTTTGTTGGCTTACTTTTTCAAGAATTTCTATTAAGCCTTGTTCTGATACCTAGGATAATCAGAAAAGAAAAAAGAAGAAGAAAAAAAAAAAAAAACAGGAAAGAGGAAAGGAGTGGTGTTAGGAGGTTGCAACTACTGGTTTAAGTTCCAACTAAATTGGTCTTACTATCTCATGTGGGGAAAGGAGACAATATCCACCAAACAGCTCCTCAGAAAAGTTCAAAACAAACATAGTTAAGAACATCTCTATCATCACCAGTAGACAATGACAAACACACCACTGTGTTAAGTGTTAGGGGGGACATTCTACCTCTGCCCATGAGATGCTTAAATGCCACCTTGGGGGAAAAGTCACCCTCAAAAATACCAACAGGTTGTCCTTCCCACATGCAGCAGTTCTTAGGGTAAAGGGATCAGGGAGTGGCAGGAAGAGCTTGTGTGGCTCTTGAAGGCAGTCTAGGCTTGCCAGACTATACCCCTTTCTCATGGCCCTTCAGCAACACAAATAATAAACGAAGGATTAAAATCCCTCCTTGTTTGGGTGGTGGGTGTCCAACTTCTACCTAAATTGGTAGCATTTTAGTTGGTATCATTGACAAGTCTTGTTTCCAGTGCAGGAATAATTTAAGCTAGTTGACCCTAATTCATTGGGTCACACAGACACCAGTAAGGTTCCACAGCAATGTCTGGAGAGGGCAGAACATTTGAAGGAAGGCAATTATCTTTTAAAAATTGATGGTAGGTTTGACTATTTACTCCTTTAAAAATTTCTTCACAGAAAAAACAACAACAAAACCCCATGAATTTTAAAACTAGATGAACAGTAAGTTGACCTGAAGAAGCCATTTATTTTTCAATAAAGCAGGTAATAGTGGGTAAAGTTCCCTCAAGGTAGGCCCAGCTCACCTTCCCACTGAGTTGTCCATATCTTGCCATTTGTATAAGGTAATTTTCTACTGCTTTAGTTTTTTCGGGCTTTACAAGTGCTAAGTTACTTACTGAAAAGAAAAAAAAAACATACAAAAAGACATCAAAACTAACTGTACTGAGTACAGTTATTTATATTATTCCTTAAAACTATGCATTGATGTTTTCAAAGCATTTCAGAAACTTCTTTATGTCTCCACATCAAGAGAAGTAGGTAGGGCACACAATGGTTATGCCTCTTAAAGCCAGAGTTCATCCATGTCAATCTAAGTGGTATAGCCAAGATTAAATCTGGGTTCTCAGATTTTAAGCCCCATGCTGTCTTGTTTCTTAAAATGACTACCTTCTGAAAAGTAATTTATTACTATGCACATAAAATGTGGTGATCATCTACAGCTGCTCCTGAACTCAAATTGGGCTTACAGTTATGATACAAAAGCTACAGAAGATAGTACATTCTGAGATTGGCTCATTTTTATTATTTTTCTTTCTTTTTTTTTTTTTTTTTTTATTATGAAAAACTAAATATACAATAAAACCAAGGTTATCATCAATCCTTAAGTCCCCATCACCCACATGAACTATAGGCAACATTTTGTGACTGTTTCTATTTTGGAGTTGTTTTCTACCAATGTTATTGGAAAAACACTTAGAAAACATTTCCTTGGTAAGAAAAGTGAGCTGGCAATTTTAATGATTTGAGGAAATTTCTCTAGGTTTATAAAGTTCACACTTCTTACAAATAATTTGTTATCTCAAGTATTTTTAGGTAAAACATACATTTAATCTAGACAGCAATAACTGCATATGTATCTCCCCAATTCACTAACTCAAGCCAATTTTATGGAAATATCTTAAAGGAAATGGAAGATGCTTACACCTGGCCCGAGCTGACTGATCCAGAACTTGGGCCAAAATACTGTTTCTCATTTCTGCTTCCCTACAACAAAAACATAGGTCAAGCAAAATTAGAACTAAGCTGTCAGCATACCTACAGAACATACAAAAAAGTAACAAGATGTTTCTTAGGATAGACACCTGTAGTACACAGACTGTGCTGTGGTAGGTGTTTTTGCCTTCAAAGAGCCAGCTTTATGTTTTATGGCTGTAAACCTAACAGATTTTCAGGAAACTTGTAATATTTTCATAGAGGAGTTTCAGTTCAACCACCCTTACCAAAATTAACTACCTAGTGTGTGAGAGGTGCTAGAAATATCATGGGATTTCAGGCAATGAGAATCACCAAGTGATTAATCTGTGTAATTCTTTACTGAAGCTCTGACCCAGGGAGGGCATGTTAGAGACACAGGAACCATGGCCAAGCTAAAGCCAAATCCAGTTGTTCAGGGATCTCAGTTCTATTTTTTGAGTGAGTGGAGAAGGGTATTGAGATTATAACTGCACCTATTTTTGCTTCTTCCTTTATACCCAAATGGGAATTAGTTCATACTCATAAGGCAATGGTTTCAAACTTTAATGTAGCAAATTTACTTTTTTCCTCAAGTAAAGTCCTTCAGGGAACCTAATACACAAAACAAACAACAGTAGGTATACTCTGGTTGCATTAGAGAGCTGGGACTGGTTGTACCCACTATTTATTTCAGCTTAGAAGCTCTAGGGCTTAAGGAATAGTTTAAAGCTTACTTCCCCGGGGCCTTACAATTGCTGAGTACTTAAAATCTGCCATGAAGTACTAGTAGTATATTTCACTCGATCTAAAATGTCACCAATTGTAAGATGCACCATATTTTATGTATTTTTAAGAGTTAAAAAAAAAAAAAAAAGAAGGTACTCTAGATTAGGGATCTAATAAGAGACCCCCATTCAAAGCTGGGGCATCACAAAGCAACATCCTTTGTACGAGGCAAACAAGAAATAAGTCTGCCAAGAAACAGCAAGGTACTCTGCATGTATCTGACCTGGAGTGGGGGAAGGTTAAAAAAAAAAAAAAAGGTCATGAGAATTTGAGTGGCAAGCTTTAGTTTTACAGGGTTGCCATCTGACTTCACACTACCCGGTAGAAGAGAACCTCAAAAAATTTTAAAAGATCTCAGATTTCAAACGAACCCAAGAGACGGCAGAAGTAAAAGTAAATATTCTGTGAAAGAATCCAGGACAAGAAAAACTGATTATAATGCATTCCAAATTCAAATGTTAAATTGTAAGAAAATATACTTCTCAGAACCAACAAAATTTGAATAGTTTTACTTTCTTCACATCACTTGGTGTTTATCATCTGCCTTTTTTCTAAACCTTCTCTTTTTTGTCTATTTCTAAAAAGCCAATTCAGTCCTGACCCAAAGCAGGTGGTGAACAGGAGTTTAAAAGGAAGCATGAGAGTATGAGGGCGAAATGGGGAGTTGTTCAAACTTTCAGTTATGCGAGATGAAGAACTTCTAGAGTTGTTGTACAACAATGTGAATACAGTGATCACTACTGAATAGTACATTTAAAAATAGAACAGTTCCAACAGTAAATTTTGTTTTTTTTTTTTACCCCATCTGAAAAAGTAGGCAGTATAATGGCACACTCAGACATTCATTCGATAAGCTTGCCACTGAATATTGGCACTGGTGAGGTGCTCTGCCTTGCATTGGGATAAAAATGAGAACAGTAAAATGGGTAATATTTATTGAAGTGTTCAATGAAGTAGTTCTGTTATGCTTGTGTTAAGGCAGTCACAGTTTAGCAGAGAAACAGTAATTGCAATACAAGGTATTAAATGGGGCTCCATGCCTGTATATTTAATTAACGGACTAATAACAAAGATTCCTTGATGAAAAATCACTCTGCTAGGACAAAGTTTAAGGCTTACACACCCTTAATATTACTGGGGATGGGGGTGCATTTGGTGAAATCACCCCTCAACAAGTTCAGATATCCAGCCCATCATACCTGTGCTTTGCTTCTTGTTGTGCTGCATCGCCGGGATCCTGAAAAAATAATTTTTAATTGAGTGTGATTTCACAGAGGAACAACCAGGACCTGTGCTGCTTGCTTTCTGATACACAGTACGCTCCTGCAGGGGTGGGGACAGTTTATCTAATCATTAGAGCCTGGGCTCAGAGAAGTCAGTGAAATAGTTTCCATTTAACATTTTCATGAGCTTCTGAAGTCACAATCTCATGGAATGTTTGAGAAACAACCTCGGTTTCCCTGTATTACGTTTCATAAAACGTGCCTCCGATTTAGGGACACTGATGAAGCAAAGGGCGCTTCCTGGGAAACCAGCCCGCTCCACCCCTAGCCCGTTTCCTCCCCGCTTTACACCGCAGGCGTTCCTCGAGCCCTGGGTCTGAGACTCGAGTCTGCAGTCCGGCTCCGTGGGGGCTGGCGCTCGCCGGTCCCCGCGGTGGCCACCGCACCCGAAACTCGCGGGCCCTCGACGGAACGCGGGACTACTCGGGGTAGAACAACGGAGTTCTAGAAAAACTGGATTCTGTTCGGCTGGCACGGCAGTCGCGTCGGCCAGCTCCGAAAGCCGAGGCTGAGGGGAGGGGCGAGGGCTGGGATTTGGCCCGGAGACCCCCATCCAGGACAGACGCGCACGTGCTCGGCGCCCTCCCGGGACCCCGAGACTGAGAGAGGGCTGAGGCGGCCCCGGGGCGGACTACGAGGCCGCTGTGGCAGCGGCGGGGTGCGCGGCCCAAGGGGCCCGCCTCCGCCTCCGCCGGGGGCCCTGCCCTCCACCAGGGGCGAGGGCGGCGACCGCACGCTCACCCCGTGCTTCGCCTGCAGCTCGGCCAGCCTCTGCTTCCTCAGCGTCTCCAGCTCCTCGTCCGCCATGCTGCGGCCAGCGGGGGTCGAGCAGCCGCCGCGCTCTCGGGTCCTGACGGAGGGATCTCGTGCCCACTCGGAGGGATCTCCGCAGCCCCCTCGGCGCGATCACGACGCTCACCACTGCGCAGGCGTCCGCAGCGCCCAGGCATCACCAATTCAGCCCCGAGCAGTCAGGGCGCCCGAGAGAGGCCCGATCCCCCGATCGCAGGCGGCCGGGCTAGGGCGGTATGATGTGGGAGGGACCATAGGCAGAAACGCCCCGCGGAGCCTGGGGACCCAACCAGCCAGCCCGCATTCCGCCGCTGTGAATGCGTGGATGTCGGCTGAGAGGAAACTCGACTGCGACTTGGAAAAGATACGAATCTAGATCTCTGCTTTCAACAAGGATAATAATTATAGGTGGGATTTATTGGAGACCTGTAAAGTGCTGGGCTCATCGTATCGGCTTTTATAGACGAGGAACCAGGAGCTCAGAATGGCCAGGCGGAGGGGTGGAAATGTACGAGCACTGGATTGTGGCGATGGTTGCACAGTTGTTAAATGTGCTTAAAAAAAAAAAAAAAGTTAAATTGTACATTTAAAATGGGTTGGGGGGCACCGCATAAAAATAAAATAAAGCTATTGTGTCCATCTACAACTTAAAATAATAATAATAATAATAATAATAATAATAATAATAATAAAATGGGTTGGGGAGGAGGCAGTGGGAGGAAAAAGTGTAAGGTCCCAGAGCCATTGGACAAATTAAACTTGGAGGCTGAGAGTCAAGTTGGCGATGGGGCGGTCCGGGGCCCTGTCAACTCCCGGGCACACCGCCCTCTCTCTGCCTGCTCCTCCAACCGCAAAGGGGACTTCCTGGGAGGATGCTGGGGCTGGCCTCCGTGGCCCAGTGAACTCTGGCGATGTTCACGCTCGCGCTCCTGCCCTTGGAATGAGGACACGGGGAGCAGGGAGGATCTCCACTCCCTATCCTGAACTCAGGCAGGTAATCCGTGTTTGTGAGTTTAAATTGTAGCAAAATATACAGAACATAAAATGATTTACCATTTTCATCGTTATTTTAAAATTGCTTAAAAAAAAAAAAAAAACAAACCTCATTTTTATGTGGTCCTGATTAAACCCAGTGCCTCACACATGCTGGGCAAGCACTCTTGACACTGAGCCACAATCCCAGCCCCATTTTCATCGTTTTTAAGTGTACAGGTCAGTGGTATCAAATACGTTCACACTGTTGTGAACCACCACCTCTCTCTAGAACTTTGTACTCATCCCAGACTGAAACTCCACTAAATAATTATTCCCCCACCCCACCCCTGGACAAACACCTTTCTACTTTTGGACTCTGAATGCGCCTATTCATTCATACAGTACTGGTCCCGTGACTGGCTTATTTCACCCAGCGTGATGGCTTCAGGTTTCATCCGTGTTGCAGCATGTATCAGAGTTGCATTCCTTTTTAAGGCTGAATGTATTTATTTCATTATATGCATGCACTACATTTGGTTTATCTATTCATCCATCAGTGGACCCTGGTTTGCTTCCACCTTTTGGCAATTGTGAACAACGATGCTATGAACTTGGGTGTACAAGCCTCTTCCAGAGTTCCTTTTTTCAATTATTTCAGGTTAGTGATTCAGTGGTGCTGGCCTTTAGTCCTAGAGACTGGGAAAGCTGAAGCCAGGAGGATCTCAAGTTTGAGGCCAGCCTCAGCAATTTTATCAAGACCTTGTCTCAAATTTGAAAATCAAAAAGAATGGGGATGTAACTCAGTTGGAGAGTGCCCTGGGTTCAATCCCCGGTACCATAAAAAAGCAAAACAAAACAAAACTTATTTCTGGTGCATACATGGAAATTGAATTGCTGGATCTATGGTAAACCTGTATTCAGTATTTTGAGAAGTGGCCATGCCATTTTCCACAGGGGAAGCACCATTTTACCTTTTTTAAAAAAGTACTTTTAGGGCTGGGGGGATAGCTCAGTCGGTAGAGTGCTTGTGTTGGAAGCACAAGTGCCTGGGGTTCGATCCCCAGCACCACAAACAAAAAGAGAAAGAAAAATTTAGTTGTACATGGACATGATACCTTTAATTTATTTATCTTTTATGTGGTGCTGAGGATTGAACATGCCTCACACATGCTAAGCAAGCGCTCTACCACTTAGGATAACCCCAGCACACTGTTTTACCTTCTTCTCTACAGTGCACCAAGTTCCAATTTCACCACCTTCTCACCAACACTTGTTATTTTCTTCTTGTTGTAAATAGCCAGCTTAATGGGTCTGAAGAGGTATGTCGAGATTTCAATTTGCATTTCTCTAATGATTAGTGATATTGAGCGTCTTTTCATGTGCGTGGTGGCCATTTGCATATCTTCTATAGCAAAATGTGTATTCAGGTCCTTTGCTCACTTTGCTCATTTTTAAATTGGGGGTTCTTTTCTATTGTCGAGTCATAAGAGTTCTTTATATACAATAGATATCAAGCCCTTATCAGATATATGATTTGCAAACATTTTCTCCCATGTCATGGTTTGACTTTTGTCTTTTAATGCACACAATTTTTTCTTTTCATTTAGTTCAAATTGTCTATTTTTTTCTTTAATTGCCTGTCCTTTTGGTATCATATCCAAGAAATAATGTTCAATTCTAATGTCAAAGATTTTCTCCTATATTTTCTTGTATAGAATTTTTTACTTAAGTCTTTGGTCCATTTTGAGTTAATTTTTGTATGGTGTTGGGTATAGATCCACATTTTTTTTTTTTTTTTTTTTTTTGGCATGTGGATATTCAGTTTACCAGTACCTGTGTTTAAAAGGCTCCCTTTCCTAATGGAATGGTGTGGCACCCTTGTCAGAAATCATCTGAACATATAAGTTACAGTTTATTTGTAGGCTATTTTATTTATTAGTCTGTGCTCATTATTTTCAGTAGCCAAAAGGTGAAAACAACCCAAGTGTCCATGCTGGTGTCATACTGTTTTGATTACTGTAGCTTTGTAGTGAGTTTTTAAATCAGGAAATGTGAATCCTCCTACTTTGTTATTTTTTAAGATTTTTTTTTGTTCTTCAGGGTCCTTTGGGATTCCATATAAATTATAGGATGGACTTTTTTATTTTTTGCAAAAAAATTGGAATTTTGTTAGAAATTGCATTAAATGGAGTTATATTATTTTAGCAATTTTGTTTTTTAATCCATGAACATAGGATGTCTTTCTTCTTATTTATGATTTCTTAAAGCAATGTTTTATGGTTTTCATCATAAAAAGTCTTCCACCTCATTAGTTAATTCCTTAAGTATTTGATTCTTTTTGATGCTATTATAACAGAGTTGTTTCCTTAATCTGCTTTTCAGATTATATATTGTTGATATATAGAAATGCAACTAATTTTTGTGTGTTGACTTTGTATCTGATACTTTGCTGAATTTTTTTTTTTTTTAGTGCTAGCAGTTTTGGTGGAATCTTTAGAGTTTTCTACATAGAAGATTACATCATTCTGCCAGGCATGGTGGCGCACGCCTGTAATCCCAGCAGCTGGAGAGGCTGAGGCAGGAGGATCATGAGTTCAAAACCAGCCTCAGCAAAAGTGAGGTGCTAAGCATCTCAGTGAGACCCTGTCTCTAAATAACATACAAAATAGGGCTGGGCATGTGGCTCAGTGGCAGAGTGCCCCTGAATTCAATCCCTGGTACACTGCCTGCAAAAAAAAAAAAAAGAAAAAAATCATATTATCTCTAAACCTAGATAATTTTTCTTATTCATTCCAATTTGGGTATCTCGTTTCTTTTCTTGCCTTATTACTCTGGCTAGGATTTCCATTACTTTGTTGGTGAAAGCCAGCATCCTTGCCTTATTCCTGATTTTAGAGAAAAAGCTTTCAGTCTTCCGCCATTAAGTTTGACATTCCTGGTGGGTTTTTGTATATGGCTTTTATCATATTTAAGTATGAGTGCTTTTTATCATAGATATGTGTTTAATTTGTCACATGCTTTTTCTGTATCAGTTGAGGTGATCAAGTAGTCCATCCCTTAAGTCTGTTAACATGTTGGGTTACATCGACTGATTTTCACATGTTGAACGATTGCATTCCAGGAATAAATTTCACTTGGTCATGGTGAATAAGCCTTTTAATGTGATGTTGAATTGAGTTTGCTAATATTTTGTTGAGGATTTTTGCATCATTTTTCATAAACTGTATTTGGTCTGTAGTTTTGTTTTCTTGTGGTTTTCTCTGGCTTCAGTATTGGGGTAGCACTGGCCTCACAGTAAGTTAGGAAATATTCCCTCTTCTTTTACTATTTGGAAGTGTTTGAGAAGGACTGGTGTTAATTCTTTCAGTGTTTGGAAGAATTTATCCATGAAACCATCTGGTCTTGGACTTTTCTTTGTTGGTAGGTTTTTGATTACTGGTTCAATCTCCTTTCTAGTTATAGGTCTATTCAGATTTTTAAAATTTCTTCTTGATTTAATCCTGGTAAGTTGTGTGTTTCTAGGAACGTGTCCATTTTGTTAAGTTATCCAGTTGTTCGTAGTACATTCTTAAAATCCTCTCAATTGGTAGTGACATCACCCTTTTCGTTTTTTTTCCAGGTTTTAAAATGAATATATGCATCACAGGGAAGAGAAAAAACACAAGAAGCAAAGAACAAAGTCATTCATTCACAAACAACTTAGTGGGATGTGTCTTCCTAGTCCTGCATATGCAGACCCAACACCCCATTTTGTGTGATAGAGAGTGTAGTGTGTATTGTGCCTTTCCACACCTCATGAATATTCAGCAGTTCAAATTCCCAAAACTACGTGGGTATTTTTGATAACCAAGAATATACTACACCAACTCAGTCTGTTAGAAAAAATTACAATTCTGCCTTTCTTGGGACAAAAATTTCACTGCAAACAGAAATGGCAACAGGCCTCTAGATAGATGTATTGGCAGAGTTACAATTAAAATACTGTATTCAGTTAATGCTCAATTTAAAATGAGACATAAAGCAGTAGAGTATACCAAGCATGATTTTCTAAGAGTTCATGATCTGACTTATACTAAAATATTAGAATGAGAGCATGTTCTCAGTGAATTAAAGTAGTCCTAAGGCACAGCCCAAAGATGCACACACGTCAGTGGCTTTCATCCAAGTGTAAATCTGAGCACACTTGCTCCCATCTCTGTGTGCTTTCTTCTGCCCCTCTGCAGCAGCCTAATGAACAAGTCCTGGCACACGCTGCCCAGAAACATAACAATTCTACATCTAAGATGCATCTCTTCTGTTGATGATAATAAAAAGATATTTACAAGTTGGCTAACTCACTAACTCTACTTTTTGTTGTTGTTGTTTTGGGGCTGGGGATTGAACCCAGGGCATGCTAGGTGAGTACTGTACTCCTGAGCTACATCCCTAGTCCCTATTAGCTCTACTTTTTACCATACATTGTCACCTCAGGACATCTATAAAGCTTAGATGTTGTGAAATAAAGTAGGAACTGAGTGCCTGATAGACACAAGTACTTTATCAAAAAAATGTACGTAGACCTATAGTTAGAATCTAAAACCATCTTCTTGATATGAAGATACTAGGAAAGGGCCCTTCCCCTCACCCTCCCTTCTCTCCCTCTTCACCATCCAGTGACTAACCGAAGCTCCAAGAGGTAGACTAATAAAGCCCATTCCTAGAGGATAACTTTCTCTAAAATCTATTTATATAGGCATTATTTTGCTACTTCTATTATACTTTGTTCATTAGGATTTGTTCTTTAATACCCAGCAATATTAAAATGCACATATAGAACAATGACTAGACACTCAACAATCTAAGGAGCTTCCCTTTGCATACTTTTCTCCGCCCACCACACAGTGAAAAGTCAGCATGCTCTCCAACATGTCAGATTTAACAATCCCATTCCCCAAATGAAACCATTCCTATGAAGTAACAAGAAATACTTAAAGGGCATTGCTTTAGCCCTCTCCTTTTCCCATGTGTTGTGCACTTTAAAACATCTGAAAAGACTAGACGTTTCCAACAAGGACTTGAAGTTTCCTACACTACATTGAATAGCGTTGAATAAACTGCACACACATACTTAATGAAATGAGCAAAGGGGTTGAGTAGATATTTCTCTGAAGAAGATACATAAATGGAATTGGAGTCCATTTGAGGTCCAACTAATCTAGCACTTGCCTAACAATATGGGGTTCAATCCCCAGCATGACTGCCCAAAAAGAGAAAAGATACACAAATGACCAGCAAGCATGAAAAGATGCTTAGTATCACTAAACATTAAGGAAATGCAAAGCAAGATTGCAATGCTATGTCACCTCACACCCATTAGGATGTACTCTATCAAAATACCAAAACCAAAAACCCGAACAAAGCCTGAGAACAAGCACTGTGAGGATGTGGAGAAATTCAAACCCTTGTTACTTTTGTGTTACTTTTGGTGGGCCACTCTGGAAAACAGTGTAGTGGGTCCTCAAAAAATTAAACATCATAGATCCAGTAACTCCACTTCTGGTTATATATTCAAAATAATTGAAAACCGAGTCTTGAAGAATTATTTGTACGCTAACCTTCTTAGCAGCATTATCCATAATAGCCAAAAGGTGGAAGTAACCCACGTGTCCACTGATGGATGAATACAAAGACAAAATGTGGTGCATGTTCACTCACACACACACACACACACACACACACACTGTGGAATATATTCAGTTTAAAAAGGAAGGAAATTCGGACACATGCTATAATATGGATGAACCTTGCTTACCTTACATAAATTGAAATAAGTCGCAAAAACTAAATATTATACAATTCCAATTATACAAGGTACCTAGATGTAACAGGGTGAATTGTTCCCCCCAAATAATAAACTGAAGACTGAGCCCCCAGTGTGACTGTATTTAGAGGGTCTTTAAAGATGTAATTAAGGTTAAATAAGGTCATAAGAGTGGAACAGGAATCCAATATGACTGGTGCCCGTTTGGAGGAAGAGACACTAGGGATGCATGCACACAGAAATGCCAACCATTTAACACAGCAAGAAGGCAGCCAATTACAAATCAAGGACAAAAGGCTCAGAAGAAACCAAACCTGCCAACAACCTGATCTTGGACTTCCTGTCTCTAGAACTATGAGAAAATACATTTCCGTGTTTAAGCCATTCTGACTGTGCTATTTGTTACTGCAGCCTGAGCAGAGTAATATACTAGAACTGAGTCACACACTGCATAATGATATTTTGCTCAACAACAGACAGTGGTCCCCTAAGATAATAATGAAGCTGAAAAATCCCTATCACCTAGTGATGTCGTAGCCAATGTAACATTGCAGTGCACTATATTTATTCACGTGTTAGTAGGAATGCTGGTGTCAATAAACCCACTGCACTGGCAGTCGTATGAAAGCATAGTATATGCCATTAGTTACAGCACATATAGTGCTTGTTAGTAAATGTTACTGGCTTATATATTTACTATACTTTTGTTGTTACACTGTACTTTTTCTACTTATAATAAAAATTTTTTTCCTGCAAAACAGTATACTGCATTACACTGGAAGCAGCCCTGCACATCTTCTGTTAACTATTTCTTGGTTCTGTCAAGAGACCATGTCGAGGGACTGGCCTATACCATCTAGGTTTGTGTAAATTCACTGTGATGTTTGCACAACGGGTTGGCTGATGAGGCACCCCGTGGAAGATGTTTACATGGTGAAGTGGATACTTTCAGGCATGGCTGTAGTCATAACCAGATAGTAGCACGGTTGTGACCAGGGGTTGGTGGGGAGAAGGGAATAAGGAGCTGTTTAATGGGTATAGAGTTTTCTCAAGAGGAAAGAGTTGTGGAGTTTGGTTGCTCCACAGTGTAAATACACTTGACGCTGCTGAATTATACATTTACAAATGGTCGAAGTGGAAGATTTTATATTATGTATATTTTATTATAAATAAAAATAAAACAAGCCAGGCACAGTGGCATGTGCCTGTAGTCCCAGCTACTCAGGAGGCTAAGGCAGAAGGATTGCTTGAGCCCAGGAGTTCAAGGCCAGCCTTGTCGACAACAAATACATGCATGTACACATACGAAAACGAAAATAATACTTTTCTTGTTGCCCCATATCCCTCTTATTGCTGTTCTATTTCCTTCCCTCCTTTATACTGAAACTGAAAACAAGTAGTTTATATTTGCTGTCTTCAAATCCTTTTCCTTCCTTTCTTTCTCTCTCCCCCTGTCACCCCAGCTCCCTCTATCTCTCTCTGGTGCTAGGGAATGGAACCCAGGGCCTCATACCTCCTAGACAAGGACTCTACCACTGAGCCACATCCCCAGCCCTTCACCTCTCATTTTTTTGTTGAATCCACTCTAGTCAGAATTTTCTGCAACTGATCTATTCAATTATAGTGGTTGAACGTAGTTCAACTACTCTGTAGTGATTCTGCCAACCCACCTGCAGGATTTTTGGTCTTTTGCTCTTCCTTAAAACACGTGCCTTTGAGTTCCTGGTTTTCCTTTGCAGCAGAAGCTACTCCTTGGTTGTATCTGCCTGGCCCCAACTCCTGACGCTTGTGTAGGTCTCCCCCGGGGCTCTGGCCCAGGCCCTCCACCCTCACTTCCTGGCCACCTCCCCAGTGCTCTCTCCACACCAGTGCCTGTCAGATCCTATCTCCAGCCCCACACTCTCTAGGAACCTGAGGCCAGGACATCTACCTGCACACTCAACTTCTCCATGAGGTCTCACAGGCATCTGAAACTCTCTGTGCCCCAAACAAAGCCTTGACTTCTTTTCGGCACCCATCCTCCGACTGTTCACCATCTCAGCAAACAAAACCACCTCGCCACCAGGTCAAAACACGGGCACCCCCATGGCCACACACCAAAGATCTTGGAGTCCACTTGACTCCGCTTGCTGTCTCACCTCACAACCAAGTCACCTGAGTCTCCAGTTGTCTCTTCAAAATCTCTCTAGCATCTACCCCGCCTCTCCACCTCCACTCTGCTGTGGCCACACCACCTTCCTCTCTCACCTCAATGATTATGGTGGCTTCTTAGCTGGATGTATAGTCAAAGAAATGCTGTGAGTGTTGAAACTGAAGAAATAAAAATGTTCGTTTTTAAGGACACCATCAGAACTGTAATTGAACATTTTTCTGTGCAGGTGGCAGGTGAGAATAGGTGACAGTACACAGGATCAGTACACATCACCCAGAGAACTAGCAAGTGTCTCTGTCCACCTTTCTCCCAGTGTCTGATGTACACCCAGTAATGTAACACTGGCTTCATCAGGAAGTCACACCTCTGTTGACTAACTGAAATTTTGGCCATTAGAACTTCAAGAGAGAAATCAGAGAGTCTAAGATGTTGATCATGTGACAAACAGTTATCACAGAATGAATTGGATGCTTTTCCTGAGAGGCGCAAGTGTGGTCCTCCTTTCAAAGAGCATGGTGGGGGGCTGGGGTTGTGGCTCAGTGGTGGAGCACTTGCCTAGCACATATGAGGCACTGGGTTCCATCCTCAGCACCACATAAAAATAAATAAATAAAACAAAGATGATAAAAAAAATAAAAAGAGCTTGGTGTCTGATCTGTGTCCTTGACCCTAATCTACTCCCCACACCCAACCCATCTCCAGAGGTCAGAGTTCAAGATTTCTCACCTATAACTTGGGGATAGAAATAGCTGGAGTTTAAGGATTTTTTTTTTTTTTATCAGAATGGACATATCCAAGTTGTGCCATTAAAATATTTCTGCTGACAGGATGGCTACATCAGAACGATAGGGGACAGACAGATGTCAGTGGTGGGAACATGAGGTTAAGGGAATAATCCTATAAAATGGACCCACTGTGCTGACCCCCACATGCTTTCACTTCTAAAAAGCAATTTATCTACAGCCCTACCTGGCTTACAGCAAACTACCTGCTATCTTCAGGAGAAATGCAGGCCTCAAAATGTCACTACGAAGAACACAATTACCTCAAAGTAGGGGCCTTTTGTGACCCTCACACAGACCAGATCCCAGAACTCAGGAAGATAAGGATAATCCCAGGAGCCATCAACAGATTCCAGTCAGAACTGGTCGGTATGGACCAAAGTGACCTAGAGTTGTCACGGCAGTGGGGACTTGAGAGTCTGATGTCATCCAGTTGTCAATCAAAACTCAAGAGGTGGACCTGGGCGGGACTCTCTGAAAACTTCCTTGGGCTCCCCAATAAAACTGGAGGGCAAGAGAGGTGTGCTGTCCCGGAACTCTCCAAGAGGACCCACTCTCTTCCTTGAAAATGTATCCTTTTTTCCTTTCCTATCCTTTTTTTAAAAAACAAAATTTTTAGTTGAAGATGGTCACAATGCCTTTATTTTTATTTATTTATTTTTACATGGGGCTGAGGATCAAACCCAGTGCCTCACACATGCCAGGCAAATGCTTTACTTCTGAGCCCCAGCCCTCCCATTCTTTTTTTTTTTTATTTTTTGGATGTTGATAGACCTTTATTTTTATTCATTTATTTATATGTGGTGCTGAGAATCAAACCCAGTGCCTCACACATGCCAGGCAAGGGTTCTACCACTGAGCCACAACCCCAGCCCCCACCCCATTTCTTTAAATAAACTTATGCCCATTACGTTGAGTGAATGTTGGAATCAGGTCTTGGAGCGGGTGGATCTCTGTGCTGCCTTGGTTTCCCAGCAGACCCCAGCCTTGACACACAAATGCCCTGTTGCTGAGAAGTAACACCTGTCCAGGTGGTGGGAGTGGGCTGTTGGCTAGATTCCTTGAGAAGCACTACCTGCCGACATGGGAAAGGTGAGAGGCTTTCTGGGGGACACAGTCTCTTTGGCACCACATGAGTCAGCTGCTGGAAGCCTGTGGACATGGCAGAACCCAGGAAGATTGTTGGCAGAGTTCTGAAACGGAACCCAAGGAGCTTCTGCAGTGACTGTATGGAAGAAAAGAAAGGGAAGGGAAGAAGAAAGGAAGCAAGCAAGCAAGCAAGCAAGCAAGCAAGCAGGGGCTGCAGGCTGCATTTCAATATGGCGTCTATATTTCAGTATAAACACAGGTGATGTGGACAGATACAGCTTCTTTTTGTCTTTCAATTACTCCCACTTTTTGCTTCATGTATTTGTAGCCGCACAAATAGTCCCAGAATTGCACAGGACCTGTGCCTATAGAACAAACCTGTCCCTCTGCCATATTCAGCACAATCTTCCTCTTCCCTGGACAGGCCACCTTCTCTGCTCAGGTGTCCAAGTGCCTGATGTCCTGGTGCCTCCTGCCGGCAGCAGAGGGAGCCCATACTCTACTGAAAGGGATAGTGTTTCTCATTATAATACAAAGCAGAAAATACCATAATTGTTGTTTTTGCCAGGCAGTGTGTCCTTACAGAAGAAGCTTTAATTTCCCTCATACATCTCTGTTGCTGTAAATTCATGCTCCATTATGGGACCATATGTCCGGATTCGTTCTGAGAAAGTCACAGCCAGCTTGGCCGGTGAGCTTGGACTTCAGCACTATTTGTGCTGCATATTGTTCCTTCAAACACTTAAAGGTTATGTCTTAATCGGTGGTTTTCCATTGGTTTATTAACCATGGTCCTGCAGTTGATCAGAGGTTATGTCTTGGAAAAGTACCACTGAACTCAGTGACAGTGACAAGATATACAAGGCAAAAGGAGAGCTGGGCTCATAAAAAAAAAAAATCTGGAGGCACAAAACATGGTGGAGTGGGGTTGGGTCTGATTGTTATCTTGCAGCTGCTGATTTCCCTTCTCATCTGGTTCTAAGTAATAGATATGGATGCTTCTTTGCTCTCACCAGGCCTATTTTACATAAAATTGCACGCAGTATGCAGAATGATGTTTTTTTCATCATCCTTTCTGCCTCCCTGTTGAAGTTCAGTATGGTATCAGAATATCAGGACCCAGGATTACTGCTGTGACTGAGCCAAACCACAATTGTTCCTTATACTATGCTCTTTCTGGGTGGGGGGGGAATATATATATATTGCACAGGACCTGTGCCTACAGAACAAACCTGTCCCTCTGCCATGTTCAGCACAATCTTCCTCTTCCCTGGACAGGCCACCTTCTCTGCTCAGGTGTCCAAAAAAAAAAAAAAAAATATATATATATATTATTTTTTTCCCCCTGCCTTTTTTTCCCCTGAAACATGCCCATTTCCTTATTTCCCTCCCAAAGCAATCAGCCAAGTTCTGAAACACTCCTAGGAGCAAAACCCCTCAACTCCTTCATACTGATCGCCAGGACAGCTATCATCTATGCCTGGTGCAAAAGTGTCTCCTTTAAAATCAGTTATAGAGTTGTTGCAGTGAGCTACTATATCCCCAGTCCTTTAGTATTTTTTTATTTTGAGACAGGGTCTCACTCAGTTGCTTAGAGCTTCACTGAATTGCTAAGGTTGACCTTGAACTTGTGATCCTCCTGCCTCAGCCTCCGAAGTTGCTGGGATTACAGGTGCAAAGTCTTTTACTTTGGAAACTTGCATGGCCACTTGGGGCGATGCCAGCTTCCTTCTCACTGTGAGATCTCAGGCAGGAGAATGAGGGAATGGTGGGATTACCTTGCCATGACTTCCTTATGGCTAAAAAAGGAACAGGCAGAGGGCCATTCTGAAAGCTTCCCAGGTCCCTGACTTGAAAAGCCTCCACTGCATAAAATGGCAACCATGCAGAAACGCACACTTATCCCACCTCGAATATAATGTGTAAGTAAATAATAAACAGTGACCAGAGGCTAGGACACTAATTGATATATGTTTCATCAAATACACAGGCTTACCTCCGAGATATTATGGGTTTGGTTGCGGATCACTGCAATAAAGCAAATATAGTAATAAAGCCAGACACACAAATTTTTTAGTTTCCCAGTGCATATAAAAGTTATGTTTACACGATAGTATCATCTATTAAGTGTATGATAGCGTTATGTCTAAAAAAAAACAATATATACCTTAATTAAAAATACTTCATTGCTAAAAAATGCTAATCACCATCTGAACTGCTGGAAAAATGGATTTGCTTGATGCAGGGCTGTTGCAGAACTTCAAATTGTAAAAACTGCAGTATCTGTACAGCACAATAAAGTGAACACGATAAAATGACATAGGCTTTTTGTTAATCTTGACTTTACAGCTTGGCAGTGATACCTCTCGTCCCTCTTTCAGGTCGTGTACACCTTGGTCTTGGGAAAAGCTCTTGGTGCTGGGCCTTGGTTGTGAGGAACTTGACGTAGACAGTGGTTCTGGATGGTTTGGGGCCAGGATGAATTCTTAGCCCTCAGCTGCTGGATCCAAAGACAGCCAATCTCCTTAAATAGAACTGGGAGGACTCTCACCTGTCCTTAAAAGAAGTCCTGAGAAAGAGTTGCCTTTTCTCTTTCTGTGAACGTATTCACTCATTCATTCAAGAAGTATTGTCAGCATACTACAGAGATACAGCCACATCAATGTTCATAGCTGCTCAATTCACAATAGCCAGACTGTGGAACCAACCTAGATGCCCTTCAATTGACGAGTGGATAAAGAAACTGTGGTATATATATACAATGGAATATTACTCAGCCATAAAGAATGATAAAATTATGGCATTTGCAGGCAAATGGATGAAATTGGAGAATATCATGCTAAGTGAGATAAGCCAATCTCAAAAAGCCAAAGGACGAATGATATCGCTAATAAGTGGAGGATGACACATAATGGGGGGGGAGGGAAGGGTTAGTGTTAGGGTTAGAGTTAGGGTTAGGGAGGGAGGCAAGTATGGAGGAAGGAAGTACTGTATAGAGGGAAAAGAGGGGTGGGAGGGGTGGGGGGAAGGGAAAAAATAACAGAATGAATCAAACAACATTGTTCTATGTAAATTTATGATTACACAAATGGTATGCCTTTACGCCATGTACAGAGAAACAACATGTATCCCATTTGTTTACAATTAAAAAAAATAAAAAAAAAGAAGTATTGTCAGTGGACTCAGAAGCCCGTCAGAGTGTTAGGCATGGGGGAGACAATGGTGGACACTGCCTAGTGCCTGACTAAGGAGCAAAAATTTCCTCCATTCCTCTGTCCCAGCGCTGGCTGCTCTTCGCCTGCCTCTCAGGATCTCTGCCTCCACAGCCTCCTCAGATCTTCCTGGCTCCTATGGGCTGTACTGTTTTTCCTCCTCCCATGTCCCCCAGGAAAGTACCTATGTTAAAGTCCTAACCTCCAGTGCCTCAGAATGTGACTGTATTTGGAGACAGGGTCTTTAAAGAGGCAAATAAAATAAAACTGGTGAGACCCTAATCCTATGTGGCTGGTGGTGTCCTTATCAGAAGAAGCCAGGACACAGATACACAGAGGGAAGACCATGAGAAGACACAGAAGACTGCCATCTTTAAGCCAAAGACAGAGGCCACCAAGAAAATCAACCCTGGTGACGGTTTAATCTCAGACTCTAGAACTGTGAAAAAATAATTTCTACTCTTTGAGTCATCCAGTCAATAGTGTATTGTTATTGCAGCCCGGAGGACTCACTTGGATCTTTCTAGAAATGCTGAATGTCTAAGGTGCTTATAAGGATGGCTAAGTGGGGGTTAGGGGTGGGGTAAGAGAAGAAAGAGAAGACCCTCAGCCAGCCCCTTCTCACCTGTTGTCATTGGGCGCCTCTGCCCAATGACAGCCCCACTGTCCACTTACCTATAGCCTCCTCAGTCTCATTTCCTCTCAATCTGCTGCATTCTGGTATAGATGGTTAGTGGGGTTTGGGATTTTTCTGAGGGTGGGGAGTAGAGTTAGGGGCTCCCTTTCCTCAGCCACAGTGAATTTTCTCTTTAGAGTTTCTTGTTTGTGGTTCCAGGGGTGGAGGGAAGGGAGTTTCATTTCACTGCATCTGCCCAAAGGATTTTCTCTTTTTTTAATTAATTTTTTTCATATATGTATTTGAGTTAATAATGTCTGTCTCATTCTACTGTCTTCTCATCCCCACCATCCCAACCCTCCCCTCACTCCCCTCTGCATGATCCAGAGTTCCTTCATTTTTCCCTACCTACCCCCAACTATGGATCAGCAACCGCTAATCAATCAGGGATTGACTTATTCCACTTAGCATGATATGCTCCAGTTCCATTCATTTACCTGCAAATGCCATAACTTCATTCTTCTTTAAGGCCGAGTAATATTCCATTGTGTATGTGTACCACATTTTCTTTATCCATTCATCTGTCGAAGGGCATGTAGGTTGGTTCCATGGTTTAGCTATTGTGAATTGAGCTGCTATAAACATTGATGTGACTGTGTCACTGTAGTATCCTTGCCCAAAGGATTTTCAATCCTCATTTTCTTTGGTCCCTGGGCAGGATTCAGCTGCTCTGAAAGTTTCAGTCTTGCCCTGGGTCATGCCCCTTGCTACTTCTTGCCATGTCTGTTATGGTTTGAATACGGGTGTCTCTTAAAGGGCCAGGTGTTAAAAACTTGGTCCCCAGGTGGTGCTGCTGGGAGGGACTGTGGACCTTTAGGAGGTAGGTCTTTGAAGGAGGTCCTTGCTTATTGGGTTCATGCCCTGGAAGAAGACTGTGGGACCCCTATCTTTTTCTTTGTTTCCTGGTTAATAAGATAAGGAGTTTTCTCTGCCACATCAGCCTGTCATGATGTGCAACCCTTGCCAGAGGCCCAAAGAATTGGACCATCTGATCATGGAGTGGAACTCTAGAATCATAAGCTAAACTAAACCTCTTCTCTTTATAAATTGCCTCAGGTATTGCATTTAGTGATGGAAAGCTGACCAATATACCTTTAAATGTCTGTTCAGACCATTCACTCTGCTGGGAGTAACTTTGGTCACTCGCCAGCCTCACTACTGTTCAACCCCTTGTAGTCCTGCTAGAGACAAGACAATATCCATTGGTGGGCTGGTAAATGTGTAACGAAGCGTTACAAAACAAAAGAATTCCTGATTTGTTGCCTTTGTTGATTTCCATGGTGTAAATACTCCCACCATGACCAACTTCAGGTTACTGAAGTGAAGTCACAGAACAGGCAGTTGAATTAGGAAGGGTCATTCCCATAGCACCTCATTATATTGTATTCTTGGTATTGAGATACAACAGATGTAAATAACCTCAAGAGTAAAGATAAGAGTGAAATACAGTAAAATAATAGGGAGTGATGTTTTGGGTATTTATTACCTTTGTATTTTAATATAGTTTGCTTAATTGTAAGTGCACAAAATTTAAATTTTAATAATGGCTATGTTTAAACAACAGCTTGAACCTTTTCCGAAGATGCAAGAATTGACTTGAAAGCCAGTGGGAGCTGGCTCCAGCATTCAGACAGTGTAAAAATTCTCTGTGTGGAACGGGATGGGATGTGGATACAGCGAATGTGGTGGAAGTGGTGAGCAAATGACCCTATTCTGGGAGACCGTGTGGGTTGTGAATAAACACACCAACCATCTGGAAGCTTCCAGTGGGAATGTGTGAGCAAACAGTTTCAAACAGGCCATGAAACAGTTCTGGTTTGTTCCAAAGCCCCATAGCTGCACCTAAATCCTAGACAACCCTCAGCATTGTCTCCATGCCCCAATGGAGCACTTCCCTGAGTGGATCTAGGTGGCCTCTGCAGGTGCTCAGCTCCATCTGCAGCCACAGACCTGGTCTGTGGTCTGTGCCCTGTGCCATCCTGAAGTGCTCAGCTGACTTTCTTGGCCCAAGAAGGATATGGGGCACTGTGACCAGAGCTGGTTTTAGAGTAATATTTTGCTCTGGAGGGTGTACTCCTTTCCTTTGCTGAGTAACTTCTAGGGTTCAACTGTCTTGCCTGAAGTTCACTCGGGTCTGTTTCTTTCTGGAATTGTGCTGAAATGTTATGATACATGAGGAATTTTCTCCTTTATTCCTTATGTAATAAGGCATTGCCTACCATTAATTGCTGTTATAAAATCACTCAAATTCACCACGAGGACAAGATTAATTATTAATGTGAATATTATCTGTGTGACTGAATCATTTCAGAGTGAAAATTCAGAGGTTGACTGGTAATGGAGACATATCCGACAAAATGGTCCTAGCCTGTACATATTCATAGTGATAGACAATTTCAAGGCATACTTCTGCTGGGTCAAGAATATAATGGGAACAATGAGTTGGGATTACCCACAGCAATTGAAGAAACACAAAACAGTGAGTGTCCATCTTTCTAGGAAGGTGTCGGAAACATGGAATCCCTCTACTCCAAATACCTGCTGATGGATTTGACAGCATTTTATTGTTGTTATTGGGGTTTGTTTTGAAGATAGGGTTTCTCCATGTTGCCCAGGTTGGACTGGAACTTGTGATCCTCCTGCCTCAGCCTCCTTTGTAGCGGGGATTGCCGGTGTGTACTACTATGCCCAGCTCCGATTCACTAATATTAAACTATGAGCTGCTTGGTTTAGGGTGCTGAGACTAAGATTAGTGGTAGGAATTTTTTTAACCCAGGTTCTTGTGCTTGCAAGGCAAGCACTCTACCAACTGAGCTATCTCCCCAGCCCACCCCTAGTCCTTTTTAACTCCTGGCAGCACTGTGGTAGGATTTTAATTCACAAAAATAGGGAAGACCTGTGTGTCTTTTTTTCACAAGCATTCATCTTGACATAAAAGCTTGTCTACGTACATACATGCACATTCCCGTACGCACACTCCTACATGACACAGTCGCTTTATTTATGAATGTGGGCATAGATAAAACTTGCAAAATGTGTTCTCATGCCAAATTGCTATTTTTTTCTTACCGGTAAAGTGCAATTGAGATCAAGCTCATATCTGTGTTAAATGTTTTAAGCATGCCTAAATTTAGAACGTTCTAACTTGATCAAAATAGATGTAAATTGTGGCCAAGCATGGTGGAGCACGCCTGTAGTTCCTGAGGTTCAGGAGGCTGGGGTAGGAGGATGGTGAGTTCAAAGTCAGCTTCAGCTTTAGTGAGGTCCTAAGCAACTCAGTGAGATCCTGCTCAAAATAAAAAAAAAATTTAAAAAGGGCTGGGAATGTGACTTAGTGGTTAAGTTCCCCTGGGTTCAATCCCCAGTCTAAAGGAAAAAAAAGTCTTGAAACTCGAATATTGTGGATGTGCTGTAAATTTAAAGAGGCAATACAATTGGAATTATGTGGATTATAATTTGACAAGGCAAAGTGACCTGTATAAGATCATTTAAATGTTGTGTTTCTTAGGACTCTGCTTATATTATTCTCACAAAAGATTTATGAAAGATGGTCATTGAAAAAATTTTGTATCAAGATATTAGAAACTTCTCTTTAACCTGTGTTGATTTTGACTTGAATTACTTTCTATTTAAGAACCCTATGCCTATCTGTAAATCTTTTCACATGCCATTCAAGCCTGTTTTATTATGGTTTCCCACTTAGTTATCACTTACTTTTTCTTTATAAGAATGTCATGAGTGTGCACTCTCATGTTTTCAGAAACAGGTGTGTGTGGATGAAAGCTAAAAAAAAGTGAATCTTCCATTGTCAAAAATAAAAATCTTGTGCATTTGATAGATATGATAGAATTATGTGATTTTGAAATATTTGAATGAAAAAATAAAGTTTCAGTGGGCTTATTGGCTGTTTCCAAACACTAACTATTCAGCTTCATCAAGACTGAGCATCCCAGTCTGTGACTTTCCCCTGTATTACTTTAACTTTCAGACTTGGTTTTCTTTCCCAGCAGTGGCCAGTGCATGCCTCCAAGTGCATGGGGTCATTCCAATTTGCCTCCTGTGATGAAGGGCTGGGGGCTGAAGCGCATCTCTGTGGAGAATTAATCAAATACTTAGATCAAAGAGGCTTTCAAAAAGCACAAATCCCACATTGCTTTTACTCTGGCTGATAATTACGGTCAGGTGCTACTAGTCTCAGAAATGATTGGAACAGAAAGATGAACTCCTGGATGTTTTCAGAGGATGAGACAAACACTTGCTCAGGAGCAAGGATCTCAAGTTCCCACGATATGTTGGCTGGGAACTGGAGGATCATTTGTGACTTTTGTCTTGTCTGGGCTTAAATGAAGTTCAAAATAAACCAACAAACTTAGTGATTCCCAAAGTATTTTTGCAATGACTGTGGAATTCATTGAGGTCTTTTTCAGCTTGTCAATCAATTATCTCCAATGTTGTTTTATTTTTAAAAATCAGATTTTATCAGTCAGACATAACTTTCCTCTATTCATATATGAATACATGACCAGTGTAACTCCACATCAGGTACAGCCACAAGAATGGGATCCCAATGAGAGTAAGTTATACTCCATGCATGTATAATATGCCAAAATACACTCTACTGTCATGTATGTCTAAAAAGAACAAATAAAAAAGATAAAAATCAAATTTATAGAGGTATAATTTACATACAAATGCATACATTTTAAATACATGGTTGGATGAGTTTT
Organism: Sciurus vulgaris; assembly: GCF_902686455.1. Lineage (NCBI taxonomy): Eukaryota > Metazoa > Chordata > Mammalia > Rodentia > Sciuridae > Sciurus > Sciurus vulgaris. The sequence goes on along the minus strand of NC_136478.1, from coordinate 41,526,418 downwards.
AACAAATGTATATACCATGAAATCATGGCTTCAATTAAAATACAGATAATTTTTATTACTCAAAATATTCCCTTGGGGGCTGAGGTTGTGGCTCAGTGGTAGAGCGCTTGCCTGGTATGTGTGAAGCTCTGGGTTTGATTCTCAGCACCATATATAAATAAGTTAATTAATTAAATAAAGGTTTGTTGACAACTAACAAAATATTTAAAAAAAAAATTCCCTTGTGCCCAATAATATGTGGGTAAATATTTATCATCAGGGCCTTGGGGGAAAACCGTTATCTACTGAATTTTAAAAAACATATTAATAACTTAGCATAACTAAAATCCTCTCAATGTTACTGATATAAAGCATTTTGTATAGTTTATAAGTAATAATAAAATATATGATATTCTTTATTGTAAATTCCATATAGTCAGTTGATTATCACAAAATGCTTTCATTGATTTTTATCACAGTCTTGGATCTATAGCTAACCAATGGCTGCAATTAACTAGTGTAGTTCTGACGCAAATGTTGATTGCTATTTTCATTTACTTTAAGGAGTAAGATAAAAGCGACACAGGAAATGTTGGAACCTCACTTGTCAATGACATTAGCAACTTCTCACCCAAATCAGATTAACAGTTTTTGAATATCAGAAGAATATTTTCTCAGTTTTTTTGTGCTATTCACAATGTAACAGCTATAAATACCACTCACTTTTACGTTTAATTGGCATCATAAACATTTTTCCCGCCACTTTCCTAGGTCTAGACAATTAAAGAAAACAATAAATCAAGGCCTGATTTGTGGTGTTTACCAATTTCCCATACTCCCATGACCTGATGTTACTCCATGTGGAGCTGGGAAGAGATGGGTCCCATTATACAGTATTTCTACCTTACATTAACAATAGCTCTAAATAAACTCAAAAGCAGAGGTAATAGTAAAACATAGTAAAATCATTGGGAAAAGAAGATTGGCATGTTTTTTACTTGTATGTGTGTGTGTGTGTGTATGGGTGTGTGTGTGTGTGTGTGTGTGTGTGTGTGTGCATGTGTGTTTTGGTACTGGGGATTGAACCCTGGGGTGCTTGCCTGAGCCACATCCCCAGCCCGTTTATTTATTTATTTTTTAAATTTTGTGACAGGGTCTAAGTTTCTTAGGGTCTCACTAAGTTTCCAAGGCTGGCCTTGATCTTGGATTCTCCTGCCTCAGCTTCCCAAGTTGCTGGGATTACAGGTATGTGCCACCATGTTTGATATTACCTTTATTTTAATATAATTTATTTAACTGTAAGTTTAATTTCAATAATGCCTGCATTCAACAACCAGTTTACCAACATTCTGAAAAATTTAACGACTGGCTCATCAGCTGGCTCCAGTCTGACACTGCTATGTCCCTCCCCAATCCAGCCCCCCCTCCCCCAACCCAAGCTCCAGACAGTTGCTCATCTAATTCTAAAACCCACCTGATCAGTACCGTGAGTTCCTGAACCTCAGATAAAGAGAATCCCATGGTACAAATTCCTTTGTCAATTAAATATTTTGCTTAGCATAATGTTGTGATCAGCAGCAGTGATTATATTTTATTGCAGAAAAGAGAATTCCATTGCATGGATACATTAAAAGCTCTTTTGTCCCTTCACTGGTTGGTGGACATCTGCATTATTTCCAGATTTGGCTATTTCAAGTAGGTGTGGTGAGCATTTGTGACAAGTCTTCATGTAGCTATAGTTTTATTCCTCTTGGTTAAGCAGGAACTAAACTGTGGGTCATTTCATAAATACATTTTTAACTTTATAAGAAACTGTTAAATTGTCTTCCAGAGTAGTTGCTTCATTCGTTCCACATCCCCAACAGCAGTTGAGGGACTCTGATTGGTTGACATCCTCAATGCTTTGAATTCTTGGCCTTTAAAAATGTTTTTGTGGGGCGGGCTGTGGCTCAGTGGCAGAGCGCTTGCCTCACATGTGTGAGGCACTGGGTTTGATCCTCAGTACCACATAAAAATAAACAAATAAAGATAAAGACATGCTGTCCATTTAAAACTGCAAAACAAATTTTTTAAAAAGTTTTTGTTTGGTTTGGTTTGTTCAGTACCAGGGGTGCTTACTGAGTCACAGCCCCAGCCCTTTTTGTATTCTACGTAGAGACAGGGTCTTACTAATTTGCTGAGGCTGGCTTTGAACTTGTGATCCTCCTACCTCAGCCTCCCAAGTTGCTGGGATTACAGGCATGCACCACCACACCTGACCTAAAACTATTAACCATTAGAGTATGTATCTTTGTGCTTTTAATGTGCATTTACCTGATAATTAATGATGTTGAACACCTTTCAGGAAATTATGGGCCACTTGTATCTTTTCAAATGGTAAAGAACGTAAGTAGAAGATCATAATGAAAAACTAGAGTATTCTCAGATGAACCAGGACACTGGGAATATGCCCAGACTTTTCTTCCTTTGTCCTATATTTTTTTTTTCTGATATGCTCAGAGTCTTATTCCAGAAACAGCCTAGCAGAAGAGCCAGCTCTCAGATGACATCTCTGGCCTCTGCTTGAGGTCATTGACATCCCCTATCTGAACATCTTACCTGATAGGATCTGTCAGGAGAGATGCTTCAGAGTTACCCCTGGAGTCCTCTTGTCTGCCACAGTTGACGCTCCAGAGTGCACCTACCCTTTGTTTCACTCTCATCACGTGGTGAGGGTTGTGCGGTGTGCCCAGGATACTGGGTTGATGCTCTCAGAACTCATCTGGAAGATATTGGAGATAGGCATCCCGGGATAAGAACTAGATTAGCCATGGGATAGCCAGGCAGTTTCCCTGAGCACCAATCTAGAGGAAGTGCTGATGAATCGCTGAAACACATCAGGAACATGGTACTAGTTAACTCAGGTTTCTACACTCAACTTTGTCTTAAAATTTTTTTATTTGTTCTAATTAGTTATACATGACAGTGGAATGCATTTTGACACAATACATAAATGAAGTATAACTTATCATTCTTCAACTTTTCTCATAACTGGCAATGTGTAAGTTGTTCCAGAGTAGTGGGAACTTACCTGGTGTCATGATAGCCTCCCATTACACCACCAGCTGGGCTGTCCCAGAAGTGACTGAACCAAAAGGCTTGAAGAAGCTTGATATTGTTGGGTGTGGTGACGCTCATGCCTGTAATCCCAGCTACTCAGGAAGCCAAGGCAGAAGGATTGTATGTTTGAGGCCAACCTTGGCAACTTAGTAAGATAATGTTTCAAAAATTTTTTAAAATATTTTTTTAGTTGTCGATGGACCTTTATTTAATTTATTCATTAGTTTACCATTTATTTATTATTTATATGGGGTGCTGAGTATCAAACTCAGTGCCTTACACATGCTAAGTGAGGACTCTCTCTCTGAGCCACAACCACAGCCCCCTGTCTCAAATTTCCTAGAAAATTAAGGAAAGGGCCTGGGAATGTAACTCAATGATAAAGCAATCAGTTGCCTAGCATGTATACAACCTGGGTTCAACTCCCAGCACCACAAGAAAAAAAAAACATGGAAAGCATGATCTGCTCATTTCATTGAATCCTTTAAAAATGTGCAGTGATAAAATAGAAAAAGGAGACCAATTGGTGGGAGCTGACTGGGGTGAACTTGTACTTGTCCTGTTGGAAGAAGGCAGGGGCATGGCCATAGGTCTTGCTCACAAGGGTCCTGCTGAGTTGCCATGACTTTACTTATATGTCCAGGCAGGGGACTCATAGGACCAGAATGGTGTCACTAATGGGGCACCAAGGTAAGGATGACAGACGTCAATATGAAGTGAACATATCTGAGCCTCATGAATGAGTGCGATGGTTTCAAGGATTTGTCACCCCAAAAATCTAATGCTGAGGCTTGAGAGACTGGATTAAGTCTTTCAAGATGGGATTGGGTCTTGGGAGAGCGGGGACTGGATGAGTTACCATGAGAGTGGATTGTTATAAAGCAAGAGTACCTATGATCTTGACCTCTTCTGCACACTCCTCCTTGCCACTGTAGCCTGTGCTCCCACCATACGATGCCATATACCATGTTCTGACACAGCGTGAGGCCCTCTCCAGACACAGCCACCTGATCTTGAACTTCCTACCTTCCAGAATGGTGCACTAAATACTCTCTATAACAGACCCAGTCTCAGGCATTTTGTTATAGCAACAGAAAATGGATGAAGACAGTAAGGCTCACTTGGTCCTTCTATCCTTTTTATGTAAAAGCAGCATTCTGGTCTGTTCCATCCTTTTCTTCTATGTTCACTGCACATGGGTTCCATTTGTTCCTCTGACATCTTTCACAGTCTACTTTTTTTTTTATTGTAAACAAATGGGATACATGTTGTTTCTCTGTTTGTACATGGCGTAAAGGCATGCCATTTGTGTAATCATAAATTTACATAGAGTAATGTTGTTTGATTCATTCTGTTATTTTTCCCTTCCCCCCACCCCTCCCACCCCTCTTTTCCCTCTATACAGTCCTTCCTTCCTCTATACTTGCCCCCCTCCCTAACCCTAACTCTAACCCTAACACTAACCCTTCCCTCCCCCCATTATGTGTCATCCTCCACTTATTAGCGATATCATTCGTCCTTTGGCTTTTTGAGATTGGCTTATCTCACTTAGCATGATATTCTCCAATTTCATCCATTTGCCTGCAAATGCCATAATTTTATCATTCTTTATGGCTGAGTAATATTCCATTGTATATATATATACCACAGTTTCTTTATCCACTCATCAATTGAAGAGCATCTAGGTTGGTTCCACAGTCTGGCTATTGTGAATTGAGCAGCTATGAACATTGATGTGGCTGTATCTCTGTAGTATGCTGATTTTAAGTCCTTTGGGTATAGGCCAAGGAGTGGGATAGCTGGGTCAAATGGAGGGTCCATTCCAAGTTTTCTAAGGAATCTCCACACTGCTTTCCAGAGTGACTGCACTAATTTGCAGCCCCACCAGCAATGTATGAGTGTACCTTTCTCCCCACATCCTCGCCAACACCTGTTGTTGCTTGTATTCTTGATAATCACCATTCTAATTGGGGTGAGATGGAATCTTAGGGTGGTTTTGATTTGCATTTCTCTTATTACTAGAGATGTTGAACATTTTTCCATATGTTTGTTGATTGCTTGTAGATCTTCTTCTGTGAAGTGTCTATTCATTTCCTTAGCCCATTTGTCGACTGGATTATTTGACTTCTCGGAGTAGAGTTTTTTGAGTTCTTTATAGATTCTGGAGATTAGTGCTTGTGTTATGGGAGTCCTGTTAAGGAAGTCTGATCCTAAGCCAACAAGGTGAAGATTTGGACCTACTTTTTCTTCTATAATCTGCAGGGTCTCTGGTCTGATTCCGAGGTCCTTAATCCATTTTGAGTTTAGTTTTGTGCATGGTGAGAGATATGGGTTTAATTTCATTCTGTTGCATATGGATTTCCAATTCTCCCAGCACCATTTGTTGAAGAGGCTATTGTTTCTCCATTGCATATTTTTGGCCCCTTTGTCTAGTATGAGAAAATTGTATTTATTTGGGTTTGTGTCCATGTCCTCTATTCTGTACCATTGATCTACCTGTCTATTTTGGTACCAATACCATGCCGTTTTGGTTACTATTGCTTTGTAGTAGAGCTGAAGATCTGGTATTGCAATACCCCCTGTTTCACTCTTCCTGCTAAGGATTGCTTTAGCTATTCTGGGTTTCTTATTCTTCCAGATGAATTTCATAATTGCTTGCTCTATTTCTGTAAGGTACATCATTGGGATTTTAATTGGAATTGCATTGAATTTGTATAGCACTTTAGGTAGTATGACTATTTTGACAATATTAATTCTTCCTATCCAAGAACATGGGAGATCTTTCCATCTTCTAAGGTGTTCTTTAATTTCTTTCTTTAGTGTTGTAGAGTTCTCATTGTAGAGGTCTTTCACCTCTTTTGTGAGATTGATTCCCAAGTATTTTATTTTTTTTGAGGCTATTGTGAATGGGGTAGTTTTCCTAATTTCTCTTTCTGAAGATTCATCACTTATGTATAAAAATGCGAGCATTGATCTTGTAACCTGCTACTTTACTAAATTCACTTATGAGTTCTAAGAGTTTTCTGGTGGAATTTCCAGGTTCCTCTAAATATATAATCATGTCATCAGCGAACAGGGATAGTTTGAGTTCTTCTTTTCCAATTCATATCCCTTTAATTTCTTTGGTTTGTCTAATTGCTCTGGCCAGAGTCTCAAGAACGATGTTGAATAGAAGTGGTGAAAGAGGGCATCCCTGCCTTGTTCCAGTTTTTAGGGGGAATGCTTTCAGTTTTTCACCATTTAGAATGATATTAGCCATGGGCTTAGCATAAATGGCCTTTACAATGTTAAGGAATGTTCCCACTATCCCTATTTTTTCTAGTGTTTTGAGCATGAAGGGGTGCTATATTTTATCAAATGCTTTTTCTGCATCTATTGAAATAATCATGCGATTCTTGACTTTAAGTCTATTGATATGGTGAATTACGTTTATTGATTTCCTGATGTTGAACCAACCTTGCATCCCTGGGATGAAACCCACTTGATCATGGTGCACTATCTTTTTAATATGTTTTTGTATGCGATTTGCTAAAATTTTGTTGAGAATTTTTGCGTCGATGTTCATTAAGGATATTGGTCTGAAATTTTCTTTCCTTGATGAGTCTCTGTCTGGTTTAGGTATCAGTGTGATATTGGCTTCATAGAATGAGTTTGGGAGGGTTCCCTCCTCTTCTATTTTATGGAATACTTTGAGAAGTATTGGAATGAGCTCTTCTTTAAAGGTTTTGTAGAACTCGGCTGAGAACCCATCTGGTCCCGGACTTTTCTTTGTTGGTAGGCTTTTGATGACTTCTTCTATTTCAGTACTTGAAATTGGTCTATTTAAATTGTGTATGTCCTCCTCGTTCAGTTTAGGCAGTTCATATGTCTCTAGAAACCTGTTGATGTCTTCGAGGTTTTCTGTTTTGTTGCAGTATAGATTTTCAAAATAGCTTCTAATTATGTTTTGTATTTCAATCCTGTCTGTTGTGATATTTCCTTGTTCATTCCGAATTTTAGTGATTTGGGTTTTCTCTCGTCTTCTCTTTGTTAGTGTGGCTAAAGGTTTATCAATTTTGTTTATTTTTTCAAAGAACCAACTATTTATTTTGTCAATTTTTTATATTGTTTCTTTTGTTTCAATTTCATTGATTTCCGCTCTGAGTTTAACTATTTCCTGTCTTCTACTACTTTTGGTGCTGGTCTGTTCTTCTTTTTCTAGGGCTTTGAGTTGTAGTGTTAGGTCGTTTATTTGTTGAGTTTTACTTCTTTTATTAAATGCGCTCCATGAAATAAGTTTCCCTCTAAGTACTGCTTTCATAGTGTCCCAGAGATTTTGATATGATGTTTCTTTGTTCTCATTTACCTCTGAATTTTTTAATTTCCTTCCTAATATCTTCTGTTATCCATTCATCATATAATAGCATATTGTTTAATCTCCAGATGTTGGAATAGTTTCTGTGTTTTACTCTTTCATTTATTTCTAACTTCAATCCATTATGATCTGATAGAATACATGGTAGTGTCTCTATCTTCTTGTATTTGCTAACATTAGCTTTGTGGCATAATATATGGTCTATTTTAGAGAAGAATCCATGTGCTGCTGAGAAGAAAGTGTATTCGCTCTTGGTTGGATGGTATATTCTATAAATGTCTGTTAAGTCTAAATTATTGATTGTGTAATTGAGATCTATGGTTTCTTTGTTCAATTTTTGTCTGGAAGATCTGTCCAGTGGTGAAAGAGGCGTGTTAAAATCACCTAGTATTATTGTGTTATGGTCTATTTGGTTTCTGAAATTGAGAAGGATTTGTTTGACATACATGGATGAGCCACTGTTTGGGGCATAGATGTTTATGATTGTTATATCTTGCTGATTTATGCTTCCCTTAAGCAGTATGAAATGACCTTCTTTATCCCTTCTGACTAACTTTGGCTTGAAGTCCACATTGTCTGAAATGAGGATGGATACTCCAGCTTTTTTGGTGAGTCCATGTGCATGGTATGTTTTTCCCCATCCTTTCACCTTTAGTCTATGGGTATCTTTTTCTATGAGGTGAGTCTCTTGCAGGCAACATATTGTTGGATCTTTCTTTTTAATCCAATCTGCCAGTCTATGTCTTTTGATTGATGAAATCAGGCCATTAACATTCAGGGTTATTATTGAGATATGATTTGGTTTCCCGGTCATTTGGTTCATTTTTTTTTTTTTATTGTAAACAAATGGGATACATGTTGTTTCTCTGTTTGTACATGGCGTAAAGGCATACCATTTGGTTCATTTTTTAAGTTTTATTTATTTATTTGTTTGACACATCTTGGTTCCTCCTTTATTTGACAATTCCTTTAGGATAATTCCTCCCTTTGCTGATTTGCTTCTTTGTTTTTCATCTCTTCCTCATGGAATATTTTGCTGAGAATGTTCTGTAATGCTGGCTTTCTTTTTGTAAATTCTTTTAGCTTTTGTTTATCATGGAAGGATTTTATTTCATTGTCAAATTTGAAGGTAAGTTTTGCTGGGTATAAGATTCTTGGTTGGCATCCATTTTCTTTCAGGGCTTGAAAAATGTTGTTCCAGGCCCTTCTAGCTTTTAGGGTCTGGATTGAAAAATCTGCTGATATCCGTATTGGTTTCCCCCTGAATGTAATTTGGTTCTTTTCTCTCACAGCCTTTAAAATTCTGTCTTTATTTTGTATGTTAGGCATTTTCATTATAATGTGCCTCGATGTGGGTCTGTTGTAATTTTGTGTATTTGGAGTCCTATAAGCCTCTTGAGCTTGATTTTCCATTTCATTCTTCAGATTTGGGAAATTTTCTGATATTATTTCATTGACTAGATTGTTCATTCCTTTGGTTTGTTTCTCTAGGCCTTCCTCAATCCCAATAATTCTTAAATTTGGCCTTTTCATGATATCCCATAGTTCTTGAGATTCTGTTCATGATTTCTTACCATCTTCTCTGTTTGTTCAACTTTGTTTTCAAGGTTAAATATTTTGTCTTCAATGTCTGAGGTTCTGTCTTCCAGGTGTTCTATCCTACTGGATATGCTTTCTATGGAGTTCTTAATTTGGTTTATTGTTTCCTTCATTTCAAGGATTTCTGTTTGTTTTTTTTTTCCAATATCTCTAACTCTTTATTGAAATGATCTTTTGCTTCCTGTATTTGCTCTTTTAACTGTCGATTATTGCGATCATTCAATTCCTGCATTTGCTCTTTCATCTCATCATTTGCTTCCCTGATCATTTTAATTACGTACATTCTGAACTCCTTTTCTGTCATTTCTTTTGCCATGCTGTCATTGGGTTTTATTGATGTAACATCTAGATTTGTTTGCAGCATTTTCTTTCCTTGTTTTCTCATATTGTTCAGATATCAGTGGACCGCTGAGATATTGCAGATTTCCTCTATAGACTTACAATGTCCCTGAAGATTTCTATATATATCCCCTCTTAGCCTTCAGCAGGCTGAAGTCTTGGAGGAAGTTGATAATGCGGTGCTCCACAAGGAAGCTGCCTCTCTAGGAGTGGTGGCCTTCAGGTGGGGTATATTCCCTGCTAGTGGGCAGAGGTGCCTCCACTTGTTGACCAATGGTCATCCAAAGGGGAACTAGGCTGCGGGCTGAGGCAAGGCCTGTTTGGGCCTGTGTCTCTGGTTTTACCGTCCTTGTGGGGAAACCTCACCCGGCAGGGAAGACTCACCCGGTGGGGAGGTCTCGCTGGTCAGTTCCCTCCTAGAGGTTCCCCTCAATTTATAGCTACCGCCTGGGCTGGGCTACCTTCCTCTGCAAAGTTCCCAGGGGCCCGGCCCTACCTCCTGGGCCTGGGAGCCTCACCCTTCGCAGATGAATCTCCTTAGGCTGCCCCTGCTCAGAGAATCTGCCCGCAGTCCTGGAACCTTCGCTCCACCCCTAAGCGTGTCTCTGTGGGGCTCTTCCACCAAGAAGCCTCCTAGATCCTGGGACCCTGCTCTGCACCTAATCGCCTGGCTGTGCGGCCCCTCCTCTGAGCCGCCACCTGGGGCCCCGTACAATTGCTGTGAATCCCAGAGACCCGCCACATGCCTCTTCCTCTAGACAGCCGCCCAGTATCCCGGTGCAGTCACTAGGAGTCCAAGTAACTCACTGCGTGCCTCCTCCTCCCACCAACTGCCCGTAGCCCTGGGCAATCAATCACTCGGAGTCGAAATGACCCTCCCCGTTCCTCCTCCTCCTCCAGGTAACCCCCCGGGTGTTCAGGAGCGGTTGCTCTGAGTGGCTCTGAATCCATGTGACCTGCTGCACGCGTCCTCTGGGCAACCGCCTGGAGCTCTGGTGCGGCCACTCGAGAGCAAGCGACCCACCGCGCTTCTCCTCCAGGCAGCCCCCCTGTGTTCAGGAGCTGTCACTTTAAGTCCAAACAACTCACCACTCGCCTTCTCCTCTGAGCAGCCGCCTGGAGCTCTAATGCAGTCACTGCGAGTCCAAAAGACCCGCCGTGCTCCTCCTCCTCCTCCTCCTATTCCTCAGGGCAGGCCCTGGTGTTCAGAAGTGGTCTGAGTCCAAACAGCTCGCCATGCTGGTCCTCCTCTGGCAACCGCCTGCAGCTCTGGTGCAGTCACTCCGAATCCAAGCGGCCGCGCTCCTCCTCCTCCTCCTCAGGGCAGGCCCCGGTGTCCTGAGTCCACACAGCTCTCCTCACCACTCCGCCCCTGGGCAGCCACCGGAGCCCAGTGGTTGCTCCGGGTCCCAGCGCTGTGCTGAGTGGCCTCCTCTCCGATGCTCCCAGTTGTCCGAGTTCACTGCTCCAGCGGGGGGGAGGGGTGTCTTGCCGGCAGCTCTACTTCACAAAGTTCCCTGCGTTCCGGGATGACCGTCCCATCCGGGAGGCCTCCCCAACAGGGGAGACTCACCTGGCTGCTTTGAGTTGGTCCCAAGTCTCTCAATATCTCCTCTTTTGAATCCTGAGTCCCGGAGCAACATGAAATGCAGCCACCCTCTAGGCCGCCATCTTGAAACCTCCACCTTTCATAGTCTACTAATTTGTACCTAACACACCTTATGAATTTTCCTACTGCTCCACTTCTCTTGTTCTATATATCCGTGTTTTCAATAATAAGCCACATCCATAATAGTTCACTCCTAGGCATTTAGGTACACATCTTCCTGATGAGCTTAAGATGATCTGGAAGACTAAATCATTGTGATTATACTTCACAGCAGGAACAGGGCATCTTTAAACAATCCACACATGAAGCACAGGTTCATTCACTCCCAGGGCAAGACCTGTGTTTGGTGTCCCCAGGCATGTAGCATGTGGTTCCAGGTTCTGTTTCATTTCCATTGGTTCTAATTGTGTTTTGAAGTCATAATTCCTCTTTAGTGTCAGCTGACATGTGTTTAATTATCTTCTGTGTTTTGCATTGGAAGCAGGATCCTTTATTAACGACATGTTTCTGTACATTGGGCTCTTCCCCCTAACCTCCTACCATGGTGATACTTATTCTGACCACACAAGTACTCTGCTCATGAAGTGCAGATAAAGTTTTGTCTGGGAACTGTGGCTGAGGCTCAGTGACTGAGCACTTGCCTAGCATGTGTGAGGCACTGGGTTCCATCTTAGCACCACATACAAAAATAAGCAAATAAGATAAAGGCATGCTATCTACCTATAACTACAAAAAATATTTTTAAAAAAGCTGTGTCTGCTAGGCAGGTCATTGGCTAACTGGGCTTACACTGGGCATCCTCACCCCAAATCTCCCTGATAAGAGCAAATGTGCACGGGCCCACATACCTGTCGCCTATCTAGCTTATTTGCTCTCAACTCTGTCCCTCATGAGCAGAGAAGACTGATGTCACTGAGAGTGAGACAGGATGTGCAAACATTCAACATAAGATGGTCCCTCAAACCACCTTCTGCACCCTATTTGAAGTGTCCTGCCCTGCCCCATCTCTTTCCCTTCCTGCTAGCTCTGTTTTCCATGGTTTCAACAAACAGTATGCTTCTAGCATCTTAATTTGGTCTGTGAGCCTTTCTGTTCTGTCATTTTGGGGATAGGTTGCCTGGAAGTGAGGTGGGTGGCTGTCACCACATCAGGTAAGTTCCTACTCGACAGTTCCGCTCCTGCAGTGGTAGGCAGAAGTGGGAAGAGAAACAAAATTCTTTTTTCCTTGACTGATCCAAGGAGTGTCTTTGACATTCAGTGCAAGCAGCACAGCCAGCTCCAGTTGCACAGCCCATGGAGGACAGCCAGACAGCCCGCGCTCAGCTGGCATTCTGCTGGATCCTATGGCTGCTTCACTGGAAACAAATGAATAACTGATAATCTCCATTTTAACCACGGCATTTAACCTTTAGTTCTCTAAAGGAGTACTGTGGTTTAGAAGTCGGCATAAAATATATAAAATACATTTCTACATTTTAATAATTTTATTTGAAAATCAAAGAATATCAGTTTGGAGAGGCATTTATCAGCCATGTCCAGGCATTGTGTTCTTGGTGTGGTCTGACATTTATGGCCTCTGCTGTGGGTCCCCTTTTGTATTTCTCTCTGGGCCTCCAGGGGGAGCAGGTGGGCTACTCAATCCAAGCGTGAATGGGTTTCCTTTGCCTGAAGGCCCCCTCTCTGGTCCCCTTGTCAACCTCTTCTGTCACAAAGGAGTTGAATGAGAGATAAAAGATTTCAGATCCTTGGCTCTTGTGCTTTTTGGGCACTGGACAGTAAAACTCAGTACATGCCGGGCTAGCGACACCGTTTGTGGCAAGTATCCTCTCCTCACCTCTCAGCGGTGACATGTCAAATGCATTGGCCCCACAGTAGTGCCTAGCTGTGTCCGGCCTCAGTCGGCGCATGTGGGCAACTTCTTTGCTACACTTCAAGAGACTGACAGGCGTAGGAAGAAGGGAGAGGCCCAGGTCCCTGGACAGGCGTCAATGCAGGGTCCTGATGATTTCCTCCCACTGCAGCTGTGCTCCGGTGGGTGGGGTGGGACGTGGAAGGAGAGCGGAGCTAGAGTGCGCTCTCCCGCATGCGACCTCACCACTACCGCTGGTGCCACTTACCTGGGTAACATGCCCAGCACTTACTTCCCCATGCCAGCCACGTATAGGCGTATAGGATTAATTTCGCAACAGAGGCATTCGCAGGATGGAAACCACATGGGGTTTCCGCGGCACCCTTCGCTCTCTCGAGTCATTCGACCAGACGACGGTTTAGCGGTTAACCCAAGCCGCTGCCGCGCCCTGCTTTGGCTCACGCGCGCTTCGCGCGGCGACTTTCAAAAACGCAGGCAACGAGCTGCCTTCCACTATCTGTCCCGCACACTGGTAGTTGTCGCCGAGTCTAAGCGGCTGGGCCAACGCCCCCTCCCACAGCTCCCAGTTCACCGAGCCCCGGAGTTCGGCTCCGAGCCTGCCAAACAGATTTCGCGCTGGACGCAGCAGTCCCAGTTCTCGGCGGTGACCGACCCGGGGGCTCCGGTCACACTGAAGCGTCCAACGTCGTAAACTTTCGGTTGCACCCTTGTTTCCAGGTTGCCTTCGATGGCAAGGATTCCTCTAGTTTTTCCCTCTCCTCCTCCTGGTTTCCTCTGCCCTCGGATCAAGTAGAGGCTGGGCTAGAGAGTCAGAGTTGAGTCCTCTCACTGCGACCATGGACGCTCCCCTTCCACAACCCTGCCGAGAAAGCCAGAAGGATCTGGCATCTTTCTGCGCTTGAGGCTGCAACACTCTTGAGGGCCTCTTAGCCTTTGGGGGCTCAGGCTTGTGTGCAAGTCGTTTCCAGTTGAGAGGAAGTCTAGACCAACAAAGTTAATATTTGACTATTTTTCTCCCCCCGTACTGAGGGTTGAACCCTGGGGTCTCATGCATGCTAGGCAAGTACTCTGCCACTGTACTACATCCCCAGCCTTTTCTTTCTTTTTCTTTTGCTTTTTTTCTTTCTTCCTTTTTGAGACGCTATACTGCCCAAGCTAGCCTCTAACTTGGGATCCTCTAACTTCAGCCTTCAGAGTATGGAATGACAGGAGTAAGTCACCATGCCCGGCAATATCTAGCTTCTTGATAACTATGTAAACATACTTCTCAGAAGGTAAAAGGAAGAAACGTACTTTTACCCAGTAAATCCGAGTTTTATAGCTAGCAATTGTTTATTTGTCTTGAAATTATTATTTTAGAACAAATGGGAAGATGACCCTCCACCTCTTGGGACATCAGATAAGTTCTTTGTCCCATTCACCAGACTCTGTCTCTTCAGAGGACAAAGTCGGGGATCAGTTGAAGAGTGCCTTCCTGTTACCAGACACACCACCAAGTATTTCCCAGGAAATAATATTCATGATAATCGATTCAGATAGAGCACACTTCAAGTGCTTAGAACTCAACTCCTGACTCCTAGGGGTGCACAGGGTCCAGAGAGTAAGCAGGTCTTACTACCCTGGCCGCAGGGACCTAACTGAGCCAAGGAAGAAGGTAAGGCTGGATCTCCCTGCGCTGAGCTTGGAAGAACTGGACCTGCTACCGCAAGCCTTCTTGCTCCCTGGAGAAGCTACAACCAGTGTGGACAAGCGCTGGAATTCTCTGATTGGACCGACGTGGGTCACTGGCTTACCGGTGAACCAATCACAGGCCAAAGGGATGGACAACACAGACTGACACGGACCTGAGTCTCACTCACATCCTGGAGGCCCACAATCCTCTGGAGAAGACCAGAGGGGAAACGGGATCCTGGACACGCCAAAAGGAGACTTCCAGCACGACTGTTTCGTTTATTTACAGTTACTTAGAAAGTCCACAATTAATAATAAAAACAAAACGACTATTAGCCATTGCTGTACAACAAACTGCCCTAAATTTTATATCTTAATTGTCCTAGGTTTAGTTCTTATAATTTAGGTTGACTCGGTGGGTGCTCTGCTTATTTCACCTGGGATCATTGATGGGGTTGGATTCAGCTGGTGATTCAACTGAGTTTGGAAGGTCCAAGCCTCACTCACCGGTCAAGCAGTTAGTAGCTGGCCTATTCAATCAATGATCTCTTCAGTGGGCTGACCCTGTTCAAGTGGCAGTGTTGAGGCAACACTTCAAGAGAGCAAAAACAAGTAATTAGGCTCATGAGCTCAGACAACGTCACTCCCAAGCATTCTGTTGGCCAAAGTAAGTCAGAAGATAACTCAGGTTCAAGGGCTGAGTAAACAAACTCTATTTAGTAATGGATGAAGCTATAAAATGTTGTGGTTTTGTTTTTCAGTCTAGACAACTACTTTTTTTCTGAGTACAGTTAGGAACCCCTCTGACAAGTTTTGATCTAACTTGCTCTCAATGTGTTGATTTCCAGTTTGACCAAGATAGTGACTTTAGTTTACAAGTTATTAGATTTTGTTTCATTTACTGATCATTATACACCACCCTGTGGTATTTTAAGTGTTTATGTCATGTTGTTTTGGAAATGAATGTACTTTTTGTAGCTTAGTATGATTGCTTTTTGTAAATACACTATGAACATTTGCAAAGACTTTTCTCTTTAAAAGATACAGAAATTGATAACTGTATTAGCTTTCAGATGTTCTGTATCAATATCTATTGTTTGTTAGGTCGGAATTTGGGTGACTATATGACAGAGCGGAGCAACTGAGGCAAAAGACAGAGCGCCACATGGTGACCAATCAAATGGGCAGGAAAACTCCACTGACCCTTACATCCACCTGTCACTCAGCACGACCCCCACCCATTTCAGCCTATAAAGACCTTGGGCAGCCGGGGCCATGTGTGATTTTCTCCGGCTCCTGAGAGTCAAATTCCAATAAAGCTTGCTTCTGCTGCTTTCTGTCCGATTTTATTTGGCCACTAGCCATGCCCCCGGGCTTACATTGTTTACTTGTCTGGTGTACAGATTTAGTATCCCTTGTCTCAAATGTTTGCACCAGAAATGTTACAGATTTTGTTTTGTTTTGAATATTTTCATATATACAATGACATATCTTGGGAATGGAACCCAAGTCTTAATGAGACAGGGGTCATCACAGGAAGAAAGGACAGAAAAGCCTGAGTCCCAGTAATGACAGGACTTTAGAGAAGCTGCTAAAAAGTGCTGACCCTTCACTTGGGCCTTCTGATGGCCAATGGGTAACAAAAAAGAAATATAAAGGTTTGACATCTCTGTCTCTTTTATTACCTTAAACTTTGGATCAAGTTCCTGCTCAGGTCTGCCTGTTAGGCATGTTAATCATTAAGGAGTGTCAAAGCTGGTAATACAAGTTTTATTATCCCTAAATTTGCCTAACCTATCTTGTCCCCCTTCAAGGCTGAAGACACCAAGATGAGAGTAAGAAGGTATTTTCTTTTTTTTTTTTTCTTTTTTGTGGTGCTGGGGATTGAACCCAGGGCCTTGTGCTTGCAAGGCAAGCACTCTACCAACTGAGCTATGTCCCCAGCCCAGAAGGTATTTTCAAGAACTACAGGGACATTCAACTGCCAGCTTTTACAACATCCTGTTCCAGACCCCCTGAAGTGGCACCTAGAAATCTTCATTCAATGCCCTACACCTTCTAGGAACAGCTGAGTCTTGCAGGCGGATCACTCCATGATCAGACTGTCCCCTAAAGGAGGTCAATCACCTCATGGGAACTGAATTGACCCTGGCTTCCAGGGTCACAGGTCTGATAAACATCTTGCAAAGCAAAACATGGAGATTGTTCCTCAAGCTATAAGAACTTCTTCGGAATCACCTGGCACAACCAGAATTGAGATAATGATCAGCCAGACCTTAGCCCACCCCAAGAACCTGATCTAAGGCTTGTCCCTTCCCTTGCTGGGGAGCAGCCTGGTCTCTCTCCCTCAGTGCAGTCTCCTATTTCCTTGAGGTTAACCCCTGCCCCAATTAAAGCTTCTCGTATGTGTTCATTTTTTTTTTATTTAATATGATTATACAACAGCAACAAGAGCACTCATTGTCAAAGAATACCAGAGGAATGCTGAAGAGAATATGATGCATTTCCGAGTGGCCCTGGATGGACTTTCCTAATTAACTTGGGGAGACAAAAGTAACATAGCAAAACATAAGGACAATTCTGGAAAGTGGTCAAAAGCTGTGAGCCAAGGAGAGAGACAGAACTGAGGGGAGCTGTGAGCGGGCTTCAGGTGGAGAAGCCTGGGGGGGAAGGGGGGTTGGCCTTACAGAGCCTGGGGGGTTTCCTCTGGACTGAGGGAAAGGGATTGCTTCTTCAGTCCTCACTGAGCATAAGTAGTTTTTCCACCTAGGAATGCTGAAATAAGTGCAAAGATGATAAATATCCACAGGGCCATGATCAATTGCATTCCACCAAACAAAAGTCATTTGCAAGTCAATGGAAAAGAATTATTTGCATTGCTGCCAGTTTTTGACTAAGTACAAAGTACATAGTCAAAATAATTCAAAGGCAAGGAAAAGTGCAGATAACCTGAATGGTTTATTGGATAGGACATTTGAAGTTATTTGGGTCATTTCCAAATTGTTAACTTTTTTTTCTGAGAGTATCTCTCTTTTTGTGATCATGGTGATAGTAAAGATTACTTCCCGCCCCCCCCCCCACCCCCCCAAAAAAGAAGTGTTTGGAATGTGTTATTTAACCATAATTTAACCAGGGAAGTCTCCTTGAATTTGTTTTGCACAATTAGGTCCACCGGTATTGTTTTTGGATTTGCAGATATTATCATTAAAGTTATCATTTTTTAGTTTGAGTCACCCACCATCAGAAAGTTCTCATTTTGGGGTTGAATCATTTTGCTTTGAGTTTTGGTGACTGCTGATATTCTTCATATACTTTGGCATACAGGGTGACAAAGGCTGATCCTGAAGGGAATAGTGTAGGGAATGTAAGCTGATGGCCCACAAATGGAGGCAGGAGACGGGAAGCAAACCTCGGATCGGCAAGCTTTCCTTTATTTTGCAGTGAGGTCCATCCATCAGGCGCAGGAGAGCCCATTTTCTGGGCATGGAGCTGGCCCCCACGTTACAGAAGGAGTCTGGGTTTTTATAGTTTCACTGGAGACTGTGGACCTGTAGTTTGGACAGCCAGGGGCTAGTTGTACAGGTTAGAACTTTAACTTATGGAGGCAGTTGTATAAAGGTTGACACTCATTATTATCTGGGGAGATGGGAGTCCAGATCCCAAGGGATGAGTACTCAAATCTTGCCCATTGCTTTTCTTTCTCTGGGATCCATTGCAGAGTTTCAATATTTGCTGTGCCTCCATTTAGGGCTAATTTGTGATGAGGGAAGGTCAAAGTCCAGGGCCCAGCATTTCAGTATTTGCCTCCTTCCTTCAAGATGTACTGGGTTGGGAAGTGGTAAAAGTTTGCCTTTGGTGGAGATGCTGGGGATGAACCTGGGAAGGGATGAAAGTGTGCTTTTCCCCTCAGGCTTCATTGCTATTGGAAAAGGATGTATTGGGAGAGGTTTAATGTTTGGCTAATTTCCCCTCCTCCTGAGCCACACTGTCCCTCCTTTTTTCCTGGAGAGCTGTCTTGTAGGAATATTATTTTCCATAATCCTTCAGGGGATGGCCAGAGTTTGGATTTCACAGGACAAGTACCTGATGGCTTGTCCTCCGTCTTACAGAATCATGTGGTGACAACTGTGGTGTTCGAGTCTGTGCTCCTGGGTGAAGAACTTCTTTATTAAAACACTAGAATACAGCTAAAGTTGTTGCAAACTATAATTTTCTTTTTTATCTTTAGAAAATATTTGATAGCTGATAGGTAAATTTGACTCTTTCACCTGCCAAAGTTATGCAAATCTTAGGCCACCTGAGAATTCAAAAACTGATTCCCTGTGGGATATCATTCTATGATTAAGGGAACAACCAGTTCAATAAACCACCACACGTAATCATGATGTGGAATAAAATATATTTTTCAGTGTAGTCCAAATCCTAAGAAGGTCTTGAACTCTGCACATCTTGATCACAAACTAGAAAATGGAGTTTCTGCCCAGAAACTGCTGAAATAAGTGAACTGAGAGGCATTAGTTATGGAAATTTAAATCAAAGGCATCAAGTTTTGCATTACTGATTACATATTCAAACCATACAATTACAGCATATATAATCAATTTTTACTGTAGTTATAAGTAGCAATTAGATGTAGACTTTTAAAATTCAAATGATATTTGTATTAGATGGAATTCCTCTCCCCTCCACCCTTGGAAAAAGTTCTGAGTAGGGGAACTACTGCCTGTGTCTCCTTTCTTCAAAAGTTGTCACTAAATTAGCTCAGTTGTAATCCATTTCAAGCTGATGCACTTGGAAAGAAATGCAGAGATTATTATCTCCCTTTGAATGTTGGATCATTTGGTTCTGTGGTTTCTAGTCTTCAGAGCTTCTGACATTTGTCAAGGGTTTGATGCTCAAATAAGGAGGTCAGGGCAGAGAAATGGTAGAGTGGTAGGTGAAGGGGAAAGAAGAGTTTTAAATTTTATTTTTATAAAAATGAGTGAGTATAAAGCAATGAAACCCCTAGTACCCAGAATGTGGTCTCTAATTAATAGCTCCTTTTTTTTGGTACTGAGGATTGAACCCATGGGTGCTTCTCACTGAGCTACATCTGCAGTCCCTTTTACATTTCTTATTTTGAGACAGGGTCTTGCTAAGTTGTGAGGCTGGCTTTGAACTTGCAATCCTTCTGCCTCAACCTTCCATGCTGCTGGGATTACAGGCGAGAGCCACTGTGCCCAGCTCCAGATGATGGTCTCTACATACCATTCCCTACTAAAAGGAACAAAGGCGTCCTAAAAATGAAGGATTCAGGTCTGGAGCAAGAAATATACTAACCAAGTCTGGAACATCTTGTTCCCAAATACAAGGATGTGCTTCAAGATTGTTTTGGATATGTTAAAAGGACCCAGGAGCTAGTTCGAAGGCATTTTTACAGGGGAAATCTGGGCAAATTGAGCATAAAAATTACAACGCTAATGGACTAGAACACATTCAATAGAAAATAGTTTGAGTCTTAGTGCCCCTCACACTCCTTACAAAACCAGAATGGCAATAATAATAATGGATGTAGAAGGAATAAAACTCGAAATTTTTTTGGCAAGAAGTTTTATTATAATTGCTTTAGGCCAAATTATCAATGAATGCTAAACCATTCAGTGATGTGTTATTGGAAGAGGATATCCACACTGTCACAAAATATGACCTTAAAGGGCATATTAGTTACAAAGGGTCTTTACAATGCAGAAATGATCAGCCTTCAGTATCAATAACGACATACGCTTTCTCATTACCTGCAAGTTCCCTTAACAAAAATGATCAACTTAAATCTAGTCATGAAGCATCAATTGAAAAAATCCAAACATAGTGACATTATGCAAAGCAACATGCTCAGATTCTTTGAAATGTCAACATTAGGAAAGAAGATGGGCTGGGTGCGGTGGCGCACATTTGTAATCCCTGTGATTAGGGAGGCTGAGGCAGGAGGATCACAAGTAGCTTAGTGATAAACCATGTCTGGGTTTAATCACCAGAATAGGATGAAAAAAAAAAAAAAAAGAATGAAGAGACCTAACAACAAAATATGCCTGTGATGATTGACTTGCTCTTGAATCGGGAAAAAAGAAATATTAAAGGCATAACTGGGGAAACTTAAACACAGGCAGGTTATCAGTGAAGCAGTAAAGTTAAAAATTCTTTTAAGGGAGCATAAACTTAAGATTTTATTGTCTCCAGAATAATACAAAGAGAATATTAAAACTGATCATTTGACCCTTTCTCATATCTCCTACTTCAAAATGCTTACATCCTTTTAAAGACATTTTTTATTATCACCTCATAATTATACACAGTAATTGGGCTCATTCTGACAAAATCAAACATGCAAGGAATTTGATTCAAGTCCTATCCCCTACCTTTCCTCCCCTCCTCCCTCCTGCTAGTCTCCCTCCTCTACTCTATTAATAAACTTCCCTTCTCCTACATATATACATGAATGTGAAATTCTCTTTTGTATCTTTATGTATGAATATAGCATGCTTTTGTTAAATTCATTCTACTTATCTCCCCTGTCCCCTTCCTTCTGCTCTCTCATTCTCCTCCATCTACTACAGTGATCCTCCCTGTGTCTTTATGATATCCGATCCCCTCCCCCACTGCCTTCTTTCCCTTTTATTGCTCTAGCTTCCACTTACATTAGATTTCTTAACTGCAGTCAGGTATGGGGTGTACAGGCATCGAGTCTCTGTTCTCTGGAGCTACCTGCTGAAGTCATTAGAGGTGAAGAAGGGTCACAATGTCTTCAACTAATGCTCAGATATTTCAGCCCCCCCCCCCCCAAATTGTGTAGATTCTTGTGCGAATGTTGTGTATAGACATCGTTTAGACAGAAAAAAAAATCACAAAGCTAATGGGGCAGAATGTTAGCAAGTAGTTGAGTTTAGGAGAAGGACATATAACTCCACTTGCCATACCATTATTAAATTTTTTCTGGAGATTTAAAAATAGTAAAAATTGCCAGGTATGGTTGGCAGAGGCCTATAATTCCAGCGTCTCAGGAGGTTGGGACAGGAGGATCACAAGTTCAAAGCCAGCCTCTGCAATTTAGCGAGGCCCTAAGCAACTTAGTGAGACCTTGTCTCAAAATAAAAAATAAGGGCTCGGGATGTGGCTCTGTAGTTAAGTGCCCCTGGGTTCAATTCCCAGTATCAAAAATAAAAATAAAATAAAAAGGTAAAATTAAAGGTTGAGGGGAGAAACCTGGTTAAATCAGTGTGACCATTTCTCCAAATAAATATGTTGAATATGAGTTTTAAGTAAAAATAATGAATTTACATGCAATTATATTTTATTTATCTATCTGTTAGATAGTAGCTAGCAATGAGCAGTCAAATGCATGGTGAGGTCACAAGTGTTCTTTAAATTACTTTAGGGTCTTTGAACTATTTTCAAAGTAGATGAGAAAGCAAGAGTGGTAGTTAATTTGTAGAAAATAAACAGAAGCAAAGGAGCTAATGGGAAAATGCATCAAAAGAAAAGGATCAATGGGTTTAACTCTTGACAGGGTCCGTTGATGTTGATGTGAAACAGGAATTACAGCTATAGGTGTCTCCGTTTGCCTGGGGAGGAAGATTTCGTTAGCAGCACAGGTGCACTAGTGTAACTCCTGACCAGCTATTGACCCCAGTGCCCACATTAACATGGGACTGACCTGTAGCTGAAACCGCCCTAAATAGGATGACCACCGTGACAGTTCTGGAGGGGAACAACTCAGGTCAAAAACTCCACCGCCCACCGTGGGAGGAGTGAACACCTGATTGGCAGAGGGTATGGCAGCTGGTCCAGCCCTCCCGGTGAACATCCCACAGTAACAAACTTGGAGACCGCACCTTCTCTTGTCGATCTCTGCTCCCCCTCTCCAGAGCGCTCTCTGCTTGAGCCTCACTTTGCTTTGAATTTACTTTCTCCTCACTTTCCCTAAAAATAAAGTTCTCGTGCATGGCTTTTGGTGTCTGACTTTAATTTTTCTTTTGTCGGAACACAAGAACAGAGGTTTGGAGTTTCAGTTCCCCGTTTTCCTGTGACGGATCGATTTATTTATTTTTATTTTTGGTACTGGGGATTGAGGGCAGAGGCACTTTACCATTGAGCCACATTCCCTGTCCTTTTTGTTTTTTATTTTGAAACAGGCTCTCACTCCATTCCTGAGGCTGTTCTAGAACTTTCGAACCCCCGTCTCTGCCTCCGGAGTCACTGGAATCACAGGTGTGTGCCTCCTCGCCCGGCACAATTACATTTTAAACAAGTGTCAACATGATTGTAATAAAACTCGCTTTTCTTAAATCAACATGAAATTAATTTTTGTGCATATTTAATGTTTGAACAGAAATGTGTTCACATGATTACAAAAAGGTGTAAAAAGAAATTCCCTTCCATCCTTACTCCAATCTGCTGTTTCTGCCCTAGATCCTATTGTCACTGGTTTCTTGTGTGCTCTTCCAGGGATTATTTATACATCCGTAAACAAATACAAAGTAGACACAGAATTTTGTTTTTCTTGCTTTGCAACACAAAATAGCATACTCTATTATGGTCTGCCCTTAACCCTTTTCACTTAATGATATCTTTCCATATAAACATATAAAGAGCACTCTCATTCTCCTTCATCAAACCTATAGCATAAAGATATTTTATTTTATTATTAAATGAAGACATTTAAATATGTACTATGGTTTGATTCCACCAAAACTCATGCTAAGGCTCAATGCTCTAATACAGGGCATTAGGAGGGGTGGCTTAGCGCGAAGTGCTTGGACCACCGAGGCCGACCCCTCATGAATGGGTTAGTGCCTTTTTTGAATGAGTAAATTATTGCTATTGTGGGTTTGAATCCATTAGAGCAGGTTGTTTTCAGGCAACTTCGTTCCTTGCATTTTGCCTCTTGCCCTTCTGCTTTCCACCATGTGTGGAAGCAGCAGGAGGCCCTCACTAGATGCAGTCACCTGATCTTGAACTTTCCAGTCTTCCAGAACCATAAGCCAAAATAAACATCTCTATAAATTACTCAGTCTCAGGAACAGAAAATGGACTAAGATAACATATTTTTAAAAAATTATTTATTTAAAAACTTTACTCTTGCTGGGTGCGGTGGTGCATGTCTGTAATCCTAGTGGCTCAGAAGGCTGAGGCAGGAGGATCATGAGTTCAAAGTTAGGCTCAGCAAAATCGAGGTGCTAAGCAACTTAGTGAGACCCTATTTCTAATAAAATACAAAATATGTCTGGGAATTTGGCTCAGTGGTCGAGTGCTCCTGGTTTAATCCCTGGTACCCTTCTCCTGTCTCCAACCCCCCCCCCAAAAAAAAAAAAAAAAAAACAACAACAACAACAACTTTGCTCTTTAGAGTACTAAAATTGGAAGGGAGGTTGGGATTTCCCAGATACTCTCCTGCCCATACACTGTAGAGCCTTTGCTGTTTTTGGTACAATTGTTAAAACTGAGGAACCTCTATCAACACATCACAGTCACCCAAAGCCCAGAGTTTACGCAGGGTTCATTCTTAGTATTGCACATTCTGTGGGTTTGGATAAATGTATGATGATGTGTATCTGCCATTATAGTATCATAGAGAGCTTTTTCACTGCCTAAAAATCCTCTAGACTTCATCTATTCATCCCTCCCCCTCCCCCAACTCATGGCAATCATTGATCTTTGACAGTCTCCGTAGTTTTACCTTTTCTAGATTATTATATAGTTGGAATCATACACTATGTAGCCTTTTCATATTGGTTTCTTCACTTAGTGATGTCTTCTCTTGGTTTGATAGCTGATTTCTTTTTAGTGCTGAATGTCGTGTCCAACCATTTATTTAGGACTACACAGACCATTTGATGAAGGGATTAGGAAAAAGACAGACACAAAAGTAGAGAAAAAGCTGGGACTTGGTTGTTCAGCCTGACTCTGGTGGAGGAAGACTGACTATGAGCAAGCTCAGCATGTTTATTATATAGGTTTAAACATCAGAAGGATTTTTTGTGAGAAAGTTTCTTCAAAGTTGAAGCTGAGGGTAAAAGCAGCCCAATTAGAACTTATCGACTTGTACCCATAATTCTCTATCTCTGGGCAGTAGACATTTGAACCCAAGGTTATGAACTAATAAAATTCCTTGTTTAGCAAGGAATTTCCCTTTGAACAGGATGTCATCATACAACTGGGCAGTTTTTGATTGGCGCCTTTGCATAGAGAAATTCCCAAGGGAGGTGTGGCCTCTGTTTTGGGCAATTCAAAAACCCATAATTCATTCACAGCTCCCAACACTGAACAATATTCCATGTGTGGATGTATTGCTGTTTATCCATTCACCTACTGAAGGACATTTTTAAAAATATTTTTGTTTTAGATGCAGATACCTTTATTTTATTTTTATGTGGTGCTGAGGATGGAACCCAGGGCCTCGTGCACGCTAAGCAAGTGCTCTACCACTGAGCCACAACCCCGGCCCTGAAGGACATCTTTGTTGCTTCCAAGTTCTGTTGCTTAGGAATAAAACTGCCACTAAGATACTCGTGCAGGTTTTAGTGTGGACATAAATGGAACTGTTAGCAGCCAAGGAATGAGATCTAAGGACACAAACAGCATCCATGGCATAGCGATGTACCTTGCCACTGCTTCTGAGCATGAAGTGTATCCTGGGGGAGTGGAACATCCACCAAGAGATATGCTCAGGTCCAGGTAAACATTTGCACTCAGGAAATGACCACATGAATTATTCTACTTAGAAAGATGTAGGCTTGGAGCAGGTGGTGCAAAATATGGCTCTTTAGTAGGGAGACCTTGCAGCAGCCACGATAACATTCCACCTCATATCTGAGGACTCTTCTTCAGTCCCTCAGGTCAAAATTCAGGTATAAAGGAATAAAATGCCTTTTTATCAGAGATTCCCTGAGTTAAAAGCCTCATGTCTCACAAGAGCCACGCTTTGCTGTAAGAACTCCATGGACATACGTTCCAGGTTCTTGCAGTTGATTCAGAAGACAGCATGCCAATTACAAAAGTTTTTGCATTCTGGGAAGTTCAAACGTTGGACTTCCTATCAAGGATCATTCTTATCATAAACAATGTTGTCCAGTGGCATAGTTAACATACCACCTTACCAGGTTTTTCAGTGTATTATTTATTTCTGTGTAACAAACTACCTCAAGACTTAGTAGATTAGAACAACAATCCTTTGGTGAGTCTGTGCTTCAGCAATTTTAGTTGGGTTGTTCTGCTGGTCTCATCTGGGATCACTTGAGTGGCTGTAGTTATCTGGTGGTTCAACAAGGCTTAGAGAGTCTAAGATGGCCTCACCCACATACTTGGTAAGTACTTGTTGAATTCTTACAGTTATTTTTATTAATATCATTGGATTTTCTGATTGTATCATCCATAAAATGTGATAGTATACTTTCCCTTTCTAGTCTTTATACTTGAATTTCCTTCTATTGAACAATTGCTTTGGTGAGTAGTGCCAAGACAAAACTATAAAATAAGGACTTTAATGGGAATGTCACTAGTGTATTCCTACTATGTTGATGCTGACTTTTGGATTGAGATTTTTTTTTAAATCATTTTGGAAATATATGGCTAGTTCTCATTTCAATGTTGATGAACAATGATGTTGAATACATCTTTTTTTTTTTTTTAAAGGAGTAGGATTTATTCAAGTGCAAAGAACAGAAACAGAACTCTTATAGGGACAAGAGGGGACCCTATGGGGGTTGCCCTGAATACATCTTTTCAGCATTTATGAAGGTCGTCATAATTTCCTCCTTAGGTTCATTGAGATGAAAAAAAATCAAAAGATTAGAAATCCACAGAGTTCAATTCAATTTCCTATTTGATAGTGACTAGAGAGGTTCTGATAGAGAACCAAGTCCAGGTTGAAAATAACAGTGTTCTGGGATCAGGACACCCAAGAGTTGTACCAGGAGAAGGAGATGAATTTGAGTTGCATTTGGATGTAAGACCAAAAGGAGTTGTTGATGGGTTCAATATGGAATGTGAAGGATAAAGAGGAATTAAGTTTGACTTCTGGGTTGTGGTTGACTCTGAATTGCCAAATGCAGTGGAATCTTGTCACCTTACCTGAGGTCTGGGACTCTGCCGGCTTCTGTGTCTATTTCAGTACTAGCTTCTTCTCTACTCTTCTGAGTGCTGCTTCTCTCTTGGGGGACCACATTCCATCTTCCTTGTCCCTAGTTTGGATGCTTAGGTTGAGACCCCTCACTAGCTGTCTGTCGTAACTGTTTTATTTTCTCCCTGAACAGCCCTAGGCAATCTCATTTCTTTCCAGCCTTTCCTGTGTTGCCAATGGCTCCTAAACTGTGTCTGTAGCCCTATCTTGCTCCTGAACTCCTTCCTAAAGCTCCAGAAATCTACTGCATCTCTTTCTATGGACCTTCTACAGTTTTCTCAAATCTATCATGTCTAAAAACAAATTCTTTATCTATCCTTCCCCAAGCTGATGGAAGGGTACATAGATTCCATTCTCTCCTTCAAACTTTATTTCCTGGGTCAGCCAGTCACTGAGTCCTGAAGGTTCCACCATCTCAGATCCTTCTTACCTCTGTTGTGAAGTCACCTCTATTGAGACTCACCTAACTGCCTCTAACCTTCTCTCCACTGCCTTCCTGTATTGTCCAGCCACAGGATCCACCATTTCCAAATGTCACTCCTTTACTTTTAAAAAAACTTCTTTAAACTTTATTTTATTTATTTATATTTAATGTGCTGAGGATGGAACCCAGTGCCTCACACATGCTAGGCAAGCGCTCTACCACTGAGCCACAACCCCAGTCCACTCCTTTACTTCTGACCCTCCACAAAGTCAGTTTTACAATTTCAAAATGGTAATTGGTTCAAAGGAATTCAACTTCCTTCTCTTTTGTTTTTCTAGAGTATTTTTGAAAAATTCATTAAGAAGCTTCTCTAAACCCAGTTCATTGGCTCACACTGTAATCTCAGAAACTCAAGAGGCTGAGGCAGGAGGGTCCCAAGTTTAAGCCAGCCTGGGCAACTTACAGACACCCTGCCTCAAAATAAAAAAATAAAAAGGGCTGGGGATGTAGCTCAGTGGTAGAACCACCTGGGTTCAATTCTTGGTACCAAAAGTAAGTAAGTAAATACATACATACATTCATACTCTTCTCTTTTGGCTGTCAGAACAATGTACACTCAAAAACACAATGCTGAGTTCTTTATAGTTATTTATGTTAACCATAGAAACCATAGAAACCAAGCTTCCTAACCTTGAGATTGGTGATTTGTTGAATTTTATGTAAAGCAAATTTAGTTAGCTGAGTACATCACGAACCACATGCAGAATTCTAGTTTGAAACAAAGTTGGTCTCTGTATCTATTTTGGTATCTGAAGTATAATTACTGACGAGGCTGAGATGCCTTGTGATTCCATTAACTTCTATCCTACTACCATTACTTGATTTTCAAGATGAACATGTAGAAAAATTTTGGAGGGGGTGGGAGTGTTACTCAGTGGTGGAGCACTTGCCTAGCATCATGCATGAGGCCCTGGGTTCCATCTCTAGCAAAGTAAAACACACACACACACACACATACACACAGAGAGAAAAGGAAAAGGAAGAAAATTTAAAAAAAAATTGTGTGTGAGAAAAATCTTTTCCTGAAACAGTTTTGCCCAACCACAGATACCAAGAGTCATCATCTGCTGTCTGCTGGCATACGGGATGGCGGAGGAAGAAGTGTGGCCTGAAGGCCCATCCTGGCTAGTGGCCACGGTCTTTGAGCAGCCAACAGTCTGCTGGGCTGTGTGGCTTTTGGGTAGGACCTGGGAATCCGATAAGTGGACTGTGGGACAGAGACAAGGATGTTAGGGAGATGGGTTCCCTTGAGAGTTCAAACAGGGTAGGGAGCAGGACCAGGAAGTGGGGGAGTCCTCGAGCAGAGCTGGGGGAGACAGAGGCTGAATGAGCTGATGTTTTGAGAATCAGGATGAATGGGAGCTGGGAAGTCAGGAAGCCATGCTCAGAGAATGGGGGTTCTACAAAGGTGAGGAAAAGAGAGAGACAGGCAGACAGATGGATGTCAGACAGAAAATATTCCCCAGGCAGAACTGAACCACAGTGTCCCTACCCATTGAATCATCATATATAGCAATTATCTATATAATTAACTATGATATATAGTATGTGTAAATATATATTTATATATAAATATTACATATAAGCATCATAATATATAAATATATAACATATTATATCATATATAAATAATATATATTAATATATTATAATATATAAATATTTTATATCAATATTATAATATATGCGTATATATATATATATATGTATATATTTAACCTTCCTAGTCAATAGCCAACATTTATTGAAAGCTCTGAGAGCCAGGACGGGCTGTGTGTGCTCTGAGCAGCATGTGTAGGTTATCTGGAAAGCCTGGACCATTCTGCCACGTTCTGATGCTGGCGAGTAACTGAGTAAATGATTCTCTGTGAGGAGCCCAATGGATCCTTGGTTCCTGTTGCTGCTCTGTTGTGGGTTTGGGGGGTTGGGAAGGGGAGGACTGTGGAGCAAGTGGGAGGATGGTCAGCTTAAAGATCATGGACATTTTCCAATCCCAGCATTACTGAGATACATTTGACAAATTAAACTGTGTAAATTTAAGTGTACAATGTGATGATCACACACAGACAGACACACACACACACACACACACACACACACACACACAGAGTGAATGATCACCACAATCAAGTTAATCAATACATCCATCATCTTACCTAGTTGTGTGTGTGTGTGTGTGTGTGTGTGTGTGTGTGTGAACCTTTAAGATCTATCTTAGCAAACTTCAAGTGTGCAGTATGCTATTATTAACTATAGTTACCACACTGTACAGAGTTCCAGAATGTATTCATTTTATAACTGAAAATTTGTAGCATTTGGCCAACATCTCCCTGTTTCTACTGTTTCTCATTCCCTGGGAACCACTGTTCTTCTATTTCTATGAGTTTGATTTTCTTAGATTCCAAAATAAGTGAGAACATACAAGTAGAGTGCCCGTTAGTCATTTGGTAGCCATCCTGGTGGTCAGACCCACTGTTGGAATATCAGTGCTAATCTACAGACTTCTGTACGCCCCACAATTTTAGGCATCCACTGGGGGTCTTGGAATATAACCGGCACAGATAAGTGGGAGAGAACTACTTCATTTGTCTATCTCTGACAGACATTTCAAAATAAGGTGCTGAGCTGGGTGGGGTGGCGCATGCCTGTAAACCCAGCAGCTCAGGAGGCTGAGGCAGGAGGATTGCAGGTTTGAAGTCAGCCTCAGCAACTTAACGGGGCACTAAGCAACTCAGTGAGACCCTGTCTCTAAATAAAATACAAAAAAAGGGCTGGGGATGTGGCTCAGTGGTCAAGTGCCCCTCAGTTCAATCTCCCCTAGTCCCCCAAAATAATAATAATAAATAAGGTGCCAATAGGGTTATATGGTGTGCACATATGAACATGTAACAGTGATTCTCACCATTGTGTACAACTAAAATGCCCCAATAAAAATATGGATTACAACCAGGGAAATGAAAGTTGTACCCAATTTGTGTGCAATGAATCAAAAATTTAAAAAAAGAATTTGAAAAAAAAAAATAACATGCTGTATTGAAGCTTCTGATGAGAGTCACTCGCCTATCTATCTACCAAGGACTCAGTTCTTGGTACAAAGCTGACAGCTACATCTTTTCACCCAAATGAAGAAATTGGACCTAAAGTCACTGGAGAACTTCATAAGATTTTAATGTTTAAGAATCCAAATTAGCTTGTCTATCCAACGGTATGAAAATCGAATCTTGAGTATAATAACCGTACAATGCGATACCAGGGCCAGGGACCGGGAGCTGCTGCCTGCAGAGGTGAGCTATTAATGGGGGAGGGGGGGATGGACCATGAACAGACTCCATCAGTCAGAGCCCGACTCCAAGCAGCTTATCAAAGAGGCTGGCATGATGACCCGTGACGGTCTGAGAGGGGTCGGCTGTTGCCAAGGGTTGACATCCTTACAGCGGGGCCATGCAGAGCAATCGTCTGTTTGGAGTCCTGAAGAGAAAAATCCACATTTAAAATTCAGATTTCAGAGGATCTCAGGGGGAAATGCTTGTGCAATGAGTGGTGTGACCGGGACAACAGGAGGGGAGGAGACCTGGGGGCTGTTGATTGATGCTGCCTCCCCTTGCTGTACCCGGCCTGCCTCCGGGCTCCTCCAGGGAGCTGACCTGTCTCTGTTTGATTCTAAGGGGTGGGGCCGCTTCTAATAGGGCATCAATAAGGCTTCAGGATAATTAAGTGCCTAATTGAGTGTCTACAGTCAGCCGAAGCAATTTATACGGAATATTGCCAGGTCGGCAATGCCTGTTTCACTTGGGTCTAAGTCATACTTTGTGAACATGTTTTGTTTCTGAAATTCTATTGACTTAGGACTCTGGCTGCCTTTTGCATATTTATGATACTGGGTAGGTCTGTTGCAGCCACACTATGCAAATCAACAAATAAATGCAGGAGAAAAATAATAGGAAAATCCCAAAAGATGAGCCTGAGGGAGTTAGAAATGAGTTTAGACAAGAACTAATGGAAACCCTCAGGTTCTTTTTTAGCAAGAATGGATTTCAGAGGAGCATTTGAATATTTGGAATATTGGTACTCGTTCCTACCAGGAAACCCTTGACTTTTGGTTCAAAGTCATCTCAGTCTGTTCAGGCTGCTACAACAAAATCCCATAAACTAGCTACCATAAATAACAGGTGTACCCTTACCCCTGCAGTTCTGGAGGCTGGGAAATCCAAGATCAAGGTGCAGGCAGATCCAGTGTCTGTTGTTTCCTCATAGATGGTACTTTCTAGCTGTGCCCTCACATGGTAGAAAAGGCTGCCTAGCTCTCTGCTTTCTCTTTATTTTCACATTTATTTTTATTTTTTTTTTAGATTTATTAGTTGTTGATGAACATTTATTTGTTTATATGTGGGGCTGAGAACCAAACCCAGTGCCTCACACATGCTAGGCAAGTGCTCTACCACTGAGCCACACCCCAGCCCCTTATTTTTATTTTTTATTTTGGCACTGGGGACTGAACCCAGGGGCACTCTACCACTGAGTTACATCTCTAGTCCTTTTTATTTTTATTTTTATTTTTTGAGATGGGGTCTGGTTAAGTTGCTGAGAGTTCTAAGTTGCTAAGGCTGGCCTTGAATTTGCAATCCTCCTGTCTTAGCCTCTCGAGTCACTGGCGTGACTCACCACATCTGGCTCTGCTTTCTCTTTATAAGGACCCTGATTCCCATCCTGAAGGTCCCACCTTTGTGATCTAATCACCTTCCAAAGGACACACTAATATCATCCTTTTGTGGGTTAGGATTTCATCATATGAATTTGAAAGGTCTGAACAACATTCAGACCATAGAAAAAAGTCACGTAGATTTTTATTATGGCCTTTATCAGCAGACCTCTTTTCTCACTCCTCGGGAAAAGTTTTCTATTTTCAGTGCCTATGCTTTCGTTCCCATCTGTCCACTTAAACATTTATTAAGTGCTCTGGATGCACTGTTCCATCTGACCAGCTGGTTCTCATAGAGATGCTCATTCGGTCCCATATCCTGAGTGTACTTTGAGTTCAGCAAGTGTCATGAAATTATCATCAGTGAAAAATTATAATTTTCTTATCAATGTATGTCCATGGTTAAAGTCTTAAACAAGCATTTCCAAGTTTAAGCAGCACCATTCACAATAGCCAAACTATGGAACCAGCTAGAGGTCCATCAATGGATGAATGGATAGGTAAATACACAATGGAGTTTTATTCAGCCATGAAGAAGAATGAAATTATGTCATTTGCAGGAAAATGGATGGAACTCGAGAACGTTATGTTAAGTGAACTAAGCCAACTCAAAAAGTCAAAGGTTGTATGTTTTCTCTCATAGGTGGAAGGAAGTTAGAGAGGAAAATGGAAAAGAAAGGTGGGAAAGTGGGGGTGATCTCATGATGGAATGGAAGGGAGATCAGCAGAGGAAAGGGACCACGGGAAGGAGAAGGGGGAAACACTGGGGAAATGATATTGGTCAAATTATATTGTTCTATCATGTGCACATATGAATATATAACACTGAATCCCACCATTATGTATAATTATCATGCACCAATAAAAATATGGGAAAAACTTAGAGAATTGCTAATCACGGCTGCCTCTTGATCTTCTACACTCAGTCACTTTATGGCATTTTTCATTTGGTTTTTCTAGTGTCTGTGTCCATAGCTGTAATTACCATGCCTGTAGTTCTGCTCCATAGGAGCTAAGGACTGACTCCTCACTCTCTCCCCACCTTCTTCCTATTTGCTTATTGTTGTTGGCAGGGGTGGTTACCTTTGTTAACACTAAATAGCTCACTTAAATATCTGTGTCTGGTTTCATCAAATTTGAGTAGTATTTCTAAGCTTGTCACCAGGGGGAATGAAGAAATGGATCTTCTAACTTGCCTTTCCTCTCCTCCTACCTAAATTCCCAACTTCTATTACAGGCACCTTTCACTTTTTTGTATGTTCAAGGTAACAACATTTACATTTTTTCCCCTTTGTTAGTTTCCATAATCGGCCTAAAAGCTAATTCAGAAGTAGAATCAAAACAGCATTCATGTTACCTATAAAAGAAGTTTCCAATCATGCAAATTTTGTCCACTGGAGTATCTGGTTATTGACTGAGGGCATCCATGCTCACAATGAAGGTGTGGTGGTAAATTTTCTAAATCTTTACATATTTGAAAACACTTGAATGACAGGTGGGCTGGGTTAGAAGTTCTAGTGTCAAAATTAACTTACCAACATAATTTGCATGGTTCATTTCCTTACCTGTTTTTACTAAGGTGCTCATGTTTGAAGTCCTATTATTTGAATCGCCAAACAGTATTCTAAGTGTTTTTATGACTATCGAGTTTTAATCTGGAGCCCTACGACATTGGTAATATCAGTATCCACATTTTATAGATGAGGAAACCAAAGCATGCAACTTTGTTCGGCAGGATTTAAACTCCAGAACCTGCGTTCTGCACCTGGCAGCTGCCCTTCTTTTATTATTTATTTATTTATTTTTAAAAATTTTACAGACTGCATTTTGATTCTTTGTATGCAAATGGGGTACAACTTTTCATTTCTATGGTTGTACACAATGTAGAATCACACCATTTGTGTAATCATTCATGTGCATAGGGTAATGATGTCGGTCTCGGTCTACTATCTTTCCTTCCCCCACCCACTTCTGCCCCATTTCCCTCTATACAATCCAAAGTTCTTCCATTCTTTTCTTACCCACCCCCCCTTCACCCCCCTGTTATGTGTCATCATCCACTTATCAGAGAAAACATTTAGCTTTTGATTTTTGGGGATTGGCTTATTTTACTTAGCATGATATTCTCCAACTCCATCCATTTACCTGCAAATGCCATAATTTTATTCTTCTGTATGGCTGAGTAATATTCCATTGTGTATATATACCATGGTTTCTTTATCCATTCATCTATTGAAGGCCATGTAGGTTGGTTCCACAATCTAGCTATAATGAATCCAGCAGCTATAAACATTGATGTGGCTGTGTCACTGTAGTATGCTGATTATAAGTCCTTTGCTTATAAACTGAAGAGTGCGATAACTGGGTCAGATGTCGGGTCCATTCCAAGTATTCTGAGAAATCTCCACACTGCTTTCCAGAGTGGCTGCACCAGTTTGAAAGTCCACCAGCAATGTATGAGTGTGCCTTTTCCCCACATCCTGGTCAACACCTATTGTTCCTTGTATTCTTGATGATCGCCATTCTAATCTTAGGGTGGTTGTGATTTGCATTTCTCTAATTACTAGAGGTGACGAACGCTTTTTCATGTATTTGTTGATTGCCTGTCTTCCTCTGTGAAGTGTCTGGAGGCTGCCCTTCTATGTGAGGCCACCCGTCCTTTTGAGGGAACCCTCTCCCACAACCCTCCTTTTCACAGTATTCCAGAAAGAAGGCTTCCTTCTCTCACCCCATCAGGCCCAGGCTTTCCAGTGTCACTGGCCCCTAATGCCTCACCAACCTCCTTGGGTTCCCACGGTCCAGTCCTCATCTCTAGTCTTTCCTGAAATCTGCTGTCCCTTTAACCATTTGAACACTCAAGCAGGGGTTGTTGGTCTAACTCTATCGGGCTCCAGGTACCTGTGGTTCCAAAATGGGCTTAAGACATCAGAAGGCAAAGCTTTAGAAGCTGCAGATGAGGAGGGTGTATTTTTATTAGGTTTATATATTTAAACTTAGTATTGAATATCTCCATATTTTACAAAAGAAGCCTTATTATAATATTGTTATAATTATCAGACTATTCATTTTGTCATATTTATCTATTACTATTTCATATCCACATAGTAAAACAGTTGCTCTAAGCAGCAATTCATATGTCATATGTCTTTAAGTCCTTGTTTTAGGATTCTTGAAGTGCTTTGAAAAGCAGCGAAGGTCTCCCTGAGATTCACTGGGGTGCAGCCAAGTTCAGCTTCCCTGTTGGGTTTTAATTGTCGTCACAGAAGAAAAGATTGCTCTCCAGAGTTTAAACAACTGGTCTCTGGTGAAGACTGTGTCTCTGAAAGAGTTACCATGACAACCTCTCTCTACAAGGTAAGCATTTGAGTTTTATCAAAACAAAGGACTTGGCTTTGTATTAAGCTGGTCACCAGTCACCATGGAAGTGTTCACAGCACACAGGCTATATTGGCTCCCTTTGCTCCTGGGAGATTTTTTCTGATTAGGTGCTGTGCTCATGACTGAGTATCTTGGACTCAGACCAGCAGTTTCATGTCTTCTATGAAACAAGATCTGTCTTTCTTAAATAAAGCAAGCTCTCTCTTGTCTGGATATGGTTCTTCATGTACTTACAGTTTCTTCTTAGAATATGGGCTCTAAGATTTGGAAAGAAAATTGGAAGACGGACTTGTTTTTGTTTTCTAACCCTCTGCCCAGCATCTCCCTTCTCTATCCCTTTCTCTCATAATAGCTTTGCTTTTAGTGAATTGGTTCATTGATTAGACCATAAAGGTTACCAGGACAACTGACTTATCTATCCACTTGGGGAGAAATTACATCTCTGCTTTTCCTGCTATTCACCAAAGTCTGAATGGATTAAAAATCTGAGAGTTAAAGGAATTGCTAAGGTATCAAAAGAAAATGTGGGAGCATGTTTTCATAATTTGTGAGAAAGAAAAGAAATCTAGAAGCAATAGAAGAAAAAAGGAAGGGATCCCCAATTTTGAAACATACACACACCACTCCATCAGTAAAGTTAAACAACAAAACTGAATACATATTTGTGACACATGACAAAGTGTTCCCATCCAGAATGTCAACTTAAAATGACCATGACTTTCAACCCCAAATTCATTTCCTAATAATTCCTCCCAAGGAGCTCTTTTACAAGCGAAAGACAAGTTAGTGTTAAGAAGGTAGGTGAGTGTGCATGTGAGACTAGATGCTTAGGTGCCTGTGTGTGTGTGTAAGAATGAGTGTGTGTGTCTTAAGTGTGCAAGAGCATGTGTGGATGTGAGTATGTGTACGTGTGAGTGCAGGTGCATGATAGCCGGAGTCTAACATTGCTGATAAATTTGATCATGGTCTTTCTCCACTAGAATCTCTGGGAAAGCAGGGAGCTTATTGATTCTACTCACCATTTTGGCCCATCAACAGGCACAGTGCCTGGCACATGGTGGATGCTAGCAAATGAATGAATGAATTTCAGGCAGATAAAAATTAAAAAAAAAAAAACTGGTGTTCTGTTAATATGTGACATGAATTGGGGTCAAAGTATTAGCAGTCCATATACCACAGTTTCTTTATCCATTCATCTGTTGAGGGGCATCTAGGTTGGTTCCATAGTTTAGCTATTGTGAATTGAGCTGCTATAAACATTGATGTGGCTGCATTACTATAGTATGGGAATTTTAAGTCCTTTGGGTATAAACCGAGGAGTGAATATAAGCCAATCAAAAAAAACCCAAAGGTTTTCCCTGATAAGTGGATGATGATATATAATGGGGGTGGGGGGGGTGAGAGAAGAATGGAGGAATTTTAGATTATGTAGAGGGAAATGGGGGGGGTATGAAAAATGGTGGAATGAGACAGACATCATTCCCTACATACATGTATGATTACACTAATGGTAAGAATCTACATTGTGCACAACCATGAAAACAAAATGATGTACCCCATTTGTGTACAATAAATCAAAATGTAGTCTGTAAAAAATAAAAAAAAATATTAACAGTACAGTAGTTATGATAGACAACAAAGGAGTTCATATCACTAACATAGATGAAGCAAATTTCTGAAGTTGAAATACATAAGACAAAACTAGCTGAACTTCAAGATTAAGTGGTCATAAGGAAAATCAAAGAGGCACTTGAATACACCCTTCTCAGTCTTTTTACCAGGTCAAGGACGAAAAACAAAATGAAAACACGGGATCTACGGGACTTTGTGCGTTAAGCATAGTCAACTTTATTTCAGAACCTATGAAACAGGTCACAAGAAGAAAATCTCCAATCACACAGCAGGATGCGCCACCAGGCATAATTTTTTGTTGTTGTTGTTGTTGTTGTTTTTGTCTTTTTGAGATGCTGGGGATTGAACCCAGGGCCTTGTGCTTGCAAGGCAAGCACTCTGCCAACTGAGCTATATATCCCCAGCCCCATGCACATTTTTTGACAGCAGTGCAATACAACTAGAAACCAATTATGAAAGTTTAATTTTAAGAATTCAAAACCTGGAAGTCAAACAAACCTTTTAAGTAGTCCTGTCACGGAGGAAACCCAAATAGCAATTGTAGGCTCCTTAAAAGTTAGGTGGTAGAGAACAGAGAGCACCAAACCTTAGGAGAGATGGAGCCAGATCCTTGCTCCGAGTATGACACTGAAGTTGCTAGGTAGGGGACAGGGCCTGGGGAAGGGCTAGGGCCCCACAGACCACCCAACATCTTCCTGTGAGGGCAAACCGGCCATCTTAATGTTGAAGGGAGAAAGCTAGAGGCCAGGAGGGGAAGTCAAGACCCTGAAGGGAAAGTCCCTGATCCTGAGCATGCGCTGTAGCCTGAGGACCTGACTAAAGTTAGCCTATTGCTGGTTAACCTAGCAGAGCACTGCCGTTAGCTCCCCTTCCATGCACTTTTCCTGTGGGAAAAGAAACTTAGGTATAGGCAGTAGAAAAGAAATTTTTATCAAATTCAGCTGCCAATCAAGGTGCCCATCAACCCAGGAGAGAACACAACCCAATAAAGACGCGCCCCATTGTGCAGACGGAGCCTCTCAGCTCAGCCCTCTCTGCTCTCCCAGAGTCAACTTTTACCCTTTGTTTTGCTTTCCAACCTCTCAAGTCTTGCTCAATTCTTTGTTCGGGATGCCAAGAACCTGGACCTAGGACCCCTCGGGGATCCCTGCTGGTGCGCCAATAACAAAGTATTCTCATTATTACGTAAACTTAATATTTGTTAAAAAGTAGGAAAACCGGGTTGGGGTTGTGGCTCAGTTGTAGAGCCCTTGCCTAGCACGCATGAGGCACTGGGTTAAATCCAGTACTACATTAAAAACAAAACAAACCTAAATAAACAAAATAAAGGTATTGTGTCTTTCTACAACTAAAAATATTTTAAAAATAAAATAAAAGTAAGAAAACCATTGGCCTGGTGGCCCACACCTGTAATTCCAGTGGCTCAGGAGGCTGAGGCAGGAGGATCTCAAATCCAAAACCAGCCTCAGCAACTTATCCAGGCCCTAAGCAACTTAGTGAGACCCTTTCTCTAAATAAAATGTAAGATTGGGGACGTGGCTCAGTGATTAAGCATCCCCGGGTTCAATAACTGGTCCCTCACCACAAAGCTAGAAAACCCCCTAAAATAAAGCCAAATAATCCCTTCCTCATCCCAATTCAATGAATGGAGACAAAATTAAAGAACAACACATTAAAGAAGTAGAATAGAGTTTAATCCAAGGAATAATTCCCTTAAAAAATTTCAAAATGAATCCCAGCAATTTGGGAGACTGAGGCAGGAAGATAGTGAGTTCAAAGCTAGTCTCAGCAACTTAGAGAGGCTCTAAGCAACTTAAGGAAACCCTGTCTCAAAATAAAATATAAAAAGGACTGGGGATGTTGTTCAGTGGTCAAGTGCCCCTGGGTTCAATCCCCAGTACTGAAAAAAAAAAGAAAAAGAAAAAATCAAAATGACTTAAATTTCAGTAATGCTAAATAAGAAAAAGAGAAAACATTGGTGTATGGTAAAGGATGTGTTACTTTAGAGATAGGTGACTAGGTGACTTACCATTACATCAGGGCTGTTCTCATCTTCCACCCTCTCCCCTGGCTCAGCTCTTTTAGGGTATCAGGGTATCAAGAAGTAGCCAGACTCTAGGGTTTGCTATTGCAAGTCTCTGGGGGAGTTCCAATGGTGTTTTTGGTCACATAAATGCAAAAACTTCACATTTTTGTCCTTATCGTCCAGTAGTCAAGGGGCGGATAGATGCTGAAATCAAACTGGAATTGTCACAGACTCTCTAGAAACAGATTCTGCTACTACTGCCAGTCATGGTGGCTTGTTCCTGTAATCCCAACAGCTGGGGAGGCCAAGGCAGGAGGACTGCAAGTTCAAAGCCAGCCTTGACCCTGAGCAACTTATCAAGACCCTGTCTCAAAAAAAAAAAAAAAAAAAAAAAAAAAAAAAAAAAAAAAAAAAAAAAACAACAACAACAACAAAAACAAAAACGGGCTGAGGATGTTGCTCAGTGGGTAAGCACCCCTAGGTTCACTGAGTTCAATCCCAGTATTAAAAAAAAAAATCTACTACCCTGGTCATTCTGGGTGTTCCTCTAAATAGAGAATATGTGACCTGATAATTGTAGGATGAAACCATGTTCTCTAAGGGTGTGGAAAGAGCAGGAGCAAGCATGGGGACTGACATAGAGGGAAGGAGAGAGAGAGAAGGAGGAGAGAGCATATGGCCCCCAGGCGACCCCTGGAGACAAGTTGTTTCAGGAGCATGAGTGGTTCCTCCAGTCCTTGGGTTTCCTGAGACCCTTTTGTGACCTTATGTTAGGTTATAATTTACAAAAGATTAAATAACCTGACTCAACAATAAAAAGAACAAGCACCAAAGACTTTCTTTGACTCATTCATTAATGTGGAGACAAGGAAGATATTAAAATTGGTTCAAAGTGCATTTGAGGGATTGGATATTTTAGACAACTTCATAAAGAAATATTAGGGTAGGTTTGCTGGTTTAAACAGTAAACCGATTTTTTTCCTACCGTACCTCAAAACACATTTGGGGTTCTCTCGTGCATTGGTATTATTTGCATATCTAAACAAATTTCTAACATAACCTCTGCCTCTGCAGAATGGTAAAATAGCCCCCGTGGATAGGAAGTCAATCAAGGATGCAAGAGCAGTACTGCCCTGAAAGAGCATTCAGCAGGTCTTTAATCTATTTTCAAGTTTGTATTTATTTTCAAGCTTTGGATACCTTTTCTGACACTTAAACTAGATCCACCATTTAACCCAATAGGAAAGGAGTTTGTCTCGTCCAGCGAGTACAATGAAGACTCGGCTCTCAAATGAAGTTTTAAGGTCTTTATTTTTATGGGACAGCTTCTGAGCCGAGTGCCTGGTTCTTCCTCCTCCTCCTCCGCCGCCGTCTTCTTTTTCTTCTCTTGTCGTGCAGCTCTCTCTCTCCTTCTTCTCTTGTCCTGCAGTTTTCTCTCTCCTTTTCTCTCGTGCAGCTGTCACTTCTCTCTTCTTCCTCTCTCGTCGTGCCACGGCCGCCTCTCCTCTTTTCTCGTCCCTCAGCTGCTGCCTGCCCTCCTTGCCTTGCTTGCTCTGCCTTGCTTGCTCCCTCCACCACGCAAAATACACAGCTTTATGGGATATAACAGCCAATCACCTTAATGGGTCAGGCGTTTGGCTCGTGGAGACTTAATGGTGGGTAATGAGGACATGTACTGATCACGAGCTAAGCACGGACGCGGAGGAGATCAGTCAGCCAATAGAAAGCACTTGCAGCTGGGCTTCTCGGCGCCATAGGGCGAGGCCAGCCACCACTGCGGGCCCTACAGGGCAGCGGCCTCCAACAGAGTTTTGATGCTCAGAGTCTAGAGAGACTTAATCAAGTCCTGTGGGAAGGAAGTAAGGAGCGGCCAGGCACAAGGACCTCATGAAAGGACAGGGTCCTCATGGGATCAGGGGACCAGTTAGAAGCACACAAGCTCTCATTCAAGCTTCCCTTTCTGTCCTCCTAACTGAAGCTGAACAAAACTGGACAAATATTAGTGGATTTTAGTTCATTATAAATTAACCATACTATCCATCCACTTGCGTATTTGAGAGTCCACTATGTGATTACAAGCAGGTTGGAAGTATGCACGTGTGGAAGCTCTTCTGGATCACTCTGCAAGGTTTCACTGGTGCAAGGAACACACTGGAGTCAGTACCGAGTGCATTGCCTGTATGCTGTTTCATCCTAGAAGTCTTTTACAATCCTAGATGCTATTGTGACTGGAGGAGAGAATAGGATTAGTACAGGTAAGCAGCAATAATTGTGAAAGCAATGAAAGAAAAAAAAAAGGCACATTTGTGTTTTCGGGGATTATTCTGGACAGTCACACTCACTGTTGTGGTTTCTGGTACCATAGATGTTCTCTCCTGGAAAACTGGGGATTTTGGAGTCAGGTACCTGGGGTTCCCAAATATGGTGCTTAAAAACAAGGCTGATGTATTATTTCTCACAATTCCGCAGGCTGGCTAAGCTCAGTCGGGGGACTCTTCTGTTGTCCTAACTTGGGGTTACTCACATGAGCGTGCTATATCAAAGCAGGCTGACTTTGCCTGCCTCTCAGCATGTCAATCATGGAAATGGCAAGGTTTGCAAAAAGAGCATGTTTATTTGTCAGACAGCCAACTGTGGAGGTGGGAGACCCACATCTATTATGAAACTAGTAGGAGACTAATATATATCTCAGCATAGACATAATGACATGTAGCTTCCGAATTAGATTTTTACAGTTAACTGAAAGCAAGTGGAAGTAGAGGTTTTATTCAGGTTTTCCCTCTGTGTCAACTGCAGTCATCTGGCAGCTGGAGGCTCCAAGATGGCCCTAGAGCTGGCTGTTACTGGGCCTCTCCCAATACTTGGTCTCTCATCACTCAGGAGTGTGGCCTAGTCTTTCTCACATCTCAGCAGTAATATTCCAAGAGGTAGAGGAGGAAGTCCTAAGTCTTTATCGCCTGACCTCCTGTCCACTACATTTTATCAGCTAAAGTCAACCACAAGGCCAACTTAGATTCAGGTGGTAACGAAAAAGACTCTGTCACTTGTGAGAGGGGGCCACAAAGCCACATTGAAAATGAATGTGGACTCTGGGTACATTCATGGGGTGGGGGGGTCTTACCTGTCTCAACCTACCCAAAACCAAAATACAGTTGCTACCAAAGGTTCGGCATGAAACAGATGTTTGGTTGTTATGCTGTCTGCCTAATTCAGACAGAACCTCACATCTGGGAAGATTTTAATCAACATTTGCTGTATTGAACTAGACTGAATGAACATAGATTCAAAGTGAGTGTCTCCTCAGCCCGTTTTATCACCTTTTGTAACCTTACTTTGTACAGAATCAATGGACCAAAAAC
The DNA here is from genome assembly GCF_902686455.1 of Sciurus vulgaris. NCBI lineage: Eukaryota > Metazoa > Chordata > Mammalia > Rodentia > Sciuridae > Sciurus > Sciurus vulgaris. The sequence goes on along the minus strand of NC_136478.1, from coordinate 41,484,166 downwards.
CCTGGAAAAGGAAGTTGAAGGATCGAGGAAAACTGTCTTCCAGATTTTTCATCCTCCTTTATTTTAACAAATAGTATATATAACATCTAATGAATATTTCAGTCTTTCACGTATGAACCAAAAATGTAATTATGGATTCGATTTTACCAGCGTTTGCTGCTTGCAGTAGTCAGTGATCACAAATCGCATTAAATGAAAGGTGAACCCCATTATGGCATCAGGAAAATGGAGCTTAATAAGTTTTGTAATTATGGGGCAAATCTATGCAAATTGCAATTTTTATTAGGTAATTTTCCATCTTCATCTAGGCTCTAATAGTCCATTAGACTTGTGGCAGTTCAGTGCTTTTATTAAGGAAGTTCTTTAACTTCTTTTCTGTTTTGTTCCTTATAATGAAGAAATTGTATTTGGGGATGGAATGGTCACAGGCCTGATTCACTTATCTTTTTCACTCTTATGACAAGTGAGAAACTGAATCTATGCTAATTGTTCAGCTAAAACCTGATAGAGCCAATTTCTCTCCATCTTATAGAAAACTTAAGAGAATTCTCTGACTCCCTCTTCCCCTGCTAAAAATCTTACAAACAAAACCTTCTTTTTTATTTAAAGTACCATGTTGGAATATTGGCCAGAAAGAAAGGACTGTCTCAATTTTAGGAAGTCTTGCCAGATCAGCTTGTCATCTTAAAAGCACTGTTTCACCTGTTTGGTTCTGAAGCTATGAATCATTTTATAAACTGAGAATTCAAAGGTAATACGATAACCATCAAAATTATCCATTGCATTCTTTTTTCTAGTTTTTTTTTTTTTTTCTTTTTTCTTTTTTGGTGTACCAGGGATTGAATCCAGGGACATTGAACACTGAGCTACATCCCCAGTCATTTTTATTTCCTAATTTTGAGACAGGGTCTTGCTAAGTTGCTGAGGCTGGCCTCGAACTTATGATTCTCTTGCCTCAGCCTCCTGAGTCACTGGGATTACAGGAGTGCACCGCCATACCTGGCTTCCTGTGTAGTTTTGGGGCTAAGGTAAGGTATTATGATGTATCAGATCCAATAATTCTAAAGTTAACAGGTTTTATTGCCATAAACTTTGTTTTATTTAAAAAGTTTGCCACTCTTTTTTGCGGGGAGGGGAACCAGGGATTAAACTCAGGGGCACTTGAGCACCTAGTCACATCCCCAGTCCTATTTTGTATTTTATTTAGAGACAGGGTCTCACTGAGTTGCTTAGTGCCTTGCTTTGGCCGAGGCTGGCTTTGAACTTATGATCCTCCTGCCTCAGCCTCCCGAGCCGCTGGGATTACAGGAGTGCACCACGGTGCCTGGCTTGCCACATGCTTTAAAATCATGACTTAATAAGGGTAGGATGACCCTGGGTGATTAGCTTTTCAGGAAGAGCCTTGTGGAAGGTTCTGTTAAGTGGCTCAAGTATTCTATATGCATTCCTGGGAGTGGCTGAAGCAGGACTGAGCTGGGATTTGATTCCTGCTCCATCAGAGATTTACAGCATGACCCTCGCTCAGAAAATGCAGAGCATGCAAAACACTGCTGGCCGTGAATCACTCTCAATGCAGTGGAACCTGCCTCCCTAGGCACAGGGATGCCGACGGCTTTGGTTTAATTTTCAAACATCTCCCTAACACTTCAGTTTTCAGCAGTGTGGAAGGCACAAGTGTCCCTTCAACAGACCGCTGTACGGCTACCTCAAAGCTTTGCAGATGGTACAAACGTCCCCTCACTGGGGAGAGGGGTGTGTTCCGTGAACGTGAGCACCTGGGTTTCCTTGTGATCCATGTCCATAGAGTCAAATCAATGTTCCAACAGAATGATCACATTCTACTAAGAGTTAGAGTTACCTGTATCCACGTTGCTCCCTCCTGCAGGGAAAGACCCTTATGAACTTTTACTTCCTCCCACATCCTTGTTAAGGTTGTCAGGAATATCATCTACTTCTTGTGACTCGCTAATACACGCATCACTACCTTTTCTTCACCTGTGGGACGTATTTGCTGACTCCTCAAAGTCTGTGTTTCTCATGTGACCTTTAGTCTCCTTTCCTTCCCTTCTCTCCCTCCCTCCCTCCCTCCCTCCCTCCCTTCCTTCCCTTTCCTCCTTCCTTCCTTTTTTTTAGTGCTGAAGATTGAACCCAGGGACTTACATGCTAGGCAAGTGCTCACCCACCAGCCCTTGACCTTAAGTTTTGAAAGGTAACTGGGCTAGGAATAGCACTCCAAGTGCAAGATAATTCCCTTCAAAACCTTGGAAGATTTTCTCTGTGCTCTTCTATTCATGGTTGTCAATGAGAAGTCTTCTTGTTCTTGGTACTTGTAGGAAAGAATTCTCTGGAAGCTTCTAAGGATCTCTCTCTCTCCTCCTTTTCATTCTTCCTGCTTGATGTTCCGTGAACTCTTTGGCTTGTAGACTCAGGTCTCTGTTCAGCTCTGGCTTCTCGCCCACCTTTCCTCTCTCTTAGATCTTCTTCTCCTGGGTCTTCCATGGAACTGCTGTTGAAGCTCCTGGATCTCTCAGGCCTCTGCATAAATTTCCATCTACCATGCAGCTTGCTCTCTGCTCCTCCTCAGCAGCATGGATGGTTCATTTTCAGGATTTTTCTTTTTCATGCAGCCCATCCTAGCTCCCTCTTTGCTCCCGCTCACTGCTTGGCATGGCCTGGGGAGTTGACTAGGGGACCTGAGGGGGGTTACTGTTGCAGTGCTGGCCAGCACATGGGTCACCCCAGAGCCACCCACTGGAGCACAGAGCACCCCCTCTGGCTCCAGGATCTTAGCTGCTCCCACATTCCATAGACATTCATTCCTGGGCATGTTAGGCTGGTGTGTTCCCCAATTCAGGCCTAATCTGCCTTCTGAGTTTCAGAGGTTCTTCATGACTGCTGGCTCACTGAAGGCACCCCTTCCTTTCTAAGCACTGTTTATAGATATAGGAATACAGACACAGATATGTGTGAGTATGTGCATCTGTCATATTTAGGCATTTGCAGTCAGAGTAGGCTGGATACCCCATCTTAATCTAGTTTTCTCTGTGTGCTTCTGAAATTTTTTTCCATTGAATGATACGTTTTTGAAGATTTTGTGGTTGTCTTGGAGAACAAGATTCTAGTTGTTAAAATGACCATCTATTACATGCACGAACATCATTTGTTTAGCAATTTTCTTATTAGAATTTTTTGGTTTCATTGTCACATATGTATACATATCATACACATATGATATGCATAATAACTACCAGGTACAGATGCTTCTCAGTTCACAGTGGGGTTATATTCCAACAAACCCATCAGAAGCTGAAAATATGGCAAGCTGAAAGTGAACTTAGTATAGCTAAGCTACGGAGCATCATAGCTCAGCAATACTAGGATGCAGTAGGGTTGGGGCTATTTCCCCTCCTGATCGCTGGGCTGACCGGGAACCCTGGCTTGTTACTGCAACGTGTGGTGCTGCATACGGCTTGTCCAGGAGAAGACCCAAATCCAAAGTACAGTTTCTACTGAATGTGTAACATTTTCATAGCATGGGGAGGTTGAAAATCCTTAGTGTAGCCATTCTGTGTTGGGGGTCAGCTGAGAAGCTCTCTTTAGTTATTACCTCTTCTGTTGCCTGTTCCTGGGTGTCCTTCTGTCCATCTCCTATCTTCATTCCAGGGCAAGCACTAACCCAAAGGCTTTCTTTCCCTAGTTTAAAAACACAGGCTTCAAAAGAAACTATATGTATATATATAATATCATATACATGTATATATATTATGTAATATTATATAACATACACACATATATAGAATATGTAATGTTAATATGTAAACTATATATTATATGATGTTATATATGATATATTTATATAATATTATATTGATATTATCATACATAATTATATATAATATATATGTATCACTAAACAGTATGTTATTTACTCTCCTGTATTGTTTTTTTAAGTTGATTATAAAATATTAAATTATAGGTAGAGAAGATGAAGAAGTTGTATTGTTCTGTGGCAAGTAGGATAGATATAGGTAATAATATTGTACTATAGTTTTTTTTAAATTTTAATTAAAAATCATAAATTTACATAGGGCAATGTTGTTTGATTCATTCTGTTATTTTTTCCCCTTCCCCCTCACCCCTCCCACCCCTCTTTTCCCTCTATACAGTCCTTCCTTCCTCCATTCTTACCACCCTCCTTATCCCTAACCCTAAACCTAACCCTAACCCTAACACTAACCCCTCCTACACCCCCTTATATGTCCTCATCCGCTTATCAGTGAGATCATTTGTCCTTTAGTTTTTTGAGATTGGCTTATCTCACTTAGCATGATATCCTCCAATTTCATCCATTTGCCTGCAAATGCCATAATTTTATCATTCTTCATGGCGGAGTAATATTCCATTTTATATATATGCCACAGTTTCTTTATCCATTCATCAACTGAAGGGCATCTAACATAATCACATTTGTGTTTTTGTGACTTTATCGTTTGATGCTGTCTATCTGAGATTCATCTGTATCGTTGCGTGTAGCTTTGGTTCGTCCATTTTCATTGTGGTTGTGAGAAGTCCGTTCAGTGACTGTGGCACCATGTAGTCATTGTCGTGTTAAAGGATACCGTGATTTGGATGTTTCATGTCCCCCAAAGGCACATGTGTTAAAGGCTTGGTCCCCAGGGTGGTGTTATTGGGAGCTGGTGGGACCTTGAGGAGATGGGGGTCCTTTGGTTATTAGGGGTGTGCCCGTCAAGGGGACAGTGGGACTCTGGCCCCTTCTTCTTGCTCTGTTGCTTCCTGGATATGAGGTGAGCAGTTTGCTCCATGGTGTGCTACCCACATTGCCACATGGCACCCCTACCAGAGGACTAAAACAATGGATCTGCCCAATAAACAGGAACCTCTAAACCATGAGCAAAAATAAACCTCTCTCTTTCTTTCTCTCTCTCTCTCTATTTTTTTTTTTTTTTTCTGAATCCAGGGCTTTGCAAATGCGAGGCAAACATTTTGCCACTTAGCTACATCCCAGCCCGAAAATAAACCTCTCTTCATAAGTCAATTTCTTAGGTTTTTGATAAGAGTGGCAGAAAACTGCCTTATATAATGTTTATTTAAGTTATTCCTTTTAAAGAATTTTGTCATTATAAGTCACGTTTCTTATGAATAATCTTCCATGTGACTCTTGGGACACAAGTGCAAGATTTCCTATAGGTATACAAAGTAGAGAATTTATGAGTCATAGAATATGTGTGTATTTCCAGAGGGCAATTTGCACTCCAGCTAACTGTGGGCAATTCCTGATGGTTCACATGCTCATGAACATGTGCCAGACTTCTTAATTGTGGCCCATCAATTGGGTGTGGAAAATAGTATCACACTGTAGGGTTTAAGAGACTTTTTATTACAGACATTTGAAAATATGTGTAAGTAGAGACAATAGTATAACTTGCTGCAACCCCAACTCACTTTTTAATATAGTTGGACAGACACATAAGTATTTTCAAGATAAATAATAGCTAGTCCTCAAACAAGAGGACTGGGTGGCATCTCTTCAGAAAGACACTTAAATATTCTGTTCTAGAAAAAAGACATTCGATTCTCTTTAGTGGCAATGATTTGGAGTACTTCTCCCCCTGCCCAAATACTTTAGGAAAAAAAAATACGACATTGTCAAAGAACTTATGGAGATATAATGCATACAAACTGTGTCACACGTAATTCATCCTAAGTTCACCTGGTAGCTGGGATCCCCAGCTCTGTCAGCTTACGGGCTTTATGCAGAGGAAAAGCAAAGCTCTTGTGTCACTATGACGGGAGGTAGGGTCAAATCCTGTGAAGGGAAGAGGCAAGTCTGAACAGGCTCTGTTCTGGGTCCTCCACTTACATAACATTCTGGAAAGGGCAAAGCTACAGGAATGGTAAGTAGATTAATGATTGCCAGAGGCTTGAGTGGGGGTTTGTATAGTAGCTGGAGCACAGGGGAATTTTTAAGGACAGAGAAATTGTTCTGTGTGACACTGCAATGGTGACGGTAGTTACATGACCTGTTGGTTTATCGAAAACCACCCATGCATTTTAAAGTTTGAGAAGCACAGATGGTACTATTAACCCCACGCTCAGAGTGCCTCACCTGCCTTTGCAGTCCTAACACAGGAGAGTGGTTTTGTCCCTGAAGTCAGCTACTGCATTCCTCTGAACTCTGTCATCCCTATTCAGGTCACTGGCACACCAAAAACAAGAGCTCTTCGGTGGCTCTGTCTAAAGGCCAATCTGCACATTTTCGAACTCTTGCCTAGCAGGTCGCTGGTTATCATACAATGAGAGAGCCCTAACCGGCAGTGTGGGAAGGCTACTTGGAAAAAAAGTTGCCCTACCAGCCTCTAGCTGTTGTAGACATCCTGTCTCAGGTGCCAGACACGTGAGTGGAGAAGATGACCCCAGTTGCAGATGCCATCCAAATGTGACAGTGTTGAGCAAGGACCACTCACAGAGTCCCAGGGAACCCACAGAGCTGTTAAGAGGGAATAACAATTGCACTAAGCCATTAAGTATTGAGAGAGTCTGTAGGAACTTCATAGATCACCAGTCCAGAGCTGTTAGCCTCTAGGGACTCCTGCCATGTCACCTTGCTCATTCCAAAGAGAAATGCCTGACATATCAGGGAAAACAGTGGAAAAGATTTGCAGGCAATATTCCCAAATCAAGGGAGCCAATGATTTCAGTTGACTCCCTCTCACCCATTTCCCAGCAGCAGAAGGAGTGAACAGATATTACTCTTAAATAATTAACATTTAGTTCTTCATCTCTCTTTCTAAAGGAAGAACTAAAACAGTGTTTAGGTTATCAGGAAAGAGAGGGGGATGGCATTATGCAACTCTCAGGTGGGCTCAGGTAGAGCCAACCCAGTTCAGTGATGACAGACAGGAAGCAATGTGGGGGTTAGGCAGAGATCTTACAAAATTAATGAGGCATTACAAAACAGTGGACTCAGGAGTATGGATTAAGAATATGTGCTGGGTGTGGTGGCACACACCTGTAATCCCAGCAACTTGGGAGGATTGCAAGTTCGAGGCCAGCCTCAGAAACCTAGTGAGGTCCTAAGCAACTTCACAAGACCCTGTCTCAAAATAAGAAATAAAAAGGGCTGGGGATGTCACTCAATGGTTAAGCACCTGGTATAAAAAAAAAATGTACTTGACCAATAACTGAATTTCACAATTGAAGAAACATTTGGATAAAGCATCTCTAGATCCTCAAAGAAATTAAAGAGGAAGAGCAAGAGTTCAAACAAGAGACCTAGGAGGTCAAAGGCAAGAGCATCAAATAACAGAAAGGGGGGAAGTGGCTCTTGGAGAATGAGTTGAAGGGAAAACCACCTCGCAAGTACTTGCAAATCAAGTCTGCTCGCAGTCATAGAGATGAGGTCCAAGGAGAAAGCACCTGAGTGCAGGGGACTGAGGGCAGGGAGTGTGGTTGGGACGGACTGGGAGCAGACAGCAGTGACACACGCACAGCGGGTTTCACCTGGAGAACAGGACAAATGCAGCAAAACCAGATTTACAGATAAAACAGAAGGACGACTGGAAATTGTGCACTAAAAGGATTCTCAAAGGAGAACGAGGCCATCGGGACCATACAAACCCTCTAAAGCACCAGGGTAGAAGGTCAACTTTGCATGGGAAATTTCAGGTTGGCTTCTGACTTTCCTCCAAAACTCAAGATGCCAACGGTTGTGGGGACAATTATGTATAGATTATGGTGGGGCAAACCCGGCAAGCCAGGAACTTATAAATGCTTCTTGAAATGTATGCTCTGGTTGGTGGAATGTATAGTAGAAGAAGAATCTAAGTACAGAAGCCATGAGTATGTAGAATGAAGTTTGTGGTCAACCTTGAATATAAATAAACAAAACTGTTAGGTCTAAATGGCTGGAAATTATGACCATCAAACCAGAATTGACTTATAATTTTTTAAAATCAATTTATTTTTTTATTAAAATCTTTTTTATTTTTTACAGACTGCATTTTGATTCATTGTACACAAATGGGGTACAACTTTTCATTACTATGGTTGTACACAATGTAGATTCACACCATTCATGTAATCATACATACACATAGGGTAATACTGTTTCATTCTATCTTTCGGTCCCACACCCCCTCCCACCTCATTTTCCTCTACACATCCAAAGTTCCTTCATTCTTTTCTTCCCCCTGCCACCCCCCCCATTATATGTCATCATGCACTTATCAGAGCACTTACAATATTTTTATATTAGCTTATTATGGAAATATAATAGATCACAAAATTCCCAGCTAGTGCCAGCAGAAGTAAGAAGAGGTGAAGAATGGGAAAGCATATTGATTTCTTCATTATTTTATATAGGGAATCACTCTATTATTTAAAGTTCTGTTTAAATGGAAATTATTTAAAATTTTATTTTTAAAGTTAACAAAGATACTTTGACTTTTTCATCCCAGCCCTAACTTAAGATAAGTGCAAACTTCAAGACATTCCTTCTAGACTGGGGCCATAATTTATTTATATATATATAAAAAATGTAATAATAATTTATATATATATTTATATTATTTATAATAATTTATATATAATTCAAAATTGTATATTTTAATTTTAATTTAGATTAAATCAATTTATTATTAATAATTAATTTTAATTTTAATTTATTTATAATGTAATAATAATTTATATATATTTATATTATTTATAATAATTTATATATATAACAATTTATATATAATTTAAAATTATATGATTAAAATATATAAAACATATCTATATATGTATGTGTATATGTGCACATATATGACATAACCAAATTCTCTATCTTCTTCTTTATTAATGTACTTTGCCTGACTGGTTTTTGGGAGAAGTTATATTTTCTCCATTCACTGCTATGCATTCCTCTCTTCCCTACAGTTTTTCTTCATATAGTTCAAAGCTACACTATTGGGTGTGTAAAAGTATATGATGTTTATTTGTGTTGTGGACTGTAATCTTTATCATATAAAGTGATCCTCTGACTCATACAGTGCTTTTTGCCCAGGATGTATATCTATGGTGATAATATTGCTAACCATGATTCCTTCCTTCCTTCCTTCCTTCCTTCCTTCCTTCGGTACTGGGGATTGAACCCAGGGGTGCTCTAACACTGAGGTACACCCCCCAGTCCTTTTTTGAGACAGGATCTTGCTAAGTTGCTGAAGTTGGCCTCAAACTTGTGATCCTCTTGTCTTGGCCTCCTGAGTAGCTGGGATTACAGGTGTGCACCACTGTGCCTGGCATTTTTATAAGTATTGATCTATATTTAAAAGCATTAATACTTTTTATTTCTCTTTTTCCTTAACATTTTTTTTTATTGTAAACAAATGGGATACATGTTGTTTCTCTATTTGTACATGGAGTCAAGGCATACCATTTATGTAATCATAAATTTACATAGGGCAATGTTGTTTGATTCATTCTGTTATTTTGTTTTCCTTCCCCCCACCCCTCCCACCCTTCTTTTACCTCTATACAGTCCTTCCTTCCTCCATTCTTACCACCCTCCTTATCCCTAACCCTAAACCTAACTCTAACCCTAATGCTAACCCCTCCCACCCCCCATTATATGTCCTCATCCACTTATCAGTGAGATCATTCGTCCTTTAGTTTTTTGAGATTGGCTTATCTCACTTAGCATGATATTCTCCAACACAGTTTCTTTATCCATTCATCCACTGAAGGGCATCTAGGTTGGTTCCACAATCTGGCTATGGTGAATTGAGCAGCAATGAACACTGATGTGGCTGTATCTCTGTAGTATGCTGATTTTAAGTCCTTTGGGTATAGGCCAAGGAATGGGATAGCTGGGTCAAATGGTGGTTCCATTCCAAGCTTTCTGAGGAATCTCCATACTGCTTTCCAGAGTGGCTGCACTAATTTGCAACCACACCAGCAATGTATGAGTGTACCTTTTTCCCCACATCCTCGCCAACACCTATTGTTGCTTGTGTTCTTGATAATCGCCATTCTAATTGGGGTGAGATGGAATCTTAGTGTAGTTTTGATTTGCATTTCTCTTATTACTAGAGATGTTGAACATTTTTTCATATATCTGTTGATTGCTTGTACATCTTCTTCTGTGAAGTGTCTGTTCATTTCCTTGGGCCATTTGTTGATTGGATTATTTGTATTCTTGGTGTAGAGTTTTTTGAGTTCTTTATAGATTCTGGAAATTAGCGCTCTATCTGAAGTATGAGTGGCAAAGATATTCTCCCACTCTGTAGGCTCTCTCTTCACATTACTGATAGTTTCCTTTGCTGAGAGAAAGCTTTTTAGTTTGAATCTATCCCAGTTATTGATTCTTGCTTTTATTTCTTGTGTTATGGGAGTCCTGTTAAGGAAGTCTGATCCTAAGCCAACAAGTTGAAGATTTGGACCTACTTTTTCCTCTATAAGATGCAGGGTCTCTGGTCTGATTCCGAGGTCCTTGATCCATTTTGAATTGAGTTTTGTGCAGGGTGAGAGATAGGGGTTTAATTTCATTCTGTTGCATATGGTTTTCCAGTTTTCCCAGCACCATTTGTTGAAGAGGCTATTGTTTCTCCATTGCATATTTTTGGCCCCTTTGTCTAGTATGAGAAAATTGTATTTATTTGGGTTTGTGTCCATGTCCTCTATTCTGTACCATTGATCTACCTGTCTATTTTGGTATCAATACCATGCTGTTTTTGTTACTATTGCTTTGTAGTATAGTTGAAGATCTGGTATTGCGATACCCCCTGCTTCGCTCTTTCTACTGAGGATTGTTTTAGCTATTCTGGGTTTCTTATTCTTCCAGATGAATTTCATAATTGCTTGCTCTATTTGTGTAAGGTACATCATTGGGATTTTAATTGAAATTGCATTGAATCTGTATAGCACTTTAGGTAGTATGGCCATTTTGACAATATTAATTCTGCCTATCCAAGAACATGGGAGATCTTTCCATCTTCTAAGGTGTTCTTTAATTTCTTTCTTTAGTGTTCTGTAGTTCTCATTGTAGAGGTCTTTCACCTCTTTTGTGAGATTGATTCCCAAGTACTTTATTTTTTTCAATGCTATTGTGAATGGGGTAGTTTTCCTAATTTCTCTTTCTGAAGATTCATCACTTATGTATAAAAATGCGTTGGATTTATGGGCATTGATCTTGTAACCTGCTACTTTACTGAATTCACTTATGAGTTCTAAGTTTTCTGGTGGAATTTCCAGGTTCCTCTAAATATATAATCATGTCATCAGCGAAGAAGGATAGTTTGAGTTCTTTTCCGATTTGTATCCCTTTAATTTCTTTGGTTTGTCTAATTGCTCTGGCTAGAGTTTCAAGGACGATATTGAATAGAAGTGGTGAAAGAGGGCATCCCTGCCTTGTTCCAGTTTTTAGGGGGAATGCTAAAAGCATTAACACTTTGTAAGTGTAGAAAGCAATCTACTTTAAGGATCACCCTCTATTGTCATACCCAGTCAGGCTCAAAGAACAAAAAAGTTTTATCAGGTATGTTTGCAGTAGCAAAAATTAGAAAAATTTGAAGGCCTCTATAGAGATTGCTTGAATTAATGATGACATAACTACCATTTTAATTGCAAGGCACAGGATTCCAACCTGAACAAACTTTATAAGGAAAGTGTCTACCACCACGTGGGGCTCCCTAGGGAGAACCGGAACTGAGACTTGCATTCATTGACTCCCCCTCTGCCTCTCTCTGCATGCTGGCAGAATCCTCTCCTCTGGGCAACAGAGGGGAACCTGGGCACAGGCTTCACTTAGGGGCTACCTACGAGGCAGTTTTCAAAATATTTCCTGCTTTAGATCCACAAGTATCATCTCCATTTGCACGCATACCCGTGTGAAAATGCTCACAAGTGTTTCCCTTTGCTGGCAATAAGCAGCGCAGAAGTGCTTTCTATTAGGGAACTTTCTGAAAGCCATCGTCTCATTGGACTCCAACAAAAAAGGTCTTTATGTCTCTCTGACTCACTCTGGTGAAAATGACCACAGCACAGGGGATCTTGAACATGAACACCACAGCACCACAGACGTAGGCCCTGGCCATTCCAGTCACAAGTCTGTTCCTTGCAAGACAAACATGGACTTCTCATAATAGATTATCTTTCCATTTTAAAACTGCAAGTGGAATTTAGAGTTGTAAATGAATCTCTAAAGGTGCAGACATCCTGCAAAGGCTGGGAGGTGTAATGGTTAGGAGCAAACTCTGGAGCAAACGCTGCGCTTCTTGGGTCAGAGTCCTGATTCCAGCACATATGTACTAGCAAGGGGATCATGCACAAATGAATTGTTAAAAATTTCTCATCCAAAAACAGGGTTTGTAATAGTATATTTCTTATAGGTTTGTAGAGTGAGAATTAAATCAATTAACATAGGTACCAGGCTGAGGCTGATCACTGACCCTATTATGTACATGCTAAATGCAATGAATACACCAGAGAAAGAGAAATAGAGTTAGTGTCTAAGGGCTTTCCATTAAGTTTGGTCTGAAGCTGTCTCAACACATATTTTAAGTTTGGCCCAAAGGTTTCTCTGTCCATAATGAACTGTAACCTAACTTGATGTGTAAATAAACTAGAACCTATTCTGGAAGCAAGTAGCTGAGTCTCAGCTAATCACAAGTAGCCAGCTGTTTTGATCATGTTCAGCTAAGACAGATCTGAGCTCTAAGCACTGGGGCTGTCTCTGTATCATTTGCATGTTCCTCAGGTCTTTTCCTTTTCTCTGGCTATGAATATAACCGGCCCACGTGGTAGTGTTGGTGCTGGTGTGGGTGGGAGCCTTCTGAATCATCTTTGGTCCACCCTACTGCCTGGTTCTAGGATCACAGATAAAGGCAATTAAGGTCTGCAAAACTAGAATTGTTGTGATTTTGTCTTTTAGCTCCATTTTTCCTCTTTCTGAAGGATGTGTTGATGGCATTAGCCTACAATTATTCCATATCTTGGGAGTGGGGCAAAAACTTGGGATAACCTGACCTTTTGTTCCTATGTCTCTGGATGTAGAGAAGACCTTCTTTGACCTTCTATGGAGATTCTACAACTCAGAGAGAAGTCCCGGACTTGAAGCATGATGCCCTAATTGGGTGGAATTTTGGAGATTATTTCCCTTAGAGGAGGGAGAGAGTTTACTTTGCTTGTTGGGAAGAATGGTGGTTCAAATATGTAAAGGTCAGAGGGCAGATGGTCATGTTTAGTGCTGCTCCCTATGTCCAGGCACACTTTGGGGTACTCTGTCTGGCCCCTTGTGGTTGGGTGGAGCCATATGACTATTCTGGTCAACAAGTTGTAAAAAAATGAGGCATGTATCACTTCCAGGCTAGAGCATTTAGCTATTGGAGTGAGACCCTCAAAAGCCATCTCTCCCTTGGCCATAGTGACCAAGCACATCCCTGACTGTGGCTGCTCCTTCATTTTGTCTAGAAGGGAGAAAGCATGCTGGAAAGTCCCTGCTAACCTGCTAGCTAGATAATAAGAGTAGGAAATAACCCTTCATTATTTGAATATTTCAGAGCTATTTGTTATGGCAACAGATTGAGCCTACCCCGAAGAACAGAAATTGTGAAGGGAACATTTTACTGGTATAAAATCACCTTGCATTCTATCTCCCTGTGTGGGGGCCAAAAGCCTTGCTAAAGGCCAGAGTAGAATTAGCTCCGTGCTGGATACATCACGGGTACCCAGAAGGCAGTTCATGATTGATTGGTGAATGCCACGTTTTTTTTTATGCTAGAGATTTGCTTCCATTGAACTTATAAGGTCTCCACTTAGCTATTATTAGAACATAAATTGGAGGAGACTGCTTTGAAGTGACAGGAATATAAAAGTTGGCAACTTGGAAGCACTTCATTCTGAAGCCATTTGGACAGCTCACGTTCAGGTGTTAGAGCAGCAGAGTTATAAGAAAAGATGAGCTGGGTATAGGCGGATGACAGACAGGTTTATAATGCTGCTGGCAGAAACACTCACAGGGGATCCAGCCTTCTCCACACTCGCGACGCCCAGAGTGGTGATGGGAGGCAGATGCTTGTCTAGCCTCAGTTCCCAGCAACTTTGTTTTCTTAGACTAGAGAAGGGGCCTAGGAAGGTCATCGTATAACATTTTTGGATGTAGAACAGGTCAAATTCAAAGTCACCAATGTTTCTGTCTTTTTTTTTTTTTAATGAGAGTGTTAAAGTTATACATAGTCCTTGGTTGGGTTCATTCTGACAAAAGTCACACATGCATGGAATCTGATTTCAATTCATGTTCCTCCCTGGTTCCTCCCTTCCTCCCTCCCCCCATTCCTTCCTCTCCTCTACTGACCTTCCTTTTGCTCATCTATTTATCTATTTTTGGTTGGTTCTTTCTACTTACACATAAAGGTGAAATTCCTTGTGGTATATTTATATATGCACATAGTGTGATTTAAAAAAAAATCAGTCTGCATTTCCTCCCCTTTCCCATCCCTCCTCCCTCCCTCTCAATCTCTTCTTCTGTTTTACTGATCTTCCCTATATCTTTTTGACATCTGATCCTCCCCTTCTTCTTTCCCTTATTCTGCTCCAGCTTCCACATAGGAGAGAAAACATTTGGCCCTGGATTTTCTGAGACTGGCTGATTTCACTTAGCATGATGTTCTTCAATTCCGCCCATTTTACCAGAAAATGCCATGATAGCATTCTTCCTTATGGCGGAGTAAAACTCCATTGAAAGTTGCCTATTTTTTTGTAGGGACTCTTCTTAGTTATTTTACAACATTTTTCTTCATCTGTTATATACCACCATCTTAAAGGCTTCACAGTTTAAAATTTATCCTCTGATAACATTTTAATTGTTCATATAGACTCTTTATTGTTATTAGACCATTTCTGAGAGCAGCGAGCAGGTGGGGAATGAGGCTGGCAGTGGGATGAGATCTGCATTTTCAACGACCCCATTGCACCCTGTGGGCGTGGTGTGGGACACGGAGAAGCTGTGGACAGAAGGTCGCTCTAGCGCTCTCGAGGCGGGAGGCAATGATAACTCATACTGAGCTGTAGTTGAGAGGCAGAGTGAACAGATGCTAGTATGTCGAGTAGTAAAACAACTTGTGGATGCTTTGGATCCTGAGAACAAGTGAAAAGACAGCATGAACATAGGTAGAACTTTTCAGTCTTGAACAACCTGATGGAAGAAGGTGCAGTCATTGAGCCAGATACAGTAGTGGGTTGAACTCCCAAAAGATATGTCCACCCAGAACCTGTGAATGCGATGTTCATTAGAAAAAGGGTCTCTATGGACAGAATTAAATTAAGAATCTTTAAGAATATCCTGGATGATTCTGGGATTTTCAAGCAGAGGGATATTTGAGATGCCTAAGGGGAAGGTCATGAGAAGATGGAGGAAGAGATTGAAGTGATATAGTCATAAGCCAGGAACCAATGGAGCCACCAGAAGCTGGAAGAGCTAAGGAAGAATTTTGCCTTAAATCTAATCTTCAGAGGGAGATTTGATTTCAGACTTCTTGGCCCTGGACTGGGAGAATAAAGTTCTGTTACTTTAAGCCACCAAGCTGGAAATGAACACACCCTCTTTGTCTGCATAAGACTACCCTGTAATCCAGCGGCCATGTTGTGAGCTACCCCTTGGATAAGCCCACAAGACAAGTCAGTCACTGAGAGAATCCTCTAATCCAAGGAATAAGGGGACTGTTTTTGTTTGCAATGTGAGGTGTCCCCAAAAGACTCATGGGTTGAAAGCTTGATTCCAATGCAGCAATGTTCCCAGGTGGGCTTTTGGGAAATGACTGGATCATGAGGATGCTAACATCATCAGTGGATTAATCCACTGATGGATTAATAATCTGACGACATTATGGGAGGTGGTGAGAATTTTAAGGAGGTGGACCTAGTTGGAGGAAGTAGGTCCTTGAGGGAGTGCCCTGGAAGGGTACTTCTTATGCCAAACCCTTTCTCCTTCTGTCTCTCTGCCCTTCCTGGCTGCCATGAACTGATCAGTTTTTCTTCTCCATTCCCTTCTACCATGATGTGCCTTGGAGCCAGCCAACCACAGGACTGAAACCATGAGCCAAAATAAATCTTTCCTCCTCTAAGTTGTTTTCCTCAGGAATTTGTGATGGTGTTTGTAATGTATAAAGCTGCTCCTGCCCCCCTCCATTCCCTTGCAGTCATTTTCCCCGCCTCCCAACCACATGTCAATCTGTGAACATCCTAGCTAGCTATTGGTTCATCAGTCAGCTTGCAAGTATCCTTCTCCGTTATTGGTCCCCTGTTAGCCCAGCGGAATTCAACCGCCTTCTTTCCCTTCTTGCTTTTCTCTCCTACACACTTGCTTTTCCTCCTCCTTGCTTTCCACTCTCTCTAGCGAGCACCCTTTCTCTTTGCTTTCTCTTTTCCTCTCATTTTCTCTCTTACCCTGCAGGGAGACACTCTGCTTAATAAATTCCCTTATGTGATTTCCCATGTCCAGCGTGGTTCCGTGGGAATTCCTTACAGTGTTGAGAAGCTAACACAGGGGCTTTTTTTTTAACTTGTGGAGGCCAGGAGAGTCTAATTACAGTGGGTTCTGGAAGCAGAAGATGGAGCAGTGAACAAGATAAAGTCCTTGCCCTTTGGAAACTTACACTCTAGTGGAAAAAAACAAAAGAACAAGCAAAGATAGAATTGTAGAGGTTGATAGATAGTATGAAACAGAATTAGGGTGACAAGGGCAGGTCTCTCTTAAAAGGTAATGTTTGAATAGAGAGTTGAAAGGAGGGAGTCCTGTGGAAAGGGGAGGGAGGAGGCTTCATGCTGTGGGGAGGGCGTGGGTAAATGCTCTTCCTGGGACTGTGCTTCCAAAGTTCAGGAGAGCTAATGCTCTGTGAAGTTAACTTGGCTTTTTTGCTGATGGCACAGAGTATTTTCATACAGTCATAGACCAGAAAGAGGAGGGGCGGGGAACTTTCTATTAATACACAGTTTAGTCACACCATGGGTAAACATTTTATAACAGAGGGTAAAAAGAATAATTACAAGAGCCAAACTCCCTTTTAGGATGTGTCAAAATTGTGTTAATAATAGCAATAAATATTTATTAGGTGCTTACTCTGTGCCCGGCACTGTTCTAAGAACTTTAAATTATTAACTCATTTAATCCTTTCAAAAACCCTATGGGATAAGACTATTGATTTAATCTATTTACAGTTCAGGAAACTGAGACACAGATAATGTGCCCAAGGTCCTGCTCCTGGCAAGAGATGATGCTCAGGCAGAATCCTTTGCTTCTGTGCTTCCATCCTCCTAATCTCTTGGAAGGATATTAAAAAATATTAGAAAATAATGTGCATTATAACTGAGGTTTAATGGAGTGCATTATATATGTGAAGGGAAAATTAATTTGAAATATCTTAATGTGATAAGTGCCATTACATTTTTGGGGAGTCAGACAGAAAGCAGCTTAGATTTACAGATGACTTGCTAATTGTTTTGCATTTGAATTCTTAAAATCTTGTGCACTGAGGTTTTGCATTAACCTAAAATATCACAGAAATACTAATAAGGTAGTGATTTATGTTGAAATCTCAGCAGCTAGTCCCTTTAATGGTTGTCAATCAAGAAAAACCTAAAGTCGACCATGGAAAATAGTGATTCTTGCTGCTTTACTATGTTGCTTGTACCTGCTAGGCTCAAATACTCTGCATTTTATTTGCTTTGTGAGTTTTGAGGTCAGTCTGTTAATGACTGATTTAATTGACCTTTGAAACACAGATTTTTTTTACAGCAGTTTTAGATTCACAGAGAAATAAAGAAGAAAGTATAAAGATCTCTCATCCACCCCCTGATGCGGAGTTTACCCCATTATAACATCCTCTGCCAGAGAGGTACATTTATTGCAAATGATGAAACTACATTGACATGTTGTTATCACTCAAAGTCTGTCATTGCATTAGGTTTCGCTCTTGGTGCCGCACACACCGTGGGCTCAGACACATGTATAATGCTACGTATCCTAGTAACCTAGTATTTTTACTACCCTAAAATCCTCTGTGCTCTACTTATTGAGTCTTCCTTCTCCTTTGATGCTTCACAGCCACTGATCTTGGTTACCATCTCTATTTGCCCTTTCCGAAATGTCATATAGGGAAAGAATCATCCTTTATGTAGGTGCCCGAGTCCATTTTCTCTTGCTAATAGTGCCAACACCTATGACTGGGCAAATTCTGTAAAGAAAAGAGGTTTATTTTGACTCACAGTTCTGGTCCAGCGTTGGGGGCCTGCAGGGTGATGGCTTTCTAGCTGATGGAGTCCTGAGGTGGCCCAGGTATGATGTGCCAAGAGACAGGGAGGATGTGAGTGGGTCCCATGGGGTGGATCCCCCGGGGTAGGTACCATGTAGATGAACTTGCCTGATCCTATGCACCTCCCAAAGGCCCCACCTGTAAAGACCACAGTTGAATTCAGTTTCTACCCTCTTAATATCTCACAATAGGGATTAAATTTTAACATATGAACTCTCAAACTATTCCAAACCATACCATAGCAGTAGCGTTTTGGATTGCCTTCTTCCGCTTAGGAATATGTATCTGAGATCCTTCCATGTCTTTTCATAGTTGGATGGCTCATTTTTCAGTGACAAATAATATTTCATTGCCTAGATGTACCACAGATTATTCATTCATTTCTACCCAAGGATTTCATGGTTGCTTCCAAGTTTGGTACTTTCGACTACGTCTTCTATAAACATCAGTGTGTGCATTTTAGCCTGGACTTAAATTTTCAACTCCTATGAATGAAAGACTAAGAAGTGGAGCTGCTGGATCAAATGGTAAGAGCATATTTAAGAAGAAACTGCCAAACTGTCTTCCAAAGTGGCTGTACCATTTTGTGTTCCCACCAGGGATGAATGGAGATTTCTGTTGGCCCGAATCCTTGCCAGCATGTGATGTCCCCAAGGTTTTGGATTTTTGCCACTCTAATAGGCACATAGGATATTGGTTTGCTGTTTTAATTTGCAATTCCCTGGTGACATGTAATTAACTTTTCTGAAGTTTATGATCACCCACTTCAGCGCAAGCATAAAAATACAGAAGCCAGGCATAGAGGAGCACCCCTGTAATCCCAGCGACTCAGGAGGCTGAGTCAGGAAGACAGCAAGTTCGAGGCCAGCCTTAGCAACTAGTCAAGACTCTGTCTTGAAATGAAAAAGAAAAGGGCTGGAGAGTAGCTCAGTGGTAGAGCACCCTTGGGTTCAATCCCTAGTACTGCAAAAGAAAAAAGAAGGAAATATTTGTTGCTAGTTCTTCTTTAGGAATCTCTCTCTCTCTCTCTCTCTCTCTCTCTCTCTCTCTCTCTCTCTCTCTCTCTCTCTCTCTCTCCTCTCTCTCTCTCTTCTATGATAGTCCAGATTCGATTGTGGAGGGCAGGGGGCGTGGTTTGAAGGCAAGGGGATAAGCAACATACTTCAGTGGAGGCAAACATACATAGTATCATATATTTTCTCATAGTGATGCATTCAGAGACTACTCTTCTTGCCTCTGACAGAAATTATTCTGGCCATCCAGGAAATAGAATTCACCAATGGAATCTAGGTACTCATGCACCTCACCCAACGTATTCTTCAGATTGGCCTTTAGGCAATGATCTTTCATTTAAAAAATCCTCAAAAAACTAGGAATAAAACTCCTTAAGTCGATAAAAGGAATTTATGGAAAAAAACCACAGTTAATATCATACTTAATGTTGAAAGACTGAATGCCCCCCGCCACTATGGTTTGGATAAATGTCCCTCAAAGTCCATATGATAAAGACTTGGTCCCCATCTGGTGTTGCTACTGGGAGATGGTGGAACCTTTAAGAGGCAGAGCCAAGTGAGAGGTCACTGGGAGACATGCTTTTGAAGTTCATGGTGGGACCCCAGGCCCTTCCTCTTCCTCTTTCCCCTTTTTGCATCTCAGCCTCGAGGTGAGAGGTGTGCCCTGTCATAATACATGGCCTTACCCCAAAAGGCCCCAAAGTGACAGGACTAACCAATCATGAACTGAAACTTCCAAAATTGTGAGTCAATCCCTTTGAGGTAAGTTGATTACCTCAGGATTTTGTTATAGTCTGACTAATACACCCGCTAAGATGCCTATTTTTTTCCAACTCTAACATTTTATTAGAGGTTCCAGCTAGGGAAATTAGTGAAGAAAAAGAACTGTAAGGCATCCAGATTGGAAATGAAGAAGTAAAACCATATCCATTTGCAAATGGAATAATCGTCTATGTATGAAATCCTAAAAATTCTACTAAAAAAAGCTATTAGAATGAATAAGAGCTCATCAAGGTCGTAGGAGATAAGATCAATTAAAAAATTCATTAGTACTTTTATACACTAGCAGCAAATATTCTGGAAATGAAATTAAGACAAATTCCATTTACAATAGTATTATGAAGAATAAAATGTCCAGAAGTAAAATTATTGCTTTATGCAGCTGTCTTTTAAATCAGATAGGAGGAAAAAAGAGCCATAAGCAAAAAATACATTTATACTATATATTTACTGGTGGTGTTACATTTTCTAGTGGTCCTTATTTCCTCATGCAGATTTGAGTTATTGTCTAGTGTCTTTTCATTTTAGCCTAGATTCCTTTTAGTACTTTTTAAATAGGACAGTTCTAAGAGCAATGATTTTTCTCCATTTTTATTTCTCTGGGTGCATCTTACTTTCTTCTTCATGTTTTTAAGAGTAGTTTTGCTGGCTATAGAATTCTTGGTTGGCAGTCTTTAAGCACTTTGAATATGTTACCCCACTGTCTCTGGCCACCATTGTTTCCGATGAGAGGTCAGCTGTTAATCTTAGTGGGTTTCCCATCTTATATGTTGAATATTATTTTTCTTACAGTTTTCAGTATTTTTCTCTTTGTTTTCATTCGTCAGCATTTTCACAGTTATGTGTCTATATGTAGACTGTGTTTCTCCTACTTGAAATTTGTTAAGCATGTTATATGTGCAAATTAATATTTTTCATTAAATATGGGAAGTTTTGTGTGTGTGTATATGTATATATGTATGTGTGTATATAATATATATATTTTCCCTCTCTCCTTCTGAATCTCCATTTATACATATGTTGGGGTTTTGTTTTGTTTTGTTTTGTTTTTTGTTTTGGGTACTGGGGATTGAACCCAGAGGTGATTTGCTGTATCCCTAGCCCTTCTTATTTTTTATTTCTTAAGTTTTATTTTATTTTTTAAAAAAATCTTAGTTGTCAATGGACCTTTAATTAATTAATTTATATGTGGTGCTGAGGATCAAACCCAGGGCCTCACACATGCCTGGCAAGTGCTCTACCACTGAGCCACAACCCCAGTCCTTATTTTTTATTTTGATACAGGGTCCTGCTACGTCACTTAGGGTCTCACTAAGTTGCTGAAGCTGGCCTCAAACTTGATATCCTCCTGCCTCAGCTCCCAAGTCACCAGATTACAGGTGTGCACCACTATGCCAGGCTCCATGCTTACATACCTGATTATGTTCCAAAGTAATGTAGCCTCTTCATGTTCCTTCATTTTATCTCTCTCTCTATTCTTCTGGTTGAAAGATCTCTATTGATCTATCTTCAGGTTTGTTGATTCTTCTTCCAGTTATCTATTGTTGAGCCACTCTATTACTTTTTTTTAATTTCAGTTTTCATATTTTTCAACTCCAGAATTTTCATTTGCCTCTTTAAAATAATTTCTGCCTCTCCACTGATCTTTTATTAAATGAGACATTGTCATCATACTTTTTAAAGTATGGGTTTCTTTACTTCTTTGAACATATTTTAAAAGGCTGCTTTGAAATCTTTGTCAAATCTGACATGGTGGATGTCTTGCAGGCTGTTCTATTGCCTGTGTCTTTCCTGCCTACAGTTCATATTTCCATGTTTCTTTGCATGGAGTCTTAGATTTTTTGGGTTGAAAATTAAAAATTTTATTTATTTATTTATTTATTTTTGTGGTTCTGGGAATTGAACCCAGGACCTTGTGCTTGTGAGGCAAGCACTCTACTAACTGAACTGTATCTGCAGCCCCAAAATTGGACATTTTAGATAATGTAGATTCTATCTGTCCTTCCAGGACTTGCTGTAATTTGCTCTTTTATTTGTTTGGTGGTGGGCTGGATGGTTTGAGTGGAGTCCCTGCCAGGTTACATACAGCATGGGGTGTGTGCATGGCAACCCTATCATGACAGTGATTTCAGCATGTTTTTTTCATCCCCCCATGATCATACCCATCTGAAGTCTTCACTGATTGATAATTGATTTCTGTCTTTATTTCAGCAATGGCCTGGGATCCAAATTGCTCCCAAGTCTGATTCTGTTAGTGGTAGTCTTGAGGCCAGTGTTTAAGGTTAATTTGATCCCAGAAAGGCTCTTCTTAGAAATCTGTTTCCCTGGTTCTTTCTGGTAAACCAGCTGTTTTGTAGTTTAGCATGGGGTTCTCATGAAGCTACCGTCTTTCTTTAGCTTAAAAAAAAATCTTTGTTGCATTTGAGAGGGCTCTTGGGTTTGGACTTCTTCACACTGTTTAAAATAAAGTCAGCTCCTTTGGGGAGAGCTTCAGAGATTTCTGTTTTTAGGATTTGCCTTTCATCCTGGGGGAAA
Source organism: Sciurus vulgaris (assembly GCF_902686455.1). NCBI lineage: Eukaryota > Metazoa > Chordata > Mammalia > Rodentia > Sciuridae > Sciurus > Sciurus vulgaris. Next base: position 41,461,533 of record NC_136478.1, on the reverse strand, counting down.
TCTCAGAGCCATACTCCAGGTCTGGATCTCACTTTTGAGTGACACCAGTGCTTTAGGAGGACACTGGGTGAAGGTGGTAGCCCCTGGTCCTCCTGTCTTGTCTTTCCTAGCATTGAATGCCAGTCCCATGAATGGCTCAGAGTGAGGGTAATTAGGGCTAAGTTTTCTCAGTGTGCCATGTCTATGTGTGTTCCTGGGTGGAAGAATGGAGTCCCAAACCTCTTGACCACACTTGCCTGGAATTTAGCCTCTTTAACCTGTAACTAGGGTTGGGGGAGAAGAATACTGGTGGCCTGGAAAGATACCATAGCCATCTATTTGGCTGGAGGAGAGGGAGCCTGTGTTCTTGCCTGACCTTAAAGTGGGTTCTCTCCTGTTAAGCTGGGAGGGGCCAGGGTGAAAAAAGACTGGTTCATATGCCCCGGACTCTTATTGTTTTTCTTTTAACCAGGTTTTAATTGATTTTCTTGAATAAATGTTTCTTCATTTTCTGTATGCCCTTAAGACAATTTCCATGAACTTTAAATGATGGATTTTTAGAAACACTCTTTCTGGTTATGCTTGTTTCACTGGGGAACAGGTCCATAGAATTCCTCATGCAGCCAACATGGAAATGGAACTCTTTGGAAAGGGTTTTCAAGAACAAATACAATTTTATTAAGACACTGATTCTCAAAAACCAATAACCCAATTAAAAATGGGTGAAGGACCTAAATACATATTTCTTCAAAGAAGACAAATGGCCAGTAGTTGGGGGGTACTTCCCTTTAAAGGAACTAATATAGTTTCTTCAGGATCCTGGCTAGTTCCTATAAGATCAGGTTGCTCTAAACAGCTCAAACTCTAGGTTCATTCACCAGCACAGCCAAACCAAACCAAACTAGATCAAACCAAACCAAACCAAACCAAACCAAACCAAACCAAAACAAAACAAAACAAACCAAACCAAAACAAAACAAAAAGCAAGCTGGCCCTGAATCTTTCTGGCTTCCTATCTCACCAGGTGACTGCTCTCTCCCCCTTGCATGTGTTCCTGCTATGATGTTTTCTGCCAAGTTTGGGATATAGCCAAAAAAACCTTGCCAGAGATAAATAGAATGGGAATGGGACCACACAATCTTGAACTTTCAGTCTCCAAGGCTGTGAGCTAAACAAACCTCTTTTCCTTATAAAATCTCTGGTACCCTGTTACAGCAACAGAAAACAGACTAATACATTTTATGGGAAAATGTGAAAATAAATCTGAGGGTGAACAGAGCATGCAAGACATTCTCATCAATGCTAGCTGAAATTATCAGCATTCATAAAGGGTCCCATGAAGGATGGGAATACTGATAAGGCAATACAAAAGTAGCAAGGACGATGACAGACTCAAAATAGGAATTTGAAAATGGTCTTTTTCTTATAGCAAACAAGCATTCCTAGCATCTATTTCTTCTCCCTCAATAGTACTCTGATTTTCCTGGCTGTGTAATTTATAGTCCCATATTCAACCCCAGAGATAGTGACTGACTCAGGTCAAAGTCATCATCATAGCCCTTTCTCTAGTCCTGGATGGGTTCTAAGATGACCACATGAAACAGACCAAAAAGTCTCATTGTTGGAACTTTGAGCTATCTAGCAGTCTACTCTCTCCCCTCTGAACTTGGACCAAGGAGCATGTAGACCTTGATGGTATCTGACATCTATTCTAGAAATAGAAACAGATCTGAGAATGGAGTTAAAAAGTTAATAGTCAGTATAAAAGTGAGGTGGGCTGAGAGGCTTAGGTTCTGGGCACACCAATGGTTGAGCATCCTGAACTAACATGGCCAATTCATCAGGCTCCTGTGAAAGGCCTGCTCCTCCTCTGGTAAATCAGGTCAGGATAGGTGAGATTGTGCTGCAGTAACAACCAACCCCCAAATCTCAGGGATGTAAATCAACCCAGGTTTATTTCCTATGGTACATACTGGATGTAAGCTGGCAGGAACCTCCACTCCACATTATCCTTATTCTAGGACCCAGGTTGTTAGAGCAGCACTGCCTAGGAAAGAGAGTTCTGGAAGATTTTCCACTGATAGTTAAATGTTCTAACCCATGTCATTGCTCCAAACTAGTCACAAAACCCCATCTAGCCATGAGGGAGCCATGAAAAAGGGAGGACCAGAAATATCTGTCAAACACAATTGTGACTGTGATTCCAATCTTCTCCATCTCAAGAAAAGGTAGCATCATCATGTGTCCAGATCCCAAGACAAAACCCAGGTTTAATCCACCTTTCACTTATTTTTAAGGTCTGATTTGCCAGCAAGTTCTATCAACTTCTCTTCCTTTTCTATACCACCAGTGATCCCAAACACCATAACTTCTTATTTGGATTATAGAAATATCCTTATGACTAGTCTCCCTGCTTCCAATCTTTTCTGCTGCCTACCCAAGTCTAATTTACATCCAGCATCTGTGGTAGGCTGATGAACATCTTCTTTCCCAACAGGTGCCCTCTTCCTGATCTCTAGAACCATCAATATGTCATGCTACTTGGCCAAAGGGTCTTTGCAGATGTGATGAAAGTTACCAACCTTGAGACAGGGGGAGGAGTCTCCTCTGTTACCTGGTGAGTGCAATTTAATCATGTGAGCCATTAAAAGTGAGAATCCTCTCCTAGTTGAAGTCAGAAGGAAGCAGCAGAGAGGAGGCAGGAGAGGCGTGTCAGGGTGAAGACTTCCTGTTGTTGGTCCTGAGATGCAGGGGGCAGGAGAGGAGCAGAGAGAGGCCTCCAGAAGCTAAGTGTGGCCCCCAGCTGAGAACCAGCAAAGAAGTAAGACCCTTGGTTCTTCACCCCGAATGAACCCAGAAGAGGGCTCATCCCTGGAGCCTCCAGAAGGGAGGTTGGAAGTCATACTTGTGTGGTTCTTCATGGAGGAAACCTCCAAGCCATGCTGTGCCCACACTCTGACTACAACACTATGAAACAAGGCATGCATGACCTTTTGAGCCTGTGTAGTTTGCCATTTAATATGGCATTAGAAAATTAACACAGCATCCATAGATGCTTTTTTTGAAATGTAAATTAGATAATGTCACTACCCTGTTTGAGAAATCCTCCAGTGTTCTCTATCAAAATTGGAACACAGTTCAGCCTCTTTCCTGTGGTGTGGTGGTCTGACTTCTGCATGCTTCCCTTGCTGTCTCCTTTCCCATGTGCCTTATCCCTGACACTTGCACCATGTTCCTTCCTGCCTCAGGGGCTTTGTAACTACTGGTTCAACTACCTGGAAACTTTTCCCTCCAGCCTTAGCTTAGTGGGCTTCTTCTTGTCATTCAAATACTAACCTAAATATCATTTCCTCAGAGAAGTTTTTCTGAGCACTTAAAACCAAGTAGCCACCCAATCACACTCTACGACAGCATTTCTTTAATTCCCTTTAAACACTTGGCATTTTCTTGTTCTTTTCTTGTGTCTGTATCCTCCCCTAAAACGCAAACTCAGTGAGAACATGGAACTTGTCTCTCTCACACATGAGTGTGCTCCCAGTGACTATAGGTCTCAATTAACATAGATTCCAGGGACATTAGGTCGAACCTTATCTAAGACCTGAAAAACAATGAAGAGTGCTTAAAAATTCCCTTGATGGTTTAAGCCAATTTGGATTAGGTGTTTCTATAATTCACAGTATGAAACTTCTTAATGGGTACACTTAGAGGTTCATCACAATCTTATTTATTTAGTGCAATACTAGGATCATTTAAATTTATGTTTGTATCATACACCTATCCTTATATCATATTCCCAGGTTTCCCCAGGCATGGAGTAGGGAATCAGTAAGTGGTCACTGATGAATCACTGAGTTGGCATGGGGAAGGCTGTTTCACTACCTAGGTTCTTACAGACAAAAGATTCTGAAGCATTTTCTCTATTAAACAAAAGCACTGCTCACAAAGATGGCAAAATAACAGTAGTTTTCCTCACAATGGTTGTGTCTATTTGTGCTACACAATTAATTATCAGTAATTCCCAAAGTACTTTCCTAGACACTGAGAGTGAATCTAGGGTGAGATCAGGTGTTGGAAAAAATCATTAACAGCAGTGAGTGCTAAATGAGCACAACTTATGTAAATAATCTTAATAGCAATAATAAGAGAGATAATTGTTCACAGGTGTCATTTCCTGGGGAAAAAAACATCCACCTTTTCTTGCAAGAAAAAATGCTAATAGTTTCATTAAATTTATGAGCCTTAATTAGCACACTGCCGTTCTAATTACTGTGCTAGTCCTGAAATCATGTTCCTTCACTCTTTTCCCTCTTTAGCAGATTCATATACAATCTGCCACTTCTCCTTTATGAATATGTGTATCTTGGCAGAGGTTTGACATTTTTCTTCAACAATGATAATAGCTCTTCTAAAATCAACCCATCAGTCTGTCTTTGTCCATGGCTACTGTCTCTTACACACACACAGGCACAAACATATCTTTCTTGCAATGCAAATATATACTACAAGACAAAGTTGGTTGTCTTATTAATGTTCTGTTAATCTTCTAAGTCCTCAGGTGGTGGTTTTTGTTGTTAAGATATTTTCTACAATGAGAATAGTTAACATGAAATTATGATGGCTTTTTACTATCTGTCTGGTTCACATGTAACTTTGTTCTTCATACTTTTTCACATTCCAGTTTTGATGATGATAATAATATCCTGCAGCTTCCATTGATTGTACTTAACATGTGCTAGGTATTGGGCCTAGAGCTTTAAATAACATCATTTAATATACCCAACAACCATGTAGGCAGATTATTTCACCCTCAATTGCAAAAGAAGAACTGAAGCTAGGAATAAAAGTAGTACTATGGTTTGAATATGTCCCTCAAAAAGCATGTTGGAATCTTAATCCCCAATGTGATAGTGCTAAGAGGAGGGATCTTTAAGAGGTGATTAGGTCATGAAGTTTTGATCTCATGAATGCAGTAATGCCATTGTCGTGGAAATGGGTTCCTTATAAAAGGACAAGTCTGATCTCCTTTTGTCTCTTCTTGCCCTCTATTTGCCCTTCTGCCATTTGACCCCTTCTGTGATGTTATGATGCAGCAAGAAGACCCTCAGCAGATGCTGGAGGTAACTTGATCTTGAACTGTAAGGAAATAAATTTCTATTCATTATAAATTACCTGGTATCTTGTTGTGTTATAGTAGCACAAAATAGATAAGAACAAGTGGCTTGCCCAAAGTCATACAGACCCACACTTCCCTTGTGGGGCTTCATTTACACTTACAGGATAAAGGGACATGTTCTAAAATACATTTCATGCTCTTTCCTTTTTCATCTTTTAGTTTAGGAATTTTCTTTTAAACTACTGTCCAGTTTATTAATTCTCTCTTTGGCTATGTCTAATGTACTCTTTAATCCAAAAATCAGTATGTAATTTATCACACTTTTGGATTGTGGTATTTCCATTCTGTTCTTTTTTATAGTTTTCAGTTCTTTACCTAAATTCTTCATCTTATTTATTTTCCTGAATATAAGCGTAGTTATATGAACATCTGCTCTAACATTCTAATATCTAATTTGTGGGTGTTTCCATTTCAATTTTGTTTCATCTTGTTTTTTAAAAAATTATTCCTAGTTATTTTTGATTGAGTGCTATAGAGCGCATATAAAATTTTGAGATAATTTGAGGCCACAGATGAGGTTATCATTCTTCATAGCCACTATAGTTTGGATTTGAAATGTCCCCCAAAGGTCCATGTGTTAAAGACTTGGTTCCCAGCCTGTGTCACAGTTGGGTACTGGTGGAACCTTTAAGAGACAGGGCCTAGTTGGGAGGAAGTTAGGTCACTGGGGGTGTATCCTTGGAGGGGATTTGGGCCCTTTCTCTTCCTCTCTGCTTCCTGGCTGTCATGATATGAACAGGCAACCTCTACCATGTGCTCCTCTCATGTTCTGTTCCATCATAGGCTCAAAGCAACAGTGCAAAGCAACCATGGGCCGAAATCTCTGAAACCATGAGCCAAAATAAATCTTTCCTATCTCAAGTATTTCGTCAGTGAGGGAAAGTGACTTAACACATTAACAGATTTACATTTGCTTCTGGAAGGCAATTTGGATAATAGTCTCCTCTCTCAGGATGAGCCTTTCTAGGGTCTTCAATGAATGGGAGATTCCCCAAAGTCTCTCAGCCCTGGATGGGCCCCAATTCCAATGTCTCCTGAGCATTACATAACCTGTGGAATCTGCCACTTATCAGATCTTCTCTGCTAAACCATATCTGAGCAGGTTAGGAATTGGTCATAGATCCAGTGGGAAATTCTCCAGTTTTCTTTGTCGCAATTCACTTCTTTCCAATGTCCTGCCCCTCCAACCCTTGCCAAATCCCAGTGGCCTCAGCAAACATGAACACCAATCTGTTTCCTCTAAGTAAGCCTGCCATACTGTGCTTGGGCTCCATTTTCCTGTGCCACACTTTGGAAAAGACAACAGGGTGCAATTGGGACCTATCTGTTTCTCTTCTCTAAAACTTTATAACTTCGTTGGGTGTTGCCAAGTACTGTTGTACCCAGACTTTGTTCTTTTAAACTACCCTATTCCTTTTAAGCTTCATTTTAGGAAGGATTCTAGGATGGTTCCCAAGATTCCCACCCCTCATAGACATTCCTTGTATAATACCCTCCCCTTGAGTGTAGGTGGGACCTGTGACTATGATCGGTGTCCCTCCCACAACTAGGCTATGCTGCATGGCAAAGATGAAGGGATTTTTCAGGTGTTAATTCAGGTCCCAAATCAGTTAATTCTGAGTTAATAAAAAGGAAGATTATACTGGGTAGGTCTGACTTAATCAAGTGAAAGCCCTTTAGAAGAGGAACTGGACCATTCCTGGAAATGTTCCTGTTGTCCTTGGAGAGGAACAGCCTCTGCGTATGGACAGGGATGGCCTCAAGGGGCTAACGGCCTCAGTCCCACAAGCCTAAGTAAATTAATTCTGCTACCAACTTGTACCAAGTTCCAGATGTTTCAGAAAGTAGCTCCATTTGACACTTCATTGCAACTTTGTGAGACCCAGAAGAGGACATAGCGCTGCTGTGCTGAGATCCCTGGCCCAAGATACTTTAAGATCATGTGCGTGATCTTTAAAGCTGCCAAAGTTTTGGTAATTTGTTACACAGCAATAGAAAACTAATACACTGAGTGTATTTTTTTTTTTTCTTTTGGTACTGGGGACTCAACCATAGCCACACCCTGAGCCCTATTTTGTATTTTACTTAGAGACAGGGTCTCACTGAGTTGCTTAGCACCTTGTTTTTGCTGAGGCTGGCTGTGAACTTGAAATTCTCATGCCTCGGTCTCCCGAGCCGCTGGGATTACAGGCATGTGCCATGGTGTCCAGCTGTGTTGAGTTTTGATGTTAAAATTGAACTACCTTCCCAAAACGAATTTGAAAGCTTTCCTTATTAGTCTATGGCTGAGACTAGTTAAGTAAACTGAGTCATCCCCCTGCCCCCACCTTTTTTTTGTTTTTGTCTTTTTTCTGGTACTGGAGATTGAACCCAGATGCACTTTAACACTGGGTTATATCTCCAGCCCTTTTTGTGTTTTGAGGCAGGGTCCGTTAGGGTTTATAGATGAGGTGTCCCCCAAAAGAGCATGTGTGAGACAATGCAAGAAAATCTAGAAGGGAAATGATCGGATTATGAGAGCCTTAACCTAATCAATACATTAATCCACAAATAGACATTAACAGGGTGCTAATTAGGTAGGTAGGTGTGGCTGGAGGAGGTGGGAGGCTTGGGGCATGCTCTTGGGGTTCCTATTTTGTCCACGGTGAGTGGAGCTCTCTCTCTCTGCTTCCTAGTGCTATGTCCTGAGCTGTTTTCCTCCTTCCACTGTGACGTTCTGCCTCACCTCAGGCCCAGAGCAAAGGGGTTGGCTATCGGTGGACTGAGCCCTCTGAAACTTGTAAGCCCTCAAATAAACTTTTCCTCCTTTAACTGTTCTTGTCAGGTCTTTTGGCTACAGCAGCTAACAGCTGACTAAATCAAGTGCTCACTAAACTGCTTAGGGCCTCACTAAATTGCTGAGGCTGGCTTGGAACCTGAGTTCCTCCTGCCTCAGCCTCTTGAGTTGCTGGGATTACAGGTGTGCGCAACTGCATCCAGTGTTGTCACCCCTTCTTTAAAAGTTAGATTTTGACTGTGTACCCTTATTAAATGTCCTTTGGACTGTTTTTGAGATATGATTCTTATCTGCTTAACTTCTATTTTGTTAGGAAATCATCTATTTCCTGAAAGTTTTTATTTTTTTTTTGTCACAAAATTTCATGTAGTTTTCTAATATAATTTATTTTTATCATTCTGGTTTCTGGGATTATATCTTCTTTCACAGTTCTAATATTGTACATTTTTGCCCCCCCCCCCCCCTTTTTAAAATCAGGTTTACCAGGTGTTTATTTCATTTGTCTTTTATAAAGAACTGGAGTTTGGATCCCCTCTGCTGTAAGGAATGGCTTTTAAACTCCTGAATATAACTCACAGTAAGAAGTACACTCTCTATCACATCCCAGTATACTAATACCTACTGAATAACTGTATAATTGAAAAAAAATACTACACGAAACAATACCTTCATTTATCATGTAGATCTGCCTCTCTTCCTCTCTCCTTTCATTCCTTCAACTGTGATTGCAATCCACAAAACTGATTTCACACTGTGATGTATTTATAGTATGTGCATTTTGAGAACAAGCCTATGTAGTAAACTTCTAAACATTAAATTAACTGAAAAAGTTCATGAAATGCATTATCAGGTAACTTTTCTGAAAGGAGGGGCAGAGAAACAGTATTTTGTCTGCCAAGGGCCCGGTGTCTCATGCCACATCACCATGCATTGAGTTCACCCCCGTCCCCTCTCACTTACATGCAGTCTGTAATTTGTACTTCATAAGGACTCACTTATCCACACAGAATATTTGAGATCTCACTGCCAGTTTCTTCTATTTGTTTTTCTGACAATTTCTGCCTGGAATTTTGACAGTCAAGCATATTTGTCCTTATTCACTTTTACCAAAAAATAGGTACTATTACCCAGTTTCTTGAATTACTAAAGGCTGATAACAATGAAGAAGAAACTACTCTTAAGGTGAAAACAGAAATCATTTATATCTTCCAGGATAAATTCTACTGATAGCACATGTTATGGTTTGAATATTGAACGCACTCCCAAAAGCTCATGTGTCAGGCAATGACGTAGAACGTTCAGAGGTGAAATGATCAGATCGCAAGAGCTGTATCCCATCAGTGGATTAACACACTGAATGGATTAATAGTTTTAAATGAAATAATGGGTAGTAACCATAGGAAGGTAGGGCATGGCTGGAGGAAGAAGGTTACTGGGGGCATGACCTTGGGGACTACATCTGTCCTGGTCCCTTTCTTATCCTTACTCTGTTTCCCAGCTGTCTTGAACTTAGCAGCTTTTCTCTGCCACCCATCCACCATGATGTTCTGCCTCACCTCAGGCCAAGAGCGATGGAGTCAGCCCCTCATGGACTGAGACCTTTGAAACTATGAGCCCCAAATAAACCTCTTCCTCCTCTAACTGGTTCTTCTCAGGTCCCAGTGATGAGAAAATGAATAAGAAGCTTTCTCTTCAGAAATCTGAACTATTCGAATGGAACAAATAAGCAGCTATCAAACTAAAATCTATGTGAACAAACTCCTTCAACATTAAGAGTTATTAGTGATTTACTCTACTTAGCACAGTTATTACACTTTCAATAAATAGGTTCCTTGAATTTTGGCCTTCAAATAAATGAAACACATTCATCTTGTATAATCTAAAAGAGCTTTATTTAGTATATAATCTCCATATGATGCAGTACAACTTATAAAAGCTCTTTGAAAGATTTTACCCATTGGATGTAAAAAACAGAAAATCAGTTGTCACAAGAAAGTAAGCCATCTTAGAAAGACTTTTCTTCCACGAACAGACAAGCTTTCTCTTCTAGGTCAAAAGCTGTCATATATGGAACATTCGGGAGCATGTTAACCAAGATCCATGATCTGAGAGCATTTTAACATCATCCTATTAACTCCAAGGTCTGAATTAACTTTTTAAAATTAAATATTTCTGTGATAATTCAGTAGATTTGGACCAAAGGTGATCTAAAATTTTTAACATCTTAGTCAAAGTTAATATAGAATCAGAACAAACCTTTCTAGTTAACTGTGAAATAAAGATGCAGATCTGATGAAATATTTACACATGCCCTCGCCCTGGCAGCACTCATCACACACACACACACACACACACACACACACACACACACACACACACACACACACACCAACTTACTGAGGTAAATTCACACAGGCCAGGCAAATCACCTTTAAGAGATGAGTGGCCTAGATATACCCTTGCTACCTTCCTGGCCAATACATCGAAATGAAGCCCTATTCTGTAAATGCCTGTAATGAAAGTGATCCCAGGGTCTTTCGACTAGAGTAGAATCTCTATTAGTCATTGTGACCTGTACCTATAGCTGGTCATTTAATGAAGTACCTAGGTTCAAGCAGGGAAGCATTACCTACAATGTACAAATGTACCTTCATTTGCTCTTTTTTTTTTTTCCCCTCTGTGGTGCTGGGGAAGGAACCCAGCCCTAGCATATGCAAGGCAAGTGCTCTTCTGCTGAGCTGTATCCCCTCACCCCCCCTTCATTTGCTGATCTTTTGATGCTAAGGACTTTCTTTTGCATGAAGGTTCAATGACTATTGCTCACTTCTTGTACAAGTCATACCAATAACACGATTTGGGGACATTTGCCTTCCTATTGGTTCAGACTTTAAAAAGGCAGAATGAGTAGTAGATAAATCTATGAAGCAATGTAAGTACAGAAATTCTCTTGATTTTGATGTTTCCCTCAATATTTCATAATTTTGCCAACCACATTAAATTTAAAAGTGATTTTGATTAGCAATTCAATCATTTTCAAATCAAAATGGCCTATTTAATTTTTACAGAAATAACTCTTTTCATATCCATATTTCCTATGCTTACGTACAGCTGCCTGAGTTGTGTACTTATACTCAGAGGAACTCACATGGAGTGGGGACGGAACAGAAGGCAGGGGGAGCAGGAGTACAGAAGTGCTAGCGAGTGGCCACCCGCCTGTGGTGCTGTTGGAGCAGGCACCTCGAGAGGGACAGACCCCAGGGCTCTGTGGAGTAATAAGCAGAGTAAATTAAGAGCACTTCTACTGTACTGAGAGTTTCTCTTCGGGAACTCAGAGTGTTTTTTCTATCCACAAAAACAGAGCCATTGTTTGAGGTTGTTACCAAATATTAAACAGCTATCAAGGCCTGTGCGGCAGGGGGTCTAGGCCACAGGTCTCTTGCTTTGGCTTGTAGGCAGCCAGAGGCGGAATCGGATGCTCTTTCTACTGTGTGTTCCAATGAGAAGGTCACAAACAAGAAAGAACCCTGGCAAGTGCTAAAAAGTATCTACCGTGGTACTATTGTACATGGTCACAGTGTCTTGGAAAGAGTGTATGCATGGATTCTGTCTTGCAAGACTTTTTGGCACTTTATATTTTCAATAAAGACTGAACATTCAGTGTTTGGCCACAATGGCAATACCAAAAAAAATCATTATGCCATCAATGTGGGGATGACAAGCACACACATTTAAGAACATGTTTTATATGCTGAGACTCCAAATATGCAAATGCTTAGACTAATACAAATAGGAACATTTAAAACAGATTTAAATATACATGAAAAAGTAACAGAGTTTTTTTTTTTTTTTTTTTTTTTTTTTTAATGAAATCACCACATATTGTACCTTACATGTGCTTGGTTTCAATTAGAGTAAGGCACTCGCCAGAGGATGTACTGACCCGTGCTGTCAGCTACAACAGGCATGCATCATTACTGGCTTAATTAGAGTTTTAGTACTGATTAAAATGTTTTATTATTGTATTATCCTAAACTGCAGTGGTCTCCAACCTTATTAAGGGATGTAGGAAAGATATAATTCAGGAGTTTCAGTTGCACAATTTAATAACAGTTGGGTATCCTTGTGTCCAAAAAGACAGTGTAAATTTCTTTTGAATGCTGCTTAATAAGTAGTAACTGAATATAAAATCATTTGAACATGCGATGCTGTCCATCTTGACGCCTACGGCAATTTACTTCAATACAACCACAAGGAGAAACATTTAAATCATTTCCAACTGGCAAGAACAGGAGAGAAAGTTAATTTCATTAGCCACCTTGATTTAATTAAATGGACAATATGCTTTTATCAGCAACTTTTACACGTCCCTATCATTAGAAATGAAGTATAAAAGCAATTATCAAAAAATTTTGAGCAGGTACATATAATCCCCTTTGTTGTTTACAAATAAGCATGACTTAGAGGCACTTGGTTACCTTTTGGAGAGGAAAACAATAACATTACCAGAGCCCACATGATAAGATTGGAGACCCCAAGTAAAACTTGATATGAAAATGCCATCTGCCAAAAATGCTGTATTAGTGAACTAGTCAAGATACAACACTGAAAAAATATTCAGGCTTTGCAAGATTCTAGGCTGTAAAAAATACCAAAGGCTAAAAACACAAAAAGTTTACAAAATTTTGCAAACCCAGTAAATTGAAATGGGTAAGAAATGAAGCAAAACTATTTTACTTGCAGGAGATTGAAGAGTATCAATAGGGTTTAAAATAAGAGTAAACAGTCTTGCTGTTTACTAAACAAATTCTACTTGACTACATCCACTTCTGCCCCTTTCAGGACTTACAATCTAGAACTCATAATACTTCTGTGCCTAGCATTCATGCACACATACACACACACAATCTCTCTCTCTCTCTCTCTCATTGTATCATACATACTACTGAACATATAACATTTCAAAGAGAGTACACAAAATGTTTCAGATACATAAAAAGACTTAACATGATTTTTTGTTGTTGCTGTTCAGGTTAAAAGCATAACCGTTGTAAAACATTATAAAATTTTAAGGTGAAACATCACAATAAAGAATTTTTTAAAAAGTCACTGATTGGGCTTCACTGGTGAAATAATATTAAATAATTTAATTATGCATCCTCTCAATTACACTCAACCAGAACTGTCTTATGTTCACTGAAAATCAAAGCATTTCAAATCCCAACGGGTTCCACTTTCTGGCACGGTACACGGTTGTACAGGCCATCTGCAGAACACACACCATTCTCCCCAACAACAAAATCCCAGGTCAGGCATGTGGAACCCATTTAGGCTAACGATCATTAATGGGAAAGATAAGAGACGAAACAAAGCACAAAGACTTAAGCTTGTCGAGATGCTTCCAAAGATGGTAACACTGTGTAAACATCTGAAGGACATCCTCAGGCACAGTTTCCAGGGACAGGTTACCCACCCACACAGGAACGTCAGCTACCACGGTTCCTCATGAGGGAGTTTCAGCGTGTCAAAAATAGAGACTGGGCAGAGAGTGCCACTACTTGTTCCTGGACAGCTTGTAGACGTGGAAAGCTTTGTTCTGAAACACTCGAGTGAAGTGTGCCACGTAGGGGGGCAGATTCCTCTTTATCTCTTCACAGAATCGAGGGTGGTCCGCAGGCTTCAAATCAGGATCGTTCTCTCCAGGGCCATCCATCATCTGAAACCCAAACCAACCCAAATAGCATTTGGGAGGAGGGAAGAATCACCAGTTAGGGGCAGTGGCACACACCTGTAATCCAAGGCACTTGGGAGGCTGAGGCAGAAGGATTTCAAGTTCAAGGTCAGCCTGGGCAATTTAGTAAGACCTCCTCTCAAAATAAAATAATTATTAAGAAAAAAAAAAAAAAAAAAGGAGTGAGGATATGGCTCAGTGGTAGGGAACTTGCCTGCATGTGAAGGTCTCTGGGTTCAATTCCTAGTATGGGGTGGGGGGACAACAGAAGCAAGAATAGCTACTACATTTCCTTAAGAATGATATGTTAGTGAAACAATATTATTTCACTGTCAATGGCTACTTAGTTCAAACTTTTCCCTCTTCAGAAGTATAAACTAAGGCAGAGAAGAAGAGATGTATCCCATAATTGTCACCAATAATGGCAAAGTCAGAACTACAGCTTGGATCTCCTTGTTCTTAGAAATGTACTATATGGCCTCTCTCACAAAAATGAAATACAGATTTTTACTATACTCAAAATTCTCTAACTTATCAGATGAACTACTGAGAATACGTTACACACAAAGCAAAATTTAAATGCATGTCTTTAGTATGTACACCTTTGGTTACTAATATATACCAACAGTTATGGCAGATACCATACTCCAAAGGGAGAAAATCCTGCATAGACCCAAGTATGTTTTCCTGGGTGCAGAAGAGAGACAGCTTGCTGCTTTTCTGGAGTGCAGCTAGGCACAGAAAGTCATCTCTGTGACTATGTGCAGTGGGCAGACTGAGAGAGAACAGGAGGGCCTGACCCTCCCTCAAAGGGAACTGTCTTTGTTTTTATTTTTCTTTTATTTTTTAACAGCCAACACTGGCTGGGTTGGTGGCAGAAGGTCTCTGAGGTCCCAGCCCTGCAACCCTTTCCCATGCCTGGCTGCTCTGCTTGGTGGTACAAGGGGAGAGGAGGCAGGGTAAAGATTGGGGCTGGGACTGCATCAACTGCAGCACCAAGTGCCAGTGCCAGTGCCAGTCACCTGCCTGCCAGGAAGGTTCAGAGAAGAAAGCAGGGGGTGTCTGTGGTTGCTGAGGCCACACCCTGCTGCCATGCTCCTAACCACTCCTATATCCTCCAACGTTCCTAACATTTTGCTGAAAACTCCCCTGACTGCCCACTCTGGAGAAACCTAGAAGGTGAGCTAGACTGGGTAGAGACTGAGGGCTCCTGCTGTCATCCACACGGCTCAGAGCTGGGCTATGATCAACACTACCACGGGTCCTTAAGTGCCACTGGAGATAATAGCAGCTATGACTTCAGCCTCATTGCTTCTGTGGAAACTGTGAGAACTGTGAATCAAGTGGCCTCACCTTTAACAGTCAAGCTGACTTGTTATCATTAGAGTTATAGTCACTCCAGATGCCACTGATGGCTCCAGAAGATGTTGCTTTGGTTCCCAAAAGACTCGTGCCCTGTTGCTGCTGACTGTCTCTGTCTACCATGCAGCCACTTCAGATGTCATCACTCTGGTCTCTGAGTGATAACATTCATGACAGCCAGGACAGATCAGCTTTTGCAGACTGGCATGATGGCACAGAAAGCCTGCAGTTAGTGGGTAAGAGACTGTGTGCCTGGGCATGTCTCTTTTATCTATATAAGCGGTTACTCCATTCAGCCTCACTGGGCCAGTCTAAAATTCCTGTCCCTCACTGCCCCTCTTATGCTACAGCATAAGCCACAATAAAGTTTTGCTTAGTTTTATTTTGCTTATCCATGATTTCTATCTTCAGTACAGCAGGTTGAACTGGTTGCATTGAGAGCTGGTAATACCAGGGGCTGCCAGCCCTGAGAACACCTGGCAGCCAGAGAGTTGAGAAGAGCTGCTGGGAGCTGTTAGCTCTGACTGCAGAGAGCTGTGAGAAGCTGTTAGCTCCAGCCACTGAGAGTGGCTGGGATAGCTGCTAACACTAAGAACCAAGGGCTGCTGGCACACGGAGCCCAGAGATGCTAACACTAAAAGAACACAATTTGTCTTTTTGCAATTTATGTCTGAAAAAAGAGGACATTCCCCAGAGCGAGCAGAAAGAACAGTAAGAATGGACCACCACACTGGAAGATGGGATGGCCCACTGCTACTCACTCATGGAGGAACTGGCAGGATGCTTTGGAGCAGTGTTTTAAAGTTTGAAGTTTTGTTTTCAGCAGAAAAATTGTTAAAATTTTTTTATACAGAGCTTCATCATGCAAACCAGCCAAAGGCAGGGTTACTGTTAAATGCAGAATTGGGGACCCCAGAGCTTCCCTCTCTCCTCGCCCAGACCTTGTGGCAGTCACAAAAACGTCAGGGCAGAGAATTCTGTAGAAGGCAAGGGAAAGTGAATACCCGATTCGTAATATCATTCTTGTGGATATATAAGTGGATTCTAGTTCATATAAATATAAGGTGTGAAAAGAATTACATTACTTAGGATTAAAATTGGAATCCCGCCCCCGGAGAGATTCCCTGCATGTGAGGAGGTGACATGCTCACGTGTCCATTGGCGACGTCGAGCAGGTCCCGCAGCCGGCAGCCCCGGTGGTGCCTGCGCTCATAGCAGATGCTGTCTTCCAGGATTATGTAGTCGGTGCCGAAGGACCTTAGAAGGGTGTGCACTTCCTCTGGGGACCTCTTCGCGTATATCTGATAAACCTTCAAAATGAGATAAACACGGAATATGGCAAAATACATCTCAACTGCTGGAGAGTTAATTGAGGAATATGATGTAACCCCTGTAAGGGGGTGAGCTGCTAAACACACAGGACCCCACCTGCTGCCCAAGTTACTATCACTTATCTGCAGGGCTGGAATGTGTGTGTGTGGGAATGTCTAAAAGAATACTGTAATTATCTACCCTTGGGAAGAGGGAGAGTGAGTCATGCTGAATACACGGAGATTCAGACACCAAATACACTTGAATTTGGAATGTATTATTTCAAATTATGAATACATTCATTGTAGATGCCAAGTCTAAGAATAGTTCATCAAGGTAAAGAAGATAGCTGAGGAAATAAGACAACAAAGGGGGCCTGCAGTTGAGAACAGCCATTAGAGGTGACGGTACAACCAGGGGCACATGTGCGGTTAAGGAGGAGAGCCAGCTCTGACCACAGCAGGTGGGGAAAAGGACCCCTGAAGGGGTTCCTGGTCCTGGGCTATGGAAGCCACTGTTGCTATTGCTGCTGTGCTGCTTCTCCTTGACTAGGAGACGCTGACACCCGTCTCCACCCCTCATCCTTCACTCCCAGTGCCATGGGCCCCAAGTGAATGCACACATTCTGAGGGTCCTACGTTCTGGTACCTGGCACTGGGAAGAGGTGTGTGGGGTAGAGTGTAAGTGTGTGGGGTCTTGGGAGCGGCACTGCTTCCTTTGTTACCTCCCAATTTCCAGTTAGGAGTTCTGACTTCTAAGACTGGGTGCGAGGGCCTGATTAGTAAGTTCACATGGGCGGGTGGAATGGCAGGGAGGTGAGCTGCTGCTCCTGGGAAAATTGTGAGGTTGGCCACCCCTCAGTCCAGTCCAGATGAAGATGTTCTATGCATGTGAAGGTCAAGACTGAGGACAAGCCCCAAGACCTTCAGGATGCCACCAGTTATTAGGGCACAACATGTGGCATCTCTTTGCAGGGGCAGTACACAAAAGGACAGGTCTTTCTACAGCTCTCCAGCCTACACAGCCCAGGTCACCTCCTGAATGAAAATTCCACTCTTCTTCTGAACAGGGAGCTATCTGGAACACTAGGGCCAACTGAAAAATTACCATTTTAGCAGGAGTCTTAAGTTCAGATAATTCCCCTAAAAACAGGGGATTTAGTAAAAAATAATTTGCTTTTAAGCTGGTCACATCTCACATTTCACCTAAAAATAAGACTTTTTCAACTAGTAACATTGAGAAGTGACAAATATGAAACATTAAAAAGTTTAAAAGCTTGCTAGTGAGGACAAAGTGTAAGAGGTACACTTTGCATTGCTACATTGTTAACTGGAATGTGAGTTGATATAACCTGTCCAGGGGGTGACTTGATAATACCTATATATTTAAATTACAAATGCCTATACCCTTTGGCTTAGTGACTGCACATCTAAGAATCTGAAGTACAGATGCAAATATGCATATCCAAGCTGATTATTTGGAGCATTGAATTAGACTGCAAAAAGAAAGGAAAATGGCCAAAATAGTTAAATAAAATTTGCTATATCCACATAAAGTATTAGGCAGCTTTAACAAAAACAAGGAATCTGTTAATATGCTGATGTAGAAGGAGCTCCAAAATATAGTGTTGAAAATGTAAGGCGAGCTGGGTGCAGTGGTGCATGCCTGTCTTCCTAGCAACTTTGGAGGCTGAGGTAGGAAGATTCCAAGTTGAGGTCAGCCTCAGCAAATTAGTGGGACCTGTCACAAAGTAAGGGGGAAAAAAGTGGGCAGGCTGGAAAAGTAGCTCAGTAGTCAAGTGCCTCTGGGTTCAACCCCCAGTGCCACAAACAAACAAACAAACAAACAAACAAAGAAAAAAGCAAGTGTGCTATAGCTCTTTTATTAGGAAAAAAAAAGGGGAATTATATATATATTGCATATATTCATATTCTTCAAATATGCATTCATGTACACATGCACACATGCATTTGAATGTATTCTTTTCTCCTTTTTAAACAAAGAAGGAACAAAAAGCATCTTGCTTTCCTGACAATATATTTTGGAGATCATTCTATATCAGCAAATTAACAGCTCCCTTGTTTTAAATATATCCATATATATTCACATATACATATACACACACATGATATATATTATGCATATAGAATATATATATGATTGTTTGTAAGGGGTGAAATACCTTAGGGAGGATACACAAGAAACTGGCCACGTTATTTGCTTCCCTCTGGGGAAAGGAACTGGTAGCCAGAATACAGGGATGGGGAAACTCTTCACTATAATCCCCTTCATATGTTCTGAACTTTGAACTATGTAGTTAACATTATTTATTTAAAAAACAGCAACAACAAAAATACCACACATTAGAAAACAGCCCTTAAAATGGTCCATGAAACCGTGACCAGTAGGTCTCCACTCCTTTCCTTCCCTCCCCAGTTAAAAGTTCTGAGTGCTCTGTCCTTGACACTCTTCTGCACATCCCAGGCCACTTATCTTCAAAGTTATTCCTCTAAAAGGAGCATGTAGCCTGAACGGACTGTCTCTATCTATCGATCTATCTATCATCTATCTATCTATCTATCTATCTATCTATCTATCTATCTATCTATCTATCTTCTATCTATCTATCATCTATCATCCATCTATCTATCATCTATCTATCTATCATCTATCCATCTATCTATCATCTATCTATCTATCATCTATCTATCTATCTATCTATCATCTATCTATCTATCATCTATCATCTACCTATCATCTATCTATCTATCTATCATCTATCTATCATCTATCTATCTATCTATCATCTATCTATCATCTACCTATCATCTATCTATCTATCTATCTATCATCTATCTATCTATCTATCATCTATCTATCATCTATCTATCTATCATCTATCTATCTATCTATCTATCTATCTATCTCTCTATCTATCTATCTATCTATCTATCTATCTATCTATCTATCCATCTACCTATCTTATCTATCCATCCATCCATCCTGGAGACTGACCCAGGGGCACTTAACCACTAAGCCACATCCCCAGCCCTTTTTGTGTTTTATTTTGGGACACGGTTTTGCTAAATTACTGCTGTTGGTCTTAAGCTTGCCATCCTCCAGCCTCAGCCTTTCAAGTTGCTGGGATTACAGGTGTGCAACCCCATGCCCAGCACCCTGAACAGCCTTTAGCAGATGGGGGCAGGCCAAAGTCCAGAACAGGAGAGCAAGCTCTAGGTCCTTATGTCCTGGCTGCAAACTGGAGGTGTGCTGCATTACGTCCTCCTTTACCAACACGGGAAGCCTGGGCCTTGACTGTCCACAAGTGGTGGGCAAAGGCCGAGACGGGCCTTACCACTTTGGTTCGCTCTCTCAGGCTGTTGTCCTCGTAGTGCGGATGGTTGGTTAAGGTCCTGCCCGTGCACAGCTTGACTCCGGCCAGCAACTGCATGCTTCCAGCAAACACAGCCTTCCTTGGAGTGTTAGAACTAAAATATTAAGAGTCTGAATTAACTCCACTACTAAAATTTCCTTGAAGACACCGAAGAAGACAGTACCACTCCCTCAGAATTACCTAGTTCTGCTAGGAAGTGTTAAGATTGGGCATGGTCTGGGTTCTGATTTGCACACCATGGATCTTACATTAACTTTCATATTCGTTCTTAACTGTTCACTAGAACAATGGTCAGAAGCTTCTGACTTTCTGATTTGATGGGTTTACCTTTATGTGAATTGTCTCAGGAGGCAGGCAGCTAGCTCCTGAGTCTAAGGTTTCTGGGCTAAAATCCATAATTCTCTACAGCTCCTGTTCCAGAGGGGCAGATTCTAACAAAAAGAACTCAGAAAACTGCCACTTCTTTTTATATTAAATGTAACTAATGGGCTGCCTAAAATAAACAAACTATAAAGTCAGAAGATCTCAGATATTATTATGAATTACTTTTAAGAAAAAAAAATAATAAAAAGACAACATGGAAAGAAGATTCTGAAATAGCAAATATTTTACCACTCAATATGGGGATGTACCCTATTCCTGAAGTGGAAATGTTCCTTTTCTTTAGTTCTGATTACAAAAAACTATGTGCATTTAGGAGACCCTAATATTATATCACAATCTTGCTCCCCAGTTACCACCAAGTTATAATTCTTTGCCTCCCATAGGGTAGTGGGGTTGAGGGTCAATGATGGAGGATAAGGAAAGACTTCCAGAACACAGTGAAAGCATTTTTCTTTTCCTGCAACCCAGGAAAAAAGAACCTTAGTACAGACAATTTAATTTCTTTCCACTTTCTGGAAACCTACAAGCAAATGAGATGGTGTGGTTATTTCACTGTGAGAAACAACAGCTCTCCTAGGGATTCTCTCCAGTGCAGAATTCCCCAAAGAGGCCCACGAGGAATGATGTGAGATACATTTATCTTTCTTGTGTTAACAAAGAGGAGTCTATGTCTGCTGAACTGAGCCAACGTGATAAGAGATTGTTTTGAGGAGTCTATCTGAAGCCATTCAAACTCAGCAACCTCTGCAGAAAAAGCGATAGGAGACTGCTCTCAAGGTTTTGAAGAGCAAGGCATGTATCTTGCTCTGTTGCTGAGGTTTCTAAGAGACGCCTCATCATATTCACATATCCCTCCAGGATGTTCTATTTATTCCAAATTAATGCTAAGACTACTGCATGAATGCCATCCAACAAAAGCCTTTGGACGTCTATGAGCAAGAAATCCTATGAGTCAAATGATGACATTTACAAATAATTTACTTTTTGAAAAATTCAAGATTTTCTCTCTAACCACGACACTCTCTCTTGCACTCGCATTCCAATAAGCCTTCTTAAGTGAGGAAAAGAAGTGGATGGAATTACAATGAGCACACAGGCACGACACATAATCTGCATCTTCCCTCACCCATGCCAGAGTCTAGAATGTGGATTCCAACAGAAAAAAGTGGTGTGTGAGCTTGGCTGTACTCGATAGGTTGTCATCATTCTGACAACGAGACCCAGGAATACAAGAATGAACATATCTCTGCTCTGTCCCCCGTCACTATCATTTACAGGGAATCTCTGACATTTGTCCCACATGGTCAGAGTAATCAGATGGTCTAAATGAAAACACAAGAAGGCACACCGTGCTCCTTGTGAAAGGTCTCAGAGAAATTCCATTTAACTCAATACTCACTAAATACTTATTCTGGGCCTTACATACAATGTCACTCTCGTTTGTAGTATATCATAATTGCTAAAGAGGATAAATATGCACAAATATGAATTTTAAAAAATGCCTTCATTTTTCCAAGCCAATCTTCTTTCCTTTTGTAAACTCAACTGGCATAAGCCATTCTGCTGCAATAAATCATTCAGTCAACATCACATATTAATGCCCCAAAGTGGCTGTCCTTGAACTGGACAGATTAAGAATGCAAGAAGAAAATGAGCCTGGTTTCTATGTCTGGCAGAGCAGAAGGTAGAGGTAAGAGCTAATGGGCAAACAGTCCTGGCTTCTACAGTCTCACTGCCTCAAGATGCCAAGCTGGTCTTTCTATACAGAAGACACATCCAGCAGCTGAACTTCCAACATCTATTCAAATATCAAGCCTGTCTTGGCAACACCATTTTGAACATGTAACAGGAATCAGTACCAAGAAGATGCACAGAGCTGTTCATAGTGTGCTCTTCCTAATTACACAGAGAGATGACAGACCCTCTTATGTATTCACAGTTAACGACCAAGGTTTCAGCCCGCTTCCTGAACTAGAATCCTAACTCCTGATGAAGAACAGAGTTCACAAAGGTTTAAATGTCAGAAGTCCTGAACTGCTTGCTTGTTCTCTATTCATTCAAAAAATATTACTGAGGACCCACTATGTGCTTGGCTTGCAACTTGTCTTTGAAAAGCTTTACTGGTTAAGAGAGCCAGAAGCAGCTCTCACAACAGGCAAATGTTTCCAAGTACATCAAAAATTAGTCTACCGCATATTTACTAATGCTTATTGTGGGCTTATGGCTCTGCTGGGGACTGAACACATCAGACTTTACATGATCTCAGTATGCCCACCCTGCACCTGAGCAGTCCCCTCCTCTAAGTCCCCAGCAGGCGCAGCCCCCAACACAGCAGCAGACCATCAGCGGGCAGAAAAAGGAGCTGCCGTGACTGCTTAGAGCAACTGAGAAAACAACGGAAAACAGCACATTAGACTGTAGCATGTCTTAACGTCTGGTCTTAATAGCAAAAAGTATAAAAGTCTAAAAGAAATGCAATCTGTTTCAGCGGTTAGTGCAACAATCTCTGGATTGTTAACATACTCTCTTACTGCAGCCCTTGGTTTTACTTTAAAATAGTAAAAATGAAATACTCTAGTGCCTAGAAAATGAATTAGAAATAGTGCTTGTTTGAAAACTATCGGCGTCCGAGGATAGCAGAGATGACGCTAATTCATGGTACTGTTTGATCTGTTTTATGTGTGGGGCCCATGGTAAAACTGGGTTATTTCACTGCTACTTTAAATATTTAACTTTACTGGCAAAGCAACTGCAAAAGTCAAAGCAACAAGCACAGTGAAAAAGATAAAAAATAATCACGTTTCCTAAACTTTAAAATAGCCTATATTCACGGCACTTTATGTCTTTGTGATGAAATCCACAGGCAAAGGGAAAAGGGATTCTTTGTCCTTAGCTTAAAATATGCACAATGACAGATCTGAAGTCAGGCATTCTTCCTTTACAGACACTTGCACCTGATACAGTCTGTGGTCTGTTTCTAAAATAGCTAATGTGCTTTTAACCATTGAATGACATTTCTCTATTATAGAAAAACAAAGCAATTTTTACAAATGTTTGAACAAATGATGTATAAAATGAAAGGATAATTTGTTTTTATAGCTCTCTGCCAAGCTCCATAGCAGGCTGCCCAACCTGCAAACAATTTATTCTGTAAGAAATGTCACTAAATAACGACAAGGACTCACAGGTCAAATGGATTTACATTATATAATTTAAATGTCATTCTAGGAAGACCTGATGGCATTTTGAACAAATAATCTCATTTATTTTTGAAACTCTAAGCTTCAGCAAGTTAATTACTGTTGAACTAATGGGTAAACTGAGCATTATAATATCACATGTGAATGTCTGCTTTATCTACACTTCAAAAATTTATAGAATTATGCAAATACCAAAAATAATTTGTTGAACATCAAGGAGGTTTATAGGCACTTAAAGTCTGGACTGTGCCTACGTCATCTTCAAAATACACAGTAATTCTTTCTACTTTGATTAAATACTTTGATTAAATCTGTACATTTTTTTTCAGTCCCATTGAGAAAACACTGCACACACAGGTTCACTGTGGAAACAGAGCATTTCTAGTGAAAATCTCCTAAAGTCAAGTAGTCAGAATGACATGCTGCAAAATATTCAGATATCTCTATATTAATTCAGTACATCAAAGAGAGCTTTCAGGAACCAAAACTGAGACTTTCAGGACAAGAGGAATATGGCAGACCAGGCTGTTAATGCATTTGGCCCTGCTGAAGCCTGCAGAGTACCTGGTTTTTGCTGAGAGATACTGGAGAAGGCAAAGAGACCCAGGTTTTTGACTTATGTTCCCAGAAACATTATCAGGAAGGGGGGCAAATATGAACATCTGCATTTCCATTTGCTTGGAAACACAGTATGAAGCATCCTAGTGTAAGCCAGTCAGGTGACCCCAGGGAAGGTGAATTACTACACCTGGAGGCCCACTTCCTCCAAACATCCTCATGGATTGAAATAACTAATTAAAACACCATAGTGAAACCCACTATTTTGTATAATTACTAGGCATCAATGAAAAAATTTAAAAATTTTCAGTGTTCTTGTAGAACAGAGAAATTTAATTCACAAATATTTTTGGTCTTAAACTTAAATCTCCACTCCTTTAGAGAACTAAAGACAGGAAAGCATAAAACAACATTTTCTCTGACAAAAGCTGGGACTCTAAAAACATTTTCCCACTAAACCTGTTAAGCCTCTGGAAATCATAAAACGGAGTGGAGAGTGGAAGAAAAGGACAGAGATATAGGAAGTTTACTGCTTCCTGCAGCGAAGAGGCAGTTCGAATGGATGGCTGTCCAGCATGTATACTTTCAACACAATGTCCTGTATGTACACTGTTGGTACTCAATAAATATCTGCTGGATTGTGTTAATAACTGAATAACTGTACAACTTCATATGAGAAACACTACAGGCCTTCAATCCTTTCACAGGAATCCAGTCCCCTCTGTGTGGCCCCTCTCATAAGTGTGGTCCTGAAGTAACACCATTTGTTTTCCCTTGAGTTTCTCTCTTTACCTCTAAAAGGTTATAACCTCAAAAGGAAAAGAAAACTGGTGGCAGCTGAGGCGAAAGCATCTTTCAATTTATTTTTGCAGCAGAGAGGCCCCCGGGAGACACTTGGGGAGTCCACGCCTTGCACCAAAGCTCAGCGGCCTTGGAGCACGACAGAGAAGCCTGACATGGTGTGTGGCTGGCAGGTGCAGAGCCTGGGAGACACTTCCCAAGAGAATCTACATCGTGCACAATCAGAGGAATGAAAGTTGTACCCATTTGTGTACAATGAATCAAAATGTGTCTGTAAAAATAAAAAATATTTTAATTAAAAAAAAAAAAAAAAAGAGTACCCCTGTGCCAAAATGCAAAGGTCACTTGAGGCAGGGTGATCCTGAGCCCTCCAGTAATGCTGGCCATTCTCCTGCCCCAAGTGATGCTGTCACGACTTCACTGACGAGGACAGACATCTGAGTGTGCCCACTTTGGCTCGGGGCAGAGAAGATAGGACGGTGAGAACCGAGGCACCCCTTGCTGACAGGTCTGGGTCCCCCCGGGGGTCTAGCACTGCTTTCAGACCCGCTCTGTGTATCCAGGTCTCTGCCCTTCCACCAGTGCAGGTCAGACATTTTTTTTTTTTTTTTTTTGGTACCACAGATTGAATCTAGGGGCGTTTAACTACTGAACCACATCCCCAGCCCTTTTTAATATTTTATTTTGAGACAGGGTCTTGTTAAGTTGCTTAGGGTCTTGCTAAGTTGCTGAGGCTGGCTTTGACTAGTGATCCTCCTGCCTCAGCCTTCCGAGCCACTGGGATTACAGGTGTGTGCCATTATGCCCCCCACAGCTCATATTTAGTAACATCATGGACACAGTGTGACTAATCAGAGTAAAGGGAAAGTTGAAGGCCATATTTTATGTTTCAAAGATAGAAGAAATCAGGGGAGGTTAAAAGAATATTAAATACATTCCCTTGTGTTTGGAAAGGAAGCCTACGTTTACGGAGCAGAGCTGATTTGAATGTTGAGTTAAACAAACATATTTTGTGTCTAAATAGACCCTATTTTGGCATACATTCATCATCACTTAAGCTTATTTTACAAACATGCCTAGCAGCTATTTTTATAAAAATGATAATTTAGATTTGAAGGATTTTAGGGGAAAACAGGCAAGATTAGATCACAATGGAGCCAATTTTTTAGAACAATCTAAATCTTTTAGTCGCTGAGAAAGAAAACGCCAACCAACCAAAAAACAGTCAAAAGAGTCTGTCTACAAGGGCACTCCCTACCCAGGGGGAATCTCAGGTGCCAAGACCATGTTCCCAAGAGGGAGGAATAATACATTGTCCTCACACCTGAATAACTTCACACCCACAAGTTTTCAGAGCCAGAAATGTTAGTTTAAGTAATTTTCTTTGAGAAAAAGCATAAAAATAAAGGTACAACAAATAAGTACGTACAGTTTGAGACTGCCAAAGACAAACTGTCTCCGCTAGAATACATTTTTAATGATTCCATAATTTTATAATTTCTGAATTGGGAAATACAAGTAGGGATGCTTATAATGCTAACCCAGGCAGATCTGGAAGCTCCATCATCTTCAGGATGATAACAGAAAGTAGGTGCCTTGGCATTAATTCCGAAGGTATGATCTTAAAAAATATAAAATATCAGTCTCACCTTCAGATGCATGTGTCGTAAATTTCCAGTTGACTACAGTTAATACAAAAGTAATTAGCTTTCCTTTATATGGAATAACCTTTCTTTCCCGTACAATAAATACTGAAGGAATTATTTACTCTATAATTGTCTGCCATGATTTAAAATTAAATAAATAAATAAAGACCAAGCACTGCTTACCACTCTCAGTACTAGAAATACATGAAAAATTGCACTCATTGCATCTAGACAAAACCAGTCCTACACTGGGACCAAAGCCACATATATATTTTAGACATAAATCTCTATAAAATCCATGTATTGCACTCAAGAGACCTAAGCTATCAAACATTTACCATCTCTTAATATACAAGCAGCACTAAACTGTACTGGTTAGTAAACATTAGTCATGAGCAAGTGCCAATACGGCTACTAAAATTCAAAGTGATGGAGACAACAGGCCAATGCCTTCAGAATATGTCACACAAGATTTGTAATGTCTATTTACCCGTGAGTAATCATACTGCTGCTTTTTGGTTATAAAGTAGAGAGATACAGTATTACAGTGCACAGAAAGGCAGGTCTGGGTAGAAAAGTTTATTTTGGCTTGTGGTGTGGGAGTCAGGTTTCATGAACAGAGCTTTGGAACACATGGATTTCACTGTGAGGCTCAAGGCTGAGGCAAAAGCAACCAAGCACAGTGAAAATAAGAAGCAATATAATGTTAAAGTATTTTGATCTTCAAGAGAGAAAAAGAGCTCCAGTTTTGCATTTTAAATTCTCCCTAGGAAGTGGATCAGTTAAAATGAAATCTGCAATGAGCTATTATGACTCGAAGTAATGGTAGTTTATACTATAATTTTAAAATAATTAACAAGGAAATAATACTTTCAAGTATCACCATTAACAGAAAATTTGAATGGTATTAAAGAGAAAATAAGAAAGGCAAAATTGGCAGAGCAGAAAACTCTTAAGTTTTAATGTAAGTGAAAACTGTATTCCCATTTCTGTCACTGTTTGAAAGAAATTTGTTTTCTGATCCTGTTGGAGAGACTATTTCTCGAATGGAAAGAGTTATTTCCAGAAAGAGAGTTTAAAGAAAAAAATTAATAAAAATGAATGTTTCCTAACAATTAGATTTAAAAAAACAAACAAACCTCCACCCCTTCCCCCAAAGTAAATGAGATGAACAGTGACTCTAAAAAAGTTGAAATTTTAAAGGTTAAAAAACTCCTCTTACTTAATCCAGTTCATCAGCTCCACTGTATCTGGGTCATAGAATTCTCTCAACTCGGAGAGCTCATCCATCATTCCTGGCCAGAACTGAAATTAAAAACAAAACAAAACAAAAACAAAAATCCACCCCCATACCCACAACTCTCACTAAGATTGAATGGAAAAAAAGAGAAACTGCATATGGCTTGTGAACTAAGTAGGCCTGGAGGCCGGAACACAGTCATCTCTGCGGTCGACCCCCAAGCACCAGTGTGCTGAGGTCTGAGAAAAGTTTCCAAAATTACCCTGAAATGAGGTCAATTAGGACCAGAGGTGCTGTCAAATTTAAAAAATGAGCTTTCATTTTACCCTAGGAGAAATGTGATTGTAGGTGGTGCTAATATCTAGTGAAATAGTACTTTGATATGACAAGAATACCAACCACGGAAAAGTTCACAGTGTACTAGAAAATGCAATTAACTAATATCATGCAATCTCTGCTTAAGAGAACATGTCCACAGGCGATAGCGCCACGCTGCAGCTGTAAACATGTATTTTAGTACAGAATCTCATGTGTCCTCACAATAACCCCTGGGACAGATGGTGTGGCAGGAAGCATCACCACTGGAGTTCTTTATCGCTACAAGTCTGGCAACGGGCTCAGAGAGGTATCTGACTTGACCAGGTCACAAGTGGCAGAGCCACAGTTTTGAAGCTGCCCCCAATCTAGAACCTCTTATCATTGCATAATACTGTGATTGTGCTTTTAGTGCTAGAAATCTGGCCAAATGGTTTGACATACATAAACAGAATCACTGGAACAATGGATAAGAATATTTAAAGGAAAATCTGAAACATTTGACTACCCTTATTTATGCCACTAGTGCCCGTTGGTCAACCTGAGTTACTTCAAGTCATGTAAACATGATATAAAAATTACACTCTAAATCCATTACTTATCTAACAGAACGCCAGTCTTTATTTAATCAATTAATTAAATCTGAATTGCTTTATCAAATGATGGTTGACTAAAAAGACTTGATCATCTATGCACATCCTACAGTTAACTGCAGAATTCAATTCACGTATTGGCAGAGAAGACCAATGACAATTATTTATGCTTCGCTGATACTGAAAATGTAATAATTTTAAGATCCACCGAGTAGAAACAGAGCAGCACCTGACTGGTCTTGGGTCGGGTTTTAGCCCTGTCACTTTGTTATCCTGTCATCTCATCTTTGGCCATTTGTTTTTACTGTTCATTCACATTTTGTCTCCTGGGTGAGTCAATCATGAAAACTGCTAGGGATGGAAAACCAGGTACTTCTGATGCTAGTTTTTTGAAGGCAAGTAGTAAAAATTACTGATCAAACAATCCCTTTATAATATATAACTATTTTCCCTATTAATCTGAAAATCAACAGAACACTAAACTTTTAAATGAAATGCTCTAGGAGAATTCAATGGCCATTAGATATTTTTCTAGTTTTAAAGTTGCTGTTATCAATGCTAAAAATGTTAAAACTTGTAAGAGTCTTATGGAAAACTTAAATCTGAAATTGAATGCTGTTTTAAACATTTAAAGTCTGTCTATAGATAAATGGCAATAGTTTATCTGGGATTTCACCAATTGAAGTAGCAATCAAAATCATAGTAACTTCTATCAACTCCAGCCTTGAGAGTAGAGACTAGCACATGATTTTCTCTTTTACTAAGATCATCCTAAAGAGGGAGCAAGAAATATTAACAAACATGAACAAAAAGTGAAATCCTCATCATAATTGTTAGGTAACACTCAACTCAGGCTTTGGCAGACATGAACTGTAGTAGTTGGAATAGATGAAAATAGATTGCTTCGGGGTAACTCCTAATATGCATAACACATTTTTCTCTGTGATTCTGTATATAGTAAATTTTGAGAAGATGAAATATCTCAACTATTTTATGAAGTAAAAACTGGATGTGGTAGGGTTTCTCCTGAGGGCCTATACCCAGAGACTTGGCCAACAGGCTTCTGGAAGGTGCTGCACAATACCAAACCACTTAACTCAGGGAGAAGTACATGGATTTCCTGGGAAGGGTGGCTTTCCTAGTGCCCTCCCTGATTCTTCATTAGCAAGGGTTCTCAAGAGGAGGGCGGAGAGAGATTCCACTCATTCCCACCTCCCAGGGAAGCTTGGCAAGGTATGGAGACATTATTGGGGGGTGAGGGAGTGGAGAGGGTGTGCTACTGGCATCCACTGGGCAGCAGACGTGGAAGCTGCTACATAACCTTATCAGGCTCAGTACAGCCCCTAGGACAGAATTACCCTGCCAGAAAGTCAGCAGTGCCCTGCTGAGAACCCTGAAGGTACCACAGCAGGGCCAGAACATCAATTTCTGGACTCTCCTCCCAGAGCTTCTGACTCAGTAGGTCTGGGAATGTGACCCAAGCATCATATTTCCAGAGTTCCCAGATGCTGTTGATGCTGCTTGTCTGAGAACTGTGCTTTAAAAGCAAGGCTCTACAGCACGATCTCTTTCTTCTACCATGTCCTTCCCCAATTTTATCAGAACAAGAGACCAAAGTCCTCAAATTGCTTTTTAAAAAAAAAAAAAATCTATGAAATATCAGTATGTAGGTGAGTCACAGAAGAACTCAGCCTTTGTGCCTCCAGCAGATGAACAAGACGTCACAATTCACGTACGTCTCCAGAGGTGAGATGAGAATGACGAGGAGCTCTAGCTTTTCTGGGAGAAGGGAGATTTACTTTCAAGGTCAATGTGTTACATTACATTACCTGACTCCTCACTAAACATACACTGGTTAACACATAGCTGTTGCTTTCCAGATATTTTAAAGAACTTTCACTTATTTACATCAGAGCAATAAAATTCCCCGAGGGAAGAAGGCAGAAATCTATTTCTATGTTTTGCAACATCTAGCAGGTGGCACAGGGCTGTCTATAACAGTAAATGTTCTGATAGACAGGAAAATGACAGAACATAATTAAAAAAATACTCATAATACAGTGATTATCAAATATATATATATATGTGTGTGTGTATATATATATATATATATTTTTTTTTTTTTTCTTTTTTGCCTAAAACCTTTGGTTCACAATATCTGACATGAAAATAGAAGCAATCAAGCAATCAAAAGCTGAGCTGCTGCTACAGCTGATCCTCTCTGGGGAGGACCCCGTCTCTACATTTAACCACCCTCCCAAATCAGGGCCTTCATGGCAGCAGAGTGTGAAAGCCATTGTTCTAATTTAAAACAAAAATTCAAAAACAATCTAATCTTCAAAAATACGTATTTTTTTTCTTTAAAGAGAAGGCAAGAGTTCAGCTGGATAAAATAACCCGTGCTACTTGCCCAAGTGATAATTCAAGGCCTGTAAAAGCTGAAGGATGTGACAAAAGAATCCATAGTAGTCAACCTGATCAAGGATCATCGCCTCTGACTGGATTCTCAGAACTGTTCATGTTTCAGAAATTAGTTAGCTGAGCATAAACAGCTGAAAACAGAAAATGCATTCCTACTGAAAACAGAACTTCCTACTGAAAACAGAAAATGCATACTGAAAACAGAAAATGCATTTTTAAAAAAGCCTAATCTCACACTGTACTTATTTATAAGTCTTCAGTTCTCTTATGAAGATTAGAACTCAATAAAATATTTTAAAATAAATGAATATTTTAAAATTGTCTATGCTTTATAAATCAGCTAAGAGGAGAAAATAATTTTTTATTTCATTCATTTCAAAATAGGTCTGAAAACATCTTATTTTCAGAATTTGCATCAGTCACAGTCAAAAATCAAGATGGGGATGCCAATGCGAATAGCTTCTGCTATGATGTTTTCACTTATTAAGAACTATCTGGGAAACACATCAGTTTTCTTATCAACGCCAACTGCAATAAGAAGCTAAGGAGGTTATTTATAAACTCCAAAGACCACTTTATTTGAAAATAACACAAAACACAGGGAGTCAAAGCAATTTTTCTTCTAAATAAATTAATGGCAAGAATGAGGAAAATCAGTCTTACCTTGTAGCACAGATACAGCAGTATTAATATTGGTACTGAATATCGCATTATACATATCTATATAAGAAAGACACTATTTAGATTACAAGTATTTTGAACACTTTTGCCTTATGGTTTTGCTTTGTAAGTATATGATTTTTTTTTGAAATAACAAAAACATAATTTAATGGAGCATGAGTCTTCAGTATGCAAAACTGAATTAATGTAAAGGTTCTAATCATTCTTAAAGATATTTGTAACTTCAACCATATTGCCACCTAGTGAATTGAGAGGGCAGAACAATTCAAAACTGCATTTCCGGGCTATTAATAAATATTATAATACATTTATTAATAATTATTTTGAGGAAAAGACCTTATAATAATAAGTTATAATTCTAGATAAGAGGACTACTGGTGAATTTTAATTCTCCCTTTTGTGTACATTTTTTAAAATTTTCAAATTCTGTATGGTGAATATATTTTCCTTATAGTTTTGGGGGAAAGTTAATGATTTAAAAAAAATAAAATTAACAAGTTATTTAAAAAATAATTCCTTATAACATCTTACACTATCCATTATTTTTAGCTTCAAATTTTAGTATCCATTTTATCTGAGTGACATAGGGGCAACAACTGAAAGAAAACGAGAATAGGTATGAAAGAAATACTAAAATCATTAAAAATTAAATGGCAAACACTGACCCTCTTTGGGTTATAAAGATGGACCAACTTCAGAAGCAACTCCCAAATCTCAGGACTGCATAAGCCAAATGATGCAAACACACACATGTGTGATGTCCAGAGATACTTCATCCTGTAAGGACAGAAACAGTGAAGGTCGGCAGTTCCTAGTAGGTATGCACCTGGGGTCTGAGACAGCCACAAGGGTGCATAGACGATGATAGTAAAATCTCACTTAAAGCTGTTCAGAAATCATTTGCCACAGGGTTAGCTATTAGTTCCACTGCCTCTGGGAATTATCACATAAGAAAAAACATACAGGAATGTTTCCGAGTTAAAAAAAAAAAAAACCTGATTACAAATAATATTTTTGTAGTGAGGTGTACATTATGAGAATCATAATCATTAGTGAAGGTGACTATTAATTTCCAAATTATATTGCTAAGTACCATTAAGTAAAGAATGGATGGAGCCAGGCACAGTGGTGCATGCCTATAATTCCAGCATGTTGGGAGGCTGAGGCGGGAGGATCGCAAGTTTGAGGCCAGCCTCAATAACTTAATGAGGCCCTAAGCGACACAGTGAGACTCCCATCTCAAAATACAAAATAAAAAAGGCTAGGGATGTGACTCAGTGGGGTAAACTCCTGGGTTAAATTCCCAATAACACCCCCATCCTCTGCAAAAGAACAGATGAAATAAAAAACAAATCAAATAGATAGGATAAGAAAAAAATACCTCATTGTACTCAATGCCAAGAATCCAAACAGAATGGTGTGTATTAAGTTGTAAGCAGTTTCCGGTTTCAGGTCAACTGTGCACTTTCCCATTTTACCCAGGGATTGCTGATTTGTAGCATCACTGAATAAAACAGCAAACAGGCAAATTTAAAGCTAGATCCATACTTTTAATTTAGTTATATCTATGATTTCCCCTAAGACGAAGTGAATTAGTGTTGATCAAATTTTACTTTGAGGCCCAAAGTGTCACAATATAAATGCACAAGTAGTTAGAATAACTAAAGTTTCACATATTTTAATTTAGGTAAAAACTTAAAGGGTTTCAATTCTTCAAATTAGAGAACAGCAAAAAATAAGTTCTTTTGGAATCACTGAGACTGGAGGAGATCTTTAAAGATGTTTTATGTTATCCCTGACATTTTGCACATTTTTATAAGGAAGAAAAAGTCAAAATGTATCTATAACTTGGAATTCAATTCTTTGTGATTCAGTGATCCGATTTTTCACCTATCAACACTTCATTATATATGTTCAACAGATGAGTTTTATCAAATAGTTATATTTAGATTATAACCCCAATAGAATGAACACTAGTTCTATAACATCATCTGACACACAGTGTGTGTTCTATTTTCTCTGGTTGCAGCAATTTTTTTCATGAAATTTTCTTTGGATCAGAATCTAAAACTTGTATGGTGCATTTCTTGATGTATTTCTTCAAATATTTTTTGATCTATAAAAGGACTCTCAGACACTTATTTGTTGAAGAAAATGTAGCCTCTGTACTGTACATCTGCCCATCTTCTGGATCTCCTTATGGTGGTATTCACTACATTCCTCTATTCCCATGTTTCTTGTAAACTTGGAATTAGATCTAGAGGTTTATCAGAGTTAAATTCACCATTTTTCCTCCCCGAGAACACTTGCCAGGGTAAGATCTACTTGAGGACCACACTGGGAAGCACATGTTATCTGGCTGTCTCCACTCTAGCCAGGTTAAGACTGGGGAGTGCATTCAGATGCTGCACAATTTGTTTCAGAGGGGAAAATAACACAACAGTAAGAGCTTCCCATTTCAAATAAAATCAATGCTTTTATAAAGGCCCTACTGATCCTTCATATAAATTCAACGAAAGTGGATATGTATATTGCTTCTCTAGGTAACTGGAGACTCCTATTTCTTAAAAATCCTCTTGTTACCACCATAGAGTCATAGGAATATTAAAATGATACTCCATGGCAACTTTTACCATTGGTAATAGTCTTTACTTAAAATGATAACCCAAACAAAGCAATACTTAAAGGTTACTTCAGGAGAATATATGTTGGTAACTTCTTTTGACATGAGAGGATTTGTAACATTCTCATGAATCCCATGAACATAGAACATGGTGTCCCTTTCAGTTCTTCCCACCACTGCAGATGTGTTATATGAACATCACAGTATTGTCTTAGTAATAAAAAAGCAAAACTACTTGATTGTAAAAATATCCTTCAAATACTTAAAAGTTAATTCATATTAAGATACTACCATTTCTTAGTGTAGCAATTTCCCTCTAATAAAGTCCTAAAATCCCTACCTGATAAGTAAAGGGTGCTTTAAACTCTTTATCTATAATCATATACTAACTCAGCCTCAGAGATGGCTGCTGGGTACACACTGGGCAGGGCAGACATGCTCACAAAGCTACCGTGGCCCAACTGAACTTTCTGCTTTGGATATGGTCTAGAGTCCTGTCAACACTTGGTGTGTCTGGAATAGTATTAAATTATACTGTCTAAAATAATTTCCATCTATTTTCACAGGGCTAAATTTTATCTTGGTCTAGGCATAAAAAAAGAACACTTCTGAAAGATACTAAAATAGTTTATAGTCAATGAAATATTTTCATGGTTCAATGTTGCTTCATTCTTAATAATCATAAAATACCTCAACTGATCTGGACTCACTTCAGCGACAGCTCTCTTGTGGCTGTGAATCACAGCTCACCAGCACCTTAATTGGCCAGGTAACTACACAGAAAAAGGAATTTCTCAGGAGCTTCATTAAGTTTTCACAAATGACAGTAGCTTCAACTTCTTACGCTTAATTTTCTTTCAATTTCAACATGGATAATAAATGCAAAAACCTCATAGACCTGATAGATAGGAATTCTACAAGTTTTTAAGATGCCTTTATGACTCCCTTTCTCTTTCAATAGAATGGTGGACATGCTAAGATTTTAAAAACTAGCAAATATTTCTTAAAACTTATCTATAATCATATACTTTATAACCATATACCAACTAGCTTCCAGGTCATCATATTGTTGGTTTCTGACATAAAAAAATTATAATCACTGTATTTCAGCCTTCTCCCTCTCCATGAAACCAAAAAAGTCATCTTTTATCTATTTTGCATATCGAACTTAAGCTTAAGATGTTTAAATAAAGCCTTATCCTCTAAAATTTAAAGTCCTAAAATAGATGACTTTATGAGCCCTGAAATAAGAGGCAAGAAAACAAATGAATAATAATTAACTTTTGACATTTCATGAGAAGGAGGTAGGAAAAAAAAGTGAAAACACAGAAAACCAATAATGGAAAAAGAGACTCATGAATCACCAATAATAATACTAGCTAATGACAGCTCACACCTACAACATACTCTAGTGTGAGACACTATTTTTAAGTACTTTATGTTGTTTTAACTTGTTCATTCCTCAAAAAGTTGTGTAGAGTAAGTACTCTTCGTATTCTCATTCTACAGATAAGAAAATGGCAATCCTAAGAGATCATATAACTGCCTCAAGGTCACAACGCGCTCAAGTGTGGGAGCTGAGCCTTACACTCGCACCCGCTTGCAATGTCCACTAGTCTGGTGTCTCTTCACCTCTGAGAGTGGAGTCCACTCTAAATATGTTCCCCATTTAAGATAACTATACTATTTTGTTCTGTGTCTGATATTTTGATTTTCCAACTTACGCAGTTTTTCTGTAACACCCAGAACAAGTTCACTAAATCATAGGTAGGTCTCTGAAACACTCCGTACCTGAGATTCTGAAAGGCAACGACTAAGGCTGCAATCACTGTGATGGACAGAACAAATATGTAAGCATAAAGCAGCAGAGTATCTGAAAGCCTTTCAAATGTATTAAAGGGCAGGAGGCCAAAAGCTTCTTCACACAGATACAGATTTGCATCAAAATCCCTGGGGAACAAAGGGAAGGAAAAGTGTTAAATTCAATACAAAGTGAGGGAACTGCATTATACTTCTCCTTGAAATGAGTCTATGATTAATATTTGAAGGCATAATGGTGACTTAAGTTGTAAATTCCCTGCTGCTTTAAGATAAAATAGCAAACAGATTTCAATTCAATCATACCTTGTTGCTCCAAACCCAAATTTTGCCTTTAGAAATTTAAATATGTGTTCATCTGACTTCAGGTTAAGAATTTTCTATTGAGGAAAGAGAAAACAAAAATTGCTATTAGTGTCTTAGGCAGGCAAGGTTTCCTGATAAATTTCCCAATAAATGTGTATATCCAGTGTCCAGTTTCATAGGAGTGTGTATGGAATTTGTAAACATGCACAGTATTTCTCCACACTGATTCTAAAGCAAGGATTTTCAAACTTCCTTCTCTGCCTATACTTCCTCTTTAAGGTTAATCCTTTATTCAAACATCTTATCTATAAGTTCAATTTGCAAAATAGATGAAAGATGACTTTTCAGTTCTAGGGAGAGGGAGAAGGCTGAAGCACAGTAATTTTAATTTTTACATCAGATACCAACAATGTGATAGCCTAAAACCTCAAATAGATCTACAGTTCATTTGGCTTTAAGGTTTTGGTCAGCAGATACCACTGACCTAAGATTGATTCACTCAAAGACGATTTAAAAGAACAGTAACTCTCAAGACGTGAAAAGCCAGGCGTGATGGTACACTCCTGTAATCCCAGCAGCTCGGGAGGATGAGGCAGGAGGATTGCAAGTTCAAAGGCAGCCTCTGTAACTTAGCGAAGCACTTAGCAACTCAGTGAGACCCTGTCTCTAAATAAAATACAAAAAACAAGTGGTGACGTA
The DNA here is from genome assembly GCF_902686455.1 of Sciurus vulgaris. Taxonomy (NCBI): domain Eukaryota; kingdom Metazoa; phylum Chordata; class Mammalia; order Rodentia; family Sciuridae; genus Sciurus; species Sciurus vulgaris. Next base: position 41,424,525 of record NC_136478.1, on the reverse strand, counting down.
GCTCAGTGGTTAAGCACCCTGGTTTCAATTCCTGGTACCAAAAAAAAAAAAGTGAAGAGACAGATGTCGTGTTCATCACCTAGTGATTATTTTTACTTATTTATTTTTTTTGGGTACTGGGGATCGAACTCAGGGCCTGTACTTGCGAGGCAAGCACTCTACCAGTTGAGTTCTCTCCAGCCCCATTACCTAGTGATTATAATTTCAATTCACATTTTATTTTTAATTCACAGCTTTCAAAAATAGATACACATGACGAAGAAATAAACACAAAAGAAAGATGAGGACAGAAAAAAAGTTGAAGCCAAAATTAAGGTTAGTACATAAAATATACTAGCCTTAACTAGACATGAGCCACAAATCTGGTCTTATGGATTTTAGCAGTAAATGCAAAGGGGAAGATAAAAGCATGTATGATACTCATGGGGTTGTAAGATTAAAATTAACCAGCTGCTGAGGAGAGATGCTAACAGTGCTAGAACTGACTCAAGGGAATTTTTTTCCCAAGGTACAGTAAAAACAGCAAGGAGTTTCACAGATGACTTTCTAATTCCTCTCCCTGGAGGTAGCTGGCAAAACATCAAACGCTATGCAAGAGATACTATTTGGGGGGAGTATCATAAAACAGAGATAGAGGCATGCAGCTCTCTATTGGTTTAATTCAAGAGCACATCAATGAATGTCTAAAGTGGGTAAGTGAATGAACTCGGTATCTGTCATCCAATCTTACAGAAATGCTGGAACCCCTCGGACAGCAAAGTCCTCGGATGCTAAAGTCTTTCGAGAATGGTGTAGCATTTGCCTATGTTCCATGTACATTGTCTTGTGCACTTTAGATCATCTCTGAATTCTCTCTAACAACTAATATAATGTAAAGGCTACGTCAATAGTTGTTAAACTATACTGTTTAGGAAATATTGACAAGAAAAACATCTACACGTGTACAATACAGACCCAATGTTTTCCCTAAATATTTTTCATCTGCAGTTGGAATGCAGAACCTATGGATGTAGAACCTGCAGCTGTGGAGCCCACAGACGCAGAGGGCTGACTGTACTGAGCTGTATGGAACTGAAGAACACAGTGAGGACCTGCAATGAGACATTTATTGAGGCTGCCTGAGTGAAGGGACTTTTTTCTTTGAAAGTGGGCAGAAACAACAAGAGCTATTCTTTCCTGGAGGAAAAGAAGCCTGTTTTGCAGATGTCTCCTATCCTGAGACCAGCCTTCTAGAAGAGGCAAAATCATCTAATAAAATCATATCAGCTTTGCTTGAGCATACAAAGGAAGCATCAAAGTCCAAGTGCTACACCCTGAAGCAAAGCCTGCTCTCAAAAAGAAAAGGAAAAACAAAAAGCCAGTAAAAACATTAAAAAGCATGTTGAATGAAGTAGCCCCCTAAGGCACTTAAAGAAACTATAGCCAAGCTTCTGGGCATATAACAAATAGATGCCTAAATTACTAAAATGACTTATTCTGCTATAGAGGGTCATTAATTTTAAGCTAGTTAAGTGTTGGAAAACCTATCAAAAATGAGCTCTTCTTTCCAGCAGAAATTAGATAATAAAGCAAGTGTATTAATTAACTGAATCGAATAAAAATAATGTTGATTTTTTTTAGTAACTGTAGAAATCTAAATTTAGAGAAATATTTAATTTTTTTAAAGGTTGGATCTTAAAAATTTAATAATTGGGAGTTCAAGGTAGAACATGTCAAAGAAAAACTGAACAGAAATGAATGATTAGAACCAACAAAATCATCCTTGTTAGTAGGAAAAGTTAAAACAGCCTGTTTAAAATAAAACTGGTAACTCTTCAGGGAGTTAATGCTTTTATAAATGCAAGAACTGACAAATTTATTTCTTTGAAATTAAAAACTTAAAAATTATTTCCAATGCCATAAGTAAATTTAAAATACATTATATATTTCATTTCTTAACCTACCTTAATAATGCTGTTGAGAAGAAGTGTCAAACAGAAAACTACAAATAAATGTAACAACAGTTTCCCAATCCTATTAAAGAAGCTTCCAGTTTTCAGGTTTTTCTAGAAATTAAAAGAGTTGTGTTTTAATTTATACGTTTTAATACAATGTCACAAACACAACATGAGATTACTTAAGGATTTAAAACATTGGTTCATGCAACATATAGGGAAAACATATGTGGGAAATATAACCTATTTCATGAGGTTACAATTTTCTTAATATTTCTAATTTTTCAGTAATATAATAGTCCCTTAATAATGAACTTCAAAGCCAGGCAACATGGTACATGCTTGTAATCCCAATGGCGTGAGAGACTGAGGCAGGAAGATCCAAGTTCAAGGCCAGCCTCAGCAACTTAGTGAGACCCTGTCTCGAAATAAAAAAATAAAAAGGGCTCGGGATGTAGCTCAGTGGCAAAGCACCCTTGGGTTCAATGCGAAAAACAAACAAACAGATAATTTTAAAGGGGCTGGGGATGTAGCTCAGTATAGAGCACTCTTGGGTTCACACAATACCACGAGAGAGAGAGAGAGAGAGAGAGAGAGAGAGAGAGAGAGAGAGAGAGAGAGAGAGAGAGAGAGAGAGAGAGAAGAGAGAAGAGAGAAGAGGAAAAGAGGAGAGAGGGGTAGAGAAGGGGAGAGAGAGAGAGAGAGAGAGAGAGAGAAGAAAGGGAGGGAGGGAGGAAGGGCAGGAGAGAAAGCAAGAGTGAGTGAGCTTCAAAAGATGAGGAAATGTGTCTTACTCTTTTTTTCTTTCTTTTAAAAAATCTTTGCAACCAGAGTATTGAGGTATGCCACTGGAAAATACTTGGGATATACTGACCGAACAAACCTTTATATCTTTTATTTATTAGTTAATATATCACACAGTAATAACTCGATTAAATAAAAAGTAAATTGTATTCACTGATGTGTAGTAATTTTCATATAACCTTAATAAATCTATATTATCAAACATAAGAATATGGAGTTCAAATATGAGTGATGTTTATTTATAAGAAAGGTTAAAAGGATGAAGGAGAACTACTGTTTGTTTGTGGTACTGGGGATCGAGCCCAAGGGCACTCTATGACTGAGCTACATGCCCAACCCCTTTTCCTTTCTTTATTTTGAGACAGGGTTTTGCTAAGATTCCTAGACGGGCCTTGAACTTTTGATCCTCTTGCCTCAGCCTCCTGAGCTGCTGGCATTACAGGTATGTACAAACACATCCAGCAAGAACCACTCCCTCCCCGCCACCCGAACTGGGGACTGAATTCAGGGACCTGCGCATAGTAAGCAAGCACTCTACCACTGAGTTATACCCACTGTCTGAGAACCACTGTTTAAAAAAATCTTATGATTCAGTCATAGCAATTCTCATTCAAAAGAGATTTTTCTTCCCAAAGCAGAAAGTAAAATGGTTTCTTAATATAGAATGAGGAAGAAATCGGGCTTTGTTAAACTTTTAAGGAAAAAAACAAGTCAATTTAAATATTTAAATCTCATGTAAATTTAAGAAATTTAATTATATAAAGTCAAATATCAGGTCAACGTTTTCTTTCTTTCATTATTTGGGGTGCTAGGGATCAAACTGAGAGCATCACATATGCTAAGCAAGCTCTCTACCAGTGAGCTACACTGCCAGTCCCAGGCCAATGTTTTCAAATATGATTTTACAGTAATTTAGAAAATGTCCATACGTCTAAAGGTATTTATTTGAATTCTTAAAATTCTCAAAACAGATTTAATTTTAATTCACTTAAAAATCAATACTAGGAAAAAAAAGAAAAAAAAATCAATATTAGGGTTTGGAAGGATGGAGAAGAGTAGTGTTATAAAGTGTCCATCAACTTCAACTAGTGTGATGAATCACCACTCACACAAGCAGCAGATCCTTCTTACTCTTAAGTTGGTGTGTACGTACACACACACACAATTCAAAACTTTTTAAAAATTTCAGTATTAAGCCAATGGTGTTCAATAAGCATCTGTGGCTATCACTGAATTAAGGTTTCAATTCTCTAAGCAATACTAATTGCCAAAAAGGAAGGGATGGCAGGTGACCTCAGAAAGACTGAAACAGACATGCTGTAACATACACTTAAAAAAAAAATAAAACAAATAATATCACTTTTGCTTTTTTTCTTGGAATTGGGTCATACATTTTCCTTTGAATACTGTAGGAAAATAAGGTCCAGGGAACAACACAATTTTTTAAAAGTTTAAGTTAAAAAAAAAATCTTACCTGAAGTTTTCTTGCAATTAATACTGAAAGGTTAAAACTGATAAGCAATGATCCAAGAATCATGGAATTAAAAAACTGAAGAACGCAGACCAGGAGTAAGCCCGTTATTTGTATGCCATACAGCCATGTCGCCTGCCACAAAGATGAGATGGTGCAAAGATTTTATCAAGAGACCACCACCCTGCAACATTTCGCTCGCTGGATACCTCTCAGGTTACCAAAAAACCAGAAAACACACCTTGCTTCGAGAACACAATCTAAACAAGGGAACTAAATTGTATACATACCAACTGCTTATTTACCTTTTAATAGCAGAATGTTTTAAATTCTGTATCATTAGTGAAAAGGGAAATATGCAGGGACAACATGAAGCAGAAGCAGATAATGGTATTCTGGGACTCAGCAAGGACAGCTGGTCATCTTGTTTTTTGTTTGTTTAAACTGAGGATTGAACCCAGGGTGCTTAACCACTGAGCCACATCCCCAGCCCTTTTTGATATTTTACTCTGGGACAGGGTCTCGCTGAGTTGTTCAGGGCCTCACTGAGTTGTTGAGGCTGGCTTTGAACTGAGACCCTCCTGCCTCAGCCTCCCAAACTGATGTGATTGCAGGTGTGTGCCACTATGCCCCCCCTGTAATCTTCAGTTTTAAGTTCTTTTACAGTTACTGTCTACAGTCAACAATCAGCACTGTATCACATTCCATTATTCCCTAGTTCTCTTCCCTACGTACTTTAGGTCCGGATCATACAGGGGTTCATTTTTCCCTACCTGTGTGTGTGTGCCTAATCTCCTGATGGCCTGTACATGTCCCTGGCAGCAAAGCTTTCTGCTCTTTAACCTCATTGGTTTGTAAAAAGTGTGAGCCCTGGAGTCCACAGCGCCTGTACTGTGTAGTCAGACTAGCACGGACCAGCTGTGTAACAAGATGGAAACGTTTAGGGTCTGAGTAGCACAAAGGGAGGTACTGAATCACAATGCCTGGACTGTAGCAAGCACTGAAGGTAACTGATGGAGTAAAACCCGGTGGACAGGCCAACACTGCAGGAAATACCTTTATTTTATTTATTCATTTTTATGTGGTGCTGAGGATCAAACCCAGTGCCTCACACCTGTGAGACGAGCATTCTACCACTGAGACACAACCCCAGCCCAATGGTCAGGCTCTTTGGATCTCAAAGGAAACAAACCTACAGCAAGCATGAGAAAGTGAGGCCGGGGCTCTTGCTTGGTGTTAATGGTAACTCAGGGCAATGGATGCTGACAGCTTTTAGGATTATAAAGGTAATGTATCTGCTGGGTAGAATCTCAGAGGTTTGGGAGGTTGAGGCTGGAGGATATAGCTCAGTGATGAAGTGCCCCAGGGGTCAATCCCTAGTACTAGAATAAATTATTAAGAAAATATTTCAAAAATAAAAAATAAATCTCCTACATAGACTAGAAAACTCAGAAATACATTTAAAAAAACAATAATCACTAGAAAGGTGGGCTCAAGACTAAAAACCTCACACTGTTATCTATGGAAATACTGATTTCACAGTGGGCATATATATCATATATAGCATTTTATAGACTTCACATTATACACTGTAATTTTCTCATGTTAGTGACCATTCTGTGAAAACTTAAACTGCAAATGGTTGGACAGTATTCTGTCACATGCCATAATCTGTCTGCCTCTGGATCATTTGGGCATTTCCACAACATCCTTTTCAAAAATTCCTCAGATCATTATATTTGACTGCTTATTTAATTTGCTGCTACTTCCCAGTGCCCCAAAAAAGTATCCTCTAGAATGAGGTTACTCTCTCTATATATATGTGTGTGTGTGTGTGTGTATAATTTTTTTTTTTTTTGGTACCAGGGATTGAGCCCAGGGGCACTTAACCATTGATCCACATTCCTGGCCCTTTTATCCCCCATATTTTATTTAAAGGCAGGGTTTCACTGACTTGCTTAGGGCCTCACTAAATTGCTGAGGGGCTGGCTTGGAACTCATGATCCCCTGCCTCAGGCTTCCAAGCCACAAGGAATACAGGCATGCACCACTGAGCCTGGCTCACTTAAAAATATTAAAGAGATGAATGAATAGATACCTTTTATCGGGATACTAGTTAAAGAAGGAAAAGCTTTATTAAGATATGATTTGTACACCATCGAACTCACCCATTTATCACGTTCATGATTTCTGGTATATTCGCAGTAGTTGTGCAACTACTACCACAGTCTAATTTTAAGAAACCCCACACCTGTTAGCTATCACCTCCATTAACCTCCCAGCCCTGGCAGCCAAAATGTATTGCCTCCACAGATTTGCATATCCTGGACATTTAATATAAATGAAATAATGCAATATGTAGTCATTTGTAACTGGCTTTTTCACTCAGCAAAATGCTTTCAAGTTTTATTCATGTTGCAGCATTGTATCACTACTTCAATTTTTTATGGTTGAACATTAGTGTTGTATAGATATACTAATTTTGTTTATCCACTCTCTGGTTAATAGGCTAAATTCCTATTGTTTGGCTAAGAACCACACTGCTATGAATATTCACAGGGGCTGGGGATATAGCTCAGTTGATAGGGTGCTTGCCTTGCATGCACAAGGTCCTGGGTTCAATTGCCAGCACCACCGTTCACACACAGATTATCGAATGAATCTACCTTTTAATTTCCTTGGGTCTGTACCTGGGATTGGATATACATGGTAGGTAGCTCTGTGTTTAAATTCTGAGGAAATGCCGTTTTCTAAAGTGACTATATCCTTTCACATTCTTCCCAACAATGTATGAGAATTCCAATTTCTCCATATCCTCATTGACACTTGTCATTATCTGTTTTTTTTTTTTTTAATTTTTATTTTTAGTTGTCTAAAAGTGGTATAAAGTGGTATCCTGTGGCTCTGATTTGCATTTCCCTGGTAAGCTAATAATGTGAAACATCTTTTCATGTGTTTACTGGACACATATATCTTATTTGAAGAAATATCTGCTCATATCCTTTGCCCATATTTTATTGTTGAAAGAGATGTAAGAGTTCTTTATATATTTTAGAAATCTTTTATCAGATAAATAATTCATAAATATTATCTCCCAGGGATAAGAAAAGGGAGGAACTGCAGAACGAAACTGACAAAATTATGCTATATAAACACAACACACATATGAATGTACTACAGTGAAGTCTGCCTTTATGTGTCTATAAAGCATCAATTTAAAAAATAAATAAATAAATAAAGAGAAAGAGAGAAGGAAGACCAGTAGAGTAGAGGAAGGAGAACAGAGGGAGGGAGGTGGGGTGGAAAAGAGGAAGCACTGAGGACTGGATTGGAGCAAATTATATTCCATGCATGCATGATTGTCAGAATGAACCCCACTATTATGTGTTAACTATTATGCACTAATAAAAACATTTAAAAATATTCCCTACCAATCTATGGGCTATCTTCACTTTCTAGGCACACTTTGAAGCACAAATCTTTAATTTTGATAAAATCTAATCTATTTTTTTTTTCGGTACTGGGGATCGAACTCAGGGCCTTGTGCTTGCGAGACAAGCACTCTACCAGCTGAGCTATCTCCCCAGCCCACAGTCTAATCTATTTTTAAAATTCACTTGTGCATTTGGTGTTGGATATAAGACTTGTACTGTTTCAATGTTACGAAGAGTTGTTCCTGTGTTTTCTTTTAAAACTTTTATAGTTGTAGCTCCTCTGCTTAGGTCTATGATCCAGTTTGAGTAAATATGTATAACGAGAGGAAGGGGTCCAACTTTATTCTAATGCATGAGGATATTCAGTTATCCCAGCAACATTTGTTGAAGTAACTATTCTTTCTCCATTTGATTATCTTGGCATCCTGATGAAAACCAATTGATTATATCTGGTGAGGGTTTATTTCTGGTCTCTCACTAATTTTAGGCCTACTCTGCCAGCATTATACTGTCTCGATTACTGTAGTTTTGCAGTAAGTCTGAAATCAGCAAGTATGAATCTTTTGTTTTACTTTTACATGATTGCTTTGGCTATTCTGGGTCCCTTGAATTTCCATATGAATTTTAGGATCAGTTTGTCAATTTCTGTTAAAAGTCCATCTGAGATTTGGGAAGGCCACTTGGATTCTGAGAAGGATCATGCTGATGGGAGTACTAGTATCCTAATAGTAAGCCTTTCAATCCATGAACATGGGACATCTTTTCAATTTATTTAGGTCTTTGAAATTTTCAATAATGTAGTTTTCAGAGTACAAGTCTGTATTTCTTTGTTAAATTTATTTCTAAGTATTTTATTCTCTTTAATGCTGTGTCTTCTAGGAAGTGTTTGTGTCCTTTGTTCGCTTTTCTCATTATTAATTTTTTTTCATTTGTTTATTGGTTTGTAGGAATTGTTTATGAATTCCAACTCATTTTTAAATACTTAAAAATGTTTTTGGACTGTTTTTATTTGGAGAATGTTTTCTGATGCTGGAAGATCTCTTTATACCAAGAAAAAAATTCAGTTTCTCTAATTACAAGATCTCATAATTTTGCAAATATAATGATAGTATAGGTTCAAGAGAAACATTGCTGATTAGCTGGAAATGTAAAACTGAGCAGTAATATTACTGCTAGATTATCTGTGATATATCTGATGTTCCTTTCCAGGTTCTATTAGTATAGTGACAATATAGAGACAGGCAGCCATAATATATTCTTTCTGTGTAGAATAACTGGGATTTTCTTCAATGGATCATGCATCATTATTCATAATAATGACAGTTAACATTTGTTTAAAATTCATAAAAATGGCAGACCCTGTTCTAAATGACTCACACATGTCTTGCAAATGACTTATTTAAGCCTAGGCAGCTTGGCTCTAGAGTTTATGGTCTGAACTGCTATGGTGTACTGGCTAGAACACAAGTAGCACCAAGGAGACTCACAACTCTGGTATCGAAATCTGTTAAGATTAAAAGATTTTTTTTTAATGTTCCATGGCAGTTATGGAGTACTGCTGGGGGTTTGTTATTTTACTCATCTTTTCAAGAACTAGCTCTTTTTATTCCATTGATTCTACATTCTTATGTTTTCAACCTTATTGTTTTCTGCTCTTTATTATTTTCTAACTTCTGCTTGCATGGGCTTATTTTGCTCTTCTATTTTAATCTTTAAGGCCAGACTCAGATTACTGATATCTGAAGGAAACTCCCTTCCAAGGTAAGCATCTAGTGCTATACATTTCCCTGTTAGCATTGCTTGACACATGTCTCACAAGTTCTGATATACTGAAGGATTATGCTTTGATCCACAGATTATTTAGAAAGGTGCTGTTTAGTTTCCAAGTATTGAAACATGTTCCTGTTGTTTTTCTATACTGATTTCTAATTTGTATTCATTATGGTCAGATAATATATTCTCTATGACTCCAATTCTTTAATTTTTGTTGTTTTATGGCCCAGGATATACATCCAATGCTGGTAAGTATTCTGTGGATGCTTGAAAAGAACAGGTGTTCTATTGTTCTTGGGTGGAGAATTCTATAAATTTTTATTATTTGTTTGATGGTGCTGTTGAGTTCTTAGATCTATTAATTGTTGAGAGAGAGGTATTGAAGTTCTCAACTCCAATTGTGGATTTGTCTATTTCTGCTTTTAGTTCCATCGCTTTTGCTTTTTTCGTCAGTTCTATTCTTTGGTGCATATACATTTAAAAATGCTATACCTTCTGGGACTCTTGTAATTATATAATACTTTGCTCTGTCCCCAGTAACCTTCTTTGCTCTGATATCTACTCTAATATAGCAACACTTATTTCTTTTGATTAATGTTTGCATAACATATCTTTTTCTATCTTTTCACTCTGAACCTACCTATCTTGTTATGTTTGAAGGGAGTCTTCTTGTAGACAACAGGTAGGTCACACTTTTCTAATCTCCTCCGTTACCTCCTTCAATTAGTGTACTTAAGACTCAGAGATACAAATCAAAGGAATGCACAGTCTTTTCAATGACATAATATCAGAAAATTTCCCAAATATAAAGAGTTAGATGGAAAAATCAAATACGAGAGGCTTACAAATGTACAAAATTACAGCAGACCCACACCAAGGTACATTATAATGAGAATGACTAACATACAGAATAATGATAGAATTTTAAAGACTGTGAGAGAAAAATATCAAATTATGTACAGGGGGAAACCAATTCAGATCTCAGCTGATTTCTCAACTCAAACCCTCAGTGCCAGGAGGTCCTGGAATAATATATATCAAGCTCTTAAAGAAAATGGATGCCAACCAAGAATTTTATATCCAGTAAAACTAAGCTTCAGAGTTGAAGATGAAATAAACCAAAGTTAAAAGAATTCACAACTAGAAAACCTGCACTACAGAACATTCTCAGCAAAATTCTCCATGAAGGGGCTGCGGTTGTAGTTCAGTGGTAGAGTGCTTGCCTGGCACGTGTGAGACACTGGGTTCAATTCTCAGCACCACATAAAAATAAATAAAAAATAAAAGTCCATTGACAACTAAAAAAAATATTTTAAAAAAGTTCCATGAAGAGGAAATGAAAAAAACAAGACAACAAAAAACACCAAAAAAACAATAAAAACCAGCAAAAGGAGGAACCACATTAAAGGAAAAGTCAATCAAAGGAGAAACTAAGTTAAAAATCAAAAATAAATCAAAATGACAAGGAATACAAATTATATTTCAACAATAACCCTGAATATTAATGGCCTAAACTCATCAATCAAAAGACATAGACTGGAAGATTGGATTTAAAAAAAGACCCAACAATATGCTGTCTTCAAAAAACTTACCTCATAGGAAAAGAAAATCACAGACAGAAGGTGAAAGGTTGGGAAAAAACCTTTCACTCACATGGACTGTGTAAAAAAGCATCGGTTTCCATCCTCATATTAGATAAAGTGGACTTCAAGCCAAAGTCAGAAGAGATAAAGAAGGACATTTCATACTGCTTAAGGGAATCATACACCAACAAGACATAACAATCATAAATATTTATGCCCTAAACAATGGAGTATTTATGTACATCAAACATATCCTTCTCAATTTCAAGAATCAAATAGACCACAACACAATATTATTGGGTGACTTTAACACACCTCTCTCACCATTGGATAGATCTTTCAAACAATAACTAAACAAAGAAACCACGGAATTAAATAATGTAATCAATGATTTAGACTTAACAGACACATATAGAGTATTTCATCCATCAACAAGTGAATACACTTTCTTCTCAGCAGTCCACGGATCCTTCTCTAAAATAGACCATATGTTATGCCACAAGGCAACTCAGCAAATACAAAAAGAAAAAAAAAAGAAATACTACTCTGCATTCTATTAGATCATAACAGAATAAAACTAGAAATCAATGATAAAAAATAGAAGCTACCCAACACCTGGAAACTAAATAACATGCTATTTAATGACAAATGTATAGCAGAAGAAATCAGGGAGGAAATAAAAAATACTTAGAGGTAAATAAGATCACTGATACAACATATCAAAGACTCTGGGATAATATGAAGGCAGTGCTGAGAGGAGAAAAAAAAATCTCATTGCACTGAGTTCATATATTAAAGCAATAAAAAGTCAACCAATAAATGACCTAACATTACATCTCAAAGCCCTAGAAAAAGAAGAACAAATGAATGCCAAAAGCAGAAGACAGGAAATAATTAAAATCAGTGCTGAAATTAATGAAATTGAAACAAAACAAAAAGTTGGGTCTTTGAAAAAATAAATTGATAAACCCTTAGCTACGTTAATGAAGAGAAAGAGAGAAAACTCAAACTACTAAAATTCATGATGAAAAGGAAATATCACGATGAACACTACTGAAATACAGAAGATAATTAAATCACTTACCTTGAAGGTAATCATTGCTCTTTTAGGTCTTAAATCTGCCATTTTATTCACTGTTTTTTGTTTGCTGTTTTTCTTTCCTTTCTCTTACCTTCTTGGGTATTACTTGAACATACTTAGAATTTTATCTTATTTATTCACAGCTCTCCACCCACCCCTGGTAGAACTAGGGATTGAACCCAGGACCTCATGCATGCCAAGCAAGTGATCTACCACTGAGCTGCATCCCAGACCTTTTTATTATATTTTGAGAAGGGTCTCACTGAATTACTCAGGCTGGCCTCAAACTTGTGATCCTCCTCTCTCAGCCTCCCAAGTGGCTGTTTACAGGTGTGCCCCACCATGCTCGTTATACTCATGGTATTTTAAAAGCATATTTATTTGTATAAACAATTTAGGGGTTGTTTTATTACATTCACAACTTATTGCAGTCTACATATATGAACATTTTAGCAGTTTGAGTAAAACAGACATCTCCATTTAAATCCTTTAATCTTCCCATTTATAATATATTGCTTAAAACATTTCCTCTACATACATTGAGAATGACATAAAACAATGTTATAATTTTTGCCTTAGTGATGAAATGTACTTTTAGAAACTCAAGAGTTTATTATTTTCGCATATCTTTTCTCTGCATTGCCTTTTCTTTCTTCCTAATGTTCTAAAATTCCTTCTTTTATGATTTCTGTTTCAAGAATTCCTTTAGTCATTCCTTTGGGTAAGTCTAATGGCAATAAATTATATGAGTTTTCTGTTTTTGAGAATGTTTTGATTTCTTCATTTCCGAAGGATTTTTTTTTCCTGTCTACAGGATTCTGTATTGACAGTTCCTTCCCCCCACCCCCGCAACCTCAGTTTTCAAGATTTCTTCTTTGTCTTAAGTCTTCAGAAGGTTGATTATAATATGTCTTAATGTGGATTTTTTTGAGTTTATTCATTTGTCTTAATGTGGATTTTTTTGAATTTATCCATTTGACATTAACTCAGCTTCTTGATTCTATAGGTTCACTGCATCTTTTGCCAAATTTGAGGAATTTCCAGCCATTTATTCAAAGAGTATTTTTTAAAAAATACATTTTTCAACCTAATACTTTTTCTCCTTTCCTTCACAGATTCTGATACATTTGATTTTTTTTTTTCTATTCTGTCTTCTCTAGTTCAGAGTATGCAATTTCCAAATTGTTCTATGCTCAAGTTCACTGAATCTTTCCTTTGACTGTTGAGCCCATACGTCGAGTTTTTAATTTTGGTTACTGGAATTTTTCTTTTCTAAAATCCATTTGTTTCATTTTTATATCCTCTATTTTTTTAAGTGTGTTTGTAATTGCTCAATGAAGGTCTGTTATGATGGCTGCTTTAAATTCCTTGTCAGATAATTTCAACTTCTGTGTCTTGGTACTGACATCTGTTAATTGTCTCTTTGAACAGTGTTTTTCTCTATTTTTTTAGTAAAATGGATGATTTTCAACTGCATCCTGTTACACCATGAGACTGTGGATTTTATTTAAATCTTTGGCAAGCCTCCTCTGACTCCATGTGTCTGAGTCCACTTGCGCTGCTACAACACAATGTCATAAACCGGTTCAGGCAGTACATAAACAAAAAAATTTTGTTTCTAACAGTTCTAGAGGCTGGAAAGTCTAAGATCAAGGCCTTGGCAGCATCTGTGCCCAGTGAGGATCCATTTCCTGGTTCACTGATGGCATCTTCTTGCTCGGTCTTCATAGGGTGGGAGGGGCAAATAAGTCCCTTGGGCTGATTTCATAGTGAAACTAATTCTCCCCCGAAATCTCTACATCTAAAAACCGTCACTTCGGGTGTTAGGATTTCAATATAAACCTCAATCCATAGCACTAAGCCAGCGCTGTGCGGGGGGAAGACGTGTGGGGTGACGATGGGATGAAGTCAGGGCACCCCCCTGACCTCCACCAGCCTTTGTATCACATCTGCAGGGGCGAGGGAGCCTCACTGCAGCTTGGAGAAGGTGAGGCTTCTGCTGACACCATCCTGTCTGGTAGGGAGAAGGTGCTTCATTACTGCTCCTCGCTGGGCCTGCACAGAGGATGCGGGATGGGTGGTGGTGGTGGTGGGGGCTCATTACCTCAGAATAATGGCAGAAGTTCCAGCTTCCCTGGTGCTCTCCTCTGACGCCAGCCTGGCAAGGAAGGGAAGGGATACTGCAGTACTGCTGGGAAGGGGCTGAAGTTGAGGTTCTCCACGTGGCCTTCACAGATGTCTCTGGGAGATGGGGACCCTTCTGGCTCCCCACTACAATGCTGACGTAACCCTGAAGGGCAGCGAGGCATCCTTTGTTGCCGCTGGGGAGGGCAGAAGTCTGGGTTCTTGTATGAACCTCTGAGACGGGAATGGGGCTGAGCTTTGTGCGTGATATCTGACTAGAACAGGCCGGGTAATGTCGGAAAGGTGCCTATCTTGCCAAGCTTCCCTTTCTGGGGAAGGCTTTTTCCAGAGAGAGAAGGCTTTTCTGTTTGAGCCTGCTGGATCTTCAGGTTGCCGACTTCGCCAGCACCCGGTCTGGGATATACATGAGGCAAGAAGAAACCCAGGGAGCTCAGTGCTATGGCTTCCCTCTGGTCTTGAGGTGTCTAGGCATTCTGCTTTCTTCTCTCCACTTCTCTCCACTTCTTACCTTTGTTTCAAGTATACTGTCCAGGGTTTTTAACTATACTTGAGGGAGGAATAGGAAGAAAACTCTCTACTTCATCTTGTCTGGAATCGTATGCAAAACTTAAAACTGCCCGTTAGGCTTTATCATTAATATGTCTTGTCTTCACAACGGGTTAATTACACTTTATTAATTCCCATTTTTTAGGCTTTAATGAAGCAAAAATACGTACTTACTAATACCATTTGCTGTTCTGTTTTTAATTTTAAAAGCTTTGTCTGCATTCCTGGCTGAGGACTTGAGCTCCTGGTGGTAAGAGATTTCCCATCATTTGTGAAGAGAAGCTGACATGCTAAGTTACTGCCTTCCCCCCACCCCCACACTGAGCTCTGGATTTGTCTTGGCTTTTTCTATTCCAATTACTCTGACTTCTTCCCATTTGACATGATTAGAGATAAGTGATTGTAATTTAGGAAGAAATTATGGTTCTGAGAAGTTAAAACACTTGCAAAGTTTTAAAGTTTATTCTCAGATAGGAGCAACTTGGTTCTATAATCAGAATCTTTTCATGATAATAACTGTTCCTTCTTAAAATTGGATACTTAGAACTACTTCTATTACCAACACAGTTTCAAATATAAAAGTTAAACAAAGTTCAGAAGTGAATATAAAATAAGTTAGCTGTATTATTTTTAAATTTTGTGTGTGTAGCTAAAACTGTACCTTTTGTTCTATTTCCTAATTTTAAAAGAAATACATTCCCCTATGGAAAAAATTTCCACTAGGTCTAAAGAGTAAAAAGAATATATAGAAGATATACCACTGAAATGACTGTTAACATTTCAGTGTTTGTTTTTTCTAAAACCTTTATAACTTTCCCTATATATGGTTTTTAAAATTTTTTTTTAGATGTTGATAGATCTTTATTTAATTTATTCATATATGTGGTGCTGAGAATCGAACCCAGGGCCTCACACATGCTAGGCAAGCGCTCTACCACTGAGTCACAACTCCAGCCCCGCTATACATGTTTTACTTAAAAAAAAAAGAAGGAAACCTAATGATTATATACATATATATATATATAAGTACTCTAGTACATAAATATGCCAAAAATTCATTTAATTATGCCCGTTGATATGGACGGAAGTCATTTTCAGCTTTCTATGATTACAATTAAAATGAACACGGTTGATTACATAACGTGGACAAACTTCCTGGGCAGAAGGGTCGGTGAGAGGATGAAGAGAGCTTCAGGCGTCTGACACTGACTGCAGAACTACACTACAGGAAAATGGCGGCAGTTTGTTTATGCTGGCGTGAGTGGGTGCTCACTGCTCCCGACCTGCAGAGGACACGCACACTCCTGCCCAATCGTCTTGCTCTCCCCACTGCATGTTTCCTTCCTATCCCCTACTTGCTCTCCACCCAAAGTCTCTCATTTGTGGCCCAGTTCTTGCCTCTCACTTCTGTGAAACCTTTCCTGCCTCAAAAGGACTTTCCCTCCAGACTTGCAGCATTCGCCATGGCTACCGACGGACGTCTTTCATGTTTCTAGTTGATCTAGCTGTCCATATCTTTATTCCCAAGTGGGATGATGCACGCATCATGGAATGGGCCAATAATGTTCTGGGTTTGCTGGCATTTTCAGTAATGCCTACGTTATCAACAAAACATGTTTGTGGGCTGACTTTAATGCTTCTTAATTTAGACCCTGGCACTTTCCAAAGATTACTGCATCTCTTTTGACAGGGAACACATCACAATGGGGCACACTGCTTCCTTAGATCTGCAGATAATATTTTATTATACTTGGAAAATACTTAAGTGACTAGCTATGAGCAATTTTAAAAATGTACAAAGCACATTAAAACATTTCTACACATGCTGGGTGCTGTGCTGCGTACCTAAATCCCAGTGATTTGGGAGGCTGAGGCAGGAGGATTGCAAGTTCAGAGCTAGCCTTCACGATTTAGAGAAGCCCTAAGCAACTCAGTGAGACCCTGTCTCAAAAAAAAAAAAAAAAAAAAAAAATGGCTGGGGGTGTGGCTCAGTGGTTAAACACCTCTGGGTTAAACAAACAAACAAACCCCACAATTAAATGTTCAAGAAGCACACATTGGAAGACAGATATGGTTTTCCTTATTCCACATGTGTCATTTGGCTAGTCAGTGAGGATTCGCATCCCCTGTTGATCAAATCCTACTATGAAAATTTTAGTACTACATAAAAATCCTTATATGCCCATTAGGATCCTATAAAAAAAAGGTGATACATACTAAGAAATTTTAAGAGAGCTATCTTCTATTCTAAAATTAAAGCCATATCTCTAGATGAAAATTGACCTAGGCATTTAAGTACCAAATAGATCTAGTTTTTAACACAAAATAAGCAGAATAAAAGTTAAGATTGTCAAACTGGGCTGCATAAATTACTTAGCTTCAATTGACCCTGGCATATTTGCATTAGATGTAAAAAGGAGCTTCAACTTTGTCATTAAGTACTTGCATATTTTCATCTGGTCCTGTGGTATAAAGCACTAAACAATGAAAATCACACACAGGGTACGAAAGCAAAGATTACCTTCACAGCTGGCAGCATGTCTAAGGAGTCCAGTATGAACAGCACTACTGCTTGCATCAGCATCATAAATTGATTAAATTGCCATGTCAGACTAAAGAGAAAAGTTGATATGAAAATGGCAAGAAGTGTCAGCCTCTGTAAAAAGAAAACCTTTGTATAATTTACATGTCTCTAGTAATAAAAAACCCTGCAGACAAGTTTTCTCAAGAGCAGCCAATATCTTCTATAAACCAAATAGAAAAACCATAAACTGTTGCTCTGAAAACCCTTGCATTTGTTATTTAAGCTCTAAATATCCTAAAGTGACACTCTGCATATAAATATTCACATACGGTATGTGTATTCCACACTATTATGGAGGCGATAATGCACCAAATCACATCTCAAGAGCAAATGGCTTAAAAATTCTGACAGTTTCACAGAAAGTGTGTGTGGGCTTGCTGCAACTATTTAAGGGTAGATTATGTAGAGTACATTTTTAACATAGAAAATGAAAACATTTTCTTTGCAAAGTAGGAAAAAGCTCAGAAAAAGAAAATTTAACTTGAGCTAAAAACTTGGTCATGGAATGAGAACTATTCACATGGATTGGGACACTATGCACCTCACAATCTTCAAAGCTTCTTATATAAAATTGGGAAATTAAAAATATATAAAGTTTCATAGGAACTTACTTCAGAAAGAGACTGCAAGTTTGGTCTCAGGAAATATGTAATCGCTGCTATCTGAATTGCAAAGAAGGGCAAGGCCCAGTTCTCCCTCAGTGGGATGGTAAACTCAACTCTGGTGGTATCTATTCTGCACAAAGAGAACACAAGTGCCAAAATGGTAAGTTTTTATGGTAAGTTCCCCAAAGATCAAAAGTGAAAGATGTAAGTACAACCATACTTAGACTCTGGTAATTGACTCTCGATAGTAAAATCTGTACTTATCATCAGCATCCCCATAACATAAAACTAGGCTGAGAAAATTTAAGCAATCATCCACAGGTATGCAGTTAAGTGGTGAGACTGGGATTCAAGTCCATGCTAGTCTACTGAGCCCATGAAAGTATCATGCCTCACTTGCAGCATGCCTAGCCACTCCTTACTTTATTCTCTACCTTCATTATTGTCAACAGATGACATTGTATTCTGCCTCTCTGTATTTCTTTAGTGCTTCACATGTGAGTCTTCAATTTGTGGCTGGCAATGATTTTTGTTTTGTTTCATTTGGAGTATCAGGTGCATTCTGCCAGTGAGCTACATCCCTAGTCCTTCTTGGTTTATTGAGACAGACTTGCACTAAGTTGTCAAGGCTGGTTTGGAATATGTGACCTTCTTGCCTCAAGCTCCCGAGACACTGGGATTACAGGTGTTAAGGCCACATCTGCATCTGGTTTATCAGTGGCAATAGTTTTTAAAAACTTCTTGCCTCTCTAGAATGGGAACTTCCAGAGGGCAAGTACAGGTAAGTGTTCATTTTGTACACTCAATACCAGGAATCACGTCTGCACATACTAGGCATTCAGTGTGTGTGTGCGCATGTATAAAACAACCTTCTCAGTCTCAATTTCCTCATCTCCAAAATGGTCATAATAACTGGGCGTGGTGATACATGTTTGTAATCTCAGCAACTTGGGAGGCTTGAGGCAAGAGGACTGTGAGTTCAAAGCTAGCCTCAGCAACTTTATTGAGACCCTGTCTTAAAAAAAAAAAAAAGAAAAAAGAAAAAGGCTGAGGATGTGGCTCAGTGGTTAAGTGCCTCTGAGTTCAAGCCCGGGCACAAAAATAAATAAATGAATGAATGAATTAAAAACTAAAATGGACATAATAATAGTACCTACCCTATAGGGTTGTAAAAGAATACATGTAAAGTGTTTTTTAAAGCAGCTGGCATAGTAAGCACTTAATAGGGCTATAAAAAAATAATTTACTCAGGATTACAAAACAAATCTGTGTAAGAACTCATGCTTGAATTTTAATTCCCCTACTGAATATTCATGTAGGTCAGGCAATGTATCTTTTCAATATATCTCGATTTAATATGTCTTCAATATATCTTGATTTTTTAAAAAGTTCTATCTCATATGGCTCTAATACTTTTGTACAGTGCTTCATGCTTTCTAAGTTCAGAACGGCACACAATCTATTAGGACTGATGGTAAAGATACTATTACAACTCTTTAAGAGATGAGATATGTGGCTGGAGAAATACTGATCACATAGCAAACAGGTAATGGAACTGGGATTATTAGATATTTTTCTTGATCTACAATTCAGTGTTCTGTTTCTCAGCTGGAAATACAGATAAATAAGACTTCCTACCTTACCAACTAAGAAAAAACTAGTAAACCACTAGGTGAACCAAGGAGAAAATGATCACAACCAAATATGGCAGAAGAAATTTCTTTGTACTGGAAATAAAGTAACTTCATTTTCTAGTTTCACTCTGGAAAGGAAGAGAGACATACGATTCCAACTCACCTATTTGTGACATACCAGAAAGCTGCCAGCAGTCCTGATAGCCAGGTACCACTAAGGAGCCAGCTGGTTACGTAAAGGGCTGTGACATAGACTGCTTGGAGCCCAAATAAGGTGTAAATATAAAAATAAACTGGCTCTAAGTATTTCTATAAAAGAAAATAAAAAAAAATTTGTTAGAGAAGCCACAACCCATCTTACTGACCTTTAAAAAATGTGACAGTAGAAATTCAGTATTCAGAAGCTTGCCATTAATTTCCAGCAGCCGGTCCACACCACCTTCCCAGTGGGTGCGAACACTGGTCTTTCCTCCCACAAGCAGGAGAGGAAGGCTGGCTGGCCCTGAGAGTTCTGCCTCCATACTTTAGACAGTTTTACACCTAACTTTGTCCAGTTTTGCCTAGTTCACATGAGAAGTAGTCATTATGATGTGCTAATCTTACAATTTTATTTAATTTCAAAGATAAAATAGGAGTGATTACGCGTTTCCAAATGAAAATAATTACCAGCTTCTAGACTGCACACATGTACTACACTATAAATCAGGAAATACCTATATGTAAGAATCTTATATATACACCATAAACCAGGAAATACCTATATGTAACAATCTTATATAATGTAAACAAACAGCAATATCTTATAACATATAAACAAAAAGTAAAATTCACAGTATACATGGAAAAAAAAATTAGGGTATTTGATTTTCTACCAAACCAGTTGAAGATCAGAGAACACAGGGTGAAATTTTCAATTCAAAATGGCAGATTTCGACTTTCATCTGATATTAACAATTCCATGTCACAGGATATGACATACCTGTATGGGTAGAACTCTATATAAAATACTGAGAAAAACCTCTTGGTAAATATTCATTCGTTGAAGGAGGTTAATTGTCCTCATAGATTCAGTTTTATTATCATAAATTAAGCCACGAAAACCTAAGAATGATATTGGAAAATTCAGAGAAAAAAGTTATAATTATTGCTTCATTTGAAGTTATTATATATTCTTTAGCATGTACCAGAGAATGTGGTAGGCATTGGGGCTGTAACAGTAAGCAAGAAAACAGTGCTACCTTTCAGGAGCTTCACATATGTCAGACAGACAAAGTTTAAACATTTATGCAAACACAGTACATTAAAACTTTTGTGACAAAAACAAACTTTTGGGACCGCAATGAAAAAAGCAGACACATGTTTTTCTGTAGGAGTTCAGGCAAGAGGATTTCATATGCCCCACACTGTCTTGCGTGTGACGTGCAGCACCGCCCAGGATGGCTGGGCCCTTTGACTTGCTCAGTACAACGTCACGTCAGTGCATGTGACACATGTCGTGTCTGAGCAGAGGTTTAAGAGGGGACGGGTTTCCACCAACTCTTACTCTTTCTTTCTACCAAGACCCTGGCATGTTCCAAAGAGAGGCTGGAATGAGAGGGTATGTAGGGGAAAGCAGAGCTGCTGCTGCCTCTCAGCAAACACAATGGGAGCAAGAAACAAATCAGTTGTTATAGAAATCCATTGTTACACTGAGGTCATTTGATACTGAAACCAAGCTGACTAATTAACACAAGGTATGAGTGGATGACTCCAGAAGAAAAGATGCATACTGTCCTTTTAGCTCAGGAAAAGATGCTCAGCCTTGCTGCTCTTAAAAGAGGTGCAAATTAAAACTGCACTGAGATACCATTTCTCACCTATCAGCCTGGCAAAAATCAAGACCTTCGACAATCTACTGTGTTGGTGAGATTTCAAAGAAGTCGACTCTCCCACACTGCAGTGCAATGCAAAATGGTATCACCTCTATGAAGAATTTTGCAACATGCAACAAAGTGATGCGCATTTGTCCTTTGATCCAGGAAGCCCATAGCTAGCAATCAGTTCCAAAGACTGACTGGCAAAAATACAAAGTGACATGGGCACAAGGTCATTCATGCAGAACTATCTATAATGGTAAAAGATCAGAAATGACCCACATGCCCATCGGTAGGAGGTGTTGGGATGGAACCATGCTCCCACTAAATTTATATGTTGAGCCCCTAACCCCAGTGTAGCCGTATTTGAAGACAGGGCCAATAAGAAGTAATCAAAGTTAAGTGAGGTCAGAAGGGGGGGACTTAGTCTGAAAGGCTGGTGTCCTTACAGGAAGACACAAGAGCTTATGCTCCCTTGTTTTCAAACTCACACACCCTTTTCCTCTGCTAGCCAAGAGGAAGGGCTATGTGAGGACAAAGAGTGGAAGGGGCCTCTAAAACCCAGGAAGAGAGGCCTCACTAGAAACCAACCCCAGCCAGGTGGGGTGGCACACACCTGTAATCCCAGAGGTTTAGGGAGGCTGAGGCAGGAGGATCACAAGTTCAAAGAGAGTCTCAGCAACGGTGAGCTCAGTGGTAAAGTGCCCTTGCGTGCACAAAGCCGTCCCAGCACCACCACAACGAAAAAGGAAGGAAACAGGGTGGGAGGGGGTCCAGGGATGAAGGAGACTCCCCTGAAGGCTTCACTTAGCATTTTGAACCCATGTAAACATTTTATAAGTTAAAAATATTAAATAAAAAATTTTGCCACACAATTCTTGAAAAATCAAAAGCAAGATAAAACAAAAAATCTGAGCTAGTGGCTTGGTCCTGCAGAGAGAAGTCTTTCAAGTGATTTGAAAAACAAAGGAATATCATCACACATCCCTAGGTAGTTTATATCCTAAGGTGAAAAGAAACTACAAAGACAGCTTGAACTGTTTCCAGGTAATCATACTGTTAGTAGCAATATTATTATTACTTTGAAAAATCAACATATATATATATATGTGTATGTGTGTGTGTGTGTGTGTGTGTGTGTGTGTGTGTGTGTGCTTGTATATCTGCATATAGCATAGAAGGGATAACATTAATATAAGGAATCAAAAATTTCAATTTAAGAAGAGATACAAATATGAAATTAAAAAATACAAATTTGTTATCACAACTTGGCTCTGAAAATAGTTATATTCATATTTTCTCTTAGAAAAAAAAAACATACTTCCTAGCTCTGCTCACTACAAAGGCCTGGACACAAAGACCAACCTAGTAGCAATAAATGCTTCCAACACAAAAATTATAGTCTTTAAAAGGAACTAGAGCTCCTTGGCAAAAGAGCTGATTCTAGGTCAGGGGTAGAAAATATACAAAATGGGCCTCGGATATTTTGTCATGCCCCCACAAAAAGCAAGGGAGTTGTCAGAGACCATGGTGGTCATAACAAAAAGACAGCAGGCAACCTGAAGGGCACTCCAAACTGCATCCAGACTGAGAAATCTGAATATAAGAAGGTAGTTGAGCATCAAAACACATCAAATATATTAAAAATCCATAAGTTTCTGATGACACTTAAAAAGCAAAATCTTTTTTAAAAAATATTTTTTTAGTTGAATATGGACACAATGCCTTTACTTCATTTATTTTAATGTGGTACTGAGGATCAAATCCAGTGCCTTACTCGGCAAGTACTCTGCCACTGAGTCACAACCCCAGTGCCTGCCCCCTCCCAAAAAAGCAAAATCTTAACTGGATGCTAGAAAGGTAATTTATTCTAAACTGGGTGCAGTGGCACATGCCTGCAATCCCCACAACTCAGGAGGCTGAGGTAGGAGGATCACAAGTTCAAGGACAGCCTCAGCAACTTAGTGAGACCCTGACTCAAAACACACATACATACATATATAAATAAATAGGACTGGGGATGTGGCTCAGTGGTAAAGAGCCTTTGGGTTTAATCCCCAGTACCAAAAAAAAAATAAAAAAAAGGAGAGAGAAGAAAGGTGACTCATTCTAAAAAATGACAAAGGGAAAGGACTAATATTTATTCCATCTTTAAGAACTAAACTGACTCACCAAATAGTTACTGAGAAAATGTTTTTCTTTAGAGATGAATTCTGTCCAGCAATGATAGAAAGAATGATGGAATTGGCATATCACCATTTTTAAAAAAATATATTTAAATTGTAAATTTAAGTTGTAGATGGACAGCATGACTGTTTATTTTTATATGATACAGAGGATTGAACCCAATGCCTCGCATGTTCAAGATAATCGCTCTGCCACTGAACTATAGCCCCAGCCCACAATATCACCGTTTTATGTGAAATGAATATATAATTAATGGATGTAGGTAATAATCATCAATCACACTGAAACAATTAAAGGGAAACCTAACTAAGAATTTAGTAATGGATGGATTATTTTTCGCCCACAGACAGACACTGGGTACCCTCCAATGTGAAGTACAGAACACCATCCAGGAAGTACTCTTACCAAATAGTAGAACAACATCTGAGCAAGCCTCAATCTAACAATTAACAGGAAATTCAGTGAAGAAATATTAAATGACACCATGGGGCTCCAGAAAAATTCAGAAAGCAGGGAACTATCCAACAAATTAATATGCATTTTTAACAAAAAATTACAGGAAAAAAGATGAAAAGGTACTAATAGATTTAAGGAAACAGCTAAATGATTGCAACAGAGACATTATTTGCATTTCCAAATATATTAAAAGTCTGTTAAGACAAAAGGAATACTGACTATTGAAACAGACTGATATATTTATAGATGAAGGGATGTTTTGGATATTTATTCCAAAACGACCTAGGTTGAAGGCCTGGATATAGAGAAAACAAGATTGGACCTGAGTTGGTAACTACTATTTTAGTTGAATGAAGGATATACAGAAATTCATTACAGCATTATCTCTACCTTTCTCTATGTTTGAAATTTTCTAAAAAAATAAACTTAATGAATGACAAATTAATTGAAACAAGTCAACCAAATAGTTGATACTTAAGAGAACACTTTCTCAATTTCAGCACCAGTGACATTTTGGACCAGATGGTTCTTTGTTGTGGGGGCTGCTGGGTGCACTGTAGGAAGTTTGGCTGCACCCCACCTTCTTGCTCACTAGATTTTAGTAGCACATTCCCTCCAGTTTGACAACTAAAAATGTTTTCAGATATTCCAGATGTCTTCCTAGGGGTAAAACTGACCCCTCCTAAATCAAAACCATTGCTTTAGAGGATGCTAGAGAAGCAACTCATAATTCTGAAAACTGGTAAATACAGTTTATTATCATTATTCATGGTAGTTATGTTCTATAAAGTTACAATAAGAAGTGAAATACTGTATACTGAACTAACGGGACATAAAGGGTTGGGTTTTTGCAAGTTTATGATTATATATTTCTACCAACTGGTATGTATAACCTTGTTTTATGTGTGTTTCTGTTTGAAGACCCTTTCTTAAATATATTTAGTTTTAACTCACAGTCAAGAGCACTGTGACTCATGCCTGCACAACGCTTATCTCACACACATTTTCTTATCAAACCCACGTGCTTTCTCTTTGGGCACGTCTCAGCCTTCTTGCACTTAGGAACACTTGATAGCGCTTTCGTACTCTGCTTGGGGGCTACATGAAACTGCAAAATCATCAACAAACAGCATAAAAATGTAAAAAACCATGACCCTACACAGACTGTGAGAAGGACACCATAGTCTGAGAGCTGAAACCAGAGGCAGAACATTGGCCCTGTTTTCGTCTCTGTTGAGAACATCCATGTGGGTAACTAAGATTTTTTTGATGCTCTGGACATGACCATGAAGGACTGTGAAAGTGCCATAAATACTGATTTTGGGATCACAAATAAATTTTAGTGAGATGATTTTGGAAATATGGAATTTGTGATAACGAGGATTGACCATATGGGGTCAAATCAATACCTCACCTGTCTTTCTCATATGAACTGAACCTCAGGGTAACCGAACAAGTGATGAGAAAAAAAGGTTTTCTACAGAAGAGAGTTCCAACTAATAAATACATGAGGAGAGAATTAGGATGTCATTATTCTTTAGTCATTGTATTTTGCACAATAGATAGGTAGTAATCATCAATGGTTGCTCAAAGCACTAAGAGAAAGGTTGTGGGTAATTAGCTTTATTATGAGTGAATCTGGTTACCAACATAGAAACCAAATGATTTAAAAATTGTGTTTATGGCACAAAAACAAAACAAAACAAAACAAAACTTCATGCTTCCTATTGTGATACATTAGAAGTAGAAAACATCACCCATGAAGAATCCTCACCAAAAATATTACAGCTGAATCCAAAGCCCAGAAAAGGGCAATTCTCTATGTGTATCCAGGCTATGGATATTAAGGATATAGTAAGTAGAAGAGGTTCTTTGGGGGGTTTCCACTAGATGGAAGAAGAGCAGAGAGTGAACTTTAAACCAATTAGGTAAAGTGAGAATGTAGGAAGATGGCAACTGCAAAATAAAGAAATGAATGGGCACATTGGGAACAAAAGGGACAACTTAGTTTTCAGGACCAAAATACCCACTGTTTCCATTTCTAGATCACACTCCTTTCTCCTACAAAGACGTCTTCCAAAATCATCACCAAAAAAAAATCAACAAAACTTAAAAACGACAGAGAGATGACTTTGGGGATGGAACAGAGATAGAAGGCAAGGCCAGGAGAGTTACATAAGATATTATATAAGCTCTTCCGGAGTAAAACATTCTCATGAAACAATTAGAAGTTAACAAGGAAAAAATACACAAGTACAGAGTATGAAACTATACAAGTTCTCTAAAGCATTGAAGATGCTTTAGTGCAAAATATGCTTTGACTAAAATTCTGTGAAGATGCAGTAGACTCCGAATGAAACTGTTAATTGTAATTACCTTGCATGAGGGTTGGCGCCTGCAGCATTTGCTTGTAGTAGGAGTAATACAGTCCACATTCTGTTCTGAATGAGATTTCTCGCTCCACTTCCTGAAATAAAGTTAGATGTACTGGGTTTATGTGACCTAGTTTTGTTTAAATGTGTATTGTCACTGAAGAAACAGGTTACACAACTACAACTTTAAAGAGAAGAACAACTCGGCAAATGCAGACTCAAGAATATCGTCCTAAGAATCTTGACAAACCTGAACCATAGAAGGCTGATGATTGTTGAAATTGGGGGGATGGATACCTTGGGACTTGTTACACTATTTTATCTTCTGTGGATATTTAAAGTTTTCCACACTAAACCATTTCTAAAAGTGGAGATACTTGTAATTCGTTCTATTTAAGTTTATGTTTCAATTTATTTTACACAAAATTAAATTTTACTAAAATATGGGGAGACAGGGCAGTGAGTATGAGGAAGACTTTCTGGAATAATCCTATTAATACTCTTAGATAGTGCATCTAATATACACATAAAAATGTACATAAACAGAAAGTTACAATCTATGTCACACCAGATTCATTTATTTACCCCAGTGTTCTAAAAACCATGCCCTAGGATCTGTACCAATTTAGCTTGGGGAAATTAAACATTGAAAAAAGGATCCACGGGGTTCTGAAATTTAATTTTATTAGCATACTTCTTTATAGAAAGGTCCATATAGGACAATACAGCTTTTTTAGTTTTCATAGTTGCTACTGATTTGGGCTGTTGTTCACAGCAGCAAAGGTAACCCAGGAGTGATGTTAACCCAGTCATCTTCAATCTTCGAGAAAAATCGTTCCATTGCTTTTGATAACAAAAAACCCCAAATTGGTAAGGCTCATTTCAGGATTGTTTGAACTCTAATTGGGTCAAATAACCATACAGGCCGTGAATTGATGTCAACTGACCACATAATTGCTTTTGTCCACGCAAATAAAGGGGGAAAAATACCCCAACAATGTTAATTACAGGCCTCTTCCTTTCTCCAGCTGCCTTAAAGGGAAGTACTAAATGCTCCTTTTGATGGAATATCCTAACATCAAACCTACAATGACAACTGGAGGGAAAATTAGTCATCCACATCTATGGGCTTCATTTCCAATATAAGTTCTGAAATTAAAAAACCAGCTTTATAAAAATGGAGGGAGGGCACTGCTCGCAGTTCTAAAAGTAGAAAGCTTGTGTGCCCCACCCTGCTCTTTAATATACCCAGAACAGTGAAAAACAGAGGGGGATCTAATTAGTAAAAATGCATTCAAACATGATTAATTGGTAATCTTGGCACCAGCTGTATAGAACCAAATGCTATACTTTATTAGACAGACACTTGCAAGTTTTACATCTGCTTCATGCTAAGAGAACATCTGCTTTACTCAAACACTTTTCCAGTTTTACAGCAATTTATACTTTGCCTGGTGGATCATGCCAATGAAAATGTACGTCAATAGAAGTTACCCTCTACAGAATGCAAAATGAACAAATATTCCACATTTTAATTTGCATAGGTTCCACAGGGAAAGGGATGTTTGGGGAGAGAATGAAAACATCTCTGAAGATAATGAGAAAAAGAAGTAGAAAGACAAAAGAACTGCGTTTTTAAAGGACAGTACAGCAAAAACCACTCTAGTGGTTTATATAATAATTTAGTATCAGTACTAAAAGGAAACAGCATCGAGGGGGAAAAAAAATGGCTGTTCACAATGAATGATTTGCATCCCTCTCAGGCATTAAGTCAAGTTGCTGGCAATGCAGGAAAGGTTAACAAGACCTTTTAGACAACATTAAATTTGGAAACACATCAAATTAATTTAAAAAAGAGTTCTAAAACTAATTTCATAACTTTTGTTTATAAAAACTGCACCCCCTCCCAAATAATTAGGCTGCTGGTAGTTGGGCAGGGGGGCAATGAACGATTAACTTCCTGAATGTGATTCGTTTCAGAATTAGGTTAACAAATCATCTCACCAAGAAACAGTGGTGCATGATAAGACAGCTGTTCTTAAAGTTCTGCACTGGGAATCATGCCCTCAGCAAACATATTTATGGCACATACATGGTTTACTGTCTGGTTAAATTCATGTCCATCTGTTAGAATGGAATGATTCTTGCCCCAGAGTCGATCAGAGCCCTGACACATGAGGGCTGCCATGCGGCGTGTGCGCGTAGGTTAGGCTGCGGCGGATGTGAGGGTCCTTGCACTGGGCCTGCGCTGAAGCAATCGGAGTCCTGGTGCTACCGTAGTTCCTACTGTGTGGATTAACCCTGTCTGCTCCAGAGACTTCTGGCTGTGCTGGAGTACTCAATGGGAAGACATGCCATCTGCAGTGTGGAACAGAGTAACTGCAAAATGTTAGCACAAGGAGAGAAAGCACAGGTGACCCAAGTGCTTGCAGCCAATGAGAACTGCCCCTCCTCAGCACTTACTTGAACATTCACTGGCTAGGGAAACAAAAAGGCCGAAGAATTGAGTCCCCGACCCCAAGGAGTTTATGTCTCAAGAAGAAAGAACAATGCATTGTAAACAAAGGAAAATGACCGATCAAGGAAATAGGTATCAAAATTAAAGAACTAACTTCCTTTTGCCTCAACTATTAAACCAGCTTCTTCACTGGATTTTATGCATCTTTCCCCAATCTATCTTCCTCATTCATTCATCTGATAAATACCTTATTTTTAAATTTTTATTTTTTGTGGTGCTGGGGATCGAAGCCAGGGCCTTGCACAAGATAGGCAAGTGCTCTACCACTCAGCCAAAGTCCCAGCCCTCAATAAGTACCTCTGATCACCAAGTGATGAACTTTTTTTTTTTTTGCTGAGAGAGTCAGCAGGGAATAAAAAAGTAAAAAATCTCTGCCTTCATCAAATTTATACTCTAGAGTAGAAGGAGAAGAGAGCAAATAATCAAGCAAAATCCAAATTATACCAGGAGTCGAGTGCTACGGGGAAAGCAGAGTCAAGCAGAGAATGGAGGTGAGAGGGCCAGACAGGGAGGTGCTATGACTTCATAGGTGGGACACAATGGAAACCCCAAGAGGTGAAGAGGCTGGGCGGGGGGCCATGTGGATACCCGAGGGAAGAGCCTGCCAGTCAGGCAGATCAGCCCAAAGACCCCGGATAGCAAGGAGGGCAGGTGGCCTGAAGAGGGGACAGAAAAGGCAGTTAATGAGATCTAGGGTGGCAGGGGCAGGAGAGAGGTCATGTGGGGCCAGATCACCTGGTCTTGGTAGGTGTCAGGACTTTGGGCTTGTACCTGAGAGCTAGAAAGGGTGTAGGGCATGTGTGAGTAATCAGTAGTTCAGTTTAAGACAGGACAAATTTGAATGTGAAGAGGTTTGAACTGAGACACAAAATGATTTTAACAGGTTCACACTGACTGCTGTGCGGAATGGACTATTTAGACTCACAGCAACAAACAAACAAACAAACCAACACCACAAAACAAACCAGTAAGGAAACTGCTGTTATAATCCAGGTGAAGAAATAGGCTGAAGTCCTGAAAGATGACTGGAATCTAAAATCTGTAAAAGTAGAGTGGGAGGATCTGTAGAGAGTTCTGGTTCTTCAACATTTCTGGCCTGAGCTGCTGAAGGGTGAAGGCGCATTTTATAGATATGGAGACCTATAGAGAAACAGCTGAGGGCAGAGAAGGCTAGGTGCCTGATTTTGGAACTCTTTGGTCCTAAGATGCCTACCGGACATCTAAATGAAGGTGGCCAAAGAGGTGGCTGATACAAAGGCCTGGAGTGCAGAGGAAGTCTGAGCAGGGTCTACATGGGGAGTCCCCAGTATGAAGATGGTACTTAAGGCTAACGGGAAGCTGTTTTCAGAAATGAGGAAGGGCAGGAAAGTCCTGGGGTTCTCTGCCATGGTGAAAAGAGGTCAGGAGGCTCAAAAAGAGCTGAAGAACCAGATGGAGAGACAGGAGTAAACCCAGGAGAATGTATCCTGGAAGCCCAGGAAAAATGCTAACAGGCCAAGTAAAATGAGGCCTGAGAAATGACCACAAAATTTAGCATCCTGAAGGTCACTGGTGATTCCACAAGAACACTTAAGCTTAAAATCTGAATGCAGCAGTTTCAAGAAAGAGACATTCAGAAGAAAGAAACAGGAACCAACTATTGGTTGACCAACTTTTTGGAAAATTTTGGTGCTGAGTTGAATGAAAAAAATGGGTCAGTATCAGAAAGGGAAAGTGGGGTCACAATACGCGTTTTCTTCCAGGATGGGAGAAAAGAGAGAAAGAGAAACTCGATTCCAAGAGCAACGTGCTTCAGCAAGAGGCAGGAGAAAAGTGACAAGAAGAAAAGTCAGCACATATGGGCAGGAATCAGGCAGCTGTGGTGTGGAAGCATGACTTTGTTATGCTTCTGCTTCTCAGTGAAACAGGAGAGAGCGTCATCATCTGAGGGAAGAAGAGGTTACAACAGCAGTCCAGGAGAGCTGGGGGTCAGGGGCTAGAGGAAGTGGAAGAGGGTGGCCAGGCAGCACCAAACAAGCCCATTCCAGTTCTTCCTTCTCTATTAATTTTTTGAGTCAACAAATTTTAAATTAAAATATTTTGGTTTCCACATACTTAATTTTGTATCCTGCAAATGGCTGATTTTACTTTTTGCTTATAATAGTATTTTTTCCCGATTATTCTCTTGGGTTTTCCAGTTATTTGATCACATCATCTGCAAATCATATCTTTTACGTTTTTGCTTTCCAATTTTTATACTTTCTGCTTCTTCTGATGTTGTGCAGCTGGTATCTCCTAAGCAATGTTAGAAACACTAGTAACAATGGAGAGCTCTGGCTTGGGGATTTCCTTCTAGTCTTGTAAAGTCCAATTCATTAGCCTTAGCCTCATGTCCTTACTTAAATCTAACAGAAATTTAAAAGCCAGTTCCTCAGTGCCTGAACACATTAGCTAATGGTTAGCATACTAAACAGCATGCCATGGGTAAAGAACTTCCCATCATTACAGAAAGTTCTACCAAACATCAGTTTTCTTACTGAGTGAGGTCTTAGCATTTGGGCTAAGATAGATGTATGTGTATTTTTTTTTTAATGCCTCTATTCTTTTTAAATAGCTTAAATTCATATACCACATAATTCACCAATTTGAAGTATATGATTCAGTGGCTTTTACTATATTCGCAAGAGTTGGGCTTATATCCCTATAGTCAATTTTAGACCATTTTCATTACCCCCCAAAGAAACCACACATCACTGATTTGTCAGTCTGCAAATCCTCACACCCTCCAGCCCGAGGCAACCTCTAAACTCCTTTCTGTCACTTTAGATTGGCCTCTTTCGGACATTTCATGCAATGGAATCATACAATATGTGGTTCTTTCTGCCTGGCTTCTTTCATTAGGCATAATAATCTCCAGGTTCTGCTATGTTGTAGCCTGTATTGGTAATGACTTTCAAAACTGTCAAATAATATGCCATCGTATTGACAAAACACAATTTATTCATTGATCAGCTGATGGATATTCCTACATTTTGGCTATTACAAAAAAAAAAAAAATGCTGCTATGAACACCGTGTTCAAGTTTCTGTGTGGATGTGCTTTTATTTCTCCCGGGCATATATTTATGAGTACACTATCTAAGTTTATATGGTAAACCAAGCATGGTGGTGCACACTTCTGGTCCTGGCTCCTACTGGGTTGGCTGAACCAGGAGGATCTCTTAAGCCCAAGAGTCTGAGGCCAGACAGACGAACATAATGAGAGCCCACCTCAATGACAGCAACAAGAATGATAATATGGTAACTCTATGTTAAGTATTTGAGGAACAACTAGACTATTTTTCAAAGTGGTTGCATTGTTTAAAATTCCTACCAGTAATGTAGAACGGCTCAGATTTTTCCACATCTTTGTCAACACTTGTTATTACCTTAACTTAGAGCCCTATTAGCGGATGTGAAATAGTGTCACATTGTGATTTTTTTTTTTTAACTTTTTGGGAACACTGATTAAGAAAATGAATGCATCCAACATTCCCAAGTATGTTTGTAACAAGAACAGACACAAGGGAGAGACAGACAATAGCTGCTACATTACAAGCCTGTTCTTTCCAAAAGATCAACTGTCACTCAAGAACAGTAAGGAGGTTGGAAAAGAGGTGCTTAGAGGAAACAGGTACTGTCCTTTTAACTTAAAAAAAGGTAACAGGTTGGCATTGCAAGAGCACTGGTCCAGATAGAGCTAAGCCTAAGCCTTTGGTGGTAACATCATGCCACTTAAAGCATCTCAGAGAAGCTGCAGAGCATCAGTCCACTGCGTATCCTGTGGTGGAGTGTAAACCGTAAGAACAGGGGTCTTGTAATAAGCAGCTAATGGGACAAGTGGCCTCAACTGAAGTCTCTACAACCAAAACTGCTTCATCAAACATCATTTACCTAAACAGTTACCCCTTTCCACAGTTAGAAACGGCTCCCTTGGGACTACAGGCTGAGCTTCCCTTCCATATCTGATGAGGTCGGCCCGTACGCTGTGCCCTGGCAGCGGCAGCAGTTTTAGTTTAGAATGATTGCCGAGTGACAAGGGCCTGGCTAAAGCAGGAAGGACAATCCTGGAGCAGGTGCCTCAGGGCCAACCTAATGACCATGGGTTCTTAAATCAGTGGAAGAATTCAAGAAACGTATGTAGGACAAGCGGTTTCAATGGAGAGGGAATGGCTATGAATGGAGATCAGACTGTGACCATGACTGGCACCCATCTCGGACCTGACGGGGTAGAGAGGACAGCTCCTTAGATATGCAAGTTCCAAACAGTGAACTTTTAAGAAAATGCTGCTTTCTCCCGAAATATCACACATACACACACACCCACACGCCCCATAACCTCAAATTTCTATATCCAATGTTAACGCCAGGCAGAACTGACACTCACGCCCAACATGGTACCTTTTGTTACTCAACCAAGTACACATCAGCCATCCAGGGATATTTAGTTATCACCATTTGCCATTGTAGCAACCACCCCCTTCCTGACCTGAGAAAAATGTTAACACCATTTACTAATATAACCACTGAAACACAAAACAAGCTTCCAGTTTAAAAACACTGAATAAGAATCTACATTTCTGGTGAATAAGCTCATATCATGGGTAAGACACTCTACTTTTCATGATACATTTAGTACTTAGAAATGGTTGATTCCAATAACGTGAAGAGAGAACCTACAGAATAGGAGAAAATCTTTACCACATGCATCTCAGATAGAGGACTAATCTCTAGGATATATAAAGAACTCAAAAAATATAACAACAACAACAACAACAACAAAAACCAAATAACCTAATCAATAAATGGGCTAAGGAACTGAAAAGACACTCCACAGAAGAAACACAATCAATCAACAAATACATGAAAAAAGGTTCAACATCCCTAGCAATTAGAGAAATGCAAATCAAAACTACACTGAGATTCCATCTCACTCCAGTCGGAATGGCAATTATAAACAATACAAGCAAAAATAAATGTTGGCCAGGATGTGGAGAAAAAGGCTCACTCTTACATTGCTGGTGGGACTGCCAACTGGTGCAACCATTATGGAGAGCAGTATAGAGATTCCTCAGAACACTTGGAATAGAACCACCCTTTGACTCAGTAATCCCACTCCTTTGTTTATACCCAAAGGACTTAAAATCAACAGGGAGGCAGCCACATCAACTTTTATAGCAGCTCAATTCACAACAGCTAAACTATGGAACCAACCTAGATGCCCTTCCACAGATGAATGGATTAAGAAAATGTGGTATATATACACAATGGCATATTACTTGGTCTTAAAGAAGAATGAAATTATGACATTTGCTGGTAAATGGACTTCATGGTAAGTGAAATAAGCCAATCCCAAAGAACCAAAGGCCGAATGTTTTCTCTGATATATGGATGCTAACTCACAATAAGGTGGGGGCTAGAAAAGAATAGAGGTGCTTTAGATTATATAGAGGGGAGTGAAGGGAGGGGAGGGGGCCAGAGGGGAGGAAGGACTGTAGAATGAATTGGACATATTACCCTATGTGCATGTGAAGGTAAGAGTAAACTCTGGACAGTTAGCTGGCCTGCCTGCCTTCCTGAACGACTGGAGGCTGCTGAGCCTTGCCTACATCGACACCTTCACTGGTTCACACTTCATCTTAATGATCTTCAGATGCAACAAAATCAAGGAGCCCCCTCCTTCATCTCAGTCCTAAGCTGGCCATGTGAGTAAAACAGAAGTTACTAGACTTACAGGGAGGAACAGTTTTAAAAACATAATACTGTTTATTTAACTTCAAAAACATTTCAGCATTATAAACACACACAAAAAAAAAACCCATACGGCAGCACATTGCATTTAAGTACAGAAGGATCTAGAACGTTCATTGATGCAGTGGCTCTTTGCTGACAATGAAGACAGTTCTACAGTTTGTTTGAAAACAAAGTTTAAAATCTACTGTACTTAAAAAAAAAAAAAATCGGACACTTCCCACGCCAGCTGACCCCCTTTTCCCACAAGAAAGGCAGCAGAATGCTATATCACTACATACAAAAACGAGACAACCTGAAGCTAAATGGATGCTCGCCTCAGTGTCAACAGGTCCAGCCTCACAGTGCACGCCCTGAGCTATGATCCCTACAAAAGGCATCTTCCTCCACAGCCTTAATGCCAAGCAAGGAACATTAAGAGTGAGTGCCCTTCTGGAACTCAAAGTGGATCAAAGACTTAGGCACTAGAACAGAGACCCTGCACACTAGAAGAAAAAGCAGGCCCAGATCTCCACCATGTCAGTCTAGGATCTGACTTCCTTAACAAGAACCCTAAAGTGCAAGAAGTTAAATCAAGAATCAATAAGTGGGATGGATTCAACCTAAAAAAAACTTCTTAGCAAAAGAAACAATCAATAATGTGAAGAGAGAGTCTAGAGACTGGGAGAAAATCTTTAAAACATGCACCTCAGATAAAAGCATTAATCTCTAGGATATATTAAGAACTCAGAAAACTTATCACCAGGGCTGGGGATATAGCTCAGTTGGTAGAGTGCTCACCTCACGAGCACAAGGTCCTGGGTTCAATTCCCAGCACTGGCCAAAACAAACAAACGAACAAACAACAATGAAAAAAAACAAACACCCAAAATACAAATAATCCAATCAATAAAGGGAATAAAGGGACTAAGGAACTGAACAGACACTTCACAGAAGAAATACAATCAATCAACAAATATATGAAAAAAGGTTCAACATTCCCTAGCAATTAGAGTACTGTAAATCAAAACTACACTGAGATTCCATCTCACTTCAGTAGAATGGCAATTATAAAGAATACAAGCAACAACAAATGTTGGTGAGGATGTGGGGAAAAAGGCACATCATATTGCTAGTGGGACTGCCAGTTGGTGCAACACTCTGGAAAGCAGTATGGAGATTCCTCAGAAACCCTGGAATGGGACAGCCATTTGACTCAGTAATCCCACTCCTTGGTTTATACCCAAAGAACTTAAAATCGGCATACTACTGGGAGGCAGCCACATCATAGTTAAACAATAGAACCAACCTAGGTGTCCATCAACAGATGAATGAATAAAGAAAATGTGGTATAAATATGTGTGTGTGTGTGTGTGTGTGTGTGATGGAATATTACTCAGCCTTAAAGAATGAAATTATTGAAATTGTGGGTAAATAGATGGAGTTAGGAGAATATCATGCTAAGCGAAATAAGCCAAACTCAAAAAACCAAAGGCTGAATGTCTTCTCTGATATGTAGATGCTAATTCACAATGGCGGGGGCGGTGTGCTAGGAAAGAATAGAGTTATTTTAGATTAGGAAGAAGGGAGTAAAGGGAGGGGAAGCAGTATGGGGGTAAGAAGGATAGTAGAGTGAAAAAGACATTATTACCACATGTAAATATATGACTGCATGACCGTTGTGATCCTACAATATGTACAAACAGAAAAATGAGAAATTACACTCCATTTATGTATGATTTATTAAAATGTATAAATGCATTCTGTCATGTAGAACTAATTATGACAAATTAAAAAATTAAAGAGTGAGTGCCCTTCAACTGATGAATTGATAAAGGTGGCACATATACACAATAGAATATTACTCAGCCTTAAAAAAGAATGAAATTATGACATTTGCTGGTAAATGGATGGAACTGGAGAATATCAGGCTAAGTGAAATAAGCCAATCCCTGAATGTTTTCTTTGATATGTGGATGGTAATTCACAATAAGGTGGGTGGGCTAGGGAAGAACAGAGGTACTTTGGATTAGACAGAGGGGAGTGAAGGGAGGGGAGCGGGTATGGGTGTAGGAACGATTCTAGAGTGGATCGGACAATATTACCCCATGTGCATGACCTGTGTAACTCTACCTCATGTACAACCAGAAGAATGAGAAGTTATACTCCATTTAGGTATGATGTATCAAAATGCATTCTACTGTCATGTATAACTAATTAGAACAAATTTTAAAAAGAGCGTGTCTCCATTGTTTTGCTCTTTTTACAGAGTATAGATAAGTATGGTTGATAATTAAGGATTCTAGCCAATAACCATATAGTTAACACCACCTTAGAAATTAAAAAAGAAATGCCAGGAACATCTTCAAATGCACCAATAGCAAGGTGCACAGAGGGAGGAGGACATGAGAGTGATTTTTCATTTTAAAAATGTTTGGAAATATGTACAAAATATGTACAACTCTGATACAGTTCCGAGGTGCTCTGGACACCCAGGCCCACTTCATGCGAACCACTTCCTGTTTCTAGAGCAACTCTGTCGTGATCAAATTCTATAATGGACCCTAATGAGACAGACACATCTCAATCAGGGTGCTCCCCTACTCTAAGGTATCCACAAGGAGACATGGAAAGGTTTTTTATTTGCCGTCCTCCTCTTCCTCTTGTCTTCCTCCTCTACCTTTTTCTGGGCAACTTTAGCAGGACCCTTTGTACCTTCAACCTTTCCTTTAGACTTACAGTCAGCAACATCCTTCTCGTATTTCTCCTTCAGCTTTGTGGCCTGGTGATGTATGGCTGCTTTTGCTGTCACTTAAGTTATTCCACATCACATCCAGCTTTTTTGCCACACTGGTACCTCCAATGGAGATACCAGGATGTATGGACTTGATCTTGGGGTGGAATTCTTTTTTTTTTTTTTAAGAATTTTCTTTTCACAATACCATTATTTCATTTTATTTTTATGTGGTGCTGAAGATCAAACCCAGTACCTCACTCGTGCTAGGCAAGCACTCTACCACTGAGCTGCAGCCCCAACCCTTGGGGCAGAATTCTGAACAGAACAGGAAAAATACAGGTGGTGATCTTTGGGGGGCATTAGGGTCCTTTTTCTTCTTGCCTCCCTTAGCTGGTCCATAATCCTTCATTTCCTGATCACAATGTACTTTATCCGCCTTTGCCATTTCATCAAATTTAGATTTCTCTTTCCCAGACATTGTCTTCCACCTCTCAGAACACTTCTTGGAAAATTCTGCAAAAGTGACAGGGACTTCTGGATTTCTCTTATGTTCTTCTCTGCAAGTCTGCACAAAGAAGGTGTAAGCAGACATCTTGCCCCTTGGTTTCCTGGGGTCACCTTTAGCCACCCACCCTGTATTGTTTGCTAGTCAGGGCAGTGCAGGGCACGGCCACGCCTCCCACTAGCTGCCTCCATGGGAGCTGCCTGATTGTCCAGCAGTATTCCCACATTGGAATTTTGATGGGCATTTCCTGGAGAGCTGATGATGTGGAGCATCTTTTTCTGTGCTTACTGGTCATCCATACAGTGTTTTGGAGAAATGTCTATTCAAATCCTGTACCCATTCTAAAAACTGGGCTGCTTATTATTGAGTTGTAACAGCTCTTTACATATTCTCGGTAAAAGTCTCTTAGCAGATACAAAAATTGTAAAAAACTTCCTCTCATTCTAAGTCTGTTGCCTTTTTATTTTCTTGGTGGTGTAGAGAAACATAATTTTGATGAAACAATTTCTTTCAGTCTTTTGGTATTGTTTCTAAGAAATCTTGTCCTACTTCAAGGTCATGAAGATTTATTTATATTTTCTTCTTAAATGTTTTATAGTTTTAGACATTTAGGTCTATGACTTGTAGATCTTGTAGATCAACTTATAGATCAACTCAAGGAATGCTACCCTTTTAACTGTCTTCTGATTCACAAACGTAGTATAAGTTCCGTGCTCATGTTAAATTTATTCCTTTTATCCTTCTCATTGCTATTGCAGACAGAATCGTTCTCTTAATTTCATTTTTGGTTTGCTCATGATTACTATATAGAAACACAATTTCTGTATTATTGATCTTGTGTCCTGCAGTCTTTCTGAATTAATTTATTAGTTTTAGTAAGTTTTTAGTGGGTTTTATATACAAGACCTCAACATCTACAGCTTTACTTCTTTCTTGCTAAGTGCCTTTGGAACCCCTAGGAATGATACAGATGGAGAGAGTGGACATCCTTTTTTTGTGCCCCATCTTAGAGGGAAAGCTCTCCGTCTTTCACGACTGACTTTGTTGGCTTGAGGGACAGATACCCTTTACGAGGTTGAAGTTCCCTTGTATTCCTAGCAGGCTGAGTGTTTTCATCCACAGGAGGGATATTGAATTTTGCCAAAAGCTTTTCCACTGTCATCCGAGATGACTGCATGGCTTTTCTCTTTTATTTTACTGAAGTGGTGGGCTCAACTGATCTCTTCCTTTTTCAAGTTACACATGCTCTAAGGAAATACTACTTTTTTTTCCAAATACTTTGTGTCTTTTGCAGTACTGATATGGCAAATGAATATGTGCACAGGTTTCCCAACGACGTCTTTTGCAATCTTGGCATCAAAATGACTTGTTCATGGGGTATCATACATCTAATGAGCTACTGAATTCACTTTTTTAGCAGTAGGATTTTTTTCTTTAATATATATATATGCAGGACTTGCCTCTGAGTTTCATTCTTTAAATATTATTTGGATTGTATACTACCTACTTTCATTATTCATTGACTCCTTATTTGCAATTGTGCCTACTCACTAAAATTTATTTGTAATGATAAAGTCAACAAAATCAATATTTGGACTGGGCATGGTGGCACATGCCTGTAGTCCCAGTGGCTTGGAGGCTGAGGCAGGAGGATCCTGAGTTCAAAGCCAGCCTTGGCAAAGGCAAGGCACTAAGCAACTCAGTGAGATTCTCTCTCTAAATAAAATACGAAATAGGGCTGGGGATATGGCTCAGTGGTCGAGTGTCCCTGAATTCAATCCCCAGTACCCCACACTCCCGAAAAATCAATACTTGTAGTGTTTTCTGCAATACTTGTAGTGTTTTTAGCAGTCATCTTGTGGACAGACATGAAAAACTAGTCTTCAATCACTCATTTGTAGTGCCGGAGAAATTGTGAAAAATTCAAGTTGTCCAGTGTTCAGGGTTCCCGGTTGTGGTTAGCTTCTTTTCTTCAGCTCTCATACGGGATGACAAGACCATGAAGACAGAAGAGGTCAGGGCAGCCTGGTATGAGAAGCTCCAGCTTTGGGGCCAGCTAGAGGGGATCTGAATTCCAACCCTAGCAAAATTAGCAGGGCAGACTCAGACCAGTCACTTAATGGTTCTGAGCCTCAACTTCCCTTTTGTAAAACAAGAAGAATCTATCAGGATGGGTTTCCAGCACTTAAGACTACCATCTACATGTGATGTGTGTGTATATATGCATATATGTATATATGTGTATAAGCACAGGCAAGCACATGATCTCCTCTAGAAAAGGTTCAGTATTCACTAATTCCATGTCCTCAGCCACTCTACAGAAGATAACTGCTATAAGGAGAACTGACTAGAGTTTAGGTGTCAGCGTTCTGCCTACTTTATAAAAATGTTTCTGAAATTTTCTTCCTCTTCTGTGTCCTAGAATGGTTCAAACAGTACTAGAGCATTTTAATTCTTTATGAGTTTGATAAAATTCCTGC
This sequence comes from Sciurus vulgaris, assembly GCF_902686455.1. NCBI lineage: Eukaryota > Metazoa > Chordata > Mammalia > Rodentia > Sciuridae > Sciurus > Sciurus vulgaris. Next base: position 41,384,076 of record NC_136478.1, on the reverse strand, counting down.
ACAAAATCAGTGGAATCTGGTATTTTTAGGGGTAGGGGATGGGAGATCTTTATCAAGTTTTCCCTATTACATCTACAGAAATTATATTCTCTGGGGTCACTCTAGGTAATTTATATTACTAGAGAAAATCATCCACTTCATTCAAGACCTCTAATTTGCAGAGAATCAAACAAAATAGTCTCTTGTGGCTCTTTCCCACTTCACGGTGTCTGTAGTTATTCTTAGTTACTGTTATCTCATAATCTCTGTAATTATTTTTTATTTTGGTATTTCAACTTCCTTACTGCCCTCCCACCTTTGTCTGTGTCTGAGGGTAAATAATGTTTTAGTTTTCACCCAACAACCGTTTTTGACATGTTTTCCTATTTTCCAACTTAGTAATTTTGTCTCATACCTTTATCCCTCCTTCTGTTACTAGATTTTCTTCACTTTCCAATTTCAGAGGAATAGTTAATTCATTTATGCTTATTCATTCTTACTCTATAATATATTTAAAGCTACATATTTACTGAGTATTGCTCTATCTGTTCCATAATCCTAAAATGTAGTTTTCGTCCTTTTCTAGATTTCATTTATAATTTTGAAAAATTCATTTTTAATTTCTTCTTGATCCAAGAGTTATTTAAGAACTACTTTTAAATTTCTAGTGAGGATTTTATTTTGTTTTAGAGGCAACTTTTATTTAAATGAATGAATAAATTAACAAAAAAGAACACCAAGTCTGTGACATTATTCCAAGACAGAAACCAGCCTTTTTATTTTATTAGGTAGGTAAAGGCCATTTGTATTCAGTTGTCTAAAAATGTTTGGGTACATTTGTGTCAGCATATTTTGTGTCATGCTTTTTGGAACTAATCTTTCACTATATGATCTGTGTCTGCTTGGTATTCTCTGCATGTGTGTTTCTTTTAATTTGGGAAGCTTACCTTTTTGCTCTAGGGGTTACTTCATAACTGTAACTTAATTATCTCCATGCCTAGTACAACTGACTTTCCATAATGAGTCATGACAATCTTACGATGTCTATACTCATCCCCTGCCCAGTTATACATTATTTTTTTAAGAATTAAAAAAATTTGTTGTTGTCTATGGACCTTTATTTTACTTATATGCAGCGCTGAGAATAGAACCCAGTGCCTCACACACGCTAGGCAAGAGCTGTACCACTAAGCTACAACCCCAGACCTTGATAATTTTTTTCTTGGAGTTTTCTTTCATATATACTATATCTCTATTTCAGTTTTAAATAGAATTTTTTGACCTCTAATTATGAGAGAGACATCAGGATTTCTCCATAATCCTTTACTTTCTTTTTCCATCCCTTTTTTAATTTGTATTGCTCTATCATTATTACATTACACAGTTACAATATTATTACACATTAACATATTATAAAAACTGTTTATATCAAATATAAACAGTGTTAAAGATTAAAGATTATCCCAGTTTCATTTTATCATTTTTACCTAATCTCAGTCCCACAGTAAATAAATTTGAGCTTGGCACACCTATAATTACAGCTGAGGCAGGAGGATCATGAGTTTTACGTAAGTCTGGGCAACTTAGCAAGATCTAATCTCAAAAAAAAAAAAAAAAAAAAAAAAAAGAAAAAGGCTGGGGACTTAGCTCAGTGGCCAAGCACCCCTGGGTTCAATCCCCAGTACCACAAAAATAAATGAATGAATAAATAAATTAATTAATTAAATAACCAAATAAAAATTAAGCCCCACTGATAGTTTTTCTGCTCTAGTTTTACAGTATCTCTCAGCTGGATTTTCTTCTTCCAATTTCTTCAAGTATTCTTAAATACATTTATATGTATGTGTGTGTGTGTGTATGTATGTATGTATGTATATATGTGTATATATATAAATATATAAAGGATCAAAAGAGTTTGTACACTGCCTTTACACATGATGGAATGACTAAGTTAAAATGTAGCAATCATTTTAAGTATTTTGTAGGCAGCACTCAATGACCTTTGAGCATTAAATGTTACCATGGAAAATTTGGAAGCCCGTTTCTCCCCTTAAAGGTAACTAGACCTTTATGTTGGTAATGTCCAGAAGTTTCTTTAAGTCTTGCAATTTCATAGCTAAATTATGCTAATGATTTTTCTAAGTCAATATTTTTCTAGGACCTACTTTACTCTTTTACTTTGTAGTTTCAAATTTTCTTTTATTTTGGGGAAGTTTCCTTGAATAATTTCTTTGTAGTATATGTGTGTGTGGTTTTTTTTGTTTTTTTTTTTTTCCTGTTTCATTGTTTTGTTTCTCTGATTTTGGGACACAAATTATATATGTTTGCTGTTCTTTGTCTTCCTTGGCTGTCACTTTGTCTCTAATACTTTTAACTTTATTAATTTCACTTCTTTTTATTTACTCTCATCAGTTCTGCACAACACTTCTCTTTCTGTGCTTTCTGCAGATTCTGGTCTTGGGTGAGCTGCACTCAATATCCATGATATCCATGATATCTATTGAGGTTAGACTTTTTTTGTACTGGTGATTGAACCCAGGGGTACTTAACCACTAAGCCACATCCCTAGCCCTTTTTTGAGACAAGGTCTTGCTAAGTTGCTTGGGGCCTCACTAAATTGCTGAGGCTGGCTTTGAACTTGGGATCCTCGTGCCTCAGCCTCTGGAGTTGCTGGGATTACAGGCACGTGACACCATAGACTTTTTAATTTCATTTCTTGTCTAAGTTCTGCCAGCATGCTCCATTTCCTTTTGTTATCTTTCTATAACTCCATCTAGAAAGTAGATACCTTCCTGTGCTCTGCTTAGAATTCATCTTCCGCAGTGGCGAACACTTTATTCTCTACGGTGACATATTAGGTCATAATTTTCATGTCTCTGCTGTAAGATTTTTCTGATGACTCTTCTTCATCGACCACTTGTTCTTGGTTTTTCCTTCCCTCTTTACTTACAGCATCACTCTACAGACCTTGTGCTAATTCCTTCCCAATTATTTGTCTTTTCTGAGCACGGCAAGTTCTTACCACCCCAACTACCTGTATGGGCAAGTTCATGTAGAGGAGAGTGAGAGATGTAACTCAGGTCAGTGAGAAATTTCCTTAGGATATCAGATAGTTTACAAGACAGTATTTGGTCTTTTTCTTAATTTAGTCAACAGAGATTAACAGCTTTAGGGTTGTTCCGATTCCAAGTTGTATCTCTCTATTCCGATTCTTTTAAGATCCACTTCCCATCACTATGGCCTGTCTCCATGATGACTCTTCAGTCTGCCTGGCTTGCTTCTTCTGTACACAAGAAGAAGCTTCTGCCATTGCTCCTCCCACCCATTCCCATGTCCTAATCAAGGGATGGTTGGTTTTTACCCTTTGGGATACAACAGGAACTTAGGAAGACTGTTTTGCCAGCTTCAGCTGAAGTCTGCAGCCTGGAGAGTCCTCTTTTAGGATCTTTTACACGTCTTTGAGTTTTACTGGATTTGGCTGCCTTCCAGATTACAGGCCTTTCTTAGTTTCATCAAAGATGGGCTCTGGACTGGGAGTACCTCTCAATGGTAGAGACTGCATTGCTTTGCATGTGCGAGGCCCTAGGTTCAATCTCTAACATTAAAAAAAAATAGAAAAAGATGGAATCTGACCACCTTCATTTTCTTTAATTGCTCTGAGGTAACTCCAATAAAGGAGCATATTTACACTGCCACTTTAAAGTGAGATGTTAAATAGGCAATTTCAGGACTTTAACACCACAGTTAGAAACACTCGAACTCCCCCAAATTGGGGAGCATGGACAAAGTGAAATAACAAAGGTATAAAAACTTCAAAAATATGAAATTATATAACCATAATAATTTACAAAATAACTGTGAAAGCTTTATAAAGTTATGGAATGATTCATGGGAAAATATATAACATTAGAAAAATCAAATTATAAAACAATATTAGGGTCATAAATAAGTAAAAAATACACACACACACACACACACACACACACACACACACACACAAATAGGATGAAGAATGGAAGGAAAAAATGAAAACTTTTTATTTTTTTGCAGTGCTAGGAATCAAACCCAGGACCCTGTGTTGCTAGTCAAGTGCTCCACACTGTGCTCTATCCCCAGCCCTGAAAACATTCTTGATAAGAGCACTGAGTATTAAGCAGTGTTTTCTGTTTTAAAATCTGTGTCACTGCCACAGCACAGTTTGTACACTACCACCACCACCAACAACAACAAAATAGAATACATGTTATTAATAAAAAAGAAGACCATATCGATCTTGTACTATAGCATCTACTACACAGGAATCACTGGAATGCGCAGCCTGGCTTCCTACTTGCAGCACGGAGGACATCCTCTCCCTGGAGGCACGCTTCACAAGCTGCACCCTCCTGCTCCAGCGCCAAGCCGGATCTTTCACAGCAGCCAGCAGACTCCCTCTCTCTGCCTTCCCTCCTCCTCACAACCCCAGAGGTCAACTCTACTCCAAACAGACCGTTATTTACTTAGCACTGATAATGTGCCAGGCATTAAGGGCAGCAATGGCGAGGAAGAACATGCGCCTTGCCCTTTTAGTTTGTTTTGTTTATTATAAAGGGTAGTGAAAAAGCAGGATGCATTTAAAGGACAATTTAGAACTAAAGTGTTTGGGCTCTGGAGATAGCCAGATTAAGTAAAACATGTACAATTGTACCTGAAGCAGTGCCAAGCACACAGCAGACATTCAATAAAGGATATTTTAAAAAAACTCTAATACCTTCAATTTCCCAGCAAGGGAAATAAAACACAATGGTTAAGATAGGAGGAAAATAGTTTTTTAATTTAAAAAATAAGCTGAGAAAGGATACCACATACACATTTTCTATAACCATTTAAACCTGTATATTTTCTTAAGTGTCTGCTTCAGGGTTTCCATTTTTTTAAACATTAAAATTGCAAGGAACATTGAAAGCATCAAAAACTCAATGTATGACTTGTCTATTTTATAAGCCATTTTTTTTACCCTCTGAATAATTACAATAATTACTGATTCAAGGTATTCAAAATAAAACCACATTTTCATTAACAAGAGACTAGTAATTTTGATAAGAGTAAGTTACAAACCACAAATACGAAGGGATAACAGATTCACCCTTTTCAAAGACTTTCTAATTCCCCAGTATGAACATGGTGCAAATTTTGAGTTAATTTATGAAGATCCATATGCTTGGAACATGAGCTTTTCCTTTGACTAAGTACGTAAGGTCGCTGATCAGTAATGGTTATGATTTTTATTACTTACAGACAGAAAATTAATGTTAAAATAAGATTACATTTTAAAATTAAAGTTGAAATAAAAGTTAAATAAAAAGTTCCCAAGTTGCACTAGTTACATTTTGAATGTTCAGCAGCCATATGTGGCTTATGCCTACTATAAGAGACAGTGCAGAAATAAAACATTGCCTTTATTCCAGGGAGTTCAACTGAACAATGCTGAATAGATTGTGGACACAGAAAAATAACCTGGATGTTTATGTAGAGGTATCAAGCTTGAGAAATGGTAACCACATCAGAGGACGCCTCTTATGATGCGGGGGTCGGCGGGGGTTCGTGGTATGAGGTACCACTTGAATAAAGGGAAAAGACTCACTAAGACTCTGAGCTCAATTGTAGCTCAGCTTTCAGGGGACAGGGTGGTGGGTGGGGAGAAACCTGTTAGAGGATATGCCAGTTTCATGGATTCCCAGATGGCATCTGAGGCACAGACAGAAGCTGGCCTTGGTTCTCTTTCTTTTCTCATGCTACACATTTCTGCAACAATCTCGCCCACACATCTACAAGCTGGTAATATGAAAATGTCCATTCCCAACACAGATGGGCCTCCTGCCTTCATAGCCATAAACCCGGCTTCCCTTACTCCCTGTCTTTACTTGGATTGCTGTGAAAGTGCCTCCCTGCATAAGCAAACCCGAACTCATCAACCTCTGCCTTGGCCTCCGTATAGTAAAGAATTTGGCTGGTCTTTGTCCCTGGGTCCCGGGAGGTAGCCTCTAAACTCTAGGAATAAAGCATTGGACTATTCTTTGTCCTCAGTTCCTAGGAAGCGGCCTTTAAATACGTGGAATCTGAGGTATAAGAGTGTCTCTGTTATTTGAGATGCATTCTGTAGACCACATCTGACAGTTGTGCTAATAGGTGACCCAGGGCAGAGGATGGCCTGGCCAGTGAATAGAGGGTCAGGAGGACTCTGAGTCACACGGTGTCAGCCCAACCTGTGGAGGTGGGGAATGGAGATTGAGATCAACCTTTTGTCAATGATTCAATCAATCTGGCTTACATAATGAAACCCCACTGGAAGCTGGACACTTAATGCTCAGGTGGGCTTCCCTATTTGGCAATAGCCTACAATAATGTCACGCGGTGATGTGCCAAGAGGGTAATGCAGCCTGACTCCACAGGAAAAGGACAATGGAAGCTTTGATTTGCATCTCTTCCTTTGGGTTGTTCCAGTTTGCATCCTTTTGCTATAATGACACTAATCTCAAGTATGACACTTTCCCAAGTTCTCCAGAGTTGTTCTTGTGGATTACAGGATGTCAGCTATTCAGAACGGAGGGTCCCCAGGAACCTCCAAACCTCCAACTGCATCTGAAGTGGGGGCAGTTCTGTGGACTCTGTGAAGCCTGTCCTAACTCTGGGTGGCTGGAGTCAGAAGTCACTGCGCTCTCCAGAACAGCTCCTCCCAGTGTTCACGGTCACAGAGAATGGCATGTGCATCCATTTACCATGTACTCATGGTACAAAGCAGGCCGTCACTGGCCATTCTTCCCTCTTGATCCCTTCCCCCGCAAGCAACGAATCACACATCCTTCCGAGTCTTACTCATAAATCTTGGCTCTGTTCACTTCTCTCCAGTTCCCTCCAGCCTGTGACGCCCAACGTGACAGATCTTCCCCTTCCTGTGCCGTTCTTCTCATTGCTCATGAAATTCTGGCCACAGGTGCCTTCTGTCTGATTCTAGATTTGTCGAATTTATTCCTACTGTAAGCCTTCCTGCATGCTGTTTCCTCTGCTCTGACTATTCTCACGGGTCTCCACCTAGCTGCTCCTCATCACTTAGGCCTTGTTTTACGTGACGTGTCCTCAAAGTAGCCTGCTTCACTCCCCACTTCCAAGTAGCTTTCTAGTGACTATCTCATCATCCTGTTTGATTTCCACTACAGCTTATTTTTGATTTTTTTTCTTCCTCATCAGAATTAAGTTCCATATATTCCAGGGCCTAAAAGAATATCTGGCACACAGAAGATGATCGTTTACTGAATACCTTAATTGGATATTCAGATCTTACTGAATCTGCAGAACTTGAATATCTCAGCAGCTTCCTCTGACTTTTGTTTTGCCCTCCAAATCTACTCTGCATACTGTAGCCTGAGCCATCGTTTTAAAACACCAAAATGACAACATCACTAAAAACAGGGCTCACTACTGTATTCACAGAGCTTTTTGGGACACAAAGCATAGGTCTTCAGGATCTGGCCTGTTACCACTCCTGGTCTGTCCCCATCGACACAGTCGTGCTGCACTATGGCCAAACTTGACGCCAGGCTTTCTTGCCCCTTGGATTTCCTGTAAATGGCTCTCTTCTATGACAATCACCTCTCCTCCTTAGTTTGCCTTGCTAATTCATGCTTCAGGTCTCCTCAATCATCACTTCATCTAGAAAACCTTCCCTGACCTCCCATGGTCCAATCAGGCTGCTCACTCCTCTGTGTTCCCATAGTGCTCTCTGTCCCATCCATCTTATGATTGATTTGGGATATCTTATAACTGTTTGGATACTTGCCTGTATCCTCAAAAGTGCAAGTCCCTTGGGGGCAAGGTCTTATCTTATTCAGTGGTACTGTTACCATAAGCAAAGAGTCTGTGGGCACACTGTAAGTGCATAATATATATTTACTGAATTCATTCATTATATTGGAAAATTTGCTGGCAAATTCAGATTTCTTCATTCCTTCCATGCTCCCCATAGAGTTTAATTCAATGTTCTCAGAACAGGCACTCAGTAAATACTGTGTAAAAATAAAATGATTTCCTTAACGCAGTGAAAGTAAAGAGAAAAATCAAGGATGCTCAGGTTTCTTAATAATACAATAAGCTTTTTTAAGGATGCTAACAAGGCCACTAATAAGCTTCAAGTTAAAGAGTTAGACTTACAGTTTATAATTAAGTTGTATGATCTCTTTCAACATGTCTCCTTTCTATACTGCTGCTAACATTTAATTGTGGCTATATGCTCACAGAGGGATATTTCAGCCTTTATTCAAAATACCTATGTTAATAAATAAGCACTGCGTTCCTTAATTGTAGGAAATATGTTTAAAAGTGCTCCACTATAAAAATATGAATGAGTAAAATTTCTCTTGGCAAGAAAACCCAACCACATGTTACTGAAGGATATGAATTATTAGTCTTTGCTATCATGATAATTTGCATAAAAATATGTACATAGATATATGTCCTATCCATAAAGTAATCCACCAGTTTTTAAAACAAATGTGCTGGAAGTTATTCATATTATACGTGTCATTCCAAGTAGTCTCCTTTGGGGACTCATTCCCATAATAGGATCAAAGCTCAAAGCATTTTAGGAACTCTTCGGGAAATGACATTATACCTGCATTCATGCTTCTGAACATCCTCGTGAATGACAAATCTTCAACTTTGAAGGTGAATATTTACCTCTGCAAGCAACTAGTGAGTAGAAACAGTACTCACTAGTATCATGATATACTGAACCAAAAACTAGGTATAGCTGGGTCAAAAACACTGGCAATGTATAAGCTTCCTTGCATAAAGTTATATGCTTGTTCTGAAAACAATGCCAAGAGAGGTTCTGGAAAAGCGAGAGAGACAGAGTAAAGCACTGTTTAAAAGAAACAATGTTTATGGAGTCACAGGCCCTTATAAAAATCTGATTAAAAGTATGGTTCGCCTGCCCTCTCAAATTTACATATAATAACAGAGAAGTTTAAACATACTGAGGTCCATCTATGTGGCCAGATTAAAACTCTACGGTTTAGAACAGTAGCTTTTAGCCAGGCATGGTGGTGTATGCCTATAATCCCAGCAACTCGATATGCTGAGGCAGAAGATCCTAAGTTTGAGGCCAGCCCCTCAGCAACTTAGGCCCTAAGTAATTTATCAGAACACTGTCTCAAAATAAAAAAAATAAATAAAGGGCTCGGGATGTAGTTCAGTGGTAGAGTGCCCCTGAATTCAATCCTCAGTGACAAGAAAGAAAGAAAAAAGGGTACACTTTGTTTTTTCCTTTTGCAACCAACAGGAAAAATAAGATTCATTTTCTACTGTGACTCAGTTTGAACATACATACATGCATACATACATAAGATCAAAATAAAAAGTTCACAAAACAATTTTCAACCATACCATATATGATAGTATTCTCTAGTATTCAAGAACAATGTTACTTACGATCGACTATACCAGTTTCACAATCCATTGTTTGAAAATACTAGTAGTTTATAGTAATTGCAGCATAACTAGAGTAAGTTAATGAAAGAGAAAATTCATTTGATTATAAAAATTCTGATATGTTATTTCAAAATAACAAACACAAGCCTTTTTACTCTAGAGTTAAACCGTCTAAGAGATTAGATCTTTTATGTCAAAACTATACTGTCTTGGGGCTAGGGTTGTGGCTCAGTGATAGAGCGCTCACCTAGCATGTGAGACACTGGGTTCAATCCTTGGTACTGCATAAAAATAAATAAATAAAGATTCATCCAAAACTAAAATAAGTAAATAAATAAATAATACACACACACACACACACACACACACACACACATTAACTATACTGTCTTAGGTCATTCATCCACATGGCTAATTACTGTAGACTCTGATGGTTAAGACATATAACAAAAAAAAAAAAAAAAAAAAAAAACAACAACAAAAAAAACTCATACCTTAATATTAGAAAACCATAAATCATTCTCATGTAAGGTGGCAAGGTAGACAGATGTAAGAAGTCCTATGCAAAGGGCAATAGTTCCACCAATTGTAAATGACAGAATCTTCCAAAATCTTCTGTTGGCACAACCTTTCAGAAAAATCAAATAGATGAATGAGTATAAGGAATTCAGCATTTCAAAGTTGTATTTTAGACTATAAAGTAAGTTAAATTCCAGCTGCCTGTTATTGATGTGAAGCCTCCCCTGCCCCAGAAGACAGTTAAGGGTTCCTTTCTGTGATGCCACAGACTTATTTTCATTATCTCTCTTTTTTCTTTTCTTTTTTTTTTAATATGGAGTCTCACTGTGTTGCCCAGGCTGGTCTCAAATTCCTGGCCTGAATGATCCTCTTGCCTCAGCCTCCCAAGTAGCTGGGGCCACAGGCATGCACCACTGTGCCTGGCTTATTTCCATTCTAATTTTTATCCCACTGTATATGTAACAGTTGTTCATTTTGCCAACTAGAAAAAGAGTTCCTCATAGCCAAGTACATTGTCTTATTCATCTTTAACGCCTAGGAACTATGCCTGGCATAGGTGAATAGTTAGAGTTCATATATGAAGTCGGCTAAAGGGAGGAATAAATGGGTTACAAGCCTAGGATGTAAATAATCTAGATGATCTACTTATAATTTGTAGATTATTCAGTAAAACCTTCCAAAAAACTTGATTACTTACAATTAAAAAAAAAAAAAACCTCACAGGAAAAATAACCTTCTAACTTAAAGGAGATAGTTTAAATGTCCTTAATACTAGATGTTCTCAGGATAATAAAAAATGATGACTATTTCAGTGGGAAACAGATGATGCACAAAAGAAAAAAAATGGCCAATAAATGTAACAGACTGAAGAAAAGATGTTCAAATTCATTCAAATTTATTAGTGTTAGAGAAATGCAAATCAAAACAATGAACTATACTTTTTAAAACTCTTGGCCAAGCCAGACACAGCAGTGCATGCCTCTGATCCCAGTGGCTTGGGAGGCTGAGGCAGAAGAAGTGCACATTCAAAGCCACTCAGTGAGACCCTGTCTCAAAATAAAAAATTTAAAAACAAAAAACCAAAAAACTAAAGAGTATTGGGAATGTGGTTCAGTGACTGAATGGAGGCCCTCATCCATTCTCAGCAACTTATGCCCCTGGGTTCAATTCCTGCTACCAAATTAAAAAAAAAAAAAAAAAAAAAAAAAAAAGTCTTGGTCAGTGTGGTAGCTTACAAATATTAATATTAGTTTGGAAAGGATATATGTTAAACAATTGACATCTCCAAACACTGCTGGTAGAAAAACTAGTACCTTTCTGGAATGCAACATGGCAACAGGAATAAAAGCCACCAAGTAAGCATACCATTTGACCAGGAATTCCAAGTCTAGGCAATTACCCCAAGAAAATAACTAAAGTGTAAAACAAACATTTGACCACAAGGATATTTACCAAAATTCTATTTGTATTAGAATAAGGTTAGAAAAATCATCCAAGTACTCACCAACAAGGAAGTAGTTAAATAGATTATACTATAGCTTCACAACGGAATATTATACACCAATGACATTTTAAAAATATGCTTATAATACTAGTGACTTGGGTGGCTGAGACGGGGGATCGCAAGTTTGAGGCCAGCCTCAGTAACTTAAGTGAGACCCTGTCTCAAAATATAAAAATAAAAAGGGCTCAGTGGTAAAACACTTCTGGGTTAAATCCCCAGTACCATAAATAAATAAATAAACAAATTAATTTGTTTAAAAAATATATTGCTTGACTTACATGTTCATAACATAGTAAGAGAAAAACAGCCACTTTCGAAAGAGTAGGTAGACCTGAATTCTGTAAAAGTACATATATATGATTGCTTATGGGTATACATGTGCAAGAACAACATTTAGACAGCAAGATAGTGTCATCCAGGGTAATCATGGGATGGGTGAGTTTGGGGGGGAGTGTTTTTTCCTTTTTTCACACTTTTCTTTAGTTTTCAGGTTTTTTTCTCCTGACATGAATAAATATTGCTTTGGTAAAAAAACAATCCCCAAAGTTGTGTTTAAATGTAAAACAAACAAATTTGAATTTGCATTGCATAAGGTCTTCAGAAACTACTCTGTATTGTCTAAAATGCAGTAGATAGAAACAGCTGAGCTGAGTCACAAGACCTCCCAACACACATTTCTTTTCTTTTTTCAAACTGCTTCCTCAAATACGTACTGGCTGTCTGGTAAGAACTGACACGGCTGCAAAGAATATAAATTGTCAGATATTCAAAATGGCTGATAGGCTTGGAATTTTTCATGCTTACTTTTAAAATTCTGACTGTACTTAGGAAAGCAACTCAGAAGATAAAAAATCGGCAATTAATGCCGTCTGATGTGTTGCTTAGTGAGTCTTCAGTATTATGTGAACAATTTATCAAGTTCTGATCACTTTCCTGTTCCCCTCTCCAAAAATGGCAAATTTCAGGAATTCAACTGTGAATAAAGAAATACAAATTTTTTCATTCATCTTTCAATGCTTTAATTAAACGAGAAACTCATTCAAGGTAGGCTGCTTATGGTAAACAACATTCACAAACAAGAAAAATAGGAATACACTAAAATCTGGATGGGTAAAGTTTTACTCTAGAGTATCAAAGGATCAGATCCACATAACCAACAAATTAATGAATACACAATAGATGAAGGGTTCTAATTAAAGCTCTTTCATCTAATTATAACTGTAAAACCAATATAATCTAATAGCAATCAGAATATTCGGAGGCTGGAACAAGGTTACTCAGTGGTTACGTCTCACAAAAATTTTACCCTATTAGAGTGATATTTTAATATGCAGAAATAAAAACAATTCAAAACACTGCTTTAATGTAAATCACCTACCAGAAGACAATTTATTTTCCAACTTCACATTTTCTTTTTGGGCTGGAAAATCTTCAGAAACTTCTGTGGTTTTTACCTCTTTTCTTTGCCGGATGTACATCATGGTGTCAAAGACTTACGTGCATTGTTCTTCCAACCACTTCTACAAATAACAGAAATAAATTGCCCATCCATATGCCAGTCCCCTCTTCCCGACATACCCCTTGCTCATGTGTGCTTAAGTGACAACCTGGGCTGCTGTCCCTTGTTTAGCAGGCCCTGCCATTTTCTCATCCAAATCTCAATCAGTCTTCAAATCTACATTCAAGATATAATATGAAAGATTTAACTCAACTCTATGAAGTGCTTGTTCTCCAGGTACTGCCAGAATTTAGGAATACAGGTGAGCTACATGGTTGCCCATTACCTTCCAGGAAGCCCTCTTGGATACTTCAGCCTGTGCTGATCTTTTCCTTCCCAGAGCCACAGCACTTGGCATACAATTTGTTGCATAATCACACACAGTTTCAGTTACATTCTTCAGTTCCATAGGCAATAGATCTTTTGTATCTCCCACAGAACTGACCACGTGGGAGAGATTTAATAGTAAACTTGTTGTCAGCCAGATTTTAAAGAACTGAAACATTTTTTTTTTCTGTTTCTGAATTTTAACACCTGTGTTCTTTACAACAATTCATGCTGGAAGCTTTATGCCTCAGTGGTGATGACGGCGGGGGTGTGCCAATCAGGGCAACTGCTATCCCGGGGAGCAACAGTGGGAGTAAAGGCAGGGAGCAGCAGCCTAGTTTGGAAGCTGCAAGTAGGAGGCGGGGGTGTGGTGGCAGTGAGTAAGCTGGTTCTAGTCCCCCAGAACATCTTGCTTCACTTCTCTGAACAATGAGTAGCGTTTGCTAATTACTTATTAATATGATCAGTAGCCTGACATGATTGTTTCAACAGTTTATTAATTCCTAAAGGCAAACAGCTTACTCTGTGGAACAAAACCAACCAATAGGATACAATTCATTCATTCATTCATTCATTCATTCATTCATTCATTCATTAAAAAAAACCCTGAGAAGGAAAACAGACTTAAGTTCTATGCCTTCAAGCACCGGAAAGAAGAAGCTGGAGCAGCGAGAGAGGAGTGTAGCAAAGTGGTACAGCCGGAGATGGGCATATTCCCCCAAATGGCCCAATCCTAGGGCCATGCCCTCTCTAAGGAGGAGAGGAGTTTTAAAGACATCAGTGTATATATTCTAATATGTTCAGTCAGAAATTCTACAAATACTAAAAGTGTTAGTTATGTGTCTAGACTGCTGTAGTTTCACGAACTATGAAACAAAAGTTCCTCCAGCAAACGAAAAGGAATGCCATCTTAAACGTATGCAAAAGAACCTGCAAGCAATTCTTTATTAGTGAGAATGACTAGTACAGCAGTGCGCATCCTCTGGGCGCGGCAGGGCACTGTGCTCCGCTTACCTGCGCATCACACCCGAACAGCACCTGGCATCCCCATCTGATAGATAACCGGGCAGAGCCCGGCAGCTAAAGTTCAGGCGCTTTGCTCCAGCTCACCCAGGACGGCGAGTGGTCGCGGAGGTTCGAGCCCAAAACCCACACCCTCCCTCCGCCCTCGTGGCCAACTGCAGAGAGGTAGCTCCGCAAAGTTGCTCACTCCGGACTTTCAGCCCCGACCCTGCATTTCCGCCGGACATTCGCGTGCTCTGTCCCCTCCGGACGCCCAGAGTGCCACGGCCGCGCCTCCCGGACTGCGCGTCGCGACGGGGCGGGGCTGCCCGAGAGCCTTTCGGCCGTCGCCGCGGGATCCGGGAGACGCCACCAGGCAGGAGCAGCGGGCCCGCGCCCGCCCACCCCGCGGGACCTCTGGGGCCCGCCGCGAAAGCCTGGCGCCCGCGCGTCCCCTCGCGGCCCGACACGCAGCCACAGACCTGCGGTCTCAGCGGTCCTCACGCGCGGCTCCGGTGGGCAAGGAAGCGGGCCAGGCTAGGCGGCGCCGAGGGCCGCGGGGGCGGGGCCTCACGACAGACCGCAGCGCGCGGCAGGGTCAGGGAGGACTGGGCAGCAGCGGAGCTTTGTGCAACACGGTGGAATGGGGGGCCGGGGGGCGTCGGCAGACCCGGGAAAGGGGCGCGCCGGGGAGGCCGGTCTGCTACGGCTGCACCCATAGGTCCCAGAAGCTGCCTGTTAACGGGAGGCCCCACCCCCTCCCGCGCCGCCACTCCCCGTCTCGTGCGGCGCCGGCCGGAAGGAAGCGGCGCACTTCCGCTCGCTGGTCCTGCCCAGCCTGTTGGCAGCTCGGGGGACAGTCAGCCAGCAGAGCTGCTGGACTGGCGCCGCGGTCAGCGATTGGTAGAAATTAGTTTCACCAATGCAGACGTCGGTCACCCCGGGGTGGAGAGAGAGGTGCGGTTCGGGGGAAGAGGGACTCGGCTGCTCTGAGGAAGGGTCGCCTCCAGGTCCGACGGGCCTGGGAGCCACCGAGGGCCGGGTCTGCCCTCGGTGGGCTATTTAAAACAAAATAAAACAACCAAAAAACCCCTTTTTCTTCCTACCTGTTCCCTCCTGTGCCCATGTGCTGCTGCATGCGAAGGGTGCGTAGGGGAAGGTACGACGAATTGAGCAGTCCGGTCACTTGGAGAAGTCCTGGCTTCCCAGGTTGCAAGGACTGCCGCGCCCCTTCCCGGGTCATGACACTCCCCATCCCTACTGTCTCTGCTGATCTGTGCTTGTATGTCATTTACTGACCGCCAGCGAGAGTACCCGCAAAATGCTTTTGCATCTCCGAAGATTCTCCCTTAGTGTTGGTGCCCTGGGCACTGTTTTGTCAGTTTTTTTTAATCTCCAGAATATGGTCCAGTGTCGAATCTGGTATGTTATTCCTTCTCCAAACTGGGTTGTAAACCTTTTTCTGAGGGGACCTACTGTGCTTATACCTAGGTGTCTTTCGTAATTACATTGCAAAAACCCGTAGCTAAAAACCTTTTCTTTAGCAAATACTCAAATGCACGTTTATTGAATTTTGATGACGAATAGCCATCTGGGATCATCACCTGTGAAAAGACGGCTCATCCGTCTAATTCCTATACGAAATTACTTCATTCAGGAATCCTTTTCTAGTAACCCCTGCCTGCTGGATATTTTTCTCCTTTTTCGTGTCCATTGCTGTTAATAACAAGCACACCCCGCGAATGGTTGAGATATCTGCTGCGTTGCTTTAATAAAAACGATGCCAACTTTTTTTCAGATGGTATTTGTCATATTTCCTAATGGTTGTTGGTGTTGTATATTTATAATCTTTAATATTAAGATGCCTTATATAAAACACATTTTTGTGTTAAATGCATGTGTGTATTGACTCCTCTTTAATCGGAATTTTTTTTTTTAATCTTAAATTGTTTCACTCTGGGGGAAAATTGACTTGTGAAACAGCAAGGATGTATTGCTTATTTTAATATTATGAAATGACTTTACTAAGCAAGATAAAGCTTTAAGACTTAAGAAGTAGGACCCCCTCCCCTTGCTGAGAGTTAGCCTTGAGAATGAATAATTAATAAAGAATGTCTTAATTCTGATACAGTGACTCTGGGCTAATGCATAATGAATATAGGTCTTTTCCCACTTCTGGCCCTAAGAGCAAGGATTTAGGGAGGAATCATGAAAGGCTTAAGTTCTGGTAATGAATATGACCCACTGCAGTGGTACACAAATATACTGCTTGTTTGCACTGTTTGGAAATCCAGACGGAACCCCTGGATTTTTTTCTACTGGGGTGAGAAATAGTTGAGTTTTGTAATTTCAAAGTGTGGTATGGGGACCTGCTGCATCACTAGCACCATCACCTGGGAACTTGTAAGAAATGCACATTATCAGGTCCTCCATACCTCAGTAAGAATTGTCACCCACTAGTCTGATTTTAGGTTCTCCAGATGATTTTTACTTCACTAAAATTTGAGAACGACACCAGAACCTTGCTACTCAAAATATGGTCTGGATTAGCACCATGACCATCTCCTGGGACCTTAGGAATTCAAGGTCTCAGGCCCTACCCAAGAGGTGCTAAATCAGAAGCTGTATTTTAATATGATCACCAGGTGATTGTACATCACACTGTGAGAAGACATTAACACTGTTCATCACATCCCTCCCATAGAAGAATCTTGCCTTGGGACCACAGGTAAGAGCTCTACTGTTGGCTTCTTTTCTGGTGTATGACGATCAGTTTTAAGTTACTTGACTTAGAAGAATGAACACTCCTAATCATTCTTGCCATCTCTAACAACATACTGTCAGGTGTTCCTTCATCCACCTTTCTGGTATTCCTTTTCAGTCTCTGTTGATTCTTATCCTCTTAAAAATCATTGATTTTGGGGTGGATCGTGGCTCCAATATCTACTGATATTCTGATAAAAAAAAAACAAGATTTTATGTCTGGATATATCTTCTGATATTCAGGTCCCATATGTCCACTGCCTATTGGACATTTCTGTATGTGTGAACACCTCAAACATGTTCAAACAGTAAACTTTTTAAATTCCCCCAAAGCCTGTTTTTTCTTCGATATGCCTTATTTCCCTAACTGCTTATGTACAAAACCTAGAAACCAGTCTTGATTCCTCCCTGTTGTGTAATCTGTATGTCCAATCAAACACTGAATCCTGTGTTGTCTATCTCCTAAATATCTGAGAACTTACCCACTTTACTTCATTTCTGTTGCTGCCCCCTAAGTCTACCATTTGTTACCTGGATCATTTCAGTACAATTCTGATTTCCTTAACCTTCATTCCTGTTCCTTGTCCTTGTTCTTCAGTCCACCCTCCATCTAATGAAAGGTCATACAAAAATATATATCCCTTGTTGGCTCATTAGCTTAATTATTAAGCTCTGTAACAACTTACAAGGACTGTCACAATTGGGCTCCATTCATCTGTCTTCATCTTTCTTATAAATAAATCTTTTTGCCCATGACTTTATATAAGTGATTCTTGCACTCACTTTACCTGGCAACTTTAGATGTTAACATAATTGATCCTTGCTGCCTGATATTCATACCCTTGGGTGGTCCTGTCTCACTGAATCATGGTGGTTCTTTGTGACCAGGAAATGATAGTTGTGGAAATGATAGTTTGGGACTTCTGAAGCTAGGTCATAAAAGACATTCCAGTTTAAGCCTTAGTCTCTCTTGGATTACTCACTTAGAGAGGATGCCAATCACTGTCTTTTGAGCACACTCCAGTATCCTGTGAAGAAAGCCATGTGGGCAGCAACTGGCTGTTAGCCAACAACTTGGCCAGCCATGGAGTGAGTGAGCCATTTTGGGAGTAAATCAGCCAACTCCAGGTTAGCCTTTGGCTGACATAGGAGATCCCATCAGAACTGCCTATGTTACTCTCAAATATCTACAACAGAAACAGGATAATAAATGTTTACTGTTGTTTTACACCTCTGAATTTTGAGGGTAATTTTGTTATATAATAGTAGTTAGCCAATACAATAATAATCACATGTATGGATGTGTTATAATTTAATTTCTTAATGGGACATTTGCATTGTTTCTGATTTTATGCTTTTATAAGCAATGCTGTAAGAACATTCTTATGCATATGTAATTCTTTAGGAAATGTTTCTAGAAATAGAATTGCTAGAGCTCATATTCTAAATTGTGTTAAAAATTGGCAAACTACACTCCAAAAAGGTTAAAAATTCTATACTTCTTTTTATTGCCAATAATGTGTATTACAGTGCTCATTTTTGTATGCCTTTGCCAACAATGGATATCTTTAATCTTTGCCAGTCTTAGATGATGGTATATCATTAATCTGTACATATTCATTGGTGAGCTGAAGGCAACGATATCAGGCATTTTATTGGCTGTTTATGTTTCTTTTTCTATGATTTGTCTTTTTGTGTTTGTTGTCTAATTCATCTATTTAGTCTTGATGCAAAGGATTATTTATGGATTATGGATATATGTTAACATTTTGTCATATTCATTGCAGGTTTTTTTTTCTTATTATTGTGTATCTCTTATGGTGTATTTGACAATGCATGGATCTTCCATTTTATTATTGTTTAATTTACCAAATATATAGTTCCAGGTTTTCCCATCATGCTTACAAAAACCTTCCTCATCTCAAAACTAAATTTTAAACTTCCAGTATTTTAAAATTTATTCTAGTATTTTAAAAAGATAGAATTAGTAGTGAGATAGATTTGACATAATATTTTTTCTAATTGGACAGTTAATTATTTCTGCATCCTTAGTCTACTGATTTGAATTATTTGTACCATATGCTAAGTTCCTATATGTGAATGACCTACTTATAAACTATTATGCTTAAGTGACTAAAACAAGTAACTAGTCTTACAATAGTCTCACATGTTTTTAATTACTGTTTCTTGACAGAATGCTTTTTGATATTTGGGAAAGCAATGGATATCCTTTATACCTCTTTTTATAAAAGAGGTTATCATACCTCTTTTTAGCAGAGCAAATAGCTCAGCAATTTTGCATACTTATTTACTCAGATAAACTTCATAATTTTCCAGGTTCCAAAAAAGAATTCATGGAAATTTTTACTAGAATTGTGTAAAATATAGAAGTGTTTTACAATACTGAGTGTTCTGTTATAGGAATAGGTATTTAGTTAAAGACCATTTTGTCCATTAAGTATGTTTTTTTCCAGTAGTACTTTAATATAATTCAGACTTCTCCTCTTGTCCACAGTTTGACTTTTCAAGTATCTTGATGAAAAAATAGTTGTCTCCGAACTTGTATCCAATAGTTTTTGTCTCCTTTCTCTCTCTCTGTACTCATACACATTTAATTGAAGTCACTACACATGGAAATCCCAATGTTTTCGGCCTGCTTCCCATTGGATTGTTTCGTACACTCCTTGTATATGACTCATGGCAGAGACCACGGAGGTAGGTTGTATTGATGGCATTTTTTTTGAGCCTTGTTTGGACACTTGGTTCTCAAGGAACCCAGGCCAAGTCCTAGGGATCAGCTTTCTCAGTGCTAACAGATCATTCCAGTCACACAGGAACTGATGTTATGCTGGATTCCTTCTCTCCTTTATAATATTTGTCCACATATAGCTCCTTCCTTTGTGAGAATCTTCAGAAAGGGCATTTTGGAATAATATTTTTCTCTTCCTTTGATCAACTTTGCATTCATTAAATTTAAAGTGGTTTAAAATAGTGAAATTCATAGGTGGACTGGCATAGGTGCACAATTACTTACAAATTCTATTAAGCAAAGTTCAAGTTAGCAAAGTATTTAAAACACCAACAGTTTTGTTTCATTTTCTTCCTTAACACCTGCTATTCTTCTTACCTCTACTTTCCTGTACTTTTTTCATTTCCATGGTTACCACCTACACTTTTTTTCATTTTCGTGGCTAGAATAACTTATATTTTTGAACGAGGACATGAATAGTTAAGCTATTCAACTAAAGCAGATGAAGATGCTTTATCACATAAGGTTTTAGCCAAATTTGATGATTCCTAAATGTTAGCTGTTCAAGTCCAAGAATCGTGGCCTCAGCAGGTCCTTCCAGTTTCTTTCTTTGGACTGCTCTAATATTATTCCCTTAACAGGTGTATATACAGGTGTCTACAAGTCCCAGAAGTAGATTTTCCTAGTAACAGATGCTACGGCGTATTGTGAAGCTTGGGATTTTTGGATTTTCTGTAGGAAAGTAGAACTTTTCAGCCAGAAATGCATGTGCTTCTAACACTCTCAAATTCAGACATTTTATCCCGCCTTAAGTCATGGCTAATCTAGTGCTGGGATGAATTTCACTAACACCTACCAAGTGCTCTCCCTTCCTGAGTCTACCCATGGATTGTGGTGAACTCCCTATGCATTAGAAGAATTCCCAAATTGGATTGCTCCTCTCCAGGCAGGTCTGAAAGATGCTAGGACTTAAACTAGACCAACAACTTGTAAAGACTATACTATTTTCAAATTACTGAACTCCATAGATGGAAGTCACAAATTTGGCTTCCTATTAATTTTTTAATCCAATCTTTTGATGGTGATCTCTTTGAATTTCCAGTCAAAATATCAGAAAATAAAGTTCTCTCACTGTGACTACCTTGATCAACTCATTTATATAAGAGCATGCATTCTCAATGGTGATACCCACCCCAGTGGGGATGAAATTATTTCTTGGGAATTGAAAAAAAACTTAACTTTTTAAATGTCACACACTCCACATCTATGGTAGATATAAATATCATGGAGAGGGGCTTGATTATGGAAAAAAGGTCTCCTTAGGAGAGTGATAATGAAAACAAGAAACAGTTGAAATACTGATGTAGTCTAGGTTTTGTGATTAGGCCCTTATGGAATCCTAGCAGAATGCTTTTCTCTTTAATAGATCCCGCTATGCATAGATCGGAGGAGAGACCGTCTAGAAATAATACTGAAGGTTTGGCATACCATTTCTGTTATAATAATTCAAAAACCAGTAGCTTAAACAAGGCAATTATTTGTCTGTCATGCACAAAGTACAGTGCTGCAGTGTTAGGGACCCTGAATCCTTGTAACCAGATAATCACATTAAAATGTTTCTTTTAAATTGTTACAAAATACACAAAATTTACCTATTTACCTCCCCCCCACCCCCCGCACCAGGGATGGAACCCAGGGGTGCTTTGCCACCGAGCAAATCATCAACCCTTTTTAATTTTGAGACAGGGTCTAAGTTGTTGAGGCTGGCCTCAACCCTGCAATCCTCCTGCCTCAGCCCCTTGGCCCCTGCCAAGTAACTGAGATTGCAGGCATACGCCATTGCACTTGACTCCATCTTAACCATTTTTAAGTATAGAGTTCAGTGGTACTAAATCATTCATAATGTTGTCCAATTATCACCACCATACAGCTCTGTAACTTTTTACCTTTTAAGACTGAAACTTTAGGCTAATTCACAATACGCCCCATTTCACCTTCACCCAGTGCCTGGAAACCACCATTCTACTGCCTCTATGAATTCAACTCCTCTAAAGTACCTCCTGTAAGTGGAATCATACACTGTGTTTTGGGGACTTATTTCACTCAGCATGATGTCCTTTAAGGTATGTTGTAGCATATTGCAGAATTTCCTTCCTTTTTGTGTTGCATAATATTCCATTGTATGCATATACCATATTTTGTTTATCATTCATCCATTGATGGACACCTGGGTTGCTTCCATTTTTTAGCTATCGTGAATAATGCTGCTATGAACCTGGACATACTATTATCTCTGAGAACTAACTTTCAATTCTTTTGGGTATATGCCCAGAAATGGAACTGCTGGATCACATGGTATTTCTTAACTTTTCGAGGAACTACCATATTATGGGCCAGCCTATATGGGCAATGGCCAAACAGACTCCATTTTACCCTGAGACTTCAAGTCATGTAGGAAATGCTTCTCCCAATGGAACACCCCACCTCTCTACCCACTAACAGTTGCTTAGCATAGCATGTTTGGCAACACAAACTGGCAATACTTATATAATGTAAACTTGTTTTATTTTTAGTTCCTATTTTTCTTGGACAATGTACCATCAGAGAATGATTGTCTAGATGTTAGTAACCATTCTTTAACTTGTACCCGACTAAGTTGTTTTGACCCAATTCCCTTCTGTTCATGATTTTAGATCTCGTTAGTTTGTAGTTTTGAATCATAGCAACAACCACTTAAGATTAATGTACCGATATGCTTTACTTATGGTATAAAAACCCCTGCAACCCTACACTTGGGGTGGTCCTCCCACTAGCCATTTTGGGTGTTGTGTGAGACAGTCAGCTGGCTTGCTAATAAAGACTCCCAAATTTAGACTTCTCAGTGGTGATCAGTCTGTTCTTTGAAGTTGTGCCCCACAACAGCCATACTATTTATCCATAGTGGCTATACTATTTTACATTCCTACTCACAGTGTACAAGGGTTCTAATTTCTCCATATCCTTACAACACTTATTTTTTGATAGTAGTCAACCTAATGGGTACAAAGTAGTATCTCATTATAGTTTAAAAGACTTTTGTTTTTGGTACCAGGGATTGAACCCAGGGGTACTTTACCACTGAACCACATCCTAGTCCTTTTTTGTACTTTATTTAGAGAAGGGAATCTCCCTGAGTTGCTGAGGGCCTTGCTAAGTTGCTGAGGCTGGCTTTGAACTTGCAATCCTCCTGCCCCAGCCTCCTGGGCTTCTGATTACAGGCGTGCCCCACCATGCTGGTCTTCTTTATGCCCAGTTTCATTGTAGTTTTGATTTGCATTTCCCTGATTGTGATGTTTGGCATTTTTTAATGTGCATATTGGCCATCTGTGTATCTTTTTAGGGAAATGTCTATTCAAGTTCATTGCACATTTCCAAATTGATTTTTTTTTTTTTTCTTGTTGCTCTTCAGTTCTGGATCACATTTGTTATTGTAGTCAGTGTTGGTTCACCACATCCATGTGGCAGCCAGCAGAAAAGTGAAAGAAGGGAAGTATCCTTCATTTTAAGGGCATAACCCAGATGTTTCATGTATCACTATTCATATCTCATTAGCCATGATTTAGTCACATGGCTCACGCAGCCTACAAGGGAGACTAAGAAGTACAGTCAAGTTGGGCAGCTATGTGTTCAGCTAAACATTCTGCCATGATGGGAAGAATGGACGTTGTAGAACAATTGGCCGTGTCTGCCGCAACTCAAGTGGGAACTTCTTTCTTTAGGTTAAGATTGGATGTGTCTTCTTTGATGATCATAAAGCTCATATGCACAATCAGCATAATAATAAGCTGCTAACATGTGGGATTTAGGACTGAGAAGCAGAACCAGAATAATTCATTTAATAGTTTCAGTAAAGGGTCCAAAACCAAAATAAATATTTTTATCTGATTCCCTAGTTAAGTTTTTTCTCCCACTACTTCATGCAAAAAAATTTCTCTTTTTCTTTTTTCTCCACCTAGGGATCAAACCCAGGGTCTCCAGCTTGTGTTCTATGACTGAGCTAAACCCTCAGCCCTAGACTTCATTTTTTTTTTCTCTCTCACTAGAAATTGAATTCCATTGGTAGGGTTTTACCATAAGAGCTCTCAGGGACATTTAGAAACTCAATTAGACCTTTAAGTGTTTGAGTAAATTAGCCAAAAGGTGCTACTTGTAAATGCAAATTACTGTGTAGGCAAGACTTGGTGTTTCCTTGAATTTCAAAAACCCTTAGGGTTATTTAATACCAGGCATAGATGCAGCTACACAAGGATTCTGTTTGCAGGACATAAATGTCAACTGTTTTAAGGATTTTTAGTTTAATTGTATATCCTGCTCTTTGTCTCACTTCCATACATTTTTTTTTTTTTTTTGAAGATACAACTTGGCTGAAAATATGGCCACTAAACTTTTACTCCATTTAGTCTTTTAAGGGTGACATCCATGAATTATGGCTAAAAATGCTGATTTGCTTTTATTTTTGTCACCTGTGTCAGTCTCCTCCTTGATAACAAGGCAACTTGGTAGAACCAGGAGCACTACACCCCAGGTCTGCAGGAGAGCACCCAGCCTGAAGGGGCTGGCACCTGGACTGGCCTGCAGGTCCACTTCCGAGTTAGGACTGCTCTGCACCAGAGTCCTTGTGAGATGGCTAAGACTGACTCCTGTGTGACAGCCCTGCATGATCTGGGACAGCCATTTCAACACCTTCTCCAAGAATCCTCCAAACCAGATGAGCTAACAATACACCTATTCTGTCAGCTCTTGGAGGGCTGGACGGCAGGTTTGTCTTCCCCTTGCTTCAGCTAGGACACGGTGACTGCTTTCCCAAGAGGAAGATGCATGCTTCCCGGCTCTGCAATTACAAAGAGAACTAACAAAACTCTCAGAGGCTACACTGGCTGCTTTATCAGCATTTGAAGGTTCAACAGTTGTTCCAGGTGGGCACAGATGTTGGCGTGTTCACTTGCATGGTGGTACTCTGCATGGACTCCAGTATCACATCCATTCCCTCACCATGTCCTCACTTCCTACAGCGAAGGGTCGAGAAAGTGCAGATAACTTTGCAACCACTGGCTTCCTACAATTGTTTAATTATTTCACTATAACTCTTTGTAGAATGTTAGCTGTGGAGGAGCAGAAATAAATACAGCTTAAGATTGGAATCACATTCTGCTGTACTTGTTCTCATAAGCCTGAAATAGAATTTTCTAACACCTTTTGTGGTTGGATATACTGAATTTAAATAGGACTGCAGATGTAAACAAAAAGAGCAAGATGTGGATTGATGTGCCTATTTCAGTGAAATGTAGCCACATTATTTCTGAAATACCGATACTAAAATTAATAAAATGACAAGTAGAAAAAAAAAAAAAACCCAAATTTGGAGAATTGCACTGTGGTGATAATGTTTTTAAATAATGATAGTAGATGCCAATAAAAGACCTGAAGAGAGAATAACATGTTTTATTTTATTGAGGATCTTTTCAGGTCTCCATAGTTCACACATTTAAGATGACATCCTTTCTTACTAATTTTATTTTTGGTACAGGGAATGGAACCCAGGGCCTCATGTATATTAGGTATGTACTCTACCACTGAGTTATACCTCAGCTTTATTACTAGTTTTAAAAACCATGTTATTACTGATACCAGTGGTAATGACATGGATCATTATAAATACTTTTTATTTTGCCTTTTACAAAGGACAAAGCTGAGAAATCAGAAAGATGAAATGGTTGGGGCTGAGTTCGTGGGCAAGGAGTCATCATTTTCTGATTTTTGTTTTCATGATACTGAATATTGAACACAGGTGTGCTCTACCACTGAGTTACACCCCCAGACCTTTTAACTTTGACACAGGGTCTCACTAAGTCTCACCCAGGCATGCACAAACTTCCGATCCTCCTACCTCAGCCTCTCAAGTCACTGGGATTACAGGTTTGTACCACCATGCCTGGATCCTTTTCTGATTTGTGCAAATAAATCCCATCTACACAATATGTAGAGTTCTTTTGAAATAAAGGCCCCCATGTACGTCAGTATTGTCTTAAAGTACCTGTCTTATGTTCAACTTTGCAATCTGTTAAAGAATGGAAGCCTGTATTATGTGGATCCAGGAACACAACTGGTATAAATCTGGTAAAGTTTGGAACACAAAAATGCCAACAACTGACAATTTCAATATATGGCAATAAGAATTTGTTAGATGCCTAAAATTAAGCTTTTTTTTTTTTTGGTACTGGGGATTGAACCCTGGGGCACTTAGCCACTGAGCCACATCCCCAGCTCTTTTTTGTATTTTATTTGGAGATAGCGTCTCCTCAAGTTGCTTAGGGTCTTGCTAATTTGTTGAGGCTGGTTTTGAGCTCCTGATCTTCCTACCTCAGTCTCCCAGGCTGTAAGGATTATAGGCATGTACCACCACACCCAGCAAATTAAGCTTTTTAATTTAAAGGGAGATCTATACTCTTTTGTAAGGCAATTTAAATAGTGTTTACCCATTACTGGAAAAAATACCAGTAAGTTCATAAAAAGAATAAAGCTGGCATAATTTTACAAACAATGGTTCAAATGATAAAACTAGATATAGATTTCTTAACATACTTCCATATTATGCCATTGACATAAAATGAGGTCTACAGTTCCCTAAAACAGGCAAACTGAGGTCTTCTGCATATACAGGATTCTGGAAGTGGTTTAAGCATTTGGATTCTGAGATAACACTAAAACACATTACCTAAGTAAGATTATCATATGGCACTAATTAAGAACAGAGACTTCTCTAAGAATTTACGGGGCCAAATATGTTCTCATTTTACATCTTTGCTGATTGATCTGGAAGAAATCTATGTAGGAGAGTACTGTGACTTTTTCGTAGCTCTGCCAGTTTAATCAACAGCTCTACATCAAAGCCAGCTACAACCCCCTCTCCATCCATGAATTTGGCTTTAGAGTCAGACATGCTATTCAATATAAAGAGTGTTATCTTTAGACTCTTCTTTATGTCCTGGATTATTCAGGTCAACAGACACCCCAGTTGAGTGGATTGGTTACTGTGGTCCCCTTGCCCCACAGTTACAAATGGTGACCAGACACCACCTGCTGCAGTGCCCAACTGTTTCCGAGTGTGAAACAGTGAGGGCTAACATGGACAAGGGAAGGTTGTCAGGAAGGAAACGGTACTTTCCATGGTGGCATTAATTTCTATTTAATGATGCATGTTACTACTTTAAACCAATATTTGTATTTGGGTTTAAATATTAGAGATGATGAAATAGTGAAACGGTTAAAGTCATAAAATTCAAGTTGAGGAAGAAGGGGTAGATGATAAAAATGACAGAAGAAGAAACAATATAGTTCTAAAACACTGCTATAAAAAAGCTTTCTTTGTGTTGGCTTTCCATCTGTTACCAAAATACCTGACACAAACAACTTGTACAAGGAAAGGTTTATTTTGGTTCATGGTTTCAGTCTATGGTTGGCTGGCTCCATTGCTCTGGGCCTGAGGTGAGGAAGAACACTATGGCAGAAAGGCGTGGCAGAGGAAAGCTGCTGGGCTCCAGGCAGCTGGGAAGCAGAGAGAAAAGAGCTGAAGATATGGTCTCCAATGACATACCCCAAAACTGTGTCCTCCAGCCACGCCCCACTGCCTAGTTTCTGTCACCTCTCAGTAGTCCATTGAAGTTATTCATTCACCAAATGGATTAATCCACTGATGAGGTCAGGATTCTCATCATCCACTTTCTAAAAGCCCCACCTCTGGACATTGCTGCATTGGGGACCAAGCTTTCAACACATGAACTTTTGGGGGACGTTCTAGATGCAAACCCTAGCAGTTTAATTTGGACTTGGTGGGTCACATGGTCTTTGCCACTCACAAATAGGGTTGACATTGTTCCTTGAAAACTGTCACAGATGACATGTAAAAAAGTGGGTGTCACTGTGTTCCAAGAAAATATTTATTTACAAAAACAGGTGGCAGGCTAAATTTGAAGTAAGGGCCAGAGTTTGCCAATTGCTATTCTATACTAGTGCTATCCAAGAGAAATATGAGTCACATATGTAATTTAAAAATTTCTAGTAGCTACATTTAAAAAATAAAAATAGGTGAAGTAATTTTTATTTAACCCAATATATTCAAAATTTCATTTTAACATGTAATCAATATTTAAAAAACTTTTTGGATACATTTCTTTTGCAACTATTGGAGCGTTTTAGTCATATTTCAAGTGATCAATAGTCACATGTGGGCATGGCTACCAAATTGGACCATATGTGCTGGACTTTCCATAACAGGAATTCTACAACTAATTTAGAGTTTGGTGGTGCAATGTTGGGATTTATATTTTGAAAGATAGGGGATATGATTCTGGGGGAGCACAGGACAAGGGATTAAAGCTATTAGGAAGAAATATGCGGCATCAGTCACTTCAGTTTGAGGTGGCCCAAACTGATAGCTAAACTAATCATGCAGTCAGATGATGTTAGCTTCACTTACCAAAGTAACAAATGAGGTGTCAAAAGATATTGACATGTGACCATGGAACGATGACAGGTGAGAATTCATGATTGTAATCTTTGGCCTTTGGTAAAGAATTCAAATTATCCCAAGTACAATTAGTCCTTAGCACTTTGACCATATTAGAATTGAAAACATAAGTGTGTGATTTGAAAGACAAAATTAAGGACTACTTAGGAAGGGGGAAAGCCCCACACTTAGGAGTGTAAGCACAGTACTGGACACCAACCACATTCGGGATTGTTAAAGAAAGGGAGAAAACAACAATCATTTAAAAATGATTTCAAAAGCCAAATGCTTTTTCAATTATTTTTGTGTAACAGTTTAATACTAATCAGCAATAGTTAAAAAGTTACTAGAGAGTAATCATAAGCCCTACTCTTGGGAAGTTTTTAATTATTTAAATACAACTATCTAATCAAGCCAACATTTCTAAGATAAAGAATAGACAACATGTGGTTAATAAAACTTAAGAGGCAAATGTTTTTAACAAAAAATTTATTACCAAAATACAATATTAAAGTCAATACATGACAAACTCCTGTAAAGCAAAATAAATTATTCTAACATTGTACAATATTTCCAAAGGTAGTTAAAGAAGCGCTATAGACCTTGCTTCACTGTTCTGAACAGATAAACTGTTCTACCATGAACACAATCCTAGAGTTTCGGCTTTAAGGCATGCAGCTCAATGTGCAGGATAATTTTACAAAATGCAAATCATCCTATTTTAATAAGATACAGTGTCAGAATTAACTGTAGTCTTTACATGTCAGTGTTCCAGAAACTTTTATACTTTGGCTATAGAAGCAATGCCATAGTGTTACACAATACTTATTTCTTAAAAAAATACATGTATTCATGTCCATGAATATCAAACTCAAATTTCTATTAAATATATTTTATAGAATATTACTTAGAGCACCTTGCTGTACAATAAAAAAAGATTAAATAAGTGTCTATGAAAACTAAAAATATAAGTCTCATAGAGAAGCCTGCTTGTCTTTGCCAAGCCAAGTACGCTACAGGAAGTACAATGTAAACATAGATGCCCACCATTTGCTTTGTGAGGAACGAAACAGAAAGTCATCATGAAGCCACCAACAGCTACCCTGAAGAAGAAAGATCTGAAACAAAGGCTTCAGTCAGTGTCACACATGCACTGCCTGGCCACAGAACAGTCTACAGATCAAGAGGAACATAAGCACAGTACTGGACACCAACCACAGTCTGGATTGTTAAAGAAAGGGAGAAAACAGAGCCCTGAAAAGTGTTATTTATAATGATCAGAATGCATTATCTCCTGCTTCTCACTTTTGTTGAATTCAGTGAGTTTCTTTTAAGAACTATTTGCACTTTCAATTCTTAGAAATGTAACTAAGTGTTCAGAGCAGAAAACAAAAAGTATGAGCTCTATATGACAAAAGGTCTAGTAGCAATAAATAATTATTCCTACAGAGGGATTCCCTATTGATTATTTTAATAACTTTTCTACAATTATAATTGCATATTTAATCTTCATTATTCCTTTTAGAAAACTCAACTGTTTTTGGCAGAAACAGATTTAAGGTTTGCCACAAAATAATGGGAAGATTTAAAAAATATCCTTGGTACATATTTTCTACTATAGGCCTGGAGAAAGTTTTTATGGATAATTTAAAGCCAGAATCAGGTGAAAGTTTAAGGGGGTTGAACTTCTAGGTTAATTTTTCCCCAAGGGGTAGGGAAGTTTTAAATTCATGATTTCAAATGGAAGTGGCTTAAGAAAATTAAGAAAGACAATTTAAAAATAACACTTTTGAAATTTTGGGAATTTTTTTTTTTTTTTTTGGTTATTAGTATTTTACTAAGGATTATAGAAAAGTAAAGCCAAGAAAATTCTTCTAAGATTGTTACTTTTCAGAGTAACAGATTTTTATAAAGAAACATTGAGTCTTGGTCACTAGAAATGAAAAACTAATGTACCCAGAGTGGCAACAATAACAGTGATGAAATGGAAATCTTTAAAGGGTTTTATTTGAATTCAAAATTAAATATAAATGTTTCAATTCTGAAAATAGGAGAAAATGCATTTATTTAAATCCACATATAGTGGATTTGGGAAATATAATTTAGTATATATAAATTCATTTTGTCTTTTCATATGAATTCACTTTCACAAATAAATTAAAGCTACCTAAATCAAAAAGCTGCAAAGTTATAGCCAACTATTTGTTTAAATATAATCATTGAAATGTGAAAAATAATATCAAATTAGACAGTGTTTCAAGATGGCTGGCTCCACTTAGATAGTTCCTAATGCTACCTTGAAACTATTTAATTCATTTTATTTATACCTGGACTTTGGGAACAAAATTTTCTTAAAACATTGCCGATGAGAGTATTCCATTCACAAAACTCTTGCTTTTGTTGTTCTAAGTTTCAGAGTCACAGCCTCAACACTAGATGACAGAAATGGATATTCAGAATGTTCAGATATTCAGAAATAGCACCATGAAGATGGTGCACTGCATGGTGCACCTGCCTTCTGACTATAGGCAGAAGTTAACAAAAATAATATATAAATAAGTGATCGGAACTACAAAAACAAACACCCTGTTTTCTTCACCCACTGAAACAATTATAATACAAAATGTGTAATTAATGAGAAGCTTACATGTATTTGATGGCAAGTTTTACTGAGAAAGCACATTTACTTGGTTTTCCACATCACGTTCTAACAAACAATTCTTAAAAAAAACTCCTATAGAATTGCCAAATGCTGTTTGCTAATTAAAACTTTTACAAACAACGTGAGTTTTTACTATATTTTGGTCACATCTGGTTATTCCTCTTCTGCTAAAAATATAACTAAATTAATAAACTTCAGAAAGGAAATTCTCAACAGCAGTACTAATTTTAAGAGTCCTCTGTATTTCTTCCCCCATCTTCCAAGTGACTTTTATCTTAGTGTTCAAACTGTTGCTGAGGCCTGATGCAATTTTTCATATTCTGTTGCTGCTTTAAGAGACTCATTCATATAACAAGCAATAATCCTCATCTAACAGACAGGATCAGAAAGTTTATGAAACTATGGAGAAGTGTGTGTGTTCTTCCAGATACTCTGAAAAGAACCTGAGAGATGTGTACTGCAATTAACTAGTCACTGTTTCTGTGAACTTGAGATCTGATTTGAGTCTGGTGGGAATGCACCCATTCCTCCTTTGTCTACCAAAAACTCACTGTAAATTTAAGACAATTTACTTCTTAAATGCTTACTTATAATTCAGATTTGGCTTGGAGGTCTCTTTTCTTTCTATTTTGGGAATAAAGGAACATATCCCAGATTAAGTATATGATAAATTCCTATCAATCCAGGGAAAGATTTAAGTGGATCATTTCAAAGTCCTGTATCTGCTTCCTTGTAGACTCTGAAAAACCCCCTCTAGAAATTGTCTGCCCTTCTCACAAGAGACCTGTTGATTCTAGGGCTGGCATGTCAAAAGAGAACTCGAAGAAAATTGAGCTTTGCCTAAGACTGTGATACTTTTATAACAAGTTTTAGAAGAGTTCCTGAAAAGCCCTTTCTTAACTTTTGCTTGCATTTCTAAACTATAATAAGCTTTTAATAATAAATACACTCAACACTAAGAAGTGGTGACAGAGGATTAATACAGATTACATCTTTGTTCCTCCTCAACCCACTTCCCCTCACTCAAGATATTTAAATATTATTGTTTATCCATTTGGAATTCATTTTATTACAAGTTTGGTTCCAAAGTCACACTTGTCATTTCCTCTCACACCAACTAGGTTTTCTGTGTCTAGTAGGTTAGTTATCCGACAGCACAAAGGTGAAACTACAGTAACTATTCCAGCTAATTTGAGTTTAGAGCTGTGCTGTGGTCCTTATTTAGGATGATGTTTACAATTTCACCCTCATGTTCTTTCATATGATCCAAGAGATTTTCTTTGCTGGTTGATTCAAAACCACAAATGCAACAACAGAAGAGCAAAACACAATACTCCATTCCAGGAGGGGCCAGACTGGAGTTTTTTTCTAAATTATATGAGGTATTACTTGTAGGGCTCAGTTTTTCATTCTCATTAGGATCTATGACTTCACTGGGTGCCTGGGAAATCAGCTCGGAGGATGACACCAAACTTTCTGAACTTCCAATGACAGGATCGGCTCTCTCTTCACTGCTGTTTAATACAGTTTTTCCAGAGGATTTCCCCAGAACTCTTAAAAACAAAACACACCAAACCTTGAGTGGGCTATCTATACTGCAGGACTAGTAGTTTTAATTCTAACCTTAATTTGCATACAGTAATAAAGGGAGGGGGTGGAATCGAATACCTGCCACTTTGTGAAATTGCATCATTAATGGCCTTGTTTACTTGTTCGTAGTTGTAATTTTGGTCACTTGCATGCTTCCACATGTGAGACTTCAAAGATGGAGGATGGCTGCAAACGTACCCACAGAGAGAACATCTGAAAGACAGGTGTGAGGAAAATCAGAGCACTCCCATGACATTACTTAAAATTTAGAATGCTCCTGTAACAATGATTATGTTCCTTCTGAAGTTTTACTGGATATAGTCATATTTCACTGAATCAAAGATGACACTGGTTCTCAGAGAGGTCTAAGAATGATATCCTAGAGTCAATCAATGAAAGAGACATTTTATATTATAGAGAACGTACAAGAATCAAGACAAAAATCCTGGATTATTTAAGGAATTATATGATTTTGAAAAGATTTCTAACGGTAACACTTGAAATCTTGACCCTAAATTATTTAACCACATACATAAAGAAAATATAAATTTAACATTTTATATCACTCTTTTACTACTTTTTTTTTTTTTTTTTTGCGGGGGGAGTGATACAGGGCATTGAACCCAGGGACACTTTACCACTGAGTTATATTCCCAATCCTTTTTGAACACTGTTTTCTTTTTTTTTTTTTTTTTTAATCTTGAGACAGACCTTGCTAAGTCAGCTAGGCTGTCCTCAAACTTGAGATCCTTCTGCCTCAGCCTCCCTAGCTGCTGTGATTTTGGGCATTCACCATTGTGCCTGGGCTATACCATCCTATTTCTTTTTCTTTTCTTTCTTTCTTTTTTCTTTTTTTCAAATTTAGGTTTTATTTTTTTTTTTTCTGACCATGACTAGTTTAGAAAGCAAGATTTGACCTTTCTGTGCTGCTTTTATGGACACAAGGGAAGTAAGCACTGGCATTTGTAGAGTGTTTTATTCTTTTCTTAAAAGTTTTTATTTACAAAACATTGAAGAAAGAAATTAAGGAAGACCTTAAAGATGGAAAGATCTCCCATGTTCTTGGATAGGCAGAATTAATATTGTCAAAATGGCCGTACTATCAAAAGTGCTATACAGATTCAATGCAATTCCAATTAAAATCCCAATGACGTACCTTATAGAAATAGAGCAAGCAATTATGAAATTCATCTGGAAGAATAAGAAACCCAGAATAGCTAAAGCAATCCTTAGCAGGAAGAATGAAACAGGGGGTATTGCAATACCAGAACTTCAACTATACTACAAAGCAATAGTAACAAAAACAGCATGGTATTGGAACCAAAATAGATAGGTAGATCAATGGTACAGAACAGAGGACACGGACACAAACCCAAATAAATATAATATTCTAATACTAGACAAAGGGGCCAAAAATATGCAATGGAGAAAAGATGGCCTCTTCAACAAATGGTGCTGGGAAAACTGGAAATCCATATGCAACAGAATGAAACTAAACCCCTATCTCTCACCCTGCACAAAACTCAACTCACAATGGATCAAGGACCTTGGAATCAGACCAGAGACCCTGCATCTTATAGAAGAAAAAGTAGGTCCAAATCTTCACCTTGTTGGCTTAGGATCAGACTTCCTTAACAGGACTCCCATAGCACAAGAAATAAAAGCAAGAATCAATAACTGGGATAGATACAAACTAAAAAGCTTTCTCTTAGCAAAGGAAACTATCAGCAATGCGAAGAGAGAGCCTACAGAGTGGGAGAATATCTTTGCCACTCATACTTCAATTCAGATAGAGCACTAATTTCCAGACTCTATAAAGAACTCAAAAAACTCTACACGAAGAATACAAATAACCCAGTCAACAAATGGGCTAAGGAAATGAACAGACACTTCACAGAAGAAGATCTACAAGCAATCAACAAACATATGAAAAAATGTTCACCATCTTTAGTAATAAGAGAAATGCAAATCAAAACTACATTAAGATTCCATCTCACTCCAATCAGAATGGCGATTATCAAGAATACAAGCAACAATAGGTGTTGGTGAGGATGTGGGGAAAAAGGTACACTCATACATTGCTGGTGGGGCTGCAAATTAGTGCAGCCACTCTGGAAAGCAGTGTGGAGATTCCTTAGAAAACTTGGAATGGAACCACCACTTGACCCAGCTATCCCACTCCTTGGCCTATACCCAAAGGACTTAAAATCAGCATACTACAGAGATACAGCCACATCAATGTTCATAGCTGCTCAATTCACAATAGCCAGACTGTGGAACCAACCTAGATGCCCTTCAATTGATGACTGGATAAAGAAACTGTGGTATATATATACAATGGAATATTATACTCAGCTATAAAGAATAATAAAATTATGGCATTTGCAGGCAAATGGATGAAATTGGAGAATATCATGTTAAGTGAGATAAGCCAATCTCAAAAATCCAAAAGACGAATAATCTCACTGATAAGCGGATTTTGACACATAATGGGGGGTGGGAGGGGGACAAGAATGGAGGAAGGAGGGACTGTATAGAGGGAAAAGAGAGGTGGGAGGGGTAGGGGGAAAGAAAAAAATAACAGAATGAATCAAACATCATTACTCTATGTAAATGTATGAATATGCAAATGGTATGCTGTTACTCCATGTACAAACAGAAACACGTATCCCATTTGTTTACGATAAAAATAAATTAAAAAAAAGTTTTTATTTTTTTAGTTGTAAACCTTTATTTTATTTATTTATTTTTACATGGTGCCGAGGATCGAATCCAGTGCCTCACACGTTGCTAGATGAGTGCTCTACTGCTGAACCACAACCCCAGCTCTGCTTTATTCTTTTAATCTTTTAATTTAATCAGTTACACATGACAGCAGAATGTACTTTTGATACATCACATATAATGGAGTACAATTTCTCATTTTTCTGGCTATTCATGATGTAGACTCCCACTGGTCATATACTTATTATGTACATAGGGATATAAGGTCTGATTCATTCTACTGTACCACCCTATTTCTTAATTAAGAAAGCCAAAAGGAATCAAATGACTTGTGACATGAGCTTAGCAGATCCAAAGAAAATAGAAGTAGTCATGAAAAAGTCTTAACACTTTAGATTACATAAATAAACGTAACTATCTTAATATCTTGCGTGTGGCATACCTGTTACAACTGATGAACGAATTATTATTAGGCCTAATTCATTATTAGGTCTAATTCATAGTTTACAGTAGGGTTCACGGTTTATACTGTAAAATTCTGTTCTGACACCATGACAGTGTCAAATTAGTTCTATTGTCCTAAAAATCCCCAGGTTCTACAGCTATTCATTTGTCCTTCCTGCCCCTGAATTACTGGCAACCACTGATCTTTTTATTGTCTCCACAGTTCTGCTTTTCCACAACGTTACATAATTGGAATCATGGCAATAAGCAGTTAATGTTCTTCCACACCTTTTAGGGGCTCGGAAATTCTTGTTTATTGATAAGTAACATTTACTGTCTGGCTGTACCAGTTTGCTTATTCATCTACCCACTAAAGGACATCTCAGTTGCTTCCAGTTTTTTTGCAATTATGAATAAAGCTGCTGTAAACATTCATGTGCAGGTTTTGTGTGGATATAAGTTTTCATCATGTGGGTAAATACCCAAGGGCTTGACTGCAAGATAAAACTGTTTATCTTTTTAGGAAACCACAAATGTTTTTTGAACATATTTATATTACATGTAATTAGAAAATCAAATCAGATAACTCATTTGATCTCTTCCCTACACCAATAAGAGACATGGTCAATAAATCTAAAGGTATAAGAGTAAAATAAAGCCATTAAATATGGGCAAGGACTATACTCTTTTCTAATTCACTTCTAATTTAACTTTATGATAGAATGCAGCAATATTTCTTCGTTAACGTTCTCAGGATTGGGTTGAAGGCCAGCCGTGGGTAATTCTTGATAGACCTCCCCTGCCCCCCAATTTTT
The DNA here is from genome assembly GCF_902686455.1 of Sciurus vulgaris. Lineage (NCBI taxonomy): Eukaryota > Metazoa > Chordata > Mammalia > Rodentia > Sciuridae > Sciurus > Sciurus vulgaris. Next base: position 41,347,490 of record NC_136478.1, on the reverse strand, counting down.
TTTTCAGTTGGGTACAGTGGCAGAAGCCTGAAATTCCAATTTGGGAGTCTAAGCCAGAAGGACTGCAAATTTGAGGATAGCCTAGCTAACTTAGCAAGACTGTCTCAAAATTAAAAAATAAAAAGGCTGGGAACAGAGCTCAGTGGTTAAACGCCAGGGGTTCAATACCCAGGGTCAAACAAAAACAAAACAAAACAAAACAACAAAAAACAAAGATGCAATTTCCCTATTAGTGAGGGACTGGCAAAGATGAGTTAAGTTTAAGATTCTTCACAGATGTGGAAATGCACAATTGATCAAGACTAAAGAAGCACAGACCTGTAACCCCACAAATCCTCAGTTTCATGTAGTTTTCTACCCTAGAGACATTCTTGTACCTGTTCACAAGGACACACATACAAGAATCACTGTAGCCATGAACAGAGGGGGCAAAAGGGACATAACCCACAATCATGTTCCTGCACAAGGCCACAGAAACCAATTGGTTTTTCTTCATATAATGCAACATGAGAAAGTCGTTAAAATCAAAAGAACTACATTTATACTTTTCACCATGAACCAATGCCAATAATTATCAGTGAAAAGGAAAAACAAAAAATTTGTTTGGTGTACAATTTAAATATATTGTTTAAAAATATATTTTTAACCCAGGGGCACTCAATCACTGAGCCACATCCCCAGCCTTTTTATATATTTTATTTAGAGATAGTGTCTCACGGAGTTGCTTAAAAGCCTTGCTAAGTTGTTCAGGCTGCTTTTGAACTCTCGATTCTCCTGACTCAGCCTGCCAAGCTGCTGGGATTACAGGCTTACGCACCCAATGAGGTTTTAGTTTTATCTACAACGTTTTATTTCTTCAAAATATGATAAAATTTTTGAAATGTTCTAAGACTTTATAGTTTGTATTCTACTTCTTTAAGATTCTATAGCTAGCTGGGTGTGGTGGTGCACACCTATAATCCCAGTGGCTAGGAGACTGAGGCAGGAGGATCATGAGTTCAAAGTCAGCCTCAGCAACAGTGAGACACTAAGCAATTCAGTGAGAACCTGTCTCTAAATAAAATACAAAATAGGGCTGGGGATGTGGCTCAGTGGTCCAGTGTCCCTGAGTTCAATGCCCTGGTGCCCTCTACCCCCCAAAAGATTTTATAGCTAGGATAACAAAACAAAGCACATTATTGGCTACATACAATTTTGCAAATTTATATCTGAGATGCACCCTGTTTTAACAAATCTCAATCCATTTTTACCAATGTTTATAGAAGTGCCAGCATAGCATCCCTTACATTCTGAAGTCACTGAATATTGTGTTTGTATCTATATTTTACTGTCACACTGTAGTGTGTACTATAATGTGCTCACAATCTCCCACTCAAGTGTCTCTGGAGCAGTCCCTTGAAAACAGTGATTGCCCTGCACCTGGCTGGGCACCCAGGTGACAGTGGGCAAGAGATGCCATGTATTTCCACCTAGTATCTCCACAAAGTACAACGCCTCTACACATGCTGAATATGGCAACTTATAATATGAATACCTTTACGTTATGTTATACAAAAGAGAAAAAGACACGAAATCGTGGTCCTTACGATTCTTGTCTCCTCATATAGACTGCTGTCCACAGAATTCTGAGCACAGCAAAGGATCTCTGGAGTGAAAAGTCAGACTTATATGACCAGATTTTCATACTTCGAGAAAACTGGGTCAGAAAAGAAATACTAAAAATTCACCTTATAGAACATCTCCAATGTTACCCAAACCTTTAAAAAATAAGGATGAGGAGATAGATGTGAGTAACACTGGTCCTTTTGTAGACTGTCCCTCATCTGGGGCTGTCTGATGTTTTCCTCATAGTGAGCCTGGGGTTATGGGTTCTTGGGAGAAGCACCACGGTGGTGAAGATCCACTGGCTCTACTACTATCTACTATCAATGTGATTTATCGCTGTCGATGCTGACCTCAATCACGTGGCCAAGGTCAGGTTTCTCCACAGCTAAGTGACTCTTTCCCTCTTTCCACACCATACACTTTGGAAGGAAGTCACCGTGGGTAGCTCATACTTCAGGAGTGCGAGTATCAGGCACCTCTCTGAGGGCAGAGTGTCTAAATAGATTATCTGGAATCTTCCTGCACTGGAGAGTTGTCTCTTCTCACCCACTTATTTATTTGTTCAATCATTATTTCTATCAGTATGGACATATGAATAATTACTTATACTGTGGGACAATTCAATACATTGCTCACATCATTCCAGACTTGATCACTGGGGGCTCTTTCCATTGGTCCCTTTGTCCTGTTGATACTTCCCTGTTATTTTGTTGGTTCGGTACTGTGTTACGTGCTGGCGCTACAAGATGAACAGGATTATTATTTCTTTAGTTCCTTTTACTAGTGAATAATATTAGAAATCAAGATTTGGGGGCCAGTGAACTGCTCTCACTTCGTAAATGACATTTTTTTTCTGATTTCAAAAATTTATTGTAGAAAAATCAGAGATATTCAGGAAAAAACCCAGAGAAAAGAAAAGTCACACAATTTTAACAACAGATAAAAACCAATATTATCTTTTAACATATTTTCCAATCTCTTAAAATACATACAGATTTTTTTATAAAATTGGGATCATGCAAGCCTATTGCTTTGTTAATATTTCATTCCCCAGTATGACTTAAACTTTCTATAATAAAATATTTAATGGATGCCTTGTATCCAATCACTTAATGGAATTGACAGAATTCTGACAAGTCCCTATTTCAAACAAAAAATATGACTGTAAAAATTGACAATCATCTTTGCCCAAGAAATTTAGGCATAGAAAAATTAAAAAATTAAGACAATTAAGCCTTTTGAGAGTCACTGAGAACAGTCCATAACTAATTTGTACACCAAACACTGCAAAATGTCCTCTGGGAGCAGGAGGGGCAAAATCACCCCTGATTGAAAACTTCATTATATTCAAGAGACTTCATTATATTCAAGGTTCTATTTTAAAATGTTTTTTCTACTTCTTCTTCTTCTTTTTTTTTTTAAACAAATCTACTTCATGGGTATAGTTATGTATACCTATATCCACCCTGTAGGTGGATAATACCTAAATCCAGTAATATGCATTCTTAAAAAAATTTTTTTTTTCAATACTGGGGATTGAACCAAGGGGGTGCTTTACCCCTGAGCTACATCCCCAGCCATTTTTATTTTTAATTTTAAGACAAGGTCTCACTAAATTGCTGAAGCTGACCTCAAACTAGTATGAAACTTAATGAGGAAATACTAGAAGCATTTCTGTTAAGCTCAAGAACAAAAAAAAACAGAGCTGGGCACGGTGGCACAAGCCTGTAATTCCAGTGACTCCGGAACAACAAACCCCCCCACAAAACAAAAAAGTCTTTACTATCCCCACTATTTGTTTGGTGCTGTGGAGGTACTAGCCAGTACAACTAGATAACAGAAAGAAATAAGAGGTAAAAACATAGAGGAAAGTGAGAGAAAATTATTTGTGGATAGTAACTGTATACCTGGCTAATCCAACAGAAAACTGAAAACTTATCAATAATAATTCACAAGGACATAAAGTTAACATTTCATACACACCAACAACTTCCCTATATAAAAACAATATTAAAATTCTATGAGGAAAGAAAAGACCCAATTTATATGAGGAAAAGAAAAAAATATGCAAGATCAAGCTAAATAGTATGCATGTGTATATCAGTCACTGATAGGCATGACTTTCAGTTACTATGGTTTAAATGCCACCAGTCCCCCACCAGATGGTTCAAATTTCAGTTACTAACTGATACAGATATGCTAACTAATGCAGAGTAGCAACTTCACTGGTAGCTTTCACTTCAGGACTTCCAACACAACTGTAGCATTGTCAGTGAGTAATTTGTTCTTTCCAAAGTCTGTCCCCAATCAGTCACTATGCTTCCAGTCAGTTCACTCACAGTCAGCAAAGTATTCAGTTTGTGTTGTGTCCTTGTCTCCCAGTGATATACCCACAAGACACTTTTTAAAAATGGATAATCAAAAGTGGAATTGGTGGAAAAAATGGAAGTGTAGCAAAAACCTAAAAGAAAAGGCTGGAAGCAAAATTAGACAGAAATGCCAAAGGAGTTATAGAACAAATATTTGACCAATAGGAAGATTGACACTGTGGACATGGAAGAAACCCTGGACCTAATGGCTAGAGGATATAACAGAAGGTGACCTTCATGGCATAAAAGAATGTGGTTGCCAGACGGAAGTGATGTTGGCAAGATATTCCACGTGGAAGAAGCTCTTGGAGAAATTTTATGATACTGAAAAGAGCAAAGGAAAAATGTTTAAAGTTGATCCATACTTACAAAGGATAACTCACAATTTGCCATAGAAAAGATGATCATTTCCTGTTTCAAGGGATATAATGAGAGGAATGCAAGCCCTATTCAAACTATTCTTGTTAAGTTTTTTTTTTTTTTTTTTTTTTTTTGGTACCAGGAATTGAACCCATGGGTGCTTAACTATTGGCTACATTCCCAGGCCTTTTAATTTCTTAATTTTGAGACAGGGTCTTGCTAAGATGCTTAAGGCCGAGGCTGGCTTTAAACTTCTGATCCTCCTGCCTAAGCCTCCCGAGTTGCCAGGATTACATATGTGCACCACCATGCCAGGTTTGGTAAATTTTAAATTACAGTATGCTATGGACTGAACCTATGTGGCTCCCAAAATTCATATGTTGAAACCTAACTCTTCACGGTCATGATATTAAGAAATGGGGCATTTGGGAGGTGACTAGGATGAATTAGTCACCTAATTCATCTAATGATGAATTAGTCGTTAGAATGGGATTAGTGCCCTTATAAAAGAGGCCCAAGGGAGCTTTTTCAGCTTCTTCCTCCATGTGAAGATTCAATAAGGCACCATCTTTGAAAGAGCACAATCCCGAACCAGACACCAAATGTGCTGATCCCTTGATATCGGATTCCCCAACTTCAGAACATAAGTAATAAATTTTCATTTATAAATTACTGGGTCTAAGGTTTTTTGTTACAGCAGCCTGATTGGACTAAGGTATAGTGCATTAAAAACACATTTTATTATTTTTATTTCTCTATATATTTATAATTAACAGTAAGGAAAAAGGTCATAGAACAATTATAATGTTCCCTATTAATTATCAGAATAGCTTTGCATGGTTTCAACTTGCTCGGTCATATTTATGGTCCCACACTATTGTATAAACTATCTGTATAAATACATACATACATATATGTGTGTGTGTATGTAAATATACTCAGACAAAACAAGTAATTTACAAGATAATATACTCGAAGAAAGCTTTAAAACACTACTTAGGTACAGCATACATGACTTGAAGAAGCTAAAAAGCCCATAATTGGTAAAGTTGTTAATTCTTCCTAAATTAATCCAGAAGCTCAACATTCCAATACAAATTTTAAGAGACTAGACAAGCTCATTCTTAAAGTTCATATCTGCATGCATTTATCACTCATGCAAAATAACAAGAGAGTGAATTACCTACAAAATCTACATACTTAACTCCACTTCTTTACCATCACTTCTCCTATAGAATTTGGTTTAATTTGAATATACAATTGAAAAAAAGGTTCTATTGTGAAACGCATTATATAAAAGAGAGGTTTAAGGTGCATATGCAGTTCAGAAACAATAAATAATACTATACATAACACCTGCTAAAGGGGAACATTACCACCGCCCTAGGAGCTCACGCATTTTCCCTAAGATCTCATAAACCTTCCCCCAAAAATGCATTGACTTTAATTTTTAATTTTATGATTTGCTTGTCTCCTCTGTTTTACCTCTCTGTATCCCTGAACTACTGCTTGTTTTCATGTCTTCGAGTGTAAAGAGAATTCTATTTTATGTACTCTTTGATGACCTGCTTAGCTCAATATTTTTGAGATTCAACCAAGTTAATAGGCAGAGCTTATTTGGCTTACAGAGAACCTGCTTTTCCTCTAATTTTCACTTCTGCAGTTTCTCAATTTCCCTGACAGAAAGTGAAATGGTTTTTAATATTCATCCAGCATTTTGGTCATCTTCTTTGGGAGTGCTTCAGGTTACCTCGTCTTCAGTGCTGTCTGAACTGGGAGCTCCTGCTTATTGGTTTAAATTGCTGAGCCATTCTTGTCCTACTCAACTGCTCAGCAAATGCTGCGTTTATTTAAAACCTTTTCTGACACGAGACCTATATCCCCTATACACAAATGAGATATACAGGCAAGGACAAAGAAAAATTCTAAAATACTACTTGTATAATTCCCTCATTTTTTAAAATGTACAAATGTAGATCTGTTGCAAAAGTGGGATTACACTGTAGATTTTCAATCCTATTTTTGGTAATGCTCTATTTTCTCATTAAAATTATGCATTTTCAATGGGAGTATATGTTCCATCCCATAAAAGCATCATAAATTAACCATTCTACTAACATTATAGAGTTAGAATTTAAGAAATCTTTTTGGCATTATAAATAATGCTATAACAAATACCTTGTACATCAAACTAAAATTATTGCTGATTATTCTTTAGGATAAAGTCCATTTCTACAATAAAATCCTTGAAAGGAAAACAAAGAAGTGCACACTCAGAGTTAAGACACAGAACATCAATGTACTTTCGAGACTCCCTATGTGCCCCATCCTGACTGCCTCCTCTTTCCTTCCTAGAGGTAAGAACATTCCTAGACTGCTGGACAGACTTTTTAAAGACTTTCATTTGTCAGCATTTACTATGTCAGGGAGAAACCAGGCATGATGAAATAAATACATTTAATTAATAATGGATATTTATGTTAGCACTGAAGCACACATTTTAGGAGCAAATGCTTAAGTTACTTTTAGAAGTCTGTGAAGAACAAGTATGCTTTCTTAAAAGATTTCGAGAATAGCTAAAATTCATTATCAGAAATGGGTAAATATTGACATGGGTAAATATTGCTGATGTGGCTAATCAATATCCTTTAATATGAAGAAGTTCTTAAAATCTTTTTTAAAGAGAATAAAGGGATAAAGTAAGAAGAGTGTGCTTAACAAATAGGCCCTAATTTCATGAATACCTTCCTTAAGAGGCTATTCTGGGGGCTGGGGTTGTGGCCCAGTGTAGAGCACTTGCCTAGCACGTGTGAGGCACTGGGTTTGAACCTTGGCACCACATAAAAGTAAGTAAAATAAAGGTATTGTGTTCATCTATGATTAAAGAAAAATTTTAAAAAATAAATTACAAAAAAAGAGGCTGTTCTGAAGAAATGCTAACAATGGTGAATATTCATGTCAGGATCTAATCTAAGTATGGTAGGAAATTGGGAATCATCTGATAACATTAAAGTAATTTTCAATTGATTAAAGGAGAAACGATATTACAGGAGAATCTTAACTGCAAAGTTATATAAGGCCGCACCTAAATACATTTATACTCCCTTTTAAATTTATTTTATTTTTTTGAACCCAGGGGGGTACTTAAACACTGAGCCACATCCCCCAGTCCTTTTAATTTTTTAAATTTTGAGACAGGGTCTCACTAAGTTGTTGAGGGCCTTGCAACCTGGGACTTCCGATCCTCCTGCTTTAGCCTCTCAAGTTGCTAGGATTACAGGTGTGCACTATCACACCCAACTTGATACCCAGACCCCCTTATTTTCTTTTTGGTACTGGGGATTGAACCCAGGGGCACTCAATCACTGAGCCACATTCCCAGCCCTTTTTATATTTTATTTAGAGACAGGGTCTCACTAAATTGCTTAAGTCCTCACTAAATAGCTGATATTGGCTTTGAACTCTCGATCCTTCTGCCTCAGCCTGCCGAATACTAGGATTACAGATGTGCACTACTCCACCTTTTTTTTTTTTTTTGAAGAATATGCTTCCTTTAGCTGAATTTTCTCATTTTCCACTCCCTCCCCACTTTTCCTATATAATTCCAGGGAGAGACCCAAATTTTATTAGTCAAAAGAGAGAGAGAGAGAGAGAAAGAAAAATCATTATTACAGCATCATCTGCTTTATATATTTCACCATACTTGTTTCCTGAAATTTTCCTTACTGCCTACCTTCTTTCACAAAGATGCAAATTTCATGATCATGTGTTTTACTGAGTTGGAAAGGGAAGAAGAGCTGGATCTATTCCAATGACCAAAATACATGTAGTACCCAAAGAAAGGAGAAATGACAGAAAACATGTTTTAAAATAGAGCTATGTCTAATAGACCACTTCTAACTACTATGTCCAACAGACTAGCAATACCCGAATTTCCATTTAGATAACTTACTCCTTCCTAACCCACCCTGTGCACTGTATGTGGGGAAAACCAAACTAAAACAAAATCATCAAAAGCACAGCAGCAGCATGGGCACCATGATATTGCCTGTCACAATTTTATTTTGATCCTTTGGTGGAGCTGCCAAATGCTCCTGATAGAACCGTTTGGTACTTCAATTATTCAAGTCTATCAAGGCAAAGCCATATATGTGACATGAGGAAACAAGAGAACACCCTGGCAGCTTAGCTCAGCAGTCCTGGTAGCCTCTCAATAAGGCCACTGCTGGATCAAAGCTTTGGAATGCCAGAATCAACAGAATTTCCATATCAATCAATCAATATTCCAACCATCTGTATAAAAATGATCTCTTTCTGATGCAGGAAAACTATATTTTGACAGCTAAAAGAAACCAATGTAGAAAGTCAAGGTTTGTTTTAATCAGCTTTTTCACTGCTGTGCCCAAAGACCTGACAAGAACAATCAGAGGAGGAAAAGTTTATTTTGGGGCTCACTGTTTCAGAAGTCTCAGTCTATAGAGAGTGGGCTCCATTCCATGGGACGTGAAGTAAGGTAGAACATAATGGCAGAATAGTATGGCAGAGGAAAGCAGGTCAGCCAGGACATGGTCACCAAGAAGCACAGAAAGACTCCCCTTGCCGGGTAGAAAATATATACCTCAAAGGCACTCCCCCAAGGACCAACCCCTCCAGCCGCATTCTATATTCAGTCACCACTCAGTTAATCCCCATAAGGGAATTAATTTACTGATAGGAATAAAGCTCTCACAACCCAATCATTTCATCTCTAACCTTCTTGAATTGTCTCACTCATGAGCTTCTGTGCCCAAACCATAACAAGGTTTCTTAGAACTTGGGTAAAAAACTTGGGGCTGAATTTTTCTACCATCTTTCTCTATTGCTAATAAGTCAGTTACTTCAGTTCCCAAACTCCAGGATACTGGTTAAAATAATCCTATTTCCCTGGCCTGGGCCTTTACTTGATGGGTCTCTAGGTCATCAAATTAGAAACAGTTGCTGTGAGGGGTGGAGGTGGAAGAAAGGAGCTAGGTGTTTTCAAGTGTGGGGCAACTCATATAATTTGAACATATGCATAAAGATTTCAATAGAAGTCTTGCAACAGGGTTTGTCTTATTACATTCAAATTTATTTTCTATGCTTTTAAACAGAGAGAGGGAGAGAGGGAGAGAGAGATGTACACAGAGACAGACACATAGTTAAGAGACTTAGCAAGCAAATTTGGTATTTGGGCCATGTGAGGTTCCTAATATGAACAAACTAACATTTGGATATTTTTGGACTGTGTATCAAAATTGGACCAGGCATTGAAATAATTTGAGCTGGATGTGGTGGTACATGCCTATAATCCCAGCAACCTGGGAGGCTGAGGCAGTAGAATCACAAGTTTGAGGCCAGCCTCAGCTACATAGGGAGACCTTAAGTAATTTAGTGAGACCCTATCTCAAAATAAAAAACAAAAAAGGCTGGGATATGGCTCAATGGTAAAGCACATCTGGGTTCAATTCATGGTACCAAAACAAAACAAAACAAAACAAAAAGCCAAAATAATCTGACATACGTGTGTGTGTGTATTTGGGCAACTCTTTTATTTAAAAGGCATAGTAATACCACCAAATATTTATTTTCAATAATAAGTTACACAATACGTGTCTAGAAGCAGAGCCATTTTACACAAGAAAACCTGAGGCATTTATCAGCCAGTGTTTACTGAGTACCTATTATGTGCTAGGCAGTGTGCTGAATGATTTAGTCAAAGCCCATCCACATACTTCCCTCTATGTCGAGTTATACCCCAAACAGTGTTTTGGAATTGTGTTTAGCAACAATTGAGTTTAGCAACAACTGTGTTGCTAAAAGAAAATGGGTTAAATTGGCACATAGTTAGAAGGTAACTCGGTAACCACAGGAAAAAAGATTTTGTTCTCCCATCTTTATTCTCCACAAAGGTGGTATGAGGGGATGAACATGGGGGCAGGGGATTCCAGTATTGTAATATTAAACCCAAAACAATCTACTGTTTGAAAATTCTGAATGGAAGTTTTACTGAGTTTCAGTAAAACTTCGGGGGCACTGTTACATCAAGTATAACTACAATTGGTGTGTGGTTAACATAGAATAAGCACAAAGTTAGCTGAGTCTTGCAAAGTTAGCTGAGTCTGGGATAGGGTGGTGTCATTTTAATCTTTCCCTGTCCTTACACAGAATGGCTGAGATGACCTCATGACTTCATGAGCAGGAGGAACCAGTCCCCATCAACAAACCAGGAAACATGCTGGGGCTTCACAAATATAATCTCATTCAACCCTTGCAAAGCCTTAGGAGATAGGCAGTATTATCTCCAGTTTCATATGGGGTGTAAGACTGAAGTAACAGTCCCAAGGTCACCAGGAGGGCACAGGAAGATTGTGGTTCAGGCCTGGGTCTTTTAAGTATCAGTGCTCCCTATGACACTGTATTGTCTCTGAAGTAGTCAGCACAGGGACCTCAGCAGTGACAGTATTTCCACCTGGGCACAGTGTTTTTCTCTTGTAAAATAAGCTATGCCTGACTACCCAGGAACAGGATTCTTTGTTTCCCAAATGATGAGAGAAGTCAGAAGTCAGCATTTTCTTTCTTTCTTTCTTTCTTTTTTTTTTTTTTTGGTTAAACAATGAATCACTGCAAAGGGATGAGGACCAAACCTGGGTCCAGTTACTATTAGACAACTACCCTTTCCTGGCTGCTTATTATGTGCTAGTACTTTACATGGCATTTCATAGATTCCTCACCACCTTAATTATCCTCATTTTATAAATGACAAAACCAAGCAAAGAGAGGGGAAACAGTTTGCTCAGTCACAGATGCCCTATGTGAGCTTACTAAGGTTCAATCCCAGGAAACAGTCTCCACAGCCAGGACTCTTACATATAAAGCTGTACTGACCAGATCATGCAAACAGGTTGAGTGAAGGACTAGAAAGACAACATAAAAAGCAAGGCAGGAGGAAGAAACAGGGGTCGCCACTGCAGAACTCTACTACACAACAGGCACATATAAATACGTGAAGAAGCTTTTGTGCCCAGTAAGACGACTAGTTGTGCAACAAGGCATTTTGCTCTATAAGAGATTCACCACTGCTTCTTATGAGCATGTTTCTTAACAAAATGTGGGTAACCAGAAATGCACAGAGTATGGACTCAGAAAACCAACCCAAACTCTGATCACAAGAGAACCAGGCAACACAACTGAATGAAGTAGGTAGGAATTAAGATAGGAAAACTACTGTGATCCTTAGATTAAATCATACATCAAGAAGGCCCAGCTCATTGCAAACTACATGAAAGTGAAGAGAAAGTCCTAGAAACATACTGGAATCGAACATGTTAATCCATAATGCTCTTCAGACTACAAATCCCATTAGGAAAAGGAGGATACATATTGAAAGAATTTAAAGAAGGTTAAAAGGAGAGTTACAAAGTCAGAGATAATGATACTACTTGAAGATTCTCTTATTAGCTGGGCACAATGGCACACCTGTAATCCCAGCAGCTCAGGAGGTTAAGGCAGGAGGATCATGAGTTCAAAGCCAGCCTCAGCAACAGCAAGGCACTAAGCAACTCAGTGAGTCCCTATCGCTAAATAAAATACAAAACAGGGTTAAGGATGTAGCTCAGTGGTCCAGTGCCCCTGAGTTCAATCCCCAGTACCAAAAAAAAAAAAAAAAAAAAAGATTCTCATAGGATGTTGTCCATTGGTAGGAAGATCTAAGGACTATTACATCCAATTCCATGAGCCCATGAATATTTTAAGAACATAAGAAAACATCCCTAAGACACCAAAGGCTATCAAAATGAATCTTATAAGACTCATCAACTCAGGTCAACACAAAATGCTCTACAGAATCAGAAATCAATATTAGTCCTTTTTATAAATTTATCATTATATATAGGTTAGTGTTCCTTACTTAAAATGCTGTGACTAGAAGTCTTTCAGATTTTGTGTCCTTTTGGTTTTAGAATAATTGCATATGGATAATGAGATATTTTGGAGATGAGACCCAGGTCTAAACATGAAATTCATGTTTATAGCCTGAAGGTAATTTTACCCAATACTCTTCTTGTGCACCTGTATTTTGGCTGTAATTCATTGTATGTGGTCAGGTGTGGAATTTTCTACTTGTGGCATCACATTAGCACTCAAAAAGTGTTGGATGTTTTGTGTGTGTGGTGCTAGGCATATGCTCTTCCACTAAGCTATAGTCCCAACCCATGGACTTTCGGATTAACCTGTATTTGCTCAACCTGTACTTGAGAGAAATGTTTGTCTATAAGCTCCATGACAAACAAAGATGATGCCTCTTCTCTTATACAGTCTAAGAGTTCCTGAAACAAACTATTTGTTCAATGTCTGAGTGAATAAATGAACATTCTAATTCTAGTTCCAGAGAATATTACTGGCCAAATCATGTGAATTTGACATGCACATCATTACATTTGAAAATAAAGACACAAAATATTAAGGCAAAGCTTTCTCCTTATATCAGAAAACTCTAGTATCTCCAAGTTTACATGATGTTCTAAACATTCCCCAGTATAAATCACTTATGTCCAATCCCACTTAGCATACCTTACATAGAACTTATGACACTGAGTGACTATTGATAATGGCCTTCATTATGCTCTGGAAAAAATCTTTCTTAGGAATTGTAATTTTGAAAATATTTCAAACGATAATAGAGATGCTAAGGTCAATGCCAAACACCTTCTACAGAGCAACAAGACTGCAAACAGATATACTGTTACAAGTATGCTAGTTAGAATATTAAACACATACTAAATATTTAAAACCATACATAGCAGAATGCTATGGCACATGCCTAAGATCCCAGAGACTTGGGAGGCTGAGACAGAAGGATTACAAGTTCAAGGCCAGCCTCTGCAACTTGGTGAGATCTTGTCTCAAAATAAAAAATAAAAGGCCAGGCATGGTCGTAAATGCCTATAATCCCAGCAGCTCAAGAAGCTGACTCAGGAAGAGCACAAGTTCAAAGGCAGCTTCAGCAACTTAGTGAAGCCCTAAGCAACTTAGAAAAACCCTGTCTAAAATAAAAAATAAAAAGAACTGGGGATGTGGCTCAGTGGTTGAGTGCTCCTGGGATTCTGGGTTCAATCCCTGGTAACAAAAAATAAAAATTAAAGGGCCTCAGTGGCAGAGTACCCCAGTACCAAAACAAAAAAACACACAAAAAAAATCAAAAGCAACAAAAAATCCCCATCATATATGGAGAGAACTCCTTGCCATAGGCCCAAATAATGACTATTTATGGGAGAGTCTGTCAGGTTTTTATTTACATTAATAGAGCAACTTTTCCACACCTTTTGTCATACCTATAAAACCTAGGAAAAGAATTGAAACCTGAAAAAATGTTTTGATGAAGCTTCAAAGAATTCATGCCCACAGCCTCAAACTATCAGTCACAGAGTTTGGCTAAGTTCTGATGTGGGAACCTTATGTTCTACTGTGGCTCCAAGTAGAACAAACGGCGTTGGACAGATGGAGAAACTCTGTAAAACATCTGCACCTTCACATATTTATTTTGCAGTACTGAGTATTGAACCCAGGGCCTTGCACTCGCTAGGTAAGCACTCAACCACTGAGCTACATCTCCAGCCCACGTCTGCACCTTTATTATACGCAAACAGCAATTTATTCTCAAGAAGCAAAGTTTATTTAAGCAATGAGAATCCTGAATGAGAATGCTTACATATTCTCTCACTACATGCTGTAATTAGCTTTTGTGAAAAATCAAGTAAAAAACTAAATTAAATGACCTTAATGTATAGAATAGCTTAATTAGACTTCTGTAGGGAATTTTACTGCTTTTAAATATTAAGGATTAATTATTTCTATTTTATTTATTTACAATACAATATTTTAATACAAACATTAAAATTCTAGGATCATCACACTTACCTGTATGGCTTGTCAGAGTTATGAATTCGTCTGTGGTTTCTGACACCAACATATGTTGTACTTGTATAATCGCACACATCACATCTATACTGTTTCTGGGTTGAAGACTTACTCCCTAGACAAGGTATTTCAGAGTTTCAGAGATATGTTTTAAGAAGATTCAAATAACAGCATTTACATTATGTTGTAAATGAATATTTATACACCAGAGTACTACCATTTTAATCAAGGCTTTCTTACTGTTTAACAAGTTTGAAGTCGTTTTATAGATTCTGCTGTACCTAGACTATCAGCAGACATAAACTGATCATTATCTGATCTGTACACATAGATAAGGCTAGGCTGGTTTCTGCAAAACCTTGTAAAAAGTTCTAGAGTATAATGAACTTGCTTCCGGCTGCCCTGCTAGCTACACAGCAGTTATATTAATCAGAGACCCACTGTTCATTGGAAAGGTGTTAGTCTAATCAGCAATGGATACAGTATCCTAAAGAAACACTGGTTTGCAAACCATGTGTAATCCAATATTACAAAGTTTAACCACAAACCATATATAGCAAACTCAATATAAAAAGCCTAGGCTGGGTGTGGTGGCATGAGTTTGTAATCCCAGCTACTTGGGAGGATGAGGCAGGAGGAACCAAAGTTTAGGACCAGCCTGGGATATATTAAAAGTTTTCCCAGCCTGTGAGTTTACAGTTTACAGCTGTCAGCTATCCATTCAATGTAAGAAGAGCAACAGCATATTACGATGGGCTCTATAATGTAGAATAATTACCTCTAGTAATCTGACACTTTACAGGGACAAAGGTTATGAATATGCAGCTCTCTGAAACGCAGGAAACATGGATCCAATGGAAACAGGTCATGTTACTAACTCACTCTGCAACAACAGGGCTGAGTAATTTAAGTGTGACAATACAAGTTGAATAACTTGATCAAATGAAACTGTTTCTTGAAGATATTCAAGGCTTTATTTATTCTCTGTCAGCATAAAATCCACAGGCTATTCTTACTCAGAATGCTTTCTATTTAGGAACAAAGCAAGCATTGAGGCTTAAGAATCAGGCAAAGCAGGAAGAGCTGTGTTTCCCTTGGCAGGAGGGAAGTATAGGTAAAACACAAGTAACAGGGTGTAAGAGCAAAATTAGTGGTACAAAAGAAAACCCGCACTGAAATTTTAACAAAGAAAATTCTTAAGTTAAATTTAAGCTTTCTAAAATTGAAATTTTCTTTGGCTAATAACTACTGCCAGGCAGAACAAAATGTCCTAATTTCCTGGTATAAATCTATAACATTAATACATGCACTAATCATAATTATAATCTAAGTATTGCTCTTAATTGGTAGGTTAAAAACTTGGACTTGATTATAAATGGCGCTGTTCCAAATATAGTTAAAAAAAAACTTGAAAAAATGAAGTGTGAAATATTGGATAATGGTTTTGTGTGAGAAATATTACAGATCAATGACAACTAATAAAACTGACAGATGGAAAAACTTAATATAGCACAGAATGAGAGCCTGTGCTACTTCAAGCAAATGTTTCCAATGAAAAAAAGATTGGATTTAAAGTTCAAAAACTTGGGCTTAGTTCTTGCTCTGCCACTTACTACCAGTATGATTATGGATAAATTATTTTACCTCTTCAGGTCTCAATTTTCTCATCTACAAAATGGAAATACTAGAATCTCAAGCATGGTTTAGCAAATCCTGTATTCTTCCTTCACCAAAGTATGTACATTCATACTTCTCTGGGTAGTCTCTGCCCTATTATTGAGCTGTAGATTCTCTGAGGGTAAGTATCTACCTGTTTGGTTTGCACTGAACCCCAGGGCTTGGCAAATTATGGATTTCCAAGAAAGGAAAATTTAACTGAATTTCAACAAGAAAGACCGTGTGAAAGCTGCTTTGCTTCTTGGAGCCCTGATGGATTTTGAGGATATACCCATCAGTCCAGTTCTGATTTCTTCACTGCGCTGGGTTCCTTAAGGGCAAAGATGCCCATCACTGTACTTCTAGCACCTGGCAATGCTCTAGATGGGCATGCCATGCTTTTAGGATGAAGGAATGCCTAAAGTACAATCACACTGGACTTCTGTGTTGAAAGCATGCCCAGAAGTATCTGTGGTGCAATAAAAAATGCTTTGGTCCCTAGACCAAAGGAGAACCAAAGGAGACATACATCTCCTCTTGTTAAATAAGTTCACTAAGTGGCTAAAGAAGTTTTAACAAAGCATCAGCTGAAAAGTTGTTCTGTTGTCTGTCAACCAGATTTAAAAATATCTAATACTGCATTAATAAAGTACCTATCCAGGTGGAAGTATGCAGGAAGCTATTGGCTACCTGCACTGTTTTACACTACTATGACAAAGAATAGCCCAGGAGCCATGTAACCGTAGGAAAGAATGGCAAACAATTAAAAATTCATACATTTAACTCTAAGATGAAGTATAACCTACAAAGAAAAGATGCTGCAAGATGGGATATGGTGGACAGATGCTAATACTGTAAAGTTATGGTTATTTTAATTTTAAAACAATTTTTTAAATCTTTTTTATTAAAATTGTGACTTTTAATCTATTTACCCATTCAGGCAGATTTAAATTTTTGCTTTTTTAAGATGGTGTCAGAAGACATATTCCAACACTGGTATTTAACTGCAGGTGGTGCTACTGAGTAGTACTTTATTTCTTCATTAGGGATTTATGGTCCAATCATTTCTAATGTTTTAATGTCTCCTTTAAAGGCGATATGGAAACATAATGAATTAAAATAAAAGGAGGCATTTAGGGCTATTTTGTAAAAAGGAAACAAAACTGTTTTAACTCAGCCATCTATTGCAGAAACAGATGCCATGCCATCAACTCCTTTTGTTTTGGAGAGTTTTACAGGAATGACATCTGTTTGACAAGGGAATTTTGGTGCTACAGTGGTATCAAAATCAGTTCTTTCAGAAACATTGTAGAATCAGTTATGTTTTCTGGGGTATAATTTAATGAAACATTATGGTAAAACATTTCACTCTGCAGTTGTTTCGAACTTTAATTCTTGGGAAATCTAAAAAGGAAAGTCACCCCAATATGTTTTATTTCCCATAAACACTATGTACTACACTTGAGACATTTAAAGAATATCAATTTAAGTGAGCGGATGCAAGGAAGTACAGCTTATTACACTTTATCCCTAATTCTCCGGATGTGGCATCCGCCTTTTCATGGAACTCTAATTAAATCTTTTGATTCTAATATTCCTATTACCAGAAACCTGGCTGACTGGTACCTAACTAGTACATAAAAGGATCTTAAGTTTGTGTGTATTTTTAAATAATGCAGATGAAATCTGGCAGTCATACTTAGAGAAGAATAAGATCACAGCAGGAAAGCTCAGTTAAAGCTTGAGGAGGGGGCCTACCATCTGCAAGCTATGTTTGCTGGAGGTCAACTGGTACTGGGAGAGGGAGAGGCTTCTTTTCTATGCTGCAGTTTCTCTGGCTTGCTGATATATCACCTTCTGAGGTCTATGCTATAGCTTGGCTCTTATAGGACAGTGTAAATTTTAACTGTAATATCTACCTGCATAGCTTAAGTTGAGTCTTTACTATACAGCTCTTCTTACCTAGGACTTAGTAATAATTTATTGCATTTAGTGCTTGAAAATTTTTAGGAGCAAAGGTAACAATTACAGCCACAGTATAAAAATAGAAGATAATATATGTTTTAGTTCAGAAAATAACCCATGTGACAAGTAAGGGCATTTTTAACTACATATACTAGTCATTGCAGCTGTATTTAAAAATACACAGATACCTTCCTGAACACATTTTCCATCAGTTGTATCACTGGAAATTCTTGGCTCATTAGAAGCTGCTACTGACAAGGTGTCTGGAAGGCTGTGCTGTTCTCTCTCATGATTCCTCAGCTGACTCTAAAAAATTGGGAGAAATTAATATGTAGGTTTTCAATAAAAATACACAACCAATTTTTAGAAGGCTGTGGAAGAAAGGGTTAACTGCTTTCATGTCCTACTACTTAGAATGTATTATCAATATTTTATAATACAATCTGCTAAAAGAACACTTGATTGACACATTTCACAATTTACAGGAAGAATACATCGAAGAAGTCATAATCTCATCACAAAGGCAGGTCCTCTTTTCATACTCTCTGAAAGGAAGTTATCTCTTCTTAAGAGGTGTATACCCATGCCATATGCACACTGGCTGAACCACGCTGGAAGGCCCAGAGCGGGCAAGAGCAGAGTATTCAGGATAAATGCAACACTTCCACAAAAATAAATTCAATCAGTAACCACTGAACTTCATGCTAATTTCGTCTTTAAACATCAACTAGATGCATAAGAGGACCTATTAGAACTGCTCATCTGATGATATCCTCTTCTATTTCTACTCCACAAATCAAGAGTACAATAGCAGCAAAAGAAACCCCCAGAACTTGCCTTTATAGTCTATTTGGATACCCTCCTTGGAATTTCATAAGGGTAATCCAAGCAGCGGGGACTCTTGGTGTTTTTATTCTTGATTACCTTTTTTTTTTTAACACCACCACAAACTCTGGATGATCTGACAGAAAAAGTCTACATCCAATTGGCCAGTTAAGATATATTTTTACCATCTCTTACAAGATTGAAGTTCTAAACCAATGATTGATACAATGTATATTTCCTTTACAAAAAAATGAAAAACATTTTATACTAGCTGCTGCCTTTAAAATCAACAATAAGATGAAAATCAGACAGTATAAATAATCCTTGAAAGTTCCTTAAACTGCCCATTAAACACAGTATATGTGGCTTTATTTCTACTGTACGCTCTTTTAATAAGTCTAATATAGAGCACTTTCCCTTTTACAATGATATAAATCCTTTTTCACTGTAGAGCAACTAAAATGACTGACTTGAATTTGGGGGCCAGGTAAGATAAGAAAAAGACATTTTTGTGAGGATGATATGGTTAAGTAAGTCAAATGTGTATGTGGTGTCAATCTACTGTACACTGTACATTCCCCTGCAAATGAAAATCAACATTTTAAAAAGATAATGCACATTAAAATGCTAAAGTAGTAGGTATAAAGACTACTAAGGAGGCAGTAAGCTGGGGAAAGAATTCTGGAAAAGAAACTCTGAAGGTCTGGATTTCAGTCTCAACTTCAATACTAATCAGCTGGGATCTCCTGGGCAAATTTATCAAACTTTTCTGGAACTCATTTTCCTTTTCTATAAAATGAGGTAGCTGAACTAAATCAAGAAAGTTCCTTCCTTACTCTGGAATTCTAAAATTCTCTGCAAGAGTTCACTAACCAATGCTTACCTTATAATGAAAGGACTCTTCACACTGTTTACACTGGTATATTCTTGTTTTACAGTGGTTGATCATGTGGCTCTCCAAATCTTTGCTGTTGTCAGCTATGTGCTCACAAATAGGACACTGATATGGCTGTCTCTGTCGATGAACGCGTAGATGCTGCTTGATATAACCCTTGTTACCACTTGTGTAGTGACACAGGCGGCAACGGTAGGGCCGTTCAGCATTAGGGATATATTCTATCACATTGGTTCCCAATAAACTTGTATCACTGTTTGGTTGGCACTGGGCATTGTCCTGCAATTCTTTCAAAATGTCATCATCCGAAGCATTTTGATCTGTCCTTTCTCTCAATTTTTCAATTACAGTGAGTAGGGACATGCTGATGCCTGTCTTTACTTGTCCGTCTGACAATTCCTGTCTACCCTCTGGAAGTGCTACCAAGGTAGAGTTGCTTTGGTTAAAACTAGTTAAGCCATCTGAAGAGTTTTTAAGTGGTGACATCATTTTTGAATATGCTGCCAGTGGATTATCTACTTGCTTTTGTCCAGTATCTGGATCTAAGAGGTTTATATCCCCATAGTGTCCAAGATTGGCCCTTGTTAGTTCTGCAGCTCTTATAGGCATAGTGACGAGGGCTTCTGCAGCTAATGAGTGTAGTCGAAGGGACTCAGAATTTGTCCTTCTTCGGCCAGGTGGGGCATTTTCATCAGTAGCTAAGCCTTTACTTATTAACTCATTGTCTTTCTGTTCTGGATTGCTCCAGCCTATGATCAACCCCCCGATGTCAACGGTACATTTGTCAGCATGATAAATGTCATCAGTTTCACCACATCCAGTTTGGGCTTCTGTTGGGTTCAAGTTTTTCCCTTCTTCAATTTCAGCATTCATAAGGAAATGTTTCTGTGAAAGTGTTTCTTCAGCACTTGGTAAACGCTCCACTATCACATTAACATGCCCTTTTTTATTTGGGCTACTGCTGATGATTTTCTGTGCTGACGAAAGTAGGCTATCAGCAATCAGATTCTCCTCTGAATCAGAGATCACCTCTAGCATTTCTTCCTCGTTAGGGTCAAGGGTAACTGACTGACTTAGGTCTACTCCCCCTTCTGCACTGTGTTCTAAAGGAGATGAAGATGACAATGGTTCAGAGCTGCAAATCTGCACTTGTACTGATGGTCCATTGTGGATACTCAGTTCACTGTCTCCAATAGCAATTACTACTGCATCAACCCCACCAGGTGCAGTAGACACTGAAGAATCCAGTAAGCCGAGAGGCTCATTTTCATTTTCGAAGATTGGATAGGAGCAATCAACTTCCCCTGCATGTTTCCAAGCATGTGTTTTCAACATTCTCTGCTGGCCACAAGTATAACTACAAAACAAGCATCGATACATGCCATACTGTTCATATGCATACCATTTCCTCCTACCCATTTCAGTCACGGATGCAGTTTGGACAGTATGAGTTTGTGAACTGTCCACGTTTACTGGGATATCAGGAATGGTTTCATTATTTCTTTCAGTGGTTCTCGGACATAAGGAGTTGGAGGGGCTTATGCACTGCTGGGCTTTGGATTGGATGTGACTATTGGCATCGTTTTCGTGGTCATTTACCACGTGAGCTTCAAGTTCCTCTTGGCTTTTGGATGTAATATGGCACTCTGAGCACATTAATATTACTTCATTCTGCTGACCATGCTGCTTGATATGATCTTTCAACACAGAAAAAGAGGATGACAGAAACTTACAAAGGCTACACTGGTAAGACATAGCCTTCCCATCATTCTGAGCAAGAGTGTCAGGGGTAAAATTTACTTGTGACATCTCAGCTTTTCTAATATCAGCAGCAGGTGACTGGGTTACTTTTGCTGGAATCTCACAAAGTTCTTGGGTTTCAAGAGAGTGTGCTGTAGCACTTGAACGTGGGCGTTTTTTCCCAATCAGAAGACATTTTTGTGACTTTTCATGCTCCACTATCTTGCTTAACTTCTGGATAACATGGATTAAAGGATCTGCTTTAGCTTTTCTTTGCTCATCGATTTCTAATGAAGGAGTGATGACACCTTCAGCCGTCAGTATAGTTTCTTGTTCCCCTGTATCTGGCATCAACATGGCAATACTGCTGCTTTCTTCCATATCTGGAAGAATAACATACAAGAGTAAGAAATACCAGGTTACAGGATAAGTACAGGTTTGTAATTCAGGAAATACATGCCGATTTTAGTGTCTAAGGTAATATAAATATTTTCTAAGCTGGGAGCTCCACATCAATGTACCTGGCTGTCCCCAAAATAGAGTTAAAGTGCTTAGAATTCCACTTTGGAATGCAACCTCCTATCAAGTTTGATGATGGAGATCTTGTCATCCTTCACTTCTTCCTCTGGAAATTACTTTAACAATCTTTATTTCCTTCTTTCTTCACCATCTTTGCCTTCGACATCTATTTGGACCCAATCAGTATTTCTTCCCCTTATGCATAATGCCAAAAACAAAAACAGAGCCACTCTCAGTAACCTCAAGTTACTGTGAAACATCAGTCTGTGAAGTCACACAATTCCTGAGAAACTATTTCTTAAACCAAAATGTAATTATAGACTTTTCACTAAAAATCACAATTTTTTCCTTCCTAAACTTTTGAAATTGTGAAAACATCATCATGTAACTGACAATAAAGGACACAGTGAATTTTGAGAAGTACTATGCGAATGAAACTAAATAAAAGCAATAACCTAGTTCCTTCTTTTACTTCCTTTGATTTATCTTCCTGAAGATAAACCACAAACTATGCTGTGGTTTTTTTCTAGAGGTCGTATTAGTGGCCAACTATTACTCATACCCACATGTGTATTCTTTCCTGAAAGGGAAAGGGCCATCAGAGAAGGAAAAAGTTGATATTCCAGTTGTGCTTCAGGTCCAGAAATAAACAGTCCTTCAAAGGGGTTATCTGAGGGTCTTAATAATGCATTATGTCCTTGGAAGTCACTAAACATAAAATGCTCATAAATTTTTCTGCCTAAGTCTTGAATACTCTATATTTCCTGGCAGCACTTTCATTTCAAACATTTCCTTTGGCTTAAAGTGAGACTAATTTGTTGACTTGGATCACATTTTTAAGTTTAGGCTTTTTTCCAGCAACACGTTTTGTTTTTCCACATTTAGGTGCATTCTGGAATCTTACTCACAACACACAATAAATGCCAGCAAAATTTTTAGTGGCACTAGCTATAGACCAAAGACCATGCTATTCTTAAACTTTAGTACAGACTCTCAGTTCTTATTTTAGGTAATGAATCATGGCTCTTCTTCCCCACAGGGCTGAATCAACATATAAAGGCCATTCAGCCCCTTGCCAGAATCATATCTAACCCATCCCTCTAGACCTCCACCAGTGCTCTACCCAGTTCAGTGCCAGTTTGCCCATATCAACTTTGGCAGCAAATACAGCTTTTCCTCTTATTTTCTACTCTTTCTGGCACACCAGCTTTCTATATCTAGGTCCACATCAGGCAAAAATGCAAACATTTTACTCTTGGCTTTTTAAGTATTCCTTTTTCCCTCCTTGCTAATACTCTGTCCTATGAAATAAATCAGCTTTCTTCTCAGGGTCTGCTTCTTACCTACCTCACAGCAAGGAGTGCATTCCACCATGATTACAATACTGACAGTGACCCCTTTTCCCAAAGGCCAGTGGACTTTCAGCTACTCTCCCCACACCAACTCTCAAAGAATTAGTTTGTTTTCACCTTTCTCAGGTAGAAAGAACGAGCCTTTTTAGATTTCTACTCTCAACCTTAAGTTGCTAAAGAGGAGATAAATGGGGGAACAAGTTTATTGGGAAAAACCCTTTGTCACTTCCTAAATCACTTAGAATTGCACATTTTTAGGCCAAGGGGAATTTTGGCTCTTCATGTGACCACTGATTTACTTTTTGGGTCATTAATTTAAGGCTTTGTTTCTATCAATTCGATGTTTCACACAAATTAGTTACATAACACATCTAATAACAGGAATCCCCAAACATTCAGTATCTTGAACAAGATATGGCTCCCCACTATAGACCAAAGGTCTCCTCCCTTGAAATGTAACATTCTTGTACGCTGACTGATAATCAGGAGGTTAAGAGTGAATGTTTGCTCAACAGCCTTCACACACCCACAGGGTTGCAAAGGTGACTCATGTTATCTCTTTTCTACTTAATGACATAATAGGAGGGAGATAGAGCAATGCAAATTGCTCCCCCTGGATATTTCAGTGTGATCCTTGGGAAAAAAACAAAAGAAAAATGAAGAGAAGGAGGAATTCATTTTATCTCAAGAAAAAGACTAATACAAAAGAATCTGACAAAACACATTTTTAAAGCTATGTCTGCTCAGGCATTAGGAGCTAATGGAAATTTGCAGCAGATGCTCCAATTTTCCCTGAACATTTATGTAAGTATCTCATTTTAGATGCTGCATACATTTGGGGAAAAGTACAGTAATGGCAGCTATAAAACAGATATGACAACATAAAATACATCAGGAAACACCTGAGAAGCCACTTTGGGTCCACAAGCAAAATCAATACAGAAGTAAAACTCATTAAGACAAAAGTTGTTAAAAAAGGCTAAATAGCTCATAATAAAATATATACAGAGGGGATGTTAACTTACAGCCAACTCTCCAAATTCTGACAAAAAATTTTACTTAGACCATTCATACAATTGCATCTATAGCTCTCTATACTTACATCACTATCTACCCCTCTACATATAGAGCACAGCAAACAGTAAAGTTTATTGGAATAAAAAAGATGAAAATAAGAAGTATACATACAATCCCAGTGACAACAATGACTACAACAAGGATTATTTGAATACTATCCTTGGACTCTAAGAGATGGACGTAAACACAATCTAAAAAATTTACCTGGACAGTGTAGGGGTGAGGAAGGTGGGGATAAAGTAAAAATGACAATATCTGTGAATGAAGTTGTGTGATGAGTATCCAGAAGTTCATTATACTATTTTTTCCACTTGGTGAATGTCTACATTTTTCATAATAGAAAGTTACCAAAAGAAAAAAAAAAAAAAAGTGTTATGTGCAAAGCACAAAGTCACAGGAAAAATGGAACCATCTGACATTCATAGGACTCATAGTTTTAAATCGAACTGAGTGGCTAAGACAAATGCTGAAAAGCTAAAAGAATTAAGTAACAGCTTTTGAACAATGTAATAATATATAGGGTAAAACTGTCAGAGGGCAGCTGTTAATAGCCAAATCCTAACAGAGACTGAGGAGCTCCCTTGTGCTAGGAAGGTAAGAAAAGGCTTTTTGAAGAGGTAAGAGGTACACTGGCTCCCAAAGGATGGGCACTGTGACATATGTCATCCATTTGCTCTATATTCTCCTCTCCAATCTGCACTCTGTCCCAGGAGGGATTACATCATTAGGCTCACCTGCCCTCTGGTTTCTGGTTGAATTCTGTCAATAGAGAGTCATTACAAATCCAAGGGATATAGCAGAGTGACAACAGGATATTCACTGTCCTACTTCCCTGCCTCTAAGTTGTTTTGGATTATGTTCCTCAGCACAGTCACTTCTCTCCAGACAGGCTGTTCTATAAGACTTTGCTTCTGGTTCTGGGGCCTCTCCTTTCTGATGTTGCTAGGCTCCCAATAACTGTTTTATTCCTGTGCTCTGCCTACATAACTCCAACACTTTTATTAATAGTATCTTTGTAAATATACCCTCCTTGCATTAATCTAATTTAAATTTGCCATTTTATTCCTTGGAATATTGCTGATACAAGGGTAAGATTGACAAGAAAGGCAGCCATAACATTATTATATTTTTAGAAGTGAGAATAAGCATGCTATCTAGGGGTTAGCAAAAAGATCAAAATGGTTGGATAGGAAGGTTCACTCTGAGGACAGAATACTAGAGGCATAGCAAAATCCATTGCTTGTTTGAAATCATTAGAAATGACATTAGATCAAATATATCAAACTTACAAATAAACCAAAATTGCATCCCACACCAGAAAAGTTCTATAACCTTTTCTGCTGAGTCTCTTAAATCTTTCCTTGACAATAGTAAATTCTCAGAAGCTTAGAATTAATGCCTTACCCAAGAAAAGTTAAGAGCTAAGTTATTTCCTTATAATATGCTATCTGGTATATTTGTGTATCTAATTAGATCCTTTTAGTTATAGTAGTATGGTTATTGTAAGTGAAATCAAGTTGAACAATTCATGTGGGCCTGGAGAAAAGGCTGTAATTTTCTATGTATACATAAACAGTACAATATCATATAAAGAATCTTCTCTTTCAGACTAAGAATTTGTTCTTTTCCAACTAGAAAACAAATTGTGCAACAGAAATAGGCCAATTCCCCCCATTTTTTTTTTCAGAGTCTCATAATTTTAAAATACATTTATTTTGCTCCAATCAAAAGCAAATAGGGGACAGAAATTCATGGGTCCTTCCTCTATAGTGCCCTTAGTTAGCTGTGTGACCTCAGGCAAGTCACTATCTCTGTAGGTTTTGGATCATCCAGATATAAAACAAGAGGGTGGAGCTGGATAGACTTAGAGGTCCCTCAATTATAAACTGCTTTAAAGAGTTACCTGGAAACTGCTTATGCTTTATATAGGTTTACCTTTCTTATGTCAGCTATAATTTATATGACTTAAATCTCCTTAGCACAATGTAATTATTAATTGCCACTATGAAAAAAACTGAATATAAATATCACGAGTACATGAATTTCATAGTCTAGAATTTCTTAGCTGGCGGCCAGCCTGAGGGAATATTCTAATTTGGCAGCTGCAATTAAAGACATAAGGTCTAACTAACATTAACCAATATTCAGATTTACTCTGATTTGTTGAGTACCTATAAGGTGCCAAGCACAGTGCAGGGGACTATAAAAAAACGATTGAGGAACTCCTTGCCCTTGAGGTGCAAGTCTAGGGAGTCTATGTAGATTTTCTGTAACACTCATGTAATTTCTGGTCATACCAGCCTCTTTTTTTTTGGCAGATAAAGAACTTTACAGATGTAAAGTAGCACACTGTTTTAAGATATGGAATATAGCTGAACATGGTGGTACATGAGGCTGAGGAGGAGGATCAGAAGTTCAAAGCCAGCCTCAGAAACTTAGATCCTCTCAAAATAAAAAAAAAATATATATATTTAAAAAAATGGCTGGGGATGTGGCTTAGTGGTTAAGTACCTCTGGGTTCAACCCCTGGTGCCACCCCCCTCCTCCAAAGGGGGAAAAAAAAGGAAAGAAAGAAAGGTAGGTCTAGAACTCAGGCAGGACAATCTTATTCTAAATTCATGCTTTTCCTAACACAATAATTTTCCTCTCAATGCTCAGTGAGAACATAAAGGTATATTCATACTGAAGAGTAACAGCCCTTTACAGGTAGGCTGCAATTTGCTCCTCATAATTTTTTGGGATAGGCTAAGTAGTGTTACACAATTTTATAAATATCGAAACTCAATGAGATTTAAGTGACTTACCCAAGGTTACATGGCTGTTAAGCGGTAGAGCCAGTGTCTTTCAAATCAATTTCTGAAATTAATACAGTCCCTTGGATCAATCTTCAAAATCCAGCTGTGGCCAAGAATGAAAGTATACAGTATCAAACATTTCTTTTTTGGTGAAACAAAGTAATGATTAATGTGGGCAGTGAAAAATTTTCCAATACTCCATGTCAAAAAGAAATTTAGAAGAATGTTCATGCAATCTAATTATGTGGTACAAATTAACATAATTCAACAAGTACATGTGAGGATTTTTCAGAAGTTAGAAAAAAATAGTTCTGGAAACTTCTAATTGACTGTATATTTCCTTTTACCTCAGACTGTATGAAATGGACTCAATACACTGTTTGTCTTACTGACATCAGTATGGAGTAATACAATTCATATTGCTATTTTAACCTTAACCACAAATACAGTCTAAGAGATGTTTATGCAAATTGTACAAGCACAGTGGGCAGAATGGCAGTATGAAAAAATATGACACAGTGGCTTGACCTATATATGCCTTCTAATGTAATTTCCTGTCCTGGTCCTACATGTCTTGGCTATTGTTTCTTATGCTAGCTAGTATGAACCTAAAGGTCAAAGAATGATTATTGGTTTTATCTAGAAAATGACTAACTTATTGCTTATAGTTCAATAAAATAGTTCACTGCTCGGGAAGAAAACACGTTCCAGGCCTCCTCTGAAGTTAATTTTCAACCACTTACTGTGGTAAAGAAATGAAGGACCAGACTTTCTCCTTTAATCAATGACACAATCCATTCACCGAGTCAGAATGGAGTACTTAAGAAAGTACAAACTCAAGGAGGTGATAAATCCAGTAATTGCCTGATAAGAGCAATGTAGACTGATAGCGAATTTACAGTCCACTGCAGGAACTAAAAAAAAAGACAGCCTTCGGGTTGGGTGGGTTGACTGCCTAATTAATCATCCAGGTCTTCCACAAAAACCATACACTCCGAATGCCCCCAGGTCTTAAAAGGTGGACACTTTCCCCAATGATCTCTGGAGAGATCATTCCATTGAAATGAACGATGTTAAGTACGAAAGGCCAGAACTGCTGCTTTCTGTACTAGCTCTTATTGCACCATACAGGGCTGAGGCGATTGGGGTTGAGAAAAGTAATCAAGAGATGCGGCAAGAACAGTTGTTAGCTCCATCCTGACTGACTTAAGCGACATCACATTTGCACGGGGGAAGGGAGCAACGCCTCAGACAGGCCTGCCTGGGGGCGCCAAGCTGGAGACAGTATGCAGGAAGCGGCAGGTTCCCCCACCCCCAGTTGCAGGGCAAGGCCGGGTCTCCGCAGGCCTTGCTGTGAACGGCTCGGAGGACAGAAAGGGGACCTGGAACTTGGGCTATGTGGCAAGCACCGGGAAGGTGTCAGCCGGCTGAGGAGGAAGCGGACGCCGGTAGAGGCCTGAGGGAAGGATGCACATGGCCGGCGGCGGCGCTAACAGCGAGCGGAGGG
This sequence comes from Sciurus vulgaris, assembly GCF_902686455.1. Classification (NCBI taxonomy): domain Eukaryota; kingdom Metazoa; phylum Chordata; class Mammalia; order Rodentia; family Sciuridae; genus Sciurus; species Sciurus vulgaris. Next base: position 41,318,892 of record NC_136478.1, on the reverse strand, counting down.
GCGGCCCCGGGGCGCCGTACCTGCGGTTGGGCGGCGGCTGCTGCTTCCGCGAGCCTCTTTTGGCCGGCCAGGACCCTGCCGTGCCCTCGCTCGCGTCCTCGCCCACCTCTCTCCCGGCTCTTTTCCCTCTTTTCCCCCTCTTTCCCCCGCCTCATCCGGAGCTCCAAGATGGCGGCGCTGGGGCCAAATCACGTGAGCCGCGGGCAGGTCAGGTGACCCGAGTGGCGGGCGAGGGGGCGGGGCAACGACCAGGCCCCGCCCTCTGCCATCCGGGCCGCGGGGTCTGCGGAGGCTGGAGGGGCGCGAAGTACGTGTAGGACTGGTTTGCTGCTGTCTGCGGCTCCGCGGCGGGTTCCGCTGGCGTTGTCCGGTTCTTGTGTCCCCTGCCTTGCCCTGTCAGAGCCCTCTAGGTCTAGAAGTCGTCGCGTATTTACTTTGGAGCCTTCCCACGTCGCCTAGATCTACTATGTGCTAACTTTATCAGTCTACTTTCCCCGTAATTGGCATTCAACAGTGGGCATTGACATTCTTTTCATTCTTGTGTCTGTGAATTTGTGTTATTTCTTCTGATGGAGCTATACTTCTTGATGGAGCTAAACTATAGAGGTCCTGGCTGGGTCCATGGCTTTAATTCAGGTATGCCTGCTAAGGGACAAGGCTGACCCTGGGAAATCTATTTGCTTCAGAGAATTTTCAAGGGTTGTAGGATCGGAATTGATAAATTCTGACTCAGTAACACAACCTCAGCCCTCTGAGGGTTTGATAGTATTTGTCATTTGATCTGCTTCATGAAATACCATGGTATAAGCATCCCTGTTTTGGTTCCCCTGCTAACATGGAGACATAATGGGAGTGAAGCATTCCACCCAACTTCACCAAGAAACTAGGCAGCTTTGGTATATAAGGAGTTACACAGGCTGAATCCTTGAGTCTAGATTCAGCAAGTGGGCCACAAAGGAAAGGAAGTAAAACTGAAGATTCTGCTCATAGCAATGGACTGGACTTGTTAGGTGAGATGTCTTTTGGATACTTCCAGATATATTTAGAGGCTTTTACAAGCAGGATGGGCTGTCGAGTGAGTACACAGGGGGAAGACCCCAAATACACAATAAAATTTATATTCATTGTTAACTAGGTCAATAATTTAACTTACTGAATCCCGGGCTACAAATACACCTGAATTTGGGTGTTGGGAAACCCAACAAGTGAAAGAAAGTATATAAATCTTTATCTGAGGTTCCAGGGGTCATTTCTGGTATTCACCAGTTATTTTCCATTGTTTCTCTTCCAGCACATGGTTAGATGAACTTTCTGGTTCTCTTGTGTTTGAAGATATGACTCCTGACTCGTATGGACTAATGAATTGCTTGTGGAAGTGAGGGGTGTCACCTCCATACTGGAACTTTTAATTAATTTCTCTCTAGTTTGAAAATTGCCAAAGTCACTCTGTCAGCCTATATCTTAGAGTGATGGTGATGAGCTGAACTCCCTGCTGATCAATGATAGATACCTTGGGTAAGCAAGTCACTGAGGTTTTGGATCTATTTGTTACTGCAGCATGGCATAGCTATTGCTGGCATTCTGGAACTGGAAGAGGCAGAGCCATGGGAATAAAACATTACAGGCAGTAAGGAATGTTAATAGAAGAATTAGGAGCCAAGGTATAAGAAGCAGAAGCTGATAGAAAAACCTAGACAACTTCAAAAAGCCTCAGTATTTTTTTCCTGTAAAAGAACTCTTCAGAAAATCACAGTAAACATTTTTAAGTAAGAGCAATGAAGAGACATTCAGGTGTAGTTCAATTGAACTTGTGGACGTCTCATCTAAACTATTCTCAGCACCTTCCACCTGCCACAGAATGTTATTTATCATGATTTAATTAACCAATCATAGTAAGATTTAGTGTTATAGATAGGAAACTTGCTTACTCAGTTATCTAGCACCTATTCGGTGGAATCTGATTCTGTTTCCAGATGAGAGATGACCCAGATAACTGAATCCCTGTCTCCACACTCCTCATTATTCTACTTTGGGGCCATTAATTAGTTGATAAGGTTAAAGGTTTCACTTCTTCTACAAGTATCATGGGTCTGTATCTCCTAAAGTAGCCAGGGAGTCTGATAATACATAGTGCTTTACAACTTAAAACAGAGCACTGTTTAAATTTTGGGAACACTAAGGACAGGATGTTAAGTAAGTTGCAAGGTGATAACTGGCCATAAACTGAATGGGACATTAAACCAGTTGAAACTTGAGGGAGAGTTACCTGTTTCCAGCTCTGAAACTTATGAAGGACACCTTGTCTTCTGTGTAAGAAGATTAGATTTGATTTCATTTGAAGAGATTAATCATGTAAGTCTTTGGCATAGCACAGAAAATTGGATGAGACATGTAGCCTGTATTTCTTTTAGCAGTAATTTTTATCATGACCTTTAAAAAATACACTGCTTTAAAAAAAAAAAAAAAGGAAAGATGGCGGAAGGGTGAGAGGAGACAGGTGGACTGCTAAAAGGGAAAAGGACATAGTAGTGTGAGCTGAGAAGATAAACTGAAAAATTATTCAAGACTTTGCTATTTAGCTCTGTGGGGACTGTGAGCAGGTGGGTTCCATCTTTCTGATGTTTTCACCTTGCTTGTAAAACAAGAAGTTCCATTTATCCTTTTTTTTTTTTTAAATTCAAATGTCTTGTATATGGAAGTACAGAGTTTAATTATAGGAATTCTTTGGGTTCAAAATGGGACTTCAGCAGGCCATATAGCCCATCTGGTAGAATGCCTGCCTTGCATGCTCGAGGCCCAGGTTGAGTCCCCAGACTGTGGGATTGCGGAAACAACAAAATGGGACTTCATTATTAATAATAGCAAGACCTGATTTTATTAATGAATGAAAAGATTGCTTGATATAAGTCGGAGGACTTTAAGATTAAAAGACATGACATATTATTATATATACAGCTGTCAGAAATAACTTAACATTAACTCTGGATTCTATACACTTTGCATCCTGAATATACACCTAGAAATACTTCATAATTACAGTTCAGTTCTCAAGAATCATCATAAATTATCCGTCTGTCATTCATTCTCTGCTAAAAGCCACAGACCTACGTTATTTCAGCAGCCTATTGACATCTAAAATCCCCGGTGCTACGAGGCATACATACAAATTTATTTCTTATTGAAGGCCCAAATAGAAGAATATAGAGCAACACAGCAACCATCTATGACAAAGAATAAAAGGAGAAAGAGTAGAAAACTTGATTGCAAGAATTGGGGTTTGCTTTAGCAGATATGGATGGGTCTTGTGTAAATTTCAGCTCTGCTCTTTTGGGTCTAAGATGCTAACTGGTTTAGAAAAGGCCCACAAAAGAGCTTGGTTAGTCATATCAAGTACCGCAGCCCAGCAATCAAGGTCACAGTGAAATTCAGTCTGAAGTTCAAGCTTTGGGGCTGTCTTACATTCAGGACCTGGGCATGAGGACAAGAATCAATGGTGGTGACATCTAGTGGCCTATCTGGAATGTGCAGTCAAACCGCAAAGCACTCCAGGGGGAAGTGGGACATTGGCCTTGCCCAGCTAACCCAGGCTTGACCCTGGGGTCCCTGAATCAGTCTGAGTTTGGTTTCTGGCAAAGATTCCCTGAATGCATGTTGATTTATGGTTGAGATCCAGGAAATGCAGCAGCAGGCTGGGAGTGGAGGTGGAGAGGCTGCTTTTGGGGACGACAGGAGGCTCCTTTCAGTCTAGTCTGCATATGCCACAAACTTGTGCTGCAGCAAGCGTGGCTCAGCAGAGCTGCGCGATGAAGCAGGGAGCTTGCCTCCGCCAGACTGTCTCTCTGCTTCAACGCAGACTGGTTATTGGAACGCGCAGGCAATTTTCAGTCGTCTTTGTCAATAAAACCAGTCTCTTCTCTGCAAGGGGAATGAAAATGAGATCCGGAGGCTTCCAAAGGGCTCTCTTCTTTTGCCACTTTATCTGCCCAAGATCCAGGTAGTAGCTCAGCTGGGATGGGTGGTAGCTATTTGCTATGTCCCAAACCCTGTTGACAGGTAATACCCCCTGCTTCTGAACAAGACAATCTGATTGTAATAGGATACTGTTAACTTCTCCCTGGAGAAGAAGCAGTTTCCTTAAAGCAGCGATCTTTATTGATGAGAAGGTCCAAGGAAGAAAATGAAAAGAAGAAGAAGATGATGAAGAAAGACACTAAGAGCAGAAGTAACTGCTAATCAAACCCAGAGAGCCTACCTAAAGGGTAACCACGTAGCTTAAAAATATGTCATTTGTTATTTTGACATCTCATCTTGAGGTGATAGACGAGGAGGAGCCGCTCGAATCATTGTCAGTTGGCCAAGAGTACCACTTCTTGCTTTTAAAGGCGTTAGGAAATGGATAGATAAGAAGAGAGAGCAAGTAGTCTTGGGAGGTAGAGGACCTTCTCTGGTCTTCCAGCTTTGAGCCTCTTACATACGATGGGAGAGACAGCACAGGGCACATGGTACAGTACTTGACCTCTGGGGATGCTGCTTTTACTGAGAAAGAGACACAAATGAGAAAGAGAAAAAGCAAGTGAGATGCGTGTAGTACACACAGAAAGTCCCTGCTGCAATGCAAGCCCTTTTGGACCTCATTATAAGCCCCATCAAGCTACAAGGTGGGGGACCCTGCTGGGAGTGGCATTTGAGTGTCAGGTATGAGTAGGGCTGCGGAGTGCAAGGAAGCTTTATGGGCAGGTGTCCAGGCTCCTGTGTCATCTACACCACTTGTGCCTGCCCTTTTCTTTCTTCTCACACCTTTGGCTCACGTGCAGGGAGACACTGATGGTCAGCCAATGGTGGGAAGAAGACTGAGAAAAGCTCAAGAACGGGTTAGCTTGGGAGAAAAGGGACCAATAAGAATGGAGGTGTGAAGTGAGAGTGGACACAGGGCACCTGTCTGGATAGTGAAGACCCTTCTGGGTTTGGAGTGGGGAGCAGAGAGAGCTGCAGCCGGAAGGGCATGTTCTGGGGCTGGACCAGGAGAGCTGGTCCAGGAGCTGGGGCTGGACCAGGCAGAGACAGGCAGTGAGCTCCACGGAGGGCCGTGCTGGTGGAGGGCCCTGTGCAAGGGGCTCTACTTGCGTTATTTCACGCATCTTGGTGCACTTAGCTCCACTCTCGTTCATTACCAATACAATCACTGCATTAGCATTTGTACCCTGGTGGGAGCCAGGTCCCAGTAGGCCCAGGGAGCTTGTCAGTCTCATTCACTGATATTCCCCGTTGGTCTAGAACAGGACCTAGAATGTAGCTTCATTCAGTAAATACTTAGTGAGTGGATGAAAGGCTGGTTTCATTTAGCAGACAAGCTCCCAGGTATGTATTTAATTGGGAAACCTACTCAAAAGCAGTCTTTTGGAAAGATAGGGTATCACATGGAGGCCTGGGGGTTTGGGAAAGAGAATAAAAAAATGACAACCAGTTAGGAACCTGGAGTAGGCCTGAGAGAGGATCCAAGAATCCAGCCTGCTGACTGGTTTTCTCTCTGAGCTTCAAAATCTATTGGCACCCACTAGCTGTGTGACCTAGGATAAGTTACTTAACCTCTCTATGCCTCACTTCATCTGTAAAGTGGGGACAGCAATACTCATAGGGCTGTTGAAAGTTTGAAGGATACCATGTACGTGAGGCACTGAGGTAACCTGACTCATAGTAAACGGTGTGACTAATAAACAACACTATTATATTTGCAAAGATTGAGATGGGTGCGATATGGAATGGAAGGAAAAGATGGAGACAAGGGACACTGAACAAAGAATATGGAGCATTTGATGGCTAACTGGAAATAAGGTGTGAAGTCAAGGGCCAGTGAGCACTTGACTCATTCAGCACGCCCTTGACTGAGGTTGTCGTTTGCAAGGCTCCAGACACCAGTACACCAATGACAGAGGCAGCACAGAAGTCAGAGGACACACAGAGGAGGAGGAGAGGGACAGCATCACGGAGCTACTCTATAATCAGCTTAGGAGTCGTGGAGTTTGATGTGAGCTTGTTAGTAATGTCACATATGACGACGTGGGTTTTCAGCCTATTTTTCTTAAATGCGGATTTTCTTGGCAACTGAATGTATGCTAACACCCTAAGATTTAGTTACATTTTGGTTAAGAAGTCCAGAAGACTTTGGACTTGGCTTTGAAACACTGAAAGTGAATTGAATTTGCATTATTTAAATGGCTTATTCAGATTAACACTGCTATCTCTTCAGATTTAAAAATTCGGAGGCTCGAGATTTGATATTTCAGCAGCAACAATGACATCTAGGGGTTGGTTTCTACAGGTTTAATCTTAGATATACATCCTCCGCGTTTTGAGAAGTAAGAGTGCTAACAGGCTGATGCATTCCAGAATGTCTGTTTGGACCATGTGAACCTGGTGGGTGGCCAGGGCAACTCTGATGGATCAAAGGAAGGAAAAAGCTGGAAGCGGCTTCGGCTGTCATCTTTTACTTTCCTTCTAACATGGCAACACCCTGTGGTTTGCTGAATACACTCATTCTCTTCTGACCTTTTAGCCAGCCATGTGACATCCTTCTTGACTTTCCCATTTGACCCTCGTCTGTTTGGTCCCGGGATGGCAGGTCTGCCTTGCAGGCATGGAGAGGGGCTGGGAATCAGGTTCTAGCTCCTTCTGGTTTTTATTCTCCACAATTCTTTTGAGTATTCAGTGGACTAAATTTTGGCACTGCACTTCATCTTTACCTATGTTTTAAGCAAATTCCATGAAATCAATCTCTCAGTTTATGGTTTTGACCATCAGACTCAGAGGCAGCTGTTGGTCTATCGGTCTGTAAGTCAATCAGCTAATAGTATTGATTGAGCACCATCTGGGTACAGTTTTTTTTTTTTTTTTTTTTTTTTTTTTTTGTGTGTGTGTGTCCTGCTGGGGTTTAGGTGGTGATAATGAGGACTTGAAAGATAATGCATGTGGGTGTAGCCCATGAAAAACACACAGTTTATTTAGAGCTTTCCCAACATGCATATTAACAAGAAATAAACTATTCATGAAAGCATCTACGAACATACTGAAAAAATGCACAAATATTCAGATGATGTTTAAGGTTCCTCTCAGCATGAAAATTCTGTGATTTTTGTGCAGATTAAAATTAGTACCCTGCTATACCGATGCATAATAATGTTGGTGTCAGCACAAGAATAATAGCTACCTTATAGTTTTTTTTCTCTGTTTTAGTAAAGGCAATGCAAAATAGAACCCATCTCCATGGGTGGCTGTGAGTTGACCCTCAGTGCTATCAAACTCAGAGGTTTGTTTCCAGGCCATTTGCAGAACCGTGCAGAGTTCGCTGAGGGTAGTGAAGCCTGGCCTGAGTGTACCACGTGCAGGCTGCACACCCTTGTCATTTAAATTTCTGATTATCCGAAGATGGCTGGGAAATCCTTTTCATTTCAGCCCCTGCTATTGACCTTCCTTTCTCTCTCTTCCGTTTGTTTTTTCAGTTTCCTGCTAAGGCAAGGAGAGTGCACAGAACTGAAATATACAAGGCTGCCAATTTCACCCCTAAATAGTTGTGTTAGACCCCTTTGATTTATGCTTTCTGTTATTGTCAGGCACATATGAGATCAGCTTGGAAAAGAGGAAAGGTGCATCTGGGTTTAGTGTTTCCGTGGTTGCTCAGCCCTGTTGCTTTGTGCCTGTGGTGGCACAGGGTGTGCTGGAGGTGGCCTGTTCACTCCATGGTAGCCAAGAAGCAGAAAGAGACAGTAGGAGACTAGTGTCTCAATATTACCATCAAGGCCACACCCCAATGACCTATCTTCCACCACAGCCCACCTTGTAAAGGTTCCACTACTTCCCCAGAGCATCATAAGCTGGTGACCAAGCCTTTAACACGTGGACCTTTTGGGGAGCACTTATCTGCTTGAAGCTTTCCCTTTCTGAAGGAGCCTCAAAGTCTTCCAATGACTTCTAATAGAGACCCAGGCCCTTATCCATCCTAGGCCCTTCAAGATCATCCTGATGTTTTGGGCTGCTGCTCCATCCTCATCTCCATCACACCTGACCATCTTCCCTAAAGTGTATTTTGGTTTTGCAACTGCACCAAATGCCACCTCTTCCCAGTCCCCTTCACATGGTAATTTCTTTATCTTTCTTCAGGCCTTAACTGTTTTTTCAGGATAGCCTTCCATGACCTCTGTGGCCAGGTTAAATCCTTTTACCTCCTTCTAACACCTTGACCTTTGTAGTTTATTTGTGTTCTTATTGGGTCAAGGTCAACCTCCTTCCTGCTCTGCAATGGTGACTTTTGTGAGTTCATTCACTACATTTTGCCACTATAGTGTCTGGCGCTAATAGATGCCAATCAATAAACAAACAGTAATGAATGAATGAATGACACTATAATAAAATTTGTCTTAAGTGACTGAGATTCTTGTAGTGCTTCAGGTTAATCAACCCAATGCCAAATCACTCCATTTTGATTGTTTGTTTGTTTCTAGAGATTTAACTCAAGGGTGCTTTACTTTTGAGCTATATCCCCAGTCCTTTTTGTTTTTATTTTGAGACAGGGTCTCACTAAGTTGCTTAGAGCCTTGCTAAGTTGCCAAGACTGGTCTGGAACTTGAGATCCTCCTGTCTCAGCTTCCTGAATCATTAGAATTACAAGCATACACCATCATGCCTGGCCAAATTGCTCCATTTAATTGTGTAAAATACAGAACCAATGGGAGACAATATGGGTTATATTTATGTGGGCTGTATGACCCACTGAGGAAATTCTTCCTTTAATTAATACTTAATACAAGTGGGCATTAGTGTTGTGTATGAAAAATTCCAGTTACTTGAATCAGGTCATTAATCAAAATACTCCTGCCTATCAACACCGAAATGATATATTTTTTTGGAGACAGGATCTTGCTATATTGCCCAGGCTGACCTCAAACTTGTGATCTTCCTGCCTCAGCCTCCTGAGTAACTGGGATTACTGTTCTGCATCATGTAACCTGCTCAAGTGACATTTTAATCTGGATCAGAGATTTGTAATTTGCATCTACTTTAAAAGATAAAAAGTAAACTCAAGGGAGTGTAATGCTCAAAGTACTCTCTCTTTGGGGTATTTCTCTATGTTTATAGTTTTCCTAGTTTTCAAAGTGAAGAGAAATAGCGTAGCACAGAGGCACAGACTCTAGACTGTCTGGTTCTGTGTCCTGGCTCTGTCACTGTCACCTCTGGTTGTGCGATCCCAAATGCTCACTTCTTACTTACAAAGAATAACATCCCCCACCTCCCAGGGTATCATGTCAATTTTAGGAATGAATACCCCGGAGAGTGCATGTTCAGTGCCCCTATAGAAAGCATAATGGAAGTGTTATGTATTACTATGCCTTGAAAAGTGGTGGGAAATGTCCTTTTACTCATTCTGAGGCCCAGATAGGTTTGCAGTTCACGGTCTTTCTCATTCGCCCATTTAAGTCTTAAAGCACAGAAGGTGTGTGCAGTACTGATGACAAAAGCAAGCATAGGAAGAATCTTTGCTTTGGGGACAGTTATGATTTAGTTTGGTAGATATGGTCCCTGTCAGCATAAATGAAGTCACTCATTCATTCAACAAACATATCTTGAATACTTACTGTATGCTGGACGCTATATCGAGCACTAGGAATACAGTGGGAGAAAGGACGGGCCAAATCTGCTCTTGTGGGCCTTAGACTTTAGTGAGGGAGAAAGAAATGAGCAGGTAAGCAGACTGACCAATACACAGCACACTTCCTCTGCTAAGAAGAAATGAGAGTGGAGGGAGGGACTAGAAGGCGCAGGGAAGGGATAGGAATTTCTGTTTTAAAGAAAGGGGGTGATCAGGGGAATCTGCCCTGAGAAAAACCAGGAGGATGAAATTCAGGGATGCTTTTTCCAGGTTTGTGGGCCCATCAAGTGAACAGAGCCTGTGACACAGGAAGGCCAAGTGGCGACCCAGAGTGTCTTGGAGAAAATGACGTGTGACTTGGTAGAGCAAAGGCAGGAGGTGTTTTGCTACTCTGTTGATGGGACGCAGGGAAAGGGCAGTGGGGACTGGGACCATTTGTGTCTCCCTTGCCTTTGTGAGGGATCTTATGGGAGCTGTATGGGGTTCCTATAGCTGTACCCCAGCGCCCAGTCCTTGCCATTTTCTCCAGCTGGTGCCTTGTCCAGCTCAGCCCTTCTCCTCTCCCTCCCAGGACTGGGAAGCTGAAGCAGGTGCAGTGAGGCCAGCAGAGAGCCCAAGAGCAAATGGGATTTTAAAGTTGTTAGGGCATTTTGGCATTCAGTTCCCCGAGATGAACAAAGTGTCCTGTCTGGTAATTGCAATTAATGGCCCTGCTATTCAAGCATATCCGTCAATAAATCTCCTCTAATAACCGATTGGGCACAGTCGTTGCCATAGTTATGTCTCTAAATTGAGCCCAGGGTAGTTGGCCATGACACCGACCTTACTGGGGTCAGGGCTGCTTCCTGACTATATGACTCCATATCCCAGGAATTAAAGCTACCCTCCACATGATTGGCTTCCAGCCAGCTGAAAGACAAGCTCAGCCCCTCAACTTAATTGCCTGGAGATTTCCTGTAAATCTCTTAAATGTGGAATAAACATCTCTGAAAACCCAGTAACATCCATGGTTGTAGTAATTCAGTCCCACCCACCTCTGTAGCCCGCTGGATTGTAGTCAGTAGGGGAACTCACCTCAGATTGGCCACTACTGGTGTTAATCATGGCAGGCCTTGTCTCTGAGTCTAGGCAGAGGAAGACAATGTCTCATCGAAAAGTTGTTTTCTTCAATTCTTCCTTTCTGGAGAATCCCTTCCCTGGACCAAAAGTACTACCCCCAGGAACCTTCTGTCTTAAGAGGCCACCTTTTGGCTGTCCTGTGGGCCATCATTCTGCAACCACCCTGCCTGTTGTTGGCTTCAGCCTGCAGCATAATTTAGGGACCACACCTGTTCCCTTTCCTCCTCATCTCTTGATGTCCTCAGGGGCTCTCAGATTTCCAGAATTCCAACTCAATCACCTGATGAGGTGGGGGTGTTTTTCAATGTGTCTATTTATGTGTTGGAGATGATTGCAGGTGATTAACACAGAAGGTGGAAGAAGGAACCTGGAGGCAGGTCTCTCTTAATTCCTACCTATGTAAGATACCTAAAAAAAAAAAAAAAAGAAAAAAAAAAAAAGAAAAATGGGGTGACCGTTTCTTGTCACTGACTGGACCCAGGCTTGATTTAAGCTTTCCGAACTCTTCTTTTTATTGTCCTCCATGTTTGCTTTCCTGTTATTTCATTGTTTATCTCAGAATTAATGTCATAGGATTTTAGAGCAATGAGTCTCCCAGAGATGGACCAACAGTGAGGTGGTGCGGCTGGGGTCCCACACCCCGAGAGGAGGCCTGACTGTAGCAATACCAGGCCCAGTTTCTGGACCACCTTCTTTTCTGGAAATGTCTCTAACAGGGTGTGGCAGGGCTTAGCAGTTTCACCTCCCCTTAGAGAGTCTCTGCAAGAAAAATGGAGAAAGATTTCCACATCCCAGAAATCTGCCAAGGCATCTTTTAAGACCGGATAAACGCATCATTGGTTTACTTTGAACTTTTTCAATAACCTCCATGTATGATGAAAATGATGTGTCTATTTTCAAAGTGGACGAAGTTTGTAAATCTCCCTGACTTGGTGTAGGAATACTGTAGCATTTCAAAATAATAGCAAGAGAAAACCAACTAGTCTATGGGAGGGTTTGGAGAGGGGAAATGTGTATGTTTTTAGAAGACTGCACATCGGTGACAAAAGTATTTTGAAGGATGTTTGATGGGATTTGAGTTATTGAGCATCGTTGAATAGAATTTGGGCTTCACTTTTAAGGATGTGTCATTGAAAAGAGTTATAAAAATAGCAAGACATTTGTTTTAATAAAAGAGAAAACAGGGAAAGGCAAATTAAATCCAACAAATACATTAAGCTGAGAAGTTGGAGGTATTCACTTCCTTTCTTAGCCTCTCTCTCCTCTTCCATTTTTTCTTTTTGGTGGTATCAGGGATTGAATTCAAGGGTGCTTAACCACTGAGCCACATCCCCGCCCCCTGCCACGCTCTTTTCTTATTTTTTTATTTTGAGAAAGGATCCTTAGGTTGCTTAGAGCCTTGCTAAGTTGCGGAGGCTGGCTTCCAGCCTGTGATCCTCGTGCCTTGGCCTCCGAGCTGCTGGAATTACAGGGTGTCCCATCATTCTGGGTTCCTCCTCCATGATTGACGCTCCTCTGGGCGATATTCAACACAGATATCCAATTTCTTCCGCCTGCCCCTTGTTCCATTTCTGAGAGACTTCAGGTGGACTTCCCACCCGATTGCCTTCTTCCCAATTCAAGGCACATCTCCAGATTTCTAAACCCCATTTCTTCTGCATGCTGTCCAGTAGCTGTTCCATGGGCAGATAAATTGTTCATCGTTGTGGTATTTGGGCTTTAAAAAGAAGCACAACACAGACAACTCTCTGACGAATCCTCCGAGTTCTAGTAGAGGGCGGATGGCAGATGGGGCTGTTAACCGCAATGCTGCTTCTTCACACTCTGTACATCCGGGGTGCACACAGCGCGCACGTACCTGGCAAGCCCGGCCACATACTGGCACCAGGAACCGGAGGGCTGGCTCTGGGCCTCCTCGTGGAGGGGACTTAGAGGCAGGCAGAACACAAGGGATCAGAGAAATTGAAGGGAGAATTGACAACTAGGAGGAGAATGGCTAGAAATGGAGAGAAGAATGAATGGAAAGTCAGAGAATAGGGGAAATGGGAAGACCAGGGAAGAAATGTGGGTTTCAGCGAGATGAGAGCTGAGGAACCCTCAAGAGGGAGGCAGGGCCTCCAGCAATGCCCCCAGGGGCAGCCTGGCCTCTACCTCCCTCCTGGCGTCTCTCTCTTCCCTCCCTGCCTCCAGTCCTCTTTTGTGTTTTCTTATAGTTACTGACTTTCTGTCTGCATTACAAACCAAAGCAGTTTTTTTCCAAATGTTCTTTAGTTATAACATTTCAAGCAGTTCATACATTTGTACAGTATAGAAATTAAGAAAAAAAGTCATACAGTGAAAATGAGGTCTCCCCATCCATGGTATCGGCCCCCAGTTCCTCTGCAAAGGAGCCATTGCTGATGGTTTATTGTATTTTTTTTCCAATTAGATTCTATGCAAATACATATACACTAAGCATACTATACACACTGTTTTGCACATTGCTTTTTTTTCCCCCACATAACCATATGATCGAGGAAATTGTGCCATATTGGTACGTATAGAGCTGCCTTGTTGATTTCAGAGACTGCACAGTATTCCATTTTATGGATTCACCATAATTTACAAGTCTTCTGTTGATGGACGTTTAGATTGTTTCCAATCTTTTGCTGTAATTAATTTCCATGCACACACATCTTTGTGCCCAAGTGTGGATATGCCTGAAAAATAAGTTTTTAGAAATGAGATTGCTGGTCAGAAGCTATATGTATTTTAAAATTTGAAAAATATCGACACATTTCCCTCTTTTCTAATTTACAGTTCTACCTTGCCAAACCAGTGTTATGAAAAGTTGATCTTTGACAATCTGTTAGGCAAAACATCGATCTCCTTGAGTGATTCGGCTCATTGGTATTTCCTGGGAACTGTTTGTTCACATTAAGGGTAATTTTGATAAATCCAGATGGAAGAGGGTCAGGTTCAAGGAGGTCACCAACTGGAAGAGATTGCAAGAGGGAGAGGAAAAGAGCCAGGTAAGTTTTGTGAAAGAAAAATAAACTGAAGGACATTTAAAAAAAATTTTTAAGGAACCACTGTATCTGGATTATGCCATGCCAATATTCTAGTTATGCACAGATGGTTCTTCAGTTTGATGAATTGACATTTCTTCCCCTGGACCGTGATAATAAAGGCTCTTTTCTTGCAGACCTAATACTCACAATGCCATACCATCCTTACCCAGCATTACCAGAGAATGTTTTCATTGGAAATTGCATATAAAACCCATTGTTTCATTGCAAATAAAAGTTTAGATTTACTGTGACGTGACCACAAAGTGGTATTTTCATCCATAAAGCCCTCAGTTATTTACTTGCTTTAGTGCATTAGACTGAAGTGAGCCATCTCATTTCCAGTGAGTGACCTTGAGGTGGCAGCAACATTACGTTCAATTCTGTGATGCACCAAGTCCATTACGAAGTGAAAGTAAAAATTGCAATAAATCAGAATAATACTGATTGTTATAATTTTATTATCAGAGCATTAAGTCAATAAAACTTATCTGAAATGTCATTTGAATTGTATACAATTTTTACTAGTTATCCAGTATGTCTTGAATGCATGTTTAAAACAACAAAATGCAGAAATCAGTGATAAATTGTGCAAAAGCTAGAACTTGTCTCATGCTGTAGGCAAAACTAAATTCCCTTCTGGTTTTCATGTTGTAAAATATTCTTTTTGCAGACTTTTAACTATACCATAATGCCTTATGTCTGCCCAACCGTATTTAGTACCCTATTGTCTGATTACTTATTTTCTTATTGTCTGGCCCTTTTTCATTTATGATTTCATATAGGAAGGTCATCTAATATATGACATCCTTTCAGGAAAGGAGAATGTGTTTTTTTTTTTAATAATGAGGAATAATGAAACTTATTTATGAAGGAAGTCAGAAAAATTTATTGAAGAATCACTATAAGAGAAACATGCAAATTAAAAAAACCTGCTTAATAGCATATTCATTACCAGGGAGCTTCCAAGTAATGAAATAGTTGTGTAAAAGGCAGAGTATTAGGTAATGTAATATTGCTTATATCAGGTATAATACATGATTACTATGCATTTTTATCTTGTCAATTGCTATTAGATTATCATGGTATTACTGTGTAATTACTTAAGATGCAAGACACTAAAATTGTTTAGGCTTGTATTTTTGCAAGATTTTTTTTTATTTTAAGTGATGGATTGCTGACATTTAAGTTATGGGAAGTTGGAAAAAAAGATTCTGAATGTGTCCTAGTTTGATAGTATTAATGACATTCTGGTTCTCACTCTTGGTCTTTGACAAAATATTTTTAAGAAAAAGCAAACTTTAGACATCTGCTGTGATGTGCAGACACCGGGCTGGAAGTCAGTGGCTTGGATACCCCTTCCGGCTCTGGTGCTGTACAGTCCTGTAGCCTCTGTTAAAGACTTGGCCTCTTTTAGCTTCAATTACCTCATGCATAGTGATCTGGGATGGAAGTCTGCAGCCTTGATATAATCTTTATATAGAACTACTCTTGATCCATAATCTTGAATGATGTATGCAGTCATTCACTCAATCAGCAGATGTTCAGGAATGCCAACTATGGGTTAGGAACTGTGTTGGGGCTGAAGCTCCTGAGATGAAAGAGGCAGAACCCAGACCTGTGAGTGATTGACTTTAGGGTGGGGAAAGAAGATGTAGAAACAAAGCCCCCATAGTAGGCCTTATGCAGGGTGGGTGGTGGAGGAGCCCTGGTGCGCGATCAGGACTCATAGAACTGAGAACTGAGCATTTTTTCTGTACCAGGCACTTGGTGAGAACTTTCCAGGTATTGCTTCTTATAATCCTCTCCCTGACCCCATGTTGCATTCCCATAATACAGATGAAGAAACTGAGGTACGGAGAATTTATCCTTACTTAGGAACACAAAGTTCACAGATGACAAGCTGAGAATTTTACACAGACATTCTTTGTCTCATACCATAACCATATCCTCATGTTCCTCTCCTCTTTTATTCTTTTTTAAAACATGTTTTATTAGTGCATTATGGTTGTATATAATAGTGGGGTTCATTTTGACATAATCATAAATGCAGAAAACATAGTTTATTTTTTTTATTCTTATGCAGAAAATACTCCTTGCCTGGGGCTGGGAATATAGCTCAGTGGTAAAGTACCTGCCAAGCATGTATGAGGCCCTGGGTTCCATCCCCAGTTCTGCAAACAAAACAAAACAACAACCCCCCCCCCCCAAAAACAACAACAACACAACAACAACAAACAAACAAAAAAACCCTTTGTAATTGACTGTTGCTCCATCTCTTATTCAGTGCTTCTAGTGAAGGGGGAAAATATCTTAGATAGAAAGAAAACGAAGAAAGCACAGAGAACAGTAAACGAAAGTGACTTCAACATTATTCAGGGATGGGGCCACCTGTTAGGCCCATTCTAGAACTAACTTCCATGGTTTTGAGTTATTTGCTGACTCAAGAGTGGGAAGCAATCTTACAAAAATTTCCTTTGGTAATTACTTATGCCGCTTATTCAGTGGTTGGGAGCAGGGTTCTAGAGTCAGACTACCTGGATCAAATCTCAGGAATAAGACAATATCTCAGTCCCAGTTCATCATCCATAAAAGGGGACACCAATCTGTGTCTTACACTTGCTCAGCAATGGCTCAAGCCCAGAGTCTGTTAAAAGTGCTTGATAAGTGTTTTCCATAACTCTCATTATTACTGATGGCCTTCTCTTCCTGGACAATTGGCATAAATAGATCTGTCATGGGAAATCCAAAACAAAATTAAATTAGAAGCTCACATTTTATCTGTATGCAACGGATACAAAGATCAAAGTAATGTAGAGTTAAATGTAAATAATTGAGAAGTGCCTTTGCTAATAGCAACCAGCATTGCAAATCTCAAATAAATTGATTATTAGATAAAATACTTATTCCTCTCTCACAAAGCATTGATTTAATTTTGGTGACAGTGTCAATTTGAGGGAGCTGATTGAATATGTTTGGAAATATCTGTGTAAAATGGTCTAACAAGACAGGCGCTTTGAATTGTACCAACAACAGCATGTATTTATATATTTCAGAATTGACCTGCCTTCTGGCTTCTCCTTGGTGTACTGATTGTGTCACCTTCTTGAAGCTTGGAGTCTGGCCACGACCCAGTTCTCTGACTGTGTTGGACTTTTAAGCAGCTCTTATTTGTCTGTTAACTTTCACAAAGCCACGCTTGGCCTTGATAAAATTAATTTTCTGAGTTATGGAACTAACTCATAGAGGCATCACTAAACAAAAAATTAGACCCAAGTGACTTGCTAATACTGGGTTCTTTGAGAAAAGCATAGGGGAAACATCCTCCTTTGGAAATTGATTGCATTTGCCTGAAATCTTAAAAGAGTTAGATGACAAAATACATAAAACAATTCATAGTTCTCCAGGGTTCAGTTTTCAATCAGCACATGCCAGTGTAAAACCAATGAGCTGTGCAACTTCTGGGCTTGGCCTAAGGGTCTACAGCACCTGAAGGATTGCCATGACCGTGCTGGGAGCAGATGCTCCACTGGAATCAGTTGCCAATACTGAGTCACATTAAGTGTTCAAGGCCTCCCTGTGTTCACTACCTCAATTTCCTGACAGTATTCATCTGCTTATGGTCATCTTTCTGTTTTGGGGATTTGAAAGGGCCATGCAACTCATCAGAAAACCAATGGACAGTTTGGCTTCTGGTGCTTTGAAAGCACACATGCACTCGTGTACATTTCTGCACACAACACCTACAAACACATTTGTTCTTGACTTCTCTAAGCTCAGAGGCTTTCTGTTTCATTGTAAGTCAAAGGCATTTGTTATCATTGCCACCCTGACCCTTTATTACTGTCATTTAAGTTTTATATGTTGGTGGAGTATGGCCTTCATTCCCTTGTTTCAGCAGCCCATTGGTACTGATGAGCTCTGTGCAGCTCTTATTGAAGTAGAAGTGATGGCTGAAACTCAGTAAGCCAGAATTCACCATCCACAGAGATGGATCCCTGTGTGCCTTGCCTTGACCTTGTGGGGAGGAGGTTTAAAAGTGAGCCATTCTAGCCAGCAAGTGTCCCATTGTGGAAGGAGCAGTGCTACACAATATCGAATCCTTCCTAGTGTCAAAGTTACTGTGCGCCTCTGCTTTTCTGGAAAGAGATGGGAAGAACATGGGGAGAGTGACTGTGTATTTTTCAAGGTAAATGATAGGCTGTATTAGAGCTGCAGTGAGCATGCTCAAGGATTCCATTCTTGGCTCTACCCAATGTTTTAAGTTCATCTGGACCAACGAGAGAGGCCATGGGCAAATTGCTTCTGCTGGGAGGGTTCTTTTTCTGCCCCCTAAGGAGTAAAATTTTTCCTGCTGATGTTGGACACAGGAGTATTTCTATATTTACCCTTGAGATTAACAGAGTCTGATTCCATTGTTTCTAAATTCTTAGTCCCTCTCCCCCCAGGCTCAGTTTGCCCAGGACCAAACTTCCCAAGTGTCTTACTCATTTCAGGGCTCTAAGTTATCTTAACCCTAAAAGAAAAATATGGAGAGGCTTGTTCTTCCTCAAAAGAGCAGAAAGTAGAGAGAGAGAAGAGGGTAAAGGATTAAATCCCATTTTTGGAATGATTCAAAAAGATTATAAAAGGTCCATTATCTGGGGTCCTTTCAAATTGATGAGCTCAATTTTCAAGATGGCAGTCTGATTGGATTCATTCTCTTATTCAGCATCACCACCTCCACTCTTACCACCACTGCCACTGCCACCATTGTCACCACCACCAACATCACCTTCTTCTCTTTATTTTAAGAAAAAGGTGAAATGCCATGAGGGATTCTGATTGCCCACCCAGGAGGTTAACAGACTGAAGAGTTTAATGTGAAGCATCTCCAAGCTGGCACGGAGGAACGTGAAATCCAATTGGCTAGAAACTGTGTCGTACTAGGGACCATCCATACAGCATTCAAATACGCTTGGAAATAGTTGTGTGATTCCTTTACAGGAAGTGCACAAGTGATATTTGCTGCTAGGCAGCCAATCGATCTTCACTAATCTGTTTGCAGTTTCTCTTCTTCAATATTCTCCTCTTCTAAAATCTCATCCCTCCTTTGCACCCTCAGTTTGCTTTTTGCCATTTACCTCCACTGAACACACTCAAATTTTTATCAAGGATACTCTGTTCCATGCTAAGTTAGCTTCAAGGTCCACTGGGTTAAGTTTGAAGTTTGGATCCCCAACCAGTTTGTTGTTTTTTAGTAGCTTAGGAGCCAGTTCTTAAGAAATATAAGCGATAGTTAGCACTTGATTCTATAACATGAGAAATATTTTAGCTTTTGTTTGCATATGGTGGTTTTTAACCTAGTTCTCCAGGAAAACAAATGCCAAGCAGAGGTTAGAAGCAAATGTTGGCATGAGTGTAAATATCATTTCTCTGCCAAAATTTTATTTCTTATCTGAAAAGGGTAGGAAATGGCTTAATCCAACTTACCCTTTTGGGGAACTGGTTCTGCTTGGAAGCTGTATGGCCCAGCATTGCAAGAAAACAAGGTGAGAAGGGCAAAATAGGTGGGCACTGGGCACTGGAAGAGTCCTCATGCAGAAGGGCTGCTTAGTGTTCTCTAATGGGTAGCCACAGTAGGAACATAGAGAATTTTTGCATTGGAAGAATATTTTTTTCATTACAAAAGTTGCTTGCTTTATTGTATAAGAAGAAAGCATGACTGGTTATCCACATTGCCATTGAAGGACACCAGAGAAACTCCTACTAACTTCAGAAGGTCAGAAACAATCATCCTTTTGGAAGAATACTTTCTAGCCAAACCAGTCTGCTGCCATAGACTTCCAAGTTCTGAGGTTTTATGAACTGATTAGCAGAAGGAGAGGGCAGAGATTGTTCTGCTGGGTAAAATCGAATTGGGGGATTGTTGCAAGGAACTCAGGGATGGAGAAAACTAAAATAATGAAAATCAATAGTGCATTTGAAGCGATCTTAAAGTTCAATCTGAGCTGTTCTTTGCACAATGTAATTTGTGAGAAAATTCATTATATTCGGGCAGCAAGCACCCTCCATATAAATGCACAAATGCTCTGCTAATTACCACCACCACTTCTTGCTGTAGGGTGGAGAGTGCTGCACTACAACTGGAGTCCTAGACTCTTAGGACACGAGTCTACTTTAGGGTTAAGTAATAACACCCAGCCAGGGGAAGGAATTTTTCCAGAGTTGCAAAAATCATTAGCTGCAGAGTGGGTCTGTATTCAAGCCTCTGTCTGCTACTTTGTGTTCTTTCTCCAGTGCACATGTCATCTCTGCCTTCCTTCCCTGGCATATATATAGGCATGCTATATATGTTTTGCTCGCATGTCAACCTAGACGTTGCTCTCGTACCTTCTAAAGTCCTTACCGTGGAACCATTAATAATCACTGGGATAGTAGACAGGGTATGTGATATAATAAAAATATATTCAGTCTTAGTCCCTAGTTCCTGGCTTTAAAAACCCTTTGAATCTCCAGAATGAGAGGAGCATCCTGTGTTATTCGTAATCAGCCACACCTGAGTTTATGCTAAGGAGGTGACTTAGATGGGGTTCCTAGATAACCTTAGAATGCTGGTTACTAGATGAAGGAAGTGATTGGAGTTCTGGAACTTTCAGCTGCATGCAACGACTTGTGGAAGATGAGGGGAACTGGAGACTAAGCTCTAGAAACTCTTCAACAATGAGATTTGATGAGATGCTGGGCTGGAGAACACATCCACATGCCAGAAGGTGGCACACCCCAACTCCATGGGTACAGAGGCTCCTGCAGGACTCCAGGCCCTTCCAGACTTCATTCTATGTACTTTGTCAACTGGCTGCTTATTGGTACCTCTTATAATAAGCCATTAACAGTAAGTAAAGCATGGTTAGTGTTAGAAAGTAGTCAGATCATTGGATACCCAGTTGGTGTCTGCAGGGAAAATTGTGTGGTGTGGAAAACCCACGCATGGGTGTCAGATGGGTGAGTACAGAAAAGAATTTCCTTTTAGGGTTCTAGCTCGAAGACCTCATAGCATCCTCAGTAGAAATTGCTGGCTACCGATGGCCCCTTTGGTCATTCCCAGTGTCTTCTAGAAGCTGCCCAGCCAGCCACCAACTCTTCATCATGTCAGGATCCAAGTTTTCTCCATGCCAAACTTTCAGTGCCTCCTTAGTCCTACCCTTAAACTCACAAAGCCAAACACATGAAACAGAGCACCCTCCAGTTAAAGGATGCTCTTTAGAGGAAAGTTTCTTTGCTATTTTTATTACTTGAATGTGCTCCTGTACCCCATGCCCCATGCAACTTATAGAAGCATTTCCTCTAAACAGACATAGTTTTTCTCCAGGAAGTAGTCTGGAATGAAATTTCTCCCTCTTGCCCCATTCCAATCACATTACGTAGATTCCCTAAATTGGCTTCCTAGGGACCTTTTTCAACCTCTGCTTTTCTTCTTTGGGAACCTCCCTGACTGCTTCCCTCTTGTGTGTTCAAATCTGATCTCCTGGACCAGAGCAGTGATTGCATAGGCGACATTCTCAACTGCCTATGTGATGGGATGTGGACACTCCAACTGGGGGTGCCAAATCCTCTTGGTTCATCTCTATGCATGGATGAAGCTCTCCATCTTGACCTTACTAGGTCTCCAGGGGTCCCCATGGGTTTGAGTGTAGCCTTAGAAGATACTATAGGGAGTTATTTCAGGGGAGCTAGCTGGGGACCTGCATGGGGCCAGTCCTCACCTTCCTAGAGGATTGGTGTGTGTGTGTGTGTGTGTGTGTGTGTGTGTGTGTGTGTGTGTGTAGAGGAATCTGCTGCTGAAGGTTCACAAGGTGGACATGAAGATTAGAGACCTGGAGATCTGCTGATGAGGATGCCGCCTTGTGAGGTTTCTGGGTGCCTCAGTGGCTTCCGTTAAGGTAGTCACCCATCTCTCTCTTCTAGCTGGGAGTGTGGGAAGGGCATGGTCAGCACAGGGTTTTCCTCTTGTTCTTCCCAATCCACACCTTCTCTGCTTCCTGTCCACATACCACTCTATCCCTTAGCTTCACTCCAAGTGTCCCCAACTCACTGTCCTTTTCTGTGGTCAGTTTCAAAGCTCTGATCTTTTGCAGAGGCACATCGGTTTGATCTCTGCTTCCAAGGATCCTGGGCAGGGCTGCCCTACTCTTGGAAGAAAGACCACAGGGAGACTGAGTTTTTTTTTTTTTCCTCTCAAAGGGTTAACTTGAGCTCCTATTCTGTCCCCACGTGTCATACTTCTATGGGGTGCTGTTTAAAACACATTATCCTTAAGCCTCACAACAGAGGAAGTGAATGCTGTTGCTCTCCCTTTAAAGATTAAGAAATGATAGTTCTGAAAGCTTCTGAAAGTTGTTTAAGGCCACACAGCTCTTTATGGTGGATCTAGAGTTGAACCCAAGTCTACCTATTGCCAAAGTCATGTTCTTTCCATAACACTTGGGTGGCTTTGATTAGAGCCCCTGGAAAAGACAGTGTCATCTCTTCTTTTAAAAACAGTCTCAGGTGATTTGGAACCTAGTTGTTCCAGAACTGCCATCTGTTGAGAGGTCATTCCACGACACTTGATGGAAGACGAATCATGGATGAAAATGCAGGTCTCATGGGAGAAGCCATGCCAGCCCTGGGTCCATGCTTCAAGTTTCTGCTCCTCTGGGACACTACCTCTGTGCTTTCTGATAAATGGTGCATTTTTCAGGTCCTGGAGGCATGTCCAGGCTTGAAGAAGGCACAAATGTCCCTGTATAGTTCCAAGGTCCCCAGATTACAGTCTCCAAGGCTTCTGTGACCTTGATTAGATGTCAGATCCCTCGAGAGCCAGTGGGAGGCAGTCCTCAGCCAGGCCCGAGTTGGCCACTCCTTCGGGGGGTGTTGCACCACTGAAAGGTATGGAGCTGACCATGAAGATCGACATGTGATAAATGTGTGTGTTGGCATGTGTATTTGTGGACTTATATATACACTATGTGTGGCTGAACGTGTGTTGACAATGTTGGAAAGAGGGAGATTCTGAAGCAACAGCATTGATCTTTCCGAGTGTTTGCATCGCTGCGGGTAGAGGAGGAAGTGGCTAGTGCGCGGCTGGCAGCCAGCTCTGCTGTCCCGGGTTCACACTCCCCGACAGCCTGTGAAGGCAGCGCTTATGGTCGGGATCACGCGTCTCTGTGCTCAGGCTCAGACTGCGAGGAATTTGAGGCCTCATCGAGTTGCTGGAGTCCTCCTGGCAGTCTTGAGGCATGGGCTGCTGCCAGATCGCTGCCTCCCAGACGAATGTGTGAGTGAGTGCTCTAACTCAACCCAAAAGAGCTTTTTAAAAATCAAAGGCAAATCTTTAGAAAGTAAGGGGAAAATGCTTTTGTGATTTTTTTTTTTTTTTTCAGCTTCTGGAAGTTACTGGAAATTTCCAATTGGATTGAACCTGCTAGGGTTTCCTGCTCTCTATACTGCACCTTCCTGAGGTAACGTGGGGGCCTGTGTGGGTGGAGCTTCTGCTAGTTTCAGAACTGAGGCAGGTTCTGGATGTATCTACTCTGGGGTCCTGCTTGTGGATTGCTCAGAGAAGGGCCGGGGGATGCCATTATTATCCCAAATCCACCAAGAGCACAATTGCAACCAGATTATTATCCAGAAAGGCCATGTCTAGTACCCGTAGCTAAAAATAAACAGCACAAAAATCTCAGGATATTGTGATCTGTTAATGAAACTAAGGCAGATAATTCATGACTTCTAAGTGACTGTGTGAAGACACTTATAAAACCAACATGGTGCTCTGTGAGGCTATTGGATGGGGTTTCCTAGAAATTGCCACTATCCACGGGAAGTTTTTTAAGCACAGGAATCATAGCATTCTCCTCACTGTGATTATTTGATTATCAGGTTTTCACTTTCTTACATTTTACCCAAAATAATATTTTCTTACATAGCGATGGTATGCCTAGATTCCAGTGGAATCCCACTGGGAGGGGTACAATAACACATTCCTTTGTCCTTACTATCAGCCTAAGTATGGACATCCACAGCAGGGAAAATAGTGCTGATGGAGGTTCTCTGAGTTTGACTTTATATTTTTTGCAGACCCATATTTGGGGATTTCAGTTATCTCATCATAAGCCAGAGTATTTTATACCTCAGCATTATGGTAACATTAAGGCATTGACTTCTAGGATAATGACTATTGCTTCTGCAGCAATCTGCTCTGGAAGGACACCCTGGGAATATTTCATACTTATCAGATTTTTGACCTCTGAGGCTCTATCTACATAAATCCAAAACATATTATCATTTCAGTACAAAACTTTAAAAGAAGAGAAAAAGCAATTAACAAGTTGCCTAGTGCTGTATAGATAAAAAAAAAATCTAGATAATCAACCTAATCTTTGATTTGGCTTGATTGATTAATTAATTAAACATTTATTGAGCCAGGCCTGCACTAGGTGCTACCATGCTGTGTCTGATAGTCAGGGACCTGGAAGGTAATTTGCAAATGTTGATCCTGCCTGCAAGGAGTACTGGGAGAAGAAAGGATGCACCAAATATCCTCATCAGTGGGTATGGGGAGGTTCTCTCCTCACCTACCCCAGTACCAAAATGTGCGCCTCTGGAAGTCATAAACATCAATGCTTGGTCTGGGTAGTGCTGTGGCAGCAGGTCTCTGTGTGGAACTTATTGAATATGGATGTTTGTGCACACTTGCATATTTGTACACACATGCACACACACGGGCGATGAAGATCAAGGGAGCAGAAGTCTCACTCTCCTTGCTGGTGGGAATGTTAATCAGTACGCATTCCAAGGAATACAATACAGCCATATCTATCAAATTATAACATGTATATATCCTTTGATGCCCTTTGACTTCTAGGAATTTATCCTAAAGATATTCTTATGTATGTGCCAATGATGATATTCAGATATACTCATTTTAATTCAGTTATTCATTCATCAAATATTTAATGAGCTCCTGGCATATTCCAGCTATCATTCAGGGCACTGGAGAAACAGCAGTGAACAAAACAGAGTAATTCTTACCCTCCAGGAGATTACATGGTAGGGAGGTAGATGATAAACACACAAGGAATACATAATAAATCAGGCAGGATGGCCATGGATCCCAGTTGCCTGATATAGTCACGTTTATGTCTTCGTATAATCGTTAGTGCCCCCTTCTGTTCTTAGAAATATCCTGGTCTGCATGATAACAATACAGTCACCTGGAGTTGGTAATAAGTACTATGAAAAAAAAAAAAAACAACTAGGAAAAGAGGGAGAGAATGACTGCAGTGTCTGCTATTTTATGTGTCATCTATTGTGGATAGTTTGTAGGAGCAGAAAATTGGAAACAACCTAAATGTTCATCAGTTGGGAACTGGTTCATAAATTATGTTACATTTGTACAATAGAATAAGAGTATATAGTTGTCAAAAAGAATGAGACAGAATTATGTTTGCTGCAATGGAACAATGTCCAAGATATACTGTTAAGTGAAAATAGCAAGATGCAGAATAGCACGTATAGGCAAATATAAAGGGGAATGGTGTATATCCATGGATGTGTTTGACCATGCACACAAAAGCTCTGGAAAGATATAAAAACTGTTAACATTTCTTGCCTTTGGAGAGGGATTTTGGGGTATTGAAGGTTAGGGATGAGGGAAATTTACTTTTCAGTGTACATTAGTTTATATTCTTTCACTTTTAAAAGTGATATTCATGCATTTCTGTTATGGTTTGAATCTGAGCTATCCCAAAAGCTTAGGTGTTGAATATTTGATTCCCAATGCAGGAGTATTCAGAGGTAGGCCTTTGGAAGGTGATTGGATCCTGAGGGTTCTTAACCTCATTAATGAATTAATTCACTGATAAGTTTCATAATTTAAGGAGCTGGCAGTGAAAACTTAGGAGATGTTTTAGTCAGTTTTTTTGCCACTATCACCAAAAACATGACAAGGATAATTTTAAGGAGGAAAAGTTTATGTGGGACGACTCATGGTTTCAGAGGTCTCAGTCTGTAGACAGACAACTCCATTCCTTGGGGTCTGAGGTGAGGCAGAACATCTTGGTGGAAGTGTGCGGCAGAGGAAAGCAGCTCAGGATTTGGCTTCAGGAAGCAAAAAAAGACTAAGCTCTCAGTTCACAAAATACATACCCAAAGGCACATCCCCAGGGACTCATTCTCTCCAGCCACATCCTACCTACCTATGGTTACCAATCATTAATTCATATCAGAGGATTAATGTGCTGATTAGATTAAGGTCTCATAATCTGATCATATAACCTCTAAATTTTCTTGCATTGTCTCACACATGATTTTTTGGGGGACACTTGACACCTAAACTGTAACAGGAGATAAAGTCTAGTTTGAGGAAGTAGGTCCTTGGGAAAGTGCCCTTGAAGGCTCTGTCTTGTCTCTGGCCTCTTTCTCTCTCCCTCTGTCTTCATGGGTTGAGCATCTTTTCTCCATGAGGCACTCCCCACCATGATGTTTCTTGCCTTAGGCTCAAAGCAACAGAGCCAAGTGACCATTGATGGTGAGCTGAAATGAACCTTTCTTCCTTTAAGTTGATTTCCCCAGGTATTTTGTCACAATTCTGAAAAGCTGAGTAACACAATTAACTATGGGAAAAACATCAATAAGGAAAAGAAGGAAAATTTCTCAAATCTAGCTGGGTATGAAGTACAGGAAACTTCAAGGGAGGTTCTCACTCATACTGCATTAGAATCTTTGAGAACATTTAAAATACAGATGTCTGGGCCTTACTGGCAGAGGTTCTGATTCACTTGACTGTGTAAGGGGCCTGGGAATTAGTATTTAAAAGCTAAAATTGCCCAGGTGATTCTATATGTGACTGGATTGGAAATCAACACTTTTCAAACTTTAATGTTGGGCATAAATTATTTAGGGATCTTGATAAAGTACAGATTATAATTCAGTAGCTCTGGGGTGGAACACTTCTAACAAGATTCTTCAGTTCTAATAGGTCCCAGGTGAGGTAGATGCAGGTGGTACATGGACCATATGGTAGTAGCACAAGACTGGAATATCCCTGGTTCTACACAGATGATTTCCATGCTTCTGCATATTACACATCTTTGGAGATGAGTTGCTCACTTCTTTTTGAGCAGCAATGCTTCTTTTTGTTGCTGTTTCATGGGAGAGTGGGTGTGAATAATTAGCTTTCTCAAATTGGAAGATCTGCAAGCTACTGAAGAGGTCCTGGATCCTGGGCTTAAATCTTGTATTTCTATTATTCATGTAGGTCTCCTGTTCTGAGAGCACAAACACTCTCCTAAGGAAACAAAAGGATCTCATGTGATAGTTCATTCATTTGTTCATTCAGGGGCTGGGTTACAATTTTATTTTGTTGGTGAACCTAAGGAAATCCCTCCATTGTGGAAAGTTCAGAGAAGGCACTGATGGCATGGGTAGTGACCTTGAGAGTCACCTTGGAGGGCATAGAAAAGTTTAGACAGAAAAGGAAATGGAGGAGAGTGATGTCAGCAAGATGGCAGAACAACACCTTTCTATCATCATCTCCCCACAGCGCACTGATTTTGATACCTTTGGTTCAGAGTAACTCTGTGGGCATTAGGGAGTCCAATGAAGTTCCAGCATAGAATAGAATCCTAAAGTCGGAGAATAGACTCATTGTAGAGGGTAAAAACAGTTTTTATTTTACTCACATCCTCCTTCCTTGATGTGTCACAGCTGAAAGCCAGTAGAGAATCCTTCATCCTGCCGTTCCTCCCATGTGGGAAAGTTAGGGTGCCTGGCTTCTGCAGCTGTGTGGGGTGCAACCCAAGAGGCCCGCCTCTTCCTAGAATACTGAGGGTATCAGCAAAGTTGAGTAGCTGGGAGAGGCTGGAAACACAGAAGAGAGATGAGGACTCAAAGGAACCAGGCTTCAGAACTCAATAAATGCTGCAATCCTACTAACTGTTTTTTGGACTCCATCAGGAGACATTCCCATAAGAGGTTTGGGATGCCTCATCTTTGGGACACCCCCAGCTGATTCACGGTTACCTCAATGATCCATGCACCTCACCTTTCCTCCCTCATGGCCAGTCCCCTATATATGCTCTGGATAGTGAGTGTGAACCTTTTCAGATGGCTAGAAAGCATGCATGGTCAGCCAGTTTAACTTTGCAGTATTGGGAAAGGGCACACAGACTTGATCATGTCAGGATACCACCCTAGGGAAAACAACAGGGAGGTTCTTGTCACCCGGTCTGATTTTGTAGAATTAACAGAGGGCATGCAACACTTAAAAATTTCCCCCTAAAATGGAACAAGAGGAGTAGAACAGGCCCTTCCAAAGAAGTGGTCTGAGAGGACCTCAGGATCCCAAGCCAGGATGACAAGTAAAAGTCTTTCTCTCCTAAAGCTAATCAGTGAAGACTGGAGGAAATGGCTATTTCTTCAAAGGTGAAGATAGTAATGCAAGACTTCAAGGAGCTTTGACAAGGAAAAAATAAAACTCCAAAGGAACACAACTATTTTCCAGTAATTGATCTCAAAGAAGTAGAGAAGTATGAAAATTGCTTGACAAAATATTTAAAATAATTATTTTAAGGAAGCTCAGCTAGCTTCAAGAGATTTCAGAGTGACAACTCAATGATATCAGGAAAGAATGCATGAACGAAACAAAAAGTTCAACTGAGACAGAAATCATAAAAAAGAGCCACATAGGAGTTCTGAAGCTGAATAAAACAATGAATGAAATGAAAAATGCAATAAAGAGTTTTGACTGCAGATTTGATCAAGCAGAGGAAAGAATCTGTGAACTGGAAGACAGGTAGTTTGAAATTATCCAATTAGGGGAGAAAAGGGAGAGGGGGGGGGGCGGGAGGAGAGGGAGAAAGAATAAAAAGGAATGAGAAAATATCACAGGATTTCTGAAACATCACAAAGAGAAATAGTGTACACATCCTAGGACTTTCAGAGAAGAGGAAAGGAATGAAAACATCTGAAGATGTAATGATTGAAAACTTCCTAAATATTGGGAAATATGTGATATCTAGTTATAATATATAAAAGAATGAAACTCAATGGTAAAGTAAGTATATAGCCCAATTCAGAATATTCTACTATTGTAGTAGTGGTACGTAAATTAATTTTAACTTGAGTTTATAGGTTAAAAGTAAGGAGTATTAAAAATAACTTATTTTTAATAATAATTTGTTAATGGATACGCAGTACAAAAATAAATAAATTGTGCCATCAGAAGCATCAAATGTGGTGGGAGAAGAAGTAAAAGCATGGACTATTTGTATGTGATCAGAGATAAGTTGTTACCTGCTTAAAATAGATGGTCGTAATGTAAGATGTTTTATGCAAGCCCCTTGACAATCGCAAAGCAGAAACCTATAGTAGATTCACAAAAGGTGAAGAGAAAGGATTCGGAGCCTCCCACCATGGAAAATCATCAAACTGAAAAGAATTAAAAAGCAAGGAGGAAAGGAACAGAAGAACTTCAAAATCATAAAACAAATGGCAATAGTAAGTCCTTATTTATCAGTAACTGGTCTAAGTGTAAATGAATCAAATTTGACAGTCAAAACACATTGAGTGGCTGAATGTATTTTGAACATGCAACAAAGAAAATCAATACCTGATATACATTGCCTACAAGAAAGTCACCTCAGCTTAAAGAACACACATAGACTGAAGTTGAAGGATGGAGAAAAGATATTCTAGGAAATGGATAACCAAAAGGGAACAGAGGTGCCTATGCTTGTATCAGATCAAATAGAATTTAAGTCAAAACTGTCACAAGAGACAAAGAAAATTATTATATAATAATTAAGGAATCAGTTTATCAAAAGGATATAACAATTGTACATATGTATGCACCCAACGTTGGAGCACCTAAATATATAAAAGCAGATATTAAGAAATTGGAAGGGAGAAATAGACATTAACATGATATTAGTAGGTACTTTAGTACCCCATTTTCAACAATTGATAGATTATCCAGGTAGAACATCAATAAAAACAATTGGATTTAAACCATACTTAAGATCAAATGGGTCTCACAGACAAATACGGGACAATCCATTGAGCAGTAACTGAATATGCATTCTTCTCAAGCACGTGTGGGACGTTCTCCAGGATTAATTAGGCCATGAAACACATCTTAATATATGCAAAAAATTGAAATCATATCAAATGCCTTTTCTGGCTGCAATGGTATGAAACTAGAAATCAATAAGCAAAGGAAAACTGGAAAAAGGGCAAATATATGGAAAGGAAACAGCACATTCCTGAACAACTAAGACCATTCTGGCTTTTAGAGCAAAATAGCATTAACTGGGTAGCTTATCAACAAAAAACACTTATTTCTCACAGTTCTGGAGGCTGAGAAGTTCAAGATCAAGGCACTGACCATTATGGTGTCTTTTCTTCATAGACTGATGTCTTCTCACTGTAACCTCATGGAGGAAGGGATAGCTTGCTCTGTATTCTTATAAGGGCGTTCATCCTAATCATGTGGACTGTGCCCTCATGACCTAATCACCTCCCAAAGGTCTTGTCTCCTAATAGCATCATCTAAAGTGTTAAGATGTTGGGATTTAAGAGTTAGGATTTCAAGGGGGTCACGAACATTCAGACCATAGCAACAACCAATAGGAACAAGAAGAAATCCAAAGGGAAATTAAAAATCATTTGAGACAGATAAAAGTGGAAACTAAATATATCAAAACTTATGGGATATAGTAGAAGCTGCTTAATAGGTAAATTTATATAGACATACATTAGGAACAAAAGATCTCAAACGACCTAACTTTTCATCTCGAGGAACTAGACAAAAGAAGAACAAACAGAAGCCCCAATAAGTCAGAAGAAAGAAGCAATAAAAATCAGAGCAGAAATAAAATAGTGACTAGAAAAGATCAATGTAACTGAGAACTGTTTTTTGAAAGGGTAAACGAAATAGACAACCTTTACCTAGACTGTGAAAAAGGAGAGAGGACTCAAAATCAGAAATGAAAGATGAGACATTAGAACTTATAGCAGAGAAATACAAAGGATCATGAGAGACTACTGTGAACAATTATATGTAAAAAATTGGTTAATCTAGAAGTAAATAATCTCCTAAGACATACCATGTACCAAGACTGAGAAGAAATAGATAATCTGAACTGACCTACAATGAATAAAGAAATTGAATTGGTCATCAAGTGTCTTCCAACAAGGGAAAGCACAGGACCACATGGTTTCACTGGTGATACTCTACCAGACATTTAAAGAAAAGTTATATCAATCATTCTCAAACATTTTAGAAAAAATTGAAGCAGAGGGAACACTTTCCCCAAAGTAATTTATAAGGCCAGCATTACCCTGATATCAAAGCCAGACAATGATATCAAAGCCAGACAAGGGCACTATAAGAAAAAAAAAATTGCTGGCCAATATCCACGATAAACATAGATGACAAAATTCTTCACAAAATACTAGCAAACTGAATTCAACAGTGCACTAAAATAATGGGATTTATCCCTGTCATCTAAGAGTGGCTCAATATATGCAAATAAATAGTGATACACTGCTTTAACAGAATGAAGGATAAAACCACATAGTCATCTTAATAGATGAAGAAGAACTAGTTGATAAAACTCAACATTGTTTCATGATAAAACTCAACAAATTAGATATAGAAGGAATGTCCCTCAATGCAATAAAGGTCATATGTGACAAACGCACAGCTCATATCATATTGAACAACACAGCCACATCAATGTTTATAGCGGCTCAATTCACAATAGCTGAACTATGGAACCAACCTAGATGCCCGTCAACAGGTGGATAAAGAAAATGTGGTACATATACACAATGGAATATTCCTCAGCCTTAAAGAAGATTGAAATTCTGGCATTTGCCGGTAAATGGATGGAGTTGGAGAACATCATGCTAAGTGAAATAAGCCAAACCCAAAAACCAAAGGCTGACTGTTTTCTCTGATATGTGGATGCTAACTCACAATAAGGGAGGGGATAGGGAAGAACAGAGTTACTTTATTTTAGGTAGAGGGGAGTGAAGGGAGGGGAAGAGTATGGTGGAAGGAATGATAGTAGAGTGAACCACACATTATTACCTCATGTACATGTATGACTGCATGACCCACGTGACCCTGTAATACGTATAATCAGAAAAATGAGATTACACTCCATTTATGTATGATCTATAAAAATGTATAAATGCATTCTACTAATTAGAACAAATACAATTTTAAAACAATGAAACTTTTCCTCTAAGATAAGGTACAAGACAAAGATGCTTACTGTAGCCACTTCTATTCAATATAGTACTGGAAGTCCTGGATAGAGAAATCAGGTAATGAAAAGATATAAAAGACAACCAAATCAGAAAGGGAGAAGTAAAATTAGCTCTGTTTTCAGATGATATGATTTTTTTTAAATAGACAAGCCTAAGGATTCCACCAAAAAATATTAGAACTAATAAATTCAGTGCAGTTGAAGGATAAAAAATATCAACATACAAATATCAGTTGTATTTCTATGCATTATCAACAAATTATCTAAAAAAGAAATTAGGAGAACAATCCTATTTTCGGTAGCATCATGGTGAATAAAATACTTGGAAATAAATTTAACCATTGGCAAACCCAATATCTGATAAGGAGTTAATATCCAAAATACATAAAGA
This sequence comes from Sciurus vulgaris, assembly GCF_902686455.1. NCBI lineage: Eukaryota > Metazoa > Chordata > Mammalia > Rodentia > Sciuridae > Sciurus > Sciurus vulgaris. The sequence continues at coordinate 41,286,399 of NC_136478.1, read as the reverse complement.
ACTCACTCAACAGTAGAAAAGCACATAACCTGATTGAAAAATGGGCAGAGGACCTGAGTAGACATTTCTCTAAAGAAGAATAAAAAACGGCTACTAGTTATTTGAAAAGGTGCTCAACATCACTAATCACCAGGGAAATGCAAATCAAAAGTACAAACAAGATATCTCCTCAGGTCTGTTAGGAAGGCTATTATCAAAGACAATGTCGCTGGCTCTTTGTGGTTCCAAAATCCATGGATATTTGTCACCGCCTGCAGCAACAACTTGCACGGGTCTTATGGGTGGTGGAGTGGAAACTGAGGCACTTCTATCTTTCTCTTTAGTGCACTGCTTTCTTGCTTGTTTATAGAGGATAGAGGAAATGAGGTTTACTTGCTTTGAGAGGAGAGAGAGACAGACTTTGTTTCTTGCTTGTTACTTGCTTTGAGAGGAGAGAGAGAGAGACCCCGCTTATCAGAGAGAAAGAAACTTTGCTTAAGAGAGAAACTTTGAAAGAAAGACAGGCTTTTCTTAGAGCTTAGAAGGAGAGAGGCCTGCCACGCCTTAAAGTCCTGCATCCTGTGAACTAAGGGTGTGTCTACCTAAGGTCCCCTAGTGATGCGTCTCAGTTCTCTGTTCCGCAATCTGCCTTCCGCAGCTGCCCCTACTCGCTGCTGTGTTTTTCCCTCTGGCTGCTTCTAATGGCTGCTATCTCTCTGTCTCGCGCTGCCTACGCTTATATCACCTCCAGGACTCGGAGAGCAGGGCCACGCCTCTTACGCAAAGATTAGGCGAGACGCTCGGAGCAGGCAATTAGTGCTGGAGAACACATGCGCATACATTGTGTGCGTGGACGAGAAAAATCACCTGAGTGTGCTTATGTCAATTAACCTCCTTGCTGCCGATGTGATCAGGTGCCATCCTGGCACCGCCAACATGGCACAGCCCCCAACAGACAAGAGATAACAAATGTCGGTAAGAGTGTGAAGAAAGGGAAATCTTTGTACATTGTCAGTGGAATGTAGGTTTAGTACAGCCATTATGGAGAACAGCATGAACTTTCCAAAAGAAATTAAAAATACAACAATCACATCCCTCAGCAATTTCTCTTCCACATATATACTCAAAGGCAATGAAAGGGCCACTTCATAGAGATATCTGCACCCTCAAATTCATTGCAGCAGTATACACATTAGCCAAGATATGGAAACTACTGACATGCCCCACAACAGGTCAAAAGGAAAAAAACTGAAGTCTCTCCTGACTCACACACACTGGAATATTATTCAGCCTTAAAAAAGGAGTTCCTTCCATTTGCTGCAGTATGGATGAATCTAGAGGACATTATGCTAAATGAAATAAACAAGTCACAGAAAGACAAATACTGCATGACCTCACTTACATTAATCACATAGAAACAGAGAGAGGAGATTAGTGTTATTAGGTGCTGGGTGGTGGGATTAACAGAGAGAGGTTGGCCAAAGTTTCAGTTTATGCAGGAGGAGTTAAGTTCTAGAAATCTAATGTATGGCATTTTTTTGATCCTAGTCAGTAATAATGTCTCATAGATTGGAAATTTGCTAAGAGTTTAAGTGTTCTCACCACACACGTGTGCGTGGGTAACTATAATAGGTAGGGTAACAGATATGTTAACTAACTTGGTTGTGATAATCATTTTACAATATACAATCAGCCCCCTGTCATTGCAGTTTCCATGTCCTTGGATTCAACCAACTATGGATAGAAAAAAAATGTATCTGTACTGAATATGTATAGAAATTTTCTTGTCATTCCCTAAACAATACAGTATAGCAACTATTTACTATGTATTAGGTATTATGAGAGATGGTTTAAAGTATACAAGAGGATGTGCATAGGATATTTGCAAATACTATGCCACTTTGTATATGCATATCAAGTCATTTATTGCATACCTTAAATATATGCAATTTTTAAGTTTGTCAATCGTACCTCAATAAAGCTGGGAAAAAAGTGGCGAGTAGGTGACAGGATTTCTGTGTGCCTGAAACAGAGCAGCTACTTGGTGTTTCTAAAGATCCCTACTAGGAGAGCCACTTTCCTAAAAGCAGAGATGGTATTGGCTGGACAGCAACAAAATTGTGTCTCCTCCAAAAAGATAATATTTAACGAAGTGTTCACAGGCATATTGTAGCATCTGTCCCTGGACAGCCTCAGGATAAGTCTCCTCTGGGCTCCTGTGTGGTGTCTAGGACCCCCTCTAGCCTCAGAGTTTATTGATGTATTTGTGTGAAAATAGAAATTGGGCATTGGTATTTTCCCTCTTCGGTTTCATAATTTTCAATCTGCAGCCACTCAGGATGACTGTTCAATTGCAGGACTTCTTCCTTTTTACGTGGGTGGGTGAAGCATCTGTCTTTGGACCTTTTGGACTCTTTCATGAGGAGTGGAAGGAAAATATCTGGGGGTGGTTTGTTACACCAAGAAGAAAAACGAAATCACACCCCTTCCTGCCCAGAGGGGCTGCCTCTGAGAAGAGCGGTATCACCCTCTGCAGAAGGGATGGGATGGTACAGGAGACCCAGGGAGATCATTTCCCTGCAGGCTGGATGTAAGGGGGAAACTGTTCCTGTTTCTACTGCTGTCAGAAGATGATTGACCAAGTGCGGGAAGACGCTGAAGGAGGAAACGAAGTCTGTGAAGTGTGGAGGTTCCAGAGGGTTTTCAGGATGGTGAGCTTCTGAAAGATATTGCTCCTCAACATGCCCTGCACATTCCTGTCCTTGCCCACAAACTTCCTTTGCCCTGAGATACCCTCATTCTCCCTCACTGTGCATACCTTAAATATATGCAATTTTTAAATTTGTCAATCATACCTCAATAAAGTTGGGGAAAAAAGTGGCTAGTAGGTGGCAGTAGGTGTTAGAAGGGGCTCCTTCTAACATGTCTTCAGTGACAGAATCCAGCCCTCCTACCCTGGGCATCCAGAGTTGCCTGTGGACTTGGCACTGTTGTCTATTCATGCATCCCTCACAAGGCCTGAGTTCCTCGCCAGAGTGCCTGACAGCATTTCCTCCTTGTCAGGCTGGTGTCTAAGACTTTTGTGTCCCCAATCTCCAGTGCCTCGCCCAGAGCCTCATGTGTCTAACAGCATTGCTAGACGTAATCAGCAAGGTGGGCAAAGGACAAAAGCAAATTAGAGGTGACCACAGCAATTCCTCCATTCACAGATCTAAATTCCAGCCCGCAGTTCCTGACTCATGCAAAGACTGGGTGGGAGGAGTTCTTTATTTGGCAGTAGGTGAGAAATTAAGAAAAACCAAGCTTAGAGAAATGATGTTCCTGGGTTGGCTCTAGGGATTCTGTATGCCTTTGCCTCATCTCACTCTGTTTGGTTCTGTTTGCCTTTTGACCCAGGAAAGGCCAGACCCAGGGCAGAGGCCTATAGATAGAACAAAATCCAGCTTGGAGGGGTTGCACTAGGGTCCAATACAGAATCAGAAGCAATTTGGACCTAGAAACTCAAGAGTTAAGGTCCAAACTAAACAGAGGGAGTTCGGGATCAGCACTAAGAACAATCCTGGAGACCTTTGATAGAATCAACGGAACTTTCTTCTTCCAGCCTGCTTTCTAGACAAGCCAACAACTAGGTGAATTGGGCAGTTTAGAATATCCTTATGTTGGATGCTTCCCTAGCCCACATCTTGGATTTTAGTGTCATGGAATCCTGGATAATTTTCATATATATCTTTTATTTCTAAATTTTATTTCTAAATTTCTTTTTCCTAAAATTTTTGGGGGTGTAGGGATTGAAGCTGGGACCTTGGGCATGCTACGCATGTGCTCTGCCACTGAGATGCAACTCCAGCCCTAATAAATATTTTTTGAATGACTTAATGAATCTTTAATATTTTACATCAACTAAAGTCCCCTGATTTCCTTTGCATGATTTTTTTGAGTTAGGGTTTCTGACTTTCTGGCGATATCTGGGTTCTGCTTAACTCTGCCATAACAGTGTAGCGGGGAAGGCTTGGGGATGCCATCTCCTAACATTTATCCTATAACCCAGGATGAGGCTTTCAGTAGACCTTCAGTAAAACCCAGTACACTCAATCAGCAAGAAAACATAATCCACGGCTTACTTATAATAGATCAGAATCACCTCCACTGGGGTTGCTGGAGTGCTATTCGGGAAACCTCTTTTCTCTCTGATCGGAGGAGCCTACATCGGTCACTCCCCATTGACCTTCAGGACAGAATTGACTACATTACCTTGTCTAGGCCCAACTTTTGAAAGATTTAATTTTCCTTATTTCCCTCCAGGTCCTGAGCCGCGTCAGTGACTGATTAGGTCCAGAATAGTCATGTGCTGGTTGTATTTATAGCACTAATTAATTAATACAGGTAAAGAGCTAGGAAGATAAAGTGCTACCAAGAGTGTGAGGTCTTAAAATGACTATTAATGCATGGGCTGCGGACCTCTGAATGTGAACGGATGGGGGGGTGTGCGAAAAAGTATCATCACAGGTGGAGCCTTTTAAAAAGCATCCCCTTGATTACGGAAGACATAAATTAACTGGAGGAAGCAGCGCTCCAGTCGGTGACAGACTGTCGTCAGAATCCTTCCTCGTTTGGTTTCCATTTAAATCGACACATATGGCGAGGGGTTGTTTAAGGGTTTCAAGCATACGTGCACTCTCCTGCAGGAATATGGATGCCTTGATTTAAGTGAACTCAGGGGGTGGCATGGCTTCTTTTTAGCATAGGGAAAGGAGAATTGAGCTCTGCAAGGCACAGGGAGTCCAGAGATGGATGGTTCACTTCGTTTTATTGCATTTAGTTGGAGGTCCCAGAAACCCTTCAAAAAAATGTCATGTTAAAACATGTGCCTATGAAAGATTGGTGGCAACCAGGCCTAGGCCCAGGGTGCTAGGGATCAGGGAAGGGCTGTGAGTAGCCTTCTGGATTCTTTGTGTGATAGAAGAAGTCATGGGGAAAGATTCATGGCTGTTGGGGTCCCAGGACCCAGGAGTTTAATGAGAGCAGGAATAAGTCAGATCCCCCAGCTCTTCCACACAAAATGGGTGGAGGCAGTAAGATGTTTTGTGCAATGTAAGGCCTCAGAAACTCTGCTGGGTCCTGAATCTGTTTGGGTATAGCCTGGCCTCCACCTGCGTGGAAATACCCATCATTCTGACTCAAAGTCTTTTCCTCTGCAATGTCTGAGAGTCGGCCTAGAAAACAGCCCTCGGAGCAACTTGGGAGGAGATTAGGATCTTTGAACTTTTTGAGAATGAGGTTTCCACCCAAGGCATGGGCTCGGAGGGATCTCATCAGGGTTATGAACTGCCTTAGGAAAAGGCATCCCCTGGCTGAGTGCAGCAATGCGGGTACAGGGTTTGGAGGGCAGGGCCCAGCTGCATGTGTGAACCTAGCAGGGCACTTCTATGCAGTGAACAACCAGCACAACCATATGAAGTGTCTGTGTCTCTAGTGGGGCTGGGAAGACCATGGAGCTTCCTCAGAACAGCCTTTGCTGTGCAGAGATGAAGAGGTGGCTTCATATCTAGAGAGGCCCACTCTGATCTCCTTAGGTACTTGCTTTAGGAATGTTAACTTTGTCAGTTAGGGTCCAAGAAAATAAAACACTCCCAGGTGTTTCAAAATAGAGAATTTAATAGAGGCAATTGGTTGCAAAGGTGTTGGGAGAGTAGGAGGGAGGAGAATGAATGTAATAAGGTTACCCAGTGATTAATAGCTACTGGAAGTGGCTACCACCACAGGGCCTGAGGAACAATATGGAAAGATGGGTTAGCCAGCATCCATGGTTTGGTGCCACTGAGACTATTGCTATTAAGAACAAGCTGCCTGTGCAGGAACCTGAGCATTTTCTGGTCTGCTGCTTCCACCATTGTGAATTGTTACCATTTTGACTGTTGTCTTCTCACCTGCTGGTCCCTCTCCTCTGCTGCTTTTGCTGCTGCTACTGGAAAAACTGGGAGAAATGACTTTTCCTTTCCTCAGGCCTTCTATTCCAGGACTTCGTTGTAGTGCAACCTAGTTGAAGTCAGCTAACTAGCAAAATAATGTGGAAAATACAGTTTGTAGGCCTCGAGCCCAAGCACTAGAGGGGCACACACAGAAGGGTGACTTTGGGTTTAGAGATAGCATACACTATCCTGCACATTATCTGTGCCTGTCTTATTTTTCTTAATAGATTAAAATTTGAACATTAGAGAACTTGACAAATAGTTCCTATATACTTATTTAGTATCAGGCACTATGCTAGGCCCTAGAGATACAGAGGTGAGCAAAACAGAATTTCTGCTCAAACAAAGCTAGTGGGTCTGTTTCTGTGGCCAGGTACTAAGCTAAATATTCAGATGCATGATCCCATTTGACTCTCACAACTCTTTGTGTTTTCAAATGAGGTGATAGGGACTCAGATAATTTATCCCAGATAGGAAACTTACCCAAGATCATATCCACTGGGAAACTTGCTGCTGACTTTGAGAATTCATGTGAATTCTTACCCATGTGGGTGCACGGCATTCCAGGTGAGGAGACTTTGAAAGGCCCATCTTGAACCTTATCCAATAGGACAACAAACAGGTTCTTCCTTAAGACAGGTGGGCCCGGCAAGGGTGGTTCCTGCATCTGTTCTATCTCCTGGCATCCTTCATGGTCCACACTGGTCTTGCCCTCCTTAGTGTTCCTAGAGGGGTTATTGGCACTTGTGTCTAGGAATTTTTGGTAGGGACATTGGCATCATTCCCGACCTCCTGTTCTGGAGTCACTTTTCTTCCTGGTGGGTGCTGAGAAAGGGACCTAGTATATCCATCTTTGTGTCCCTTGAGCCTAGCACACTGCCTTGGTCATAACAAGTGCTTAGAAAGACATTATTATTATTTAGTAGTTGTTGATGACCCTTTATTTAATTTTATGTGTTACTGAGAATTGAACCCAGTGCCTCACACATGCTAGGCAAGCGCTCTACCACTGAGCCACAATCCCAGCCCAAAAGACATTATTTGGATAGATCATATATAGAAAAGGCAAAGCTATACAGCCCAATTTATATGTTTTTAAAAGTAAATTCAGCCAAAACCAAAACCAAAACAACCCCCCTGGCTAATAGATCTTTGTACACCTATGTTCATTGCAGGATGATTGTGGTAGTCTAAAGATGGAAACAACACACGTGTCCATTGACAGATGAGTGGATAAGTAAAATAACAGCATATCCATACATTGAAATATTATTCAGCCTTAAAAAGGAAGGAAATTTTGACACATGGTACCATATGGATGAACCTTGAGGATATTATGCTAAGTGAAATAAGTCACTCGCCAAAGGACAAATACGATATGAATCCATTTATATGAGGTTCCTAGAGAAGTGAAACTCACAGAGACAGAAAGTAGAATGGTGGTTGGTGGGGATTGCAGAAGGTAGTGGGGAGTGGGGAGCTGTTGTTCAGGGTTGCAGAGTAATGGTGGAAATAGTAAATTGTACGTTGTGTGTATTTAACCACAATTAAGAGTAAAGTTAGGATTCTGTATTGTGCGTGTGGCTTATGATGGTTCCTGACCCTTCTAATCTGAGAATTCTGCTGGGGAAGGAGCCCTTAAAGAGTTTGGGATCTGTCTCCCACCTCTATGAAGACCATGAATTCTAAGGCCTATTTCTGTTCCTTGGAATAACGAATTCATAGCTCCTTTATAGGACTTTCTTTGAACTCCTAGAGGGGTACACTGGTCTTACTAAGAGAGGGCCTCTGAATGCAAAGTGAGCATTTGCCTAGAGATGTAGGGTGCAAGCACTTTTGGTGCTTTTTGCTAACATGCTCTGGGGCTATGTCCATCTGTACCCACCAGGTTTCTTTGCTGATAGGCAACCGAAACTAATTCCAGCATGCCAGAAATTTACTGGAAGGCTTCCAGATGGTTCAAGAGAGGAGGGGGAAGACTGGAGAACAGAATTCGGGGAAAGGAGAGGAAGAAGTGTGACCTGAGCCATCTGGGTAGTCTTGTAGACAGTGGTAGACATCTGGTTGCTTCTGCAAGACCAAGACCTGGTGCTGGAATGAAGGGCTCTGCCCTTGGACCATTTTCCTCAAGACTCTGGGACCCAGGTTAAGAAGCTGGATTGGCAAGCCTAGATAAGGGGCAGGCTTTTTAAGGGGGTAGCTATCCATTACAGAAATCTGGGGACTAGAAGAATTAGAAATGAATGTTAAGCTGCCAAAATGGCAAGTGTCCACTTGAAGGAGAGCTCCCTCCCTGTTGACATCGCATGACAGCACAGAGTGACCCTGGTAAACTATTAGGGCCCCTGCTGGAAGTAGCCTCCAGACCTGAGGATCAGGAGTAGGAAGCAGGGTCTTCCTCTGCTCTCCTCCTAGACCCAGGTCATACATTAAGGCCCAGCCTAGTCCTGGATGCATCTGCCTGCATTCCTGGGTCCTCAGTCCTCAGGCTGTGGGAGGGCATGTGTGGGCACTGCTATCTTGCCTCGGGCAGCTAAGATACCATTTTCCAGCTGTTGCCTCCTAGACACCAGCTGTTGTCTTGGAGAGAATGCTTACTATTGCATTTAACCCAAATCCCATAAATCTCCAGGAGCTGCAAAGCAACAGTGTTTGGGGCCCTCACGAATCTTTACAAGACCCTCGGGGGAGGGAAAACCAGCCGCAAACCAGTGCATGACCTCATTTGCCCTAGAAAAATATGAATCTTGGCTAACTTTTCCCTTCTTCCCAAACATGCAGTAAAATGTTTACTTCCACATAGACTTTTAAATGCACCACTGATGCGCTTGCTCCCAAAGTATATCAGCAGATTTAAAAGGTTCATAAAAATTCCCTTCATATGGCTACAGTAAACTTTTGTGCCATTGTTCTTCGGTGAGATTAGCAGTTCACAGACCATCTTTTAAAGTTTGATCACTGATTTGTCTGAGACCTCATTATCGGCAGACTAGGGAATGATGGAGCTTGTTTATCACCCAAGCTGGTGAATCAACATAGTCCATTAAGCCTCTGGGGCTTATATCTCAAGGACCTTATTCCTTTGTGGAGCATGAAATGCCATTCTCTCTCCAACTTCTTGTGCTCTCGTCTCAAGCACATTGCTTGCTGGTGAACAGCTGCGGGTGCCTCAGTTTGGGGCCAGCACTGACTCTTGGCTCCTGGGAAAATGAGGACGAGGAGCCCGCATATTGGGGCTTGTGGTCCATGACGTCAGCTGAAAGCGCGTATTACCTAGACACACTTTGTACCATGCTTAATCTAAAAACCTGACATGCTAAGCAAGAGCTTCAACAAGGAGACAATGAATTGAAGACTGTCCTGAGGAACTCAGGTTGAAGACATCAGCAGGTAAGTGCAAGGTCACCAGCATGGTGCAGAGTCTCCGGGGAGGCTGTGGTTCTACCACACCAACTCACTCCAGGATCTCTACCTTTTCACAACTCTCTGCTTGGCCTGCTCTTCACCCTGACGTCTACTTGGCAACTTCCTTTTCTCCTTCAAATACTTACTGAAACCTCACCTTCCTCTTCCCCATGGCCATTATTATTGTTATGGTTTAGCTATGAGGTGTCCCCCAAAAGCTTATGTATGAGAGGATGAAAGAAAGTTCAGAGGTGAAATGATGGGGTTATGAGAACCTTAACCTAATCAGTGCATTCCTCGCCTGATAGGGGTTAACTGGGTGGTGACTGTAGGCATGCAGTGTATGCTGGAGGAGGTGGGTCATTGGGGCATGCCTTTGAGGTATATATTTTGTCCCTGGTACCTCTCCCCGCCCCCACCCCACCTCGCTCTGCTTCCTGGTGCTACGTCTTGAGCTGCTGTCTTCCACCACACTCTTCTGCCAGGATGCTCTGCCTCACCTCAGGTCCAGAGCAATAGAAACCTGCTGTCATGGGGACCTCTGAAATCGTGGGTGCCAAATGACTTTTCCTCCTCTAAAATTGTTCTTTTTGGGTCTTTTGGTCACACCATTGAAAAAGCTGACTAAAACAATTATCATGATTGTTCTAGATTTTGGTTAAATACATATAACATGAATTTACCATCTTAATCCTTTTATACTGTATATACTTCAGTATTAGGTTATGCAATATTCAACTGTCACCACTCTCCTCTCCAGAACTTTCCATCTAACAAAACCGAAACTCTGTACCCATTAAATAATAATTCAGCATTCCCCTTTCCCTGTAGCCCCTGGCAACTGTTAGTCTACTTTCTTTTTTTCCCCCCTACTTTCTTCCTATATGAAGTTAAATATTCTGAAAATCTCATATAAGCATTTTTTTTTTTTTTTTGGTGACAGGCTTATTTCATTTAGCATGAAGTCCCAAATGTTCATCCATGATATGGCATGTGTTAGAATTTCTTTCCTTTTTTTCAGGTGGAATAATATTTCATTTCATGGATATACCACATTTTATTTATCTATTCTTCTGTCAATGGATATCCAAAACCTGATTAGGTAAGCAGGCACTTAACAATAAATTAAGGCCTGCCTGAAGGAATAAGATTTGACTTCAGTTGCTTTTCACTTTTGGCAATGGTAATAAAGCTGCTATGAACCTGTGGGTGTACAAATATTTCTTTGAGACCCTGAGAAATGGAATGACTCTATCATATCATAATTATAAATAAATGGAAGTATTTTTTGTCCTAGGAATTGAACCCAGGGGTTCATAACCACTGAGCCACATCCCCAGTCCTTTTTATATTTTATTTTGAACAGAGTCTCACTAAGTTCCTTAGGGCCTATGCTAAGTTGCTGAGGCTGGCTTTGAACTTGCGATCCTCCTGCCTCAGCCTCCCAAGCCCCTGGGATTACAAGTGTGCACCACCACACCTGGCTGTAATTCTGTTTTTAACAGGAACCTCTATCCTGTTTTCCCTTATGGCTGTGCCATTTTACATTCCCACCTACAGTTGTCCTAATGGGTGTGAAGTTGTATCTCACAGTGGTTTTGATTTGCATTTCCCTAGTGATCAGTGACACAGAACCCCTTTTCGTGTGTTTCTTGGTCATTTTAATAACTTACTTGGAGAAGGGTCTGTTCAAGTCCTTCATCTATTTTTTGTTTTGTTGTTGTTGAGTCGGAGTTTTTAAAAATGTTCTAGATATTGACCCCTTAATAGGCTTATATTTTGCTCATATTTTCTCTCACTGCATGGTTTACCTTTCATTCTGTTGATTACGACTTTGGATGCACAGAAGTTTAAAATTTAATACAGTACATGTATGAATATGAACAACAAATCTCACTGTTGTATATAATTATAATGCACCAATAAAAACATGGAAGAAAGTTTAATGCAGCCCAATTTATCAGTTTTTTCCTATATTGCCTGTGGTTTGGTATTATATTCAAGAAGTCATCGATAAACCCAATGCGATGAAACTTTTCCCTTTTCTAAGAGATTTATAGTTTCAGGTCTTTGATTCTCTCTGAGTTATTTTTTATATGCAGTATAAGGTAAGTGTCTAACTTCATTCTTTTGCATGTGGATATCCAATTTTTTTCCAGCGCCATTGTTGAAGATCATCTTTCCCCCCATTGGATGGCCTTGGCACCCTGTTGAAAATCATTTGACCACATACACGAAGGTTTATTTCTGGGCTCTCTCTTCCATTCTATTGGTCTCTGTGTTTATGTTAGGACCACACCGTTTTGATAACATAGTTTATTATAAGTTTTCAAATCTGGAAGTGTGAATCCTTCAACTTTGTTCTGTTTCAAGGTTGTTTTGACTAAAACCTTTTAAAATTTAAAGAGACACTTGAATTTCTTAAGCGGGGAGTTGTCTCAGGTTTTGACCGTGCACTTACATGGGGCTGAGACTGAGTACCTCCTGAAATCTTGGGACCTGATCTCCTTGAGCCCTTGCTCTCCTCACCCTGTCCCTTCCCGGCCCCATGATACCCTCTTAAATTCTGCAGCCCACTCTGTCCCCCACCCAATGATCCCACACCTCTTCTTCTGGTCTGTGTTTTCCAAAGCACAGAGCTCCTTTTAGCAGCCTGTATAATATACTTATTTATTATGTTTATTGCTGTGATCTGGTTTCTTTCACGGGAAAGTTGGCATTACCATGGTTGTGATGGATTTTTCTTGGTTTGATCCTCTGATATATCTAATGCTAAGGCAGGGCTAGGCACATGGTAAGCACTTGATAAATGTTTATTGAATGAAGGAAGAAGAATGCTGCTTTATCCTGGGCCTTATAGCCTTTCCAGGCAGGGCAGAGTCCATCCTCTGGAGGTCCTTCCTGCCAGTGACTGACCTGAAGGGCCCTTCTGCTTCCACTATTAAGTTGGGAGGGGTTGGGGGAAATGGAGAGAAAGAGAGGAAGGGTGAATTGGCCGGCAGCGGAGCGTACCTGCCTCACTGCTGGCTTTACGACTGCATGCCACTTAAGCATTATGATTCTGTGATGGATAGTCTAGTCCCTGCTGCCTCATAAGAGGACACTGAGGAAGGTTCCTCCCCTGCTCTGCCCTTCCCTGATGGGGAGCTGCGGCTCGCAAGCCAGCCCCTGCAGTCTCTCTGCTCTGGCCATGGAGGTGGCTTCCAGGCCCTGGTCCTTTCATGGATGTCTCCAAATGTATGTCTTAGTGTGAGGGGTAGCAGAGTCAAGACAGTGCCCCCAACTTAAGACTGCTTGACCTCAATTTCATCATTTACCTTCTTCCAACCTTGTCTTTGGTGTTACTTTATGTTGCCACATTGAAGATTCTGCTCATGTTGACCAAGCTAAAAGCAACCTGTATAGATATGTGTGTGATTTTTCCTCTTAGCTGAATTACACATGTTCACATGAGTGGTGTATTTAAAAGAATATCTATGAGTTTTGGCTTCTTCAACCAATTTTCTCCCTCTGGGTAGCATCTGCCTTTTGAAGTCTCTGAAGACAGCAAGTGTCAGGTCTTTAATTTATTTAACAAACTTTTAAATAGCACTTGCTGGGTCCCAGGTCCTATTCTCAGCCCTTCTCTTGTATTAGCTCACTTAATCCTCACAACTTTATGCAAGGTAGATTCTGTTGTGACCTTCATTTTATAGATGAGGCAGATGAGACAGAAGTAATCCGCTTGAGCAACTTCAAGGTAATTTTAAGTAACTTGCCCAAGGTTACCCACCATGTAAGCGAAAGCCCAACTACTGGCCATCGTTCCAGAACCCACACTAAGTCTCTGAACCCTAATCCTGGTGCAAATCATTTACTTTGGTTCTGTGATCATCTTAAACAGATTGTGAGGTGAAAAGAGAAAAGCCACAGCAACACAAAGAATAAGGGAAGAGTTGCTGTAAGGGGCCCTAGGAGTTCAAGGCTGACTTTAAGCAGAGTGTTCTGCAGATATTCGTGGCACCTCAAGAGTCTCCAAGAGAAGACTCGTTGTAAGTCAAGAGGGTGTGCAAGCTCTGGCAGGTGCGGGGGAGGTCGCGGTGGATTTGAGAGGACCCAGGTTTTCCCACCTCACTGAGGGTTGAAAGTAAGAAGTTAGGAAAGCAGAGAGGAAACTCAGTGGCTACATTCAGAATTCCCAGAAGCTTGTGATTGCAACTCAGAGGGGAAGATTTATCCTGGAGGTGACCCCGAGCCCCCAAGCCTTGGATGTTAGTGAGAAGCACAGACCTCGGCAGCCTCTGCAGGGTCTTCTCTCACTGAAATTACAGTGTCATTAGCTGAGTTCTTTAAAAATTTGTTTTGATTAAGTTCAGATTGCTTGGACAGGACCTGAGACTAGGGAGAAAGGATTACAGAGGGTTCTAATAGTGTGCATCAGGCTGGGAGTTAAGTGATTCCTGGGGAAAGTGATTCCTGGCTGAAGAAATCAGGCCTAGTGTACAATGTCAATTTTTGCCTCTTCTGCCTTCTATTCCCTCCTGTTACCCTCAGGCTTCAGTAAAATTTGTTTGTGCATATTAGGAGGGTTAGGAACCTGAAAGGAGGTCTGGAGTCCATACATGGGGTAAAGTAGACAGGAAATGAGGTGACTCCAGTCTTCCCCTCGTTTCCCAAAGTCTCACTAACATGAATTTACTTAACAAACTTTACCGAAAGCTTAAAAACCTTTGCTAAAAACTGGAGAGTAATAAGAGGTAGTGTCAGATTGTTTTTTAGGCATGAGTAGAGAAGTTCACTGTGGGGCCCACGGGAAGGGCAAGAGCATCAGCTCGCGCTGGACAACCCTGTGGAGCACAGGAGGAAGGGGCTGGGATCGCCTGTCTTCTCAGACGGGGCAGCGCATGGGGGTCATGGCAGAGGAAGGCCTTGGAAGCCTGAAAGCAGGATCATGCTCAGCTCTGAAGACCTTGGGGGAGATGTACTCCTGAGAGCAGCAGGTTGTCTCTTGCTCAGCTCCCATCCTACTCTAGACCCTGTCTGTCCTGGGCAGGAAAGAGTATTTAAGGAAAAGCTGAAAGAGAAGTTTTCCAGAAAAACAACACAAACAGCAAGGCCTGTCTGACAAAAAAGCACTGGGGGCCAACAACAAAGAAACCTGATTAGACATTGTGCCAGCACTCCTACAGAAACCCTGTTCTGGAACCTTCTACTGAGGAGTTGGGAGTTACCTGAGAGGAGCCCATCATCTCAGATAAATAGTCATCAACTTCAGAGCGCCAGAGGCCAGGTCCAGTGCATGGTGGGAGGGAGAGAACAGCAAGGCCGGGAAGGTCAGGGATGCTTGAGAATCCCAGGAGACTGCACAAGTCATAACCCCGGTTAGCAGGGCTGCAGGAAAGCCAAAGGGACTGCTTACCCGGAACACTCTGGAGGAACTTCAGGAAACACTGGTGAGAAAATAGGTTCTCGTGTCTCATGTTAGCAAGATTCTCACGTGTATTGACGTCTTAAAAAATCAAGGTGAAATTTGTACACAGCTGAATAATATATATGTGTGTATAGAGAGAACTGTACATATATCTATAGCTTAGGTGCACTATTCCATGAATTTTGACAAGAGTCTAAGCTTAGAAACAACACCACAATTAAGATGTGCAGAATCACCCTGGAAAGTTCCCTATGCCCCATTCCAATGAGTGTCCCCAACTCACAGCCCTCGACTCCTGATTTGATGTCTGTCATGACAGAAGAGTTTGCTTTGTCTTGGACTTAGAGTAAATGTCATCATACAGCATGAACTCTTTGGTGTCTGGCATCTTTCATTCAACGGGTTTTTGAGATTCATCAGCACGATTGCGTGTATCCACCGAGTAGTATTCTGCCGCACGAATACATCATCGTTTATTTAGTCATTCTTCTCGCCTTTGGGGTTGAATCAAGTTTTGTAGATATTTTGAATAAAGCTGCTATGAGCAGTGGTGGACAAGTTTTCTGTGAACGTACATTTTTATTTCTCTTGGGTGAAATCTACTGGTGGAATTGCTGGGCTGTGTAAGTAAATGTAAGCGTACATTTCTAAGGAACTGCTGGTTTTCTGAATTGCTTATACTGTCCCCCCCGCCCTTACTGGCAATGTATGAGAGTTCCAGTTATTTCACATTCTGGCCAAGGTTTAGTGTTTTCAGTCTTTCTAGGTTTGGCCATTCTAGTGGTTATGGAGTAGTGTCTTGTGGCGATTGTAATTTGTATACTCCAGATGATTAATGACATTGAGTACCTTTTGTTAAAAATTTTATTATTATTATCTTGATTCTTTGTACACAAATGGGGTACAACTTTCATTTCTCTGGTTGTACATGAAGTAGAGTCACACTGTTTGTGTAATCATACACATACATAGGGCAACGATTGTCTCATTCTAATATCTTTCCTTCCCCCATCCCCTCCCTATCCTTCATTTTCCTCTACACAATCCATCCTTCCTCCATTATGTATCATCATCCACTTATCAGAGTAATCATTTGGCCTTTGTTTTTTTTTTTTTTTTTTAGGATTGGCTTATTTCACTTAGTATGATATTTTCCAATTCCAACCATTTACCTACAAATGCCATAATTTTATTATTCTTTATGACTGAGTATTATTCCATTGTGCATCCATACCACAGTTTCTTTATCCATTCATCTATTGAAGGGCATCTCGGTTGGTTCCACAATCTAGGTATTGTGAATTGGGCTGCTATAAACATTGATGTGACTGTGTCACTGTAATATGCTGGTATTAAGTCCTTTGGCTGGGTCAAATGGTGGTTCCATTCCAAATTTTCTGAGGAATCTCCATACCGCTTTCCGGAGTGACTGCACCAATTTGCAAGCCCATCAGCAACATTGAGCACCTTTTATATGTTTATTGGCCATTCGTATGCCTTTTTTGAAAAATATGTCTCAGTCTTTTCTTCGTCCTCCTCCTCCTCCTCCTCCTCTTCCTCGTCCTCCTCCTCCTCATCCTTCTCCTCTTCATTTTCTCCTCCTTTTCCCTTGTGCTGGGGATTGAATCCAAGGGGTGCTTTACCACTGAACTATATCCCCCTCCCATTTTAATTTTGAGATAGGTCCTCTCTAAGTGGTTGAGGCTGGCCTCAAACTTGTGATTCTTCTACCTCTGCTTCCGGAGTCACTGGGCTTACAGGCATGTGCCTCCCTTATTTGGCTATTCTTCATTTTTTCATTGGATTGCTCAACATTTCGTTATTGATTTCAATGAGTTATCTATTTTGGATACAAGTACTTTGACAGATATATGAATTGTGAATATTTTCTCCCAGTCTGTGGCTTGTCTTTTCATTTTCTTAACAGTGATTTTTTGATGAATACAAATTTTTTACTTGGAGGAAGTCCAGGCTGTCAGTCATTTTTCTGTTAATGCAAATGCTTTCTCTATCCTTATTCTTTTTCTTGATATAGCATCTCACTATGTTGCCCAGGCTGGTCTCAAATTCCTGGGCTCAAGTGATCTCTCTGCCTCAATCTCCCAATTAGTACGCATACCACCATGCTCAATTTCTTTTGTGTTTTTCCTAGAAAACCTTTACCTTCCACAGGTAATGAAGGTATTACATGTTTTCTTCCAGAACATTAAGGTATTATCTTTTATGTTTAGGTCTACATTCTTTCTCAGGTTGACTTTTTGTATATAGTGTGAGGTAGTAGTTGGAGGTTCATTTATCCCCTTTTGTTTATTCTATTCTTTCAGCACTATTTGTTGAAAAGGGTCTTATTTTTGTCACTGAGTTGCCTTGGTGCTATGGTTGAAAATCAATGTGTATGAATCTATTTTGGTACTCTGTTTTGTCCCATTTATCTATTAGTCATCGCTAATTAGTCATTGTTAGTCAAATGCTAACACTACATGATCTTGGTTGCTCTGCTTAGTAATTAATTAAACAACACAAGCCTTCTAAAGTTGCTCCTTCTTTCCAATGTTGTTTTGGTCACTATAAATTATTTTCATGTCCAAAAACAGTTTAGAATTTCTTTACGCAGTGCTCAAAAATGCCTATGGATTTCGATTGGAATCGAATTGAAACTATAGATCAGTATCAAGTACGCAATATTGAGTCTTCCACTATTAGAAATCAATCCATATTGAGTCTTCTGATTCATGAACATGGTACACCTTTCCATTTACTTAGGTCTTCTTTAATTTCTCTTATCAATGTTTTCAGTTGAAATATTTTGCACATACTTTGTTCATGTATTTCTGAATATTTTATATTTTTCATGTAAATGACATTGTTTTAAAATTTTATTTAATTGCTGCTGCTAGTATATCTAGAGATATTTATTTTTTGTATACTGGCTTGTCTTGAAATCTTGCTAATTTACTGATGTTCTAGCAATTTCTCTGTAGCTTCCATAGGGTTTTCTATTAAGCTACCATATCTTATCTATAAATAATTACAATTTTACTTCTTAAGGTTTTTTTTTTTTTCACCTTCTTTATTGCATTAACTAGGATCTCCAGGACAATGTTGAATAAACATGTTGAGAGGATTTCCTTGTTTTCAAATTTAATCCAGTGTAATTTAAGGAAGGCAGTAATAAGAGGAAATGACAATGAAATTTAAAATGGACAAATAGTTGAGAGTATTAATAAAACCAAGATTGTCCTTTAAGAAACATTAACAAAATGATGAACTTTGATTTCTAGTTCTTTTCCTAAAAAAGGCATTTAATCTTGATAAATTGTTTTATTTTTGTATACAGTTTGATTTTCTTTTTATGTAGTGCATTACACTGATTTATTTAAAACTGTTGAATTACCCTGCATTTTGTAAAAAGTTCTTTTTGGCATAATGTATTATTCTTTTTATATATTACTGGATTTTATTTGACAATATTTTGTGAGCAATTTTTATGCCTATGTTTTAAGGAATATTGTAAAATATTATAAAATATTTGCAATTTTATTTAGTTATAAGTTTTCAGTTTAAAATCAGTGTTATCCTGGCTTATGAAGCTTGTTGAGGAATATTTTGTCACCTGTAATTTCTGAGAGAATTTATGTAAGACACAGATTATCTTTCTATTAAATATCAGATAGAATTTACCAATAGAATCCATTTGGGTCTCAAGTTCATTTTAGATTATATATTCAGCTTCTTTAGTCAACTTTTACAGATTGTGTTTTTTCTTAAATCAATATTGATAAATTGAAACCTTCAAAGAATTCATCCATTTCATATAAGTTGTCAAATATAATGGTAATAAAATTGTTCATGATATGGTGTTGTTAGTGTCTATGGAATTTGTAGTGATGCCCCTTTCTTTCTTCCTTCCTCCCTCTTTCCCTTCCTTCCTTCCTCTCTTTCTTTCTGAGTGTCTGTAGAATCTGTAATGATCTCCCTCCTTCCCTCCCTCCCCACCGTTCTTCATTCCTTCATTTTTCTTTCTTTCTCCTTCTACTTCACATTTTGGTGGTGCTGGGGATAGAACCTTACTAGGCAAGCCTACCACTGGGCTACCCAACCCCATAATTTCTGATATTGATAATTTGTTTACTTTCTTAGTTTTTTCTAGGAATGCATCACTTTGTTAAAATTTTTTAAAAGGCAATATTTATTTTATTAATACTCTTGTATTTTTGATTTCATTGACATTTCCTCTTATTACTGCCTTCCTAAAATTGACTTTGGGTTAAACTTGAATTACTTTTTCTTGTTTCTTGAGATGCAAACTTTGATCGTCACTCTCAAAATTTACTTCTGTTTAACATGTCCATTAAAAGCTATAAATTCCCTCCTAATTAAGCTAGCAGCATTCCATAAAGTTGGATATAGTTTGCTTACACAATCATTCGATTCCAATATTTTGCAATTTCCTTTACAATTCCTTCTTTGACTCATGGGTTATTTAGAAATGTATTGTGATTTTCTACATATTTGTAGATTTTTAAAAATGGTGGTCAAAAAGCATACTCATATTTTGAATTTACTGAGACTTGAAATTGATGCAAAAATATGACTTATCTTGATGAATATTCCAGTTGCATTTGAAAACACAGTGCCTTGTATAGTGGTTGGGTATAGTGTTTTAAAAATATCAATTAAGGCAAATTCATTGATAATGGTCTTAAATATTCTCTATATTTATTCATTTCCTGTTGAGTTGTTCTGTCAATTGTTGAGGCAAGTGAAGTATTAGGGTTGGGGATATAGCTCAGTGGTAGAGCGATTACCTAGCATGTGCTAAGTTCTGGTGGGGGGTTCCAACCACAGTATATAAGCATAGTCTTGGGATTAGTTTCTGCTAAATGCTTTTAAAAAATTATTAAGGATCATATTTTGATGCTTCTTTTAATGTCCATTACTTTCTGAGAACATGGAGAACATGAATGAAAAACTGTGGGGATTCCAGATTACATCATTTTCTTTAGAGAGTTTTAATGTAACTTTATTGGTGGATTCTTTCTGTCCTATTATGGTGTTATGACTATTTTAATTTTGATCTCAGCTTCTGTGGTATTGTCTTCACTGTGGATCAATTTTTTTTAAAAAACCCAAACACATGGCTTTTTTTTAGATCTCACCTGGAGCCTTGGGTTACTCAGCAAATGTTTTCTACCTTGGCTTTGCCAAAATGTCACTGTTTTCCATCAGTACCTAACCTCTGATTTTACCATACCATTCACCATTCCATAGCAAAAGACATCTGCTAGGCTACCTGGAATCTCATTGTGTACAAGCACGTACATCCTGGCCCTCAACCAAGGTCCCATGCTGAGTCCTCAACTAGATTTCTAGGATCTCTCTTGGTGATGTTTCTGATTCTAATCTCTACCTTTTTAGTTTACTCTAACTCCAGCTCCATTTGGACTCTCCATTCTTTCTTATTTATTTACTTAGATACTTGGGATTGAACCCAGAAGTTCTTTACCACTGAGCTACATCCTCAATCCTCCTCCTCCTCCTCCTCCTTCTTCTTCTTTTTTTTTTTTTTTTTTAAATTTTGAGACAAGGCCTTGCTAAATTGCTGAGGCTGGCCTTGAACTTGTGATCCTCCTGCCTCAGTCTTTCAAGTGAACTGGGATTACAGGTGTGTATCACCATTCCCAACTGGACTCTCCATTCTTGTGCAGAAGGGTGCCCCAGGCAGAAAATCAGGGAAATAATGGATTTTACCTCATGTGTATTCCTCTTCTCAAAATTACAGTCCTGTACTCTCTCTGTTGTTTCAAATCTGAAAACAGTTGCCTCATATATTAGTCTAGTTTTATAGTTGTTTTTGGCAGGAGGGCAAGTCTCATATCAGTTATTCTGTCATGGCTGGAAGCAGAAGTTCTCTGATTTTTAAAAGAGAAGATGTTATTTAAAATGTAAATGCTGATGTTTTCTGTCTATGTCTGTGCTTTAAATTTTTGCAGGACTTAATTTATGGGTAGATTAGATGTGATTTAACTCTCAGATACTTGAAAGGCCTTTAATAAAGAACCGACTCTTCTACCTACAATTGGAGTTGCAGATTAACATTTATACTAAGCTACTAAAAATAAATCTGGGCCTAGAAATCAAGAGAGTTGGGCCTCAGCCCTGGCTGTGCCACTAACCAGCAGTGGCACTTTAGATTTCTGACCTCGGTTTCTCTACCTGTAAAGTGAATTGGATGAGTTGTATTCCCTCAGGTCCCTTCTTCTAGCTCTGATGTTCTGGAACTGTCACATCAAATGCTGACACTTAATATTTCCTGCTTAATATTTTCTAGTAGCAAACTTTTCTGTTTTTGGGTGCTGGGGATTGAATTTAGGGGCACTCAACCACTAAGCCACACACTCCGCCCTATTTTGTATTTTATTTAGACAGGATCTCACTGAGTTGCTTAGCGCCTTACTTTTGTTGAGACTGGCTTTGAACTCATGATCCTCCTGCCTCAGCCTCCTGAGCCACTGGGATTACAGGCTTGTGCCACCGCACCTGGCCACAACTTTTCTTAATGGAATGAATAACAGAGATTCTGGGTATACCAAACCCTCAAAGGATTGGAATAGGCAGAAAACCAAAAAAGGGTGATCTTGAGGCATAAAAGTCAAATTTTACTTAATTGATAATTTTGCATATAACCAAACTTCATTATAAAAGCAGAATATCAATGAAGCAAATTCATGGCAGATGTCTTAGATCTTTACTAATGATGGCCATCAGTGTCTGGACACTTGCCTTCTTGGAGTTGGAATGGACACTTAACACACACTGTCTCTCACTCTCCCCTTGTTTGAAACATTATGTCTTTTTATCCTCTCAGTCTCTCTGGGGAGTTTTACTATCTGCATTTCACAGATGAAAAAATTGAGGATCAAGAAAATTAAGTGATTACAAAAGTGATATAACAGCCCAGCTCTTCTACTTGTTATTGTTTGTACTTCTAATGCTGCTGGAAGAATTCCATCTTAACACTATTAAATGATGGTAATTTGGCCAAAGGGACCCACTTTTTTTTTTTTTCCTAATCTCTAACATGGGTATGTAGTTCTGGTATGTAAAATTCAATTTCAATTCCAATTCTTAGAAGAACCTTCTGGTTATGGGCCCTTCACAGGTTAGGGATCTGAGGCTAAGTGAAATTCTTCAAAAGAAACACATTAGAAGTTGAAGCCAGGATTTAAACTGACTTCTGGCTATGTGTGGTCTCCTTTAGTTGAGTCACGATGAAACAGAACTGATCAAGGCAGTATTAACTAGTCGTCAGCATTATTCAGGAAGGTGTTACTGCTGCTGGGAATATAATGGGTGTATCCTTTGGAAGACTGTTTGCCTTTTTCCACTAAAATTGACATGGGACCTAACAGCTCCCCTCCGACATATATAAACTAGATAGAATGTCTGCATATGTGCCAGAATGTTCTTAATAATCCAAGTGATCATCATGAACAGATTGGATACATAGATTGCAGAATATTCACATAAGGGATTATCAAACAGCAGGAAAAATGAATGAACTACACTGCACGTAACAACTTGGGTGACTTTTTGAAAGAAGGGATCCAGGCACACAGTACATACTATATAACTCCATTTATATAAAATGTCCCTCAAATAGGAAAGATTGAACTACATCGTTAGGAGTCAGGACAGTAGTTACCCTTTTGGGGGAAGGGTGAAGGTACCCATTGGTAGGGGATATAAAAGGAGTTAATGAAATGTTCTATTTCTTGACCTTAATAGTAGTTCTTGAATGTATTTACTTTGGGGTAATGAATTGAGGTATATACAGTTATATCTTGCATATTTGCCCATATGTATATTTTAACTGAATAACAGCGTTTAATGAAATCAAGAAGAACACCATAAAAAAGTGTTCTCTTAAAAATGTTGGTGTAGCTCTGAGTCTTATAGAAAGCAATTACCTAATCTGCTTTGTGATCTTAATTAAAAGTTTAAAAATTATATAAAGTACCTGTGATGTGGCCCTACAGTTCATCTCATTACTCTAATGGCTAGGGAGTGCTTATCTTCTGGTCTGTGCTTTATAACTCAAGGGTGGCAGCTATTAAAATTCTGGATACTAGTAGATGAAAAACTCATCTCGGGGAATCATTTTTGTGAATCCATCAGATTCTGATGAGGCCAGGGTGATATGAAGTCTAGAGTGGAAAGGCACAAGACTTTCAACACAGGAAGTTACTGTATTCTCTACACAAACTATGAGTGAACTCTGAGCAATGGAATAGAGGACATTTGGTTCAACTTAAGAGTGGGTCTCGTGATGTTCTTTAGTGGATTCTTGTTGCATTTTACCTTCCGAAATCTGCTGTTCCAAGTTTGCCTGGGTGGAGTTCAGACTTTACCTGTCTCCCTCCACATGCTTTGATAAAGCCTTGGTGCTCAGGTTTCAGAGAGGAGCATGTGACCCAGTCTCAGCCAATCAATGTACTACTCCATGCCTCTGACTGCAGCGATTGATTCAGGCTTATGCACAGGACTCAAGTCGACGCAATCTGGGCCAATCAGCCTCAGTTCTGAACTTTAGTTTGGACTTGGGTTCTGTGGGAGGTGTTCCGGAAAGCCGAGTGGGTGGTTAGGAGTGGGAGGTTTCTAATTTATTCTGCCCAAATCCAACTGACCCTTTGAAACCTTCACTTCTGTGACTCAATACATCCTCTTTGCTTTAAGTCTTTTTAGATTGGATTTTCTGTTGTTTGCAACCAAAGTGCCCTAATTGCCATACCCACCTATTCTCTGCCTCACTCCTATCTCCAGATCTTTTCCATTAAATGAATGATGGAGTTAATTCTAAAGTCCATCCTCCTGTGGCTGTTGAGAAAAATCCTAATAGCTCAAGCGCTTGGAAAATTTCTTTGGCTTGATGTTAATGATGGTGACGACAACGATAACAATACTGGCATCCCCCCAGGCTTTTCCAAACTTCTCAGCAGTCGTGTGGCAAGTTCACACCATCTTCCGTTGGCAAGATGTGGCAAATATTGCGGCTCAGCGGTAAGAGTGAGAAACCGGTGTTCTGATCAGTTGGAAGGCTCTAGCAGCTTTAGCTCTATTTAAAACCTCCGAAACTTTGCTGTGTGTGTGGTGTGTGTGTGTGTGTGTGTGGTGTGTGTGTGTGTGGTGTGTACACGCAGGCGCGCATGTGTAGGAGGGTTTGGACTCTCTTCCTCTTTTGTTATGGGGGAGAACAGGGAGCAGATTGGAACAGGTTGTAACACTTCCGCACGCCTGTGTCCCGGTGCTTATTTCGAAGCGTAGTCTGCCAATTGGCGTCTGGATTCCATGCCTCTTTGATTTCTGTATTTATTGTAAAGCAGCCAATTTCAGAGAAGAGGATAGGATATTCTAATTTAATAGTAAGAGCAAGGTGTAATTTCTCATAAGTGGAGGGAAATGCACCCACATTCTTATTTGATGTCAGAAAATGAGAATCTGTTCAGGGCTTTCCTCCACCCATTTAAAAATTAGACAGGATGTCATTTCACCAAATGATATCTCAGGGCTTGTGTAAGAGGTGATCATTTTAGTTTTGTGTGTGATTTTTGAAATTAGATAGGAATTACTTTAAAAATATAAAGAGAAAAAGAATGGAAGGAATAAAACCCTAATCTTGCAAACAAATGGACAAAAAGATGTATCCCTTCAATTTTAGACCAATCACTATTTTCTCTTTAAACTTGGGTGAAATATGACTTTGGGGGAGGGCTTGACTTTGTAGTCTGCCAGTGTTGGCTAGATGTGGAGGCCATTGCAGAATTCTGGGGCTGAGATGATGAGCACCCGAGCCGAAGCTCCCGGGGAGGACTTGAATAGGTCTGCCGAAATAGTTGGAAGGTGAAGAATAAAAATGACTCCAGTGGTAAACAATCCCCAGAACTCCCCTAGGCAGCGAGGTCCTTGTTTGCCTGACTTGTATCAAGAGCTCCCGTGAGACCCCATCCCTGCTGTCTTTGCAGGGATGTTTTCTACCTTGGATACCACCCTCCCTGGCTTCCCTCCACACAAAGTAAATTTATTTCTTATCAAGCCAAGTGCTGCTGCTCAGCAACCTGTCAGTGTGTGATGGGGAGGGCAGAGGAATAAGGACCGTGAACCACTCCTGGGTCTGGGCTAACCTTGTCTTCACCTCTGCCAGCATTTGGCACACAGTAGTGGTGCCATCAATGTGTGCTGCAGACTCAAAATTCTGTCCCTTTAGTTTTGAAGTGTGAAGTTCTGTCTGTCCCTGCCTCACCCCTGCTGCACCTCTCCTAATCCCACCTGCACCGTGCCCCTCTTGTTTCCATCTTGAGCACTTCTGGCAGCTTTGTTTTGTGACTTTGGAGGGGCACAGTGGGATTCTGGACTTGGAGTCTAGCATTTATTCTTCCAGTACCCCACAGGTGTGGAGGGTATCTCAAGCACGGCATGCCTCAGTTTCTCCTTCATTCAGAATGGGTATAATACTATTTGTCTTCTTACCTCTTGTAGATATGATGAAATTAAAATGAAATGATAGATGGGAAAGTAATTAGGAAAAAGGCTCTATGCAAATCCCTCACTATGATTAGCATGATCATTATTGCTTTTATTAAAGCCCTTAATGATGACACACTCTTGCTAAAGGTGTGGTCTGGGAAGAGGAAAAGAAATCAGGGCTGTGTCTGCCTGCAACCTTGGGGTAGAAAAATCCCCTTATTCGGTTTCCTCTTTCCGAAGAGAACTTGATGTGATCGGGTCATTGCATGTAAAATGCTTTAAGAATGTGATCTGTACTTCATCATTTTAAAATTCAAACATTCCTGAGCCTTTTTTCCCCTCACTCTGTTCATATTATCTTCTTGGTCTTGCCTTCATTGGGCACCACATTTGTATTGATAAATTGTAGGTAGTGGGAGATGTATTGATGGGGTGAAGACAGTTCAAAATGTGGAGTGCTGTGGCTTTGCATATCATTACACCTAGCTAGCTTTTTGCCTCCTGAAAGCTGTCGATTTGTGCATTATTGCTATTCAGGCTGATAAATGACAGTAATTGTTCTTAAGTTGAAGAGCTGGTTTAATATGCTGTCTGGCCTGGGAATTTCCTGAGCACCAGGGTTAAACTAGTGCTCCACTAGAGCTAGCAAAATGGCCCTTTTTTCATCACAGACTATAGAGTTAATTGAATTACTCGCTATTCATGCAGTTTGTAGCCTTGATTCTAAAGATACCATGAGCCAGAGGGGGAGGGGGACGCATTCGAAGGGGCCTCAGGATAACCCTGGGCCCTGCTTCAAGGACATGACCCCCCTTCCCTGGGTGGTGGGCAGTTCCCTTTCTGTAGCTCAATTTGCTCTTTGGTTCCTGGACTTACTGATGGTTATTTCTAGGTAGTGCCTCCAAGGCCTCCCCAGCCACAAGGTCCTAAAGGATGGCAGGAAACCTGATAATGCAAAGATGATCTCTCTGGAACTCTTTGTGTCTTTTCTCAAATTTTCATATCTGAGCTCTTGTGTTACTTGCATTTTATTTTGTTTCCTTCTTTAATTTTGGGGTTGGGAACTTGTGCTACTATTTGAGTAGAGGCTTAAGTTGCCTCTGTCTGCAGGGATGCCCCAGGCCCAGCTCTGACCTAGCCATTCAGTGGAAAGGGCTCATTCAAGACATCGTTCTCAAACAGAGGTGCCCTCTGTTGACCATAGGTGGAGAAGGACTAAATATTGGAAACTGGAGGATCACCTGCCTCTGGAGGATTATCTCCTCTGATTCTTCTGTGTGGGCAGATTTCCAGAAAAAAATGCTCCCAACAGTCCATTTGATAGCCTTGTCTTCTTGGTATTTCTGGACTGGCTGACCCTCTGGAAAGAATGAGCCAAAATAAAGCAAATGAGAGGTGTAGCTTGCCTCACCTAGGCCATCTCTGAGATGGCTCCTTAAAGGACCATGTGGGTACAAAATCCCAGATTTGCTTCTGTTTGGGGATCAATGTCTCTGTCCCCTCCCCTACCTCCTAGCCCATCCTAGAAGGTTAAAAGCAAGTTGTTTCTCTTACACATTTTCAAGTTTTTGTAATAGTCTTTGGTATTATTATATCAAAGTTGGATAACTGCTCTCTTTTTCTCCCCTCTCCCACCCCACATTTCCCCCATCTCCTTCTCTTCCTGAATGAAAGAGAACATCAGGTACCAAATGGTGTTCAATGCCCTAACTGGGACATTTACCCTGGTTAGGTCCAACTTAAGAAAATATTTGGAATGTTCTTTCTGCATGCCCTTTCTTTGATGTCAGTTCTCACGTGTGTCCACTGAAGCAGGACTGAGAGATGGGACCCCATGCCTGAGTGACTTGAGTAGGGAAAGACTCCCATTTAGGGGCATTAATCATCTTTCATCATTGAAACCCATAAAAATCCATTTTTTGCTACTCAACAAGGTATGAGATAATGAAAGAAGATTGCTTAAAATGTAAATCATTTGGGTCTGTTGGTAACACTGTTTAGAATTAAATTCATGTGTAATAGAACTTCCGATCAGAAATGAACACTTTCCCAGACAAAGCCATCACAAGTTCCATAATTTCATATGGATGCTTCCAGTGCTAATGAAGCTGGTGCCATTTGCTTGATAATGCTCTAGGCAGAAGAGGATCATTTTTCCTAGTTCTGTAACTAGCAAACACGATTGCAAATCATTCACCCCAGATCTTCCTGTCCACCATTCCAGGACTGTACATCTCACACTTTTTCTGGGCTAGAGAATGATGAGCGCTCTCCCACTTCCCCGACTCCTGACTCTTCCCTGAGGCAGGAGAAGACACTCTCCAAGGTCTGTCGGTAGTGACCCGTCGAGTGATCAGGGCTTGATGAAGGTCAGGGTCCCTTCTCAGCC
Source organism: Sciurus vulgaris (assembly GCF_902686455.1). NCBI lineage: Eukaryota > Metazoa > Chordata > Mammalia > Rodentia > Sciuridae > Sciurus > Sciurus vulgaris. The sequence continues at coordinate 41,258,723 of NC_136478.1, read as the reverse complement.
TCTGACCTCCCACTGCCCACCACTGGATAGTCCCATGCCTGGGCTTCATTTATGCTTATCCTGGATGTCCAGAGCTTTAGGATGCATCCCACTGGTGATCCAAGAAACGCTCCTGGGTGAGCCTTCCTGGGACGTGGCAATAAGTGACATTAAGTCAAATGTCATTCCTCTTTCAGACCACTCTCAAACCTTCTGATTATGTCAGTGGAAAGGCTTATTTGGTGCAGAGAGGTCTTTAACAGCTGTCTCTTTGCATTTGCCAACCTCTTTTTATTAAAATAAGCCTCAGATTCAGAACTTTCTGCAGGCAACCATATTCAGCTAGAGCTAAATAATGCCACTTTAAGAAAATGGAATTTACTGTATAGTTTCATTTTATTTATGACAAGTGATACTGATTTCCCTTTATAGTCGTGATAAAGATTCCTTCTAAATAAATTTCTTTAAATCAAAAGACTCAACTTAAAGAAAAATATCGAGTAAACAACAGTCCAAGTGGTGTGGGTTTATGCAAAAGACCCTGAAGGTGCTGTGGGAAGGACTGAAGCTCAGGCCTCTCTACCCAATTGCTGCGAGGGGCTGGTGGCCAGAGGGCGGCGTGCCTCTCCCTGGAAATCCTTTTATGCTTCAGAAATCAGTATAACTCTGCTTGGATTCCAAGCTATTTAAAAAAATATCAGTTTGTTATAATTCTTGTGGTTCAATTTAAGAAATAAAGAACCCTCCCAAACAAAAACCAAAGTTATGATAAATGTTTGAAGTGATCATTACATAACATATTCGTGTGTTGAGATATCACATTGGCTTCCATACATATGAACAATTATTACATGTCAATTCAAAAACACTGCTGTCTTATTTTCTGTTCGAAAAAGGAATAAATGTTTTATGTATATATAAAATTTGAAATACATAGAACACATACACACAGACACACACACAGGAAATGAAGAAGGAAATGAAATCCCCTAAGATTCCATTTCCTAGAGATAGCTGTTGCTAATGTCTTGGTTTATTTTGTTTAAGTCCTTAATAGGCAACTGTTTCTTCTTTTTTTTTTTTAAAAAAAAACCAGGTTATAATATATGTATAGTTTTACAATCTGTTCTTTTCCCCCCACCACCTACTGAACTGTGAGCATGTTCCATGTCACAATTTTCCGTGGTGACCAGTGTTGGATCATTCAGTTTGAATCAAGCTGATCATATTTATTGAAGCTCCTTCTTGGCATCTGGGATTCACTGGTGCCCAAACAAAAATCCTTGCCCTGAGGAGTTTAACTTCTAGGTATTTTTGGATGAAACACAATTTACTCACCCAATGTCTTCCAGTTGGAGATTCAGAGGGCTCACTATTTTAAGTAAATAATGCTGCAGTTGACTTTCTGGTTCCTGAAATCTTTTTGCATGTTTCTATTTCCTTCAGAGAAATTGGTGGAAGTAGAACCTTTGGATATAAGGCGTGGATTTTTCAAAGCCTATTGCACGTCTACTTTACTCTTAATACAATTATTTGTCATTTGTGTATCCTTGTTCATGAGGAATCTGTGGATTTTTTAATGCCTTTAAAAAATTGGTTTGTTTTCTTTTAACTGTTGAGTTTGAGAATTTTAAAATATATTCTGGATATTAGCCTTTTGTTAGCTATGTGGTTTGCAACTATTTTCTCCTAATTTATAGCTTGCCTTTGTTTTTAATCTTCAAAGGGTTTCTGCGCAGCAAAAAATTTTCTTTTTTGATGGGGTCCAATTTGTCAATTTCCTGCACTTGACTTTTAAGCCTAATTGTGTGCATGACTTAATAATGAGAACCAATACTCCATTAAAAATTTCTTGAGGAAATACTAAGTGCCAAAGAGCTGGTTAAGGTGGGAGAGAACATGGTAAGAAAAATGTACAGTTCCTGCTCCTGAGGAGTTTCACAAGTAGTAAAAATATAATTTCACCATAATTACAAAACTGGTGGAAAATGCTCTCAAGGTAAAGACCATAGGTTTTTTGAGGGTGTAAGAGTCTGTGTTAGTCAGCTTTCTGTTACTGTAGCAAATACCTGACATAATCAGCTTATAAAGAGAAAAGGGATATTTTGGCTCACAGATTTGGAGGTTTCAGTCCATGACTGGTTGGCCCTGTTGCTTGTGAGCTGGTGGTGAAGCACCACATGGTAGAAGCAGTACTGCAAAGCCATTTACCTGACGCTGGGATGAGAAGGAGAGAGAGGAAGAGGATGGGTTCCCAATATCCCTTTCAAGAACATTCTCCTGGGCTGGGGAGAGCTCAGTTGGTAAAGTGCTTGCCTGGCAAACACAAGGCCCTGGGTTCGATCCCCAGCACCGCAAAAACAAAAAAACAAAAAACAACAAAAAAAAATTCTCCCAATGAGCTAACTTCCTCCCACTAGGCCCCACCTCTTAAAGGTTCCACCCTTCCTCAATAGCACCAACCTGGGGACCAAACCTTTAACATCTGGTCCTTTGGCGGATATATAAGATCCAAACTGGTCTGAAAAGACCTGCTTACCTGGAGCATCATTTATGCTGAATGAGAAGAATGAAGAAGAGTGGGCCCAAAAGAGAAAGGGGAATGGGTACAAAGGCTACCCAAGGAGGGAAACAAACTTGGCATGATTGAGGAGTGGCAAAGCCAGGGTTGGGGGCGACATGGAGGACATGGACAGGAGGGGCTGACAGGAGTCAGCAGGAATGCCCTGGAGTTTTGCTGGGAGTCAAAGCATTATCCTGAGATTAACAGGAGTCAACAAAAATGATGTTGGATGAAGGGCCTCATGAACAATTCATTGAACTTTGCAGTGAATGATGCCATACTTTTGTTATATAAAAATCTCAACTCTTCATTCATGTGAATAAAGAAGTTATATACCTCGATTAGTGGCTGATTTATTTGCAGATTGAGGTCTAGAATATGCTTTCCTTAAAAAAATATAGTTTCCAAAACTTTACATCTAGAATATGTAAAATGTGCTTAGTTTCAAAAAATGGTCTAAAGTAGGGAGACACCATGCCTCAGGGAAAAAAAAACAACTATGTGGAACCACCAGATATGAGAAGTTAGATAATTTGAAGGACTGCTAGGGTCCAGAAGTGTAGGGGTACAGGTGTCAGGGATGGGGGCAATTTTGTTACTCACTAAAGCTGCATACAGGAATTTGATGATAGCATGAGGTGGGGGTGTGGGGAGTGGGAGAGGGTGACTGGTTGCAGCTGGCAAATGGGTGTGGATGTGACCCAGAAGTGCACGTGGTTATTTTCATGTAGCATAAAGCAAATTTTTGTGGGGATGCCTTTCCAAACCTGCTTCTGTGTCTAGGAACTATTTCTTCACACCTTGGACTGAGCAAAATTCTGGAAATACCCATTCTTTGGAAAATTCCACTCTGGGATTGTCAGGCTAGTAGCAATCTTTGGGGTGTGGGGACATAAAAGGACAAGAGAAAAGAATAAGAGAAATGGGGCTTTCCAAGCACACCAGGTGCTCAGAATTCTCATTTGTAGTATCATGGGACACACAGGCACCACAGCAATGCCAGCACTTAGCTGGAGTCTGGGGCCCGTCTTAGAGTGATGTGAAGGTGTGTCTGCGCTGGGTTCCAGAAAAGTGCATTGGAAAATGGAAGATCATGTTTACTGGGTCTTTCCTGTCCCATCGCAGGGTGTTCCCGGGGCTCTTTGCATATCGGCTGCACAGCACCCAGACATGCTTTGGTAGCACCCTCCTCTCCAAAGCATGTCAGGGTGGAGGAAAGTGGGTGTTGGGAACGTGAGTGAGTGCCTCGCAGGCTGGGCACCCACCGAGTTGGCTCTTTGTGGGGGCGGAAGGGAATAGGCCAGTTGTAACACCAGCTGTCTGTGCACAAACTGCTTAATTTCAAAATCATGCCACAGACAGAATTAAAAACACCACACTTGAGTTAAAGTGAGAGAAAGGAACAAAGAGAAAAATTTCTGCCACAGAGCAAAGAGATAACGTGTCAGATGCTCAGAGGGGCCTGGAAGCTCTAAAAGAGAGTCTCCCTGGGCCATACCTGGGAGGCCCATTGGGCTTTTGATGATTAAACAAACGGATAACCCCTAACCACCTGCCTGCCCTCGTCTGAGAATAACCAATATTTGTGAGTTTATTAGACTCGTCTTCTCCCTTGCTGGTCTGTCATGTGAAATTTGGCAAATTGTTGGCTCAAGGATGCTGTAAATCCACCTTTATTTTAACCGTGTGGGAGATCTGAGAGGCGGGAAGGGGAAGAATGCTAATGGCCTCCTTGCCGGCCTCCCGACTCCAGGACTCAGCCCTCTGAGTGGTTAGGATGTTGGGCACGCAGCACCAGGCAGAGTGGCCCGGGAAGCGTTTAGATATTCCACTTTACTATTATATATGTTTTTAAAAGTAGACATAGCTTCAAATGAAATGCAAAACAGCAGCTCTGGGTAGTGGCGGCCCCTTTCTCTGTGGCAGCGTTTGGAATGTGTCTGACATACCTAATGGCCAGGGAGACTTTAGTCATCAGCTGGTCTTGGAGAGCCTCGTTTCATCAGCTGGGTGGGTGTGTGGAGGATGTCTCCTTGTGCAGAATTAATATCCCCCACTCTGTGATCCTGCTGATAGTTCCTGCTTCTCCTTGGGCAGACCCCTGCCACTCTGCCCTCCCGATGTTCCTTCCATGGGATTTGTAGATATCCTTTCTGGATCTACCTAGGGTTGGTTCCTGGGGAGACCAGAGTAAGACACGGTCCTTGGTGATTTATTCCTGTGGCCTCTCCCTCCTCCTCCTCTAGGTGGACTGTGAACATCTTGAGGGTAGAGGCCTAATTTATCTACACATTCCTTGGGCCTAATATAGCACCTGGCACACACTAGGCGCCTGTTGAATGTTGAGTTGGAAAATGGTGTTTAGAGATGCTCATCTTTCTTCTTTTCTCTTACATACTTTGCCTTGCTTTTTTGGGGGGCTTAACATCCAACATCCTTCAGCCGATCTGTTCTGAGACATCTCTGCATGTCTGGTACAATGCCAAATTTTAAGACCACCTCTCCAGGAGGAGCTGACTCAGCTGCCTGGGTGACTTGGTCTACCAGGGGTGTGTGTCTTGAGTGCCGTGGGGATGGATGCCTTTGCCATGGGTAGAATGTTTGTGCTGTGACCATCTCATCATCCGTGGCCTGTTAAGATTCCCAGATGTGCCAAGGAAGGGAGTAGGGTGGGAGATACAGGGCCCCTGCCTTCTCCAAAGTCATTAAGCTTTTGAAATTTCAGAGCATCTGGGGGATTCAATACACACCCAGATTTATTTCTTGGGAAAAATGAATGGGTGAGCCAAATGCTCAGATTCTTAGCAGAGTTTGGTTTAGGTGGGGGCTTGACAAATGGAACAGGTTACTGCTCCTGACAAGAGCGCTGCTCCTGTTGTGCACACCAGGGTCGAAGCAAACTTGCAACCCATTTCCTGGACTGGTTCTTCAGCCAGAGGTGGGTCCCTGGAGTGTGTCTAACCATGAACCAGTGCAGACCACTAACTCACCCTTGGTTTCCTTGGGCCTTTTTCTTATCTCTGAGAAGGATGGACTGTTGCAGGAATCAAACCTGGAGTGTGGGGTTGGGGATGTGGTCACATCATGTTCTAGAGTTCAGGGTGCTTTCAGCTTGTCCTAGGGGGGTGGGATTGACCTGAGGCAGGGCTCCAGCTTTGGCACTTGGAGTCTTGCTCCTGGCCAGGCCCGAGGTCTGATGCCACTTGAGTCCTGGGGGTGGGGGAGGTACAGGCAATCTTGGGCATCTGGCTCAGGCTCTTCTCTTCCCAGGGAGCAGCTTCCAGGAATCCTCACCTTCCTCAAGCCACCAGGGAAAGCCCCTCCTTGCCTCATTTGACTCGATTACATTGCTTCTTCCTCTTTGAAACTCAAAACAGAGAAGTACACTGAGGAGGAAAACTTATTTTTTCTCTCTTCACTCTGGAAGCCAGCCTTGATCTGAATGTTCCTATAGCAACATTAATTCTCCCAAGTTGCACCTACTGTATAATAAGTTATATATATAGAAGACCTACTGGGATCCAAATACCCCATATGTGCAAGTGAATGAGTTAATGCTGCCGTGGGAATTAGCAATGTTCCGTTTCCTGATTTTCATACTTTTAAAGTTACAACCTGTGTTAGCTGGGTGCTCTGGATGTGGGGTTTGGGGAACAGTGGATGTGGGTGTTGTTCTGGCAGGGACCTGTCTTCATGGGTGTTGCTACAGAATTTTTGCATCTCGAGATGGAAATAGACTTGGGGACACCAATGTCCTTCCTAGTCCCTGTGGAACTATTCCTTGAGTTTAAAGCTGGCTCTCTTGACCTCCACCATTAGCTGGCAGTGAAGCCCAACAGCAGGGCCCTTGGAATAAGAGAAAGAACATGGTAAGACCAACAGGTCCAGGGTCTGATGCTGCCTGAGTCCTGTGGTTGTGGGATGCAGAGGCCATCTTAGGCCAGAGCTTTTGTCCTCTCTTCCCACAAATTGGTGAGAAAATGTAGATTATTTGGCTCTTTGAGAAGTTTGGGCCCTGTTTGGGCCACTGAGCTATTGTTTACATTCAGTAGGTTATGTAGTGTCAGTAAGGAATGGACAGGATGATAGCAAAGAAAACTGGTTTTCTGGGTATGGTGGCACATGCCTGTGATCCCAGCGACTCAGGAGGTTGAGGCAGGAGGATTGCAAGTTCAAAGCCAGCCTTAGCAACTTAGTGAGGCCCTAAGCATCTTAGCAAGACCCTGTCTCAAAATAAAAACTAAAAAGAGCCGGGGATGTAGCTTAGTGGTAAAGCACCCCTGGGTTCAATTCCTTATACTAATAAATAAACAAATAAGTAAAAATAAATAAAATAAAATAAATGGCAATGTTTTAGGTTTACAATCCTACAGAAACCAGGCATGGTGCTCAGAAGGCTCTATACAGTGTGCTGTCTTCTCTTAATGACAGGCCCATGACGCCTGGGTCTCTGAGTGTGTCTCCCATTGTACAGATGAGGAAACCAAGGCCTGGATTCAGTGTGCCAGTTAACACAGGAGCTGGAGTCTGAGGCTCAAGCCTGGGTTCCCAGTACTTGCTCTACCTTGTGGCTGTGTGACTTGCCAGCGAGGCAGAACCCCTGGGCCTGGCTCTGCCCCTTTAAAGTCCTGCCTTACTTCTGTATCTGGGGCCTTGGAGCCCACAGTTTGGCTTCACTTTGCAGGTGGCAAAAGGGGGGACATTCTGAGGCAGGTCCAGGGGGTCTCCTTGAGCACACTGAGTGCTGCTGCCTCTCCTGAGAGTCCAGGGCCTGTCTCCATGCTGAGCTGTGGGCGCGGCTGGCTGAGCCGTGGGGAAGGAGGTGTGAAATGGCTCTGGGTAGCCCTTTTCTCTGAGACACAGCAAGCCACACGTGCCCAGTAGCATCAGGACCCGCCTCGGGGAATGCCGGCATCCCGTGGGTCAGGAGGGTTTTGTCCTTGGATGTGCTCAGTGGATTTGTGCCCTGAATGTGCCAGGAGCGACCCCACCCCCCACGGAGCATCTTTTGTGAAAGAGGCACCTGGTCACTAGGAAGAAAGGATGAGAGTGAAGTTTAAGAGCAAGCAAGGGGCCACTGGTGGAATCGGCCACCATGCTTGGAAAGGGAGGATTTTGTGCTTCTTGGGTTCCTGTGGGTGACCTGCTCCTCAGGCTGATTGCAGACATGCCCATGCATGTGTGTGTGCGCGTGTGCAATGTGCACACATACATCTGTGTGGTTTGCATGCCCACACATGCACATAGGTACCTGGACATGACCTGCACAGCAGGGCATCGTCCCTGCCTCTTGTGTCCCTCAGAAGGCCTTGGACAGGGTCCTGAGGCTTCAGGCCTCTGACTGGACCTCTGCTAGAACTCAGAACACCATCAGCCACCAGAGGGCGCTGTCCTTCAGTCCGTTAATCTATTTTACACTAGGAACAGTTTTAAAACTCCTTAACTATTGCCTTAAAACCAGAAGGCGAAAAGTCCAACTCATTTCTGGCTGTTCCTTTTTTCCTGCATTTAATGAAAGGCCTTTCTTCACTCTGCCCACAGTCGACGGATGCCCTGAAGAGGTATAAAACCCAATAGACACACACGGAGATAAAAAACCCCTCTAAAAGTTCTTGGTTCTAAACCTTCCTTTATGGCCCTGGATTGGGAGTGCTCCTGGAAAGCTATTTTGGGAAATGAAATGGTCCATTTGTCCCCTTGTAAAACTGAGCTGAGCCCTGCAGAGGGCTGGGCACAGCAGTGGAGTGGCAGATGTGGAAGCAGATGCCCCAAATGAATGGGCAGTAGTAGCGATGTGATAGGATGCTCTATGGGCTCTGGAGCTGACCACCCTGCGTAAGTTCACACCCACTCAGGGCCCAGCCCAGGAGGCACAACCACGGTGAGAAGATGCCACATGCACCTAACCTGGTGCAGGTGTGTGGGGATTGACCCACGTGCCTACTACTGACACTGGCACTGAAGGGGATGCCCAAGAGGGCAAGACATGGCTCAGCACAGGGGTCTGGTGGCTTAACCTGAGGCAGGGAACAGTGTCTGGAAGATAGGCTGCAGGTCTCATGTTCATAGTTTTCCCACCTGCATTAATGGGCTTTTCATCATTATGACCAAAATACTTGACCAGAAAAACTTGAAGGAGGAAAAGTTTATTTGGATTCATGGTTTCAGAGGTTCAGTCCATGGTCAGCTGGATCCATTGCTGTAGGCCTGAGGTGAGGCAGAACATCATGGCAGAAGGACGTGGTGGTGGAAAGTTGCTCAGCTCGGGACAGAAAGGAAGTAGAGAGAGCATGAAGAGCAGGGACAAAATACATAAGCTCCAAGATGTGCCCCCCAGTGACCCACTTCCTCCAGGCACCCCACCTGCCACAGTTACCACCTAGTAACTTATTCAAATGATTAATTCATCAAATGAATTGATTCACCACCAGGTTATGAATCTTGTAATCTAATCATTTTACCTCCTGCATTAACACAGGATCTTTGGGGAGACACCTGTATTCAAATCAAAATATTACCTTTCTCACATCAACCAGGTCAGTACTCCCTGGGTAGAGAGGGGATGGCATAGGTGAACACAGAGAAATGCAAATTAGTTTTTGATTTTTGGAGTTCAAGGATGTATTAGTTTACTAGAGTTACCATAACCAAATACCATAGTCAGAGAACTTAAACAACAGAAATTAATTTTCTCACAGTTCCGGGGTTGGAAGACTGAGATGAAGGTGGTCTCTTCTGAGTTCTCCCTCCTCAGGGTGTAAATGATGATCTGCTCCCTGTTTCTTCATGTGGTCTTCCCTCTGTGTACCTAAACTCTTGTTTTAAGGATTCCAGTCATATTGGATTAGGGTTCACCTCAATGACCTCATTTTAACTTAATAATGTCTTTAAAGACACTGTATCTAGTCACATTATGAGGGGTTGGGGGTTTATGATTTCAACATATGAATTTTGGGGGACATAAACAAAAAATTTAGAAAAAAATACAGAGTAAGAGAAGAGACTTTCAACCTTCACTCTGAATCCAAAGATTCCCCTGGCAGGAGGAGATGCAGGCGGGAGAGCCAGGGGAAAGTGGAGAGAGCTTAGACACGCTTTGGAGTCTGCCACCTTTCTTTCCTTTATGCTTCCTCCATATTTCCACTCCTCCTTCCTTCCTCCCTTCTTTCAAAGCAGATGCAGGGGAAGTCTGTGGCTGAACATATTGAGCTCTTCATGGAGCCAGAGTCTACCCTCCAGGTCATTGGCCCTTCATCCTGAAGATCCTGCTCTCTGAGGTATTGGTGCTCTACCCAGCAGATTCCACCTTCCAGGGTAATAGCCCTCCAAGCTGCCATTTGTCTTATTAATCAGGAAGAGAAGTGGTAACTTTAATCCACCAATGTTGTCCTCTTGGGGAGATTTTCACATCAGCTCCAAGTCTACTCACCTGTTCTCTGCTTGTGTTGAGAGTCTGGGAGGATGATCAGGCATGTGGGTGACGGGAGTAGAGGTAGATTTTCTGGCTTGGAGATGAGAATCCCTCTGTCCTCCCACGATGCTCCATGCCATGTGCTCTAATAATATCACTAAGATGAGAATTTCAGCTGTAGGTCTACTTTTGAGGGAGGAGTTTTGTCTGGTTCTTACAAATGGGGTTTCATTCATGCCTGTGCAATGGGAAGAAGTAGAGAATCTTCTTCTCTGATCTTAATGCTCTTCCCTTGCTCTTTCTTCCTTTTTCTTCTCTTTCTACCTTCTTAGAGCTTCCTCCTCCATTCAAAGTGTAATGGGTGTGCATGAGTTAATGGTTGCTTCTCTGTTGGAGATATTCATGGACTTGTTCCCTCACTGGGACGCCTCATGATCCAGTGCCTCTGCCCAATATTCCAGAGCTTGATTAAGATAACTTATTAAGGGGCTGGGATTTGTGGCTTAGTGGTAGAGCACTTGCCTGGCATGTGTGAGACCCTGGGTTGGATCCTCAGCACCACATAAAAAGATGAATAGATAAAATAAAGGTATTGGGGGCTGGGGTTGTTGCTCAGTAGTAGAGAGCTTGCCTAGCATATCTGAGGCACTAGGTTCAATCCTCAGCACCACATATAAATAAATAAAGGTATTGTGTCTGTCTACAAATAAAGATTAAAATTTTTAAAAAGATAACTTAAGAAAAAATTACAGTCCTTCAATGATAACTTGAATTATTTTTGTTGTCATATATTAGCATAAAATGACATCTAAATTCAGTAATGTTTACTAAGTCCTTCCCAAGTGCCTGGTCCTGTGTTAAGCATATTTTCCTGCATTATTTCATTTAATCTTTATGTAGAGAAGATAGTAATATTCCTGACTGCAGATCTTACAAAAGTAGATTTAAACTCCTTTTTATAGCTTTTATACAACTATAAAACCAAGTCACATTTGCAAATTAAACACAAACAAAATTATAAAACCAATACAATTTAAAATAGCAACATTCATTTAATGGAAAGGATGATGCTGTTTTACTGAAACTAAGCTACGATACACAACATGAATCTGGAACTGACAATTATGTCCCAGGTCCTTTCCAGATTGGTGAGATTACATATGTTCGGATAGGGTAGGGCTGAGTCAATTCTTCCACAATTTTTCTTGTCTTGGAACTGTCATTGCTGACAGGATAGTCTTCTTTCTTTCCTCCCCGGCCTTTAACCTCTCTCATTCCTTGCTAAAGAACCAATAAAGAGAAGATAATTTATTGGTATATCAACACATGAAGTTATAGTCTGAGAGCTGTCAAAATTAGCAAGAAAAAAATTGTATATATATTCTGAAGAGTTTGAGGTGTCTAAAAGTCTCAATATAGTGTTGAATGATGTGACCTTGATCCTTCAGCTGAAGGAATTAATGCAAAGGGAGAGCATGCAGATGAAAAGAAATGGAGGGGATTATATAAGGGAGAGACACCAGAGAGAGAAGGTTCTAATTGTCCTTCTGGGTGGATTCTACATTTATGGAAAGTTCACTCAGGGGGAAAAAATTGGAGAAAAGCATGGATGTGTTACAGATCTTAGATCAGTCTTTAGGGTACTTCCCTACCTTTCTCCATGCTGAGGATGGAACAACTCATGAACAGAATTTTTCAGGTCCATTTGGCTTTCTCTCTGGACCAGTAAGTAAGTTGTACATCAATTCTGACCACCTTAGTCCCCAGTGGTCAGAAGAGTGTTCTTGGCCTCCCCCATAATGGGAAAAACAAACTCGGTATGGATATCATGTGATGAAAATCACCCAGGTGGTACAGATTTTTTGTGTTCATTATATCTTTCTAAATAATTTTTTATTTGAGACAGACAGAGTCTTGCCATGATGCCTGGGCTGGCTTCCAACTCCTGGGCTCAAGCCGTTCTCCTGTCCAGCCTCCTAAGTAGCTGGGACTACAGACTTGCACCACCACACCTGGGTCTTTCAGGTGGATTTTCATGATGTGAAAAAACACTCTAAACATTAAAAATTACTGAAAGGTGTTGTGGATCCCTGAGAATATAGCTGTGGGTCTTAGTTTGAGAAACTCCAATGTGACCAAAGGAGATGATGGCAGGGCATGACCACAAAGCAGCACCAAAGACAGAGGATGTGATTTTCATTCTGTGGTGCCACTCACAACCTGGGTGACATCAGGGTGGAGATTTTATTCTTCTGGGCTACCAGTTTTCTAAAAAATGGTGTTTTCCATGTGCCCCAGCTATCCCATTCCTTGGTATTTATCCCAAAGAACCAAAATCTGCATGCTATGATCCTCATCAATGTTTATAGCAGCACAATTCACAATAGTCAAATTATGGAACAGCACAGATGCCCATCAATCTCAATAAATGAATGGGTTAGGAAAGTGGAGTTTTATTCAACTGTAAAGGGAAATGTGATAATGGCATTTGCTAGAAAATGGATGGAAATAGAGAACACCATGCTAAGCGAAAAAAGCCAGGCTCAGAAAATCAAGGGTTGAATGTTTTCTGTCATATGCAAAAGTTAGAGCAAATTAAGGGGGAAAAGTAGGGGCATTGGTTAGCATAATGATATAGGGAAGATCAGAGGAGTAGAAGAAGGAGATTGAGAGGGAAGGAGAGTCAGGAAAGGGAAGGAAATGAAGACGCACTCCATGTGCATATATAAATATACCACAGGGAATTCCACCCTTATGTATATGTAGAAAGTGCCAATCAAAATAAGTAAATGAGGGCTGGGGTTGTAGCTCAGTGGTAGAGTGCTTGCCTTGCATGTGGGAGGAACTGGGTTCGAGTCTCAGCACTGTGTATAAATAGATAAATAAAATAAAAAAGTCCATTGACAACTAAAAATGTTAAAGAAATAAATGAGCAAAAAGAAGATGAGTAGAGGAAGGAGAATTGGTGAAGGTAGGTGGGAAGGGAAAGTGGGGGGATGGGGACTGGAATGGAGTAAACCAAATACCACGTGTGTGTGCCAAAATGAACCCAACTCCTATGTATAACTATCATGCTCTAATAATAAAATGGTGGTATTCATAAGATTATGGGGGGGGGGGTCAAATACATTCACAAGGATACACATGGGGTGAACCTGATCAGCCAGGTGAGGCTGTACAACTGGAAGGTGTGGTGCATGGCAGATGAGCAGGGAGGATGGCAGGTGCCCAGTATCCGGGCTGTTCCTCCAGGCCCAGGTATCTGAGTGCTGGGGCAGCTGGCAGAGGGCAGGGGTTTTGACTCCTGCTGAGAACCCTCTATTGTGAAGATGGGGAGGAGGGTAGGCCTCATCTAACTCTGACCCTTGATCTAATATGCATGGTGGTCTCTGCAGAGGACCATGCTGGGCCTGGGGTAGAGTTGGGTGGGGACAAGAAGGCTGGATGTTGCTCAGGGCCCAGCCTTCCTGCAGGACCCTTCCTCTGGAGGATGCCTGGGACAGAATTTCCCAGCCACATGAGGGGTGAGACGTGTTTAGGGTCAAGTGGGGAAGAGGCTTTGGAGCTCTGCTTGGCCTCTGTTCTTGGGTACCACCTTTGGAGACCCCATGGGGAGGAGCATGTAGCATTGGTTCCCTCCAGGGCTTGGGTACTGGTGAGAGCTGCTAAGTCTACAATGCTATGTGGTTTAAGAGGAGCTGTTGGAGGGAAGTGAGGTGCCTGGTTGGGGAAGAAGATAGGCTTGATGAGGTTTCAGAAGTGGTGAAGACTAGTGCCAGGTAAGCCAAAGTGGGAGTCTTGTCCTGGTAGTGAAAGGCACCATTCCTCCCAATCTGGGCAGAACTGACCCAGGTCCTGGACTGAGAGCTTGCATGGTTTTCCGTGGCCAGTAATACTTCCCTCTTTCTAGAACCCTGATGGTCTCTACCTGTAACTTGGACAAAGACCTACAGAGAGTCCTTGAGCTCACTGTTACCCTGTAGTCCCCCAGCCTCAGAGGATTTGTAGTACCTAACTCTGTACATGAACACATGCTGCATGCATGTATATATTTGTCATATAAATGTGGAGTGGGCTCCAGTGGTGATGGAGAATTGGGAAAACAGAGGAATGGAAGTGGGGCATGGCCAAAGGAAGGGCTCAGGAACATGTGTTCATGTCAGGTGTCATGTGGAGGTGCCCAGGAACCAGTCTGCTGCAGGAATCATGAAGTTAGTCTCTATACCCACCAAGAAGATTGGATACTCCCTCTCCCACCCAGTAGAACTATCTGCTTCAGGGTCATTTTCTCCTGGAATCCAGCTAGTGTCTGTCTGTCCATTCACCAAGTGAGAGGCTGCAACATCAGCTCCCCCTGCCACCCACTGCCTTCTGTCTGATGGGTGCATTCGAGACCCAGTTCAGTGTGGTGTTTGCCCGGGGAGCTGGCAGGACCAAGGTTAGCTTGTTGACTCCAGGCCAGTGCAACAAATTTACTGTCATTACTGCTTGGTAATTAACATTCTTGCTGCCTGCTCTGGGAGCAGATGCGAGAAATTTAGGGAATATCTGAATCTGAAATCCAGCAACACAGAGCTGTGAGCGACACGGTGAAGCTGGGCCGTAATCGACATATTTATCGTCCGAGGCTGACCATCCAACGAGTGAGATCTGTTCGTCACATCAGATGGATAGCGAATCACTCTCTGTTTTTATTATTTCAATTCCGGTTCTTCATGGGGTTGTGGTGAATTAGCTTGGTGCCATTTTCTAAAATATCAAGCATTTTTATACATTAGGTATGGTGAATGGCAAATACTTGATGTAAAGTCTGCAGTTTTAACTCCATAACCAGATTGTAAAATATGAACTGAATTAATCATAACTGCGAAGACTAATGGTACGTTTTCTCTTATTTTATCTTTAGTGCCTTTCAGATCATGTTTTAAAACCTTCCACGTCTGGCGTTGGGAACGCAGCCGCGGCTTGGTGGTGGATAGCAAGAGGCAAAGGTCAGACCGGAGGCTGCGCAAATATTGTGCGCTGGATTTATTGTTTTAATTAAGAGCGTGGCAGTTCATCATAAACTGTTTATGGCGTTTCTGCACAGAGCAGCATTTTGAAATCAGCTGTTTTAATGAAAACATAATGTCATATCTGTCAAAGTTCTAAATATTTTGAAAGTGAAATATGGAAACAAGAACTTTAATTCTAGGTTTACTGAGATTAGCTCATTGAATTGCTTTTAAATCCCTTAAGAGGGTCACATCATGGGGACTGCATGGTTTCCTGTAGGTGACTGGGAAAAAAAAATTCTAGGAGGTTCTCAAAGCTGGATATTTAATAGTGAAAATACAAGTTGAAGGTTAATGTATCGAAAAACAAAACCATTATGTTTGGTGTTGGGGTTTTGGATTAAAGATGCAATAATGGGCGTGCAGGGGCCTTGGTGCCGAGTTGTTTGGGGAGACCTAATTGTGCTGAGAGAGAGCTGAAAGGCTCTCAGGGCAGGAGAGAAATGGATCCACCCTTGTCCTTTTCCAGTTGTGAAGTCTCAACATCACCGTGTTTGCAACTAATTATTTATAATGACCTCAAAGATGATGGGGTTTCATAGACTTTTCAGGCTGAGCAGTTTGCAATCCTAGTAATTCTCTCTCATGGTCGCTGGGCATCTGTGTAGACATGTCAGCCATTCTTGGTTACATTTGTTAGGGAGTCGGATAAAATATTTGTCTAATCTGGAAATTGTATTTTTAGCTGTACTCTCATTGGAAACAGAAATTAAGCTTGTCATTAGATGCTGGGCCACAGGAGTTGACTGAACAGGGTAATGTATGTTATATTCTGTGCTATACTTGGTCAAGTTTCATATATATCGTATTCCACATTATTTTATTAACTTTAATATCTGCACTTCCTATTACCAGACATGCCCCTCATTCAAAGCACAGAGGCACAGTCCTCTAATCAGAAGTGACAGGCCATATACTTTCTCTCAGCCATTACTTGGTAGCCTAGAGCAAAGAACTATGTTTCCTTGAAAATGTTTTGAATTGGGTTATTTTTATTGAAGTATTAAAGTAATTCTTCAGATTTTAGGCTATTATTTAAGTACTTTTGGGAGAATACAATAACCTCCGGATTCTATAGGCTTTGTTACTTTAACAATCTAAGCCGCTAAATGCATCTTTTTAATGCTGGTTATATAAGTGTCTCAGAACTCATCTGACCAGGGGAAGCTAAGAGCATTCAGGTAATTATAGAAAATTAGTAGGCTAAATTAGTTTAGGAAAGCACAAAAGTATAATATTAAAACTGCTCAAAAAATATGGGCCCTGCTTGCTGGATTTTCAGTGACAAATTTGCATTTCTAATTATTTTATCTTTCTGTTTTTGTAATTTGGTTGAAATAGCCTGGTTAAGAAAGCTGAACTGGGCCCTGACTGGTAGAGTCAAGGACAAAGCATTGAATTCAGGAATAATTCCAATCCTGCTGCCAGGATCACCTGCCTACCATAGTGTTGGTGGAGGCAGCAACAGCCAAGTACAGACTTGAACTTGGGAGTGTTGTGCAGGAAAGCCTACAAGGTGGATGGCTTTGTTGTGGGATATTTCTGGAGGTCACAGTTCAAGCCCCAAAGAGGGTCTCATGGGCTCATTTCTGGAGATGGTTCAATTTTATTGACAAAAAATTATAAAGTGGAGACTATACCTGAGCCAAATTGTCCATGACACGTATGTGGGCACAGTCCTGTTATGCTTTTGGTGTCCACTGATAAGTGTGTTAACCAAAAGCTTAAGAGAACTAGAATTAACTGATATACCCATGACTAAGCAAGCCACAGTCCTTGGCATGTCTTCTTATGGAACCCTTCCTGTATTGCCCTTCTCCTGCCATGTGCTCAAGGCCAAGGTTGCAAATGGCAGGGTTGAGATCAGAATTCAAATTTGAAGCCAAAATTTTTCCACTCTGCCATGCCATCTCTAAGTGAACACGAGAAAGGTTCCATCTCATTTTTTCCCCTTTTTCCAAGACTCAACATAGTTTTGTTTGCAAATGATCATTTCTCATATGACCAGAAATGGTAAGGAGTTGAGAAACATTTGGGAAGAATAGTTCGCACATGCCAGTAATTCCAGCAGCTCAGGAAGCTGAGGCAGGAGGATCACAAGTTCAAAGCCAGTCTCAGCAACTTAGTAAGTCCCTTAGCAACTCAGTGAGACCCTGTCTTTAAGTAAAATATAAAAGACAGGCTGGGGATATGCCTCAGTGGTTCAGCGTCCCTGGGCTCAATCCCTGGTACCAAAAAAAAAAAAAAAAAAAAAAAAAAGAGTGCAAGACATGGCTAACCAAAAAACAAGAAAATCAGTACTATATCATTGGAAGGGAAAATAACTTAACCCTGTGACTCTCTCATCTATTATAATTCACTTTTGAGTATAGGAAAAGGAACAGGATTAACCATGTACTCAGTGCAAATCTAAGTATCTGCTAGAGAATTCCAGGTGTAAGGTATCTTGGGAAAGAGTTGGAACTCATTAAAAGTAAAATTCTAGCCAATAGTCTAGGGCATGAACCAGTAGAGATAAAATAGGGAACTTCATATTACCAGCAAAATGTACATTTTAAAGGCCCTGAAAGCAGAAGTGATTCTAAAGCAACTGACTAGACATGAGATAGAACAAGATGGGTGTCACCATTTGGAAACTGTTATGGATGCTACAGTTCTAGTCACTGAACCAAGGGCAGCCCTGTCCTGGCATTCTGAAATGCTGGTCAAATAGCCATGATTGTTATTTCCACCAACTCCTATTTTTCCACTAACAATGTGCCTTTTCAAATGCATGAAGTCTTAGATCTTTATGGTAACCTGTTTTATTGGAGGTGATACCCCCATTTTACAGATGAGGAAATTGCTTTTTTGATCACTTAGCTTGAGGAGTCAGGTGAAAGCACAGTGTTGTAGGCAGAGGGAGCAAACATAACACAGAGCATTTAGGAAGTGCTTAGAAGTTTCTTTATTGTGCATTCTGCTTGGGAATTCTTCCTTTTCATGTTGGCCATGCTGTTCTTGACTCTGTAAAATGATCTATTCCTGTGGCAGAGAAAATGCTGTTCACTGAACATCCCTTCTTTTCTATCAAATTTCCTAGCTCCTTGCAAACAGAGGGCGTGTCTTATCTGGTCAAAGGGCTGCTTACAGACTAAAACTTAGAAGAGCAAGTGTGTAGCTAATTGTGTTTCTCTCTCGCTTCCTCTGCCCAGGCAATTATGCGTTGAGATCCAGGAGACACAGGATCAATACAGCCAGATCACTGAGACACATGTAGGGCAACTGCCCTCGGGGAATTTCTCAGTCTCTCCACAGGGGTCATGAGAGCAAGAAATTAACATTTGCTTTGTTAAACCACTGAGATTTGGGGTTTGTTTGTTACAGCAGCATAAGACTAACCTATTCTGATTAGAGACTTGCATAAATCTCTAGGCACTTTTATTTTATTTTGTCGACTCATTTATTTTTTCCAGGGTCCAGAAATGGTCACTCTTCACCCTCCTTTTTCTACCTTTTTGTCTTCTCATCTTTTTTGGTTTAGCTCAGTGATGACTGACTCTCCATGAAGCCATTTGTGATCTTTGTATTAGGGATGCAGTATAAAAATGAATTGTATTGTTTATTTAGATGTCACCATTGGCTCCTCCTTGCTGAAATTGACTGTAACAAGTGGTTGGAGTTTCCACTGGAGGGTAATTTATATTTATTTGAGCTGCCACCAACTCCTTATTTAGTTTGCATAAACTACCCAGGACAGGAGAGGAATCTCCCTGGACCCTGTTTATCTTGTAAAAGTGGAGCTTGTTCAGGAGGGTGGATCACTCCTCACATGGCCTTCCCTCCATCCCTTTTAGCGATGAATAATCAGTCATCAGGAGAGGGGATTAAAAAATAGATTTATTGCTATTTCTAAAAGTCAGAACTAGAGATGAGTAAACACAACAACAGATGTATAAGAACGTAAGTAGAAACACTATTTTACAATAACATGTACTGAAACACATTTATGTACTGGAAACTATGAAAAATAGCTCTCTTTAAATGATTTAACGTTTGCTCTCTCTTATATACAGTTGAGTTTCCAGTGGGAGAACAAAGATGCTCATAGCTCTCTTGGCCCTGGTGAAAAGCCTTTTCTCAAAACCTTCTGGAATGCTCCATGAAGCAGTTTGTGGTTTGGGAAGAAATAGGGGCTGTGTTCGTTGGCATGTAATATTGTGCCATTTTCTCATCTTCCCTATGTGAGGTCTTCCCTGGGGCTCAGGGAACCCCACTCCAGAGAAAGAAGAAAGGCTTCTGAAATAGTGTTTGGTAATGACCTTCCTTCTGGAGAGAGAGAGGAACTGGCCTCCCCAGGAGGAGACCTGCATGCTCTGTCTGTGACTGCTCTCCTGGGAGAACCCTGTTCCAGAAGGCTCTGGGTAACTCATTCCTGCAGTGATGGGGTTGCAAAGCAGCAGTTGGAGAAGAGCTGATTTCACAGCTTTCGCCCTTTCCAAAGGTCTCATTGGACAGGCTGTGTGTTTGGCTGGATTGATAATATGGACAGGATTCTAATTAAAGTTGCCAGTTCCATAGCTACGTCCAGATGCACTTCCTAGTCCTTGAAAATGGTTAATTTTGCCCATGTCTTAAAAAATGGATTGGTTGGCAGGATTTTGCCTTGGAATTTTGAGGACCCTAAAAACTGCAGCAGTCTAAAGCTGGCAGAGTGAACCTCTGGAGTAACACTGTGGCTCAGAGTTTGTGACAGACATGCAGTATCACAGCAGCATAAAAATGGAAGACCTGCTGACCAGCCCAGTCTGGTCTTCACACATATCTTTTCCTGGAATTGGCCTCTATTTTCTAACCTCAGTTTTTTTTTTTTTTTTTTTTTGTTTGTTTGTTTGGTAGTAGGGGATTGAACTCAGGGGTGCTTAACCACTGAGCCACATTCCTAGCCCTTTCTTTTGAGATAGGGTATTGCTAAGTTGCTTAGGGCCTTGCTAAATTGCTAAGGCTTGCCTTAAACTTTTGATCCTCCTGCCTCAGCCTCCTGAGTTGCTGGGATGACAGGCATGTGCCAGCATGCCTGGCCACCTGCATGCTTTGTGCCTGAGTGATGGTGTAGTCTTCTTTAATTTGGTCCAACCCAATGATTGGAGAATGACAAGGTAACAGCATGATTTGACATGGGGGACAGCATTGAGAACTCACATTTCAGATATCTTTGATACGACAAATTTTACATTCTCTCCTGGACATGGCTTAAGTACTGGAGGTCTGTTTTTTACAACCTTTTCCCCACCCTGTGCCATTTGTCAAATTGTTTTTCCTTAGTAATCCGAATGGAACTTGCATGTGATAAAAAAAAAAAAAAAAAAAAAAAAAAAAAAAAAAAAAAAATCCCCAGAACAATAAGGATGAAATTTTCAGTATTTGTAAGGTAGAAGTAGAATGTGTGGCTTCTAATCTTGGTTTTGCATACATCAAATCACAAGCACGTGTTTGTGTGTGTGTGTGCGCGTGCGCGCGCCTGTGCGTGTGGGCATGCACCCACACACGTGTGATGCCTGAGCATAATTGCCGGATTTGGAAATCTGTGGCAGAAAAATAAGATAACATAGGTGTGTGCTCGCTTTTGCATATGTTGAATCTCTTGTTTCAGTATTATTGAACTGGCTCTATCTTTTTTTCCTTCTGCAATAGTGTTGAGAAACCTCCATACTAATGCAATATTAAGGACCACATAATTAGCCACCTTAATAAATTTTTTCCAAGATGGATAGGCAATGTTTGGTTTTCTTCACAAGAAAACATTCCCCTAATAGTATTCTGTGGGAAGCTATGGAGAGAACAATGAACAGAAATATCTGGAAATATATTAAGATATATGTGCATATATTGGACATTAGCACCATACACTAAGCATATTGGGAATATGCTTCAAAATATTTCAAACATTGTTGACCTTTGTTATATAATCCCGGGCTCGGGGAAACATATTTGCATAGACTTAGCAATATATTGTAAATAACTACATAGGACAGTGTGTATTTTTCCTTAAGATGCAGTATTATAAGCAAGACATTAAATTATGCCTATCAGACAAAGCAGCCAGATCTCTACATTTTTTTATAGCACATTCTATGGGGAAGACATCCCTGCTTCTAAAAAGCACATGCATTAACTGCCTGATTCATGTGGTGACATGTGGCATATCCAAATGCGTTATGGATCTCTCAGGAATAAAAACAACATAGCAAAACCATCACCTTGGGATGTTCATTGAGTGAATATTTTACAGACACACTCCTTTTATATTTATATAATAATTTAGTGTTATGACAATTTTTTTAGCAGAGTTGGCAGTTTTTCTTTTTTATAATGGTATTATATTTGTGAGCCTATTAAGTGCATATGGGATAAACTACAGAAAAAAGTATTTTTCATAATTCCTTAGGGTGCTTGTAGCAAAAAAAAAAAAAAAAAAAAAAAAAAAAAAAAACCCACCAAACATATTGGTTTAGAAAAATGTTAATAAAAGGTCAAGCAGAACTTTCCAGTGCTTAGCATGACAGCAGTGGCAATTTGGAGGCCTATTTTGAATTGTATATCGAGGACATGCAGGGATTTATAGGGCTTCCAGCTGGAAAACAGCACCTAATGTCCTTCCTGGAAGGGAGACTGACCCTGTGAGTATTTAACAAAGAATCAAAATGGTGTGTTGCTTCTCCTTTCTTATTCGTATCATTCCAACAATGAGCCCAAGCTAGTCTTCAACTTGGCCTGGGTCCCCAGGAGCCCGCAGTGCTGGATCTGCTGGCATTAGGGGCTATGCATGGACATTTTTCCAGCTGGGTATCTTTCCAGAAGCTGGAAAGTGAATGGTGAAAACTTGGGGTACTTCTCCCTTTCTTCATCCTCTATCTGAACAGGACAAGACAGGTGCCTGCAGGGAGCCTGGGGGCAATGCCACCTGCAGAGGAGGCTTGCTGGACAGGAGCTGCTGGCTGGAGCGGGCTCCCGATGTGGGATTCCCCCTTTGCCCAAAACCTCCCTTTCTAGTTCTCTTGCTGCTGGGAGGTCAGGTGGAAAAGAGAGAAATTCTGTATTTCTTAATCTTTCTTTTTCTCTTTTTCCTTTCAAAGAACTTATAAAAATGCAAAAATAGAGCATGGCTATTTGGGGATTTTTATTTAGCAGCTGCCTGCGTCTTAGCATGTTTCAGGCGAACCCGTACACTGTGATTCCGACTGGCCTCAAATTAAACTTCCTCAAAATAGAAATGTTCTCTGTGAAGAAGTGGACAGAGAGTGACTGTCTTGGAATGGATCCAACCTGGTTCCCGAGGGGGGTTGAAGCCCAGACACCCAAGAGCCAGAAATGGCAGGACACACCCTCCTAGGGCCCAGGAGGTGGTCCTTGTGAGAAAGTGGAGAAAAGTCAGAGAACCCCAGGATATCCGTCACTCATTGTCTCAGGATCTGCCTGGTTGTTTTGTGAGACTCTAAGGCCTCTTGTCAGCTCTGCACTTAACCCATTATGTCCCATTGTCCGGTATACAATTGAAAACTTAGGGGACTTAATTGGTTAATATATCTTTTCACAAATGACAGCAAAGGGGTCATCAGAACCCAGGTCTGAGTCCTGCCTGCCGGAAGGTGAAGGTAGGAACGTGTATAGTGTCCGTGAATGGTCAGTGGGGAGTCCCCCAGGGCTGGGAGTAGAAGTCTCGGTGGCATCTGAGCAGAAAGCAGCTCTCAGCCTGGCTTTCTGGGCTGTTTTCCATGCATGCTGCTCATTCTGGTGCTTTCTGGGTGCCTCTTTATCTCGTGCCCATCTTAAGCTAGGGGCCAGGTGCACAAAGGCTACTACTGAAGCACGCTGCTCTCACCCTTGTGGGGTCAGAGATTAATCCAGACATCACCCCAATGAATATTTAACGACATTGGTGGTGAGTGCAACGGGGACAATGTGCTTAGTGCTATGAGAGTATAAAATGGCCAGGTCATGCTGTGCAAGGTCAGAGCCTGTCTTGATTTAAAATTTTGATTATCATGAGGTTTAAAAAAAATAACTTAAATTCGATCTTGGAAAAGATTGCTCCTATCTTGGTAGTTTGGATTTTTTGGTGCTCCATCTGAGGTGCAAACAGTGTAAACCTGGGGGCTGAGTGAATCCCTAGACTTTCTGGGTCATTAACTTAACTAATCACCTCCCAGCGAGATGCTTTTCCACCTCCACCTACAGCTTCTTGCAAGAAGCTCGGTGTTTCTCCTCCCGGGCCTCTGGCCTGGTTTTCAGAGGCCAGAGCAGAACATGCAGCCTCAGCCTTTCAAAGAGGACCCTGGGCCATTCTCAGAGGCTGAGAGTTCCAGGATGTCTCCTGGGTGAACAAGGTCTTTGATTCTTATGCCTCTTTCCAAAGAGCAACTTGGAGATGTTGAGCCAGCTCCCCCAGGCCACCAGGCACGGTCCTAGGTCACCGGTTGCTAACTGAACATTCCTCTTGAATTTGAAGCACTCCTTGGTAAAGGGCGTGCTCTATAGACTGGAAGTTCAAGGCCTGCTACTGAACTTCCAGGTGTGCCCATTGCTTGCTCAGCCCAGCAGGTGCCCCTTTTCCCCAGCACCTGCCCCAGGAGCCTTGTGAGAGCCACACAGCGCAGGGCTCTTGTTTCATACTTGCCACTGCAAGCCTTCTGCGCTGCTGCCTGGATATTTTTTTCTGCAGAGTTACCATGAGCTCCTGGGGCTGTCTCTTCCTCTTTTTTTGGATGATCTCAGTTCTGAACAAGGTGGAAGTGGGGCAGGCTTTCAGGAAACACCTGCCAATCTCTAACTCCACCATTTCCTCCTTAGATCCCTTAAAGGAATGAATAGCTCAATGGATGGATTGTGTTCCTGATTTCAAATGCGTTGTCTCTCTTTGGGGGGAACCTGAGAGCAGTGCAGGTGACTAAGAAGGACAGGTGACTTAGCAGGGACAGGTCAGTTCCCCAACATGCCAGTGGGGTGCAGGAGGTGGTCCTGGCACATGGATGGGGCTTGCTGTCAGGGCGCGGGGCCGCCCCTATTTCCTTCTTCACATCATGCTTGGAGGCCCTTCCCTAGCCCTGGGAGCAGGTGACACAGACATTCTTAGAGCACACAGCTGGGGAGGGGAGAATGGCTCTATGTCCGGTCCCTTCCTTCCTTTCTGGCACATCACACACTCATCTTGGGAGGACGGGGCGCATGGTTGAGTATCTGCTCTGGAATCTCATGTGGAAGTCAAAAGAAATCGAGATCACCTCTGTTTATTAAATGTGCTCCTTTATTTCCCAAGGTATATCGCCTCTCATCCCTTCACTGTTCTGAGGCAGAGGGGTCTCAATGGAGATGGTTTCCGTGCCCAGTGTGGTGGAGATGTCCACTCTCTGATGCAGGGCAGCTTGGAGAAGCCCTCAGGGGTAGAGGGTCCCCATCAAGGAGGGTCCAGCAGGCTGAAGCTGAGTCAAGGGAGAAACCTTGGGACTGGGAACAGCCTGGCAGCCTTTCCTTGCTCATGGAGGTCACTCAGAGCACAGATCCTCAAACATGGGGCCATGTTTCCCTGTCCCACCAGCCATGAGCCCTGCCTTCCTCTAGGAGCAATGCCATGGCCCCGTGTCTGCAGTTGCTCCTTGGATCTTCAGAGTCACCTACCAGGCAGCATTGGGGCCCAAGGGCAAAGATTCCAGCCTCAGACAAGGCTGTGGGCCAAGAACATTAGAATTTTTGCATCACCCCTGCCCTAGCCAGCAGCAAACACTGCTTCCCTTAAACATGGCATGACAATGACTTTAGTCCCCTGGCCAAAGGGGCCTTCATGCTTATCATGTCATTAGAGTCTCAGGACGTGCCTGGGTAATTAGCACCATCTTCCAGATGGAGCAACGGAGACCTGGTCTGGTCCAGCTTCACCTGCCTGCCAAGCAAGGGCTGGGAGCCTGAGGCAGCGGCTCGGCAGGCCATCTCTGCAGGTGGGCAGGTCACACTGCTGTGCCCCCTCAGCCCAAGGTGGCCGTGTTACTTGGAAGGTGAGTAGTTACAAAGGTAATAGCAAACCAGACCCTGGGCATGTTCCTCTTCTTTCCCAAAGCCGATGCTCAATTAGCGACTGGAACTGAGCAATACCGGAAATGCTGCTTCTTACCAGATACTTGTTAAGAGTCCGTCACACTCCAGGCATTGTACGGAGTGCCCAGGTAGAGCACAGGGTTCAAGTCCCGAGGAGAGGTGCACACATATGCATGCCCACATGTGCCCACGTGTGTTCCCACTGCTTCCTTTACACAAGCTCCTTTTTTGAAGGAGTCAGAGAAGAACAACCTTCTGACCTGGTGCTATGGCTGTCTCCAAGGCAGGGCTGTCTCTGGATTGGGCAGTGGCTTCTGGCCAGTTGTGATACTTCAGAGACTTGCAGGGTGGCGGGTGTCCAAGATGTCCTTGGTCAGTTCTGGATGTCATTTTCTGTGAGACTTTTCCATGCTCACACAGCTAGTCCTGAGATAACTTTT
Source organism: Sciurus vulgaris (assembly GCF_902686455.1). Taxonomy (NCBI): domain Eukaryota; kingdom Metazoa; phylum Chordata; class Mammalia; order Rodentia; family Sciuridae; genus Sciurus; species Sciurus vulgaris. Next base: position 41,233,208 of record NC_136478.1, on the reverse strand, counting down.
GAGCAGCATTGTGCCAGGGTACTCTTTTGAGATTTTTTTTGGGCTGCCCTTATCTATCATCTACCTTACTTGGGTCAGACAAACTTTTAGTTTAGTGACTGAGAGGACCACGGTCTGGAATTCCTGATACCTGTATCCGCACGGGTGCCTCCTTTTCTGGAACCTTTGCATCTATTCTATCTGGTGGTGCCCGTTGCATTAGGACACTGGTTGAATTCCTGAGTTGTCTTGTCCCCACTGTCCTGAGCACATGATCCTCCACATACAATCAGAGTAGCGAGATCCTGATTTGGGTGAAGAAGATGGAAGTCACAAGTTCATCTCTGACATATTTACACAGAGGTGGTGGACCCAGTGTCCAAGCCCCTGGGAGGCATAGGAATTACCTCAGACTCGTGCCCAGGACCTGGCTTACAATTCCTCCATCCTCCAGGATACCAATGGGTCTTTCCAGCTACGAAGGAGCAGTTTCTTCAAGAGGGGCGATAGGGCTAGTGGAAAAACAGATCTTTGTAGAAACTGGAGACCCCGTGCAATGAGAATATGGAACTAGGAGGGACAAAGACTTTAAAATGATTTAGTAGGGAAAACACAGAATTTTCTTTCCTATGTGAATCTAGTGGGAGAAATAATTCTGGAGATCCGTTAGTTATGTCCTAACCCTGAAAAAAAATAATATCACCTATGTTTTATGCTTCCTTCCCTGACAAGGGGCACTGAAAGGGGGACAATTCTGGATTCTGTTTTTTGGGGGGAGGCGTGGGTGGGGCTGTGTGTCCTCTGGCACACGTGGTGAGGCTGGGGAAGGCGCTTGTGCTTGTAGATGATGACTGTGACTCAGAATGGTCTCCTTTCTTTGTTTAGCTACTAAGTGTTCAACATTTCGGTTGGATGATTTCTGGGCTGGAGAGGACACATCCCATGACCAACCTTCTTAGCCTTGGCCTCTCTGTTTGGAGAGAAAGGATTGTCTGAGATCCTTGTTAACTGGGGGTCCAGAAAAGAGATGCGTCAAGATCCCAACCCCACGATGCCCTCATGGCTGCTCACTGAATGAGCAAGTGTGAACAGCCAACACTGCTGGGTCTCCAGGAGCCAGGGACTCCGGTCCAGGCCCAGCATGTTCAGTGACCCTTGACCTCCATACTCCATTCTGAACCTGGAGCTAGTGGTATAGTACGAGGATGGAACTGGATCACCTTGTTCTGCACAAAACCTCTAGTGGCTTTCATCATGCCCAGAACAAAATGTAAACTCCCCCCACCATGGTCCAGAAGGTCCTCCAGGATCTTGCTGCCCAGCCCTCCTCTCTGGCTGCCCCGCCTGCTTCCTCAGCTTGGCTTCCTCCCGTGAAACCATGCAGGCCTCCTTGCTGTTCCTCACAACACACTGAGCTCATTCCCTCCTTGGGCCTTTACCCTCACTGTCCCCTCTGCAGGGGATGCTGTCCAGACCCTCAGGTCTCTCACTCCTCACTTTGCTCAGGTCCCCTTCTTGTCACCTCCTTGGAGTGGCCTTCCTGAATTCCTCCTAGGATAGCTCCCTCCTCCAGCCTTTCACAAACCCCGCCCCCTGGTGCTGTGTTATTGGTTTATTCCCTATCTCCTTAACCCTGGAATCCATCAGCTCCACGAGGGCAGGCTCTGTCTGGTTTACAGGCATTATGGGGCTTCTAGAATGTTCCTTGCTCTGAGTATGACTTCTCAGAGTATTTGACAGATAAATAATGAACGTGATCATCGCTAAAAGCTATTTTTCTAATTAATGATGGACAAGAAATTGTTCAATGCGGAGAGGTAGAAAATATCATTCAGCAAAAAGAATATTAAAAATTTACCTGAAATCCCTTTTGCCACTATTACTATTTGGAGGAATATTCTATAGTTATTGCATGTGTGTGTGTGTGTGTGTGTGTGTGTGTGTGTGTGTATAAAAATGGTTACATTACAACTTGCTTTTTTGTTACTGAACATCATGATTTGAAGAATCCTTAAATGTAAGTAAGTACATTTTTTTACAACATTACTTTTAAGGGGTCTTGTGTGTTATTATATACCTATTGTGTGTGTGTGTGTGTTCTTCTATTGTTGGACTTTAGGTTTATCTCTAATAGCAATGAAAAACCATGCAGCCAAATCTTTATACACATCTGTGATTGATTTCTTTGGAAGCAGAACCTTCAGGTCATGCATTTTTAAGGATTTTGGTAATATTGTCAAATTACCCTTCATACAGGTTGCCTAATTTATTCCGTCACCATTGGCATTGAAAGGGTTCATTTCTTCACTCCTTGACAACATGCTATATTATCATTGTTTTGTCTTTACCAATATAGGGACAAACATGATCTCTCATTTCTGTTTTAATTTGCATATCTTTGATTACTAATAAGGTTGAACATCTTTTATGTGTATTTATCATTTGTATTTATTCTTTTGTGAATTGCTATTCTTGTCTTTGATCCATTTTTTTCCTATTGAAATATTTGCCTGTTATTCATTTGTAAGAGAGCTTGATACATGGGGGACATTAGCCTTCTTTCTTTTACATATGTTGAAAATCTTTTTTTTTTCCCTGGTTTGGGTTTTCCTTTCAATTTCAAAATTGTATTTTTCACATGTGAATCTTTTAAATCTGTACAATTCAATTTTAGTTATTTTTTTCCTTTCTGATTTTTGTCTTTGGAATTGGACATAGAAAAAGGTTCACTAGATGCACTAGATGCAATAGATGCAAATAGTACCTCTTAAGTTTTACTTAAAATTTAAATATTTAATTATCAAAGATTTAAAAAATGTGTGGTGTGATGTGGGGCACTAATTTTATGTTTTCTGAATATGTGTCAGGTTGTACCTGTAACTTTATTAATTAGTTATTGGTTTCCCACTGACATGAAATGCCTTCGTGTTAACAATATAATTTGTGTTAAAAATATTTGGGCCAATTTCTGCATTATTTCACATTTCACTTTTTAAATCATGATAGCTTTTGGCAATATCTTTTCATATCTGGTTGAGCAAGGATCCTCCATCCCTTTTTTCCTTTTTTAAATAAATGTTTCTTGGAATTCTTTATTGTTTTATTCTTGCAAATAAAATTTGGAATATTCTATAGTTATTGTGTGTGTGTGATAAAACTATCAAAAAAGTTTTGATGAAATTTTGATTGAAATTGCATTTAAGTTGGAAGAATAGATGAATGGGGATTGATAGGTGGACAATACTGCATCTTCCTGTCCAGGAGCCAGGGGGTCATGACTTCTTTGAATGCTATTATCTCTTCTCCAACCAGTTCTTGAAATATTCTTCACATATATTTATGCATCTAGAAAATAATGTTATTGAGCCTTAAAAATGTTATTCTCAGTAATTTCACCTTTACGGATCTAAAGAGTGCGAGCAAAAGATTATGAATAAATATTTTTACTATAATATGATTTATAATGATGAACACATTAGAAACACTTTACATGAATAACAATTGGGGGATGATTAAATATCTTTTGATAAAGCCACAAGTTGAAATATTATGTAACCCTTAAAAAGATATTTATGAGATATGGAAATCAGTTTAAACCTTTCATGGAAAAATCAGGATTTAACGTTGTGCAAGCAGCTTTGTATTCTGTGTCCAGCTCATTACAGAAGGCACATACCCATCAGAGAGCACACATAGAAAAAGACTGGGAGAAAAACGTACCAAAATGTTAATGAGTGGTTATCTTTGGGAGAGAGGTTATTATGGATAACGGTTATTTTTAATTTGAAGTTTTCTGTGCTTTCTAATTTTTCTGCAGTTTGCGCGTATTGATGTCCAAACTAGAGCACCGGGAACATTTCTGGGGAGTAAGTCTGCAGCCTGCGCTAGTGGCCAAGCAGGCAGGAGAACCGGGCGGAGCCAGACGGTGCAGTCCCGAGCATGGCCGGAGGGTGGCAGTGTCCACTCGCAGACCCGCAGCGTGCCGCCCGCTGACCTTTGTCAGCCTCCGCAGCCTCTCGTTTATCACTGATCACAAGAGTAGAATGAACATATTTACTTGTGTTTTGCTTTCCACTTATAATATCTAGTGGCATGGGAGGGAAATGAAAACAATTGTTCATAGGGGAAATTTATGAGCTTCATCTGGCTGCGTGATTTCCGCAGTTGCCCCGACGCCGCCCAGGGACTTGGATTGCTTTTTGCATCTTCAGGCAGGGGCAAGGCGCTTTTCCATCTGCCGGAACGGCTCTTTAGTGCTCCTCATCTTGGGTTTTTGTGGCAGTTGCCTCTGAGTCGAAGACTTTTCCAGACTCCTTTTCCTTCCCCTTGAGTTTGAGATGAGCCCAAGGTCCCCTATTTGGGACACACACATCATCCTCTGGCGTGGCAGTGTAGTCCCCATTGCATGCTGGGCCCGTTTGCGTTTCTCAACAATCCAGGGATGTTCCTGCAATGCCTTCCCTTAATGAGCTGGGCCCGAGACAGGGCACTGCCCACTCCCTTGACCCTCAGGGAGTCCTCTCAGATACATGGAGGTGGGGGGAGTCCCTTTCCATAAGACCCCCTAGTTGCATCCTGAGACCTGCTGTCTCATATCCAGGGTTGGAATTGAGGAGGTTGGAAAAGGGACACCTGAGGCCTGAGGGCTTTGTTGAAGATGCTTGTCTTTTGGGGAAGGGCAGCAGATGGTGGAGTCTTGTCTCTTTTCCAGCCTGGCTGAGAGTAGGGACCCTGGCTCCAGGGGAAGGAACCAGAGATGATTGTTGTGATGGAGGAGAGGACAGTGAGCCCTGGCTGTGTCTTCAGATGCCTTAGGTCTCAGGCTCACAGAACTTTGTTCCTGGGGACCTGGATCCAGCTGTGCCTGAAGCCCAGCCCTAGGCAGTGACTTTCTTCTTGAATTGAGCTATTTTGTTCCCTGATGTATGACTCCCTTGCAGGCTGAACTTGGTAGAGGGTGCCAGGGACTTATACCCTGAGTGGGGCTGGAAGGGCTGTCCACTGATGCCCTTAACACCAGAGACATGGAAGAAGTGAGGTGCTAAAACCACAGGAACTAGCAACACCAACAGTGCAGTGTGCTTTAGCGTGGAGACTTTCCTATCACTTGGTCAGTGCGTGAGCATGCGTGTGTGTTTGTGGGGAGCTGATGTGTTCTGCATTAGGAAGAGCTGTTCCTGGCTATAATGGCCCCGTGGTCTGTTTCCTTCCTCCCTCCCCTTTTCCCACACTCCCTCTCCTTCCTGTCCTTTTTCTTTCTCCACTTCCCTCCTTCCCTCCCTCCTTTTATTATCCCTCCCTTCTTTCCTTCCCTGCTTCTCTCCCTCCCTTCCCTCTTCCCTCCTTCCTTTTCTTCTTTCCTTGGCTGGGGAAGATTTTCCTAAAGTGGGTCTTTATGCCCACGGGTCTTAAGCGCACAGGGTCCTTGCTCGTGACAGCACAGTCCCCTCTGGCTGGGTCTGCTCCGGTCCTCTGTACCTGTGTTGATGTGACGGGATACGGCTGCTGCCATGAGAGTTGTTGGGAGCACTTGAAAGAGGTGACCACTCCATGCTGCTTCTCCTGGGCAGACAGGTGAATTTTGGGTGCCATATGACCAGCAGGTGGGCCTCATAGGGTATCAGCCAAGACCCTTCTCTGGGGCTGCATCCCCAGCACCAGTATGTAGGACCTGAGCTACCCTGGGGCCACCTCACCTTCACAGAGGGACAGAGTCTCAGTTCAGCCTGAACTGGTTTTCTCTGAATGAGGTTTTCTCCAGCAGAAGCAGAAGCAGGGAAACTGGTTCCCTCCCTGTCTTTGAGTGACGATTTAAAGACCCCGTGGCATTGTTGGCGAGGACCCCACTTTTACATTTGCTGGAGACAGTGGTTTGGTTCTGTGGTGTCTCTGGCCCACAAGACCCTCCCTCCTCTCATTACAATCCACCATAGTTCCCCAGCAGTCTTACAATCAAATTACTCAAAATTGCTCGGCTTTATTGCACACTGCTAAACTCCAAGACAAACAAATGCCCGGATAATGAATGATTTTTTTATGACAAATTATTACTTTTACATATAAGATTAGCAGTTTCTATGAAGCTTAGTAAAGGTGACAACCCTTTCCTGAAAAATGTGTGCACTTTAATAAGTGCCAGCTGAAGGGGGGGTCTGGAGGGTGCTGGGTTTGTGCACACACCTGCTGGCTCTTCTGAGGGTGAGGATGGGCACGCAGTCCACTCCTACAACCAAAGCAGCCATGTTCTTACCTCAGCCTGGAACTGGGCAGTTTCTATGGGACTTGTGGCTTTCTTTGTCTCCTTTAAATAAATAAAGATGAAAGCCCTAAAGAATGGGACATGTTTCACTAATTGCATTTGTATTTAAGTTTTAAAATTTCTGTTTTGTTTGAATCTGAACTTAACTTTTAAAATTATTTATGGACTCAATAACATATGTCTGGGTTATTGAACCCCCTTTCCATGCTTTTTCTCATGAACAGAATCCTCTCGCAGCTAATTATAACATACAGTATTTTCCCAGCAGTCTTACAATCAAATTATTCAAAATTGCATTTCTTTATTGCATATTGCTAAAACCCAAGACAAGCAAACATCAAGATAATAAACAATTATTTATTGCAAATTATTACCTAATATATAAGATTAACAGCTTGTAACTATTAAGATTAATACATGTGGTAAACTGTATTTATTATACTTATTTTGTAGCAAATATCTTTGTATAAAACATATGTTTATGTATTGCAATTAATGAGAAAAAGTGTAAGATTAACAATTTATGTTGGGTTTTGTTTTTAGATTTATGCACACTGTAAAACTTATTTATTGCACTTATTAAAAGTATTTAATGATGGACTTTTAGATGCTATATTTTTAATGCGCAAATGTAAACTAAAGGAGTATTAAATTACAAAATGGAAAATTATAACTGAAGTCAAAGAATCTAACTATTTTCTGCTATAAATCTGCTTTAAAAAGATTATCACTGGAATTACCGAATCTTTAAATAGTGGCCTTTATAGTACATAATGAGTTTCAGTGAGTTATCCTTTGAAAGGCTTTTTTCATCATTAAAACTAAACTCAACATCTTGCTCTTAAAGATAAATGTAGCTAGAAGCATAAACACCGAATCATTCCATTTTATGATGAGAAGTGGAAATAACATTGGAGAGAAGAGGACGGTCCTCGGAAGAGTTCCATGATGTCGGGGAAGCAGGACCGGGAAATCAGAGCCCAGCATTGGTGGCTACTTGGCTGGGAGGACATGGGCAGCCAGGGGCTGAGGAAGACATCCTTATCTTTGCCTCCCTGGCTGGCCTCCTGCCATGGCGACAGGGGCAGGTTCTTTGTCACAGAACTAGAAAATGTTAAACATGAAGGTGGTGATGCTCAGGCCATTAGAATAGAACTAAAATTAACAGAGTCACTAGTCCTGAGAATTTCCTGTCCTCCCAGGGTTCAAAGCCCCCAGGCACTATGTCAGGTATTCTAGAAGGCAGCTGGAACAGAAGAGGGTAGGAAACCCTTGGGAAACCTGCTTTTCATGAATATTGTAGGAATTGGTATTGAAAGTGATTCCTGGGTCTTCTAGTGAAGAAAGAGTCCATGATCAAGGACTGGTTGTGTCCTGTGGGGGGCCTGAAGCATTGCTTCTATGTAGCACTGTGTCCCCTGTGTGCTCCTCACCAGTGGCCTGTACCCTGACTTCCTAAAGTTCCACTCTTCTCCAGCTGGTCCTTGAGTCCTTGGGGATGTGGTGAGCGCCCTGTTTCCAAGCAGGACAGCAAATACCCCAGAACAGAGGTCCTTGTGCAGCTGCCTGGGGACCACAGACACGTCATCGTTCCTCTAAACTCTGCTTAAGAATCAGCACAGAGGAGCAGGGCTGGCTCCTGCAGATTGCATGGGAGGGGTGGGGCTGGGGCAGAGGGGATGGGTGCTGTAGAGAGCCCAGGTGGACTTTTCGCCACTGCCTCCTGGTACTCTAACCCCTCTTAGGAAAAAAGATTCCAGAGGAGAGGAGAGGACAAGAAGGAAAAGGAGGAAAGTGGAGAGAGGCGAGGATGGGAAAAGGAGCTTCCAGTTCTCAAGCTGCACACATCTCTGATCACTGCTGGAGAGTTTGCAAATACATGCTGTTAACTCAGAAGGCGAGCGTGCTTGTATTATTTCATTTAGGATGCCAAAAGCTTTCCTCGCCCCACAAATGCTTATTTTATTTGTAGTCTAGAACACATACAAAAATTCCTTGCAAAATGCATAGCAAATATAAAACTCTTATTTTGTGTCTGGAGTCCCTGTGAGTGCTGGCCAGTGCTTCTGTGCAGGGAATATGAGGCATCATCCCCAAGAGGCTATGGGAAAGTGGATGTGGAATGTGGATTCTGTCTCTTCCTCCAAACTTCCTGCAACCTGGGTTGGCAGGAGGACAGCAGGCAGGCTGGCAGACTTCTCTGCTGTGTCCCCAAATTCCCTGCATGGAGCCAGCAAGCCTCCCTTTCTTCTTGTAGGCATTCATTTATTAATCCACCCCCTCACTCATTTCTTCATTTGTTAATGAATTAGCTCATTTGTTCATTCATGAATTCTTTGGTTGGTTAGATAATTCATTCCTTCTTTCCTTCCTTCATTTGTTCATTCATTCACTGTTGGTTCATTTAGTGTTTATGGCTGTCTCCTGGGAAAGTCTCCAACTGCTGCCCCAACCCAGTTTTGCTTTTTAATTGACAAATAAAAATTTGTATTGATTTATGGGGTACAGTATGATGTTTAGATATATGTACACAGTATGGAATGGTGATCTCAAGTTAATTAGCATATGCATTATCTCACACTGTGTCGTTTTGGGACGAGAACACTTAAAATCTATTCTCTTAGCAATTTCAAGTATATTGTCATTAACAATGTATTGATCCATGATGTACAATGGATCTCTTGAACTTATTCTTCCTGTCTAAAGGAAATTTCACCGCCTTTGAGCGCCATCTTCCTAACCTCCCACCCTCCAGCATCTGGTAAAAACCACGTTCTATCTGTTTCTATGTCTCTGACTTGTTTGGATTCCACATAAGTAAGATTATGCAGTATTTGTCCCTCCAGGCTCATTCACATTGTTGCAAACGACAGGATTTCCATCTTTCTTAAGGCAGAATACTCCATTGTATGTATGTATGTATCTATGTATGTATGTATACGCATGCGTGTATGTATGTGGGTATATATGTACATACATACACACATATCATATTTTCTTTATCCATTCATCTGTTTGTGGACCCTGAGATTGATTCCATATCTTGCCTATCATAATTCAGCTTTGTTTTTAAGATGATGAACTGGGAACATCCCCTCCTGGTCAGGGGTCTTAATAGAATCCCTCAGGTCTCTACTCCTGGAGACAGATTCAGTCTGTAAGTTTGGGCTGGGCTTGTGAATTGGATTCTCCCAGAGACCTTTTCTCCACGTGGTCCTGACACCTGGGAATCCTGGCTTAGGGAGAGTGAGGCTGTCACCTTGGGGGGCCTGGGTGCTGAAAGCTCTCTCTCCTGTGGGAGGGAAACTGCCAGACCTTGTTTTCCTAGAGAGTCCAAGGAGTTAAACTTGCACCTGAGAACTGACCTGATTAGAGCATTCAACCTCCTAGTAAAAAAGATACTCCGTGTTACTAGTAAGCTGACCTTGTTCTTGCTCACCAAACTGGTGTTTGTAAACTTGATAGTATCTAGTTGAGTAGCAGGGACCTGGCACTGCAGCTGCTAATTGGAGTAACCAGGAACAGTTTCTAGGAGGACAAAGTACACTTTCTTTGGTTTGATGGAGACCTAGGTAGACTCCTCTAGGAATTTAAGCTGAGGACATAATAATAAATGACAATGACCACAGCAATTTCCTGTTTACTACTTACAGGTGTGTTGTTACTGAATTTTGCATAGGAAAAAGAAACAGGCTAACTGAAGGTGTCCTCTCACCTCAATTAGAAGAAGTGATTTTACATCCAGCAGATGTGACAAGAACCAGGGAAACTTGAATAACAAGAACTGGGATTCGAGTGTTGGCTAAAATTTGTTTTCTTTTATAGAGGAAGGAAACATCTGGGCAAAGCAGAGGAGAGCTAGGGTGGAGACAGGCAAACTCCATCTCTAAAAATGCTCCCAGTTCCCTGCTAGGAGGGGTCTTAGGTGCTGGCTCTTTTCTCCTGTCCTCTCGGCTCACTCAAACAATGCGTTATCAAAAGCCATAAAATTTTGAATATCCTTTAATCCCCAAATTCAACTTTTAGGAACTGTCCCTAGGAAATAATCCTAGATGAAAGCAGAATCATATACAATGATGCCCATTACTGCTTTATTTTTGCCTTTTTTATTGCAGAAAACTTTGAAAAACATATGAAAGTAACACAGACAGAAAGTAACACAGAAAGTTGGTCCTCCATGTATCTATCTGCCCATCTCCAGTAGTGTTGACTCCTGGGTCCCCTCTGCTCTCCTGGATTATCCGAAGCAAATCCCAGATATGGTGTTATTTCATCTATCCATAATCCAGAATGCATTTTTAAAAGATAAGGACTCCTTAAAAAAAAAAAGAAAAGAAAAACCATAAGCATGATGCCTTTATCTCCCTTTAGAATGAACAAAAATTCCCTAATATTGTTAGATACTCAGTATTCAATCTCTCCTACTTGTCTCATGACCCTTCTCTCCTTAGAACCATGTCTTTGTTTGAATCAGGTAAGGTCCATCCATTGCACCTGGAAGGCGTGGTGCATTGCTTTTATCTCTGAGTTGCCAGCTCTCATACTCTATTTCTCTTGGAATTTGTTGAAGGAAACTGGATGAATCACACTGCTGGGTTTCCCCACAAACTTGATTTTGATTGTTTTTGTGCCATTTAACTTGTTCCTCTGAATCCGGCATACCCTGTCACGGTCACCAATAGAAGGCATGAGTGTTTCTGTATGAAGTAGCATTATTGCTATTTCAGGTGCCTTAAAATATAATGCATACTTATCTCCACTTTAAAATTGTGGAACCCACCACTAGTCCTTGCTATTTGATAAGTAAATGAAGATGCACATATATTATTATCACAAGTTTGCTTTTGTTCTCTTTTAATTTGAAATTTTAATGAATCCATAATAGTTATACATATTTATGGGGTACAATATGGTGTTTTGAAAAGTATATGTATATACACACACACATTATATAATGATCAAATCAGTAGAAGTAACATATCCCATCACCTTAAATAGTTATCATTTCTTTGGGGGAGAACATTAAAAAAATCTAGTCTTCTAGCTCTTTTGAAATATGCAATACATTATTGTTAACTCTACGATGAAAGGATAGAGAAAAGGTGGTATATATGCACAAAGGAATACTATTCAGTCCTAAAAAGAATAAAATTCAATCGTTCATAACAGCATGCCTGGACTTGAAAGACATTTCATTAAGTGAAATAAGCAACACTCAGAAAGACAGTTATCGCATGGTTTCTTTCATAAACAGAATTTTAAAAAAATTGATCTCATAGAAGTAGAGAATATAAAGTAGTTTTCAGAGACTGCAGAGGGTTGGAAGTCATAGGGAATGGTGAGAGGTTGCACTCAAGGTTACAAAATTTATTTATTTATTAATTTTTTTGTTACAAATTTTTGAAATTTTTTGTTACAGATTTTTTATTTTTTCTCCCCTAGTACTGGGAATTGAATCCAGGAACACTTAACCACTTAACCATATCTCCAGTCCTTTTTTAAAAAAATTAGATTTAAGACAGGACCTTACTAGAGTGCTGAGGGTCTTACTAAGTTGCGGAGGCTGGTCTTGAACTTGCGATCCTCCTACCTCAGTTTCACAAGTCCCTGGGATTACAGGAGTATGCTACTGCACCCAGTTTATACATTTTTTTTTTTTTGGTAAGCTATTTTGATAACCATTTCAATAGTTTGTAACCTATATATTTTATTTCATTATTCTAAAGAGGAATACACACTTTTCAGGCAACCAAATGGGCCTGATTTTACTCTTCCCCAAGGAGTAAAATCTTCTCATGTATATCTCTTATTTTGTTAAGGCTGCAAAATGATTATATTCTAATCCTATTGTCCCTTCTTTTTAATGTGCTTAATATTATTTTTTAATTTCTTTAATTAGTTATGCATGACAGTAGAATGCATTTTGACACATCATGGAATATAACTTCTCCTTCTTCTGGTTGTACATGTTGTAGAATCACATCAGTTGTGTAACCATATATGTAGATAGGGTAACAAAGTCCGATTCATTGTATTATCTTTCCTATCTCCATACCTCCTCTCATCTCTTCTATTGTCCCTTCTTAATTTATTAGCTGGATTAGTTCTAAAAGAATAAGTCTCCCATCATCAATTATTCCTTGGTTTTTAAGAATTGTAAAAATGAACTATTTATTTTGAGATGATTGTAAATTTTTGTGCAGTGGTAATAAATAGTACAGAGAGATAACATGTCCTTTTTTTTTTTTTTTTTTTTGCTACTGGGGAATGAATTCAGGGGAACTTCACTACTGGGCTATATCTTAAGCCCTTTTTATTTTTTACTTTGAGGCAGAGTCTTGCCAAGTTGCTTAGAGCCTTGCTAAATTGCTGAGACTGGCCTCGAACTTGCAATCCTCCTGCCTCAGCCTCCCAAGTTGCTGGGATTACAAGTATGCACTACCATGTCTGACCACCATGTAATTTTTTACCCATTTTCCACCAGTGGTGACCTTGCAAAACTATAGCACAATGTCAGAATCAGGATATTGACCTTGATTCAGTCGGTACATGGAAATGTTCAGCCATCATAAGCATGTCTTATGTTACCCTTCTAAAGACACACCTCTTTCCCCCCAACTTGTACCCACCAAACTCCTGGCAACCATTTCTGTTCTCCATTTCTATCATTTTGTCATTTTTAAGAATGTTATATAAATGGAATAAGATAGTATGTAACCTTTTGGAATTTTTTTTCTTTTTTTCACTCAGCTCAATTCTCTGGAATCCATTCCAGTTGTTGCTTTTCTTTGCTGAGTTATATTCTACAGTATAAATGTCCCACAGGTTGCCTACTGATTCACCCAAGGTGGACATTTGGGTTCTTTCTAGTTTGGGGCTGTGATGCATAAAATTAAACATTTGTGTATAAGTGTTTGAGAGAATATAAGTCTTCATTTCTCTGAGATAAATGCCTAGGAGGTAAATTATTGGGCTGTATGATAATTGCATACTTTGTCATTTAGTTTTTTAAGAAATTGCCAAACCATTTTCCAGAGTGGCTTACCTTTTTCCTTTATTGACAACAGTGGATAAGTGATCCAGCATTTGCTGTTATCATTCAAAAGATACTATGACTTATGTGTAGTGATACCCATTGTAGTTTGAATTTGCATTTCTCTAATGGCTAATGATTGTGGATATCTTTTCTTTCTTTCTGGTTTATTTATTTATTTATTTATTTGGTACCTGGGATTGGACAAATCCACATCTTCAACCCTTTTTATTTTTTACTTTGAGATAGGGTCCCACTGAGTTGCTTAGGGCCTGGTTAAGTTGCTGTGGCTGGCCTTGAACTTGCAGTCCTCTTGTCTTAGACTCCCAAGTTGCTGAGATTACAGGCATGCCACTGTACCTGGCTGACATCTTTTTTATGTTTATTTACTATGTATATAACCTCTTTTGTGAAATGTCTCTTCAAATTTTTGCCCATTTTCTAAATGGATTGCTGTTTAATTTTTTTTTTGTGTGTGTGTGTGTGTGTGTGTGTGTGTGTGTGTGTGTGTGAAGGTTTGAGAGTTCCTTCTATAGCTGAGATGCTAGTCTCCTGTCAGGTGCATGCGATTGCAAATATTTTATCTTTGCAGCTTGGTTTTCATCCTCTTAAGATGGTCTTTTGCAGAACAAAATTTTTAATTTTGATGGAGAACATTCATCAGTTTTTCTGTTTATGGACCATGCTTTTGGTATAAAGTCTAAAGACTCTTTGCCTAGTTCTATATTCAGAGGAATTTCTACTGTTTTCTACTAGAAATTTTGTCATTTAAGTTTGTGATCAGTTTAAGTTAATTTTTTAATACAGTGTAAAACTTTGATTTTTTTTTTTTTTTTTTGCCGGTAGATGTACAGTTGTTTTGGTAGAAAAATTGGTAGAAAAGGCTCTATCTTTCCTTCATTAAATTACTTTGTCAAAAATCAGTGGTATGGGTTTGTTTCTGGGTTTTCTATTCAGTTCCACTGATACACATGTCTATTCTTTTGCCAGTACCTCAGTGTTAATTACCATAGATGAATTCCTTCCATTTTATTCCTCTTTTTCCAAAATCATTTCAGCTATGCTAGTTCTGTTTCTTCTCAAATTTTAGAATAAAATTATCTATCTATACATACACATGGAAATATTTTTGACATTCAGATAGGAGTTGCAGTATATTGATGTGAGGAGACATGACTTTATTATTTTGAGTGTTCTGATCCATGAATCTAATATATCTCCCTATTTTTTGAGATCATCTTTGATTGTTTTCATCGGCATGTGTAATGGTTTTCTTTGTTCTTTTTTTAGTACCAGGGGTTGAACTCGGGGGCACTTGGCCACTGAGCCGCATTCCCAGCCCTATTTTGTATTTTATTTAGAGACAGGGTCTCACTGAATTGCTTAGCACCTTACTTTTGCTGAGGCTGGCTTTGCACTCCTGAATCTCCTGCCTCAGGCTCCTGAGCTGCTGGGATTACAGGCATGATGGTTTTTACAACTTTTGTACATAATTTAGCTGATTATCTCAGTATTTATTTTTTTAGTATGTTTTATATGTTTACTTTTTGCTTTCTCATGTTTGCTGTTGGCATATAGGAATAAAACTTATTTTTGTGTGTTTATGTTGTATTCTGCAACTTGCTGAACTCATTTGCTAGTTCTAGGAGATTTAGTGGAATCTTCTACATAAATAATCATGCTATCTGTAAACAGGAACAGTTTTGTTCTTCTCTTTTGATCTGTATGCCTTTTATTCCTGGTCTCTCCCCACACTTTTTTCATTATTGTACTAGCTACAACTCCCAGCAATCTATTGGATCAGAGTGGTCTCCTCTTCTTATTTCCAAACTTAGGGGAAAAATATTCATTTTTTTTTCACCAGTAAGCACAATGTTAGTTGTAGGTTGTTTGTAGACGCTCTTTACCAAGCAGAGAAAATTCCCCTCTAGTCTTTCTTTTCTGAGAGTTGCTTCTTTTTAAAAATCATGAATGGGTATTGAATTTTGTAGAATGCTCTTTTTGTGTCAATATCATCATGAAATATTTCTTTTTTAGTCTGCCAACATGGATTATATTATTTGATTTTCTAATACTGAATAAGCTTTGCATTCATTTTATGTAATTCCTTTTATATGTTGCTGAATTCTATTTGTTAAATTTGTTAAGGATTTTTGTCTTTATATTTTTTCCTCCCTTCCTCCCTCTCTCTCCCCCTCCCTCCCTCCCTCCCTCTCTTCCTTCCTTCCTTACCTCCTTCCTTCCTTCCTTCCTTCCTTCCTTCCTTCCTTCCTTCCTTCCTTCCTTCCTTCCTTCCTTCCTTCTTTCTTTCCTCCCTTCTTTTTTCAAATAGTCATCTGGTTTTGTTATCAGAGTAATACTAGCTTCATAATACAAGTTATAAAGTGTTCCCTTCTCTTTATTTTTTGGAAAAGATCATGTATAATGGTGCTAATTGTTCCTTAAATATTTGATAGAATTCACCAGTGACAACATATGGGCCTAGAGATTTTTTTTTGGAGGGGAGGGGAGTTTTAAGATTAGACAGTTATATTTCTTAATCATTATAGTACTAATTACATTATCTTTTTCATCTTGGTTGAGTTATGATAGTTGTGTTCTTTGTTCTTTGAGGAATTAGACCAATTTGTTGCAGTTGTTGAATTTACATAGAGTCTTTCATAGTATTTCCTTATCATCCTTTTGAGGTTTGAAAATTTTGTGGTGATATTCCCTTTAATTTTGTAGGTTTTGCTGTATGTTTGTCAATTGCATTGATCTTTTTGAAGAACTCTTTGTTTCATTGATTTTCTCTATTGTTTCACTGTTTTTAATTTAATTTGTTTTTGCTCATTATGATTTTCTTCTGATAGCTTTAAGTTTATTTTGCTCTTCTTTTCTAGATATGTGAAGTGGGAGCTTAGATTATTGATCTGAGACCTTTTCTCAACATCTTTTCTGTTTTACGAAATTGCTTTAGAGATTCTATTAGAATAAGTCGGTTAGAGACAAATTTTTAGTTTTCCTTCATTGGAGAATGTGTAAATCACTGAAGGATAGTTTGACTGGGTATAGAATTCTGGTAGTTCTTTCAGCACTTGAAAAACATTGTGCCACTTCTCCTGGATTTCATTTCTATTTGCTTTCCCCTTATATTAGCATGTCATTTTTCTCTGAGTGTTTTAAAGATTTTGTCTTTGACTTTAGTTTTCAGAAGTTTAATTATGATGTGTCTTGGCATAGAATGTTTTGTACTTGTTCTGTCTGGGTAAACTCAGTTCTTTAAGTCATTCAATTCATATCTCTTGCCAAATCTGAGACATTTTTAGGCACTGTTTTATTCAATACTTTTCCAATTCCATCTTCATTTTTTCTCATATCAAGATGCTGACAAAATGAATGTTATATCTTTTGTTATAGTCCCTGTTATTTTTTCAGTCTATTTTTATCATTGTAGTTATGATTGGGTAATTTCCACTGTTCTCTCTTCTAGAAGACTGATTCTTTTCTCTGTCCCCTCCATTCTGCTCTTAAACCCATTCACTGTGCTTTATTTCTTGATTGAGACTTTTCTCCCATTTCTCGCCAGGTATAATTGCTCATGGAAGCATTTCAATGAGGGTTCCTCTAAAATCTTTGTCAGATAATGTTAATGTCTCTGTCATATTGATATTAACTTATAATTGTCTTTCTAAGTTCATTTTGAGATTTTCCTTTTTGTGGTATGCTGAGAGATTTTTGTAAAAAAAATTAAAACCTGAGAACTTCTTTTTAAAAATATTTGTTTTATATATATATATATATATACATACATATATGAGAGTAGAGTGTATTTTGACATATTATACAAACATAGAGTATAACTTATTCTAATTAAGAGCCCATTCTTGTGGTTTTACATGATGTGGAATTTCACTGGTGGTGTATTCATAGGTGAACGTAGGAAACATAGTTGTGTCCAATTCATTCTACTATCAGGACCTATCTCCCCTCCCTTCCTTTCATTCTCCTTTGTCTACTCCACTGAACTTCTATTTCCACCCCCACCCCCTACTTATTGTGTGTTAGTGTTTGCATCTGCGTCAGAGAGAATATTCAACCTTTGGTTTTTTTGGGGGATTGACTTATTTCAGTTAGCATGATAGTCTCCAGTTCCATCCATTTACTGGAAAAATCATAAAGTCATTCTTTTTCATGGATGAGTTATATTCTATTGTGTATGCATCACATTTTCTTTTATCCATTCATCTGTTGAGGGCACCTAGGTTGGTTCCATAGCTTAGATATTGTTAGTTGAACTACTATAAACATTGATGTGAATGTGTCACTGTAGTATGCTGATTTTAAGTCCTCTGGGTGTATACTAAAGAATGGGATAACTGGGTCAAAGGGTGGATCACTTCCAAGTTTTCTGAGGCATCTCTATACTGCTTTCCAAAGTGGTTGCACCAATTTGCAGTCCCACCAGCAATGCATGAGTGGACCTTTTCCCCCACATTCTCACCAACATTTATCATTATTTGTATTCTTGATAATCGCCATTCTGACTTGGCTGAGATGGAATCTCAGTGTAGTTTTAATTTGCATTTCTCTAACTGCTAGAGAAGTTGAACATTTTTTCCTATATTTGTTGACCATTATATTTTTTCTTCTGTGAAGTGCCTGTTCAGTTCTTTTGCTCATTTATTGATTGGGTCATTTTTTTTTGGAATTAAGTTTTTTGAGTTCTTTATATATCTTGGAGATTAATACTCTATCTAAGGTACAGGTGGTAGAGATTTTCTCCCATTCTGTAGGCTCTCTCTTCATATTCTTGATCATTTACTTTGCTGTGAAGAAACTTTTTAGTTTGATACCATCCCACTTATTGATTCTTGATTTTACATCATGCACTTTCAGAGTCTTGTTGAGGAAGTCAGTTCCTAAGCTGACATGTTGAAAAGTTGGGCCTGTATTTTTTCTAGTAGGTGCAGTGTCTCTGGTCTAATGCTTAGGTCCTTGATTCACTTTGAGTTGATTTTTGTGCAGGATAAGAGATAGGGGTTCAATTTCATTCTGCTATGCATGAATTTCAAGTTTTCCCAGCACATTTGTTGATGAGACTATCTTTCCTCCAAAGTATGTTTATGGTGCCTTTGTCTAGTTTGAGATTACCATATTTATTTGGATTTTTCTCTGTGACTTATATTCTGTTCTATTGATCTTCATGTCTGTTTTGGTGCCAATACTGTACTGTTTTTGTTAATACAACTCTGTAGTATAATTTAAGGTCTCGGATTGTGAAGCCTCCTGCTTCACTTTTCTTGCTAAGAATTGCTTTGGCTATTTTATGCCTCTTATTTTTTTTCCATATGAATTTCATGACTACTTTTTGTATTTCTATGTAGAGTGTCTTTGGGATTTTAATAGAAATTGCATTAAATTTGTATAGTTCTTTTGGTAGTCCAACCTGGGAACTTCTATTATATATAATATGAGGCTCTGGATTATGCTTAAATATTGTGTGTTAGATAGTTTTCTGACAATGCTCTATTGGGGGAAGAGGTGTTGCCTATCAATTTTGGCTTAGCATATTCTGTAACTCTGTTATTTGGCACATATACCTTTAGGATTGGTTTACTTTTTTGGTTGAGTAACACATTTATAATTTTTATGATGTTCTCTGTCCTATTTTATTGGCTACAGATGTAATCTACTTCCGGGTTCCCCACTTAACCTCTGTTGACCCTGAAGGGAACAGGGTCCTTTCACTACTCCCTTGACTGACACCATTGGAGGACGGATCTCAAGTAAGAATGAAGTCTCCACTCTTGGTCTTCTCTGGCATCACTTCAGCAGAGATATTGAGGTCCCTTGTCACAGTTTCATGAGGGTAGATGGCTGGACTCTCCATCTGTCATTCACTGGGATGCTTTCCCTCCCTCATGGTCCCATTTAGAGCTACATAGAAAGAGCTGTCTGCATTGAAAAGGATCATCCAATAAATATTAGAAAAACATATGCACACATAATTCACAAAGATATATGATAAGGAGTACAAAATAAAGTAATGCTTCTTTATTTCCCTGACTAATCAGGAAAGATTAAAAATCAAGTAGTCAAGTGGCAGGCTGGCAATGAACTGGCTACCTACACTTTGTAGCTAGGATTGTACATGGTTCAAAGTTTCTGAAAAAGTGTTTTAGAAAGAGTTTGTCAATAAATTTAAAAATGTTTACCTGCTCTGGCCCTGGATATCCTCTTCAAAAATGTAATAGAAGAATATTAAAAACTTGGAAGGGTCTGGAAATGTAGCTCAGTGGTAGAGAGCTCACCTAGCATGCAGGAGGACCTGGGTTTGATCACCATCACTGCAAAAGAAATAAAAAAGAAAACATTTTAAATACAAAGATGTTCATTGCAATATTGTTTAAAATACTGAAAAACTACAAACAATTTACAAATTTAACTGGTGAAATTTTAAGAAAGGTAATGCATGATGCAGTCATTAAAAGGATGCATATTAGGTTTTACTGACTTTCAGAAACACTCATGTTATTATGTTGTGGAATAAAAAGGACAGAAAACTCCATCTTACAGAGGATCTTAATTATGTGAAAATTTGTAGAGAAAACTGAAGGGAAATGCACAAAAATATTAATAGCGGTTTTCTGCATTTTAATTTATTTTTTTAAATTATGGATTTATTTTAGTGCTTTAATTTTTTGTGGTCATTCACAAAGACAGTCAATTAATAAAACAGAATGGGTTCCTTGGGATTTGATGAATTCCCTGTTAATGTAGTAATTCATTCACTCAATCAGTAAGCACTTCCTCAGGACCTTCTGTGTGTCTGGTATGGTGGTAGGCATAAGAGACACAGAGGTGAGCAGAAGAGACACAGGGCCTCCTTCCTCCAAGCCTTTGACTGAGGGAGACAGGCAGGGTGGACCCTCCCAACAGTAACCACTTTCTGGTGTGTGTAGTTTCGTGCTGTTAAGTGCTGACGGTAGGTGCAGGAAGCAATGAGGTCATATAAGTGTAGATTAAATAGACAGCAAGTCAGGAGGCTTCCTGAGGAGTGATACTCAGGAAGGTAAGGATCCACAGGAAGGATTAAAAGACAAGGCAGTTCCAGGCAGAGGAAACAGCTGCCATGAAGGCCCTAAGGTAGGGATGGGCAGAATTCTTTGGAGACACAGCATGGATCTGGGGAGGTGGGTGCAGAGAACCAAGGGTGAGTGACAAAGCTGGAGAGGTGGACAGGGCAGAGATCTATGGGCCATCTGTTGATGGGTGGTGGCAGGGCAAAGTCATCTGGCTCTCCGTGAGCAGGTCTTCTCAAGACAGAAAGAGGAAGGACCAAGGCATCTCTGCCAGCTGGCCAGCCTCCTTTCCTTGGTCACCCCTTTGGGTTTGTTTCATGCTATTTAGTGTGTGGTCTTTGACTCTTGTCATGGTTTGGATGTGAGGTGTCCCTCAAAAGCTTATGTGTGAGACAATGCAAGAAAGCATAGAGGTGACATGATTGGGTTAGGGGAGCCTTAACCTAATCAGTGCACTAACCCACTGATGTGAATTGACTGAGTGGTAACTGTAGGCACGTAGGGTGTGGCTGGAGGATGAAGGTCACTGGGGGCTGCGCATTTGGGGTCTATAGTTTGATCCTGGTGAGGGGCGCTCTTTCTGCTTCCTGATTGTTGTGTCCTGAGCTGCTTTCCTCCTCTACACCCTTCTCCCATGATGTTCTGCCTCACCCTGTGCCCGAAGCAACTGAGTTGGCCATCTGTACACTGAGACCGCTGAACCTGGTATTGGCTTCCCTGCACAAGGCTGAACAAGATGCCCAGGTCATAGCCCAGTGGGAGGTATCTGGAGATTTGACTCCATGAGGACACATCTGTTTATTTACTGAGCACCTGCTGCTGCACAGCCAGCACGGGACAAAGACAAGGGAGATGAGAGGGGCCACCTCAAGGGAGGTTCGGTTTGGTTGGGTTTGGCACAAGGCTGTGGAAATAACCAGTGCCTTGAAAGCTGGGAACAGAGTGGAGAGTGAGGCTGTGGTAGGGGATTGACAGACGACTTCTGAGCTGGATCCGAGAAATGACTGGCAAGAAAACCTGGCAGAAAAGCAGTCTAAGGTTAGCCCATCAGCTGGAGCCGCTGGGAGATGGTGGTCATCTGCGTTTCCCACCGAGCCCCCACCTCAGAGGGCACTGTCCCTTCCCTCCCCGTGGGCATCATCTTCCTCCTGACATACAGCCCGGCCAGGGCCCCGCCCCCACGGAGACTGCTCTGCTGCTCTGCTGCCCACGGTGCCCATCCAGGCCCTGCATTGTCTGGGGAAGACGTGTGCTCGCCCTGGTAGGTTATTATTAGCCTGCGATGAAGTGAAAGGCCCTGAATGGAGGATGCCGAGCTCCTGCTTGACACCGTGGCCGAGGCAGGAAGGAAATGATTCATTATGGCTACAAGGCGTGCTCTAATTTCATATAACGAAATAAATGACAGTCGTATTTTGGGCGCCACCATGCACAGATAGTATTGTTCCCTGACTGCCTCTCACCCAGGCTGCAAGGAGAATTCGAGCAGCCTTTGTGCTGGGGGATGCCGGGCTGGGGCTGCCTGGGAGGTGGCAGGTGCTGTGACCCAGGAGGATGAGTGAAGTTACTCCTGCCCTGGCCAAGATGACCAGGGAAAAGGGGTCCTGGGAGCCCCTCCCTCCAATCTAGAGCCCACGCTCCCCCCCCCCCCCCCCACTGATTCCACTTCTGCTGCCCGTGACCCATGAGTGTGTCCCTGCCAGTAATTTCACTAAATGGTTTCACTCAGTCCGATCTGTGGACCTTCCTCCAGGAAGCCCGCAGCACCCAGCATCCCTTTCTTTGTTCCTCTAGCTCTGTGCCTGCAGGTGTAGGTGAGCACCTTTCTCCATTTCCGCAGGCTCTGGACTCTCCCCTCAGCCTCCTGGTTCCCCCTGGGCACTCTGCAGTCATGCACAAACAGTTTTAGATGAGACTTTCTTGGTCATGACCCTGACCCCAAGTTCAAGCCAGCTTGCCTTCCCTTGGTGAAGAATTCCCTTAAGAGCTGAGTTCCATGGCAGTCCAGAAGTTAGCATATGATCGCTCCAGGGCAGGACTGGTAACATGATTTTGGGGGCTCAGGGCAAAATAAAATGTGGGACTTCTTGTTAAAAAATGAATGAAGAATTTCAAGACACGACAGCAGAACACAGTGCACTGCCCTTCTGAGTGTGGGCCCTGAACATGGCACAGGTCACACATATGAGGCTGGCCCTGCTCCCTGGTCAGAGAGAAGAAACCCCTGGGGCAGCACTGGGTCCTCTTCTGCCTGAGCTGTGGCCAGGTGAGCTGGCAGCCTTGCTGGGAGGGATGCTGATTAGAGGAGCTTCCAGCTCCTCTGCACACCCCGCTGTAGTCAGGACTCCAGCGCACGTGGTCAGGGGCTGTTCATTCTGCTCTGTCATTAATTTGTGGTCCTGAGTTGTTGCCGAGCCCAGAGGGAGGTGGTACATAGAATCACCTTGCTGCTCCCTCCCTTCCTAGTCAGACAGCCTGGTCAGCACTCTGGGGGCAGCACCCCCTACCTAAAGGGCCTGCCTGACCTCAGTGCTAAATGAAAGCCATTTCTTTCATTACGACCCATTTGCAAGCTTCTGCTTCTGACTAAAGAGCTCCATGCCTCCCCGTCCAAATGCCTCTTAGTGAGCATTCAGGCCATCTGATGGGGCCTCTGGCCCAGAAGCCACACAGAATCTTATTTTCCCAATGTGCTTCATTTGGAACCCAAGATAAAAATAATAGAAGAGGATAATATGCAAGGGCAATTTCATCTCTGGGCGTCTAACCAAGACAGGAAGCCTTGGGATCGCTGGACCAAGGAATTCTCTTTCCTGCAATATTTGCACACAAAATGGTTTCACATTTAGAAATACACATTAAGAGTCATGTCAATCATCGTTGCTTGGAATTAGGTGCTGACTTGACAGGGAAACACAGAACTTAGGTGTGAAGTTTAATTTGTGCAAACACCTTTTTCAATTGGGGTGACAGACAGCAGGGCCACGGAGCAGGGGACCCACACCTTCTCTACCTGCTTGTGCTGCATGTGGATACGCAATGACCCTGGCAGAGAGGGACCCAAAAGCATTGTGGGGAACCAGCTATGCTGTGCCAGTAGTAAGCCCGCCCCAGACCCCTTCAGCCAGGTCGGCTTTCCCTGGGTGATTGGAAAACATTTGGAACAGAGGTGGCACAGATGGACCACAGGCTGTCTTCAGGCCCAGGTGGGTTTTTTGGCATGTGTATTGTCTTAACAAAACCTGAATTCAATACTAGTGTTTAAAAATAAGAATATTACACATAAAAACCCAAATTTCTGACTTCTTTTAGTAGGATATGGTCGTTCTTCATGACCGTGATTGAGGGGTATGGAGTAGGACTGCTTCTTTCTTTCTTTTTTTTTTTTGGGAGGGTGCTGGGGAGGACTGCTTCTTTCAGGCAAGACTGTGGTGTTTATTTTGCTGCCATGTTCAATTCAGTACGGAGCAGATCTTGCCGTAGACCTTTGATTGACAGGATTGCTTTTCTCATATCTGACTGGCCTCACTCATACGCCTGCCTGGATCCCATACGCACTTTGCCTCTTCATTCAGAAGCTTCCTGAGGCTCTGTTGATCATGGATGGCCTCAGAGTCTGAGATTGCAGTGTCAATGAGAAAGAAGCATCTATGCCATCTGCTTCCTCCTGTCCCCTTGAACTCTGTAAAGGTATTTGATTTACCCAGATGATCTAGTTATTAGACCAGAGATTCTTTGTTGCTTATTTTATTACTTTTTTGGTACCGAGAATAGAACCCAGGGGTGCTTTACCACTGAGCTACATCCCAAGCCTTTAAAAAATTTTTAATTTTGAGACAGAGTCTTTCTAAGTTGCTGAGGCTGGCCTGGAACTTGAATCCTCCTGCCTCAGCCTTCTGAGTTGCTAGGGTTACAGGCATGCACAATCACAACCCAGCTCTTACTGCTTATAGACAGCAATGTGGAAACATTATCTCATTCTGAGCAGAGAGAGAGGAGGTAGGGAGAGAGGATCATGGCCAGGAGGAAAGGAGACATTTGACTGCTGTGGGTATTTTGCCCAGCACCCTCTATCCCTATTTGTTGAAACATGAATTGACCATATTATGATTTTATCTCTGAAAACAACCTTCAGTGGATATGTTTCTCCACTCTGGGAAGCCTGTGCCCCAGGACTGAGAATTGAGAGCAGGAGCAGCTTGCAACAGGGCCCCCTCAGACCTCTTCAAAAAGGACTGAGTCTCAGATTCTGCACAGTGACCACTGGCCTGAGGTCCACCTCGTCCTCTGCCTAGAACTTGTCTTTCTGGAAAGAAGGGAGACTGGAGGGGCAGAGATGGCCATGGCTCTCCTGGAGGGAGGAGGGTAGGGCAGGAATGTTTTCTAAGTGATCTTCTCTGGGGAAGGTCAACTGAGCAGACCACGGGCATTGCCTGGAAAGAAACTTATGTCCTATGGGATGCACCCAGTCCCCTTGTCTTGGACATCATAAGTCGAAGAGTCCACAGGCAAAGTCAAGGATGCATGTTGCCCAAGAGTCTCTTGCTGTGGCTGTTTCTTGTCTTTGACCCCCTGGAGGAGGACATGCCTCCGACCAATTCACCTTGTCCCTCATGCCATGCTGTAGGGTGGATCTCTGCTCCACTGGCATTCTGACCAGGCAGGAACTAAGTTTTCTTATGAATAAAAAAATGGTGAATGTAAGGAGAGGGAGAAGAGCTACTATGGTGTCAGATTAAGGGAGCAAGCTGCTTTTCAAATATCTGATTAATTGCTCATCTAGTAGAAGATTGGGACCCAATTGAATGAAATAAAGGGAACATGGAAAGGATACATGGAAGTGAGAATATGGCATCCTTGAACATCAGAGTAGGAGTTGTTTTGTGTACAGCTAATGGACAGCACTGTTTCCAGAAAGCCCCTCTCCCCCAGTTTTGTGGTGGATTGGAAGCTCAAGGATTCCTTTGACAAGGTTTCTGCAACTGACTTATACAACGTGGCCCCTTGTCTCAGGCAGCTGAGAGATGGTACTCTGGATTCTGGGGCCCATTCTTATGAGTGGCAGTGAGGAGAAGGAGATCTAAGGAGTGTAACCATCATCTAAAAGTGGATTTCAGGGCTGGGGAGATAGCTCAGTCAGTAGCCCTGGGTTCGATCCCCAGCACCAAAAAAAAAAAAAAAAAAAAAAAGATATCTGATCTAAAAGTGAATTTCAGTCCCCAACTTGGTTTGTCTCCATGCCTATACCATAGAAGCTCTTGGGGTCCTCAGCTGGAAAGTGGAGTGGAATTCTGTGTGGTTCCCCTATGTATCTCTCTGAGGAGAAATCCTCCTGCTTTGTCATGTCACTTCCTTCAGAGAACCTTTTCCGGTGTTCAGAAAGGCTGCCCTATGGAAAACTGGGCTGGCATTAAAAACCGTTCCATTTGGATGGAGGTCAAGTGGATCAGGGAAGTGACAGGTAGCCTGCAGGCAAGGTGAAAGACAAGGATTGGTCTTGAAACATTGGGCACCCAGGACCAGGTCAGATCTCCTATAGCGAAAAAAAAAAAAAATTATATCAGATAGGCTCTGGGTCTCTCATCCCTTTCCAGAGGGCCTTGGAGCTATGGCATCATTATTTGAGAATCAGAGGGGAGAGCATTTGTAAATGCAACTCCATGACAACCCGTCCTGCCTCTTCTGCATGGGCCCCTGTTCCTCTCCATAAGTCAGAGCCAGTAAGAAACAGCAGCCATCACCTGGTGTCTCCAGTGACTCTAAGCCAAGGCCTTCTAGGAAGTGAGCTGTTGGACAGGTTTGAACAACTTTCCGGCAAGAAAGGAGATCCTGGGGAGGCCAAAAAAATCCTATGAAGTCTAAAAGCAATTCCGTAGAGCATGCTCAGCCCTAATAGTGGTGTACTGGCCCTTAGTGCAGGTGAAGGTGAGGGTGAAGGCCCATAGGCCTTCACTGGGGCACAGGCTTCCCAGAGTGGAGACTGAGGCAAGTTCCCACTCTGCCCTCGAAGGTCTCCTGGGCTGGGTAGGTGGGCTGCTCCTCTACAGGGTCCCTGGGCATTGGCAAATTGTTCCAGATTTCCAGGGCTTTCTGGGTTTTAGAATAAAGTCTACATTCTGGGAACCCTCCCAGTCTTGGGCAAAGTGGATGCTTCATCAGCTTACCTGGGCATGTCCTTGTAGCCAGAGGGGTAATCTAAAATTGGGGTAAGCATTAGCAAGGGTCTTGGGAATGACCGGCAAGCACAAAAGAAGAGGCAGCCACCCTTTGTGAGGCTTCACAATACACTTCCCTAGCACACATAACAGTGACATCACGGTACCTATGCCATGTCCATTTACAGAATCGTGGCAACATCAGCTGTGCTAATGTTTCTTCCAGTCATAGTAGCACCTGCTTACCACAACTTCTGGAGGGGGTGTTGAAGGACACATCCCTCCCAGAGCCTACCTGGTGTGCAGCTCCGCCAGGCATAGGGTGGGTGCTCAGTGCAGTTGGGTGTATGTCAGGGTTTGCATTTGAAGCCCAGCAGCCTCCTTGCTTTACCAGGTGCCTGGAAAACCGTGAGGAGCTTGGAGTCAAATATCCACTTGAACATGTAATAGCATGTGACCTCTTTGAGCCATAGTTTTCTCCTGGTTAAGGGGAAAAATAAAAACACCTGCTTCATAGAATTGTCCTGAGGCTCCAAGATTTTGAAGCTACAGGATTCAGAGTGCTCTGTACAAGAGCCAGCTCTACCCAGGTCCATCCATCTGCCCTGACCGGTGATGTCCCTTCCCTTGAGCAGTGTGTGGAGCAGACTGGATTCTCTGCTTTCTCTCTCTCTGCTGTGTTCTCTGACAGTGCCTTGTTGGGGCAATGGATATCCAGAGTCCAGGGGCTAAGTGTGGCTCCAGGTACCTTTGTTTGGCCCTCTGGGAGAGCTTGACAGTGACAATGAGGGTGAAATTAGTGCTGAATTTGTACAAAGGTGGTGAGGACTCAGCTGAGCATGAGGAAACCTGCAGCAGCAGAGGGGAAGCCAGGGCTTGGGGCATGCTCACGGTGGAAGAAGCTGGCACAGACACTTCTGAGCATGTGTGTGGAGACAAATATTGAGAAAGTGACAGTCTATATCTGTCAAGAGGATCCAGAGCCTCCTGGAAATAAAAGGAAAAATGGGACAGAGAAAATGGACAGAGGAAATTTTCTGACCAAATTGATCTCCAAGACCCGGGGCACAAACTATATTCTCTCTGAGGTCTTCTTGTGTTCCCCCTGTGAATTGGTCCTTCACTTGGGTCCCCAGTTTGCTTGTTCCTTGGTTTATCTTGTGCTTCCTTTTGCTCTCTGTCCTTCTCACATAATGGCAGAGAGGTCCTTGAAGGCCAGGCAGCACCTGAATCAATGGGGTTCTTGCTCTCAGGAGCTGGAAAGGACAGGAAAAGGAAGAGACCCAAGGTGAGTCACCTCCAGAAGACAGATGGTCAACTCTCCTTGTTAGTCATCTGGTGGCATCCCCACTCCCCAGCTGGGAGAAAGGTAGATCCAACCATCAAGATTCAGTGAAGCTCTGCATTCTGCAGAGAACTTAAAAAAACAGGACATTTAGGGATCTTGCAGCAGGATTGTGCATTGGCCTGAGCAGTCTTGGTAGGTGCTGTTGGACCATGTTTTAGAGGCTAATGGCCAAGGCAAATTTGCTCTCCTGTGTGGTTATTTTGCCTTCTGTGTTTTATTTGTGTGCTTTATATGCATGGCAAAGTACAGGTGTGGATAAGCAACATGCCAACAATCTGGGTGGTGCGTCAGGTCAGATTACATAGTGACTCAAAGTTGCAAGAGTTGTGGTCTTGACGCTGCCCTCCGTGAACCACTTATACCACTGAGATCACTTACACCTCAACCTAGATCTCCTAAGTGCTTTTCCTTTCTCTTTTTGCACTGTTTAGAATGAACTCCCGTGAGAGCTTTTGATGCTTTGTGACCATATGTGATGGGGATTAATGAGACACATGAATGAGCTCTCAATACAGCCAGAAAGGGTGAGGGTCCCCTCTGCAGGGTGTAAAGAATGTCCCAGGGCTTTTGGCTTCACAGGAGGGTGAGTTTACATTTTGAACCCCCAACACTCCATGGTGCGTCTTGAAAGCAGCAGAGCAGGACAAAGCTCAGCATGGCAGTAGGACGTCTGCCTTGCTCAGCTTAGGCTGCCATAACCAATGTTATAGACTGGTTGGCTTGAATGACAGAAGTCTATTTTCTCAGTTTTGAGCCTGGGAGACTCAGGTCAGGTTTTCAGCATGGTCCAGTTCTGGTGCGGGCTCTCTTCTATTCTGTTGAATTAGGGGCTCAACCTTCTGACCTCATTTAACCTTAATTACCTCCCAAGGACCCTATCTCTAGAAAGAGAGAGAGAGAGTCGTATGTGCTGATAGGGTTTCAATATGTGAATTTTGGGGAGACACACTTCAATTTATAGCAGCCCCAGAGCCCAGAGCCAGTATCCCTAGAGCTCTGAGGGTGTTGGGTGACTGTGGGCCCTTGCTCTGAGTGCTGTGTGTTTTAGGTACTGCACACAAGAGCTGCTGGTTGAACCAGGAGTCATTCCCCTCCTTTTTCTCTTTTCCTCAATGTGTGCACCATCTATTGAGTTCATTCTTTGTTATGGTTAAGACGTGAAGTGTACCCCAAAAGCTCAGGTATGACGTGATGCAATCATTTTCAGAGGTGATATGATTAGATTCTAAAAGGCGTAAGCTGATTAACTGGGGTGGAATAACTGGAAGGTGACTGTAGGCAGGTGAAGTGTGGCTAGAGGAAGTAGGTCACTTGAGTGGGACTTGGGATTCTATTTTGTCCCTGGTGAGCAAAGCCTTCTTGCCCCACGTCCCGAGCTGCTTTCCTCTGCCATGCATCTCCTCCATGATGTTCTACTCCACTTGGGCCCGGAGTTATGGGATCAGTCGACTATGGACTGAGACCTCTGAAACTGAGCTCAAATGAACTTTTCCTTCTCTGCATTGTTCTTTTCAGATCTTTTCATCACAGCAACACAAAATGGACTAAAATGCTTTTCCTCCAAAATAGAGTCAGAATTGGTCAATGTCTCTACCTCCGCCGCCCCATGGTCCAATTTCTCACCTGAACTTCATCATCAGCCTCCCTGTGGATCTCTTTGCCTCCACTGGAATGCTGAAGATAGAATCCATAGTGATCTTTTAAATAGGAATCTGGACCTGCCACTGCCCTACCTGACACCTCTGATGACTCCATCTCCATAGGAATAACCCCTTTGTTCTCATCACAACCTCCAAGGTGCTCCATCCTTTGGGGCTGGCTTACCTCTGACCTCTGACCTCATGTCATCTTCTCCGATGCTCAGAGGCACCCAGACGCTGATATTCTTTGGACGTCTCAATTCAGGCCTTGACGTGTGCCGTTCTCTCTGCTCGCAATGCATTTTTTTCTTTTGGGTCTTGAGGCTCCTTGAACACAGAGCTTTCTTGGGGCTTCCTGTCATTGTGTCGCATCACACTGTCGTGTTTCTCCCTACCACTTATCACTAGGAGGCTTTGTCTTCCCCATTAGAATGTCAGCTCTGCAAGAGCAGGAACCTTGTCTGTCTTGTCCACTGTGGCTGCAGTAACCAAAGTAATGCCTGGCCTGTGGGGAGTGTACCTCCAACATCTGGTGAATGGATGTACCTCTGTGAGTCTTTCTTAGGGTTATTGGGAGACTTAAAGAACACAGAAAAACTTGGAATATTTCCAGAGCATTCCCATCTCCGCGTCAACCTTCAGTTGTCCATTCTTCCACTGATGGTGTCCTTCTGTCTTACCCACCCCTGCACCCTGTTCATCAGTGGCTCCAGTATATCAGACCACTTTTCAAGTGCAAAGCAGCCCCAGGGCTTTAGCCTCGTGATTGTAAAGACACTTCTCACCTGTCTGAAGTATCCAGGTCAGGGTCTGCCAGAGGGCTTTAAAAGTCCTGCTTTAAGAACTTGTTCCCTCTTCCCCAAATATACACATATCACCTCTAAGGCGGCATTGTCTTCTGAACATTCACTGAGACACACCCATCTGCCTCAAGTACTGATGGAATATTGGCCAAGCAGATGCTAAGAAAAGAGGAATCGTCCAATCATTCATTTTGCTCTGTGAATGACATAAGCAATTCCAGGTCCCTGGAAGCTACGCAAGAATTGGGTGACAAGGTGAGTGTTTCAACAGTGTCCCCCTCCAGAGTAATGGGCCATCCATTGTCACCTGCTCTATGCAGCTGCTCCTGGTCCTTATTTCCATAACAGTATGTTGATACAGTCATCATAGTCTTGGAGTCTGCTCAGTTAGTTGTACTCATTCATTCATTCATTCAATAAAGCATCTGCTTTGTCCCATTTGCTATGGTAACTACTCAGGATGCAGTCTGAGTGAAGCAGAAGGTTCCTGTTCATAAAGAGAGGCAGGCCATGAATTTCTCAGTGGTGGAACCCTGGTCCCCACTGCCTGCCAGGCATCTTGTGCTTAGTAGGTGGACAATACATCATGGTCAAGTCAGTTGATTTTGACTAAAGAGTTTTTTTTTAGTTGTCAATGGACCTTTATTTTTATTTATTTACTTCAATTTTTTTGTTGTAAACAAATGGGATACATGTTGTTTCTCTATTTGTACATGGAGTCAAGGCATACCATTTGTGTAATCATAAATTTACATAGGGTAATGTTGTTTGATTCATTCTGTTACTTTTTTCCCTTCCCCCCACTTCTCCCACCCCTCTTTTCCCTCTATACAGTCCTTCCTTCCTCCATTCTTACCACCCTCCTTAACCCTAACCCTAAACCTAACCCTAAACCTAACAATAACCCCTCCCACCCCCCATTATATGTCCTCATCCTCTTATCAGCGAGATCATTCGTCCTTTAGTTTTTTTGAGATTGGCTTATCTCACTTAGCATGATATTCTCCAATTTCATCCATTTGCCTGCAAATGCCATAATTTTATTCTTTATGGTGGAGTAATATTCCATTGTATATAAATGCCACTGTTTCTTTATCCATTCATCAATTGAAGGGCATCTAGGTTGGTTCCACAATCTGGCTATGGTGAATTGAGCAGCTATGAACATTGATGTGGCTGTATCTCTGTAGTACGCTGATTTTAAGTCCTTTGGGTATAGGCGGAGGAGTGGGATAGCTGGGTCAAATGGTGGTTCCATTCCAAGTTTTCTAAGGAATCTCCATACTGCTTTCCAGAGTGGCTGCACTAATTTGCAACCCCACCAGCAATGTATGAGTGTACCTTTCTCCCCACATCCTCTCCAACACCTGTTGTTGCTCATATTCTTGATAATCGCCATTCTAATTGGGGTGAGCTGGAATCTTAGGGTAGTTTTGATTTGCATTTCTCTTATTACTTTAATTTTTATGTGGTGCTGAGGATTGAATCCAGTGCCTCACACACATTAGGCAAGCACTCTATCACTGAGCCACACTCCTAGCCCTTGACTAAAGAGTTTTTAAAAGCTCCAAAGACAACTGCCAAAGTCAGGGGTGTCCTTTTTTGAGTCAATTTTGCTTTGTGAAGTTCAAGAAAAATTGAACATTTGAAGACAATTTTTTAAAAAAGTTCTACAAAACAAGGGTGGGGCACCACCACCCTGGCTTTAGGACATCTTCCTGGATCCTTTTGGCAAGATGACACAGGCCACCAAGCAGAGTGTGGGACGAGCTGAGGGCTCAGCCCACTCCAAACTGCATGGTGGGAGTCAATAGGAAGATCTGCAGGGTAAAGGAATGAGTACTCACAGACAGGAGGAAGCCACAGATGGCTGCCAGCTGTCTACCCAAGCACTTATGAGTGCCTGCTGTATGCTCTTCCTGCCCTCTAGGGTCCGGATGCTTTAGTGTTCTTTCTAGAATTCAATATTAATTACTTTGGGGGATCTTTTGTAGATGTTCCTCTCTCCTTGGAACGATGTTTCTTTCCCTCATTTCCTTAAAGCTTACCTCATTTATTTAAAGCTTTGTTGAGTCCCCCTTGACATGGCACTGCCTCCCACCCTGATGCACCATAAGCTGTCCTTCGTAGAAATTCTTCTTGTGCTCACATCTTTGGGGTTGTCAGTGTTCCAGTGACTGGAAAAAGCATGGGCTTCAGGGCCAGGGATACCAGGACCCTCAACTCACCTCAGCTTCCCCCGTCTCTCAAGCAGGCAACCAGGGACACCGACACCTGCCCTGAGGGCTTGTCTAAAGGTTGTTTATTACTATCTTTCATTTTCCAGCTAGATGACAATTCCCTCAGGGTCACAGAGAACCCAGGACTGTTCTTACATCCAAGTTGTTAATGAATATTTGTGTTGCATTGGAAAAAGAAATAAATGAAGATGATTTGAAAGCTACAAAGCCATTTTTTTTTTCTCCCCACAATTTGACTTCTGGGAAAGTCTATCTGAATGATCCGATGAATAATAATAGGCGAGGAAATTTGGAGGAAACAGAAAAGAGCACTGAAGAATTCATATCAGATGTTAAAATGCATTTTCAAGCCACAAAATAGATTAAGATGACAAACACAAATTCCAGAAGCAAAACTGCCAGAGCTCAGGCTCTCTGGAAAACAGAGCTTGAGGCAAAGATGCAAGTGCGGGCGCTTCATTTGGGGGGTGCAAACTGTGGGTAGGGAGGGGGAGGGAAACGGGAAGCACAGCGAGGAGGGACAGGAAGGAAGTGATACAGGTGGGCAGCGGTGTCTGTGCTTGGCGTCACCTTCTTCTGCGGGTGGGCTGTGTGCAGGTGCTCTGTCTCAGAGCAGTCGGAGGGTGAAAGGGAAGCATTTTTGTACTGGCTCCCTCTCTTTTTTTGCTTCCCACTGGCTAATGCTCATCCCATGGCGGGTCCCACCCCACATTTCTGTATTGCTTTTTCTGGGCTGCCCCTGAGGCAGCTGGCCATGACATCAGCCCCACATCCAGAGCTGAGGTGTTTCCTGAAAGTCTTAGAAATGGCAAGAGATGCCAGGTGTGTAGCGGGGCTGCTGGTTGCACAGGGCTGGCCAAGAGGAAGGCAGATCTTGGATCAGGAGGAGTCTAGCCAGTCACCTCAGGTCTGAAATATTAAGGAAGCACCGGTAAGGTCATCTAGCTGAATCATATTTTAATGTGATATTTTAAAAAGTAAAAAATAATGCAAAAACCCATGATGAACAAAATGTCGATATTTAAATAAGACAGGATCGCCAAAGGCTGGAATTAAGTTGAAGCAAGTTGAGGTGCCAGTCACACAGGGGTGGATCCTGTCTTTATTTCAAAGGTCGATGTTTTGTTTGTCCTGGATTTCAGGAGGTCCTGGTTCAGGAGGGTCATTTTTGGACATGTTAAGTTTAGGATATGTAATAGATAGGTATCCAGGTGTCGATGACTAGACAGCAGGAGCTTAGGGCCTGGAGTTGGGTTGGGGGAGGCTGGGCTGGGATACACACCTGGGACTAGACAGTAAAAAGCTGGTATTTTTAGTTGTGGGGCTGGAAGGAGTACCAAATATATGAGTGCTGTTAGAGAAGAGTCCAGAGACTGGTCCCTCAAAGTTTCATGTGTTGGAAGCTTGGTCCCCAGGGTAGTCATGTTGAGAGATGGTGGGACCTTTAAGAGGTGGGGCTTAGTGGGCGTTGGCTATACCACGGACATCCCTGCCCTCAAAAGGGATCATGGGAGTTCTAGTGGGACCTTGAGTTAGTTCTTGTCAGATCAAGTTAAAAAAAAAAAATAAGGTCCCTGTGCCTCTCTCTACCTTCCTATCTTGTCTTGTGGTCTTTTCTCTTGCAGGCTCTCTGGCCATGGTGCCAGCCACCATGCTTTAACTAGGGGGCTCTTGCCAGAACTGATGCTGGGCTGGTTAGACTTTCAGGCCCCGTAAATTGTAAGCTCAGTAAACTTCATTCTTTTTATCTTACCCAGTGTCAGATATTTCCTTATAGCAATGGAAAATGGACTAATTATGCCCACATACCACAAAATGTAGAGTTTACTGAGAAGAAGCCAGCTGAGAAGCTACCAATATGAAATTGTGGAAGAATTACACAAAATGCCAGCAATGGTGGTGGTTTAGGTGGGTGGTGTAACCCCGAGTGGTTATATTTTGCTTATCCATGCATATACATATCTTGAGAATGAGTCTATTACTTGTGCAATGAAAAACTCCACATTTCCAAGATCCTGTCATGTTGATGAGTGAATGTAAAGGAAAGAACCAGATCGGAGGGAAGAAATGGCTTCTTAAGAACTGCCCAGTGCTGGCCACGCTGAGGCTCTCCCTGGGCCATTGCTGTCCTGCCTTTTGTAAGTGATGGGCACACAGTGACATTGCCATATTTTGTAGCCTCTGGGTATCTTGACGCTTAGGGGTGCTGGTTCTGAGCTATTTACTAGTGTTTCCTTTGAGGTTCCAGAGCTTAAACTGGATTAGAAAGCTTGACTCCTGGTAAGCTCTTCTTTAAGATAAAGGCTACAGAGCGGGGTGACTTACCTGTGTTCCTTGGTGGGAGACATGGCCATCTTTCTAGAAGTTGTGGGGACTATCTGTCTAGCTGATACATTCCTGAATAGGTGATTTGAATCTAAATTTATCATAAACAAAGATACATAATAAAAATTCCAATTTGTCTGTGACTTGCTTCACCAAGCTCGAATGAATAAGTGTGCCTTCTCATTTCAAGCATTTATTTGAGTGCCCACTGTGTGCAGGCACCATGCTAGCCAGAGAGCCCTCACCACAGCCATTGTGAAAACTGCAGTCCAGCCGGGGTGAAGGAACATACTAGATTCAGTATCTCAAAGTTACTATTTTATCAGAAACATCTGCACATTTTAAAAAATTAAACATTTTAAAGAAAGACAATGTGCGACAAGGAGACTTATGGGGTCTTGGTGGGCAGGGCAAGGCTTTCCCAAGGGAGTGGCATGGAAACAGATATGGGAAGAAGGAAGAACAAGTAGAATGTGATGGGTGGTAGAAGCAGAGCCAGGCAGGGGTGAGGTTCTTCCCAACCTCGTCCCCCAGTACTTGGTTCATGGATATTTCGAGGGTGCCATGTTGAAGTGGTGAGAATATGTTGAAGAAACATTAGTGAGATGAGGTGCAAACAACACAGCAGATGTGTGGAGAAGGCTCCCTCCCCAACAACCTGACTAACCATACAACTAACCAAACCTCTGCTCCTGCCCGCCTGGCTAGTCCAGACTGGCCACATCTCTGGGAGAAGATTTGGTGAGGGTAGTGGGAATATTTTTATAGAAACAGGTTACTTGTGGGAAAAGATTGGAGAGATTGATTCTGCATCTGAGTGTGAATAGAGAGCTCCAGTGGGCATGCTGGGTGGGCAAAGTGGGAGGCTGAGCTGGGGAGAGAGGCTGGACATGTGGAGGTCATTCTGAGGAAGGTGTGGGCATGGGACCACCAGGCAGAGAGATGTGGAAGAGGGGAGTTGAGGATGGAACCTCGGGGGATTCTGAAATTCAGGAGGACTGAGAAGGAGTTGCCAAGGGGTGGGGGAATAGTACCCCAAAAATCCAAAGAGAAAGAAATAGCAGGGGCTTGCAGAGGGCACTAGGACATGCACATGGGAGACTTGCTTAGCTGGGTGGCTGCCTCCTTCCTGGCTCGTTGACCTCCTTTCTCTACTCAGGCATACACCACTCAGGCATGGGCATGTCCTCTCTCAGGTGTCTTTGGCCTGGGGAAGAAGTGGATATCAGCTTTCCAGGAAGACAGTATGGTCCAGTTTCTTCCCAGTCATTCCTGCCCTCCTGACTCAGGTGGACTGGGCACTAGAGAGCCCTACTGCCCAGCACCCAGGATGCTAGCCAGTTGGTTGCCAAAGACCTCCCCCAGTATTGCTGCCAACAGGCTACGGCCACTAGAATCTTTCTGCCTCACCTGTGGATAAGCAACCTTTTGGGTGGTCCACAGGTGGCCCTGTCCCTGTGATACCCTCTTCCCACCATGCTGACCTTTGAATGCCAGGAATTATCAGGCAGTAACTGGACCTGCTTTTCTCTTTCCCCGCCACCCGCTTTCTCTCAGTATGGCCAGCATACTATTGAGCATTCTGTGTTCATGCACAAAGTCAGCCATACAGCCTGGGGAACTAGGGCAACTTTCTTTATGCTTCTACAAATCGGGTGAGTCTCTGCTTCAAACCCTCATGTGCTGAATGGTAGGAAGTCACTCTCATCAATTCAGGGGAAACAACTTAATCTGGGGTTTCTCCGCTGGTTTGGGGATTTCTCTGCTCCCTTCTGCACGGATGGAGTGGGCGGCTTGTACACAGGCACCGAGGCCAGCCAAGAGTTCTTTGATGCTGCTACCCAGCAGCTTCCCGTCGTTCTGTGACAGGCCTGAGCCCCTGCTCTGTGGGCCTTCTCTCCCAGCTAACTTCACCTTCTTCCCAAGTGCAGGGGGAGACTTGATGGCTTCCCTGCCCTACTCCGGAGCTTCTGGGAGTTCAGTGGAACTGAGTGTGACCTGGCTGCTTCCTGCCGCCTGTGATCGCTTTTGTTCTGTGCTGTCCTTCTCAGACTGGAAGGGCAGGGAGTGCTGCGGGACTTTGAATCCCAGCCAGGGATGGGGTCAGACGGGGGATTCTCAGGCACCCAGGCAGCCCTGGTCTACGCCGTTCTCCTCCGACTCTCTTCTCCCCTCAGACCAGCATTGGTGGGAACACCGTGTTGCACGTGACTCTTTGTTTTTTTCCTCACCTACTCCTCAACTTTGGAAAGAAGAAGTTTAAAAAAAATCAATGCCGTGCAACTTGCTTGTGACTTTTCCACAACAGTGAATGCCTGTCCAGAGCTGCCTGCGCAGGGAAGGCAGGTGTGTGTGTGTGTGTGTGTGTGTGTGTGTGTGTGTGTGTGTGTGTGAACACAGGGATCCAGTTTTCACCTCATTGGTGTTTCCCATTGTGGGTACCTGCAGTCCCTGCTCCTTGCCTCCTGGTGGTCCTCAGACCCCATGATGTTGCGCCTTCAAGCAATAGCCATGACGATCCAAGACCAGCCACATTAATTTCACGTTTAAGTGAGAGCACGCATGCATTTGAGAAGAATTGCCCATCAGTGTTTTTTGTTCTGGAAATACAAGTAAAAGGTAAAGGAAGCAGAGTGGTACATAAAGAAGAAGTCATTTCCTGACTACCTGGATACTCTGGGACCACCGGGTATTTCTCTTGGTGAATCCAGTGGACCTCACAAATGCCAGAATATGGAGGTCTGTGTCAGGCCTGAGGTGGGTGGTCATACAAATGGGGTGGTTATTCAATGTTGATGAGATCTGTGGTCATAGTGGTCCATGTCCATGAAGATGTGGGACACAGAGCCTGAAGAATTTCCTGAAACTGTGTGATGAAAGGAAAATGGGATTTTGCTGAGACCTACTGGGTGTCAGGTGCTGCAGATAGAAATAATTATCACATTTCTCCTACCTTCAAATTGCTCCTAGTCTAGAGGTGAATCAGAGTTATAAACAATTACATGATCAATTTTGGTCCCAAGTCTGTCATGTAGACTGGACAGGTAGATGGCTAGTTAATGGGATCAAGAGAAAAACGAACAAGACATGGAAGTTAAGACAGAGAGAAAGATTCACTCCACTGGAGCCAGGGTGGTGGAAGATTCCAGTGACCAGGGCACTAAGAAAGTGGAGTCTAGATCTGGAGCTGCCACAAGGTCACTGTAGCCCTGCAGGCCACCCCGCATTATCTGGGTCTTATTTTCTCCATGACTCTTAGGTCGATGGCCAACTAGACCAGAGGCTGTGAACACAGATGCCCTCAGGAATCAGGTTGACAGTATATCACCAGGTTGATAACACAGTGGGCTGGAGGGGCCCCCTGGCAGCCTGGGGTATGCATGCTTATTAAATGGGGCATCTGAAGATCTATCCTGGATACTTGTGCCATGTGACAAAACTGGTCCCATTTGACTAGATCGTTCAAGTTTCCACAGGATCTGGGAATTTGTGGAAAATATCCAAGCTTTTAAGTGGTGAATATTTCAGAAAAAATGAAAAAGCAACTCTGTAGGCGTCCAATATACCTATGGGTCCGAATTGACCCTTGTTCTTCTCAGGTCTGGGGACTCCCTGAGCGTTTCCTCACTTGGACAGTCTGGGAATTACTAAGTTGTGATTCTTTATGGAACTGAAATTCTGCCCTTGAGGTCAAAAGTCACCACCAATGCCTTAGTCATGTGAACACGCGGTCACCCCACCTTCTAGAAAGGCCGCAGACGGTCCTGAGAATCTGGGACCTGTCCCCATACCCCGCTTCTTCACCATGTGGCCCTACTCAAAAGCTTCATTTATTCGATAAATACTTATGAAAGCCACCAATGCCAAATGGCTTAGAACGACTTTTTAGAATTTCTGAAGCTTCCTTACAGAAACAAATTCACAAACCAGGAAAAAGAAAGCCCATGGTTGTAATGCACGATCCTCCTTTGGCTGCGAAAATGAGCTTAGCTTAAGGTTGTGCGGAGGTCCTGGTTAGCCCCGGGAATAGAGCATTCTCTCACCTGGGGCCTGCAGGCGAAGCCGGAGCCCGAGACTCTGGACTTGACATCGTGTGCGTTCTGCTTGTCGGGTTTGGACTGGCTTTCCTCTGGGCTGGGCCAAGTCTTTGCAGCCAGCACCTCCGAAGTGCACCTGGCCAAGCCGCCCCTCTGGAATGGCCACTTCCTTCTTGCAATAATTCATCACAGGCGGGTTCACAAATGTACTTAAGAAAGAAGGGATGATCTATTCTGTACATGCTCCTTAAAGGGATTCCATTTTAGCTCCAATTGTAATTTTTACCTTTTTCAGGGG
This sequence comes from Sciurus vulgaris, assembly GCF_902686455.1. Taxonomy (NCBI): domain Eukaryota; kingdom Metazoa; phylum Chordata; class Mammalia; order Rodentia; family Sciuridae; genus Sciurus; species Sciurus vulgaris. The sequence continues at coordinate 41,194,027 of NC_136478.1, read as the reverse complement.
AATTTATTGACACAGTGCCTAGCTCAGCCCTGGTTTTCGGCACACCCTTTGTCTGCAAGCTCACACACCAGCAGCTTAATTTGTCATAGCCCTGGAGGTATCAGAACTAATGAGCTTTGTTTGAATAGACTTTTTCCAGTTCATCTAGCACACTTTGGGGTAATCACTCAGATTCTGTTTGCTTCTGATCCGAGGCATTGTGGGAAATATAAGAAAATAATGGTTAAAAAAGCAGTATAAATTGGTAACAGCCACATTTTCTGCAAAGCCCTGAAGATGTTATTTTTTTAATTTCACCACTTATTGAAGTATTGAGAGTACTCTAAGTACGACCATTACAATATAATATCAGAGGAGAATCTGATAAAATGCTATTTTTCAATTAGCTGGGAGTTTATACTTGGCCTTCTTTAAGCAGTTCATAGCTAACAAATCTTTAAACAATCTAACCTCTTAAGGTTTGGAAGTGGACAGATAATAACTGTGAACACATAACAGTGTGTCAGCTCTGAGGATTAAAAAATCTATTACTGGGATTACATACAGGAACACTTTTTATTGGCCAGACAATTGCATTTTCAGTTTTATAAAGCAGCTCCTCATATTTTCCGTGATACCACCAAGCATGTGGTTGGAGGGCAGGAGGTGAAGCTTGGGAGTAGGGGCTGAGCAGGCAATGCAGGCGCCTGCGTTCGACCCCACTATCTGGGGAGGGTTGTCATCTGGGCCAGCTGGGTTGGTACCCCAGCTGCACCTGGGGTAGGTTGTCTTTTCAATGCTTTTTTCTAGGATTTTGTGCATGTTTCCAAACGACTAGGGAAGTGGATTTGAAGAGTATTAAAATCTGTGGAGTGGGCTGCAGAGGGGCGAGGTGGAATCTTTCCTGGGCCTCATTATTTTCATCTCTATGAGAAGGTTGGACAACCAGGCACCTGTAAGTTTAGCAGCTTAAAGCAACCGCCATTACAGGGGCAGACAGGCAGGTCTGTGCCTATTGGCTGCTTTCCGATGGGCTGGCTCAGATGTCTACTTTTAGGGTTTAGAGATCAGGTGTCTCCCAAAAGTTCATGTGTGAGATAATGCAAGAATGTGCAGAGGTGAAATGATTCTATTATGAGAATCGTAACCTAAAGAGTGGATTAATCCACTGATTTGGATTAATGGGGTGGTCACTATAGGCAGGTGGGGTGTGGCTGGAGGATGTGGGTCACTGGGGGCACGCCTTTGGGGTTTATATTTTCTTGGTGAGCAGAGCTATCTTTATGCTTCCTTGGGACCGTGCCTGAGCTCCCTTCCTCTGCCACACCCTCTGCCATGATGTTCTGACTCGCCTCGGGCCCAGAGCTGTGGAGTCGGATCTGTGATCGTGAGCCAAAATAAACCTTTCCCCCTCTACGTTGTTCTTGTTAGGTCTTTGGTCACAGCTGGGGAAAAGCTCACTAAAACACCTCCAGTCAGCTGGCAGATTGGTGGGTGGCTAGGATGGCCTCGCTCACACACCTAGAGGTTGTCTGGCACTCAATTAGGGGCACCTAGGTTCTCCTCTATGGGGACCATCATCTTCCAGTGTGGGACCAGGGAATGGTTGGACAGTGGGCACCAGCCCTCTCTTTATCCACTCCACCCATTGCTGGGCTTCTGATCTCACCCTCTGTTTACTCTGTATTGCAAAAATTGTCTGGGCTTGGACTGATCTCTCTAACAATAAGTAATAATAAGAGCCATTATTATTATTGAAACTGGTTATTTGTGTGTTCCTATTTTAAAGGAACAAAGAAACAACACAGGGAAAATTCCATGTTGGAAACGTTCTGAGTAATCCTGTCAAAGGGGACCCAGTCCATCTGTTTGCTGATCCCTAGGGCCAGGGTCTGGCAGTAACCCCTCATACCTGTGTGGTGCCTTAGGCTTTCCAAGTGCAGTCACCTGAGTCCTCTCTTTTAAGCCTCCAAATCAATCTTATGAGAGAGATAGAAGGGGGATTATTTTATCCTCTTTGGTTGGCTGAGAAGGTTCAGACCTCAGAAAAGGTTTGTCTAGTGTCAGTTGCAGAATGGAAACTTCTGACACCAGGGCTGATTTTCTTTCCACGGAGCCACCTTGCCTTACAGTTCTGACTCATCCTCAGTAGTGGCCCACTGTGACCCCTAGATCATTGTCTTTTATAATGAGACTTATTTTACTCTTTTTAAACAATATGATGTATGGCTTTTGGATAGGGGTATTCTCCAAGAAGACGGAGCCTTGGGTTGCGAGCTATCCAACAGCTAATTTGAAATGAAAATCACCCTATATGCATTGTCATTGTCAGAGTCTCTCTAAGTGACATTGCCAAGTACAGAGTCAATGAAAAATGTCCTGTGAACTTATCTCTGAGGATCCCCTTTTAATTTAAATAGGGTTCACTTTTCTCTGGGATTTTCCAGAGATGGCCACATACACACCCTCTAAACTGCTATGCCTTTGAAAATGGTTCTGTAATTTGAAATTTGTTTCACCCATGTTTTCCTACAGACCTTGAGAGTATTTCATACATGTTTGTGCCTGCTCAGCCCAGCAGAGGACTTGGCATGCTCCTGATGAATGACCTGTCTAACAAGGCCCATTGATAGAGTGACGTTCATGAGGAGCTTAAGAACCACAGTCAGGCAGATAGATTCTGTTCAAGTCTGAGAATGGCTAACCTTGCCCAAGGTCTAGGACAGCCCTCCGTGTGAACTTGAAGATACTCAGGTGTCAAAAGATGTGTTCCCCTACTCTGTGGGGGCAGACAGTGAGCTCTAAATTGTTAATGTACTCTTAGGTTGATCAAGTACTTTCTGTGAGTCTTTTTGTAAGTCACTTAACCTCTCTGATCTTCTGTTTCCTCATTGTAAGGCCACATCCTGATTTTGAAAACTACAAATGGTATTGCTGGAGAGGGTGAACTGGGCATTAGTCTCTTCTGAGGCATGAAAGGATTGTCTTTTCCTCCCTCGAAGATAATTTTGTTACTCAAGTTAATTTTTGACATCCTGGCCTGTCAGGAGTGGTAATTTGGAGGTATTTACATGAGCGTCAGTGGTACCAATTTCATGTGATGAATGACAAGATAGACACTGTGTTAATTTCACATAATGAATTCTTGCAACTTAAATCATGAATGCAGAGTGAAAAAGTGCTATTGATAAACATTGCCCGAACTCTCTCAAACTTGTGATGTTTAAGATGATTTCCTAGTGTAGGGCTCGCTGTTCACAGATTCCCAAAGCCAAGCCCTTGCATTCTCTCTTTAATACTTTGAGTTTAAGGTATTTAATCCTTTCAAAGAAGACAACTCTGAAATGATAAAAATAACTATTTATAAGACCTTTCTCAAATGTCATCTTATTGTACTGGCACAATGATCTTGGCAGGTGGACTCAGTCTAGGGCAGTGAAGCCAACTGGATCCTTCCTCCACATTTTGGGATATGAAAACAAGACTCCTTTTGTTTGGGATCTTCCTGCCTTTGGTGAATGTTTATTTTCAGGGGATCCAAATCACAGGGGCATCTGAAGTCATCGCCTGCTTTGGTTCTGGTATGAGCTATTAGGAAGTTTGTTCCCCAGGGCTGGACAGGAACAGCCAGCACACTGTGGCCCTGGCCTGTGGGACTTGACTTTCCTGGCTCCCAGACTTCACAGCAACTTTAACACACCATCTCTGCTTTGCAAATAGATTAGAAGCTCCGTGGGAGCAGGAACCATAGACTCTCATTTTCTCATGTCCTCTCCACCAAGGGCCCAGTAAGTGTATCTTGAAACTATTATGGATTCAGTTTCTTGGAGTCTTTCCACCAATTTCATTTCAAAGGGGCCTTGCACTGCTGCTTTACGGGCAAGTTTTGGGGCTGGCACCTGTCACTGCGCCTTCTCCATAATGGCTATATAACTTAAAAAAAAAGAGAGAGAGACATCTTCGGTGTTTACATGGTGATTAGACATCCTGAACTGTGAATTTAATTCCTCCAGCACCTGTAGGGCAGGTGGAATGATCAGTTCTATTTCTGCGTGTTCAGATAGAAGCTCTGAGCTCCTGTGACCTTATCCAAGGCAATACGTGCTTTTGGCTCCCCACGGACGCCCTTCCTACCTCAGCCACCGAGCGGAGCCTGACAGTTCAGGGCAGGAACTTGTGAGCCCAGAGGCTGCTGTTGTGTTGGCAACTCGGGAAGCCTGGGCAAGGAGTAGCCAGGCTGCTGAGGCCGAGTGATTTCTCAGCTGGCAGTCAGGAGGGAGATATTGGTTGCTTTGAGGAGGCCTTTGGTTGTGGCCCCGTGGACTTCTTTCCTCTGTCCCCATTCCGTATGGGTTACTTGGGGACATGGGCAAGATGCAGCTTGAGGGTAGCCGGCAGCAGCTGGGAGGATTTTTTTTTTTTCCTTCTAATAGAAACTAGTGGACTGCTCCTGGCAATGGGAAAGTTAGGTTAGAGAAGAACCTAGCCTGGGAGTCAGGAGTTTTGGGGTGGAAGCAGAGGAGGACCTGGCTTGGAGCAGCAGGCAGGGCTGGGGCAGGCTGGGGCACATATTGTGCCTGACTTGGATTCTCAGCTTTTAAAATTTTTTTTTTTTTTTTTTTTTTTTTTGTACTGGCGATTGAGTTCTGGGGTCCTTAACTGTGGAGCCATATCACCACCCCTTCTAATTTTTTATTTTGAGTTAGGGTCTTGCTAAGTTATTTAACCCTTCGCTAAGTTGCTGAGCCTGGCCTGGAATTTGCCTCCTGAGTTGCTGGGATTACAGGCGTGCATGACCACACCTGGCATGGATTCACAGGTTTTAGGTGTTTATGTAACTTCTCTGAAAGTCCAAAGAGGAAAAAAAGCAGGTCAAGCCTGGTCCCAGAATCTGAAAGCAACATGAGGACGGACCCGAAGTGGGGCCAAGCCCCACCAGGGCTCCAGCTCTGAGGTTAGGGCACTCACTAGTGGCTGCTCTAAGGCGAGGCCACTGGGGTGGTGGGTCAGTATACGGGAAGGAGGAACTCGGGGGCTGTTGGGACAGTGTCCTTGATTGTCGTAGGTCCCTGTGAGATGAGGGGTGATCTGCGTTTGGGAATCCTAACAGTCTCCTTTACCACCACTCAACGATAAAAATGCCTAAGGACCCAAGGTAATGAATTCGGAGTCCTGGGCTGGATTTGCCCGTAAAAAGCATTTATATTTAGTCAGCAGGGTGTTATTTTATTTACTTTAAAAATAAAAAAAGGTGAAAGAATTTTCTGAGAGCATTCAGAAAAATTCACTTTTCCCTGAAAATTCAGAATATCTGGCTCCAGGGATTGGCTTTTAGTCATAGCAAAATCTGTTTGAGTGGAAGTGCAGGTGCCCCCTGCAAAGGGATTCTGGGTTTGCTGTGAGCCCCAGTCCCCACCACTCCCTAGTGTCTCCAATCGTGGGCTGGGGTCGGCTGCTGTTTCTATTGTGTTTTTCTCCAGGAGATGAAGAGCTCTCTGTTCCCAGGAGACAGCAGGGAAATTGGAAGATGGATTCTTCTGTCCAGTCTTCATTCCTCCCGCGTGACCTCCCTGGTCTGGTAGACCTTTGGATCTGAGATCACTGGGTTAGACAGACTTGCTCAGGTGAAGGAGTGGGCCAGGGAGCAGCTTGGATGGGAGGTCTACAGTCATGTTTAAGGAATTCCCTAGGGGCAGCTAGCAGGGGTCACTCTGCAGGAGCAGGTGGGAAGCCCTGGGTTAGGTTAGGCAGAGCTGGAGAGGGCAGCCCGGGTTTCACAAGGAAACCTGGAGCCAGTTGTTCACAGTATGAGGGTTTGTAAGGTGAAATTCAATTTACAAATCTTAAAATGACAGATTCTCAGTTGGCAATCTCTAGTGTTAATAAACCTGGTTATGAACGGAGGGTTAAGCAAAGCAGTCACCCAGCTTGTGTGTGTGTGTGTGTGTGTGTGTGTGTGTTACACCATGTGTGGTTTCTTGGAGTTGAGGAAAATCTGTCAGCCTTTCTAATACTGAGTTAGTTTTGACAACAGAATAAGATGTATTTTGAACACATGCACATCCTGCTTTTCCAAAGGGGGCTAATGAGAGTGAGGCCCCAGACAAGGGAGGCGGGTACTGCTGAGTTTCTTTGTGGGGGTCTCTGCTCATTGGGCTTCTTCTGGGGACAGAGACCTGGGGCATCGGTGTGTCACTTGCACACTGATGGCTTCTGAGACTGATCCAGAGGGTTAGAGAGGGGCAGGGGTAATTCATAACTGGATTATTAACACTAGAGATTGCCAAGCGAGAATCTGTCCTTTTAAGGTTTGTAAATTGACCCTCACCTTACAAACAAACCCTCTAAGGCAATGTGCATTTCAGACATTTAGCTTGCTAAATTAAAAAAAAAAAAAAAAAAAAAAAAGCCAAATCTTCTCCCACCTCTGCGACAAGTTCCTGCAACTCTGTGTGAAACGGAAAGCCATTTGGTCAGAGTAGCCTATAGAATTGAATAAATCCTTGAACCCAATCGTATAAAAATGCAAATTTAAGACAAGCAATTAAAAACAGATAGAAATTAGAGATTCGGCTTTTGCAGTGCAAGCTTTCTGCAGCCCTGTCAGATCTCTGTGCAATTTATCTGGATTCCGTCAGAGGTGGCCAGACTGGATTTTGATAAAGAGCCGCAAATCTGTCCCTCTCCAGCTTCTGTGACTTGCCTCCACACACTCCATTCAAGCTGAAGCGTCTGCACAATCCCTTGCATAATTTGAAGTTAATCATTTGTACTTCACAGCCTCTGAGAGGCCTTAGACTTGGGAGGTGGGGACAGATTTGGCTTTTTAATCGCCTTGTATATTGTGCAGCTCGAGATAAATGACACCGACTGTCTGAAATCTACATTCTTGCTTCTGATGCAAAACTGTAATTAATTTTGTGCAGTGTTTCAGAATTGATCGTGGTCACTTGAATTTCTAATTTTTCATTCACTTCAAAGACCCTGTTTTTTTTTTTTTTTTTTTTTTTCCTCCTCTCCCCTCTCCTTTAAGGAATGTGCTCAGGGTACGGGAATGCTCGGTGACGCTGGTATACTAAATGACTCTCTTACGCCTCTTTTTCAATAAGGTGAAACAGAGGTCAGGGCCTATGGCTCATGTTTATCTCTTAGCTTGTATTCAGATGTATTTTCTGACTTATAGGAAATACCATCAAAACTTATTAAATTATAACGAAATAGTTTGGCGGCACTTACGCATTGTGGAAAGCTCAAAAGGCTTCATTCACACGCCCTATTCAGAATAAGACAATTAAGCACAATTTAGGCAATAATTACCCTAATTAACTACACTCTAATGTTTGTATTCAGGATTATGGCAACGTTGTATCAGTTCACTTTTTAAATAATAACAAGGTTTCTTAATTTCTCTGTATTGATAGTTGTTGTATGTGATTCTTTGTTTGGTATATTTCACTGTAAAAATATTTGTCAGTGAAAGATTGAACAATATGAATGAATTTGATTATGCCATTGTCAAAAGCCCCATGCATCACAATTCCTTGTTTTTAATCACTACTGTAAACCTTGCAGCCGGAGGGCATAGTTTTAATTTGGGTGTCTTACTAATGAAAAGAAAAAAATAATTGTTTTGCCAGGATTTAATAATAAGCAATAAAATCAGCCAACCAGATTTTACCTCCGCATTCAATCTCTTTTTTATTATAAAACATTTTTGTCCTTTTTTTAGATTACAGGCGTAGATACTGAACATTTTACTAATAAATATTTCAGTTTGCTTATGGAAGCTAATGCTGTCATCTGAATATGGAATTATATTTCTTTCATGCTTCATTATCATTTCATGGTAGTAATGACAGTGAGGCGATGGAATATTTACAGGCTTTTCAGAAGACATTTATCCAATACATTCCCTGAAGGGCACCTGGGCTTAAAGATACATTATCCTTTTGTAAAGCTCTGCCCAGAATCCCAATTCCTGAACCAGCCAATCAGAACGTTCTTCCCCTTTCAGCACTTAACACTTGGGTGGCACTTCCCTCCCTCCACCTACTGGTGACCATTCATCCTGGAAGTCAATGGGGGAGACAGGACTGTGACCTCTGATGCCAGCCACAGTCTGTGAAATGGGCGCGTGGTGCTTGCTTTCACAACAGCTGCATAGTTCACCTGCGACCTTGGGCACGACTTGGTTACAGTTTCCTCCATTGTGCTGCTGCTTCTTCTGTTTCAATCATTTTTCTAGCTGTTTTTCAAGACTCTGGGTTGTCCGTCTTATAAACTGATGCCACTGTTGGAGTTGTGGATGGCAAACCACAGGCCTTGGGGAGCCCATGTGTGGGAAAAGTGCCTCTAATAGCGGTTCTTCTGAGGGATGGCAGGGATCCCAGGGAGAGGCTCTGTTGTGGTCCTTGGGGGCCAAGAAGAACCTCCACAGAGTACCCACAGTGCAGGCGTAAGACCATAGGGAACACTGGGGACTGTAGAGAACTGGCCAGTGCAGCTGTATCTTGGTTGCCTTGAATGGACCCAGTCCCAGTGTTGTCAGATCTTCTGATTTTTTTCAAGGAAAACCTGAAATCTGCGTTTTCCTATGAAATCCCCTGATTTACAAATATTGGCAATTAATTTGAATATTTAAACCATAGTGTGGACCAAACAAGACCATGGGCTGACTGTACCAAGGCCCATGAGCTGCCAGGTTTTGACCTCTAGTCTGGGGATGCCAGAGGACATTAGTATTGTGTTTGGGGAATGACATGGAATTATCTAGCGGAAGCTCCTTTGGCTCCATTAGCCTGTTCTGGTTGCCTGCTGCACCAGGCCTGGACAGTCACTTGGCAGTGAAGTCCTAATTTTGTTCTCATTCACATTGTGCTGAGGAATCTCAGGCTATTGGACTCTCTTCCCTGGTCTCACGACTCTCACTGCTTAATTTTGCCATTGTGCTTTGGAAAGGCTTTTTGGCTAATCTGAGATGACTTTGACTTCTAAAATTTTTCTCCCAGACAATCTACCTTTTTTGGGGTCTTTGGGATGGCTATCTCATTTGCACGTCTGTTCTCTGCAGCACCCACCTATTTGCTATTTTGCTCCAACTTTTGGAACTTCTCAGCCTGAAGACCCTTCCTCAAAGGGACTGAGCTTTATCTCACCGAGATAAAGCATCCTTTGTGCTATTTCCGGGAACTGAATGAAGGGAAGGGAGGATGCAGATTCAGAATGTCACAGGGGTCCTGCTCACTCCTGAGCTAGCAGCCTGAGGTTTGACAGCATGGTTGTGCTGGAGTCTTCTCAGCAGCCTGCAGCCTTGGACTGATGTTCAAGGACAGATGGCAGTGAGGGTTCCACTGGCAAAGACATCCTACACTGATGCAGCCAAGGGTCTTTGCTTCCTTCTCCCTTTACCACCATCATGGTGAGATGGAAGCTCACATTTATCCAGTGGGAAGTGGGTGGTGTTGGTGGGGACCCAGGTACAGCAGCCCGGTCTGAGATATTGCTGGTGCCTTGGCAGGTGCATGTTCTGTCCACCCTAAGAGGATCACTGTTGAGGACACAGACCCTAATTCAGATGTTCTGGCAACTCAGTATGTGAAATCCAGAAGAAAACAGTTCTTCCCCTGGAAGAGCAAGGACATGGGGTTTTCTCAGGCACCTCCTTTTTGCGGGCATGTCGGTAATTAAGTTTCCATATGATAAAGAGGCAACAAGATTTGGGACTTATGATCTAGGAGAGAGGATGAGTCAGTCTGGCCATAACTGATTTGGTAAAGATAATAGGGCTGGCTTTTCTCCCCGGCCCTTGCCCTGGGTGTGTTATGTGGTTCTGTTCTGCAATTGCTGCCAACCCAGCTGGGAGAGAGCTTCCAAGTCTCCGCCATCTTCTAGAAAAAGCTCTGGCCAGGCTGTGGTTCTGCATTCTTAGAGCAGGGATTTCATGGGCTCTGGCCTCTTGTGGCCCTACTTTGATATCACCTCCACGTACCTCCAGCCCGATTCAGCTTCCCCAAGTTTATGCTCTCATACGCTGAGCTTCAGAATCCAGACATGGGGACTTTGCATCTACTCAGGAACAATGGTTCCAGTTTTGCTCCAGAGCTTTGGGCTTTGGGCTCAGGATATTTTGGGAGAGGTCAGCTGCAGAGGAAGAGGAGGCGCCTTCATATGGCTGTCTTGAACTTGGAACCTGTTTTGCTCCCTTCTCCCAAGTCACCTCTGGTTCTTCTTGAGCAGTTTCACAAGGACATTCTGAATAGGGTTGTCAGATGAAATCCTGGATGTCTGCTTTTATTTGATTTTCAGATAATGAATATAGTTTTTTGTATAAATGTGTCTCAAGTGGTTACGGGGCATGCTAATACTAACATATTATTAGTATATTATTTGAGTGTATATTAAATTATCTTTTTAGTATAAATGGGTCTCATGCATAGTTGGGACATAGTTATGCTTAGAAACTATTCATTGTTTATCTGAAATTCAAATTTAACTGAACTTTCTGAACTTTTATTAGTAAAACCTGGTGATCCTCACTCCAAAATTCTATGAGACACTTGAAGCCTCAAAGTTGAAGGAAAGAGGCTTCTCCCTCTTTGTATAATTTAGGGCTGTCCCTTTAGAAGGAGGGAAGTCATCTTCAGGTCCGATTTGCTGCCACAAATGCTTCAATTGGCCCACGTTGCTAACCAAAGATCTCATTGGATTTCTTGAGCTGAGCGAACCCCAGTCATTCCTATTTCTGCAGGATGAAAGCAGGTGTCTTACAGAATGCTTATGCTAATGACTGTCCTGCACCTGCTCCTCCAACCCCAGGATCCCCAAACATCTCACAGACATGCAATCTCCTCTCACAGTACCTAGGCAGGTTTCTGTCCAGAGTTCTGAGGTCTGCCCTGTTTCCCGGAGGAATGGGCGGGCAGAGGAGGGTGGCAGCAAGGGTCCTTAGCGGAGTAGCAGGTGAGAGGCCTCCCCTACACCTCTGCATCTCAGCTCCCAGCCCCTTTCAGCATGAATCAAAGTGCAGGGAAAAATCTGGAGGGATTTATACCAGCATTGGGATGGAGGATGGGTGGAGAAACATTTACCTATGTTATTTTGAGACATAGTGTTTGTATTTTTTGCCAAAAAAAAAAAAATCCCCAAACAACAAAAGATACACAACAACAACCAAAACCAAACCAAAACAAAACCCCAAAAAACAAAAAAACCCACCACCCTAAATACCCTTTATTTTTAGAATATGAACACAAATGTGTTGAAGAAAAAATAAAATGGCCTGGGATCTAGAAACCCTTTTGCCAACATGGCCAATGAGGAAGCCAAAGGAATATGTACTTGACAATTTAAATGCATCTCCAAAATTTCACCTACTCCTAGCCTGGACTGGAGGTCAGACCTGGAGTTCTGAGCTGCTCACCAATCCTCAGGGAAATGCCTGGAGGGGGTGAGGATGCCTCTTTCTTATCCTTGGGGTGCTCCTTCCTCTCACATGGCTTTTTCTCAGTGAGGATATCTTGGTGCCAGTGGGGGATGGTACCCGTGGACACTCCATCTTAAGGTCCAACAGCAAGTGAAGGCTGTGTCAACAAGTGACCCTTCCCCTCAGGTTGGAGGTGGAAACTCTCCCCACGCAGCTTACTGGAGAAAATCCAGAACCTGGTGAAGTCCACCATCTGAGACTCTCTGTCCCCTCCAGTGTCCCTCTGGCCACTGCTGGCTTCTCTTGGACCCAGGAAAGAGAAGACACATCATATTTTTGACGTAGGGCTCCAATCACAAGAAAGCAGAGATGGCTATTGCAAATGTATCGATTTGTTTTTTTCTCCGCAGACCCGTGTGCTGTTTGTAGGTAGAGGGGGAGAAAATCTGCGAAGAGTGGAATCTACTTCTTAGAAGCCTGGGTTATCAAACTCATTAATCTACATGTCAAGAGGCTAGGAATGAATAATTGTGTGTAGAATTTATCTGCCAACATGATAGTTACTTTTCAGCTTTCTTCTCCGGAGCTCCTTCATTGCGCGTCCCTTATTATACGCTTTGTCTTCCCCATCTGAGCCTGCTGGGGCAGCGGAGGAATCTGTACCTCAGCCCCTCTGAGGACACTTGCTTTGAAACATGACACTGCAAGGTCCCCGCAGCCCCGAGCCGGTTCAGAGATGCATGCAGTCTTATTAGTGCCCGACGCCGTGACTGGTGTTTCAGGGTGGTGGCCAATTAGAAGCAAATGGGAAGCCCTTCCTGCTCAGTCACTTGTCATTCCAGCTCCTATTTTTCTGAGTGAGTAGAAAGGTATTTCTTGGGTGAAGGTGAATGACGGGATGTTGTTAGGGACAGTCTTGTTCTTTGAACCCCATTAGAGCTAAGTAGTTTGGGGCCAGGGCAGTGGATTCCTGGACCCCTGGAGAATGAACTGAAGGTTCACCACTTCTTTTGCATCAGTGTAAAACCCACACTTGAAGACCTCTGTAAACAGCCAGAGACAGACAGGTAAGTCAAGGAAACCCTGAGCTGAAAAGGTCAGGAAAGAATTTGGGACTGGTCTTAGGTTTAAGACAACCTGGTTGACACAGGTGAAGATAAGAGGGACATTGAGAACCAAGCATGATCCTACCCATGCGTTGCCCCTCTTCAGCGGACAATAGGGAGCTGCGGAGGGGCAACTGGAGAAGTGGTCTTTGCTTTTCCTGTCAGGGGTGCATCAACTAACTACTTTCCACAGCGACCCCTTTGCCAGGAGCATCCCTGGGCAGCCTCTGCCCTGTCAGCTACATTTATGATGTGCTCATAATTAAATGTCCAAGAAGCTCACAGCGTGCTGACCACAGAGGGGCCATACGCAGTAAGATAAATGAGACCGGGAGATGTAATATTGCTTCACTTGTGGGCTTTGGCTGATGTTAAAGATTGTCAGTGATAATTATTAATATGTGACCTGGTTGAGTCTTTATGTGAACAATCACAATTTTAATAAAGTGGTAAACTCCATGGTCGCTGTGTCTGCACATCCTGCATTTGACAGGCTCAGTTTTCACCTTAGGATTTTAGAAACACCCCCATCTCCCCACTTTCCTCCGTTTTGCAGGTAATATAATAACCCATTCGTGGAAACAGCTGCTGAAATGCAATTGGTGCCAAGTCTGGTGATGACAGTAAATTCAAGTGTGTGGCATCTTCTGCACCTTCACATCCTCCAGGAAGAGACGGCAGAGTGTGACGGGTGACAGAGTGTATCCCCAGCAGCGGTTGCAGCTGGCCCAAGCTTAGCCCAGCTGAGAGACTTCACATCTCCAGTCTGCTGTGTGCATATGTAGAGGTCCCTGTCCAGGCAGCTTCCAATCTTCTTCCCAGCTTCTGTGTGCTTTCCTCTTAGGTCCCCCACCTTCCGTCTTTCTCCACCGAGGTCTGTCTTTCAGGCACAGGAACACCTGACCTATCAGGAGAGAGAGACAGAGAGCTCTACCCCAGCCTTCTGTGTGATCCACAGCCAGCCACCATGTGGGTTCAGGCAAAGGCCCAGATTTGCCTGGAAGAGGGAGGACAAACTTTAACCCGTTGTTTATGCTTTATTATCTAAACAATTGACATTGTTTGAAAAAACTAAATTCAACTGTTAAAAATGAACTTTTTGAAGAGAAGTCATATTATGTAAAAATTAATAATAATCTATGTACAGAATCTGAGTTTATTGAATCAGTGTCTGAGGCAAAGTTGGAGAAGAATCAGTGGCATGGAGTCTGGAGGAGGAGAATAAAAATGTATTTACTATATTGTATTTAAAGGGAGAGTTAAAGACTCAGTTGCCTTTCTGACCTAAAAATTAGAAAAATATAGATGTTAAAGATATTGGTTAAGTAGTACTTTGGGATGACTTAAAACCATCCTCTACTTGAATTCTGGATCTGTACGTTGGAGACAATCATAAAGAAAATAGATTGCATAGACTTAAGGATAAGGCAAAAAGGGGAACAGAACACACCACAACAAAAGAAAAAAAGCCCCAAACAGCGAGATATACCATATATGTCAGGAAAAACAAATCAAGAAAATATGGGGACAGAATATTGGTGTCAAAATGGAACTGAGAATAAAAAAGAAAATAGAGCAGAGAGACTATTTTTTGTTGATGAAAGGGGTAGACTCAACACTGAAGATCTATCACTTGTCAAGTTATTCTTATGTTTATTTGGTGAGTCCCAGACCAGGGGTTGGTTACTCCAGGTCCAACAAGGCAGAGAGGGGTCCTGTCTTTGTTGGGTTTATAGTCTAGCAGACTGAACTAGCCTCAGATTCTCAGAGGGCTTTTTTATTTTTACTTTTTGATACTAGAGTTTGAACCTAGGGGTGCTTAATGGCTGAGCCACACCCCTAGCCCTTTTTATTTTTATTTTGAGATATGGTCTCACCAAGTTGCTTAGGGCTTCACTACATTGCAGAGTCTGCCTCAGAATCCTCCTGAGTTGCTGGGACTACAGTTGTCAGGCACTGCACCCTGCTTAGTCACAGATCCTAATATGCCAAAGAACCCTGTAGTGAAACGTAGTAAGTGAGATTGTTAGGAGAAGAAGAAATGGAGAGATTCACAGTTGTAATGAAAAGATTTTGAGACATCTCTTTTGGTATTTTGCAGATCTAGTAGGCAAAGAGTCTAAGGATTTAGATGATTTTGAGCAATGAAGTTTTTTCTTAGATTGAGATGTTTCTTAAAACGAGACTATACTAAAGCCTATGAAATAGTTGGAAAATAATATATGCAGATTATAAATAAAGATTGGGTACATTCCAATAATCAGAAAATGGGCAGATCCCATCTTTTACAAAAAGAGCAAAAAAAAGGGTCCCTATAATTTTTAATCAGCAATTTTTGAAACTATTCAGACCTCTCTGAAATATGTTTTAGAACAAAGAGGAAATGAAAACTATATTTAGAGACTGCTTATGAAATAATGACAATGAAAATACCATACATCCAGATTCACAGTGTACGGTCAGATCTGTGTCAAGGAGAAAACAAATAGCCTGAAATATCAACATTATTTAATATGGAATAAAAACAAATGAATTAAACATTCAACTCAATAAATTAGAAAGACAACAGTTTAATAAACTTAGGAGATCATGAAAAAGATAAAACATAATTTACTAAAGCAGAAAACAGATAGTAGATTGCCAAATCTAAGAATTAGAACTAGTCAAAGACATCTGACAAGTTATTTAAGTAAGACAGAGTAGGAAATCACGTGTAACAACATTATAAATAAAAAGGGAGAATATCCATATATTCCAAAAAAATCTATGTATTCCAATATCCATGTATTGAAAAAGGTAGAATATACAGTATATATTATCACAGAAAATTTTGTCGAAATGGATGATTTTCTAGGGAATTTTAAATTACTAATTTTAATTGTAGAGTAGTTGAAAAACAAAGGCAGAAAGTGAAAAAAGTGTTAAAACAGATGGTTGTATAGCAATCCATTTAAATCTCTTAAGGAATAGAAAATGATCATGTGAATAACGATAGATGAAAAACTTATCAATCAAGTATAATCTTTATATCACAGGCTAACAAAAGTAACAAACCAAACTACGGGTCAGTTTCACATGTAAAAGTATATATGAAAGTAATTAAAAAATGGACACTAAACTTTATATTAAAAAATAAGTGTAGCTGGGCATGGTGACGCATGCCAGTAAATCCAGAAGCTCAGGAGGCTGAGGCAGGAAGATTGCAAGTTCAAAGCCAGCCTTAGCAACTTAGTGAGGTCTTAAGCAACTTAGTGAGACCCTTTCTCAAAATAAAAAATAAAAATGACTGGGAATGTGGCTCAGTGGTTAAGCACCCCTGGGTTCAAGAACAAACAACAACAAAACCCAAAACACAAAAAAACCATGTACCGTAACCAACAAAATCTTATTCCACTATGGTAAAGATAGTACCAAATTAGGAAATAAATAATTAAATAATTAAAATTTTATCACATCTTTTGGTCACTGTAGAAAATTTTGTGATCAAATAATGACATTTGATAAAATTCAACATCCTGTACAACATCCAACTCTAATTACACATAAGAATAGAAGGATAATTTATTTTATTGGTGATTCTCAATTAGGTACAATTTTTCCCTGGAGGTGACATTTGGTAATGTCTGGGAACATTTTGATCACCATGAAGGTGCTACCGGTGTCTATGGGGCACAGGTCAAGGATGTTGCTTGCCAAACCTCCCAAAATGCATGGAAAAAGATTCCCTCTTCCTCTACAAAGAAATCTCCAGTGCCAAATATTAAAAATATCAAGGTTAAGAAGCCCTGGTTTATGTGATAAAAGTAGTTTATCTCAAAACACCAAACTGAAAACTGAAAAATTGGAGGAATTCTTGTTACAGTGACAAATCTAATAGAATTATACAATGAATACTATGAACAAAGTAATAAGGAGAAGTGAGTCATAACTATTGAAATGATCAAATCAGAATTGTTATTTTATGATAATATGAAAAAACCCAAGGCCTCTGTCAGAAATACTTCCATGCCAAAATAGTTCAGTAATATTAAGTCTAAAGTTAACATGGATGGATTCATATGCTAATCAATAAATTAATTTATAAGACAATAAATTAATTTATAAGGCCACAATGGGTAAAAGCGTGATACTTAAAAGTAACTGGTTAAATCAATGGAAAGAAAGAGCCCAAAATAAACATAACTGTGTTAAAAATTTCAATATGGTTTAGGTGCCATGTTAAGTAAGAAGGGACACATTAAAAAGTACATAGAACAGCAGTTTTTATAGTTTAAAAGGATAATCCACCAAGAAAATATGGTAATTATATTTCTTCATGCCCTTAACAATGGAGCTTTGGAAAATATAAAATAAAACTAGTAGAAATCCAAACATAAACTGACATATCTGCAATTATAGCAGGACACAATTCACATTTCATTAAGAAATATAGACTTCAAATGGACAAAAATAATGATATACAGATTAAGTGACACAGTAAGCAACTTTGCACTAATGAATTTATAACACATATTCATTTGAAACACACATAAATCACTCACACAAACTGATAATACATTAGACCACAAAAAATATTGGCAAATTTGAAATGGTAGAAATTATATAGTCTTTATTCCCTGAACAAATGTGAAGATAACCAAAAGAGAGATTAAATCAATCTCTGTAACCATAAATATAGAAAATCTTATAAAAAGGCTTATGCTAATAAGGAAAGAAAAATGAAAATTACACACCATTTAGAAATAAACCATAGAGCATTAACTATTAAAACCTGTGTGATGTGGCCAAATCAGCAATCAGAGGAAAATTTATGGACTTAAATGCATCCATTAGAAAATGAAGGAAATTGAAATCAAATGGATAAAACATAATATTCAAATTACTAGAAATAACCAAACCAAACCAAAACAAAATAAAAACCATAATATAACAAAGCAAAAAAAAAAAAAAAAAAAATCCATCAATATCAAATCTTCAGAAAGTAAAAGGAAGGGTTAAATAAAGATTACAAACTTACATTAATAAAATAAACAAGATCAGCAAAGCTGGTAAAATTGATCAACAAAACCTTTCTTATATCTTATTGGAAAAAAAGTATGAAGACATAGCATCAGTAATGGGATAAGGGGATATAATTAAAGATACAGAGGGAATTAAATTTTGTAAGGAGAGTATCTTTACATTAATAACTTTGAAAGAATAGATAGAATGCATGATTTTTCTAAGACTATATAAATAAAATTAGCTCCAGAAGTAGTAGAAAGTCTAACTTTGCTATTGATCTTGAATACATTGGAAAGCTAGTCAAAGATATACTTTTATGGAAAGCATCAAGCTTGCATGGTTTTATTATTTGGTTCTATCATACCTTCAAGAAATAGATATTTCCTTAGAGAAAATGGTAAGATTAGACAAATTATACAATTATATCAAAATGAATCCTAATGTTACAACTAATTAAAAAGAACCAACAAATAAATTTAAAAAAGAACTTAGTGGTCAACTATTGCGCTGCCAGTTCTGATCTTCCTGGTCTCACCCGGTAAAATTACTGAAGACTTGGGGGAAAAGAAAACAAATCGATCTTTGTTTTAAATTGTTAAGATACTCAACTTCCTAATTAGATTAACTGTGATATTAAAATCATAACAAAAGTTAAAGCACTTTTATTCAAAATTATTCTTTTGTAATAAGATGTCAACTTTCCTTCAAATATTCTTGCACGTGAGCAATAGAAGAAAACTTTCATTATCAAAGGAAAGATTTCTACCAGAAATCTATAGAATGGTGAAACTATGAAATATACTTCTGTTCAAAGGGTGGCAAGACAAGGTTTTTCTAACCATTCTACATTCAATATTGCAATAGAAATCTTAGCCAATGCTATACAACAAGAAAAAATTTAAAAAGTTATGTAAGTAATGGGAAGGAAGAGATTATAACTTCATTTTGATTGTTTTTAAACAAAAGTCTCTAGAAAAGACAATATAATCAGTTGAGAAACCACTACAGTAAATAAGAAAGTCCTACAAAGTGGTCTAATACAAAAGAAACATAAAAACTGATAGCTTTTCATATATCAGTACCGTTATTAGAAAAATTAATAAACAAACCTACCCAATTCACATAGTCTGAAAGCTATCACATATCCAGAAAAAAAAAAAATCAGATTATTGAGAGGCATAACAGATCTAAGAAAGAAATATTCCTTATTTTTGGACTAGAATGGCTAATTTTGTAAATATATTCTCCATAAATTAATCCATGAATTCAAAAGTCCAGTATTTATTTTATGGAACTTGAATAGCTGTTTACAAATCCATATGGAAGAGTAAATGCATAGAAGAGCCAAGACAATTTAGAAGAAAAACAAGAGGTAAAACTGCCTTATTAACCATCAAGATTTACTATAGGGGGCTGGGGAGGTAGCTCAGTAGGTAGAGTGCTTGCCTTGTAAGCACAAGGCCCTGGGTTCGAACCCCAGCACCCCACCCCCCGCAAAAAAAAAAGATTTACTATAAAGCTTTATTAATTAAAGTAGAATGGTATCAATGCTAAAGATTTGGCTAGATGACCATTGTAATAAAGTCCAGAAACTGATTCTTGCATACATGAATGTTATTTTGTGAAAAGAAATGGTATTTCATCTTAGTAAAGGAAAGAGTGAATAAATTGTGTGAAAAAACTTGATACTATTTGGAAAAATAAAATTATATTTTAACATTATACTACTCACCACAGTAAATTCCAGATGGATTTAAAGAACTGAATATTTTGCAAAATCAAAGCCTGCAAACTACAAGGGAAAATGTTTGTCTAAATAAAATTAAAAGCTTCTAAAAATTTGATCTCATAAAATGAGAAAGTAGAATATGTCCATTAGAGAATAGGAAGGGTGGAGGTAAGGGAGAGAGCAGGAGATTGAATCATCAAAAATGCCTGGAACTAGCTAGCTTTATCAAAAGGCTGTATAGGAGGTATAAGTTCAAGTGTTCTACAGCACTGGAGATTGAATATAGTTTACAACAATTTATTATATACATTTTTATAAAGCACTAGAGGAGAAGAATTTGAAGCTTCCCAACACAAAGAACTAATAAATATAAGGAGATAGAATTGCTCATTACCAATTTGATCATTGCATATTATATACATGTATTGACTTGTAACTCTGTACTCTATGAATATGTACAATTAATGTGTCAATTAAAAATAAAAATATTAGGTCTGGAATCATGGCTCAGTGATAGAATACTTACCCCACGTGTGTAAGGCATTGGGTTTGATCCTCAGCACCACATAAAATGAATAAATCAAATAAAGGTATTGTATCCATCTACAACTAAAAACAAGTAAAATAAAATAAAAACATTAAAAATTCTTGTGTGACAAAAGAGCATAAACAAAATCAAAAGAACATGCGCTGTTGGAAAATATTTACAATATCTGTAATAAACAAAGGATTAATATCCAAAGATATGTGTATGAATTTGCAAATCTATAAGGAAAATCTCATTGACCCAAAAGGTAAACACCAAAAATATTAAAATAGGTAATTCATAGAAGAAGAACCAACATGGAGTATAATATACATATATAAATTCCATTTCATTAGTAGGGAGGGACATCCAAAAAATAAAAAATAAGGAGTTAACACTTTCATCCATCTTATTATATAAAATGTTTGATAGTATCCATTGTGGAGATGGTCTGAAGAGATAAATAATCTCATACTTTGCTTGTTGAAGTATAGATTGGTCCAGATATTTTGGAGGACAATTTGGTCATTTCTATTAAATGAAAAAAAATATATATATTATACAACCCCCCAAAAAATCAAGAAAAACTTTCCACAAAACATGCAGGGAGTCATGTTAAAAATGTCCTTTGCAGCTTCGTTGATATTAAAAGACTGGAAACAACCTAAATATACATAGATGAGTTGAGTAAATTATGGAAAATTATATATGTAGCATTAAAACAATGATTTATATGAATTGATATGGAAAGACAGTCAGATCTATTGACATTTGAACAAAGTAGGCTGCATCATAATTTGTACAATATGATATCAAACCTAAACTCTCAAGGTTTCTTATAGTGCTCTGTATTTTTCATTGAAGTGCATGTAGGTGTGTTGTGAGATAAGAGAAAGTCAATGGAATAAGTAGAAATGGTGTTGGAAGAACCATCTACTTACCGGGAAACAAAAATAAAGTACAGCCTTTTGTGAACTTTTTCTTTTACATTTTAGCTGTCAGATCTTTTCAAGTTGTAAGTGGAAACATACAATATGTATACTTTTGAGTCTGGCTTCATTTACTTACCATAAGGCTTTCAAGCTTCATCTGTACCGTTTTATGTATCAATAGATACATTTATTGCTAAGTAGAATTTCATTGTGTGGATATACCACAATTGGTTAGTCTCTTCACCCAATGATGAACATGTGGATTTTTTTTCAATTTTTGTGATTATAAATAATTGCATATCTCTTCATTTCTCTTGGGCAAATACCCTAGGAGTAGAACTACTAGGTTGCATAGTAGCAAGTAGTTGTTTAACTTTATAAGAAACTTCAAAAATATTTTCCAATAGGCTATTCCTTTCAAGAACTTTGAGATGACTGTAGATTCACATGCAATTGTAAGAAAGGACAGAGGAAATTTTCATGTGCCCTTTACCCAGTTTTTACAATAGTTGCCTCTCATAAAACTTGAGTGTAAAATAACAACCACCACATTGACCTTGAACTAGTTGAGGCACACAGTAGTTCCATACTTGAGAATCCCTCATGCTGCTCTTCTCAATTCCCACGGCCCTGGCTCCCACAATCACTAATTTTATTGTCCATTTCTGTGTGAAGATGTCCTTAAAGAGTACACCAGAACTTTACCTTTTCTCCACGCAAATGATCTCACCTGGAATCTTCATAAATGTCCCTCCCGGGTCAGTAAGCTTGGATTGGGGAGGAATGCTACATAATGGAATCAATCATGATATATAAATGGAATCACAGAAAACCTTTTGGAATTTACCCTTTTCACACAATTTACTTCCCTAGAGATTTACTGAAGTTGTAAGTTATCAATAGTTCTTTCCTTTTCATTGCTGAGTGGTATTCCAAGGTATGCATGTACCACAGTGTGCATCACCATTCATTCATCTGTTGAGGTTCATCTGGGCTGTTTCCAGTTTGGGATATCACAAAATAAAGCTGCTGTAAATATTTCTGTACAGGTTTTATGTGATGATAAGTCTTCTTTCTCAGAGATAATGTGCTTGCAAATGCAATTGCTGGGTCTTATGGGAGTTACATGTTTAGTTTTTAAAGAGACTGTTACGTTGTTTCCCAGAGTGGCTTACCATTTTGTATTCTCACAAGCAGTGCATGAATGATCCATTTACTCTGAATATTCATCAGCATTTGGTCTTGTCACTTTTTTATTTTGGGATGTGGAGAGGTGCACAGTGACATTTCATTATGATTAATAATAATAATGTTCATTGCATTGGACATCTGTATGTGCTCTTCAGGGAAAGGTCTCTTTATGTCTTTTGTCCATTTGCTAATTTGACTATTTGTATTTTTACTGTGGTTTTTGAGAGTCCTTTCTATATGCTAGATATTGGTGCTTTGCTGGAGATGTGGTTTGAAAATATTTTCTTTCCGTCTGTAGCTTGTCTTTTCATCCTCTTTATCTGATTTCTGAAAAGCAGAATTTTAAATTTTAATGAAGTACATTTTATCCATTTTTCTCCTTATGATCATACTTTCGGTGCCAAGTCTAAGAACATTTCACTTTGCCCTAGGTCCTAACGATTTTCTCCTATTTTCTTTCTAAATGTTTTATAGTTTTACCTTTTACATTTAAGTCTGTGATTGAGATTCCTTTTGAACTTTTTTTTTAAGTGGGAGGTTTAAATTGGAGTTCATTTTTTCCCCTGTGGATATTTACTTGCCCCACTGAATTATTTTTGCAATTGTGTCAAAATTGGTTGTGTTTCTTTGTGTGGTTATCTATTCTATCCTATTGATCTAAGTGACTATTTCTCCATGTCTTGATAATAACAATGTAGTAAGTTTTGCTTTTGGGTAAAGTGATTCTTCATTTTTTTATTCTTTATTTTAAAAGTTTTTTTCTTTAGTTCTTCAAGATTATTTTAGTTATTCTCAGGTTTGTGCTTATTCAGCTTGTCAGTGTCTACAAAAATCCTCGCTGTTAGTTTGATCGAATATGCAACAGATTTGTAAATCATTTTGGAGAGAAGATCTGCACTATGTTGGGTCTTAATTTCTTGATACTGGTATGTATCTTCATTTATTTAGGAGTTCTTTGATTTCTTCCATTAGTATTTTTTAAGTTTCAGCCTACAGGTCACATACATATTTTGTTAGGTATATATCTAAATATAATTTTCTCTGGAGTGATGCGAAATAGTGTAATGTTTTAACACTTTGTTTCTACATATCTATTGTTAGAATATAGAAATGTGATTGATTTTTGTGTTGATCTTTTATCTTGTAACCTTGCTAAACTCAGATATTCATTCTAGGAATGTTTTTGTAAATGCCTTGATATTTTCTATGTAGGAAGGTAATCATATCATTTTCAAATAGGAATGGTTTTCTTTCTTTCTTTTCAGTCTGTATGCCTTGTGTTTCTTCTCAATTGCTTATTGCGGTGGCAGATCTTCCAGTCTTACCCTCCACAGAGTGTTAAGAGTGACATCCTAGCTGGTCATGGTGGCACACGCCTGTAATCCCAGCAGCTCGGGAGGCTGAGGCAGAAGGATTGCAAGTTCAAAGCCAGACTCAGCAACTTAGCAAAGCCCTAAGCAACTTAGCAAGACACTGTCTCAATATGAAGAATAAAAAGGACTGGGGATGTGGCTTAGTGATTAAGTACTCCTGGGTTCAATTCCTGTACCAAACAAACAAACAAAAAACCCCAAACAACAACAACAACAACAACAACAAAAGACGTCCTTACCTTGTTCCTGGACTTGGGAACTATTCAGTCTTATACCATTGAATATGATCTTAACTCTAGTGTTTTTTTTGTGGACGATCTTTACAGGTAGTTGTCCTCTACTTGCAGAGAGTTTTTATACTAAATGGTAATTAGATTATGTGGGTATTTGATTTTGTCAAATGCTTTTACTTTGCCAATTGATATGATCATATGATTTTTTTCTTCTTTAACTTGCTGATATGGTGTATTGAACTGATTCTTTTTCAGTACTGGGGATTGAACTCAGGGCCAACATATGCTAAGCTAGCACTCTACCACTGAGCTACATTCCCACTCTACCTTGATGGATTTTTGAATGGTGAATCCGTCTTGCATAACTGGAATAAATTGCATTTGATCGTGGTATATAATTATTTTAGTACATTATTAGATGTGATCTGCTAATAATTTGTTGAGGAATTTCGTGTCTGCGTTCATGAGAGATAAAAGTCTTTATTTTTATTTTTCGTTCTCCTTTCATCTTTCCTTCCAGCCTTCCTCCCTCCCTTCTTTCCTGTTTGTAGTATTCTAATTATTTTTTAAAATGATTCAAAGAATATAGAATATTCTTTTTTTCCATTCCTAATTGGATATTGATATAGCCACTCCTGCTTTTTTGAAATTTATGCTTTTATGGTATATACATTTTACCCTTTATAATCAACATATTTATGTTGTTGGACTTGAAGTGAGTTACTTATAAACAGTGTATAAATATATTTGACTCCTGGTTTTTAAAAATCACTCAATCCGGCTATGGTGAATTGAGCAGCAATGAACATTGATGTGGCTGTATCTCTGTAGTATGCTGATTTTAAGTCCTTTGGGTATAGGCCAAGGAGTGGGATAGCTGGGTCAAATGGTGGGTCCATTCCAAGCTTTCTGAGGAATCTCCACACTGCTTTCCAGAGTGGCTGCACTAATTTGCAACCCCACCAGCAATATATGAGTGCGTTAGGGTAAGGGTTAGGGAGGGGGGGCAAGAATGGAGGAAGGAAGGACTGTATAGAGGGAAAAGAGGGGTGGTGGGGTGGGGTGGAAGGGGGAAAAATGGCAGAATGAATCAAACATTGCCCTGCGTAAATTTATGATTACATGAATGGTATGCCTTTACTCCATGTACAGAGAATCAAAATGTATTCCATTTGTTTACAATAAAAAAAATAAATAAATTGCCAACTGGAAAAAAAATCACTCAATCCTCAACTTTTGATATATTTAAGCCATTTTATTTTATTTTGTTTTCTATTTCTTTTCTCTGTTTTTCTGTACTTGTTGCTTTATGGATTACTTGAACTTTTAAAAAATTTATCATGATTTATAGAATTTTTGAATACATAACTTTGTATAGTTTTCTTAGTTATTGCTATGAATACCACAATATCAACATGTGACTTATTTCTACTTATAAGGACTATTAATATTAACATTTTACCACTTGAATAAATAGTGGAAAGTATATAAATTTAGGTCCTTTTAAGAACTACGTCCACTTTTCACATTTTTTTTCTTTTGTGGTTTTAATGTGAAATATTTCGCTGACATAAATTTTACAATACATTTTCCATTTCTTGGTGATCTGTGTCCTGTAAGTTAGGAAAAAAATTCTTACATGTATGTTACATGGACTTTAGTAGCTTTTACTCTCTTTTAGTACTAATTTCCTTTATAAAAATTTTATATTTATTTATTTATTTTATTTTTACAGACTGCATTTTGATTCATTGTACACAAATGGGGTATATCATTTTGTTTCTATGGTTGTGCATGATATAGATTCATACCATTTCTGTAATCATACATGTACATAGGGTAATGATGTCTGTCTCATTCCACCATTTTTCATACCCCCCTCATTTCCCTCTACATAATCTAAAGTTTCTCCATTCTTCTCTCACCCCCACCCCACCCCGATTGTATATCATTATTCACTTATCAGGGAAAATATTTGGCTTTTGGTTTTTGGGGATTGACTTATTTCACTTAGCATGATATTCTCCAATTCCATCCATTTATCTGCAAATGCCATAATATTATTCTTCTTTATGGCTGAATAGTATTCCATTATGTATATATACCACAGTTTCTTTATCCATTCATCTGTTGAAGGGCATCTAGGTTGGTTCCACAATCTAGCTATTGTGAATTGAGCTGCTATAAACATTGATGTGGCTGTGTTACTGTAGTATGCTAATTTTAAGTCCTTTGGGTATAAACCAAGGAGTGGGATAACTCGGTCAAAAGATAGGTTCATCCCAAGTCTTCTGAGGAATCTCCACACTGCTTTCCAGAGTGGCTGCACCAATTTGCAACTCCACCAGCAATGTGAAAGTGTGCCTTATTCCCCACATCCATGCCAACATCTATTATTGTTTGTGTTCTTGATAATAGCCATTCTAATTCAAGTAAGAGGAAATCTTAGAGTTGTTTTAATTTGTATTTCTCTAATTACTAGAGATGTTGAACACTTTTTCACATATTTATTAATTGCCTGTATATCTTCTGTAAAGTGTCTGTCCAGTTCCTTGACCCATTTATGGTTTGGGTTCTTTGTATTTTTGGTGTAAAGTTGTATAAGTTCTTTATAAATTTTGGAGATTAGTGCTGTATCTGAAGTGCATGTGGAAAAGATTTTCTCCCACTCTGTAGGCTCCCTTTTCACATTATTGATTGTATCCTTTGCTGAGAAAAAGCTTTTTGATTTGAATTCATACCATTCATTGATTTTTGCTTTGATTTCATGTGCTTTGGGAGTCTTATTAAGGAAGTCTGATTCTAAACCAACATGATGAAGATTCAGACCTACTTTGTCTTCTATTTGGTTCAATGTCTCTGGTCTAATTCCTAAGTCCTTGATCCATTTTGAGTTGAGTTTTGTGCAGGGTGAGAGATAGAGGTTTAATTTCATTTTACTGCATATGGATTTCCAGTTTCCCAGCACCATTTGTTAGAGAGGCTATCTTTTCTCCACTGTATGTTTTGGCTCCTTTGTCTAGTTGTGAGGTAACTGTATTTATGTGGGTTTGTCTCTGTGTCTTATATTGTGTACGATTGGTCTGCCTGTGTATTTTGGTGCCAATACCATGCTGTTTTTGTTACTGTTGCTCTGTAGTATAGTTTAAGGTCTGGTATTGTGATGCCTCCTGCTTCACTTTTTCTGCTCAGGATTGTTTAGGCTATTCAAGGTCTCTTATTCTTCCAGATGAAGTTCATGATTGTTTTCTCAATTTCTATGAGGAATGTCCTTGGAATTGCATTGAACCTGTATAGCGCCTTTGGTAGAATGGCCATTTTGATGATATTAATTTTGCCTATCCAAGAACATGGGAGATCTTTCCATCTTCTAAGGTTTTCTTCAATTTCTTTCTTTAGTGCTCTATAGTTTTAATTGTAGAGGTCTTTTACCTCTTTTGTTAGATTGATTCCCAAGTATTTTAATTCTTTTTTGAGGCTTTTGTGAATGGAGTGATTTTCCTGATTTCTCTTTCAGAGGATTCATCATTTATGAATAGAAATGTATGAGATTTATGTGTATTGATTTTATATCCTGCTACTTTGCTGAATTCATTTATTACTTCTAGAAGTTTTCTAGTGGAGTGTTTTGGATCTTCTAAATATAGAATCGTGTCATCGGCAAATAGCAACAGCTTGAGTTCTTGTTTTCCTATTCGTATCCCTTTAATTTCTTTGTTCTGTCTAATTGCTCTGGTTAGTGTTTGAAGGACGATGTTGAATGGAAGTGGTGAAAGAGGGCATCCCTGTCTTGTTCCAGTTTTTAGAGGGAATGCTTTCCATTTTTCTCTGTTTAGAATGATGTTGGCCATGGGCTTAATGTAGATAGCCTTTACAATGTTGAGTATGTGCCTACTATCCCTATTTTTTCATATTATTGTCTAAGGGCTGGGGTTGTAGCTTAGTGGTAGAGCACTTGCCTAACATGCATGAGGCCCTGGGTTCCACCCCCAGTACTGCAATAAAATAAAATAAAATAAAAATTTAAAAATAAAGTCATTGTCTTGTATAGTAGATGATGATGTTAAGTTTTTGTTGCAATAATCATCTGTGATTTAGAAAACTGATCAGGAGAAGGATAGTATGTTATGTTTATTCACACTTCTTATCTTTCCATTTTTTTATTTATTCTTAATGTTGTAAAAATTTCCCTTTATTTTCTTTCTATTTTTAGAATTTCTTTTAGTCATTTTTTTATGGGTAAGTCTGTTACCCATAAAATAAGTGTTATTTTCTTTGAGACTTCCTTTATTTCCTTTATATTCCTAAAGGTTAGTTGGGCTGGGCATAGAATTCTCAATTGACAATGTCTTTTCTTTCAGCATTTGAGAACATGGTGCTACTTCTTTCTGTCCTCCATGAATTCATATGAGGCACCCTGTGCCCCTCAACCTGGTGTTTTCCTTAGGCAAGTCTTTGGTTTTCTCTTGATGACATCTAGATTTTCCTTTGCCTTTATTTTCAGAATTTCAATTATGATGCATGACTTATTTTGGTTTTTAACTATTTGGGGTTTGTTGCTTTTTTGACCTTCTAGGGTTAGATCTTTTGGCAGATCTGGGAAGTTTTCAGTACTGTTTCTTTCAATGCTCTTTCAGTTCCACTCCTTGTCATCTTCTGTGATTCTTCTCTGTTGTCATCTATGGATTTTCTTTCATTCAGATTATGATTTTCCTGGTTATTGGTATTATGGGTGACTTGATTATATCCTGAACATTTTGGCTTTTATGTTAGGAGACTCTGGATCTTATTTAAGTTTTTACTTTAGCAGGGAACCACCCTGTTTAGGTTTGGCATACAGGTCTATTTTCATGGGCCATGGTTCCAATGACAGTCTAAGTTTCAGAGCCTATGTGATGTTACTTGGCTCTGTTTGATTTTTTGCCTGCCCCAGGGTCTTATAGTGGTCCTTGGTTATGCTTTAATGGGAAATCCTGTTGTAGAAGAGTGTTCTACAGAGACAAAGAATACTTTTCATACTGAAAGTTTTTTTTTTTTTTTTTTTTTTTTTCACAGAACAAGCTTTCCTATGAATTTCAGCACAAAATGTACTAACTTTACTAACTACTTGGTCACACACTGGCAATCTCTAACTTCTAGGGACTAGATGTTGCAAAATTTGTCCATTATATATACTACATACACTGCAAAATGAAATGCACAAAACATACAGAAAACTGATGACTAAAAACGTCCAAGTGTGAACACACCAACATATTACTAACATATTGAGGGAGGACTCAATTATCTACTATGTACTTGACAGTCTTGAATAAACTCCACACATGTAACAGTAGTTCTAATTTGGAAATGTCTTCAAAATATAAGCATTCTGGCCCTTCATTGTCTCAGTGGGCTATAATGCTCAAATTTTCAGAAGACAATCCTTCCTAGAAATTTTAACACAAAAGATGCAACATTTGTCACTTAACTCCCCTGGCTTAGTAGGAGCATCTTAAATATTCAAATTCAATTCTTTTGTTAATATATTATTAAGTGTGAGTTTAAGTGAAAATTTGTCACTCTCGTCTTTAACCAAAGAAATAAAATTGTTATCATTTGTTAAAAAAAAAAAAAGATAAAAGATTTGTTTATGAATTCTACTTTTGTCATACACTGGCAATGTCTTTAACATCTAGAAAGACTAGCTGTATTTTAGGACTCCTTTGTCCTGTACATACACTATGCACATAGCAAAGTAAAACAGAAGCCATAGACACAGGGCCAATGGTTACTCTTGCCTCATTGTAAGCACACTGACGTGGTACTCTGGGAACCAGCACACAATGTGTCCTACTCAAGAGGGGGTTTGGCTGTTGCCTCTCCCCACCCAAAAATTTCATAAGAATTTTAACAAAAGGAAATTTACAAAATGTGTCATATTTTACCACTTCTACTTTTAACATACTTGGAATACTTTAGGACATCTAGAAAGTCTAGATATTTCAAAAGAATCACTTAACATTGTCAACTCTACATACAGTAATGAGGAATGAAAGGCACACAAGACAATGGTTATAATATGAAAAATGTCTTTTACATATAACTAATCTGGCTCAGGACCTCCTTCTTCTCACTGTCAAAGTCTTCTCCGTGTCCTCTAATCCACTGAATGAACACCAACAAGTGTGGCTTTTAGAGGTGGTCTAGCAAATCCACTTCCAAGTCACTTCCAGAAGACATTTCTTACTTTTTAAAATAAATGGGCATTCACAAGGTGTTATTTTCTAACTCTATCCTAGAATATCCAGATGTAGCAAAAGTTTCAAAAGTTTGGTGGGAAAGTTGAGAGCAACCTTTTCATATTATATACACAGGCCTTCTACAGATATCCCGGACAACCTCCCAAAGTGTGGTGAACATTTCTGATTGGTCAAATCTGGTATGTTCCTCTACTATTGTTTCTCTCTTTGGTAGAACAAACACCAACTGCCCCAGGGCCGCTAACCGTTCCACTTGTCGGTATCTGGGGCTGTGCTCAAGGGTGAAGGCCTCTGTTTGCCTCTTCAGCATGAGGTCTGGTCTACTGGAGGCTGCACCTACCAGAGGGCCCTAGTCTGTGTGGCTCTGCTGTCCAATGCAGGCCTGAGCTTTTGGCCATTCCCTGCCTTCAGACTGGAAGCTCATGTAGTGTGTTCCCCCAAACTCGTCAGGGATTGAGAGAGCTTCCTGGGCCCTGTGTTGCTATGGCAAGATTTCATCTGGTTTTAATATCTTAGGGTGGGAGAGGGGAATCTCAGGTCCTATGGGGAAGGAGATTTCTTATAGGTCTGCAGTTACTTGTTATGGTGTAAATTTCTTGCTAATGCCTTCGGTGGGACTGGCATGGTGTCTTGGACTGGTAGACAGGAGGGTCAGGCCCAGAACCTGTCAATTTTTAATCTTTTGCTGAAGCTTGTTCTCATGGTGGAGGGGACTGACTTGTATGTCAAGTGAGCACTACCCTAGTCTCTCTAGGGTGGTACTTATGAACATTCCCTCTCCTAAGAGCCAATACCTGTCCATAATATGTTGTCCATGAGAAGGAAGCAGTTAGGGCAACCCTCTTGGCTTCTAACGGGTCCTTAACCAATGTTCTGTGGGTGCTTTGGAGGGGCCCCATCCAAGCTTGGCACATTCTTGGTGTCTCTTGCATCATTTCCTGTGGTATTTTTTTCTGAGTGTGTTTTCTTTATCAAGTTTTATCTTCCTTTTGTATTCCAGGGAGTTCTCATGCTTTCTAGTCTACCTAGTATAGCCCTCCCTATACTCCAGAACAGTTTAGAATAATATGCATATGGTCAAATGTCACTTAATGATGGGTATACATTCTGAGAGATGTGTCCTTAGGAGGTTTTGTCATGTAAATGTTATAGAGTGAACTTAATCCAAACCTAGATGGATATGTCCCACCACACACCAAGACCATGTGGTACAGACACTATTGTACATGCACTCCATCTTTGACTGAAGTGCCATTATGTGTCAGATTTTGAAATAAATGTTAAGTCTTTCATCCAAATTCTTTTTGTAGCCTATGTTTTCTCAAATTTCCTAAAGTAAACATGCATTACTTTTATAATCAGTAAAACCCATTAATAAGATCAAAATTCTTTTTTGCTTTTCTTGGTCATGTGCAATGGGTAGGTGCTCAGTGGCCTCCTCTGGGGAACATCACGGAGAAGTGACAATGTGCTCATTGGAAAAGGTCTCTGAGGCAGGGGAGGGCATTTCCATCCTTCTGGGGGCATTAGGCTGCAGAGCGGGGTCCATTCTCGGAGAGAGGGTGCGTGTGTGTGGAACGCTGCTCCTGTGAGACCACAGGAGGGGCGAATCCTTCCCCTTCTTCAAATTGCCAGTGTGTGCAAAATGCTAACACTACACATTTAAGTGACGTATAGATCAGAACAGAATCATAGCTTGATGACATAAATTAAAGTAATTATATTCATTAGCATGATAAAAAATATGCAAACAAATGTTTATTAAATGCATCCATACATCAACTCCAAAGGCTTTGGCGTTGTTTATGTCTTTGTTGCTCCAGCATTTCGTCAAAGGTGGCCTGTCGTGCTGAACCTAATTGACACTAATAGCAGTGGAGGGAGGAGGAGCCAGCCCAGAATATCTCTTGGCTGTGCAAGCACAAGGGGGTTGAGAATGTGCTAGCAGGTTTCACTGAGCTTTCCTGCAGCAGGCCCTGAGGAAGACCTGGCAAAGGAAGTCCACGTCTCTGTGTGTTCACAGAGTCAGCGCTGCCCACTGGCTCAGGATATTTGAGGGTGTACATGAAATTATGTAGAACCTCTTTCCACTGTTGGTACCTGATCCCATACCTGCCATTGAAAAGAAACAATTTTCTGCAAGGTGAAATATGTCTTTCCAGCTACTGGTGCCTCTCTGGCAAGTGAAAGCTCTTGCCTGTTCTGGAGATGGGAAACAGGCTATCCTATAAGGGAGGCTGCTGTACATTGTTGGATTCCTGCTGGGGACCCTGGTGGTCTGCTCTGATAAGGCTTCTAATTTTCCCTGAAAGCACAGGAATCCTGATAAGCTCAATGACAAAAAAAGAGCCAAGTTCCTTGGCTGCAATGCTCAAATACATTGAGATACTTACTTTGACCTTGAAGGTTGACATATCACAAGTGAGCTTATGGGTGAAGCCTCTACTTTTTGGACGTACAGTCAGCAATTTTTGCCATTGTTTATCATGCCAAGGAGTGGTTGTCTCGAAAGTGCAGGACTGGAGCAGTTGAGTAGTATGTTGGTCTATCCATCCAGGCAACCAATGTCAAGTGTAACGCAAGAGTTTAGGGTGGAAATGGGTGTGTGCAGGAGGTGCGTGCAGGGCAGATGGTCCAGGGCTGAGGTCAGGTAGTTTTCTATCTCTGCACTATACTTTGAGTTCTGTGAAAAACACAGTCTTAGAAGGATCTGGCTGTAGTTCTTGATATTTGGGGCTACCATTCAGTCTCATTCATTCTTTCTGATCCTAGTTGATCTCCTCAACAAAAGGGGCAGTTGGGTGACTTAAGCCACATCTTAGTTCTGTCTTCTTTGTTCTCATCCCTGATGGTCACAGGCTTCAGAAACCACTCTGTAACCAAGCAGACTGGACACAATTCCATCCCACCTACCTTTACAGGAGAAGGAGATGCAGCAGAGAGCTAGGCTTCTTCTCTCAAGATCCACATGACTCTTATCTCAGGAAGGCGGTGGGAAGTGGAGACGCTGGGCTTTGGATGTCTGGAATCTCCATGGCAGCTGCCTGGGAATGGGGAGAGCCCTGAGAGTCTGGCTGGACTGCCTGGGGTTCTTCGGGGCTGACCGCTGCAAACCCTCATTTGTTTTATCTTAAAAAAGGGAGACTGGGTAATTTATTTCTGTGGGGGTGGTTTATGCAGGGAGGGAGAGAACAGATGTTAAGAAAATAAAGGAAGGCATACCACTTTCATTTCTGAGCCAGTGGTGATCAATTCTGTATTCTTTACTGCCTCGTCCTTGTTTTGGGGATGGATATTTCAAGCCATTTCAATCAAAGGTGGGGCCACTCTAGGCTCTAAACAAAGGCCTAGATTTATTTTTTTTCTGGCAGCACAATCCTCAAAGATTATACTTGCTGCAACATTTTTAGCCACGTCAACATTCCTTAGGAAATACAAATATGGGCATTATTTCATGGAGATGGCACTGGGTAATATAATAAAATGGATTTATTTCATCTTAATTTATTTAAAATGTGCATAGACAGAACTGGGATAAAATCCATGAGATGAAATATCTCGTTTGCATGAATATATTGAAAAATTCAGCCACCTTCTAAGCCAAAAAGGAGGCAACTTTTTTTTTTTTTTCCCCTCCTCAGAATAATAAGAAGAATAGGTGCTCTTTTTAAAACAAGAAAATATAACCTTGACAGAGAGAAGTGATTCATGCTCCTCGGTTCCCATGGAGGTGTGAGGGATGAGTGAAGATGCAGGGAGAGAGCTGTGTTGGGGGATTGAGAGAGAGGCAAGATGGCGGTCTTACATGGGAGGCAGGACTGAACTTCCAGGGAGGAAGGCAGTGTGGATGGTCTGCATTTCCTGAGGGGTTGGTGACTAGGGGTGCAACTTTAGCTCTAGCACCTCCCACCCCTGGACTCTGCTGGTGGAGAACACCAGCAGGGTTGAGACTGGTAGGTGTGCATCCTCCTTTGGAGTTTCAGCATGGCCTGCTTCTTGTCATGTACCATCCTTCTGGACTTCTGTGTCCAGGATTCACTGTGGATACTGCACACTTCCATGAAGCTGAAAGTGCCAGGGCCTGGGACTCAGGCTGCACCTCTCAGCATAGCAGTTATACAGTTGAGAAACCTGTTTTAATGATCCGATCTTTATGTGAGACAGCAAAAGCAGAGGGTGAATCAGGTAGGTTGGGTTCAAGTCTGAGTTGTGGGTCCCACCTATGAGCTGTGTGATCTTGAGCAAGTTTCCTAATCTTTCTGGGACCCAGCCTCTTCCCATGCAAAATGAGCCTACTACCTATGGGTGTTATAATTGACAAGAAATGCTAGAAGGCACTTAGAATGTGCCTGACTTATAGTTAGTGCTGTGGTTTGAATTTTCCCACTAAAATTCATGTTGAAATTTTATCTCCATTGTGAAGGATTAAAGGGTGTGGCTAGGTGGAATTTTAAAGAGGTGATTAGGTCATGAGAGCTCTGTATGCATGAATGGATTAATCCACTCCTCATGGATCAATCTATTTGTGGGTTAATAGGTTATCTTAAAAGTGGGTCTGTTGTAAAAGCCAAACTGGCTCTATCTCTTGGATGTGCCCTCTCATCATGTGATGGCTTGTTCCCTTTTGAGACCATGTAGGGAGTTCTTACCAGCAGGAAGGACCTCACCAAGTACAGCTCCTTAATCTTAGACTTCTCAACCTTCAGAACCATGAGCTGAATAAACCTTTATTTCTTATAAATTACCCAGTCTGAGGTACTCAGCTATAGCAACAGAAACTGAATTAAGGCACTTAACATCCAATGGGTGTTATTTGTAAAGTTTTCTGATTAGTAGAATGGAAATACTCTTTTCATCTGTTGGAGTAGATTAGCAGCTGGTGTTAACTGTTTGGTATTAATAATTACTTTCGATTTTTTCTTCTGTTCTATACATTTCTGGAAAGAAGAAATGACATATGCTTTCAGAAGGTGTTGGGTAATGAATGAGGGGTTAATTTTTATTTATTTTTTTTAGGTTTTTGAATATGAGCTCAGTGCTCTTCACATTCTGGAGCATGTGCCTTCTTGCTTCTCTTGCAACTTAATGCCCTAGGGAAGCTTACACCAGGCCATGCTTCAGGGGATGCTAAGTTGTCCAGCGGGACTGGATTTCCCAGTGTCAGGGTGCTGGCTAATGGTTGCTCCTGGGAACTCCAAATCTGTGGTTGAAGTCTTTACCTTACATGTCTATACATCAACTAGTTTGTGGACTGATCTACTGAGGGCAGAAGAGCTGCTTCTGATAAAACATGGTGAATCTCAAGCCTCAAAACTTCTCTTGGAGAAACCATGGCTAACCTTTCATTCTCCTTTATTTTATTTTCCATCCTGGGCTGGGAGGAAATCCAGTTGCAACATCCACAGATTTTGACAATGAGACAAAGACCATTGATTTTGAGTTCCCTCTGAACTCAACACGTAAGCCAAAGCATTTGAACATCAAAGATCAATGAGGGGAATTCAGAGCTCTGTGCTGGGATTGGGGGTAGGTTGGGGAATGACTGCAGAGTGGATTGATTCCAACTCTTAAAGATTTTACCATCTAGGGAGGAGTCAGATGGCTGGTGACCTGAGGCTCTTCCTGGCTCCTACCTCCTTAATCTGCTTGTGAACAAAATTCCACCCTGCCTGGGAGCTGCCTGCAGATGTGGTGCAAGTTCCCCCACCTTTCAGATTCCCGGAGGACTACATGATCCCTCCTTCAGGGATAATGGGGGTGAAGCCAGAGGGTGCCTCAACCATCACCTGCTGTTTATTTTTCTGCTGTTCAGTGGAGACAGCAGTTAACCTTGGAGACCCTCATTCGGAGACTCAGTAAGGAAGAAGTAAGCAGGAGGCTGGGACCCCAACAGATAGCCATCTGAGCCTTGCCTGACATTCCTCTTTGACACCCCAAAGCCCTATTATCAAGACTTGATCTTTGAGTCCCTGGAGGCTGCTCAGCAGGGGGATTGTGCTGTCAGAGAGGAGACATTTCCAGGCCTTGTCTACACACTAAGGAGCTACAGAGAGAACTTCCTCCCTGGGTTGCCAAAGTAAATCCAAGTGGGATGAGATGGGCTGCCTCCTGCTGGGAGTCAGGATGGTTCTTTAGTGGACAGGCCCCACCAGGTTCCCAGAGTCACCCAGGTCAGGTCACCAGGCCTGAGCGTAGACCAGGTGAAACGAGGGCTGGAAGAGAGGTGCAACCTTGCTCACATCATTACCACTAATTAGTGGCAGAGCCAACACCAAAATCTGGGTCACCTGCCTTCCAGTGTGCTGGGGGAATGGAAACAAGACCAGGTTTTTATTTTATTTTTTTAATAATGTAAAATTTCTTCTGATATCAAGAGTTATTATGCCATACACAAAGTTTGACCTCGGATCCCTGGGTCTTGTGCTTTGTGGTGGGAAGGTGTCATGGTTTGGATGTGAGGTGGCCCCCAAAAGCTCCTGTGTTAAAGCAGGAATATTCAGAGGTGAATGATTAGATAGTGAGAGTCGTAACTTAATTAGTCCATCCTAGATTGAATGGACTAACTGGGTGGTACCTGTAGGCATGTGGGGCATGGCTGGAGGAGGTAGTCACTGGGTACGTATCCTAGAAGGTTTCATCTTCTCTGCAGCCCCTTCTTTCTCTCTCTGCTTTCTGGCTGCCATGAATGGAGAAGTGCTCCTTCACCATGCCCTTGTGCCATGATGTTCTGCCTCATTTTGGGCCCAGAGCAATGGACTTGGCCCATCATGGACTGAACCTGTGAAACTGTGAGCCAAAATAAACTTTTCCTCCTTTAAATTGTTCTTGTTAGGTATTTTGGTCATAATTATGAAAAACTGACTAACACAGAAGGTGACTTATATTAGAGTGGATTCATGTCACATGGGCCTCTCAATACCCCTCCTTCCCCTCCAAAATAATCAAACAGAAAGATACAAAAATCCCTTCCTTTGTCCTGTTGCTCCCCTGAGCTACTTCTGCCTCTACTGTCTCAGGGAAAGAGACACTGTCAAAAGTCAGGGAAAAGAAGAAAAACTTGCATGATGACATTGGAACATCTCAGTACCCAGGGCTGGTAATTTATGAAGAATTTAGGGGAATTTCTAACAGTGAGCAGTTTTCAGTGTTGGTCAATATGAACTGGAATAACTCACTGTGAATCATTTGGTCCTGTCTGGTCCACTAGGGTGGAATTCTAGGACCTTCTCCTTACCCAGGACCATCATGCTCTTCTGGGGTGTTTCTTAAAGTCTGAGCATTGCGGTCAAGATAGGAAGAGGGATGGGCTAGTATGCGGGAGCCATGTCAGCTGGCAGAGATGCCAGGAGGGACATCTAAGCCACCTGACTTTTGCCAGAGCAGCTTTACCAGCCTGCAGGGTCCGTTCTGGGTGGTTGTGACCCTGGTTGCCTGAACAACCTCCAGTCCTCGTTCTTTCTTAGGTTTCATGTCAACTGTAGGGCTCCCAAGCAGGTATAAGACCATCTCGTTCAATCTGTTAGTCAAATCTGATGACTACAAACAAGTCCTTGATCGCCTGTGCTGTGGTGGTACTGGTACATCTTTCATTAATGTCAGTGATGATGTTTTTCTATTAAGACCCAAGTGGGGCTGGGGCCAGGCTAGATGGCCATGATTTATGGAAAGGAAGTTCAGACTGGCCCAGAGTACCTAGGACTCTGGATATGGATTCCATGCTGTATACCTCGGTTGCTCCAGGTCAGTTACTGCCAATGGGAAGCGAGCTGCTTTGACCTGTGGGGTTACAAGTGGCTTTCTCAGCTATGAGAACTCACAGCAATTTTGGTTCTAATCACAGCAGCCCTGGTGTGCACAGAGCCACCAGACTAGGGTACAGACTAGGTGACTATGTAGTTTATGATCCAGACACAGACACTTTTGAGAGTGCTATTTTTGAGAATGCAGTCTGTAAAAAATAAAAAAAATAAATAATTAAAAAAAGTGGTGTGTTGATAATTAAATAATATCCAACTAGAAATGATGATTTTGGCATGAACCAATGGCTATTTTGATCTCTTCTGCTGCTTGTGTCTTGGGAATTTGAAATTTGATACAAGCATGAGCACAGAGGATGGGTACCAGCACACCTGGACCTTTAGCATACTTCATGGTCTCCGATTTGACTGGCCAAATGACTTTTTCCAGGATGTGGAGCTTGGG
The DNA here is from genome assembly GCF_902686455.1 of Sciurus vulgaris. NCBI lineage: Eukaryota > Metazoa > Chordata > Mammalia > Rodentia > Sciuridae > Sciurus > Sciurus vulgaris. The sequence continues at coordinate 41,156,088 of NC_136478.1, read as the reverse complement.
ATCCTTCACGCTGGTTTTCTCTACCTGGGTGGAATGGTGAGTTGGAGGCATGCACTGGGTTGCTTTTGATTTGCCTTCCCTTGACTATCTCGAGATCTCAGTCTCACTCCAGCAGCTTGTGGGGTGAGGCATCTCTAGGTTTTTATTCTGGCTTTGTCACTTAATAGTTGTGCCACAGTTCAATTTATTGGAGTCTCAGTTTTCTCAGCCATTGAATGGGAGATATGAATATGTCTAGTAGATCGCAGGAGGATTATTGTGATGATTATAATGTGTGCATATTCTTGGGGCATGTAATGCATGCTTAATTACTTTTAGGATGGTGTCCAGAAGATACTCCACTTTTGTACTTGAAGAAAATACAATATATTTGTTTTCCATTGTGTTAAATTAAAAAAAAATGGGTAGTTAAAAATATGTGATATATTTTGCATATGGCGATACACATGTAATCAAACAAATAATCGAACAAATTATTCATGTATTGGGGCATAATATGGTTTGAATGTTTTTTGTTGACTCTGAAACTCATGTTGAGATTTGGTGGTGTTAGGAAGAAGGTCATTTGGGAGGTGGCAGGTCACAAGGGCTCTACTTCATGGGTGGGATAAATGTGGTTACAAGGGTGGATTTCACTGTTTCTTCTCTTTGCTCTCCACCATATGATGATGCAGCAAGGAGGCTTTTGCCAGATGCTAATACTTAGATCTTTGACCTCCCGTCCTCCAATAAATTTCTGTTCATTATACATTACTCAGTCTTAGGTGTTCTGCTATAGCAGCACCAACAGTCTACAACAGAAATTGGTACCAAGAGTGGGGTTGTTGCTGTAATGAATAACAAAAAAAATGTGGAAGTGGCTTTGGAATTGAGTAATGGTAGAAGCTGGAACAGTTTTTGAAGTGAATATTAGGAAAAGTCTATATGTTTGTGAACAGGGCACTAATGGGGATTCTGGTGAGGTCTTGGAAGAGAATAGCCATAGGAAAGGTCTGGAACGTACTAGACTATTTAAGGGTCAAGTCTGGAAGGTTGGTAGACTTGTGGACAGTAAAGGCCATTGTGATGAGATATTAGACAGAAATGAGGATATTGAAAATGAGAGTAAAGGCCATCCTCATTATAAAGTGACAAAGAACTGAGCTGAATTATGAAGGAAGAACTTAAGAGCAATACACTCGAATATGTAAAATCTCTGGCTCAGTCATGCGAAGAAGAAAAAAGTGTGTTTAGGAGAGTATATTGAGTATGTGGTCAAATGCCCCTTGACTAAAGAGATTAGTGTGCATAGAAGGGAGTCAGATGCTATTCATAAGCCCAATGGGAGAATGACCCCAAAGGCATTTTGAAGATCCTTAAGGCTGTTCCTCCCCTCACAGTTCCAGAGTCCTAGAGCCTTGAGGGCAAAATGGTTTAGGAAGATGGACCCAGGGTTTCCCCCATGAGGTTGTTGCCTTGCTGCCTTGGAGCTCTACTCCCTGCTTTCCAGTGTGATGCCCCTTAGCTTCTTCAGGTGTGGTCAAGTGGGCCCAGGTGTGGTGTGTGCTGTTACTCCAGCAGGTGCAAGAGGTGATCCTTGGTGATGTCCACATGGTGCTGATCCTGCAGGTTCACAGAGTGCAAGAGCTTCTTCTGTATTATTTTCAAGGATGTCATGGAAAGGCTTAGGGTCCAGACAGAGGCTGTCACAGGGGAGAAACCACAGCAGAGAACCCTGACTAGGGCAGTGCTTAATGGAGCCATATAGGGGAGGGTTGACCCTGAGACTCCAGAACTGCAGAGCCACCAACATGCAGCACCAGCCTGGAAAGCTCCAGGCACCTGATTCTCATCTAGGACGGTGGCATATGCTGAGCCAAGCAAAGGTATGGGGTATGACTGCCCAAGGCCTTGGGATCCCAGGTGAGACAGATTTATTTGTTTTCCTTGTTGGGTTTTGGATTTACTTGCGATCTAGTGTCCCTTTCTTCTGGCCTATTTCTCTCTTTTGGAAAAGAGATTTCTATCTTATGTTTATTTCACCATTGTATTTTGAAAGCAAGTAATTTTTTTTTCTTTTTTCTTTTTTATTGTAAACAAATGGGATACATGTTGTTTCTCTGTTTGTACATGGCGTAAAGGTATACCATTGTGTAATCATAAATTTACATAGGGTAATGTTGTTTGATTCATTCCCCTTCCCCCACCCCTCCCACCCCCTTTTCCCTCTATACAGTCCTTCCTTCCTTCATTCTTGCCGCCCTCTCTAACCCTAACTCTAACCCTAACACTAACCCCTCCCTCCCCCCATTATGTGTCGTCATCATCCACTTATTTGCGATATCATTCGACCATTGGTTTTTTGAGATTGGCTTATCTCACTTAGCATGATATTCTCCAATTTCATCCATTTGCCTGCAAATGCCATAATTTTATCATTCTTTATGGCTGAATAATGTTCCATTGTATATATATATATATATATATATATATATATATATATATATGTATACCACAGTTTCTTTATCCATTCATCAACTGAAGGACATCTAGGTTGGTTCCACAATCTGGCTATTGTGAATTGAGCAGCTATGAACATTGATGTGACTGTATCTCTGTAGTATGCTGATTTTAAGTCCTTTGGGTATAGGCCAAGGAGTGGGATAGCTGGGTCAAATGGTGGTTCCATTCCAAGTTTTCTAAGGAACCTCCACACTGCTTTCCAGAGTGGCTGCACTAATTTGCAGCCCCACCAGCAATGTATGAGTGTACCTTTCTCCCCACATCCTCTCCAACACCTGTTGTTGCTTGTATTCTTGATAATCGCCATTCTAATTGGGGTGAGATGGAATCTTAGGGTGGTTTTGATTTGCATTTCTCTTATTACTAGAGATGTTGAACATTTTTCCATATGTTTGTTGATTGCTTGTAGATCTTCTGTGAAGTGTCTATTCATTTCCTTAGCCCATTTGTCGATTGGATTTTTTGTATTCTTGGTGTAGAGTTTTTTGAGTTCTTTATAGATTCTGGAGATTAGTGCTCTATCTGAAGTATGAGTGGCAAAGATTTTCTCCCACTCTGTAGGCTCTTTCTTCGCATTGCTGATAGTTTCCTTTGAAAGCAAGTAATTTCATAGGCTCACAGTTAAAGGGAATTTGCCTCTGGATGAAGAGTCCTTTGACTTTCATTCATATCTGATTCAGAAGAGTCTTTTGGACTTTTGAGTTAATGCTGCAATGAGTTAAGACTTGTGGGGCAATTGGTATGGAATTAATGTATTTTGTATGTGAGAAGGACATAAATTTTGGGGGGGCCAGGGATAGGATACCATGGTTTGATTGGTTGAGGCCTTTAAAACTCGTGTAGAAATTTGGTTGTTGTTGTAGTAGTGTTAGGAGGCAGACCCTTTGGAAGATGATGGGACATGAGGGGTCTTCCCTCAAGGATGGAATTAGTGCTACTATAAAAGGTGATTTTGGTCTCCCTGTTGCCTCTTTACCTTCTGCTTTCCACCATGTGATAATGCAAAAAGAAATGCTTTGCCAGATGCTGTCGTTTTTATCTTGAACTTCCTTGTTTCCAGAAGTGTAAGTCAATACATTTCCATTCATTAAAAATAACTTAGTCTCAGGTATTCTGTTATAACTGCAGAAATGGTGCATGGGCAAATTTATTACGGATATGGCTGTGTGATCAGAAATTGTCTAAAGACCTCCTTCATGATTAGAGTAGGATAAAGATCTAGATAAAGGTACGCAAAGTAACAAAAGTAGAGACACTCAAAGAACACAAAGCATCTACTTTATTCATTCATTCAAGAGATATTTACCGAGCACCTATCCTGTTCCCAGTTACATCAGAGACTAAATAACAAATCACACAGTAGATATAAATGCTATTTGAAAGAAGCAGGCTGAGAGAGAATAGGAGTTAGGGTTCAAGGTTATAGTGCAATTTAAAAGCACTGGTCAATGTGTACCTCATTGAAAAATAAAGTTACTTGAGCAAAGACTTGCAGGAGGCAAAGGGCTTGGTCTCATGTTCCTCCCACCCTCCAGGCTTGTCTGAGTGCCTGGATTGGAGCCCACATTTCTTTTTCCCTGCAATTTCTCCAACTTTGGTAAGTCAGAGCAGACTTTCATCTCCCTGTCAGTACAACTAGATTACCAATGTGTGCCAGAGGCCCCCAAACAGACTCAGCATGACAATTAGCATGAACCTTTTTTTTTTTTTTCCTTTTCTAGTTAAACACAAAAACATCTTAAATCCCATGGTCTTGTTTTCTGAGCACTGGATTTGGACAGGGAACAGAATGGTGGGAGTTACTGGGAGATGCTGTGTTCCGTTGTGGCCCTAGCACTCAGGGTGACATCTACTCTCATGGTGACGTGCTTGTTGGCATCAAGAGGATGGAGGTGACCTGAGCTTGTGGAAGCACTTTTGAGGAGTTCAGGTTTTCTTCCTATATGTTTGTCAAATGTTAGATGGGGTGGCCCTTAGGGAACCAGTTTTAATATGACCAACTCTCATGGCGAGGAAGAAATTAGTCTCAGCTTAAGTTTGTCCCATGGAGAGTGAAGAGGTTGGGGCTGAATTTAGGAGAACTTTCATTTAAGTTCTAGCCCTTCTGAGTTCTTCAGTCTGTGAGATGGGTTTTCCATATGGGTTTCCTCAGCTCTCTGAAGTTCTTGTGGAGATCAGATGTGATAGAAGCCTTTGTCAAGTGACAGTTATCAGTATTAGGTGGCATTTTTTTTTCCAGTTCTGCTCACCTGTGCTCACTACCTCCTCCAACTGTCCGTGCTACACTGGGCTAGCCAAGCAGATGACCTTGCTTTGCCCTTCACTGAGAAGACAGAAGCCATGGGTTGCCAATGCCTTCATCCTCCCAACCCTAGTCCTCTACACAGCTACCTGCTTAGGTCACCCCTCATGTCTCTTTTCCTCCTCTCTCTGTTGGTCCCTGTCTCCCTCCCTTCCAAACTTCTCAAGGACTCTGACTGCTTACATTCCCTGTATTGTTTTCTTTTGTGTATATATACTACATTTTCTTTATCCATTCATCTGTTGAAGGACACCTAGGTTGGTTCCATAGCTTAGCTATTGTGAATTGATCTGCTATAAACATTGATGTGGCTGTGTCTCTGTATGTATTAGTCAGAGTCCTCTAGATGAACAGAAGCAATGGGAAGTATGATTATAAAAAGGGAATTTATTAGATTGGCTTACACAACCAGAAACTGGATAATCCAAAATGGCTATCTGCTGCTGGAGAGCTGGAAGAACCAGCAGCTGGGCAGTCCAAGAACCTCAAGCCCCAGAACAAGAAAGATCAACAACGCTACCCGAGTCCAAGACCAAGGCTTCTGGAAACTACCTGGAGAATCACTGGCAGGGTTCACTTTGGAAAAGTGGAGAAGTGAGGGTCTGATATCCTCAAATGATGGAAGCAACAATCCAGAACCCATTGAAGAAGAGTGGAATTTACATCTGCATCTGCTTCCTTGTTCTTCCAACAAGCCACCATCCTATTGGGCAGTGCTGCCCATGTTTAGGGAGGGTCTCCGCTTCAGTTCACTATCCCACATTCCAGTCATTCCCGCATGGACACACTCAGAGGCCTCTTAATCATCGGCATCTCTTAATCCAATCGAGTTGACAATTCGAATTAACCATTACACTGTAGTATACTGATTTTAAGTCCTCTGGGTATATATGGAGGAGTGGGATCACTGGGTGAAAGTATGGCTCCGTTCCAAATACACTGCTTTCCAAAGCATTGTACCAATATGCAGTCCCACCAATGAGTGTACCTTTCCCCACATCCTTGCCTACATTTATTGTTGCTTGTATTCTTGATAATTGCCATTCTGACTGGAGTGAGATGAGATGAAATCTCAGTGTAGCTTTAATTTGCATTTCCTTAGTTGCTAGAGAAGTTGAACATTTTTCAGTATATTTGCTGACCGTTCATATTTCTTCTTCTGTGAAGTGCCTGTTTAGTTCCTTTACCCATTTATTGATTGGAGGCTTTTTTGCATAATTTTTTTGAGTTGTTTATATATCCTAGATATTTATGCTCTATATGAGGTGTAGATGTCAAAGATTTTCTCCCATTCTATAGGCTCTTCACATTTTTGATGGTTTCCTTCACTGTGAAGAAGCTTTTTAGTTTGATTTCATTCCATTTATTGAGTTTTGATTTTACTTCTTGCACTTTAGGAGTCTTGCTGAAGAAGTTGGTTCTTAAGCTGACATGAAGGAGAGTTGGGCCTACATTTTCTTGTCATGGGTGCAGGGTCTCTGGTCTAATGCCTAAGTCCTTCAGTCACTTCGAATTGAGTTTCTATTCAACATAGTCCTTGAAACTCTAGCCAGAGCAATCAGACAAAAGAAAGAAATTAAAGGGATGTGAATAGGAAAAGAAGAGCTCAAACTATCCCCATTTGCCAATGACATGATTCAATATTTAGAAGACCCAAAAAACGCCACCAGAAAACTTCTAGAACTCATAAACAAATTCAGCAAAGTAGCAGGATATAAAATTAACACCCATAAATCAATTGTGTTCTTATACATCAGTGATGAATCAACTGAAAGATAAATTAGGAAAACTACCCCATTCACAATAGCCTCAAAAAAATAAAATATTTGGGAATCAATCTAACAACAGAGGTGAAAGACCTCTACAATGAAAATTACAGGACACTAAAGAAAGAAATGGAAGAAGACCTTAGAAGATGAAAGATCTCTCATGTTCTTGGACCGGCAGAATTAATATTGTCAAAATGGCCATATTACCAAAGCAACATACAAATTTAATGCAATTAATATTAAAATTCCAATGATGTTCCTCATAGAAATAGAAAAGGCAGTCATAACTTTTATTTGGAAAAAGAAGTGACCCAAAATAGCCAAAGCAATTCTTAGTGAGAAAAGCATAGCAGGAAGCATCACAATACCAGCCCTTCAATTATACTACAGAGATATGTAACAAAAACAGCATGGAATTCACACCAAAACCAACATGAAGACCAATGGACCAGAATAGAAGACACCCAGACAAACCCACATAAACACAGTTATCTCATACTAGACAAAGGCACCATAAACATACATGAGAGAGAAGATAGGCTCTTCCACAAATGGTTTTGGGAAAACTGGAAATCCATATGTAACAGTATGAAATTTACACCCTGTATTTTTTCCATCTCTCCTTATCAACTGGATATTCCAGATAACATTCTAACTAGGCTACAGAATCTTTTGAAAGGGTCATTCTTGTCCTCATATCTTCCTCTAATCAGTTCCTTATTTTTTATTTGCTTAAAATGTAGATGCTTATGAGAGAACTGTCTATATATGCTATCTTCACATCTTTGTTTCCCAATCTTTTTTAACTGGTAGAGGCTGACTTCTGTTCTTGCCCCTCTTTATAACCACCATTCTGTCATTTCCGGAAACTTGTCAGTTGTCTTTAAGACTCAGTCTCTCAACTCTATTCTCCTACTTCTCTTTCCTCTTCTGCTTCCCTCTGCATTGTTGCAAATTGGTCTCTCTTTTCTCATATATATAATTTGTAAATCTTCACTGAAACAATCCCTAATGGCTACTTGTAATAGTCAGCTTGGTGTGACTATAACAAAATATCTGAGGCAATTTTAACTTATAAAGAGAAAAGGTATATTTTGCTCACAGTTCTGGAGTTTCAAGTACAAGATTGGGTGGCTCCTTTGCTTTGGGACTCTGGTGAAGGTTTCAGATAATAATGGCAGGGAATGTAACTTGGAGCAACCTGCTCACATCATGACCCAGGAAACAGAGAGAACACCTGGGGTCCCACAATCCCTTTCAAGGGCACTCCCTGATCACCTAAGGATCTCCATAAGAGTCCACCTCTTAGAGGTCATCAGCACCTCCCAGTACTGCCTCCCAGGGGACCAAGTCTTGAACACATTGACCTTCAGGGGACGTATTTTAACTATAGCACACTTTTAATCCCTGTTATTCCACAGACTCATGCTCACCTGCCTGCAGGTCTATCCCAACCTTCTCTCCATCTTTACTCTTTGTCTCCCTGTCCCTGCTGCCCCCCCACCATTACTTCTCACATGGATAATGCTGTAGTTTCTAACTTGTCTCCTTGCCTCTACTCTGGTCTCCTTCTATTCTGTTCTCTACCCAATAATAAGGATGGCCTTTAAAAATATAAATTAGCTGATATCCTTCATCTGCTTAAAACCCTTCAGACCTGGCTGTCACACCTAGAACAGGGTAAGGCCCCCTTAACACATGCCTGCCTTCCTCTCTGGCCACACATGCTATTGACTATAAACTTCAGCTCTGCTCTGTTTTGGATCGTAAATGTCCTCCAAAGACTCTTGAGTTACAGACTTGGCCCCCAGCTTTGTGCTTTGGAGAGGTCATGGAAACCTGAGGAGGTCGGACCTATGGAAGGTCTTTAGGTCATTGGAGGCATGACCTTGAATGAGATAGTTGGACCCCAGGCTCTTCCTTTTTCTCTCTGGCTCCTTGGCCATGAGGTAAGCAGTTTTGCTCTGCCACATGCTTTCTCCATGCTAATTTGCTTTGCCACAGGCCCCAAAGTAATTGGGTCAATTGGTCATGGACTGGAACACCAAAAGTGAGCCAGAATAAACCTTCTCTCTTTATAAACAGATCATTTCAGATATTTGTTATAATGACAGAAAGCTGACTACACAAGTCCTGATTCCGTTCCTCAATTCCTGCAACACAAGACTTTTTTTTTTTCCTGCCTGGAGCCTTTGAAGGTGCCTCCTCCTCTGCCTGGTTTGGGCACAGATGTCCACTGTTTGGGGAGGACCATTTAGCTGAGGTCTCCCCACATCACAGACTGTCTCTTAACCTTATTTTTCCTTTCATAGATTAAAATCCCCTTCTGGATGCCCACCAGGTGCCAGGCGCTCTGTGTTCCCTGGATTTAGTAGTTTATGTCTGATTAGTTTATTGCCCCCTGGTTGCTGGTTATTTAACTTGAGAGACAGATGGTAAAAACAGGATTCAAGACTGCTATAGTTTGGATGTGGTTTGAGTGTGTTCCCCACAGGTTCATGCACTGGAAGCTAGGTCCCCAGTGTGGAGGTGCTGAGGTAGTGGAAGCTTTAAGAAGTGGGGCCTACTGAGAGGTAATTAGGCCATGGAGGCTTCACCGTCAGGAATGAATTAATGTGCCTCTTGAGAGAAGGTTGTTATAATGCAAGATTATTCCATTCCTTGGCTCCTTTTGCATACATCTAGTTCCCTTTTGACTTCTCTCAGGTGTTGTGACACAGCTAGAAGACACTGGATATGTTGCTGGCACCATGCTCTTTAGATCTTCTAATTATCAGAATCATTAGCCAAATAAACCTCCTTACTTTATAAGCTACCCAGTCTCAGGTATTTTGTTATAGCAATTCAAACAGGACTAAAACAATTACCTTAATATGTTGAGTGAAGGAAATAAACAGGGTCAGTTGTGCCAACTCATGGAGGGGAAAGAAAGGGGAGTTCACAGGCAGATGGGGCTTACTCCCTGAAGAGAAGCTAAGAACACAAGTGCAAGTGAGAACAGCCAGATGAGCAAAGGCTGGGACAAGAGCCTTCCAGCATAAGGGAGGAAGGGAGAGGCAATGGAAAGACACTGGCTGTTTTTCAAAGTCCTGAACCCTGAGGCTTTCTCCTCGCCTAGTGAGGAAAGTATGGATGAGGGTGGAGAGGTGGGCAGGATCCAGTTCACCATCTGGAGCCAACCCTGTGTTTCCTTGCATGCTGAGCCTGATTTCTGCACTGAAAGCCGCAGGATGGGAATCTACTCTCCAGCCACCACCACCCAACACCACCTCCTAGAGAGAGCCTGACACAGAGCAGGTGTTGAATAAACATTTGTGCATGCCAAATAACTATTATTGATATTAATGAGATTAACTAGATCTCCACCCCCTTTCCTTGTTTACATGATCCATGATCTCACTGAGCCTTGAGCTCAGCCCTGGCTCAAGTACTGCACATTTTGACTTGAAGTTGCCTGCATTTCATCAATGAGTCATTGATGTGTCTCTATTTCTCCCAGGGGGCTGTTGGCTCTACAACAAAAACTTCCCCCTTTAGTTTTCACTGGGAGTCCTCAGAATCTTCTAGAAGCTCAATAATAATTCCTACAAAATGTCTGAATGCTATTCTTGAGTCGGAATGGCTGTGTTGGCCCTTCCTCCCCAGATCCGCCAGCTGTCGGCAGGAGGGGAACTTTATACGAGGCTTACTTCTTTGTAGCTGAAAAGAAAGCTATTCCCCCGCCCTGCAGCCCCGTTTTAAATATACAGTGGGATGTCTAGACAGGTCCATCTTTTCTGCATTTGATGTGGAATCTTTGTTAGGCACAGGGGACCCGGGACAAGCTCGAATCCAAAACAGCTCCAGCAGACGAGACCCTTGCCAGAGACGACTGTGTCATAATGAGATCTTTATGTCGACGGGATCTTTATTAACCCTGGACCAACCCAGTTTTTTTCCACATGAAATTAATTTATTGGCTGTGCTATCCAGACGTCATCTGACTCTTGCTGCTGCTTGGACGTCCTCGCCTCTTTTGGAAAAGCATTATTATTTTTGAGAACTAGGTATCTTGTGATCCTTCCGTGGCATTTGACCTGATCGATTCTGTTTTGGCTTTGTTCAGGGATGAGCGATGACTTTGGGGTGCTTGTGTCCTCGTATGTGTGCACACACGTGTGCCAAGCGCGATTGCACAGGTGCGAATGGGAACTCTAGAATGGAAGGGTGGGCGGCATGATGCTGAAACAAAAGCAGAGAGAAAACTGGTTGGAAAGACACGCCTTGAACTCTCCAGGCAGTTACTGTTACCCGGATCAAACAGGGGCTTGGCATGTGTGCAGAGGGCATGCTCCAAGCTGATGTCTGAATTTGAACCCCAGCTCTGCCTGCACCCCTGTGTGACCCTGGACAGGAGACGTTTTGTCCCTTTGTGCCTCATTTCTCACTTGCAGAATGGGAATAATAAAAGAGGGGTGGGGGGACCCAATGAGTCAAGTCACGTCTGCACAGTGCCTGTGGCATGTGGTAGGCACTCCGTCTTTGTCAGCTATGGGGGTCACTATGACCTCTCCTTGATCTTTTTCCTTCTGATGGGCTATTTACAGCCTTTGCTAAGGAGGCCTTGCCCACGCCTCTTGCTTCATGTGATTTAAGTAGGCTAGGCGCTGATATTTATTTATGTTCCATCTGGTTCCCAAACCAGGGTCCTTGGGGACCGTGCCGACTAGACCCTCAGTGAGTTTCCCGCCGGCATGTGTGGTCTGGCCTCCCACGCACATGCCACCAGCCTCTCCCTATATAGGAGTCACCCTCTTTTGTATGTCCTCAAGTACTCCTGCCTCCCCAGCATCCACACCCCTGGATCCTGCCCACTCCTCGGGGCCCGCTTTAACTCTGCCTCCTCTGGGGAAGCCCCCGTCTCCAGCAGGACTTTCTGCTTCCACTTTGCTCTGGAGTTATCCCTGGAAGGCAGAAGTGGTGGTGATGGTGGGTCTTACACCTTCTAGATCCTTCCGAATGGCCATGACCATGCAGCGGCTTCTCCTGTCTGTGTATGTTAACTGGAATGGGTAGGATTCCCCTGGTCCTGCGTGTTGAATTTGGGGTGAACCCATTTTGAGAAGCTTGTTATCACCAGTTTTTAAAATACCTTTTTCACCAACTTTTTCATTCATGGTAAAAACATTACTCTTTTTGGTATACAGTTCTATGAGTTGAAAGGAAAGAACTATCATAGAATCCTTGTGAACAGTTATAGGATCCACGTAAACCACAGTGAAGATGTTGTGGGGCACAACTTAAGAACAGACCCATCACCACTGAGAAGTCCAAATTTGAGAGTCTTTATTAAGCCGGCCATCTGACTGTCTCACACGATGCTCCAAAAAATGGCTATTGGGAGAACAGCCCTGCCGACCACAGGGTCGTATGGGTTTTTATACCAAAAATCATATCAATCATAAGTGTCTGTTGCTATGACTCAAAATTACAAACTAGCATCATGAGATCATCAACAGAGGGGGAAATGGGTCAAAACAACCCTTACCTAGGTACAAACTAAAGAATGGTTACTAACATCCACAGGATCACCGTTCACATGGTACATTGTTTAGGAGCAATAGGGATCAAAAGAGAGCAATTTTTTCCCTACCCCCCCCCCACCACACTTATTGTGAATTAGTTTCTGCATTTCAGAGAAAACATTTGACCTTTGGTTTTTTGGGTTGGGCTTATTTCACTTAGCATGATGTTCTCTAACTCCATCCATTTACCAGCAAATACCAGAATTTCATTCTTCTTTAAAGCTGAGTAATATTCCATCATGTGTGTGTGTGTGTGTGTGTGTGTGTGTGTGTGTGTGTGTGTACAACACATTTTATCACATTTTTTAAATCCATTCATCTGTTGAAGGACACCTGGGCTGGTTCCATGTTTTGGCTATTGTGAATTATGCTGCTATAAACACAGGCATGCATGTATGTAGTAAGATTCCTTTAATTCTTCAGGGTAAATTCCGAGGAGCTGTGTAGCTAGTGGTTCCATGTCTAATCTTTTGAGGATCCTCCATACTGGTTTCCATAGCAGTTGTACTGATTTACACAACTGATGCTTTTGGATCCCTCTCTCAGAACGTCATCGAAATGGAATCAGAGCATTATGGTTTGGATACGAGTTGTTCCCCTGAAGTTCCTGTGTCAGTGCAGGGAAATTCAGAGGTAAATGATCAGATGATGAGAACAGTGACCATCAGTCTATCCTAGTTTGCATGGTCATGGATCAGGGAGGGGCTTCCTGGGGGCATGCCCTGGAAGGTTCATCTTCTCTGCAGCTCCTTCCCTCCTCCCTCTCTCTGCTTCCAGGACGCCATGAGGAGAACTGCTCTCCCCCACCACGCGCCTTTGGCCATGCTATTCTGCTTCACCTTAGGCTCAGAGCAATAGAGTCCGCTGTCTATGGACTGAGACCTCTGACACCATGAGCCCAAATAAATATTTCCTCCTCTAAGTTGTTCTCGTTGGGTATTTTGGACACAGTGACGCAAAACCTGACTAAAACACAGAGCATGTAGTTTTTGTGTCCGATTTCTTTGGTTTACCGTGACACATTTCAAATTCACCTGGGTTGTGTGTATCAATAGTTGGTTCCTTTTTATTGCTGAGTAGTATTCCATGGCATTGATGTTTTATAGTTTCTTTATCCATTCACTAGTCCAAGGACACTTGGGTTGTTTGCAATAGTTTTGCTGATTATGAATAAATTCACTGTAGACATTTGGATTTAGGATTTTGAAGGGACATACATTTTCATTTCTCTAGGGTTATAATTTATAAGAAATGGACAAACTATTCCCCAAATGCACGTGCCATTTTGAGCTAACAATGTGTAAGAATTCCAGTTGTTTTGTATTTAGTATTATCACTTTATAAAAATTTTTTTTAGCTAATCTAATAGGTGCGTAGGGATCTCTCATTGTGGCTTTAATTTGCATTTCCCTAATGAACTGTGTTGTTGAGCATCTTTCTACTGTGCTTCTTTGCTGTTTGCCTATCTTCTTTGCTTAAGTATCTGTTAAAAGTTTGGCTCATGCTTTTTTTTCATTGTGCTGTTTATTTTCTCGTTATTGAGTTTCGAGAGTTCTTTGTATAATCTGGATTCAAGTCTTTTGTCGAATATGTGATTTGCAAATATTTTCTTCCAAGCTGTGGCTGGTCTTTTTGTTCTCTTGACTGTGTCTTTTGCAGAGCAGACGTTTTTAATTTTGATGAATTCCAATTTATCATTCTTTTATGGATGATGCTTATGGTGTCGTTCCACCAGTTTTTAATTTTATGTTAATTCTCCTCAGGCTATGGACAGTGTTAGGGTGTGTCTTCCAGGCAGAGGCTGTATGGAGAGCTGGCTCCTGGTCGGTCCCTTCTCAGCTCCCTCCTGGTGACTTCCCTACTCACACTGTGCTTACCTGCCTGAACCCCCTTTTTTTTTCTCATTTCAGAAGCTTCATCATTTTTCACTGAAACTCAGCTGGGACTACTCCATCTATACCATGGGTTTCTCTAATTTTGAGGGTCAGGAAACAAGCCTGATTTGCTGCTCTCCTCATCCAGAAAGGGTTTTGGACTTGATGTAGTGTCCAGGGACTGGAAACTTCAGTAGACCTGCAAAGTCCCTTTTTATTAATCCTGGTGTACTGAGCACACAAGCCTCCAGCTGCCTTGTGGTCACGACCACTCTCTAAGTGAGCCTTTCAGTGTGGGGCTCAGGACCTCTCCTTTGACTTCTGCCTTGACCCTGTTCTCTTGCCCTGATCCCGGGGGAAGACGAGCTCTTGGGCATAGGTGGGGTCTCTCCAACTTTGCCACAGCGGGTCTAGAAGTCAAATTCACAGTTCAGACTCGCAGCCTCCTATTAGTGCATGGTGAATCCGGTATTAACAAGAGAGCTCTGGGGCTCGGAAGCTGGGCTGCGAGGTATATCTCTCCTGATCCAGTGACATGGTCATTGCCACTGGGTTTGCTTCTCATGTAACGATAGTATTGACATGTCAGCTGATTCCTCCCTGACTGAATGGGAGTCAGAGCTCAGATGTCTTGCCTGAGTCGGAGGAGCCAGAATTTGGAATTTCACCTCAGTCGTGTACACACAAAGAAAGCTCTTCCTTTGTGTGGCCTCCCCCCACCCTCGCCCCTGGGGACTCTTGCACATTATTCTTGAGTAGAGGGGTTTGCTGAAGACCTCAGAGCATCCTTACCTCACTTTGAGGCATTTTTCCCCTGTCCAAGTCTCCAAGACAATACAGCGATGTGTAGTGGTTGGTGACCTTCTGCAGCAGTAATTCCCTCCTTTGGGCATTGAAATCGATTTTCTTCCTTGTGGCATGTAAAGATTCAAAGTGTGCCCCTTGCTCCCTGTCCCAGGAGAGTTCCTACATCAGCAGCTGACTCAGGGACACAGAGAGTGCTGGCCAGCACTGTGGGGGGGGGAGAGGGGGTCCCTGGAGCATCTGCCAGCTCCTGAGCCATGTCTGTGTCCCGTTGTGGCTGCTGGGCATGGGTTCTGGGGGCTCAGCCGCTGCAGCAACTTCCTTGCCAAACTGAATTTTAATAAGGGAGCAACAGTGGCCCTGCATCTTCCGGTTGCTTTCTTGGAAATTTTATGTTGGTGTCAGTTGTGTGACCTCCTCCATGTGGGGTCTCTGTGAGTGAGGAGAATGGCTTAAAGCTTATGGAGTTCTGTCCCTATATATCTTCCGTCGCTCACCTTAGACTCATCCCGGTTGGGATGTGCCCTGTGCCCCATCTTTGTCCTCCCTCTCTCCCTCATCCCAAATCCTCGGGCCTGCCCTACCCACTGCACACTGCTGAGAAGGCTGAGGACACTCCCCTCACGTCCCTTTCCTGATCCTCCTCCAGGACCAGCCACTATCTAGTTGCTGGGGGACAGATGCAGGTGACTCAGCCTGGGGTGGGCTTATGCTGTTCTTTCCAGAAGATCCAGAGAGCACAGCCCTTGCCTGCTTCCCCTTCTTGTCCCTCTGCTCCTTCCCTTCTCTGCTGCTACAGTGATATCTCCAGAGGGCAAATCGGATCCTGTCACTCTCTTGCTTAAAACCCTCTCCTTAGTTTCTCGAGCATAAAACCCAAACACCTTAAAATCCCTTGTCAGTCTGCCCAGGGTTCAGATGACCGTCTCAGAGTCCCTGCCATTTTTATGTCACAACAATGCCCTCCAGACACACTGTCCACTTGAAATTCCCTGAAAGCCCACCCTCCCTCCCGCCTCCCGCCACCCCTTGTTAACTTGCTTGTTTTTCTAGTTCCAGCCTCAGGGCCTGGCACTTGGATCTGACCCCACTTTTCTGGCCCTCCAGGTCAGGTGCTTCTCCTCTGAGTTCATGGTCGATACCACAGATATTTCCTGCAGACCTCTTGTGTGCTGGGTGCTGTGCTGGAGGGAGACAGGGAAAGGGGGCAGGACTTCCCCCACCCAAGGCAGAGGGCTGGGGGTGTTCCCTGCTGGCAGCAGGACACAAACACTGAATAGCAGGGACAGCAACAGAATAATGCAACACGATAAGACCTCACCGGGGAAGCAGGCAAGGGCCCCTCTGAGATTCTAGCCCCTCAAAGATCTGGAAGGAAGCAATTCCAGGCAGGAGGAATAGCAGGTTCAAAGGCTGACAGCGGGCAAAAGCTGGATGTATCCCAGGGGGTATCAGGACAGAGGCAAGTCGGGTGCATCTGATACCCAGAGGGCTCTATTCCAACACCCTCTTTCCTCTACAGACCAAAATGATTTTCAGTGATAATTCAGAAACGAAACAAAAAACCAATAATGACAAGAAATGGAGACAGTGAAAAAAAAATTTCTTGTATTGAACTTCATATATATCATTACATCAGAAGAAAAAAATTATAAAATTACCAAAAAAGAAAAATAGACGCTAGACTAATACCACTAAATTGCATTAATGTGGATAAGCTTACTCCTACCTATCAGTCTGCTGTATTGTGAAAAATAACATTACAGTTTCTCATTGTGAGGCTTGACTTCTGCAAGCTCGCCAATGGCTTTGCCCGTCTTTTTCCATATGTTCGTGTTCAGTATTCGCTGCGGCCAGATTGGTCAGGTTGTCTTCACCTCCAGTTGGGCAAAGAACACTTCTTTATTAATTTTAATTTCAAAGAGTTTCTTTCACATAGCAGAGATTTATAAAAATCCCATTTGAAATGTCTCCCCTCATTGAAAATCACTAAAATATCATCACCAGAAAATTCATCATAAATTTCTATTTTATTCAGTAAAAACTTTCAAAGTTTTCTCCTTTTACAGAAATCAGAAAGAATGGTTGAACGATAGTGGACCTGACATTAATGGATCCATTGCTTTTGGCTGAGTGTCCACTTCTTGGCGAAAATAACCAAGATGTTTAAGCTTTGCTTTTCAATTTTTCTTGGCAATGGGAGACCACTGTCTTTTGTCATTTCTCCTGGAATTCCTTCTTAAAATTTGATTCTTCTCCTCTATAATTGTTCGTTTCCTTACCTTTCTTTGCTATGTAGTTAAAGGCCTTCCCCACAATGTCTGTACGTGGATCTTAAAGGAACAATTTTAAAGCTTATTGTTTCCCTGTACAAGGCTGAATCTGTTTACAAATGCTGCTGTGACTGATTAACCTCATCTATAATGTCACACCAGGAGAGAAGTACACAATTGAACCATTGCTATGAAATGTTCTTCCTTCTCTTCTACTTTTCAAACAAATCACAATTGACAATAATGAATGCCAATCTTTTTTTTTTTTTTTTTTTGTTCTAGGGATTGAACTCTGAGGTGTTTAACCCCTGAGCCATATACCCAGTTCTTTTTATTTTTTATTTTGAGACAGGGTCTCACTAAGTTGTTTAGGGCCTCACTAAGTTGCTGAGGCTGGCTTTGAACCTGTGATCTGCCTGCCTCAGTTATCCAAGCTGCTGGGATTATAGGTGTGTGCTATTGTGCCCAGAATGAATGCCACTCTTAAGGGTGCTATTAAAATTCAATAAATCATGCAGGAACTAAAAATTGTATTTATCAAACAAAAAAAAATCACAATTTTACATACCATTTTAAGCACACATGAACCTTCAAATGCTCACTTTGGATGAAAGAATTGGAATGATAGAAGTTCTGTTGTCTTTGCATCACGTCTTTCATTTTTACTTTGAATCTACTGTTTAATTCATTTTGTCCCATTGTTCCAGATGTAGAACACATATACAAACTTAAATATAGAGTATTAACATAATATTATATAATAATAAAATCACAATATAACATTAAGTAATCAAATAACAAATAAGCTCTCGAGTATGATTTTCAGCCTATTTTAAGGCAGCTATGTCCATTTTATTGAAACATTTGGAGACTTATAAACTAGGGACTTCATGGGTTAAATGTAGAGATGTGTAGTTCCATGCTTGGAGACAAGTTCCGTGCTGGAATTGTTATTCAGCAATTTCAAACTGCTAAAGACTTACTCTAAATGCGTGCAGTTGAATCTGTGTGTCTCACGGACCTTTACATTACTGGGAGCTATTTGAATTAGGTTCCATGCAGAAATCAATGTGTATTAAAATGTAGATGATAAAAATGTGCTAATTTGAAGCTTGCATGTGTATTATCAAAACTAAAAGCAATGGGACCAATTGTTTAGAATCTAGACCAACAAAAGGCCCCCCAATCCCAGGCAGAGTATTTTTTGATCACTGGTATTATTTAGAATGACCAGCAAATGGTGACATCAATACTCTGTTGGAGGCATTGCACATCCTTACCACATGCATCTGGGGTGGTTTGTTATTCACAGTCAGAATATTCAGTGCTGTCTGCAGAACAGGGAAAGCTAATGAGAACGAGGTTGGCAAGAGCCAGGTAGTGCAGTGTCCATGGTGGTGGGTGTGACTTATCTCAAGTGCGCTGTGATCTCATAGTGCCAGGTTGGCAAACCTCCCCACGGTAGAACATGGACAAGTCAACCAGGAAATTCCAAAACCAAGGGATGTTTTTTCCACTTAAACGTTACTTTCTTGAGGGTAGCGACGTGTTTCATAGACCTCTGCAAACCCAGCATCTTTCTCAATGCTGAGAGAGGCGCAATACGCAGACAATAACCTGACCATATATAAAAATAAAACTCTAATCCACAGTTGGCAGCACCCAGTCCAGTCAACCCATTATTTGCAGTAACCAGTCCAAGAAATTAAACTACTATCTTTAGCAACCAGAGCAGGACACCTAACAATAAATCTTGTAACATTTGACCCCAAATGACCAGGACTTAAGTGATATTTGTCACTGTCCCTATTTTTATCCTTGCTCCCCACCGAGGACCAGTTGCAGAAAGCCGGATTTGCATATCTAACCTATCACATAGGGTTCTTGCAGCCAGTGCACAGCTTCCCCATATTAGCAGGGCACAGAGAGCCTCTCCTTTCCTCTCTGTAAAACTTTCCATTCCTGAGCCTGCTTTTGGTCTCTGCCAAATGCAAGTGGTGGTGCCTGTCTGACCTCCTTGACTTAGCAAGCTCTGAATAAACAGGGTTTGCTTCTCTCATTTGGTTGGTCTTTGTTTTATTTTCACACCATACATGAGTGAATGAATGAATTACAACCCTGCCAGCCAGGAAACTGACCAAAGTAATGGGAGAGATAAAGCCCAGAAGGGGAAGACCCACAGGGATGATTGACAATTCAAACACTCTAGCTGCAGGTAAAAAGATGTGGCACAGATTTCTGAATCTCTGCATCTGTTCACTAACCTTCTCTTCATAACCTTCCTATATAAATGTGGGATTCTGCTATAAAAAGTGGTTCCTAACCTGCCTTTTTCACTCAATGTATTGTGAGCAGCTCTCCACTTAATGTCTTTTAAGGATGCAATTTTAAATGGTTGCATAGTTTTCCACAAAAGCACAAGAATGGTTGCTTCTCGTTTGAAACACGGAATTTCAGAGTCAAACTTCGTATTACTTGTAAAATTTTCTTTCTGTATTTCCAAATTGCTTTCCAAAAAAAAGTCATAGGATTTTGCCCTCATATTAAAATATAAATGAACCGCATAATTTCCTGTTTCTTTATCAGTAACTGTGTTCTATCATCCTTTCTAATCATTGCCCATCTGAAAGCTAAAAAGTGTTATTTTGTATTTAGTTATTAACAGGCTGAACATACTATTAATATGTTCATTGATCATTTTTTGGTTCTTACTGGATAAATTTCTTGTTCATGACTCTTTAAAAATCTTTTTTGTAGGTCATTTTAATACCATAATTCTGTAAATTATTTTAATATATGGTAGGATAAGACCTTTCTAATTCCTGTTTTGTTTTTCAAAAATTTTGTGAGCATTTATCTCTTATAATGATTTTGAAATGAAATCACATTATAAATTAATTGAAAATGTGTTATCTTCATAATATTATCAGAACATGATTTATCTCTCCATTTATCCATGTCTTCTTTGAAGACTCTTAATTTTTTATTTTGCTAATAGACATTCTTCACTTTTATAGTATAGCTTATTCTATGCAGTCAGATTTTCAACTGTTTTGTAGAAAATATTATTTTGCCTTATTAATTGTGATTAGTTTTCTCTGGCCATTGTGGATAAATAGGAAAGTCTATTTTTAAAGTACATATTTTTCTCCATAACCAGTGACCAGACTGAGGTTTCTTAATTTTTCTTTTTTCTTTTTTTTTCTTTTTTTCCTGTGGTGCTGGGGATGGAGCCCAGGTCTCACAAATGCCAGGCAAATATTCTGCCACCGAGCCACATCCCCAGCCCTCCCTTAGTCATTCTAATTTTTATTTTTAGTTAATTCTCTTGGGGTTTGTAGGTCAACAAACATTGAGAAATAGTGAAAAAATTTGCTTCTATCTTTCTGATGATCATAAATTTTATTTTGCCCTTGTCTTATAACTGCCAAGAACAGAGAGAACATTGTTCATGACAATGATGTCCCACTTCTGACATGAATGGAAATGGTGCTAGTTTTCCATGGTTGTGTGTGTTATTCTCTGTGGTTTGCGGTAGCTCTTCTGTATGGTTTTCAGATCAGATACTTCTATTCCAAATTTATTGGGTTTTCGGCAGGAAGAGGTCTTGAATTCATACTGTGCCGTTCAACTCTGACCACGGTGATTACACGGTTTTTTTTCTCTAACCTTCCAGTGAGATGAATTACAATTAATAGCGATTTTACATTGAGGCATCTTGGCATTTTGGCAAGAACACCTTGATCTTGTTGGATCTAAGTTGTAATATTTTACTTCAAATGTTAACATGCATATTCAAAAAATTGATTTGTTGATAGATTTTTATATTTTACTTTTGTTATATCTTCGGAACTTCAGGTGTTGCGGTCATGCTTGCTTTTGACAATGACCTGGGAGACTCTCCAAGTTTTTCTTTTCTCTGAAATAACTAAATGGCATGGGAATTCTCCAGGTCTTGATCATCCCCATGTTTGGAAGAAATTGCCCTTAAAACTTCAATCTGGTGACTTGTTTTGGGGATCATTTCTTCAACAGTTTTTCTAGTCCTTTAGTGTTTTAAATTTTATAATGAGTTTTCAATATTTCTTTTGTTTAGTTTTGATTATATATATATATATGTATATATATATATTTTCCAAGAAATTTATACGTCTTACAGAGATTTATAAAACCACTGGGTGAAATTGGGGGACATTCTCTGCAATACCTGGGCGGTGCTTCTCTATACTGTCAAGGTCACATTCAACAGGGAAGGTCTGAGAAACTCACAGACCAGGGATGTGTAAGGACACATTGATGGCTAAGTGAAATGAGGAATCTTGGACAAGTTTCCAGTATAGAGAAAAGACAATCATGGGAAAATTGCTGACATCTGAGTAAAGTCTGGAATTTGGTTGAAAAGGAATTGGTATGGGGTTACCATATTCTTTTAGAAGGACGACATCATCCTCCATAGCAATGATTATTTTCCTTTTATATTCTTATAATTGTTTTTTTTTTCCTCTCTCTTTCTTTCTCTAATAGACTTGACAGGTATATATTTGTTCTGAGGAGCTCTTGAATTTATTTAGTAGTTCAACATTTCAAAGGTTAAATTGTTAATTATTTTAAAAATTTGGGTAATTTTCAAATTTTGTTATTATTTCCAATTACATAAAAGTTGCAATAATTTAAGGAACTCCCCTGTATCCTTTACCAATTGCTTAATTGTTTCAATTTGGCCCATCTCTGAATATGTAAATAATTAGTAGACTACACAGATTATGATAATTACCATGCACATACTAATACTCAGGATGCATTGGTAGGTACATAGTATTTTTTCTTAATCATTTGAGAATAGATAGGAGACATTTCTCTTCGACCCCTAAATTCTTCAATGTTATCTTCTCTGAATAAAAGGATTCTCTTACATAACCACGGCATAGTTTCCAAGTTAGAAAATTTAATTCTGATGCAGTACTGTTACTAGCCCACAGTCCACATTCCAATTTTGTCGAGTATCCAAAGGCTGTCTTTTATAGCTGTTATTTTTTCCTTGCAGGATCTAATCCAGGATCAAGTTTTGCATTTAGTTGTCCTTTCTCTTTAGCCTTCTTTAATGTGGAACAATGTCTCAGCCTTTTATTGTGTTTCTCGATCATGCCATTTTTGAAGAGTACTGGTTGTTTGTCTCTCCTTTGGGTTCATTTCATGATTCCCCACGTATAGATCCAGTTGTTGGCACTTTGGCAAGCATCTTGTTAGGATGCACGTAGTGGTGCCTGGTGCTGTAAACTTTGATCACTTGGTTAAGTTGTTTATTGGAATTCTCCACAATATAGTTATTACCTTCTCCTTTGACAGTAATAACTGATTTATGGGGAGATGCTTTTGCGCCAGGTAAATAGTCTACTCCTCATCAGGTGATGATTTTCCCATGCTGTCATTCATCCTACATTATGGATCAGCATCCTGGAGCTCAGGAGAGCTTGTTCTCCCAACACCCTTAATTAAAAGATCACTTACAAGTGTCTATCACTGTGAAATTATGGACTCTTGATTTATTTGGTGAGTTATAATCCCTATCATTACATAAAAATATTTTGATATCCAGATTGTCCCAGAGTTGGCAATTAGGATTCCTTCAATCTGGTTCTTGCCTCTCTTTTATATATATTTTTGTTCTAATTAGTTATACATGACAGTAGAATGCATCTTGACACATCATACATAAATGGAGTATAACTTCCCATTCTTCTGGTTGCACATGATGTAGAGTTACACAGGTTATGTAATCATTTGTGCACATATGCTAATAATGTTCAATTCATTTTATTATCATTCCTACCCCCATGTCCACTTCTCTCCCTTCAGGCCCCTCTGTCTAGTCCAAAATGCCTCTATTCTCACCCCCTTTCCCTTATTGTGAATTAGCATCTGCATATCAGAGAAAACATTCAGCCGCTTGTTCTTTGGGATTGACTTGTTTTGCTTAGCATAATATTCTCCTGTTCTATCCATTTGCTGGCAAATGCCATAATTTCATTCTTCTTTAAGGCTGAGTAATAGTCCATTATGTATATACACCACATTTTCCTTATCCATCCATCTGTTATAGGGCACCTATATTGATTCCCAAATATTTTATTTTTTGAGGCTATTGTGAGTGGGTAGTTTTCCTAATTTCCCTTTCAGTGGATTCATCACTGATATACAGGAATGCATTTGATTTATAGGTGTTGATTTTATATCTTCCTACTCTGCTGAATTCATTTATAAGTTCTAGAATGTTTCTAGTGGAATTTTTTGGATCTTCTAAATATATAATCATGTCATTTGCAAATAGGGATAGTTTGAGTTCTTCTTTTCCTATTCACATCCCTTTAATTTCTTTCTTTTGCCTAATTTCTCTGTCCAGAGTTTAAAGGATTATGTTGAATAGAAATGGAGAGAGGGCATCCCTGTCTTGTTTCAGTTTTTAGAGGGAATGCCTTCAATTTTTCTCCATTTGGAATGATGTTGGCCTTGGGCTTAGCATAGAAAGCTTTTATAATGTTGAGGTTTGTTCCTACTATCCCTAGATTTTCTAGTGTTTGAACATGAAGTGGTGCTGTATTTTGTCAAATGCCTTTTCTTCATCTATTGAGATGATCATATGATTCTTTAAGTCTACTGGTGTGATGAATTGCATTCATTGATTTCCATACATTGAACCAATCTTGCATCTCTGGGATGAACCCCACTTGATTGTGGTGCACTATCTTTTAAATATGTTTTTGTATGTGATTTGCCAGAATTTTTATTGAGAATTTTTGCATCTGTGTTCATCAGGGATATTGATCTGAAGTTTTCTTTCCTTGATGTGTCTTTGTCTGGTTTTGGTATCAGGGTGATAGTAGCCTCATAGAATGAGTTTGGAAGGTCTCCCTCCTTTTCTATTTCATGGAATAATTTGAGGAGTATTGGTGTTAATTCTTCTTTGAAGGTCTTGTAGAACTCAGCTGAGACTCTGTCTGTCCCGGGCTTTTCTTGGTCGGTAGGCTTGGTCAGATGGAGTCTTCTATTTCTTTGCTTGGAATTGATCTGTTTAAATTATGTATGTCTTCCTGCTTCAGTATGAGTAAATCATATGTCTCTAGAAATTTGTTGATGTCTTCAAGTTTTTCTATTTTATTTGAGTATAACTTTTCAAAATAGTTTCTAATTATCTTCTCTATTTCAGTAGGTCCGTTGTGATATTTTCTTTTTCATCATGAATTATAGTAATTTGAGTTTTCTCTCTCTTTGTTAGTGTGGCCAAGAGTTTATCAATTTTATTTATTTTTTTCAAAGAACCAACTTTTTGTTTTGTCATTTTTTTGAATTGTTTCTTTTGTTTCAATTGCATTGATTTCAGTACTGATTTTAATTATTTCCTGTCTTCTACTGCTTTTGGTGTTGATTTGTTCTTCTTTTTCTAGGGCTTTGAGATGTAATGTTAGGTCATTGACTTTCTATTGTTTTAATGAATAAGCTCAATGCAATGAACTGTCCTCTTAGCACTGCCTTTGTGGTGTCCTGGAGATTTTGATATATTGTATCACTCTTCTCATTTACCTCTAAGTATTTTTTAATTTTATCCCTTATTTCTTCCGTTATCCATTCATCATTGAAAGTGTATTATTTAGTTTCCAAGGGTTATAGCAGCTTCCATTATTTATTCTGTTGTTGATTTCTAATTTCATTCCATTATGATCTGATAGGATGCAGGGTATTATCTCTCTTTTTCTGTATATGCTGAGTTGCATAAGATATGGTCTGTTTTAGAGACAGATCCATGTACTGCTGAGAAGAAAGAGTATTCACTCATTGATGGATGAAATATTCTATATATGTCTGTTGGCTAAATTATTGATTGTATTATTCAGTTCTATAGTTTCTTTGTTTAGTTTTTGTTTGGAAGATCTATCCATTGGTGAGAGAGGTGTGTTAAAGTCACCCAGTATTTTTGTGTTGTGGTCTATTTGATTCTTGAAGCAGAGAAGAGTTTGTTTGATGTACATAGATGCTCCATTGTTTGGAGCATAAATATTTATGGTTGTTATGTCTTGTTGATGTATAATTCCCTTAAGCAGTCTGAAATGTCCTTCTTTGTCCTTTCTGATTGACTTTGCCTTGAAGTCCACTTTATCTGATATGAGGATAGAAACCCCTGCTTGTTTAGATGATGCATGTGAATGATATGTTTTCTCCTATCCTTTCACCTTCAGTCTGTGGCTGTCTCTGCCTATGAGGTGAGTCTCTTGGAGACAGCATATTTTCGGTTCTTATTTTTTAATCCAATCTGCCAGTCTATGTCTTTTGATTGATGAGTTTAGGCCAGTAATATTCAAGGTTATTATTGAAATATGTTTTCTGTTCCTGGTCGTTTTGGTTTTTTTCTATTTTTTAATTTGATTAAGTTTCTCCTCTGATTGACTATTCCTTAATGTAATTCCTCCCTTTGCTGGTTTTCACTTTTTTTTTTTTCATTTCATCTTCATGGAATATTTTGTTAAGAATGTTCCCTAGTGTGGGCTTTCTGGTTGTGAATTCTTTTAATTTTTGTTTATCACGCAAGATTTTTATTTCGTTTTCGAATTTGAAGCTTAATTTTGCTGGATATGATTCTTAGTTGACATCCATTTTCTTTCAGAGTTTGGTATATGTTATTCTAAGACCTCCTAGCTGTGAGGGTCTGGGTCGAGAAATCAGCTGAGGTCTGTATTGGTTTCTCCCACATGTAATCTGATATTTTTCTCTCACAGTCTTTAAAATTCTAAACTTATTCTGTATGTTAGGCGTTTTCATTACGATGTACTTTGATGTGGGTCTGTTGTAATTTTGCACATTTGGGGTCCTGTAAGCCTCTTGTGTCCATTTCATTCTATAGATTTGGGAAATTTTCCTATATTTCATTGAAAAGATTGTGCATTCCTTTGATTTTTATCTCTGTGCCTTCATCTATCCCTATAAATCTTAAATTTGTTTTTTAAATATTATCCCATAATTCTTGGAATTTCTTTTCATGGTTTCTTAATATCTTCCTTCCATGGTCAACTCTATTTTCAAGATTATATATTTTGCCTTCATGTCCTGAGGTTCTGTTTTCCAAGTGGTCTAGTTTGTTGGTGATGCTTTCTATTGGATTTTTAATTTGTTTTATTGTTTCCTTCATTTCAAGGTTTTCTGGGTTTTTTTCCCCAGAATTTCTATCTCTTTATTAAAGTGATATTTTGCTACCTATATTTGCTCTCTTACATCATCCTTTACTTCCAGATCAGTTTAACTTTGTAAACTCCTTCTCTGACATTTCTTCCACTATGGTGTTGATGGATCCTGTTCTTGGAGTATCTTGGTTTGCTTGGGGTGATTTGTTCCCTTGCCTTTTCATGTTGTTTGTGTGTCCACCCATCTAACAGTATGGCTCTGAGGCAGTAGAGTTTCTACCCTATGGACTTTTAATGTCCCTGAAGGTTTCCAGCACCTCATTTGTGGAGAAGCTACCTGTCTGCTTGCTTGGTTTCATGTCCTGCAGCAGCCAGGAACGTGACCTCCTCTATTCCACCAATTGGGAGCTCTTTCTTGTCTCTTCTTGGCATGTCTCTTTGCACACTTCCTTATTTTCTGGTACAGAAAGACATTTAGGTGCATTTGGCACTTTTTCCTGCCTCAGCTCAGTTATTTCTTCAAGGATCCCTGCCTAGAACTAACCAACCAACCAACCATAAACAAAAACTGACCCCTAGTGAGTGTAGCTTCTTCTTCTTCTAATGGGAATGTGTTAGGGTTTTGAACCAAACTCCTGTGCCTCATAGGGTTGCCTCTCTCTCTATATATATGGGAACTGATAATGGGAGAAGACTAAAAATGTTCCATGTTTTGCTGGATTGGAGTCCAAGGTAGCAGATGAACTCATGGCTTTCAATATCTATCTTTCTGTCTGTTCATCTGTCTGTCTACTTATCTATCACCTATAGATAACAAAAATAAATATTGATGCCCATGTCATCTGTATGTGCATACACATAGACATATTTTCCAGCTGTCTGCTGAGAGGACCAGTAGCAATGAGCACATCTTGTGTTAAGATGTGATTTTTTAATTATTCATCTCAATTAAATTTTTAAAAAGTTTATCCTTCTTTTGTGCATGTTATATTATAGGAAAAAAATTTTAAATGCTATGTAGTATTTTAAAAACTGCATTCACTATGCAGCTCTGTCCAATGGAACTTTTTGCAATGATAGAAATATTATGTATTTGTGCTGACTGGTGTGGCATCTGCTAGACACACAAAGCATTGCTAGTGAGAAGGAAGAACTGATTTTTCTTTTTGTTTAACTTTAATTATCTACAATTTGAATTTCAATAGCCACTTGTGGTTAGTGGCTACCATGTTAGACCTTTGTATAGAAGTTTTGAGATGGGTTATATGTGTTTATGTTCAAGTTTGTTAATAATATTGATCCAATCCATTTTGTTCAAATACTATATTGGACCTTTGAGTATGTGATTTTTGCATATTTAAAAAAAATTTTTTTTAGAAGCAGGGATTGAACCCAGCAGCATTTAACCACTGTGCCACCTTCCCATCCCTTTTTATGTTTTTATTTTGAGACTAAGTCTTGCTTAGTGGCTGCGGCTGGTTTTGAACTGTGATCCTCCTGCCTCAGCCTCTTGAGGTGTTGGGATTATAGATGTGTACCCCGATGCTTGGCTGATTTTTGCATGTTTATATACATACATATACATATGTAATACATGTAGATATGTATATGCATATGTATATGTAGGCAAGTTTATTAATACTATTTGATAGATCCTCTGATTTTTGCCCTCTATATCTGGTAAAGACTGAGAGAGAAAAAAAATTCACATTGACCGTTTTGTTTCAGTCTCTACCTTGTTAAATATTAATATTATCATCTCTGATTTATTTTTGTTTATGTTTGTCTGGTAAGTCTTTGTCCATCACTTTTTTTTTGGGCACATAGAAAAAACTCAGTATTTATTTGTTGAATGAATAAATGCATGAATGAATTTTTAAAACTTTTTGGAACATTTTATCATAGGTCTGTTCCTTTATTATAGCACAAAACTGAATTTTGTTTTTGACCCAAACTAAGTCTTTTAATAGAAACATTTAGCTCCCTTCCACATTTGCATTTTGTGTTTAGTTGCTTATACAGCTTTTTTCTTTTTATATGAAATTAAAGCATATCCTGTATTAGTTTCTTCTGGGTAAGGGTTTTATTCCCAGGGATCCTTTCCACATTGAAGACTTCCATATTCATGCACCCTAAAAAAGATTTTGCTTTCTCTTTCCTTTTTTTTGTTGGTGCTGGGGATCAAATCCAGGGCCTTGCCCACGCTAGGCAAGCACTTTTCCACTGAGTTATACCCAGCCCTGATTTCCTTTTTATCATTAATTCCCCACTCTTTTAAAATTTTGTTAGTTATTATTATTTTAATTGCATATACTTATGGGTACAATGTGATCATTTGACACATGTATGCAATGTGTAAAGATTGAGTTAAGAGAGTTAGCATTTCCATGTTCTTAAACATTTAAAAATATTTTAGAGGGTGTGTTGGCACACTCCTGTCATTGCAGTGACTTGGAAGGCTGAAGTAGGAGGATTGCAGGTACGAAGCCAGGTTCAGCAATTTAGCAAGGCTGTAAGCAACCTACCAAGACCCGGTCTCAAAATTTAAAAAAATGGGTGGGTATGTGGCCCAGTGATTGAGTGCTCTTGGGTTCAATCCCTGGTAAACACCCTCCCTCCCCCTATTTTTAATATATATATATTTATATTAAATATATTTAATATATTTATATTAAATATATATATTAAATATATTTAATATATTTTAATATATATTAAAAATATATATATATATTTTAGTTGTAGATGGACACATACCTTTATTTTATTTACTTACTTTTATGTGGTGCTGAGGATCAAACCCAGTGCCTCACACAGGCTAGGCAAGTGCTCTGCCACTGAGCCACAACCTCAGCCCCAATTTTTTCTATAAATATATAATAATTATCCGATTTATGAAGTACATATTTTACAAATAACTAGAAGAAAGGAGTTTGAGTCTCCCAACACACAGTAAGGATAAGGAGATGGAAACGCTAATCACCCTGATTTGATCAGCACACATTGTACATGCGGATTGAGACACTCACTGTTCTTTCACTTGGAACTACCCTTCCATCCATGCTAAGTGTCTCTGTTTCTTATTTCTTCCTCATTTCATTTATTTTGAGCCTTGGTAATATCTTGTGAGCTTGTCTTCTTCTAATTCTCCATTTAAAAATACGTCAATCATGCGTCTCACCCCTAAAGTCATCTTTGCAGAGGTGTCTTCTCCATAGGGCTCTTCTTGTTTCCTAGTGGAAGTGTTCCCCTGAAGAACACCCAGAGATCGGCATGTTTCTCCTCTTTCTCGCACTAACTCTGCCATATAATGTGACGTTTGCTCTAATTGCTCAGATTTATGTATGCATCCTGAATGGCTAAATACTTCCACACGTCTTGTGACTTCTCTCTTTTTTCTCTCTCATCCAGAGCAGAGGTCAGGGGGTTATCTAATGGTGGGGTTCTTAGAAAGGAGAGGGCTTCTGCTGAAATCATCCACAGTCAGTCAACAGTATGGAGTTTTCGAAAAAAGCTCAAAATAGATCTACCATAGGATCCAATTATACCATTTCTTGGCATTTATCCTAAAGAATTAAAGTCAGCATGCTTTAGAGATATCTGCATACCCATACTTATGACAGCACAATCCACATTAGCCAGGTTATGAAGTCAGCCTAGGACTCTGTCAATCGATGCATGGACAAAGAAAATATGACACATATGTATATATACAATGGAGTTTTAAAAAATTGTTCTTATTAGTTATACATGACAGTACAATGTATTTTGACATGTTATACACATATGGAGTATAACTTCTCATTCTTCTGGTTGTGCACAATGTGGAATGACATTGGCTGGGTATTCATACATGAACACAGGAAAGTCATGTCTGATTCATTCCACTCTTTCCTAATCCCATCCTTCCTTTCTTCCCTCCATTCCCCCTTGTCTTGTCCAAAGTACCTATATTCTTCCCTACCCACCCCGCTTATTGTGAATTAGCATCGGCATATCAGAGAGAACATTTGGCCTTTGGTTTTTTGGTTTTTTCACTTAGCATGATAGTTTCTATTTCCATCCATTTACCTACAACTGCCATAATTTCATTCTTCTTTATGGCTGAGTAGTATTCCATTGTGTATATGTACCACATTTTCTTTATCCATTCATCTGTTGAAGGGCATCTAGGCTGGTTTCATAGTCTAGCTACACGATGGAGTTTGATTCAGCCACAAGGAAGATGGAAATTATGTCATTTGCAGGAAATGAATGGAACTCGAGACCAAAATTTCAAGCAGAATAAGTCAGACTCAGTGAGAAAATTATCAAATGTGGAAGCTAGAGGGGGAAATAGGGCAAAAGGGATGATAGGAGAATGGAAGAGAGACCATCAGGGCAGAGAAGGGCATCGGGGGAGGCAGGAGGGAAGAAGAGGGTGAAATTGATCAAATTATGTTTTTATGTATGTGTGAAGATACCACAGTGAAATCCGTCATTCTTCATAATTGATATGCACCAATGAAAAGAGAGAAGAGAGGGGAGAGAGAGAGGGAGAGGGAGGAGGAGGAGGAGGAGGAGGAGAAGGAGGGGAAGGAGAAGGAAGGATGCCCGGGGTAGGAGTCCCTCTCTTTGGTCAAGGTGTCTGTTCCTTATTTGCCATGATGGCCCCAAGTTAATGGGAACAATGTCTTCCCTCTTTATTTGCCATGACAGAGGTTAGAGTGGTGTTTAATGGTCTCAAGTCTTCCAGAAGGTGTGTGTGCGTGTAGTGTAGTGTTTTGATACTACATAAGAGAAAAACTAAGTTTAAAGACTATAGCAGGGAATTTCCTCAACTTGAGGGTGATTCTACATAGGAATGTCCATCATACCTCTCTGGCCACTGATTGGTTGTGCCCTGCTTACCTCCTCTGCATGGATTAGGGTCAAATGGAAACACCCAAGGTGTTCTCTTTTCTACCCTTCCCTCTCGTGTGTGTCTGAGGTGCAAATCTGGAACTCTGGTGTGGTAGAATACCAAGGTAAAAGCATGAAGTTTGGTTTGTTTTGGAACATAGGAAACCCTGTGCGTGGTGTGTGTGTGTGTGTGTGTGTGTGTGTGTGTGTGTATGTGTGTGTGTGTGTAGCTATGCCTTAGCATGGGGGGATTGTTCCAGGAACCCCCTGCAGGTACCATCTGCAGATGCAGGAACCCCTTATATAAAATGGCATAATATTAGTACATGGGCTGGGGATATAGCTCAGTTGGTAGAGTGCTTGCCTAGCAGGCACAAGGCCCTGGGTTCAATCCCCAGCACCGGAAAAAAAAAAAAAAAAAAAAGGATATTACTAGACAACCCTCACATAGTCTTCCCTATGCTTAAAAACATCTCCAGATCACTCGTGATACCTAATATGCTGCCTACACATCACTTCATTCGCGTGGATTCAACTAGTATTCCACACATGCCAAGTCCAAGATTTGAACTTTCTGGAATTTTTTTCTAAATATTTTCAGTCTGTGGATTGAATCCATAGGTGCGGAACCCACAGATACTGGGGCAGGGCGGGGCAGAAGGAATGACTGTGTCTATGCACAAATTTTCCAGTTCTACCTAAACTGAAATCTCAAATTATGGTAGACCTTTCTAGTGTCCTATACACCTAACCTTGACCTTTGATGATGAGGAACGATTGTCTGAGAAGTGCCAAAGATGAAACTGCACCTCTGTGCCCTTCTCCAAAGATAAGGGCTTCTGTGAAAAAATTCTGGTTTTGTCCTCATTGACTATATATCCTGAATTTTATTTTCATTCATAAAATGGGGATTAAATATTCCCTACCTCACAGTTCTGATAATAACTTTAAATGCAATGTGTGTGCAAACACCCTAGCAAACTGCTGATGTACAGCATGATTAGTAAAATCTAGATGTTTTTAAGTTTTAAAAGTAGCACCTCCAAATATCTGCTCCAGAAAAGTAATAGAACACACAAAGTGCACAGGATGTGGATTGTAAAGTGTTTGTAACGCTGTGTGGATATCTGGGAAAAAATCCCCAAATGTTCAGGATGCGTAAAAAAGGGAAATTTTACACAAGGAAAATCAGTATAGCGATTATAAAAAGCAGTGTGGAAGTCCCTTAAAGATTAAATTATGGCATTTGCAGGCAAATGGATGAAATTGGAGAATATCATGCTAAGTGAGATAAGCCAATCTCAAAAAACCAAAGGTCAAATGATATCGCTAATAAGTGGATGAGGACACATAATGGGGGGAGGGAGGGGTTAGTGTTAGGATTAGAGTTAGGGTTAGGGAGGGGGGCAAGAATGGAGGAAGGAAGAACTGTACAGAGGGAAAAGAGGGGTGAGATGGGTGGGGGGAAGGGAAAAATAACAGAATGAATCAAACAACATTACCCTATGTAAATTTATGATTACACAAATGGTATGCCTTTATGCCATGTACAAACAGAGAAACAACATGTATCCCATTTGTTTACAATAAAAAAAAAAAAGAAAAAAAAAGATTAAATCTATAACTACCATAGGATCTAGCAACCTCACTTCTGGGTAGATACCCAAAGGAAATGAAATCAGTATATTCACAAATGCCTAGATATGAAATCAACCTACGTGTCCATCAGCTGATGAATGGATAAGGAAACCATGGTACCTATGCACAATGAAATACTATTCACTTATAAAAAATAAAATTCTGTCATTTGGAGCAATGCGGATCAACCTGGAGGACATTATATTGAGTGAAATAAGCCAAGCACAGAAAAGACAGATAGCCACATGTTCTTACTTACAAGTATACTCTAAAAATGTGGTTTCATAGACATCGAGGGAAACAGGGAGAGGGAGCTGGAGGCAGGTTGGTCAGCAGTTTCAATGGTCCAGTTAGATAGGAGGAGCAAGTTCTGGTGCACGATTTGCATGGTAGGTAATTACAGCTAACAATAAGGTAGAGTGTACTTCAGAAAAGCTAGGAGGGAGGATTTTGAATGTTCTCACTACAAAGAAATATCACATTGTACCCCATAAATATGCATCATTATCATGTCAATCAAAAGTAAAATAAAACTGAAAACAATGATGCATCCTCCTGCAGATTGCTATGCTACAATTTGAGAGAATGAGGCAATTCTGTTTGTAACCTGTTCTTGGACACAGTTCCAAGATCTAGGTTAAGTAAGAAGTAAGGTAGTGGAGCAAAATATTTGTAAAATGACATTATGTTAAAAAAAAATAACCCTCCACAAAATAAATCTACATGCAGGGTAGGAATCTGTGAATGCTGGGCATGTGAATGTTCTGCCAAAGCATTCTTAATTGTTTCGGAATTTTTGGAAATTTTTGAAAATTTTGTCTTTGAACTTGCATTTGGACAGCGGAGCATGAACAAGAGCAGAGGAGACACACTGGGTAGCAGTGTGGACCAGGGACTGGACTCAGATTGCTGGAGACGATGGCATCCTTAGTAGCCAAAGCAGCAGGGGTGGTGGCATCAGTCTTGGCCAGGAACCGTGGTGGGACTTGATGTAGGTGACTGGCTTATTTTACCTGTTCCTGGAGCCTGTCCCTCTCAAGTCTGCATGAACATTAACTCTTTGACTTGAGCACCAGGGTAGGAACTGGGGAGGCTCGGACTGTAAACTTGCTAAGTAAATTATTACAAAATAGAAGTTTATGTGTGAGTGTCGCCATAAAGTGTATCAAAGAGTTATTGGAATGCTCAAAGAGTTTAGAATCTCTGGTTTTGGAAACTCTGACCACATTACAAAGCGAATATCCACAACTTTGATTTAAGAGTTGTCACGTTTGATGGAGGAGCATACTATTTTCATGTGATGCTTCGGATGAACCAATTATTATTGAGGAAGTCAATTTTAAAATTAATTTTTTCCCTGTAATTGAAGACACAGTGATAGAATGCATGAACGGGCATTTTGAATGATATCCAAATCCTGAAGCCACTTTCAGTTTCTTCTATGACCCCCACAAGTTACAGGAAATGTCAGAGGAAGCATTAAAGTGCCATCGGGTAAATTTGCATGGAAAATTAAACCCAGACTTACACAAAACTGATTGTAATGAAGAGTTAAATCTTTTTAGAAAAATATTCCATGAGAATCATGTGTTGCAGATGTATGAACATATCAGAAACTTGTCCCAATGCTGTCAGTCTGTAAAATACTAAGAGTGCCAGTAACAGTTACATCAACAGAGAGATCATTCTCAAATTAAAAATGATCAAATATTATTTGTAATCTCGTATTTGCCAAGATTGACTGACATTGACTTTTCATAGCATTGACTGAAAAACCTTGCTAAAAGTATACATGTCTGTGATCTACTAAATGAATTTGAAGAAATTTGTAGAAAAGTGGACTAGAAAAATCATACGCTCAAATTATGTCAGTAATAAAGCATTGATGTTGAATTATATTGTATTATATAAAATGACACCAAATATCTTGTTCATGAGTTTTAAGTTACATTGTTATTCATGTAGTCATATTACCCCTCTGTGTAATAGTACCCTATAATATCATAGGGGTAATACTTTTAAAGGAAAAAGACTTTGCATGTGTATCTTATCAAGTGGTGCATTATGTCTATATGTTACATTACAAATGATGTTAAGTTTGATTACTTGATTAAGGAGCCATCTGTCAGGTTCTTCACTGCAAAGTTACTGCTCTTCCCTTATAATTAGTAAGCATCTAATGGAGAGAGACTTTGAGACTCTGTAGATGTCTTATTTCTTTTTTTTTTTTTTTGCGGTACTGGGAATCGAACTCAGGGCCTTGTGCTTGGGAGGCAAGCACTCTACCAGCTGAGCTATCTCCCCAGCCCTCTTATTTCTTATCACACCTTAGCCTACTAATTTTAGCATCCATCACTAATTCTTGCCTTCAGCCATTATTCCCAGGGTGTTTGACTAACAGTGACTTTTCCATTCTTCTTTCTATGGATTGAAATTCTAAAGATTTCCCCCCACCATATATTGACTTATTGAATTATTCTTGTATATCAGCATGGACATATGGAGATAATTTTTGTTGTGAGGATTATGATTCATTGCCATTACTTATTTTCTTGCTTAAATCATCCCAGGTTTGTCTTTGGGGTCTTTCAGTTTGAAGGCCTCCATTACTTGAGCTCTTAGTTACTTTCTGGCCCCATAAGATTTTGCCCTGCCTCTGCCCTGAGAACTTTTCCTGTATGCTGTGTTTCCAGAGTGAATTCGAGGGAATCTCGTTGAAGCTCTGCATCCAGATTAAAAGAGCGCCATTGACCCAAGTCAAGTGAAGTTTGTTCTTTGGGGAGCTGTGATGAGCAGGGAGGGGACTCAGCCTACCAGCATCTGGTGACAGGTGAGGCTTGATGGGAGTCTCCCAGGATGCATGTGTGGACACACATGGATTATCATGTTCTTTTTCTTAACCCTGCCGCCATGACTGGTGACTAGCTTTCTGGAACCAGCATCTTCTTTCCAGCCTGAATGGAATGGAGAGGATCCAAGGGACAGCTGGGGGATGGAGGTCCTGGCTGGGAGCAGGCACTGGGCACTGCTTCTCTGTTTCACTGACTCTACCTTGAATGCCAAAGAGTGTCTGATTTGCAGGCTCTCTGACTCTTGGACTGGCCTGCCTTGCTGCTAACAGGTATTGTGGTACCAGCACCATTTTTCTAAGAAACAACTCTGTTTGGCTTGGAAAGAAATCTAGTTCCCTGATCAGTGACTTCAACTAAAGCTAAATTGCAAATATTCCAAATATTTGAAGACACCGCACCTCTAACCACATCTCACATCTTTACCTCAAATTTTCTTAGGTAGAGGTGTGGTACCTAAAATGTTGAGTCTGAATTGTGTATGATATTTTTAAGGTATTGGCTACAATTTAAAAGTTATACTGTTTATAGAGTAAGAAAGGAAGGGACTCAGCCTACCAGCATCTGTTGACAGGTGAGGCTTGATGGGAGAACTTAACAATGCCTCATAATCTTATGGTGCCTTAAAGATGGACTGCTTCCATTTAATATAAAGGTAAAGTTTAGGCAATACTTAAAATTTTACCAATTTGATGTGTAACTTTATCATTTTGTTACCAAAGGAGCTAAGAGGTAAGTATTGTTCTAGAATTCTGGCAGTTAGAGAAGGTCCAGTTGCCATCAGAGGAAAGCAGACTATGTAAATGTTTTTTCTAGGGTCTTCCATGGGGTCTGGGAGTAGCAAAGGGAAAATGAAAGAAACCATTCTTTCTATCCTTGCTTGCAAAGGTAAGTTTCCCCCAACTTTGATCATTTTTATTTATCCACTCAACAAATGCTGTATTTCAGTGTTCATTGCAGATTTTATGCCAAATCATTTTGCAAAAAAGTGGGGTGTGTTCATTATGGAAAGTTTTTTTTGTTTTTTCTTTAAAAAAAATTGTTCCAGTATTACTTAAAATTCATTAATTACTTAATTGTCTTTGGTGTGAGATTAGGATGCACAGGATACTCATGAATATATGTTAACACAGTGGTGAGGATTATCCAGTGAAATATGGGTGTTTATTAATTCCCTTCTATGTGATACAAGTAATTGGCATCATTAAAGGCAGAGGTGGAGGCAGAGGGTTGAATCTAGGTGAGAAAAGTGGCCCAAAAGAAGCCAGCTGTGGGAAAACTGTGACCTCAGTGCCCTGCATCCCCTGCTCTGGATCTCTGTTGTACTAGAGCGAATCCCCAACGTCAAGACCAAGTGATTCCCCATGTCCCTAAGGCACTATACCTTGGCACATATCAGGCTCTTGAAGGTTTATTTTACTTTATTATTTTTTTTTTATAGTGCTGGGGGTTCAACCTGGGTCCTTGATCATGCTAGGCAAATGCTCTACCACTGAGTAACACCCCCACTCCTTTGTGGAATATTTGTTAATCAATGAATGCGGAATATTTGTTGAACGAAGAGTGAGTAAATATGGGTTATACAGGGAGGGAGGATGATTTGCTAGAAGTGCACTATCTGGTATGTGTGTAAAGACTACTATTAACAATTGTTTAAATCTCATTAATGATTTTGGGACATAATCTTGGGAGAAGGTAGCAGGGTGGAACTTTGTCCTAAATGTAGAATCCTGGTACTGGTGGGAAACTCCTAATTCAACAGCGTTGTGGTTTTGATCTTCAATGTCCCCCAATGACTGTGTGTTGAAGGGCGGGTTCCCTGCCTGTGGTGCTATGGGAGGTGGTAGAACATTTGAGAGATGGGGCCTAGTGGAAGGAAGTAAGGTCACTAGGGATGTGACCTTGATGTGGATATTGGGACTCTGGCCCTTTCCTTTTTCTCATGACTGAGCAACTTTACTCCACCACATGCTCCTCGCCCTGATGTTCTGCCTCACCACAGTCCCTGGACAATGGGGCCAATCAACCACGGACCGAAACCACGAACCAAAATACGTCTTTCCTCCTTGTAAGCTGATTATCTCGGGTACTTTGGTGACAGTGATGCTACACAGGTAGGCAGGTGTCCAGCCACTGCATTTCCACTCCCGGGGCTCTGGTACCCAAAAGGACATACGCTGGGCTGAAATCTGCTGTCACACAGTCCCAACCCACTCAAGGTCACCCATATCTGTCTCCTCCAGACAATTCATGCTTCTGACACTGACAATCAGAACAAGCGCCAGGTGTAAACCTCCTTCCACCACGTCCTGTGAGAGTCCTCGGCTTCCTCCAGGCCCTGCCAACGTCTTGGGTGTCTCATCTATAATATAAGGACCACTGTCCTGCTGAACTTAAAGGCATAACATAGTGGACATGAAAGTGATCATGTGCAAAGGACTCAGCTCAGCTCTGGTAGAAAAATCTCCAGACTGGTTAACCAGAGGCATTCATAGACAGTGAGCGTGTTTTCCCGAAATTTCCTCTCCTGCAGTTTCTCCATCTGTTGTTCAGTTATCACATGTTATGGCCTCACCATCCTGTTTTCCCCTCCCCAGGCCCAACTAGAGTTGAATCAAATGTTTTAGGAAGGGTACCTCCTGGTGCTGGCCCCTGTGCTCCTAAAAATGCAGACTATGTTTAGTTCATTGACCAACACACCTTATAATCACCCTCGAAAGTTTGCTCCAGTTTCAGCATTTCAAATCTTTCTGAATTTGGAGGGGAGGACACTCAAATTAATGCCTATATTGTGATTTACATAAAAGTTGTCCCAATTCAGACTCATCCTCTTGTGACCACAGGTGTATGCCCAAGTGATCATTTGGGAATGCAGGACATGCACACCAATTCCGGGACACTGCTTCCTTTTCTCTGGCTGTCAGTCTTTTTATCCCTCATGAGTCAATCTCATTTTAGTGTCTTCCCCCCCTCAAAATGGGGGACTCTCTGAATGGCAGGATCATTTTCTTTCTTCTTGTTTCCAACACAGGAATTTAAAACAACCCTATAGCTTCTCCGAGTGCAAAGGATTCCTTACAATACCACAGATTAGAAGGAAAGATTTTGACTCAAGTTTTGAGTTCCTTAGGAGAATCTAAGGACCACTTTTTAGTGACTAGCCACCACTATCTTAGATTCTCCTGCTCACCTATGGTCTCCTGAGAGAAGAAGGAACTGTATCCTGTGATTATGTCATGGAAGACCTTGCTTCCTGTCTCCACTCTCCCACTTCCTGAGACTACCACATTCATGTATTCCCATCTGCCATAGTTTAGATCTGGAATGTATCTCAAAGGCCCCTGTGTTAAAGGCTTGGTCACAGCCTGTGGCAATACTGGGAGATGTTGGATATGGCCTCCCAATATTAGGTCATTGGGATGGTACCCTTGGAGGTGATAATGGGATTCTGGTTCCTGCCTGCTTCTCTCTTTGCTTCTGGTCAACATGAGGTGAACAGATCTTCTCCATGAGATGCACCCAGCATGATGTACTTTGCTGCCACAGGCCCAAAGCAACAGGGTCAAGCGACCATGAACTGAAGTCTCTAAAACCATGAGCCACAATAAAGGTGATTATCTTAGGTAATTTGGTCACAGCAATGGAAAACTGACTAACACACTATCCTTGAGTGAACTAGGGTTTGTTTTCTTTCTTTCCTGGTGATGCCTTTTAAAAATTAGCCAGAGAGGCTTAATATGAATAGAGATGCAAAGAACCAAGATCTGTGTGCCCAGATCCACCTTCTAGGATAGGTTTGTGTGTCTCCAAATGGAGGACAGCCTAGCTGATTCTTTGCACATCAGACAGATAACATCCTTTGGCAGTATCTATATCCCCGGTTGTGAGCTCTGCTGGGAAACCAAAGAAACCAGGACTGAGGCTTTTGTGCTAAAATCTGTCTTTTACCTGTTTAAATTACAATACTGAATAATTATGTATGTGTAAAAACTGTCAAAAGTATGCTTAAATTGTACCTTTGCCGGGTACTAAAATTACTTTTCATTATGACCTATTTGTACATCATTTGAACCAAATATCTCAGTCTGGATATGTAAATGTGTTTTTGTTTTTGCTCTGCAGGTTAGGTCAGCAGACGTCTGCAACAAATATGATTGCAAGGGTGAAAGTGACATGATTTACTTAAATCAGGCAATTTCTCCATTAAAGCATTGAAGCCTCAATTCATAAAGATGCTCTTTAGCAGGTGAACTATAACGTCGGCTGCATTTGTCATATTAGGTGATTTGAAAGGGAAGAACAATTATAAAAATGAATGTAATTCTCTGTCGAAGGAAAAAAAAAATCCAGTTTTTGCAGCAGGGGGTGGTTAATTTTCCAAAGATAAAAACAGGTTTCACAGCAATTCTGCTGCTATAACGTTCCACAATTAAAACATAAGGAGAAAAGGTTTCAGCGCCAAAGCAGGCAGTTGTAGGAATTAGTTGTTTGGGGATGGCGAAGCAGGTTTCCCCTCCAGCATCAAAGGTTATTGCATTCCCCATAGGAACAGCTCTGTTGCCATAAACTGGGCTAGTGTGCCCCCAGCTCCCCCACCTTCCCCCCGTTTCCAAGCCGCTTTCAATTAGCAGGGATTATTAAACTGGAAACATTTTAAACTGCTGCCGAAGCTGCTTTCCGGCCTTATGAGCTGAGCTAGAGGCGTCACAATAAAAGCTGATTGATTAGCAAGGAATGTACTTACAGCAACTGATGCCCAATGTCATTTCCTATGCATTCCACAGCCTCTGTCCCCCCACCCCCACTGCATTTGGTGTTTTCCTGAAGAGTCTGACTTTGGCTTCTCTCTCTGGTGTCTTCTCCAGTCTGGAAGCTTTCAATTTCCATCCCCAATACCTGATCTGGGCCTGCCCTGTGTGCATGCCACATCTCCCACCCAGCCCCAAAGAAAGAGGATGCTCGGATGGGGTGGGCCGAACCCAGGGAGAGAGCTCCTGGATTTCTGCATTTTTTTTTCTTTGAGTTTAATCCTCAGAACATTAGCAACAATAACACATCTCCAAAGGACACAGGCCACTGAGCACTGAAGCCCTTTTGGAGGGCTTCAAAAATTCCAAGTATTTGCCTTAAAGTATTATTTCACCCTCCACAATCTTCTGTCTTCTAATGATCTTTCTTAAAATTTCTTCTATAAATCTTTTGTTTCTCCAACTTAACTAATTGATTTGATAACACATACTATTTGGTTTTAAATTATCTATCTGTATGTATGTATGTATGTATGTATGTATGTACATATGTATCTATCTCTCTATCAATCATTTAAAGAGGTCTGGCCTTGTGTATCCACAATTTCTGCATCTGTGGACTCAACTAACCTGCAGATCGAAAATACTTTAAAAAATTGTGTCAGTACTAAACATGTACAGACTTGATTTCCTTGTCATTATTTCTTAAACAAGTGATGTAACAACTATATACATAGCACTTAGGTATATAAGTAATCTCGAGTTGATTTAAAGTATACCAGAGGATGTGAGTAGGTTATACATAAATACTATGCTATTTTATATAAGGACATGAGCATTGGTTTTGATATCTGTGGGGAGTCCTAGAACAAATCCCCGACTGAGGTTGTATTCATGGTAACTGTATTTAATCCCAGAAACACTACCTGAGTTAGGGACCGTTAATCTCTCCATTTTTACAGATGAAGAAGCTGAGGCTTGTAAGTGATAGAGGATAGCTTCAAAATGAGCAGACTGCTTGACCATGTTTTGCTTCTGCTTCTTGGACCAAACTTGTCCATGTTCTGAGCTTCATGTTCCTTATCGGTCAAAAGAGAGGTGTTTTAGTTAGTTTCTTTTTTCTTTTTCTTTTCTTTTTTTTTTTTTTTTTTTTTTTTTTTTTTTTTTTTTTGCTGCTGTGATGAAAAGACCTAGATGGGAAAATTTTAGAGGAGGAAAAGTTGATTTGGGGGCTCTTGGTTTCAGAGATCTCAATCCATGATCAGCTGGCTCCATTTCTCTGGGCTGGACATGAGGCAGAACATCCTGGTGGAAGAGTATGGTGGAGGGAAGTGACTCACATGATGTTCGGGAAGCAGAGAGAGAGACTCCACTCACCAGATACAAAATCTATACCCCAAAGCCATGCGCCCCATGAGCCACCTCTTCCAGCCACACTCTATGGGCCATTAGTTACCATGCGGTTCGTCCCATCAGGGGGATTAAATCACTGATTAGGTTAAGGCTCTCATAATTCATCATTTCACCTCTAAACCTTCTTGTGTTATCTCACACATGAACTTTTGGGGGACACCTCATGCACCTCATATTTAAGTCATAATAAGAGGTTTGGAACAGCTCCTTCCTTTTTTTTTTTTTTTTTTTTAATGAATTGAACACATACTTCCTGTGTGCTTGCCTTATACTGGCTCTGAGGATGGTGATGAACTAGTCAGATCAACTACCTCTTCTTGTGGGCACAGGCCTCACACCCCAGTTCTTTTTGTGAGCGCTTTGCAAGATCAGGGTTGACCCTTCTTCTGTTTTTCTCCATCCAGCTCGCTGACTCTATTCAGGAGTCAGTTTGGTACTGTGAGTGTTTTATGACAGCGTGGGCCCAGAGTCAGGGCTCCTTTATTTCTTGAGACAGGATGGTAGGAGGAAATGTTCAACCAAGCTGGGACCCAGGGTCATCTGTCACATTACAACTAATGCGTGCGTGCACCCATGTTGCGCTTGCCTTCCGAAGCCTGGTCTTTCAGTTTTGCATAACTTCTTCAGTTGCAAAGGCTCAGCAAACCAATCACAGCTCCTGTTGGGTGGACCGGAAGGAAGAGACTAGGGTTTCTCTTGGGTGCACAAGGAACTGTAGAACAGGGCTGGAGTTCAGGCCTGGGCAGGAAGAAAGCAGTTTCCCTAGAAGCAGGGCCTGGGGTGAGGCCCGCCACAGTTATTCCTGGATTATGACTCAAAGCACACAAACAAGACGCATTTATTACGTCCAAAGTAGTGCTGGCTCTGTAGTGCTGAATGGAGAGGTGAGGTATTACAGCTGTTATCTTTTGAACTAACTGCTATTGCGTGTCCCATGACCAGCCGTGGCAGGATTTTTGTTCCCATGAATGAATGGGCTATAAATCTGTCGGAGTTGACACTAGTAGCGGTACTAGAGGGTGTAAAGAGAAAATGTGCAGAGGAATCTTGTGGTCTTTGCTTGCCTGGAAAATGAGTTCAATAAAATGGAGGTGATCACTGCTTATTTATAGGGCAAACTGATACATCCAGCATTGGCCGTCAGAACCTAACTTAGTGTTTTCTCATTTACCCTCACTCTGTAAAGCACATCCCCACACCCAGGGCAGCTCGAGTGGTGGAGAAAGTAAAGAAGACTATGGCGGATAAAACAGCATTTCCCTCTCTGTTTCTGAGTTTCTGGAACCTTCGGCGCTATCTGGAAGAGTTTAGATTTGAGGTTTATAACGAGCAGAAAAACCCAAGACTATGAACACTTCCTTATTTACTTTTCATTTTTGAGGGTGAGTGACAGGCAATGGGATAAAATTAATCGCCATTTTTCAGCCCTCTGAAACAATAAATTCCAGCAACCATAAATTTGGAGCTGGGTTAAGTACTGAAAACAATTTATTGCTAATTTTTCCCTTAATTGCATTCCCAAGAAGAAGGTTGCGAGCTTACTGGTGGAATTATTATAAAAAAATTATTCATTAGGAAGCACAATGAACTGTAAATCAGAATCTTACCTGAAACAGGGTCAGGGTTCCCCACAATTCATCCTCCCCCTACCCAGGCTGTCTGCAAGCATGGTCCTTGGCAAATAAAAGGATTGGGGAGAAAGCTCCTGCTGTCCCCTCCCCCTGCCTCCACGACACCGTGCGCAGATTCAGGGTTGATTCAATAAGATGTCTCACCTTCAAAAAGTGATAGTGTGAGTCACATGTGGAAAGGAAGCAGAGAGGATTAATGGAATGATCACCACATGGCCTCCCTGACTCATTTAATTTGTTTCCGGCTCCTCATCATGTCAGGCTAACTGCAGTTGAAGCCAGTAGACGGCCTGACCCTGTTGGTGGAGAAAGTTGAAAGATGGCGGCATCGTGTCAGAAACTGCTGGGATGAAGCAAAAGTCTATCCCCTGCCTGTCCCACTTTGGGAACTGAGAAGCATGTTCCAGATGGGAGCTTTCTGTGGCAGAAAAGGCTTGGTGCACTGGGGCTGGGGAAAGGGAGACGGTACCTGAAGGTTACCAGAAGGTAGCAGAGGCGAGGTGGTATCTCCTGGCAGGAAGGTTCGGCACAGGTGGGATGAGGAGAGGTTATCTTCCTTTATTGCTCTCTGTTCTTCCAGGCCTGGAGAAAGCCATCTCTGGGAACCCACCAGCTTGGATCA
Source organism: Sciurus vulgaris (assembly GCF_902686455.1). NCBI lineage: Eukaryota > Metazoa > Chordata > Mammalia > Rodentia > Sciuridae > Sciurus > Sciurus vulgaris. Next base: position 41,112,048 of record NC_136478.1, on the reverse strand, counting down.
ACCTCCCTGGCATGTTGCAGGCCAAGAGAGTGAGGCTGATTTGCCGGACCAAACCAGCCAGGGACAGAGCCTGGCTGGAGCCTGTGCCCATCTGTGAGCAACCATTGGCTAAAATTACAATTTTAATAGCCATTTGTGCCAAAGCCCATGAGGGCCTTGAGTGTTTATGATGTAACAAGTATATTTGTCCTTGTGTCTATGGAGGGAAAGACCAGGGGGAGAAAATTTGAGAATAGTTAGGGTGAGCGCTTCTCTCCCTTGCATAGTGATACCGCCTGTGTAGAGGAATGGACCGCTGTCATGGGGGAGGACCCTCTTCTTGTGTGGTGCAGGAAATGCTGCCCTTTAGGACAGGTGGTCTTCCATAGTTGACCAGGGGAAGAATGGAAGGAAGGGTTTGAGGGAGGGACATGGCATCTGATGCTCTGTGGGTCTTCCCAGGGACCGGGCAGGATGGTGAATTAAGTGTGCACTCTAGGTCAGAACAATATGGTACATTCTCACGTGACCTAGGGTGCGATCCAAAGCCAGTGTGCAAGGTAAAATTAGAAAAAGGTCACAAATCCCTTGAAAACCTGTTGGGGAGGTACCCACTATAGACCTTTTTAAACTAGCTTCAGAACCAGCCTAATACCTACAGTAATTCTCTGCCCATTACTGAAATCAATTGGTTTTGGTGACATGATCAGTCCACCAGGGCCTCAGAAAAATTGAAACGTTAGTCAGCTTTCCATCACTATGACAGATACCTGAGATAATCAACTGATAAAGAGAAAAGATTTATTTTGGCTCAAGATTTTGGACATTTCAGTCCATGATTAATTGACCTGGTTGTCTTTTGGCAAGGCAGTACACCATGGTGGGAGTGTATAGTGGAGCAAAACCCCTGCTCACCTTGAGGCCAGGGAGCAAAAGAGAAAGAGGCGAAGACTGCCATCCCTCAACTCCTTCAAGAGTGCTCCCCCAATGACCTAAAAGCCTTCCACTAAGCTCCACCTCTTAAAGGTTCCATCACCTCCCAATAGCATCAAGATTTTAACCCATGGTCCTTCAGGGATCCAAACTATAGCAGACTCCAGTTGAAAGACCAGCAGAAACCAGTGTCCTTTTCTAGTCCACTCAAAGCTCACAAAGGGGGTGGCAGATAGGAGCACCCCATCACTGTCTCAACCAGCACTTATCAAGAAATCCATGTAAATTCAACGTGTGCCCAGCTTGCGTCTACTCTACCCAATTTTCTGGCAGGAGCAGGGAACGTTTCTCCCATCTCTTCCTTCTTGTGTCCCTCTTCCTTACCTCTGTCCTCCAATAGGCCCATGGGAAGTGTGGCATCTGTCTTGGATTTACTGGAACGAGAGAAGTGGTCAGAGAGCGGGTAACCGAGAGCAAACAATGACAATAAGGAACTGAGCAGCGGAGTCTCAGCCTGGAAGAGATGCCAAAAGAAGTTCATGGAGAAGTGGGGGTAGCGTGCAGATGGCAGTAAGTCATTCAGACAGCAAGTGCTGTAGGGGTGCAGAGCATGCAAAGAACAAAAGCAAAACAATTCTTTCTGAATATAGGAGTAATACGAATTTATTTTTGAGCATTCAAAAACCCGGGCAAGTTTCAAGAAGAAAATAAAAACTGCCTGTAATTCCGCCATCCAGAGATAAACATTGTTAAATTTTTTATGCATTTCTTTACAGGCCCATGGGCATTTAGATGTATTATTATTTTTTCAAAATTGGGATTCTACTACACATATAGTTTTTATATCCTGTCCCGCCTCCTTAACATATTGCAAACACTTGCCGAGTCTTTGATGATTTTACACAAACTTTTTTTTTTTTTTTGGTTTGATTTTAAGAATTTGCAAATTTTCATTTTATGAATAGACCATATTGTTTAACCGTTTCCTCCTCGGTAAACACAGAGTTGTTCTTGATTTTTTTGACATTATTAGTGACTTTGCAACAATTATCCTTTAACATGAATTACAGGGTACCTCTCTGGTCATTTCCTTAAGGTGAATTCCTGGAAGAGGAAGAGGAAGTCCTAGAGAGAGAGTGGCCCCCCGCCTTTGTTTTTCAAAAAAATTTGTCCCTAGGGGGAAAGGCTGGCCCTGCAGGCTATGTGGGAGAGTGGAAGCCTGCATTCCCGAGCCGGGGATGGTCTTTACAAAACTGCCTGTTTTATAGATAAAAATATTTAAAATTGAGATTTCTTTTATGATTGCAGTTGAATACATTTTCCTGTCTCTGGTGTATGTGTATTTCTTCCCCTAGGAAGTGTTTGATGATTTGCCCATTTTTTTCTTAAGGATTGAGTCCTTACAAGAGCTCTTTACAGCATGAATATATCAACTGTTCATGGTTAATCCTCTCTTTTCTAAAGGGGCTGAGAAAAAAGACAGAGAGAGTTGGGGCTGGAGCCAGGCCTTGGGGAGTCGGGAGGAATTTCTTAGTTGGCTCTTTATATCAGTGCAAAAGGCACCTGCTTAGGTGAGTCATAGGAAAGAGCACTCTTAGGGAAACCACAATATCACTTTGCACATTTAAAAATATAAACTGAGTGCGCAAGGGCAAATTATTTTTGATCTTGGTCTCTGCTAAAAATAACATGTAAGAAACCTAAATGTGTATTTATCTAGGAAAGGAGGCAGTTGACAACCTTCTTGGAGAGGTTTTTCATTAAATGAAACAACATAACTTGGCTTCATTTTTTTTTTTTTTTTTTTTTTTTTTAATTCTGGACCATCTAATCGGTCAGGGAGGCAGAAGGTTGTTGGGGGTGAACAAGCAGCAGTTTTTCAGGCTGCGTGCATGTGTGTGTGAGTATAGTGTGCCTGTGTGTGTTGGTTAGAACTGGATTCCAGAGCCCACCTGGCTGGAGATTTTATAGGGTTGTTGAGGGCAATTCTGGTCTCAAGCATCCCCACCGCCCCTTTTTCTATGGTGCTTTTAGCATTTATACACACATGGGATTGGGGAGTATGTCACTGGCTGGCTCTGAATTTGGGTCTTCTCTGATTGGCTCTGTGGTGGGCTGCTAATGATCACTCCCATCATTTCGGAGGGTGTAGGCAAGGTGATAATACAATTAACATCTCCTCTTTGATAGAGAATGAGGTGAAGATAAGCTGACTTTGGGAAACTTGATGATCACTGATAATTGGGAGAAATCCTTGAGGGGAAGATGCTGGGTTGTTTTCATAAGAGCACCCAAATGCATGTGTAGTGAGCCCACCTCTGATAAATCCCCACTTGTTCTAACCTTTTGGGGTTGGGGTGGGCACAGTCATTCTGAGCTTTATTTTTAGCAAATGTGTGTAGTTAATGTGGCTAGAACCACCGGTGATGTTTCAGGAAATTTATTTAAAATTCAATTTGTACATCGTGACTTTAAGCGCTACTTTTGGGGAAGTGTGTTTTGCAGGATGCTGTATCAGTTCGGGATTATGGACTCCGAGGGAATATGTATAATTTTTATGCACTATGTTTATTGGCACATTTGTGTTAATAGCCAATAAGATGATATTGCCATCTTAATACCATGTGAGTCTCTGTGACTCTGTGGCTAATGAGTGGGGCCTCTGAGTACCTGACTGAGGGAGAAAGGAGGCGAGATGGGCTTGTGGGGGGCGGGTGGGAAATGATGTTGGAAATCCAAATATTGGCTTGGCAGATTGTGTCCCTGTAGTACAGAAGAGGGAGCCCATAATGCGGAAAGGGAATCTGGGTCTGATCAGGGGACAGAAGCACCAAGGAGGCGTTGACATGCTTGCACAGCGAAGTGACCTACCAGGGGAGAGAGAAAACAATCCCAAAGACATTTAGTTCTCAATTAAATAAAGCCTTGTCCTTCTACTTTGCTTCCAGCAATGCTTCCGCTCCTGGGAACCAGGGATTTTGCTTTTTTGCAGTGAACTTGCAGCTACTTCCGGACAGATGACAGTGTTGGATGGCTGACCTTCCAGCTTTGATCCAGCTCCTGGCCATGGAATGCATCTGATGGTTTTCCAAGACATACGTTTCATGTTGGATTAGTCATGAGAATGACACAAGAAACAGATATATATATATATATATATATATCTCCAACACATTCATGCAAACGCTGTTCATTGACAACGTTCACAAACTCCAAAACTCTCAAAACTAAAAATAAAATCAGGGAATGGGGCATTTTCTGCTTCAAAGTCTGCTTATTGGTGATTAGATTTCTGCATCTAATCGCTGATTTCTAGGCAGCTGACAGTGACTGGAGGCTAAACCTGACCATGGAAGTCCTCCACCTTCGTCGAAGCCTAAGAGCTGAACCACAGCAGTTAGAAGATAATAAATATTTTTACCTGAATTTTCTGAGTCCTGTTATGACTCCCTTTGGTATCAAGCTGAGTAACGTGTGGAGAAGTCACACTGATGGGCCACTTCCATGAAGACTGGAGGAACAGGAGAGCTGGCAGATGGAGGGGCTTCAGAATCCTGCTGTCCCTAGGCTGTCTGTCTGGGTCTTTCCTTCACCCTTGGACATCAAACAACCTGGGTGGGTACTTCATCTGTATTTGGAATTCTCATTTTCTCACTGAGGACACAGGGCAAGACCCACTGTGAGGCCTCTGTGGAGGTTTGTAGATTCATAGAATTTGAATTCAGCTGGCTTTGACTCCAGGGGCTGGCTGGCCCATCTGGAGGGGGCTGTAGGAAAATTCCTCTCTGCAACCTGGAAACCCCATGGGCCGCCCTTCTTCTTCCAGTTGCAAGGATAATTACCCCCTGCTCCTCTCTGCACATTGAAGTCAGGTTGTAAGTATTCACCCAAGGCCCATCCCCTCTGCTATGTGCTGTTGTGTTGGGAAAAAAAAAAAAAAAAAAAAAAAGCCATAGGCTACTTTCAGGAGAAAGGATCCTACCCTCAGGGAAAAATCTGCATTTTAATAAAGAAGTCTCGAAGGCCAATCATTTTCAGTCCAAGGGAGGGACAGGTGACTACGATCATTCCAGGCAGTAGGTGTGGCTTTAGAATGATATTTTGTAAATCCATCCTCATCCCAACATTATAAAAATGTTCGTATGTGATTTTCACCTGGAGTTTTATTTTCTTTCCCTCCCTCCCTCCCTCCCTCCCTCCCTCCCTCCCTCCCTCCCTCCCTTCCTTCCTTCCTTCCTTCCTTCCTTCCTTCCTTCCTTCCTTCTTTTCGATCTTGAATCTCCCTGGGATTACTCTATTCTTTTAAAAATTTTAATGGTGTTGTTCAGTACGGGGAAGACATACATTCTATTTTTTTCCAAATGGCCTGTCTGCAGTGATGGCATGTGGGCCTTGCCGGCTTGTGAAGTTCACAGTTCCTGCCCTGGCATTCGCTTCTTTCCTGGTTGTTGACAGAAAAGCTGAGGTTTGTTAAATGAAATTTACAGGAAGCTGTCAGTCTGGACTGAGCGCCTGCACTTGGCCCCAACAGACCAAACCGAAAGGCAGTCACTCCTGCTGAAGTCCGAGGCCACGAAGCTGAGACTAAACTGTGTATCTGACTTTCCAAGAAACCAGGAGAGAGAGAGCCCTCACGGCCTGCCTTCAGCCAGCATGATAAAGAAGTCTCCTCTGCTTTAACCTTTACAGCAAAGGGACCAAAAGGACCAATCTGCTCTTTTTCCTTGTTTCTGTTTTCTTCAGCTTCTTCCTGTCTAATAAATATGGCCTACTTCACAGAGCGGATCTCCCTGAACCTCTTCTGGTTCTGAGCGGTACTGTTGGAGAACCATACTTCGTTCAGATGAACTCTGTTGGATTTGTTGAGATTTTCTTTTTCCAGATTCAAGGAAACAATCTTGATGAAGAGAACGCACTTTGGAGCTGGCGAGGTCTAGTTTGGGAACCAAGTTCTGCTACTGACCGGCTGTGCTGTTGGGATGACTTACCTGCCCTCTCTGAGCTTTGGCCATCTCTGTGGAATGTGGAGGCACAATCCTCCTGGGCTCGGAAGGGGGTTTGACGTAATGGGTACAGCGCCAGTCCTGCCCAGCAGCGAGCTCCCGGTGAAGGCTGGTTGCTGCCGTTGCTACACGTCCTTTGTGTTTTCATTCTTAGGACTGAAAGACCAACGATGTCCAGGAAGCCTGTATTGCCATCATCCTCAATCTCATTCGCTCATTATCTCCTCCAAATTGGCTCCTCTTCCCCATGTTGATGCAATCCACTCAGACATCCAAAGAAGAAAATAAACTGCAAGGGTGCTCCTGCCCTTTCCTTCCCACCCCACCAAGCTTCTCCGATCCATCGTGGAGGCACTTGGGAGGGCTCAGGAGTTGCCAGCAGAGGCACTGAGGACTGCAGCCTTCCTCCCTCCAGCTTCAGGACTGCTGCTTTCCACACACGCATGGCCGCCTGCTGCCCCAGACAGTCCCACTTGCCAGCTGCACGTGCCATCTCAGTCCTCCCGCTCATTTTGCCGTGATGTGGTTTCCACTTTCCACGTCTGCTCAGTCCCAGGTTTCCCAATGCTACCTTCTCTGAGAAACTTCCCTTTTTGCCTCTGTGACTTCCTGGCACTTGGTTTCTCCTTCTCCTGTAGCCCTCCAGATTTCCCTCCCTGACCACTTGCCGGGTCCTTCCAGGTGGGACTGGCCATTCCCTTATAACACTCCTTACACTTTTCAGTGCCTAAAATAGAATGCATTGGCTGCAATTATAATATGAATAATAACTACCAATTTGGAGGTTCTAAATATATAACAGGGTCAAGATTGTGGCCTGGGGACTGACTCCTTCAAAACCCTTTCTATGTTAGTCACTGAGCATGGGATCAGAGCAAGGTGGCCTTAGAAGGGGAGACAGTCATATGGCTTAGGGCCCTCCATTTACCACCCAGCTCTTGCCCAGTCACTGTGCTGGGCACATCCCATGAATGGCCACTTTTGTTTCCATTGTGTAGACGGGACATGTGGACTCTGGCACAAGCAGTAGGTAAAGAAGAAGAGGAATGAATGAAGGGTGGGAATGGAGAAGTCAGAAGTAAAGATGAGTGCCGTGACTGTCCCACCACCCGCCAATCAAACTTCTCACAGTAGCTGGACACCAGTGGCCTCCTGTCCTCCCACCTGCCTCTTCCAGCTACTCCAGGTCCTGTCTGGCAGTGACCGGTGTTGCTGCTGACTTGGAGTTCAATGACCAGAAGGAGAGGCCAAAGATGAGACACGACGGGCCATCTTCCCTGTCCCCACAGGCAACCTTCCTTTTGTAGACACTCCAAATTCCTCCCTTTAAAACAATTTCCAATTTAATAACTGTACTTAGGTGTTTTTTAGACCCCATAGTGTTTGCAACAACCGTTATGGCTCTATTATGATAATACAAGAAAGTTGCATTACAAAATAAATGCATTTTAAGTTTTTTTTTTTTTTCCTGGCAACATAATGTAAGGATCATTCTGCATGTTGGTACTAAAGAATCAAAAACAGTTTAGTGAGTGGATGTGAACACTGTTTCTTGTCATCCCGTTAATGGATCTACTGTAGTATTTGTGTTCCTTCCAGCCCTGCTGCCGTACATCAATGAAAAATTATGTTTTTTCCCTCAGTGCTACAACAGCCGTCATCTTTATAGTCAACGCATTCCCCTTCAAGTCGGGCCGTGTAAAATGCCTACCATTTCTCGGCCCCTTTCCCTCCCCGTCATTTACCTGGTTCTCTGCAAGCGAGGGTCAGTGCTTCCTCTTATTAATGTTCTGTGTAATAGAAATCAGCGCGCCCGTGTTACTCATGTGGAAGCCCGAGCAAACAGCGGCTGTTAGTGTGCAAAGGGCAGACAGGAAGCCTAGCTTTATTTTTTTAACCCTCTTTGTTTACGGGATCTCAGCAGTCAATCACAGCCCTCTTTGCATTTAAAGCAAGCCTGCCTGCCTCTTGGAAACAGTGGAGGAAATACTTGCTGTTAGGCTGGGAGAGCCAGGCAGGATGCTGGTCTTATTTCAAAGGGACCCATAGGGACCTGGCCTTGCCTCTCTCGGAAAATTTTACTCCCTGAGTCAGCCAAGTTCAACCAGCTTCAAGGTTACCTGATGAGGCCCAAGAGAACATCATCAAAGGAGAATTAATTCTCCAAGGTCACACAATTTTAGGGTTACCAGGAGGTGGGGCTTGCTCTAGCCAACCATTTCCCTAGAGTACCTGGTCTGTTTCTCTCTCTCTCTCTCTCTCTCTCTCTCTCTCTCTCTCTCTCTCTCTCTCTCTCTCTCTCTCTCTCTCCGTGGTCCTGGGCATGGAACTCAGGGCCTGGCACATGCTAGGCAAATGCTCTACCACTGAGCTACATTTCCAGCCCCCTTGGTCCTTTGGAACCCCTCTTACTGTGCTTTGATCTAGGGGACAAGCTCTATCTCATGACTGCTCACAAACCAGACACCTGTGTGGACCAGGCAGGGAGCTGACACCCTTGGGATGGTCCAGAGAGGGCCGCTGCTTCTTTGTCTCAGTTGACGTGTCCAGGTGGGAACGTGACTCAGTAATGTCTGGTCCTCCATTGTTTTCATGGAAGTGACAGTGCAGACTTGAAAAAAAAAGTAAAACCAGACTTTTAATCGTTGACTAATTTAAAGTAGAAAGGAATATGTGAATGCCAAACCAACCGAGGTGACCGCGAGGCTGCCGCTCTCCACTCCTCACCCTCTCTGGCATCCTAGGCTTGCCGTGAACTGCTTGGGTACCGGCTTGTCCAGCCTTTCTCCAGTGGGTTCTCAAGGACCTTGAGGCAGTCTGGGATGGAGCAATAGGCAATGTCCCTGTTATCAAGAAGCGGCCCCCATTCCCAGGATATCGCTGCCACTAGCAAGGACTGGCAAGTCCGGCCCGAGCTCGCCTTCCTCCCCCGCGCTGCTTGCAAATGTTCTGCCCCAGGGCCACTTCCCAGACCCCAGCTTTGGGTTCCCCAATCAATGTTGCTGGGGGCTGCGGGGCTGTGGTTTGGTTTGGTTCCTCGTCCTTGCCTGACATGTGACCCTATGACTCTCCTCCTTCTTAGTTCCACTCTGAGATCCTGCAGGGCAGGACCAGGGCTGGCTTTGTTTCTCCCTGCTCTGTGGCTTGCTCTGGGCTCTGGACCAGCCTGATATCTGATTGCAGCTGCTACTTTCCTAGGGAGATGCGCGTTGATGACCCCTGGGTGTGAGAGAGAAGACGGGAGAGACCCGCCCCTCCGCGCAGTGTGCCCAGGGAACCGGCCATTCCTGTATGAGGCAAAAGTGACCCACGCCCATGGTACGGAGGGCAGGATGGAGACTTTAGTTCTCAGGGTCCTGAGAAGGATCCACTGGGCAACCGTCCCACTGGGTTCGAGGTGGGCATGGGCGGCAATATCCTCCCACAGAGAGCTGACCCCAGCGTGCTGGTCCGGGGGGCTCCTGGCTCAGTAGGGCTGTCTAGGGCCAGCCTGGTGCTGCCGTTCAGGTGTCATGAATCCAGTCCTGCTGCTGACACAGAAGAGACGGCCTGTGCTCACCAGAACCAAGGACTCTGAGAATGTCAGAGTGTCAGGACTCCAAGGGACAGGGGCAGCTGCCCAGAGGTGCGGGTGAATGCTGGAGGGTCAGGGCCTGGCCTGTAGGGGTTGTGGGCAGAACTGTTACCAGGGTAAATGTGAGAACCTGATGCTGAGCCCACGGTGTGCTCTGTCCCATTCCCATGGCCTCTGCTTCCACAGGTGACGTCAGCAGCTGCATAGCCAGGCTGTGCTGGTTGGCTCTGGGTTCTGCACAGTGTCAACCCTCGGTGGCTGATGACAGCATGGGGACCAGGCCTAATGGCTTTCTCTGGAACACTGAGCGGTATTGCTACCATTGCCGGCTCCCAGAGCAATCAGGGCTGCACTCACAGAGTGGGGCTTCACCTGGAGGGCCCTGTGCTCCGAGGGCTAACTAGGACACCGGACCACGGTGGGCCCGAGCATTCATGGGATGTGCCCAGCACGGTGACTGGGATCTTTTCCACTCGTGCTTCTGTGGAAATCCGGGGGAATTCCTTGGGAATGGTCATTGTCTTCCTCCGCTCAACACATTCTTCTTCCTTCTGCCTGTATGTGGCGCTCCCGCTTCTGAGGTCCCTTCTCTGCCTTCTGAATCCCCTGTCTCCAGCACATTTTTGGAGGACTTTGCTGTAACGAATGGGACAGGAGTCACGAGGTAGGGTCTGTCCTTTATTCCAGTCTCCTTGGGTCCCAGCAGAATCAGTCTGCTCAGAGGTACTGGATTTCTATACCTAAATGGTAGTAGTAGAGAGGTTGGGAATGGATTAGACTTTGCAGAAAAGTCCTTTACTAAGACCAGTTGAACTGTGGGTAGACACCTTCTCTGTTCATTGTAGCATTTGCCTCTAGGAATTCAGGAGCACAAACATTTTCTCACAAGCCCTTCCCTGCCTGCTGGTAAGCATAGGGCAAGAGATATTTGGAAATTCAGAAAGGAGGATGTATTAGTCTGTTTTCCATTGCTATAACAAATACACAAGGTTTGGTACTTTATAAAGAAAAGAAGTTTATTCAACTTTTAGTTTTGGAGGCAGTAAGTCTAAGATCAGGTAGCCCCACTGATATGATTTCTTGCGGGCCCGTTTGGCCACATGACATCATGGCAGAAGCTCATGTGGAGGGATCATACAGTACTAAGAAGCCAGATAGCAGGGAATGGCTCTTTTTTAAGGACTTGCTCTCTGAGAACTAACTCAGGGTCCCATGAGAACGGCTACCCTTTCAAAGGCAGTGACCCTGGTGACCTTCCTACCACCTCTTAACACTTCTACCCTGGGGTCCAAGCTTCCAGCACATGAATCTTTGGGGAGACACTCAAACCATAACCAAGCCCCAGGTGGAGGGATTTTGGGGGATCTCATCTGACATTCTGCACACCCCCAGAATTCCCAGAGAAGAGATGCTCCTGAGCCCAGGGCCCTTGGTTTGACGATACCACCTTTGGGCGGCAGTAGTTTTGTCTGTCCTCCTGTGGCGGGCTTCTTTCTGCTCCTTCTTCCTTTCCCCACCCAGCTGGCCCTAACCTCGCCATCCAACGTGCCCTCCTTAGTTGGGAATAGAAGGGGCTGCTGCTCTTACCTCCCGAGCGGAGCAGACATGTGAGGTGGCCTTGAGGAGGGGCCCAGGTCCAGGGCCTGCGCAGGGCCTGAGTGAAGGGAGCGTCCCCCACACCTGGTCCACCTCTCAGGGCTCTGCACAGGTACACAAGTAGAAGATTTGCCATCTGCCCTTGGAGAACGGCGTGTCACACGCCTGGCTGGCCCAGGCCGACCCCTCGGTCCTGCTTGTGCAGACTGGAAGTGTCTCCTGCCCCTCTGGAGGCCCTGCTCAGCTGAGCGAGGCCTCGGTCGCTGCCACTTGTGTCTCTGCTTCATCTCCTGGACAGGGGCCCAGCTGTCTTTCCTGCAAAGCTCCAGACGAGCAGAAAGCTCCACTCTTTCCTGCTGAGGTTTCCTCTGAGCTGAGGAGGGAGGAAAAAGGTAAAGGGAGAGGGATGGCCCTGCTATTCCAGCATGGGGGACACACTGGTCCCCGTCTTTCCCCACCAAGCCCGCTCAGCAAGGGGCTTGTCCAAGGACAACAAGGCGTTGGGTCCCTCAGGTGTGGTGTGGCCCCAGCTGCCCCCGTCAGCTTGGTTGGCCTAGGGTGGTGGTTTAATCCCACCACGGCCTTGAGACGCCCAGGGGATGAGGTCGGGATGTTTGTTGGTCTTGGGAATCTGGAGGCTGGGGTCTTCATACCACATGGTTGGTACATTTCTTTTCTTTCTGTCTGTTCTTTGAGGGCTGGCTCTGTGGGATCCAAGCTCCATCCTCGTCTCTGGACCTCAGGGTGAGGTCCTCCTGTTCCATCAGGGTAGAAAACTCGCTGGCATTGTGGGTAGAGTATGAGAAACCCACAGTGTTGCCGAACGCCAGATCCTTTCACTGTGGGCTCCTGGACGTGAGACCGTAGTACACCGGAGTTCTCATTGTGCTTGGTTCAGAATTTCCACCGTCATCCATTTGTCCATCATCTATTGTCCATCTGCCTGTCTGTCATCCATCCTCCACCCGCCTTCCATCCACCCTCCACAGTATCAGGCTGTAAAGATGACTGCAAACTGTGCCCTCTGAGGACGGGGATCATGATCAAGTGCTTTGTCTGTCGGGCTGCCCACTCCTTCTGAGTCCTTTGGGAGGAGAACAGCGTTTATGATTTTTCAGCTCAAGTAGTGCTCAGGGGAAGGAGAGGTCAGTTCTGGGTAGATGGCTTAGAGAGGCCTTCAGAAACTGAGCCCGAAGCTTGCTTGGGTGTGGACGGAGTGACGGTAAGGCAGGAGTGTGTGTGTGTTTGTGAGTGTGTGTGTGTGTGCACGTGTGTGTAGGAGTTTACATTAGTGGGAGGCCCAGAGATGAGGGCTGGCAGGTGTTAGGCCGGGTTTTGACCTGTCCTGCCCTCCATCAGTGCCTGGCTCCCCTGGGTGACCTCCAGGTGCTGTCTGCTGATCTGTCCCTCCCCCCGGCGCCAGTCTCCACTTTCGGAAGGCAAACAGGCGGCGTGCCGGAGAAGGTTCTAGAAAAGGGCGGCTTAGACGCACTCACCGAGGGGCTGCCAAAGTAGAGACGATTTCTGCCCAGACCCCGGGAGAGACTCGGGTGGGATTCTTGCCTGCCATTAGCAGGTCACTGCCAAAGCCTTCGGAGGAGCAGGTGCTTCAGGAGGAGGGAGAGCACAGCAGAGGTCCCAGAACCCCTAAGAGGGTCACCCTCCTGGGCCCAGGGCTCCCAAGTCGCCTGTCGAGTTAACTGGGGGGAAACTTCGCCCAACTTAATGAGAGCGCCCAACAAAGTTGTGTGGCTGAGTGATTGGAACGCATTGTTTTGTTTCTTTCATTAATTCCTGCTGCCATTCGGGATGCGGGGATAAACAATAGCAGGGGCCTGTAGAGATCAATACCAGATTGCTGATAGTGCCTATCTGCTCTCGGAGCAGATTATTTGATAAATGGCATGGTCCATACGTTTTGACAGGTGTTCACCGAGCAGCCTGGACCACGCGCGTCTCACGGAGCTCCATCACAGGAAGCCAAGAGAGCGGGTAGAATATTTCCTTTTTGGTGCAAACCCATATAGAAATTGTTGCTTTTAAGCTACAGATAATGAGTTTCCAGTGAGAGATGGAGGGAGGCTGGGGAGGGAGGCCGGGAGGCTCTGGGCTTTACTTTCCCCATGGTTTGGGTTTCTGGTCGGGTACCGGCTCAGGGGAGATCATGAAAGGATTCTTGTGGTGGGCAGGACAGTGCCATGGGGAGACTGGTTTGCAGGTGGAAAAGCCTCCAGGGTTCCAGGCCTCTAAGGCGCCTCTGAAGGAATCCTGACTCCCGTAGCCAAGAGTCGACTCGGGAGGCCAGCGGAGCAGGGGCTGGTGCCGACCCTGCATGGAACTTCAGGAGAGGAGCTGGGGACAGCCAGGGCAGTTGGGCATTGCTGGAGCTCCCAGGACCTCTGACCTGAATGTGGCTCCAAGGAACGATGGAGGCTTGTCACCACGGGGTCTTGTTGCACCCTGTGGCTCTGCACTGGGCTAGCTACGGACATCCTCTTTCCATTTCCGCGGTCTTTCCGCGGTCTGTCTGAGCTGGTCCCCTTTCATCCTCTGTTGGAAGCACCCAGCCTTGGCTCCAGCACCACTAGCGCTCTGCTCTGGGAGGGGTGAGTCTTTGAGGTCTGCCTTTTGGCCTGTCTTTCTTCTTCCCCAGGGTCCCCCGTACCTGTGCAGGGCCTGTGGTCCAGAGGGCGTTACCTGGGATCCTGGGGGTGCATAGAAGAGGTGCTAGAGGGGCCACCGGATCAACCACAGGTCCGCATGGCCACAGCCGGGAGCAGGTGCTCCCAGCCGGCTGTCTGATCCTGGGCAATCAACAGGACACTCTCAGGAGACCTGGAGGAGGCAGGCCGATGTTTGGGGGGTGCTGTGGGGTACACAGCATTCTCATGGTGTGAGAAAATGTCAACCTCTGGTTTTTCTGCAGAGAAGGCTGAGCCTCTACCCAGAAGAGGCGTGACCGCCGGACAGCCACCTACGATGACTCGGAGAGCTTGCCACGCCTCACCCCACCTCCAGGGGAACAGGGTCCAGGGATGGACCTTGCCTTCTTCACTGCTCTGAAATGCACCCCTCGCCTCCGCCCACTGTCCCCCAAAAGAGGGGACACTGCCAGCCCCCGGGAGCCTCCTTCCTCGGAGGGGCGGTCCTTTCCCAAGAGGGTCCTACTGGACGGGAGGCGATTCCACGGGCCACGTGACCCTCCGCTCCCGAGGGCTGGGAGGCTGGGCCGTGATCTATGGAACGTCAGACGTTATATTTTACTTTGCTTTTAAAAATCTCTAACAACCTCCTAAGGAATGATTTGACATCCTTAAGTTCAACACTGGGCACAAATAAAGCTTATGGCAAAATTAACATAAATCATTAGCATTAATCACGCAGGGTTATTGATAGCCGTTCGCAGGCATGTATCACCATCCTGCCGGGGACTCGGGTTGGCGATATTTCTTCGACCCGCATGCTGGTGGGGCAGACTTTCTTTTCTGATTTTCCTCCTCAGCTCCAGACCCCTCGTTCCCATTCGCGTCTCCTTGTGTGGAGGCCGTGGAGGCCGCTGACTTCATTGTCTTTTTTTCTCCCTTTCCTCTCGTTTTTTAGAAACTGGATTTCTAGTCTGGGTCAGAATCCATCAATGTCTGTGGCTGTCACCCACCCACGTGACGACTGGGAGCAAAATCGCTGGGTGGCAATTAGTGATGGTGGCCTGCATGGATCAGTTTCAATTTGGTAGCCTTCACTTCCACTTACGCATTCATCTGGGAAGCCGAGGAACATTCCCGTCCCCACCCCGGCCTGGATGCCAGCATGCTCCGAACGCTCTGAGATGATGTGCTTTCTTACCAGCCCAAAGTGCAGAGAGCGGAGGACACAAGAGTAAAATAAAGCCAGGAACAGGGCTTTATCGTCACTGATGGCATTTTGAAGGTGGATTTCCTTTAAGCACAAACAGGAGAAATTCCATTCGTGTGAATCCCTATGGGTCTCTCTTAACGGAAATCTACTTGTGGTTTCATTAATGGGAGTATAGACTAAAGAACAATGGAGGTGATGGGAAGGAGCCCTACTGCCACACAGACCAGACCACACTGGAAAGTGTTGCGATCAGCACAGTTTGGGATAGGGTTAGATACACAAGAAATGACAGGGAGCATTCACTTTAGACACATGAGGCCCACAGGAGACCATGATTTCCAACTTTCCCTATTTGAAGGGTTTCCAGGGGAACAGGACAGAGAGCTCTGAACATCCTGAAGGGGAGCTTCAGAGATGTGGATATGTGCTCAGAGCAGGGGAAAACCTGAGCCCTTCAGCATGGGCCCCAAACGGCATTGACTTGGAGGTGGGAAGTGAGCTCCCCATTGCCAGAAGCATTCAACATAGTCTCTAGGGCCACCGGAGGGAGAGGGTGGGGAGGAGGCTAGTCATTAGATTGAGGGTGGGAGAGATGGTACCCAAGGTCCTTCCCCCCAGGCAGAGCTTGGCATTCCACCGCTGTGCTCAGATCAGATGCTGGAAAGACAGGAGCCGACTTCCCTCGCTCTCTCCCTCACCGGGAGCGGCAGCCTTGGCGGGGCACTGAGCGCCTCCGGATTCCATGGGCCTTCTCTTAACAGCGCAGCTGCCTCATAGGATGTGACCGGATTCGGAGGGAGCCACCCCGTCCCTTCGTGGGTGGGAGGCGTGTTCAATATTTCTCTCCCTTCAGTCATATGGCGCCTGCAGAATCCCAGAGAGCCAGTGAGCCCGGCTGGCAGGGGGTGGTTAATTAGCCATTTCCAAGTGTTAAAGGCTGGTCTGGCCTGGAACTTGACAAATAAGGAAAGAGGTCAGCCAGAGCCCAGCGGGGAGGGCAGGGTGTGTACGTGGGGGAGGGACTTCTTAGCCTGACCTGCGTCCTCAGGAAGATGGGGGCTCCCTGCTCTTGCCAGACCGGAGTGACTCTCTGTGCCCCAGCTGCCGGTCCTTGTCTAGCGCTGCTGTGTGTTTTGGAAGGAGGGGACTGCAAAGCTTCCCTGTACTCTAGGGTACAGGATTCTAGACAGGACCTTCCACATTCCGGAAACGCTCCATGTCATGAGAACCACGCAACCCCTACTGGATTGAGCAAGAGGGGAAATTTTTTGAATTCTGTATACCAAAGAGTTTGATGTCATGTCTGCTTCAGGTGAGGTGTGATCCAGCAGATGAAAAGATGTTGCCATGGACCTTGTTGATAGTGGCTTCAGCATCAGCTTCCCTGTAGTTGGTACCTTTACCTTTCAGTGGCTCTAAGCCCTCCTTTCTTGAACGCATATGCTTCTGGTAGTGGCAATCTTTGGGTCTACACAATCATCAGCTAGTGAGCTAGAACTGGGTCATTAATTCCTGGGGTAGGAGTAAAGGCATCTATTGATTGATTGATGACAATTGGTATCCAGCGGTGGTGCTGTGTGAGAGGCCAGCCTGATGGAAACCTTCATGACTGAGGACGGAGGGGTCGGGGCTTCCCCCTAGAAAACTGTCAAGGAAGAGCTGACCCCAGCAGATTGAAAAAGCTGAACGGTGCCCACTTCAATCCAAACGTGTCCAGTTCTCAGAAGATGGTTTCCCACTAGGAACCCTCTGAGCTTTACTGGGGGATCTTGGCATCTTTGATCTTGTTTTTTTTTTTTTTTTCTTTACCATTTTTCTTCCAGAGTTTTGTAAAGTTTGAACCTCGAGGCATTTCAACTCTTTGGGAGAAAGGAAAGGTGAACGTAGTTGACCACCACGTGGGAGCTCCGGAGGAGCAGAAGCGCCATCTTTCTTCAGGGTTAGATTGGCAGGCTGCTTCCCGGGCCAGGGGCTTGCTTTGCAGACCAGCGATGACTTCACTGGGCATGCGCGGAGAGCCCGGGGACTCAGGGCTCGCAGATCCAACAGGTCAGTGAGGTTTCTGCAACTGCGTCACTAGAGTTATTTTTATTTCTTGAATTTTTTTAGTTGACACAGTAGTGGCAGGTCTTTGGAGGCAGACTGTGCGGATTTAATTCCTCCTCTCTGTGTGGGTGCCCATCGCCCAACCTCCCCAGGCCCTTGCCCCGCCCCTCCGAGCCCCTAGGGACCCCAATCTCACTTTCACAAGAGCCCTTGCTTTGCATGGGAAGCTTGGTCTCCCTGGGATGGCGGTGTTCCCCGGCCCCCAGCGCTCACCCGCAGCCCTGCGGAGCATCGTAATGACGGGGAGTGGCGTCCTCGGCAGGCATAGATGGGTCCCTTAATTTCATGGTTTTAAAAGACGTGAGTTGACCTCAGTATAATTCCTGTGTTTTAGTCATTCACGTGTCATGACTCAGTACTCATTCATTAACTATAGTGCTTTTCAAATGAAGAACGGAGATGAAAATTTTCCTTAATGATGACAAGTGATATAATTTAGTTTTATTTCTGTCATATCATGGTGCCCGTGAGCCTGGCCATGGCTAAGGGTCTCTCTGTGGCGCCACCATTAGCTCCTCTTAGCCAGGGGTTCTGTTGGACACATCACTCTGGCCCAACCTGATCATATGGGTCTGAGTCATCCCTAGGTTGATCCTTGCTTCTGGTTGGTTTTAGCTATGTGGATCCAATAGACCATCTCAATGAAGGCATACCTACTTTGAGGTGGGAGGTGATAGGGGCAGGGGTGAGGGGGATGGATGCAGTTCAGAATCTTGGGTTTCATGCCCTCTAGGGAGGTGGGTGAGGGGCTCAGGCTGAGCCTGTGGGTGGGCAAATCCCTCTTTTCCTCAATACTCCTCTTCCTGGTTCACTGCATAGGCTGCTGTTCACAGATTCATTTTGATGGCTTTTTACAGCAGCTTATTTCAGAGGCAGTGACTTGAGCTGGGATTTCAGTGGGATCTTTGTGACGAGGCATCAGAAGCCTCCCTGTTTTTTTTTTTTTTTTTTTTTTTTTCAATATCCAAATATGAAGGTCTCATTTTGGAAAGTGAAAATAACCCTCTTTCATCTTGATAGCTACCCAAACAACTCTTCCAAGTCTGGGATTCAGGGATGAGTGACAGGACCGGTGTCCCTGGTTCTTTGGTGGGTTTATTTTTCGAGGGGTGATTTAGCGCCTCTTTAATGTGGACGCCTTGTTCTGCGCCCATCTGAAGGTGTATTGAGACTGTTACACTCTACTGGCACCGAATGCCTGGCAGGAGTGAGGTGGTGGAATCTGCATTTGTCATCCAGCTCCTAGAACGCTTTCATTTTTACAGATGATCTTGAAGACACCGCCTCTCATATTCACCCGTATACCAACACGGTCCAATGGCACCTCGCCCTGACTTGCAGAAGTCCCTGGGTGACTGTCCTTGCGGCAACAGTGGCAGCAGGCATTGAATATTATTTACCTTAATGAAACTTCCCCGGGCCACGGCGTGAATGGCACAGAGCGTGCCTCCCCACATCTGGCCCTTATTTGGGTTGGCTTTTCCTGGGGTAGCTACCAGCTCTGGGGTCATTTAGAAAGTGGAGGCAAAGAAGCTGGGTGGAACACTAACAGTCGGGGCACCTGGGCTGGGTGTCAGACCTCCTGGCTTTGCAACCAGGCTTTACCTAAAAGTCACTGGAAATGTCAGTTTTCCCATCTCTAAAATGGCCCAGATGGTCTCTGATGCCCCTCCTAGACCCAGAAATCTGCAGTTGTCTTTGTTTTGCTGCTTTTGAACCACTGTCAAGTGTTTCTAGAGTGTGGGCTGTGCATCCGGGCCCCGAGCCTGGGGCAGTGGGGTGGGGAGAGACCGGAGGCCTTGAGGCCGAGTCTCTGCCCTCGGAGAGTCCCCTCTGGGTCAATGCAGCAAGAGGCGTATTCCTAAGACCAAGCAGGGCTCAGTCAGGACCCCTGTAGCTCAGCTTCATGGAAGAAAGGGGACTTGATCGGGGCCTCCGCGCCCCTGGCAACTGTATGCCTTGAGATACTTTATGTCCACGTGAATGTCGCACCAGAGGGTGATGGAGAGGGCTCTGTAGGGCAGAGGGGAAACCAAGACACATAGGTTAGCAGGAGTCTTCCCATCCTGTTGCCCCCAGGTTCACTGATGTCCCTCAGGATATTGCTGTCCCCATGAGCTTTGGAGGGAGACCCTCCCCACTGTGCTGAGAGTAGGGATTGAGGAGCCGGGACGGGGAAAAGGCTCTCCCCGTTTAAGACCAGCTCCCTCTGGCCATCCGGGGCCTGGAATGACCAGGGCTACGGGCTGCGCTCAGTGGAATGTGGAAAGGCTCCTGTGGAAGGGTAAGCCAGTTTCCTTGGGGTGGAGGTTGGAGGCTGGGGGTGGGAGCGTGGTGGTTCCAGGAAGGGCTTGTGAGAGCTCTGGAGCTTTGGATGTCCTCCTTGTCCTCTGCCTACCCCGTGGCACTCTTCCTGGACCTCATGGCTTACAGAACTGTGACTGTCCTCAGCTGCATTTAAATAATGGTGCTGCAGGTGTCTGTGGCCCTCCGGGGTCCCCGTTGGCGATCATGACGACACTCCTCCATCACGGTCACGAGCTGCGCGAAGCCCGGCCAGAGAGGACACGAGGGCTCCGAAGGCTTTACTTTGACTTCGAGAGGACAGGGAACGTGCCCAGGACTTTTATGTCTGTCCTGGGTGGAACTTCTTAATTTCAGGGCCCAGACCGTGTGACCTAGCGGCTGGAGTGCGGCTTTGGGAGAGGAGGCTCCTGCAGGAAGCCCAGAGCGCGCAGAGCTCAAAGGGGACAAGCCGAGCAGCATCTCAGGAGGGATCCTTTACAACGCGGCAGGTGGGCGCGGGAGCCCAGGGCGCACTGGGAGAGAGTAACCTGGGGCCCGAGGCTGCCCTTACCAGGTGCCGCCCCACTCCATCCCGCCTCTTACTGGGGCTCCCATTCCCTCGCCAGGGAGCCCATGTCGCAGTCCGCGAGGCTGCCTCCCTGCCCACAGAGGGGTCCCTCAGAGGCGCACACCCCAGCCTCTTGCACAAACCCCAAGTCACTTGCTCCCCGCGGGCCTCAGTTTCCCTCTTTGCAAAGTGAGCACTAATGAGAGTTCCACCTCGCAGTTGTGAAAATGCAATGACAGGAAGTGGGCGGGTCCCTGGACTGTTTTGCAGCAGTTCCTGTTTGTGTAGGAGGACCACCTACTGGTCCACACACTGTGTTTCTGTGGAATCCCTGTGGTGCTGGTCTTGTCCAGGTTGGGTGAGGCGTGCATGTGAGTCTGGGATCCACCCGAAGATCCCAGATTGCTGCCTTACAGCTCTGTGCTGTGGGGAGGTTGGGGACAGGATCTCATACGGGAAGGTTCTGGGAGAAGCCCCAGGAATAGGAATGGGTGGCCTCCTTAATGAGGATGTTGGGGGCTCCTGCTCGCTCTCTGCTTCTTGTTTGAGAGAGAGGAGGACAGTTTGCAGGACAAGCCCCCAGTCCTTCCAGCGACCTCAGGCACAGAGCCGTGCTGCTCAGACTCAGCATCCAGTCCCCTCTGGAGAATGACAGTTTCAGCCTAGGAATGCAGAGCGTCCCTCAGCTGGGCAGGGACACTTGTACCTCGGAGACCCAAAACTCCCCAAATCAGCGTGAAGGGAGCTGGCTGCTGGGTTTGTTTGGAGACAAGCTGTACCCTTTATTTATGTTTCTCTGAAAAACAACCAATGTGTTTTGATGATTTCTGAAGAGTTTAAAAACAATATACTTAATTGCTATGAGTAATTTCAGAGCTCATTAATGTAATAAATCTCTGGAGGGAAATATTCTTAGTTAACGATCAGCATAAAATCAGAGAGTCTCAAGGAGTCAATGGAGGCTCCAACTCCTTCTGCAGTGGAGACAGGAGAGTGGAGGTGGGAGACAGAGGGAGCCTGTTTGCAAATGACAAATGTCCGCAACTCTACAGCTGACTGGTGTCACCTTGGGACTGGGCAGAAACTGTTCCCTGCCATCTTGTCACCTCGAATGAACCTCATAAGCATTTGTCATCCAAGGTTCTGTGGTCTTGGAACTTTGGAACTCCAGCTGGGTGAATTTTGGTTAAGGCATGGTAGTTCCCATGAACCCTCTCTGTAAGTCAAAATAGAATTCCCGACTCCTGAAATCCCCAGTGCATCCTCCCCACCTGATAAAGGCACCTCCCTCCACCTGCTAATTCAAGCCAAACACCTAGGACCATCACCGGCAGATACTGCATAAGCGATCTGGGTCTGCGATCTCTGTCTGCTCTCTTTTGGTGCCATCTGCTCTGACTCAGGGATCTCGCCTGTGACTTGCTTGGGCTATGGGGTGTTAATGAACATGAAAAATGCTTTGCACTTGGGCTCTTCTGCCCTTGCACCTTGGCCTTCACCATGAGAATGTGCTTGGGCTAGCCTGTTGGAGGATGAGAGCCAGGTGCCCAGTGGCCCCTCCTCCTGGTCCACAGCGGATTTCCTGCCAGTGTGTGAGCAAGCGCTGCCCAAACCTGAGCAGCCCAGGCTCAGTCTAAGTAGCAAAGTTCAAGCCCCTGAGTTTGGTATGTTTTTCATGCAGTATTATCACGGTGGACAGATGGCTGAAGTGTACCCTTGATTCCTCTCTTCCTGGCAAGCCTCCTCACATGCATGTACCCATTCAATGCCACATCCGGTTGGTTCCATCTCGCTATCTTTTACATATGAAACATTCCCCAAAGGCCCATGTATTCAGATTTGGTCCCCAGCTCATGGTACTATTCAGAGGCGGTGGAACCTTACAAGAGGCGTGGCCTATGGGAAGGAAGTTAGGTCACTGTGGGTGTGCCTTTGAAGGGGATATTAGGACCTTACCTGCTTCCTTTCTCCCTGATTCCTGGCAGCCATGAAGTGAACGAGACTCCTCCACCATGTGTTCCCACCATGATGTACTGTGTTGCTGCAGGTCCAAAGTGACAGGGCCAAGTGACTATGGAGTGAAACCTCTTAAACTGTTAGCTGAAACAAACCTTTCTTCCTTATAAGTTGATTATCTCAGGTGTTTTGTCATAGCACAGAATGCCGACTAACACAGTCTCCAAACATCCCTTGCCCAAGCTGTCATACTTGCTCACCTAGGACAGGAGGTCATGCACTCTGTCTTTCCCATTCGTAGCTTATGAGCCTCACTGAAGTCCTAGTGGTCTTTTTGGCAAAGGAGAATTTTGCTTACTTTCTTAATACCTTATAATGACTTTTGATTTATTTAAAATGAAATATTGCCTCTTGATTGTGGCCTAGAAGGTCTCATATGACTTCATTTTTGTGCCTTTCTCCACCCTCTGCTCTTACTGTTCTTACCCCTTCTTACTTACTAAAGCTACAGGATCTTCTTTCTGTCCTTTGAGCACATGAATCTTGGGTACTGCTTCAGGGATTTAGCACTTGCTGCCTCCTCTTTGCCACTGGTACCTCTGTTCAAATGTCTGTCTCCCCCTTAGAGAGGCCTGGGTGGCCCCACCACATTAGTGGGATGCTCTCTCCTTCCAGTCTCAGATGCACATTGTTTCTAACATCTGCTTGCAGCTCAACCTGATTTGCAGTATCTTCTGAGACTGGAACATGATCCAGAAGGATGTTCCCAATAATTTGGGTAAAACCCAATTAAGCAGCTGGCCACACACAGAGAAAAGTCCTGAGTGTGGTGCTCTGAACATCCTCTGGATGGCCTCTCTGGAGCTAGTGACCCAGCATGGACATCTGGCTGGCCAGGGAAGTGGGGAGGGGACGGAGGAGGGGGCTTCCTGTCAGCCCTGGAGAGACATTCTGATGCTGAGCATGGGCCTGGCCTTGGAATTCTTTTCCAGGTAAATCTGAAACTTCCCCCACATTCTAGGCTTAATGCTGCTGGCCCTGGCTCCAGCTTGCTGGATCCCTGCTGGGCTGCAGGCTTCCCAGCGCTGCTCCTTTGGACCTCAGCTCTGAGGATTGCTCTCTTCCCAGGCTGATGATCTGGGTACATGGCCGAGGACACCATGACTCCTACGTTAGTGGGAGTCAGGATGCTACCTCAGCAGGATAACATGGTTCTCTGACTTCTCAATGCCACCAGGGCTACATCTTCTTTGCACACTGTTACCTTGTGTGGCCTAGCTTTAAGACACCAGATGGGTCGTCACAGCGTTTTTCTTACTTCATCAGTGAGGTGGGAGGTGAGTTTGCTTCAAAGGAAAAGCCTGTCTGTGGTTGTGAAGTGTTAGGCATGGAGTGGTATCAATGCAGTAGAGGCCCAAGTGGAGAAGGCACGTGTGTGTGTGTGTGTGTGTGTGTGTGTGTGCGTGCATGTGAGTGCTTATTTCCAGGTTACCATGTGTGTACTTCCTGGTTAGCAACAACGCTTTCTGGGATTTCGGAGGTACATCCTGTCAACCTCAGTGGTTTCATCTGCAAAGAGGGGTTGGGCTGGCTTGGGTGAGAGCATCTAGCAGAGAGCCAGGTGCTTCAGGGAGACTAGTTACTGGGCTTCAACTGGAGAAGGTTGGTCTAGCTCAAAGAAATGTCATGTTCTAATGCAACAGCAGCGGCTTGGCGGGCAGAGGTGTCTTCTTGGACCCCTCTCTTTTTCTGTCCCTGTTATCTTATCTTCTGGAGGACCTGAGCTCGGAGGCATGAGGGACCCAGGGAAGTCATTTCCCTTTTTTCTCTCTCTTTTCCTCCTGGTGACTCTCCAGGTGCATGCATAGCTCTGGGAGTGGAGGACATTCTCTGGCGTGAGATAGGCTGAACTTGAGCATGGGAGGAGGAGAGATGGAGACAATGGGGGTGGAGTCTTCACTGCAGAGACCTTGGAGCTGTGTCTTTACCCCCTGAAGCTCCTGGAGCAGGAGGAGACTCACCATGAAACCCCAAATGTCACATGACTGGCCTTACCCTTCCAAGGGACATTCTCAAGTAGCCACAAAATGGCATGAAGAAGTAAGCCACGTGGGGAAGTGAATCTAGGAAGCAGATGTAGTCTTAGTGCGGTCTCCTAACAAGATTTCTACAGGGCTCTTTTCTATATATTTCAGTGTTTTCTACTTAAGCAAAGGAAAGATTTTCATAAATACCCGTGATGCTAGGAGGGGGCCTCAAAATGCTGTCTATGTTTTTATTGAGCATTCAGGAATACCAAGGAAGTAGAGGCAAATAAGGAGGAGGGGTAGCCTAAAGTAAATGTCAAGCTCAAGACTGGCTGATGCACACTGCCTGCATTCGCCCGAGACCTTGTGCATGATAAGCGGAGGGAAGGTTGGGGTGGGTTTTTGAACCAACATATCACAGCCATGTTGATGTGGGTGGTAATAATAAAAGTTGGAAAAATCAGAGTGATTGGAACAGTGTGTTTGTACTGTTTCATTTTCTGCTTGGAGCTAGCAAACATTCTCTCCCTAATAGTACTGGTTAGTTTTGTCTAAGACTAAGAGCAGGGAAATATGTCACTGCAGTCTATGAATTATCCATGTGACTGGGAAGTGTGTTTCTTTACTTAACTTTCTCCATTTCAAGCAAACTTATTTTTTTTTTTTTCCTCTTGTAAGTCGAGAAAAAAAAAAAAAAAACACCCTAACCCCTCAGACAGTGACATTACTGTCACCTGCTTAAAACAGTATGACGTTCTTCAAGTCTTAGAATACTCTCTGGGGCTCTCTGTTTTTCATGAAAGCATTTATTTCAGTCAAAATACTTCATGTTTTTCTCCACTCCGACATTTCACTAAAAAGGAGTTGCAGAAGAGTATAGCAACTCAAAACTACCATGTGATTTTTAAACTATCTCTTTTCTTTCTCCATTAATAAACCTTCCTCGGTCCTGGGTGCTGCCCGTGGGCGGGTGTGGCTCTGGGCAGAGCCGCATGCTCAGGGTGCCCTTGCCTTGGGGGTCTGGAGTCTGCCTGGGAGGGGCTCCGGGAGCGGGGAGGGGACAGTGCTCTGCCCCGGTGTCCCCGAGGTGCCCTTGCTGCTGTGTTACACCTGTGTTCTTCTCCCCCAGGGAGGCCGGGGACAGGCGCTCCTTCCCATCCCCGCTCCCGCCTCCTGCAGGCCTCATCCTGGAAGGCAGAGGGGGCTGCCGCCTTCATCACCCGCATGATGAACCTTTTGAATATTCGGACGTGGGCTCCTGGCTGGAGATGTCATGTCTTTCCCGCCGCCGTTAGTCCGGAGACAACACGGCCTCCCCTGGTTTACCTGTGTAGTCCCAGGGCGTCTCAGGTGCCGTGCGCTCCGCGTCTGCTGTCAGATGTGGTTGGCAAGAGACGAGGACAGCATGACCACTGGGCACCGCGCACTACAGAGGTCAGCTCGCAAGGACAGCGGGATGGCAGTGATGTGGCCGTGACTAGTTGTCAAGTGAGTGGAGGAAAGATCTGGAAGGGGGGGAGGAAGTGGCAGGCAGGGCGGTGGAGGGGGAGGGACGGGGAGAGGAAAGTCTTGTCATCCCTGATGAAATATTCAGTGCTGTCGGTGATGTTCCATAGGCTGTTTCCCCCACAGGGATGGGTTTCTAGATCATTCTTCAGGCCCCTCGCCGCAACTGGAGCACTATGTTTAATAGATTGGTGGTGCTCATCAGAGACATCTGTAATGCATTAGCAGTGGTTTAATGCTGGAGGATGCTGGAAGGTCCAGGCAGGTTTTATTGTGTTGGCATCACCCACGTGTGTCCGCGTGTGCAAGGGAGCCCTCACATCCGGGGTCTGCCTCCTCTCTGCCAAAAAAATGACTTTTTCCTCCAGCATGCCACCTTTTTAAGCCTATAGGGCTCCGAAACTGTGGTATAGTAACAAGTTTGTGAGATTTTGGAAAGGAAAACACAGTAATGATGCCAGTTCTTATGATCATAAATAATCATAATTAACAGGACTGCTGTATATTTATGTTGGTTTGTTTTCAGACACTTTTCATTTTATTTTGAATTTTTTCATATTGTGTTGACTTGAAACACTTCTGTCTATAGCGTGGCGTGCTCTGCAGAACACTGGAGAGCAGCAACATACTTTATTTGTCCTCGGAAACAGACCACAATAATGTGGTAACTTCTATCTGCTGGCAGGTTCAAAGAATGGCAATATTAATCTCATTGGAATTGCTATATATTAGAAAGAGAATTGAAAGCAAAGGTTCGGAGTTCTTTTTTGGACCAATAACATTTTTTTGGACTATCTTCATGTATCTACATTGCTGTCCCAGGAGGGCTCATATACATATTTTCCAGTTTAAATTCTTGATAAGCTTGAGTGGGATAACTTGACGATGAATAATGGCTCTGTGTCTCAAAATGTATGGTGACTCATGGTTAAAAGCCTGGGAAGGGGAACGATGACTCTCATTCTGACATTGAAAGAGAGGTTGTGGTCTGGGTCCTGAGTGATCAATAATCTATAACCCATACATTGATCTTTGGACTGGGGGAGCATTTGGTGAAACACTCGGAAAATTTAACGTGGGCATGTGCAAACGCTGACGTGCTCCTGGTGTTAGAAATGAGACCCCAGGCAGAGGAGGCTGATGTCAATAAGCATGATTGTTTTTCCGGGAGAACAA
This sequence comes from Sciurus vulgaris, assembly GCF_902686455.1. Lineage (NCBI taxonomy): Eukaryota > Metazoa > Chordata > Mammalia > Rodentia > Sciuridae > Sciurus > Sciurus vulgaris. Next base: position 41,085,483 of record NC_136478.1, on the reverse strand, counting down.
ACGCATCTGCTGTAAAGTAAATTTCCAGTTGTGAATCTGTGGCTGGGACTCGGTCCTCTAAACTTCCCCATCCCCCGCCCCTCTGAGGAGGGGCTCCCACCTCGACACTTCATCTGTGGCAGGAACCCCCACCCCGCTCTCTTGAAGGGAAAGCATGACTCCTCTCTGGGGCTCTGTGGACAGCTTCAGCATGGAGCACACTTTCCGGCGAGAAGAAATGAAGCAAAAGTTTTGTTTTTCCTTCTTTCTCTCCTTGGCTTTCCCTGGGTTGTGATTTTTAAACTTTTAATATGTGCATACTGGTGAAGCATTGTCCCTACTTAAATTATTTGCCTCCCCGTATGGCAGTTTTGTTGGGAAATGAACTATTCATGCAGCTTTTAGAGTCACTATGGGTTTAAATTTAAGCCTTAGGCCAGGTCTACACAGGCAAAGACCAAAGATGATTATGATTATGGCTTCAAGCTCTCTTTCCATGATTATCAGGATATTTCATCCAGAGGCCATAGTAATTTTATTTCTCTTCTTTAATTTTTTAAGTCTGTGTCCTCTGGCCAGTGGGGCTCACTCGCCCTGGCCTCAGTGGGTGCCGGAGCGCCTGAATCCATACCAGTTCAGGCCGCTGAGCCCTGTGTGACTATGTCCTGTGTAGGAATGGATCCCAAAGTGTAGCTGGATAGTGGAGGACCTTTACCCCTTTGGGGGCAGGGCAGGAAGGGTTGGGGATGATCTGGAGAGTGTGGAAGGGTGAGGAGAAGCAAGAAAATACTGACTGGTGGGCTTTCTGAAAGGGAGTGGCTGAGACCCTGTCTCCCTCACCCATTAGAGGCTCTGCTCTAGCGCCCCCTGGAGGCCTGGAGACAGCTCCTTGGGTGGTGCAGAGATAGTTTCCTTGGTAACAGTCCTAGGGCCAGGGGAGCAGAAGTGAGGGGAAGAACATGGTGACTACTGTGTGTGGGTTCTGTTGTGGGTTCATGGAGACATTTGTGAGTGTTTGAAAAGCTCCCATCGAGGACTCCTAGGCATAAATGGGGGTGCTCTGGAGAGGGCAAGAGGAGTGGTCTTTGTAGTTTGGTATTTAAAATAAATGTGACCTCATTGCAGGCTCCTGGATGCCAGTGACATGTGGATCTGCTGGTTTCACAGCTTTGCCCAAGTCGAGGCCAGTAGCTGGAGCAGCCCATTTGTGCTTCTCTTTCTGTCCTGCCTCCATGCCCAGGGATCCCCACATCCCCAAGATGGCAACCAGAGTTACTTTCACTCTCCATGAAATGATGGTAGAAACTCTGCTTTGAGCTGACTCCAGTGAATTTTCTAACCCAGTTGGATCCCATGTCCCAGCAAGGGTCAGATGCTCAGTCTGGTTGAGAAAACATAGAGCTGTTCTATTGAGTGATATTCTAATGAATAAGTAAAAAACAGAAATGTCTGTCCTGAGCACTTTAGTGTGCTCTATGTCAATCTTTTAATGACTCTTGGAGATACATAAAAAAATTTTAGGATCCATTTTACAGAAGAAGAAACTAAGCTTTGGTGATGAAATAAAAATCTTACTCAAATTCGCAGTACTAGGGAAAAAGGGTTTGAACTCCAGCTGTCTGGTTCCATGCTTGTGCTCTCAGCCTACGTTATGACAAAGACCTTGTCCCCATGTATTTGACACGGACCTTGCTTAGCTGGCAGGTTAAGTGTCCCGGATCAGGATCTCTGTGATCTTGAGCAAATCACGCCCTCTCTTGGAGTCTCAATTTCCTTATCTGTCAAATAGAGATTGGGACTGGATTAACCTCCAAGATCCACCCCGGTGCCAGATCAGATGTCGGCCTGAAATGAAAGGTACAGAGGGCTTTCAGGGCTAGACAAGTGTTCAGATGTGTCCCGGTTGCTTCTCTTGTGTTGCAAAACTGCCCTGGTGTCGTATTTCTTCATCCACACTGAACTGTTGGAGGGTTGGGCTGTGGCATGGCCGGTTTCTAACTCCTCCAGGCAAGCCTCTCCCTCCCCGGCTGCCCTGAGGCCTGCTCTCTTCCAGCCCTTGCCAGTCTTGACCCCAGTGGGGAGGGGACAAGGTGGGGGCTTCTCCATGAGCTCTGGCAGGGATCCTTGTGCAGAGGACGTGGAGAACCCTTTGAAGGCAAATAACCCTTCTCTCATCTGAGGTGGACCTTTGCTTTCTTAGTTCTAGAACGTTCTCAAGGTGGGTTTTATTAATTGCTTTCCCTAAAAGCTGCATTTCCCTTCTCATTTGGCATCAGGGGCTCCCCTTGTTAGCTCAGTGATGGAATTGAAGATTCCCAGCAGGGAAGAGGCACACTTCCCATCCCTGGGGTAGTGTGGGGAGTTTAACGCTACAGAGGCCTCTGTGCTGGTTACTGCCCTACCTCCTCCCATTTCCCCATGTCCCAGGAGGTTGGCCAGCAAGCTGCCCTTGATAGCCTGTTCCAACTGGATGTGGCCATTGGGAACCCCCAAAAGAAATCAGAAAAGAAGGTGGGTGTGCTGTCTCAATCTCCTTTCTTGTTTTGGGGCCATGTGTCGGCAGCATCTGTCAGCTCTTGTCAGGGGGTCCTCCCTCTGAAGCTCCTGGGCTCCTCCCACTCAGGGAACTCTGCTTCTTCCTTGTCCCTCATTTCCTCCCTCAACCAAGCCCACACTGCTCTCTGGCCACCTCTGGACGTCTTTTGTTTCCTGCTGCCTCAAGCAGCCTCTTCTGCCTAGTAGGGCACCCAAGAATAGCGCTAGTAGCAACAACGGTTGAGGTCAGAATCTTCCCGGTTCACAGAGGAAACCAAATCCCAGGGAGAGGCTGATGGATGACCCAAGTCACAGCAGAGTTTGGTACATCAGCTGGAACTCAAACGAGTCTTCAGTTTCCAAATTTGGTTCTTATTTGTACAGTTCTCCTCATGGGATGATTCAACTTTCCAAAAACTTTTGATTGTTCATGACAAGGAAACTTCCTTAAATATTTAGCTTGGCAAATAGGAGGAAACCAGGCATGGGATTCACAGATTTTTCCAATGGTTTCCACTGTTTTCGGCAATTGCCCCTCATTTAATCTTAAATGAAAACTTTTGTTTTCAAGCATTCTCATGATATTGAGATAGGAAGGTGGCTGTGTGCCCTGTTGGCCAACATGAGAATATAAAGTAAATGATTAGCGAAAGACAAGTGGAATGTGTATTTACATGTTATGATCTATGTGCGGGTAAAATGAGTGGTACAAATGTATTTTTAATTTGTGTGTATTTATTACTTGTGAAAGTGAAGACTAATTATGCTGTCTCCATCCTGGCGTTCTGAGAGAGGTTTGTAAGTAAGCCTGTCCTGCCGTGCAGGCTGCAAGGGGGCCCGGTGGGTGCTGGGAGAGGTTTCTGGAAGGAGACTTGAAGGACAAAAGGGAGACAGATTTAGTTTCCCTTGTCACCTTCTTCTCAAATTGCCCATCCAGGTCGGTGCATAATTGTGACTTCCTCCTGCAACTTCTCCGTCTTGTATCCGAGACTGTAATTCATTTCCTCCCCAGTGGACATCAGAGGGGGCAGCCCACCAGGAGATGCATGTTAGGTGGGGCGAATCTGTCCACCGAGGTTTTAAATCACCCGGCTCACACCGAGGCCACCGGAGTCCTGGCTGTGGATGGGCTGTGCGTCCCCGGAGTTGCAGTGAATTCTAATTACAGGCTCCAACTGGCATCGGAAGGCAGTTACGAACTTCAGTGAGGGCAAGCAGTTATTCTTGGTAGCTGACACAAGCGTCTGACTTACGAGGAGGTGCCATCCTCCGGGGGGACTCAGGGAGGAAGTGGTGGAGCAGGATATAGGGGGATTCCCTGGTGGAAGTCAATCTCCCGTCTCCACAGGCCTCTGATCTGCCCTTGTGAGTTGCTTTTTCTCTCTACCCTGGGGCCTTGATTTAGATGGAGGGCTTCCAAGCCTACTCTGTGGTTCTCGACCTTGGTTGCATAGCTTTAGAAATCCCTGGTGCCCAGGTGGCACCTCAGACCAATTAAATAGGAATAGCTGGGGTGAGACCTGGCTGACTCCACTATGCAGCGAGGGTGGAGAATCCTCGCTGTTAGGCTGTGTCTGATGCTATCCTTGCCCACCTTCTCCCCTCAAGGTGGCCCCTCCTGAGGATGGGTGAGGAAGGAGGGTACTTCCCAGAGGCTGTCTCTATAAGGTGGCATTTGTTAGAGATAACCTTGTCTCAGCTTGAATTTTGATTCTCAAGCTTGTAAATCTAGAAACCGGATTTTATTCTGAGATGATGAAAGTGGATCTGTCTTTTAGCTGTGAACTCACCTGAGTCAAGGTTACGAGACTGATGCCTTATGGCATGGCGGGACAGAATACGGTGTGGAAACTCGACTTCTGGTGTTAGCCTGAGCTGATTTCTCTCAGGCCGAGATGTTTTCTTACGACAGCATTATCTACTCTCCTCCTAAGGAGGTCGTTTCTGATCCTTGGAAGAAGCCGAAGCCAGCTGGCAGAGAAGGCACACAAATGCTCCAGGTAGCTTTGGGGAGAGAGGGAGTCTCAGGAGGCCAGAGCTGATGTGCACAGAGCAGATGATGGACGCCGGGGCACTTGTCTCCTTACCCCTTTCCTTTGAGTTCTATTTGCCAATGAGTCAGTGACACTGCATCTTGGATGTCATTCTGGAGAGTTTGTTCCACAACAAACTCAAAACCGTCACAGCAGAGCACGTGTCTTAGGGATAAGCGGACTGCTTTGGGACCTCACGCAGGGCGTTCCCCAGGGTCTGCATTCCGTTTTCAGGAGTTCTTAGTGGACTGGAGAGGTTTTCAATAGTCCCTGCTCTAGGCTTGGGGCATGGTGGGCTCTGGGAGGGCTGACGGAGGCCGGGCCAGGCCAGCCCAGACAGGCCTGTCTGTTTCCATGAGGTGCCCACAGTCAGCAGCTGGCTACAGAGCAAAGCGGGTCTTGGGGTAGTTGGCTGGTTTAGAACACACATGAGAAATGCTGTTATTTTTTGCATTGTTTACAGTGATGGTATTCAATATTAGGTATTACTAATACATAAATGAAAAATGCATTTCTTCAACGCTGCCATCTCTCATGGTGACACGCATGTTGGGCTGGTTTGGAAATGCATGGTTGTAAGTGGCACGTGGCCGGAAGCAGTTAGCTCCTAGTGCTAGGCTCCCTCATGGGTGGCTGCCAAACCCATTAATGAACTAATCCCAGGCTCTCCAGCGACGCTGCTTGGGCTCCTCTGCATTGCACTTTGCATTTCAGCTAAAACCAACAACGTTAAAGAAAGAATTTAAGTGAATTAGGCTGCTTATCTCCAGATTCAGACAATGTGTTCAGCAATAATGAGAGGAACATTGGGTCTGGATTTATGGACTCAGGAAAGAGATTAAAACTTTGCTCACCAGGCATTGGGTAACCTTCCTCAATCAAACATTGGCCGTGGTGATCAAGAGGTCTGACTCTGTACCCTAGTCCTATGACTCAGTAGCTACGTGACTTCAGACAAATCATTTAGCCTCTCTGTGCCCCAGTTTCCTCACCTGTGAAATGGGTTAGTGATGGAGTCTACATACAAGGGCTGCCCTGAGAGTTAAATAAGGATTAATGCTTTCAAAGTGCTTAGAAGTGGTTGGCCCATAGGACATGCCATAACAGGATTTGGTACCAATTCATTTCTTCCACGAATATTTACTAAAAATTTATCACATGTCTGGCGAAATTTTTAGTACTTGATATTCAGTGTGTGCCCACATGAAGTATATATTCTATGTAGAACTGTAAGAAAAGTGATTTCAGGTTATTGTAAACACCATGAAACGGATAGCTTTAGAGTCACAGAAAGCCTCTTTGCCAGGGGACATAATGAGAAGAGACCTGAGTGATTTGAAAGAGTTGTCCAGGTGCTAAAGCCCCGTTGGGGGACTGAGATCACTATGAATGCTGGAGAGGCACCTGGAGTCCCAGAGGCCACTGGAAGGCAGACGTGGGGACGGGCCTGTGTACCTTCCTTCCTTTTTTGTCTTTGAGTAGAAATACCCACCAGCCAACAGGTACTTGAGAGAGCTGAGTCCATGTGAAGCCCTGCCTTGGGGCGGGGAGCTACCTCATGGAATTTCTTTCCCATATTGTCACAGGCTTCTGTGAAGTGACACTTCAGGAAACCTTTCTGACAAATGCATTATTTTAAATCTCTCATAGTCCTATGGCTGAGGACAGTCCATTCCCTTGGAGGGGACCCACCAGAGACAGTTCTCTTAAGCTGCAGCTGCAGGAAAAGCAGACCCATTACCTTTTCAGTTTTATGGAAAAGTCCTTCTTAATGTGTTTGTTTTCCTCTTTGCTTTGGCCCCACGGGAACATCAGGGCCAGATTTTCAATGTGTTTTAGTTAGTTTTTTTGGTTGCTGTGACCAAACGACCTGAAAAGACCAACGTAGAGGAGGAAAAGTTTACTTTGGCTCATGAATTCAGAGGCTCAGGCCTGGTCAGTCAACCCTACAGCTCTGGGCCTAAGGTGAGACAGAACATCATGGTGGGAGGGTGTGGCAGAGGAAAGGAGCTCAGACATGCTGATCAGGAGACAGAAGGGATTGCTCACCAGGGAGAAAATATAAACCCCAAAGTCATACCCCCAGTGACCTGCCTCCTCCAGTCATACCCTGCCTGCTACAATTACTACCCGTTAATCCATCAGTGGATTAAACCACCAATTAGGTTCCATCTCTCATGATTCAATCTTTTCTCCTTTGAACTGTCTTGCATTGTCTCACACATGAGCTTTGGGGGATGCCTCATAACATGATGCCTTTCAGGACATTGCATGATCATGTGACTATGAGTCGACCTTGTTTCTGCCCCTGGAGGTGTTTCCTAAGAGAGACACACCAATCAGTTTCTTCTGTCTCTTTACTTGTTCCTTTTGTTTTGGGAAGAGGAAGGAAGGAAACCCTTGATAAGTACTTGGTCATGGGTAAGGCATTCCTGCCCTGAAAGTGGGAGCCAGGTGGGGGAGCTGCTCACCGGGAGAGCAGCCTGGAGTGGTGTGAAGGCTGTGAAGCCTTGGGGAAGCTGCTGCTTTGTAGGCCTTGCAGCTGGATGACCGTGGCAATGGCCCTTGGCACCTCTGGTAGGTGCCTCCCAGAGGTGGGGCATCTTGCTGTGAGTCATGGATTCTTAGATACACACTTAAAATAAAAAAAAAAAAAAAACCAGTACGATCCCATAGGCAGGCCAACTCCTTCATCTGGTACTCAACCAAAGAAAGAATGGCCAACCAAGATGGAAGAAAAGCTGACCACATGCTCTTACCAAGAGATGGTGTGTTGGTCTCCACTGCTGTGCTAGACTAAGAGACTTTCAAGGGTATTTTTTTGACTCCACATCAACTTCTTGGTATGTGTTGACTTTGGGAACTAATTTCACACAAGTTCTGTGTAGGCAAAGTGAGGTTCATGGGAGGGCGGAAGGGAGAGTTGAGTCCAGCACAATCCCCAGGGTTCCATTTTCCTTGAAAAGATCTGCACCTGGAAGTCCAATGGCCAACCTCTACCAAAGCTGCCTCTGATTCCTACTAAGACAAGGTGGCTCAGGCTGCACCTCAAACCAACTTGAGTCCATAGAACATTGGGGGTCACCACTGTGAGTGAGGTTCAGACTGGGAGTGGGGAGTGGGTTGTCTTGGATGAAAGTTGTGGATCTAGTCCAGCTGCATCTTCCAGAAGACAAGTGGGAACAGTTTGAGTCATTCCTGTTCTTTTCTTTCAAGTTATTTCCACACACCCCTTTGTGATGGCCTTCCTCTGACTCCCCCATGTCTGCATAGTGTGGTTAGAGGTTGGCCACCCATTACCAGGAGGAGGCAGGGGCTTTCTTCCTTATGAAGGACAAATCACCCCACCGATCTTGAAGCCAATCTCTGCGACTGAGGCTTGGGGAGCTCAGAAACATCAGATGAAGTTTGAGTAGCTGAAGATGGGTCCATCAGCCCTAATTTGCACTGCATCACATTTGCAAGTTGCAAAATGGAATTTGCAATTGCTTTTCAGCAATGTTCAAATTAGCACTTCTTAGCATATTAATGAACTACTTTTTTTTTTCATTATGTGACCAATTTTAATGTAAATAGCAGTCTCAATGCAAAGATTAGGTCAGTGCTTCATGGGAATAAAATTCCAGATCTTCCTTTGGAGGCTGAGATTCTTGCTCTTGGATGGGCATGGCTTCAGCCCAGGGCCGCAGCCCAGATGCATGGATTTTTTGGACTCCTTGGTCTGGCAGGCATTAGGTCTGGGATGCTTCTGGCTCAAGAGAGTCAACAGCTATGAGGAGGTTACAGGACTCGTGCTTAAAGAGGCTGGTGACTCAGCCAGCCAGGTAGTACAGTAAGGGTGATGTTAAGTATGTAGAATATCTCCATGCTGGCCTAAAAAAGAAGACAAGGTATACCACATGCAACAGATCACTTTCGTACCTACAAAGGAGTGATTTTCTTCAAAATAGGTCAGGAGCAGCTATGACTGAGTCCTGCACGCCTTTCTCTTCTGAAATGTTTTCCTGTACTAATGCAATCCCGGTATATGCTTAAAGTAGCTGGTTGCAGGTCTTAAGTTTACGTTGTCCACAATCCACCCCGACATTTTCTGGAGCCATGCCAGGACAAATTGGAAGGATCCTGTAGTTCCTGGCCATGAGCATCCCAATGAGGGGACCCAATGCACAGAGGAGAAAAGAAGAAGTCAACATGTGGGGCTTTTAAACCTAGCCAGAGACCACAGAGTTGTGCACTTTCCTGCCCTTTTGCAGAGCCAGCATTTGGAGAAATGAGAGGTCTGAGTGTGGGTCCCCAAACTACTGGAGCCAGAGGAGGACCTGGAGCACAGGGAGTCTGCCTGGGTGGTCTCCGATTGGTTACGGCTGGCTGACTGGAGACAGCGGCCTGGGCTCTCTGCAAGGAGGGGTGACCTTGTGCATCAGAGTGACACAGACACACCAGGCTTTCAAAGGCAAGAATGGACCCCAAGTTTTCCAAATGGCAGTGCTTTCCTGGTTCATTATTCAAAATGAGCTGATTATTCATCCCCAGCTTGAATTACCAGCTAAATAGTATTTTCCTGCTGAGTGTACATTTGTAATGCTCTCCATTTCATCCTGTGTGATAGCATTACCTTCCAGGGGCTTCAGCTACCTATTCTTTACTATCTATAGATGGGCGCGTGGGTGTGCTGATTGCATTTTAAAAACAAGAGTTTGTGTATCTGATGGATCTGGAAATAATCAGTAACTAAGGTAGCAGAGGAGAAAAAAAAAATCCAGCTCTTGATGAGTAATTTTAAAACTGTGAATACTTCACAGCTTGATATAATCCTGGGGAAAGAGTCCTTCAGTCACAATGCATCCTCAAAATGCAATTGAGCCAGCATATACTTCTTTTTGGAGACCTTGGGAACCTGCTAGAGAGGACTCTTCTGCATCCTGTTGGTCCTCTGACTTCATAGGAATCGTTATGCTGTGGTTTGAAAGTGTCCCCTCCTTAGGTAGTAAAACTTAGCAGCCAGTGAGCTAATTTTAACAGGTGGGACCTTTAAGAGGTGATTGAGCCTCGAGGGCTCCTCCCTTGGGAATGGGATTGAGGTTTTCATTCAAAAAAAAAAAAAAAAAAAGAAAAGAAAAAAAAAAGACTTCACACAGTGTTTAGCTCCTTAGTCCTTCTTCCTTCCACCTTGTGAAGACTGGATCTTCTTCTACTCCCTAGGATGGAGCGACAAGGAACCAACCATCTGGGAAGCAGAGAGCAGCCTTCACTAATCAAATCTGCTGAAGACATGATCTTGAAGGTCCCAGGCTCCAGAACTGTGAGAAAAAATTTCTGTTCTTTATAAATTTTCCAGTCTTGGGTATTTTGTTATAGCAGCGCAAATGGACTAAGATGTATTATGTGTCTATCGGTCCATCAGTAAGCAACAATCTTAGTCAAGTCCTTGTACAGAAGCCCATATCAGATAGGCTTATCAAATTACAGATGATTTTAGCTCTTGTAACTAAAATATCAGGGTGTAGAGAGTTTTAGGAATGGCTAGATCTAGGGGCAAGAGTGCTGTCAGCGGGATTTAGCTTCAGCGTCCTCTGCCTTGACTTCATTTCCAGGCAGTTTGGACTTTCTCTTTGTGGTAACAAGATGGCTGCCAGCAGCTCCAAACACTCATCTATCTTCTCAGAAACTCTAGTGAAATGATTCTGTCTCTACACAAAGACCTGGTATTGAGTCAGGCTGTTCCTGATTTAGGTCCTATCCCCACCTAGAGCCAGTCAGTGGGATGTGATGTCCTCATTGTCCTGGTCTGGGTCACTTGCCTATCCTTGGAGCTGGGGGTGGGGGTTCAGCTCCACCCAAGACCACATGGATGGAGCATGGGGGAGGAGTGATTCCTCAAGGAAAATTGGGATGCTATTTCCAGTAAAAGGAGGAAAGCGGCTGGGCAGGCAAAAACAACAGATGTCCACTCCGACAGCTTTTCAGTTAACTATTCACAGAAGTCCAGGAGCAAGTTATATCCAGAGAACAGAAAAGGAGGCTGATTCTACGGATTTAACTATTTTTATTTTCTCCGTGAGAGGTTGGCCCCCAGTCTGTGGGTTTCCCTTTACACAGGAGCTGGGAACTCTTGCCCTTTATTTGCAAGCTCAATAACATCTGCTGGGCTCACTTGAGAGACAATCTGAGCTCCCCTGGCTGGGGACAGATTGGGCAGGGAACCTGGCTCTGTCACCGGCTAGGGATCAGGTCGGGCTTCACGGCTCTTTCTGTTCCAGTTTTCTGGGTATCAAATGCTCATGGAGTCAGAGACTGGGTGGCTATGAGTTCTCACAGATGGGCACCGTTTTTTCTAGCATTCCTTTTCTGAGACATGTCTGTCCTTACAACCTGGATGTCGACTCTGGGGATGTTTTCTGGAACACATGACTCATCCAGAAGCTGTTGAGTCAGTCTTTTCTCACCTAGCTCTTGCAGATTTAGCCATTTGGGTCCCGGAAATGCTGGAGATAGCCACACATCCCATCTTCTATTCAGAGGGCCTGGGCGGCCACAGCTGGGAGACTTGGGCTCTCTTTTTCTTCCTCTCCCTTCTCTCTTGTCCTTCCCTTTTCTTCTCATGCCTTCCTGCCTTCTCTCCTTAATCTCCTTCCTCTCTTGGGTCCTGGAAGGAATTAACTGGAGCTCTCTGAGTCCCTTTGTTAATTTCACTGTTAGGTGTTCCCTGTGATCCCAGGCTGGGGTGGAAAGGTAGTCCAGGGAGGAGAGAAGGGGGAACTGGGAGAAGCAGGTCAGAGGCTGCCCTCCTGCTGCTCCGACTCTGTGTCCACACCAGCCCCTGCTCTGCAAGACCTGGAGGGGGTAGGGGACAGATTCTGGCTGCACCTCGAGGGACTCGAAGGTTGGTTCAGACAGGAAATGACCTACATAGCTCATCCTTCCCTACAGGTGTGTGCAAACCTCTCATCTCGATTGCCCTGCTTTTCGCCTCTTTGAAGTCCACCTTCCCTTCGGAGGTTGGACCAAATCTCATGAGGACAATTCATAGGCAGGGAGCCGTGGACACCTCCTTCCCACTTATTAGGGCAGAATCGCTCTGACGAAGCTGCAACAGCCCAGCTCGAGCCTCATTATTTTGGGCTTCATTGAAATGCACGGCAGAGCCATTCCCTGGTACTTTATGTACTAAACTTAACTACAGTAATGTATTCAAATCATTCTGAATTTATCTAGCCTGAGCATCCTTTTTTTTTTCCCCTCTTCCTCCTCCTCCTCCTCCACATTTTTTTTTTTTTATTTTAAAGACAGAGAATGTATATTTTGAAACAACAGTTTAGGGCCACTTATTCTGTGGGGGAGGGACAGGTGACCCCTTTCTGCCTGTCATCCCTCACTTGCTCCCCTTTCCCAGATGTGGCCACCTAGGGATTACCTGATGGCACCTATCTTTGGGGAACAACCCATGCATGGCACCTTTTATGGCTCCATATTCTACCTGTCTTTCCCGCATCCCTACTGGCTTGGGGAGGTGAGCTCTGGAATGGGCATGACCTGCGGGGCTAGATAGCAAACTCCCACCTGGGGAATCAGAAAGGTAGCCGTACCTGGGGAGTGCGAAAACTGTTCACTGGGGGGACGGGTACCGTAAGCAACAGAGCCCAGGTAGAGGCTCCACCACGGAGGTACGAAAACAGCTCTCTCGCCCCAGTTTGCAAATTAACCTCAGGGTGACTTTGGGAAACTCTGTCCTCTATCCTGGGCCTCAGTTTCCTTGCTACTAAACTCATGGGTGAGCCAGTTCAGGGACTCTTAATAGGGTCCATGTGTGAGCTTTGGGTGGTCCACAAACCTCTTAAAATTGTAAGCCACATTGCATTTTTTCCCCCAGAGGAGAAAATTCCATAGCTTTCATTGAGTTCCCAAAGGGCTCTCATCTGTCAGGGGCTAAGATCTCATTTACAGGACCTGGGCCATGTGCACCTCAGATCCAATGCTCTGGGCTTTACAGAGGGGACTACTGAAGCTCAGAGAGGAGATTCGTAGGTGCTGTGCAAATTCTGACAGTGATCCAGTCAGGCAGCCAAGTAAAAAGAGGCTGGGAGACACAATTAAGTTCCATCGGACCTTCTTTTGGAACCTGATATCCAGAGGAGCCCAACAGAGAGAAGAGATGTGCGCCTTGCACACACCAAAGCTTTTGACAAAAGCAGGGGCAACTTCATGATGCTGACCGGTGACCATTGTCTGATGTGGGTTTCAACCCGCATATCTCTTTTCCAGCCACAAAATGGTGACCGTGGTCCACAAAGGGCTGGAGTAGAGCTGAGGACACCTGGCATCTCCTGGCCATTCTCTCACTGGCTATAGAGGATTCTTTACTGCCCAGAAATAACCTTGTTTCAGTGACAGTGGGCATCTTTACACACTCTTCAACAGTTTTGCTTCTCTTTAGTGTCCCAGCTCTTGTGACTATGGTCAGAAAGTGGGGCTACCTCGTTGGTGGAGAAGAAGGCACCCTGCTCTTTCTTCCCTCCCAGTGGGTCATCCTGGCTTCCAGGAGCTCACTTCTATGGGATTTGCCTCCTGCTCTCTGTTTTACTGGAGATAGACTGGTGCTGAACTACACTCTGTTTTGGATGGATCTATCTTTCCATGGCCTCTCTCTGTGCAAAGCAGTTAAACTCCCACCCATCCTGCCTGGGTTTCTCCTGATTGACATTTGCAAATGGCCCTGCTGTAAATACCCCATGGGAGTTTGGGCAGCTACAGGTCCAATTTGGTTCCCAAAAAGAAAATCCTGAACTTCAAATAACATCTCTGTTTGCTTGGAGATCCTGCTTTGTGACAGCCATCACCAACCAGGGAGGCTTGCTGAGTATTTCTCCCCTGTACTCTGGCTAAATCAGAGTTTCCACTAACCAGTCATGGAGGGAATTTAAATATAGTTATTACTAAAAAAAATTAGTTAAAAGACATAGCTCCATCACCTTTCAAAAATCCAAGACAAGCTTCCTGTCTGGAAGTGCCATTCTGTACAGTCGAGGAAGAAGTTCTGTGTGCTCACCATTAAATAAAATTTTATAATGAAAATTTTGTCTTATGAAGGTGAAACTTTGAGAACATATTAGAATTCTCATTTTTCTATGCATAGCAATCAAATGACCTTCCTATACTGCCACATAAAGTATAGATTTAAAGTTAAATGATCCAGTCAGTCATTTAACATTTTCTTAAAGAGTAATTTCTTCTATAACTATGGATGTTTACATATGGTTTTCTTTTTGGTATTTACATTTTAAGAATTGAAGAAAAACTGACATTCTTTTTTGGAACTGTTTTTTAATAGCCTTTGTTTATTTTTAATATGTAGCGTTCCGGGCTTTTGCTCTAATGATTTTTTTCACACTGCATTGATAATTAAATTCATTCATTTTCCCAGCTGCACAATTCCTTTAAATAAAAAGTTATGGGTAATAACACCTCTTACGCTCAAAGTACAGAGGAGAAAAGGGCATATCGGAGCTCTCTGTGGAGGGAAATCACACAACTGTGCAGGTCATGGGTTAAGGCAAAAATCTGTGTACAGGCTCTCTGGTATGCGGGTCTTCTTAATTCACAGATTGTGATCTGTGGGTTGTGGTTTTCTGATACTGGAAAACATGCCCTTTTCTTTCTTTCTGTTCACAAAGGTATAATTTATCTCTTTATATCCTGTTCAAATTTTTCGGTTCATAATTTGTAGTCCTAAGCGTCAATCAGAAACACTGGAAGTGTTGGTTTCTCTTAAATGATGGAGATGGTTTGCATGCTGTTACCAACTAGCATCTATATATAAGAAGGGCAGTAAAAGTGAGCTGAGATATTTGGTGACATAAAAAGAACCATGTAGATTTGTGAAAATGTAAAACTGTGATCACGGAAGAGGTTCATGAAGTAATGAGAGGAATGCTTCGTCCCTGGGTTAGTGATTCACTTGTAGCTTCTGTAATTTCATGGATGCTATAAGGATTTGGTTTTTACACATTTTAATTTAGTCCGGAGATGTTCCTATTTTAATTATCCATACACAAGGGCACAGTATCTTTCTATGGTTATTGCTATATGTTACGTTTATATATAGCAATAGCAATTTGAAAAAAAACCGACAAAATGCTCTCACCTCGACGGCCAAAGGGCTACACTCATTTCTTTTAATGACACTACGTGGACCTTGGCATTCTCAAACAGGATCTGCACATACACACGATGCCAGACCCTCCCGGATGTGCACACTAACAGATACTCACCAGAGAATAAGAAAGAATTTGTTTGGTGTTCCTCCTTTTGTGAAGGATTTGGAGGTACCATGTCTCCAGCTTCTTGCTTCCCTTGCTGAGATCGGAGGTCAATGAATCAGGGAACTCAAGAGCACACAGATTCCCTCCAAGCCCCAGTGATCACATTTCCATACGTGAAAATCCATTTGGAGAAATGTGATATTTTAGTTATTACATTGGGCTAAATCTGTAGATGTTAACAAGAAAATAGAAGAGACCAAAAAAAAAAAAAGAGAGTATATTTAAATAATATATAATATAGAAATACATATACTTAAATATATTTATCCTCATATTTATTTAATATCTATGTATGCTCATGATCAAATGTAATATAGAAAAGACATATGCATATCTTAAATGCATGTATTTAAATGCATTTATATTATATCTATATAATGTCTATGTATAAGTATAAATAAATATAAAATATATAAAAATAGTAAGATGTACTTAAATGCTATTTTTAATATATCTATATCTATTTCATAACTCTATAAATATCTGTTAAATACACAATACATAAGAATAATGTATATTTAAATACATTTATTTATATTTATATCTATTGAATATGTAAAATATAAATAAATACATAATAAATTAAAGAATATGAACTTGATATATAAATTTGTTTGTATCTATTGAATATCTATGTATAAATACATTTGTAATATATAAAAAGAACAATATATATATCAAAATACTTCAATATATTTAATTCACTCTCTACTTATAAATATCAATAGGTAAGTCCATACTAAGGACAATCTGATGAAAGCTAATGTTGTCAGAGACTGAAGCTCACATCACCCAGGTATCACCCTGTTAGAGGCTGCTGTGCAGAGGGCTAAAACTTCCTCCTTCCACAGAGAAACGATGAGTAGAAATCAGGGGCATACAAGGGAATCTCCCGCAGGCCATTTTGTCCTGAGAGGCCGTGGCACACCATGGGAGCTAGGCGGATCTGTCTTCTCTACCGAATGCCTGGGGCCTCTGCCCAGAAAACAGGCCCCGGATGTCAGAGAATCAGTTCCACCAAGAAACCTTTGCACTCTGAAAAAAGGACCTGGTCCTGCAGACAAGTCCTGTGGCCCGTGGCAAGCATCATTCTGAATGCTTCCCAAGGTCTTTCCCTTGGCTCAACAGTCCCATCTGCTTAAGGTGGTAGTCCCTGGCTTGGGGGAAAGGAGAGGACCCTCCAGGACCTAGTTGTTCCAGAGACATAAAATGGGTGTCTGGGAGGGGGAAGCCCAATCTATCCCTATAAAACATATGTAAATATGTATATTTATGCATCATATATATATAGTTATTTATTAAATGGTTGTCTTATTATTTAAAAGAAATAGGAATTTGTAGCTAAGGTTTAATAATTGGGAGAGTTCACATAATTATCTGGATTTCTGACTTTGGATGATGGGAAGTGCTGGGAGCCCAGGTCTCAGGTCCATGCAGAATCAAGGATCTCTAGATGGTGCAGACCTCCCCAGGCCTCCGCAGCCCCCAGCCATTGGCAGCCCTCTCCACCTGGGCTCTCTGCCTGGTCTGGTACGCATCTGACTTTACAAACACTTCCTGCACTGCTGGTGTCGACACAACCCTGCTGTCTGCTGGGGGACAATGTTCCCTGTTTCCTGGGCTGTTTTGGCCATTGCCTTGGACAGCCTGGCCACCCCTCACTGTGTGGCCAGCTGGGGTTTGTTACAAGTGACAACTGGGCTGCAGAATGTCAGCTACGGTGCTCAGAGGTGGGATCTTTTGTATTACCCACGGGCCTTGTTCTTTCAGCACGGATGCAGTCCTGCTCCTGAGAACACGATCCTTTCAGTCTTCTGGAAGGACCACCAGGTGCAAAAAATCCCAGTCCCTGGAGGTTGATGTGTTAAGGGTCCACGGCACAGCGCCCTCACAGTCTGCGACAGCTGGAGTGGAAAGTTAGATCCATGCACCTGCCTCAGCTAGGAGTGCGCTCCTGTGGCATTCAGAGATGCCGAACGCCTCTGAAAATGGAACTGGGTGAGATTTGGGACCTCATGAGGCTGTTGTTCTCAGTGATTTATTTTCCCTTTCTTTCTCTTTCGGGAGTGGTAAGAAATGTGTGTCTGTGTGTCTATGCAGGGCACGACACAGTACAGCCCTAGGCCAAGAAAGTCCAGGTGGGGGTCTCTGTTAATGCCATTCTTGTCTGGCACAAAGGGAGGGGCTACCAGAGTGTGGGTGGTCCCGCACAAGGCCATCCCCATAGCTGACACACAGACAGCTCCAGGGCCCGTTCACTGTCACTCTTTCTGTTCAACTGGGTGCTCCTTGAGGACAGAAGCTCTGTCATTTTTATCTTCTTATTTCCAGTACAAACCCAGTAATGGGTGCTAACTAACCCCCAGATGACAGACTCATGGAGAATTGGTTCCGTCTTCTTCATGCACCTGGAATGGGAAATGGATAAACCACCCCAGCTGTTGCAATGGAGCACAGCTGTCACATAGTTTGAGAAGCAGCTTAGCCTGGACAAGGCCAACAAGGCCCATGGGGCCCAGATCCTAGCCTTGACCTTTACCACTTCTCAGCCATTTGCTTCTCTGAGGAGGTGGGGCCAGATTTTCAAGGTGAATCTCTTCATTCCCTTACTCTTTCCCCACCACCTGTGTTGTCTGCACCATACACCTGCCAGACCCGTCCCTGGAACCCCGCAAGTATGTAGGTATGTATGTATGAATGTGTATGAATGTATTTATTTATGTATGTACTTATTTATTTTTGAAAAGGAGAAAAAAAAGAAAATCTACTGTATAGCAGTCATATACTAATGAAACCTCCCAGTGTTCAGTAGCCTGATGTATGAGAGGTACCTGACAATGAGCTTCAAGCCTACAGCAGGTGACTCAGGATGGGATTTGCCCCACCTGAAGATCGGAGCTACGGCTTCCAGGATAATCCAAGATGGCCGCTCTGGCTTCCAAATGTGTTGGCAAATGGGGAGCTGCAGCTCAGGGGTGGACGTGGTCAGCTGGAGGTCCTGGAGATGGGATGCAGTTGGTCTGCCCAGGGGTCCTGGAAGTCCCGTGTGTTTGGTGTGGTTGTGGGATACTGGAGTCCGGGTGCAATCAGTCGGTCTGGGGTCCCGGTGATAGGGCGCAGTCAGTTGGTCTGGGGGTCCTGGCAGCAGGGAGCAGTCAGTCGATGTGAGGGCCCCAGAGGCAGGGAGTGATCGGTCGGGCTAAGGGATCCTGGAGATGGGGCTCAGTCAGTCCGGCCGGCCAGGGGTCCTACGGGGCCTGGCTGTTGTCTCAAAATCTTTATTTTTGGAACGCAGTTTTCTTCAGGGCCTCCTTTAGACCTTGACTGCTCTGAGCTGGAGGGAACATGATATACCTATTAGTGGGCAGTGGATGCTGCAAAGCCTTCATTGTCAATGAGAACTTGCCCTCCTGAAGTGGGGTGCATGCCCTTCTTTTCCTGCATTCTCCATGAAGTAGCCCTACCACAGGTTGCAGGCATTGATGGAGCTAGGACCTTGCTCCTGGAGGAGGCTGAAGTTCCTCTGTGGGCTGGGCTTCAGGGCACCACTATAAAAGTCCGCAGCTGGCAAGTGTTTGCTAGGATGGTAGTCACATGAAAGGGGCGCCTGACCCGTGCTGGGCTCTGTTTTACTGGGAATTCCTATTCAAAAATTCTAGTTTCTAAGGGGAAATAGATTCTAACTGAGCATTTGGGACAAAGGAACGAAAAGCTCCTCTGGTTTAGGGGCTGTAGGTGGAAGAAGTGTAGATTCTTTAAACATAACCACAAAGCAGGACTTCTGAAAACAATCGGAATAAAGGAAATGACCAGAATCATAGGCTGCCCCGTGAAATGATTCTTAGCCGAAGTGATTCTTAGCTGAACATCTCGGGAAAGGAAATCCTTTTTCTCATTGTAGACACTAAAGGCGTCCTGTAAAGGCGACAGAAAAGAAAGAGGGTATATCTCCATCAAGGGTCACAGGCTTACGTGATTTTACTCAGAGCAGGCAGGGGACCTGCGTGGGTGAGTTCTGCAGGCTGAGTGGCCCTTGGGTTACTCTCCTTGTCTTTCCTGACTGAACCACTCCAGAGGTACTGGAAGGGCAGACACTAAGGGAGGAAGAATCAGGCACAAGTGATCAGAGGCTCACAAAGACCCTTGTCCCCAGAGCTTTTGCTTCTTGACTGTGTCCAAGTCCCGCTATTCTGCTAAGCTAGGAGTTAACCTAAAGTCATTGTCACTCTAGACATGAGCATTTTCTGAGTGACCAGGAATGTATGTGTATTTTAGCCCCCACTCCTCTCCCTGCACCCACACAAATACAGATCAGATTGTAACATCTTACAGGAGGGAGCTGAATCTCATGCTTCCCCCACAGCCCCCTGGACGGTGCAGCCCATCCGGCGCCCGTATCTCTCTTTGTTGGTGGGCTGGTGAGGTCAATGAATATTTGACTTCAGTGGTTTTACGGGCCTGGGATTCTCATTGCAAATGCCATCTAAAACAAACTAGGAACTTTCTTTAAACACATTGCCCTGAATTTGAAGCAAACATTGGATCCAAAAAAGCTTGGGGTGGTTGGAGCTTCAGGCTTTCCAAATCTGGCTGTAGAGTTACGTGATTTACAGAAATGCAAGAATGTTCTGGTTTTATTGCTCAGAGCTCCTGATAACCAGTTATTTGTTTTACACATTTTCCCCATTAGACAATGAAACGTGGCAATTAGAAGACAACCGGGATTGTTCTGTATTTAGGGGTTTTCACATATCTACTTGGTAATTTTCTTTCTGTGCAACTTGGGCATAGCATCCTTAAAGTGCCTTGCTTGGATTTGTCTGGATAATGCTTTCCAGTTCAATGTAACTACTAGAACAGTAAAAAAAAAAAAAAAAAAAAAAAAAAGAAAAGAAAAAAATGCTTGGCAAAAATCAGACCTATTAGCCTAGTTTAACACCTGTATTTTCTCTCCACCAGGTGTGGGGTTAACATAAGAACCTGAGGTATTTGTAGGGTTTCTTAAAGGAAAAAAAAAAATGAGAAAAAAAAAAAAAAAAAACCACAAGATGCCTAATCAGAAATTACCTTATTGGTAGTAAAACCCAAATGCATGTGAATGTATAAAAATAGATTTCCTTTAAATGCCAGGGAAGAGATCTGGAAGCATTTTGGCAGATTGGGAAGCACGGACAAACCTGCGCCAGGTTCTTCTTACGTTAATAAATATTCATTTTGGTTTTTTGGGGGAGAGTCCAAGTACTAGGCAGAGAGTCCTTCTTGGAGAAGTAAGATCTATTTCTAAAGCAAGAATTTCAAATAATCTTAAGTTCCAGGTATTCTTTTCTAAAAATGTAACTCTTTCCTAACAATTCAAACCTCCAGTGTGATAGCTGCTCCAAGAGACAGCTTCGGCCCCAGGAGCTTCTTCCTCCGCACAGCTAAGCAAAGCCAGGTATAAAAACAGTACTCTCTCCACCTTCCCAGCTACCTTTTTATTTATTTTTTTTCTGGACACATAGAAAAAGCTTCATTCAATATTGATTGTGCTTTGATACATTAAAATCAAGAGCAAGTCAGGAATCTTATATAAAATGTGTATAGACATCATTTTTTTCTCTGGTTCCACCGTTTTTGACCAGAAGAGTCAATATTTTAAAGGGATTTCATTTCCCTTCGAAGCCTGCAGGCAGTATAATTCTCACAGAAATGCATGGCCAGTTGGTACTGAAATGGTTCCTCCCAAGATGTCTGTGGAGAGGACGTTATTATTATTTTTAAAATCTATTTTCCACTTGTGTTCAATTTAGCAAATGTGGGGCTCGGGGAACCTCAAAATAATTTTCCTTCAGCTGGCAGAGAGAAACATTGTAATCAGTAAAAAAAAAAAAATGCATTATCATTCTAACAAATATTTCACATCGTACCAGCGGAGGTATTCCAAATAATGTATTTCACTTAAATGTATTTGAAAGACAAAAATGAGAAGGAGGGAGAAGGGAGGGGGCAGAGAGAGAGAGAGAGAGAGAGGGAGAGAGAGAGAGAGAGAGAGAGAGCGCTCACTTGCAGCTGTTTCCAAAGAGTTCAGGCACAAATGTTCTTTCATTCCTTTGCATGATTTTGATAAAATTAGGTCAAAGAAATGTTCATTTGAAAACAGTGCTTTGTCAAATTATCTACAACACATGTCTAGCAAATTTATGAATCCAGCATTCATCTGCGTAAAGTTCCAAATCCTAATGAATGGTTTAGACAGCATTGCCATCAATTTTCCGCAGGTGCAGCTGAGGCAATCAGTCAATTCAATCAAAAGCCTCCGTCAACTTGCGTGGCGCTGTCATTTTTTACATTCGGATTGCTGAAATTAACAAAAGCGATCACTCCCCGAATGCCTTTACCCGCTGCCGCCTTTGGGTGGCGCTTTTGAGCAACGCTTTGCCGCCAGTCGCGCTGCAGATCTCGCAGCATTCTTTTTTCTTGTTTTTTTTTTTTTTTTTTTTTTTTTTTTAACTTTATACTAACATAATATTTCTTTCGTGATATTATGGAGATAAAATTGCACTGTGTGTTTTAACACACATTACAACAACCTCTTAAGGCAAAAAAGTAAATTCATGCAAATGAGTTATAAAAAGTGAAAAGATTTGTTTGGTGCGGTGCGCTGTGCGACCCGATGCTGGGAAACACTCGGATTGTTTTGGCAGTTGTCAGATTCTTAACTTCCTCGCCCCTTCCCCTGTCAGGCTATGCTGTAGATTGCAGTTTGGGCTCTCAACTTTGGAGCTGTTGCTTTAAGACGTAAGAACCAGGTCGCCTGTTTGTTTTCACCTGGTGTTTCCTGTGGGTTTACCTTTCATTAGCTTCGGACAGTCTCTGGAAATCTTCTCGGGGTAGGTTTTATCGGTATTGGGAGAGGAGCCTTCTCTTACAATATGGGTGATGAGAATTGCATTCTCCTACCACTGAAACTATCGACCTATTTCTCCTCCAAGGGTTAACAGTATCTTCAGACCTTGCCACTAACCTTAAAGGACTCAGGAAAGGTATTAAGAAGGAAACGCTTTGGCTTTTTATCTCATTGAAAAATAACCTTGTTTCCCAAATTCTATAGTCCAGGAAGGATTTCCTAAGTACCAGCGATACAAAGAGGAAACTACCAGAAATCCTCCGCATACGGTGCCAGAGACCAAAGCTCCTGCCTTCCCCCCTCCTAAGAACACTACCAGGTGCTTCTAAATCTTTAAAATATATGGACAGATAGAAAGCACTTAGCATGGGTTCTTCCATGATGAATAGAGTTAACCTTTGTAGTTTGCCAAAAGTCAGTAAGTTTTTCTTTCCCATTTGTTTCAGTAGAATCAGGAGTAGAAATGCAGGTTGGACCAGATAAACTCACATTGTCTTGGCCTTTTTGCTTAATGACAGCAGCTGGACTGCTCTAGCAGCCGGCAGAAGAGACTTGCTAATATTAACTTATTGAAATGATTGAGCTACTTGCATGACAGAAACACTCAAATTTATTAAACTGGCTTTAAAAACATTTAGGTGCCTTTCCTTTGCAGATGCCATTAACGGTCTATTACCCCAACATTTCTGTGACTACGTTAAAAAATACATGGTTTTCTGAAAGAATGCAAATTCCAAGGAATATAATAAAAATGTACTTTTTAATAACTAGTTATGTCACTTTGCAAATAGCTTTGATGTAGCACTCCTGCCTGCATAAAGTTGAAGTTACATCTGTGTCATCCATACCTGCGTTTATGATACCTTCCCTGAGAGAGCAATTAGGGACTGGTAAGGGCTGGAGTTCTAGCTAATATTTGAAACTACATGTGTGTCTGCAGCTAAAGGGGGAAAAAGGGCTGTGATCATCTGTGAATAGAGAAAAGGATTCTAACAGCTCCCACCTTTTAGACATTTGATAAAAAATGCAGTTGGGGGTGCCTGGAGAGTCTCAAGGGGGTGTCTTTTCCGCTGAGAAATGAAGACTGCCACATAACAGCCAGCGGGCTTGCTGGGGGAAGCCTGCGATTCAGCTCTCTTCGGTGGAGTTTGAAGTTAAATGGTCCTGTCTGCTTCTTTTCTTGTTTGTGTCACTTGTTAAAGATCCCTTGAAATGCACCATTACAGTTTCCTTTTAGTTTATTACAACAGAACTAAACTAGTCATCTTGCATTTCGACTACCCCTAATTTCCTATAAGGGTCTATGGAATGGATTTTTTTCCTTTTTTATTACCCAAATATAAAAACATTTGACTTGTTATCACTCTTAATGTAACTGTGGCTCTTGCAGCAGAAGGTGAAGTGAAATCGAGTGTCCATAAATCAAACAAATGGACGCATGAAAAAGAATCAACAATACGTAGAGTTAAAAACATACATAGTCTTAAAGGGGCTGCTTTGTATTATGTGTGTGTTCTAATATTATGTTTTCCATTAGGCTGCTTTCTGTTTTACAGAGAAGGCAAATATTTCCATGTTTGATTCTTTTCTTTCTCTTTCGATCCAAAAGAGAATTTTTTTCTTTTCTTTTTTTTTTTTTTTGTTGTTATTTTCTTTCAAAAGGAAAGGAATTAGCATTGTTTTTTTCCCCCATGAATCTACGTAGTGAAAAGATTGCTGCGTGTTTTGACTAAGCATGCAAAATGTTTTCTTAATCAGAGCAATAGAGTAAAAATGAGAGCTCTATGTCTTTAAGTGCCTTGGTGTCCAGGTACATGGGGGATCTGCAAAACCGTTGACCAAGCACAATGTACGTGGACAAATGTCTTCTCATTGTGTGATGCGTGAAGGCCATGATAGATGGCTTCTAACAACAAAGCGTGGCCACGGAGACAAAATTAGTGTTGTTTTAATTACCAGTGTCTGTAATGTTATCTATCCATAACTGCCTGAAATAGACCGTCACCGAGGGTCAGAAGGCGACCTGCACTTATACTTCCACACATACATAGCTCTTATCGGTTCCCAGGTCACAGGAACATTCTAACAAAAAAAAAAAAAAAAAAAAAAAAAAGAGAGAGAGAGAAAAAGTTTAATGCTTTACTTGAAACATTGACTTAGAGAGAGAGAGAGAGAAAAAAAAAGAGGTTTCTTGTTTAAGAGAAGTGCCTTGATCTTTTTTTTTCTCTCTCTCTCTCAAAGCAAGGAAACAAGCAGATCTTATTAAACGCTATTGGGAGGTCAGAGTCATGGGCAGAAAATGGGACTGGCCTTGACATTCTTCAACAAAAGTTTACACTCTTGGAGTGGTGGTTTTTGTCAGTCACAAATAGCATTATGACACTAATAGGAAGGATGATTCTTTATTTTTGAAACCTCCTTGAGCTGAGATGGGCTGCTCTTGAAGACATTACTAAGTGTGTATATTGTGAAGATGAACTATCTCTTACTTTCTGAGCTTGCGGGAGATGAAAGATAGGCCAGCTTTTGAAAATGGCCTGCGTGGCACATGCTATAAATGAGCAGGGAAAGCAATCGAGCTAATAGATTACAGTAATTATCCAATCTTTGGCTAGTTTGTATTGGCAAACTATAAATACAGTACACATTAGAACAAGGTGCTTACAGAATGTACATGAAAGGTCATTGTAATTTGCAAGTCGCTAGTCATTAGAATATGCTAAAAACCATTGCTTCAGGGCTCAGATTTTAATGATGAATACATTGATTATTAAGTAGCAGAGGAAAAATGTACAAGAGCTGGTGTGGTGTAATGATAGGTCGCTTTATTTTGGGAAGGAAATCAACTACGCTTTGGAATGCATGCATTGAGGAGTATAATTGCAGTAGGACAATTCCTCAGAGGAGCTTGGCACATATTAAAAGCAAAAACTTGAGACATGTTTGTGATAAGATTACTAATAAATCTCTGGTAAGTCTTAGACTCCTGACAATAATACAGCAACAGAGCACTTCATCTTCTCCCAGCTTTAGAATTTAAGATCAGTCACAAACAATCTAAATTACGACTGATACTAGGCAGATGCAGTACTGGACGATGTTGCTCGTCATAAATCTCTCGTTCCTTATATGCAAATTAAACTCTATTTTAAAAGATAATTTTTCACATGGTGATCGCCTTTATTTGCGCAATGCTAGTGATTTTTAATAGGCAGAGAGAAAGCCAGGCTCTGGATCTGGGAATGATTTCGTGCCAGAGGGGTGGCAGGAGTGTGTAATCTGGATGCTTTTGGTGGGGCGCCTCCAGCGACTTTAGGAATGAGTTAGGAACCAAGTTGGGTGTAAACAAGGCCTCTGCGCCAGCGGCTGCTTGGTGGGGCAGGTTTTCCGGGTTCCAGCCATACTGCAGGGCTTTCTGACCCTGGTATTTCAGAGTGGAGTGCCTCTTCCTGCTTGTTCTGGGAGGGAAGATTTTTTTGTCTAAAACTATCCCCTCTCATCCCAGCCCCCACCCTGTGGCCAGGTCAGGGGACACCCTGCACTCCATGTCTGATCCATGGGGCTGGAACCTGGAATAAGTCCTCTCACTTCTCTCCTAACTATCTTTCCCCAAACAAGTCAATGTGGAAATGGGCCTGTGTTCGGGAATGCCGTGCCAACAGTCAATATCTATGTACCTACCTACCTACCTATCATCTATCTATCTATTTATTTTTTCCACATTTTCAGGGTAAAGAGGCATACATCTGTGTCCGGACATAGGTTCAATGGCTTATTCATCACAGTTTGTACTCATAAAACGTTTGTCCCTTAAGCACTGAATTTTTTACAGCAGGGCTGGTGGTGGGAAACTTGGAAAGAATTAAAAAGAATTTTAAAAAAGAGTGGGAAGTGCCTGCCCTTTCTGAAGTCGAACATTCCATGAGTCTCCTGTGGAGCTGGAGGTTTATAAGAAATGTTTGGCCTTGTTGTAGAGCCAAGGGCCAGTGGAACCCAGGTGTGCTGAACCCCCACCCCCTCGAGGCTCTCAGGGACAATGACAGTGCCTGGTATTTATGTGTCCAAACAGCAAAGCAAAAAGGTTTTCCTACTCTACTGGGCTCCTCGCAAGGACGATTGCTTGGGACAGTTTCGTTCTTTAGCCCCTCCAAAGGGGCATTGGGACGGAGGGACAAGAGGGTCAGTGTGTTCCTCAATGGACTGCAGCACCACCCTGCAAATCTGGGTCCAATCAGAGGCCGGGCGAGTTCCTGTTTTTCTCTAGTGCTATTTGGATGGGACTTTTACTTAGTTTTTCCATTGTTTTCTTGGGAATATATGGGCATTTCCAGGGAAGTGTGAAGTCTGTATTTGTGCTTCTTTGTCTCTCTGTTGTTCTACCCTACACCCTTCTCTCTCTCTCCCCGCCCCCAAATTGAACAGATTTAAAACGAAACCAAGTGCTTGCTGATCAATGCTGACAAAACCCTCTCCATGAGGAGGGAACTAGTGGCTCTGCAGGGGCGGATTCCTAGAGAAGCAGGTGGTATAGCAGGTCCCTCTGGGTCCTGGGTAGCTAGTCACTTCATCAGCCTGTGCATTAAGGGGCAACGCCACACAAGGGTAAGAATATAAATATGCTTTACAACGCTCGGCTCCCTATCATAAGAATACTTCCTGAGTGGATGTAAATTTACAACAGGTGCTTATCAAATGTGAAAATGCTTGCAAATCAGAAACAAACTTTAGGGCTGGGAACATATTTCAGAGATGGCTTTTGCAGGGGCTGTGTTCACTGCTGAGCAATAACGTTGTTCCTCTTTACTTTCCGAGTGAGGTGTCTTTCCATGGTCTGCCACAGGGAGAATGATAATGGCTGAGTCTCAGACTCTGGTGTTAAGATGCAGATTTGTTTAATGAAATCCATATTTACCATTGGAGCACAAATACAGCTAATATGCCCTAAATTCATAGGAGGGAACTTTACTTTCAGAAGAACTAATATTTTCATTAATTGTGTGTTTCTACCAGAAGGCAGGCATCCTCTAAACATTTTTGCCGAGAACTGCACCTGCAAAAGAAATGTTTTTCAATTCTCTCATTCTGGATGACTGTAATGTGTTGTATCCTTAAAATAAGGGAATGGCTTCCTTTCCTGGTCCTAAATGGTGAATGGCCCACTGTCAATGGGCCTTGTGCTGTTTTTTTTTTTTTTTTTTTTTCTGAATTGCCCTTTTTTTCCCCAGCATAAAAACAGTCCCACTCCTTTGCCCCCCAAATCTTCAAGGTTTGCTTGCAAGATGTACTTGTTGTGCAGAGAGTAATTAGCCTGTTACAGAGATATTAATTAACATGTTGGAAATGTTTTCTTTATTAATGAGAAATTCACACATTCTATTTAAATTAATTTGTATAGTTTAAAATTAATTTATCGTGGCCTTTGGTGACCTCAAATCTACTAAGACAAAACTGGAGTATTGTACTAACGGTTAAACCATTCATTAAACATTTTATGCAAATAGTGTTTGTTTATAAACAAATTAACTGCAAGGATTTTCAAAACAGGTGCTGTGTTGTGAATGCGTACTAAATGATGTGGTACTGAAAGAATTAATTAGACCTTCAGATGTAATTAGTTGCAATAATTTGCGTGATTAGCGGCTTGGTTAAGAAGTAAGACACACACATTGTAATGCATGGGAGAGTCACTGCAGTAGCTTTGTTTTTCATATGGTGAGATGAGCCTTCTCCATGTTTAGGAAATTTTTCAAAAAATTGCTGACATAGCTGGAGTTAATTGCCAAGTATCCTGTGGGGGGTAATGTTGTTGTTGTTGCCTTTTTTTTTTTTTTTCCTTCTTTCTCCCTTGGCTTCTTGCGATGTGTAGCCACTGGATGTAATACTGTTTGTTTGCACCTTTATGAATTTTTAAAAGAGAAAGTTGTTAACCCCAGATCTTTCCATCCCCAGAGGAAATGATGATACTTAACACGTTGAGGGCTAAAAGACAGAATGCAATTATTATAAGTCAAATGAAACATGTTCTGCTTTTCAAGATCGAGAGACATCGCTCAGGGAATAGCTACAGTCATATTTTTTTTGAAGTCATCTGTTCTTCCCAAAGATGGGCTGCCACAGCAAATGGTTTAGTCTGATGGACTCCAGAAACTGGTGATCGTCATTGCTGATGGCTTGTTTACATGATGCTGGTGTTTTAGGGGCAAAATCACTGAGATCTCTGGAACTATCTTCAGCTGGATTTATTCTCTGGGGCCATATTTCTGTGAGATGGTTCTTAAAGTTTTGGAGACCCTCAGACCCTTGACCTCTTTGCTCAGAGACTTTACATATTTCAAACCTGCTTTGGAAAATCCTGGTGAGAAATAGAGCAGAATTCTTTTATTCTTTCATTCATATCAAAATATTCTTTGTGTGCTTACTGGTCACACAGGAGCTATTGTAGATCTGGGGATGCAGCAGTGATTAATACAGATGAGGTCCTTTTTTGGATGACATTTTCCTTAGTGGGAAGGCAAACAAATAAACAGTGACAAGTTTCAGTTAATTGCAGCTATGAAGACATACGAACTTGGATAGTTTCTCTTCATTTAAGTGCACAAGTCCTGTTGGAACTCCACTACCTGTCACTCTGTGCCCTCATGGGGCAGTCTTGTCCCCTGTAGGGGACAGGGGAGGGATAGTGAGTGGTTGGTGAAAGGGTGGCCAGGATTCTAAAATAAGCCCCTTAGTTAAAAATTGTGTGTGTGTGTGTGTGTGTGTGTGTGTGTGTGTGTGTAGGCGTGCGCACAAGTGTGTGAGATATATGCCCTGCTATTTCTGAAACCTGGTACATGACAGAAAGACTCAAGGTGTTGTTTTGCATTTTCTGAAACCTCTGCGGCTGATGGTTGTTGTGTGGATTAACTAGTTCCTTCACTACCAGGCTGCATGACCTTGGGCAGGGCTGAGATGATGTCTGAGTTCCCTTCCAGCTGTTGAAATCACTGATTCTACTCTTGGCCTTGGAAAGATTGAGGACCTAGAGATGAAAGCTTGCGAGTTTCCGAGTTTAAGGCTGCAACTTTCCCTCCCCTGAATTTCTTTGGTGGTGTTTGATTCGGTCCGTCCTCATTTTCAGCTGGTGTTTGCCAAGCAGTCTTTAAAATAGGCCCTTTTTGGCTGATATTTGAACTTGAACAAAATTAACATTTGTGTGTCATCAGTAGCCGCAGTGCATCATTCTGGGCAGTGAAGGATGAAAAGTCAAAGAATGTGGGCCGCTTGATTAAAATGAACAATCAAGGAAAGTTCTGAAAGATGGATACGTATAGCTGGCTTGTTAATTTATGTGGACTCGATTCCAATTGCAAAGGAACATTTTTTTTCCCCTCTGAAACTTTTAAGAAATTAGGTTTTAAAGCTGAACTGGTGCACCACTCAACTTAAAATAGAAGAGAATTTGATTTTATGTGGTGCCTTTCACTCCAGCACTCTGTAATATTGCCCATCAAGAGCTCCTGGCTGCGGGTGGCGGGGAGGAAGGGCTGGTTTGCATGTGTCCTGAGAATGTGATGAATGCCATTCCTCTTTGCTAAACACTTGGAGAGGAGCTTCCTGTAGATTTTAAAGTCTCTCTCCTCTGGGCCTGTGCACATCTGTCCCCTCCCTGGACCATGGTCTTTGAGCAAATATTTATTAGAGTCTTTGGAAACTGTCTGTGGCATGCAAATACCACCTCACACTGCAAGAGTAAGCTGGAACACTGCCTTCTACTCCCCCAGGTACCATTAGAAGTTCCTCCCTCTGAAGTCATCTCTTTGGTAACATTATATATTAGAGTGCTCTGTTGGGTTGTGTGTGTCCTTGGGAAAGTAACTGGCCTTTACTGAACCTCAGTGGAGCCACACACAGAGCTGTCTGAGGGTAAGGGGAGAGTGCAAACCAAGTGCCCAGCATGGGTGTGCAGGGCAGGGCACGTGCTCTCTCCACCTAGGTATGGAGAAAGATGTTGACTGACAGGCCACAGGCAAATGAAAGCTACATCCCTCCCCTTAGGCTTGCCTGAATATCTGTATCTCCAAGGCCGGAGGAGCAGCCGGGACCAGTCATGAAGGTTCTCTAAGTCTGATAGCTTTGAAATCCCAACTGATCACAGTAATCGGTGCCTTTGGGTGACATACCCCTTGCTTACATGTCACAACAGAGATCCAGACAAAGACCTCCCTGTTCTCCTTACTGCCATTTGACTTCTCTGTCTTATCCTCAGTTTCCCTCACTGTAAAATGAACAGTTCTTATGCGTCGAGCTTCCTTCCTACTCTGATACTTCATGAGACTCTAACTCGTCTTGAAATAATCACAGTCAGGAGAAGATGGAGACCCAGGTATTTCCTCTGCTCTTATGTCCTCTCTGATTTTTTGTTTTCTTTTTACCAGCTCATTTTGGGTCATACTATTCTTTCTCTGTCTCCATTTCTGTCTTTCTTTTCCTCTCTCCTTCCAGTGTGATGTATATAAAACAATGGTCAAAGCAGACATAGTAGGATAATATTTGGATTTCAGCAGCGTTTGTTCAAATAGGTGCTCAGGTGATTTCTGATTAAGCATGTTTAGGGAAAATTTTTTGAAATAGGGAAAATCTCTTAAACTTTGGGAGTAGGAGTTGGAACTCAGTTGCAAAGAAAGAAGTTAACTGAAGACATGAGGGCATCGCATGGGGTCTGGCTGCCTAGGACACAGAAATGGCGGCTCCTTGGTAGTAGGGTTTGGACAATGTTAAAAATGAGAAAATAATCTGAACAACCACGATGATTAATACTAACACTCGTCTTCAAAGAGCCATGAGATCTTTAGTATCTGCAAAATATATGAGGCTTCAGTTGAAGTTTTTATCAGAGAGATGTATCTGAGGCTTTATTTCATCTTCAGTGAGCTGAAGGCAGCCTTGAGGGCTGGATGGAAGGGGGCCGAGGTGGGTGGAGAGAGGTCTGAGGATAAAGGAGCCATATCTCCACGGAGATGCCTTGAAAACGTCAGCATCCTGCATTCTCATGGCACAATGCAATAGGGGAGACTGCTGGCTTGAATAGTGCCTGTCCTGGGTGTTAGTCTCACCTCTACCACTTACTCTGCTGGGTGGCCTCTCAGACCCTCAGTTTCCTTTTTTGGATGTAGATCATATGATGAGCTCTATCCTGTAGGGATGAGGAAGGGGGAATACAAAATATGTGGAACCACTGCTTCACAAGAGCTCATAATGGACCATATGGAATATCACCCCCTCTGTTGCTCAACAGGTCATTTCATTTTGGGCCCATTCCCCACCTCTTTTGTCCCTCCCCACACTTTTTTGAAAAGCAAGTTGCTTTACAGAGGAGCCGTTGATGGACCACATCTCGCAATAGCCTAGCATCTCTGAGGATTATTTTGGAGACATAATTTGGCGGTATGAGACATAATTTGGAGTCTAGCAGTAGAGGGAGGCTCAAAGAAGGTGCCGCAGCATCTGATAAATGCAGGAATTCACTGACATTGGCTCAAAGGTGGCTGATGTTTGGCATCCCTTGGTCTGGTCTACCGCTTTGGGATATAAGGAGTGAACCACTCCAGGGACGTGCCCTCACCGAGTGGTTTCTTTCTCCTTGGAAATTCCTTCCCACAACTGAGCACAGTGGCTTCTCACCTGGCCATTGTCTTCCATCTGATTTTCCTTAGGGCAACTCATCTGGAGCCTGTGCCGGATGTTTCCTCCCATTGACAAGATGGAAGGGATGCTGGAGAAAAAGTTTCTCTGGTTCTTAAGCATCAGCAAATTCAAGTGAGTGTCCAAAGGTAATTGTGTTAGGCAACATGCTATTCCTACACTAATGGTCTTATGAGCCCCAATGATAAAGTGTGTATGTTCCAATGATTATAGAAATTTTATTTTCATCTGGTTTTTATATTGCTATAAATATTTTGCATTTACCAAATAAAGTGGTTGCTATGTAGAGATCATAACTTCTGGGACCTAAATTTGCTTCAGATGATAGGCAAATTATAGACTACAATATGTGATCAAACAGCAGTATGGGAAACTTAAATAGAGTGAGCCCTGAGGACAGAGGCTGCTTAAAACTATGGGGGATGGAATAAATGGGAGTTTTAGCAAAGCTATCACTGATTCCAGCAGATAAATTATGCTCTGCCTTTTTGTATCTCTTTGGGACTGTACTACATAAATTATGACCAAATATAATTTAGGCTATCAGCCTATATTTCTGAACATCCATCTTGTACATTTTAAGTACAAAATTACCATTTTGCAGAAGTATAAAATTGAGACAAATTTTTTTCCATCTGTGCATTTAACTTCTGCATACTTTATAGCAGCTAAAGGGTTCGAGAGGACCTCATTACCATCCGGAGGGGACGTTAGCCCCGCGACTATATAACTGTATTAAGATCTACATAAACGGGAATAAAGTTCGAGGGACAGTGGAATGTGGAATTATATATTCTTTCTTAAATGGAGATGTAACTTTTATATAAAACTGCTCCTCGCTGCTTTTCTGAATAAGAGTAACTGTTTATAAATTCAAACTTGCTGTTGAAGGAGTCCGTGTTTATGAAAAGTCCTTTTCAAACGTGCAGAAAAGGGCAGGCTCTTGGTGCAGAGGGGACAAACATGGGGACCTTCCAGATATCACTGAGCTTTTGGAGCAAAGGTTTGGATTTGAAATCCGGTGTGGTCCACGTAGGTGGCCGTGGACCCTTGGAGTCCCATTCTGCTGCTCCTCACACACATCCGTCCTTAGACTTCTGAGTGATGTGAAGCGAGGGAAATCAGAGAACTCCTGCGCCCACCCCTCAGGTGTGAGGCATGGGGCTTCTCTCTGTGACTTCAAGTCTCTGGCTTCTCCTCAGGCCAGGGTGGGGTTGGGTCAGTGCAAAGGAAAAGGAGAGCTTTGTTCTGGCTTCCTGGCAATGGTAACTCCTCTGATAGCCTGGTAAATTTCTGGCCAGTGACGAGGACAGTTCAAGTTTCTTCTAGGCAAACCTGAGTTTCTTCAAGATTCAAGGTGACATTGCTCTGACAACAGTCATTGCATCTGAGGACAATTTTTCTACTTTTGTGCTTCTGGGTCATCAGAGTAGAATGAAGCTTCATAGAGTTTATAGCACAGAGCAAAGCAGATGGCAGATGGCAGGGTGCTTTTAAGACTGTAGACCCTTCAGACCAATTGGACAATGCCATTTAGCCTTCAGTTCATATCCCCTCCCTCCCTCAGGTTAAAAAATAGCCTTTCTGGAAAGATATTGGTGAATTTCCTCCCTTAATCTTCCTCTGCTCCTTTGATGACTCTTTTTGCACAGCTCTCAACAATGCTGCCCTGGGTTTACGTCATGACATGGAGGTGATGCATAGCCATAGCTTCTCCCTACTGTACCTCTTGGAAGCTCCATCCAGGTCTGAAAACACAGAGAGCCATGGAGGAAGAGGAACCACAAGGAAGCCTCCATTCAGAAGCCCCTCTGTCACTCACTAGCTGGGTGACTTTGGGAAAGTTTGTCTGAATTTCAAAATCCTTATCTATAGAACTCATATCACAGTCCTACCCTGCATCTTACCTGCTTGATTCAAGCCTCGAGTGTGGCTGATCCACTCTTCACATCACTCAGAAGTTTAAGGAAGGCTGTGTGTGGGGACAGCAGAATAGGCTCTAAGGGTCCGCAGCCGTCTCCATGGACCACACCAGAATTCAAATCCAGTCCTTTGCTCCAAAAGCCTAGTGGTATCTGGAAGGACAAAATGCTTCTTTTCTCTGCATCTCAGGGATACTACAGGGTAGTAAGCCAAGGGACAGAGGATGTAGCTCATGGGGATGGTGACGCTCTTAAACTAACTTTCCAGTTTTCTTTTTCCCATGCCTTTTCTCCACTCCTGGGTGTGTGTCTCCTTCATTCCAGTTTGTCTATCTCTTGTGTTTTTCTCAATCACTCTTCTTTCTTCCTTCCTCTAGATGGCCAAATTGCAGAACAAATATAGATTTTAGTCAAATAAAGTGGCTCATTGGTCTACTTACTATAAGCAAGTTATACCCAAGAAGCTGAAGGAGACAGCCCAAACTTAAACCACTAAGGGGTCACAGTCCAAAGGAGAGAAAGGGTGACAGGAAGGACACAGGAAGGACAGTCTAGAGCTCTCTCCAGCCAGGAATTTGGGCATAACTCCATGCGATGTTCAGAGATGGGAGCAATGACACCGGACACTAATTGCATTTGTTGCACGTGTCAAATAACATGTTGGATCCCTGTCATGTTAGTTAGTCCTTCATTGCTGTGAACAAACACCTGACAAGAACAACTTCGGGGTGGAGAAATTTATTTTGGGGCTCATACTTTCAGAGGTTAAGGCCATGGTTAGCTGACTCCATTGCTCTGCGCAAGGTGAGAGATCATCATGGTGGAAAGGCGTGGTGGACATTTGCTCACTGCATGGTAGCCCGGAAACAGAGAGAGGAGCCAGGGGGACAAGATATAATCCCCAAGGACACACCCTCAGAGACTTACTTTCTCGAGGCACCATATCCCACCTGCCTAGACCTACTACCCTATTCAGTAATCCTTTCAAATTATGAATCCATCAAAATGGATTAATCTACTGATAAAGGGTATAATTCTTATAATCTAATCATTTTACTTCTGGGACATTTTTGTATTAACAAGGGAGCTTTGGGGTAAACCATAGTAACTGTTTCCTCACCAGTTTGAGGTGGAATGAAGGGCTTTGGGAAGGAATGAGTGTCTGTTCCTGCTATGTAGAATTGGCTTTAGGGAACAAAAGTCTCGGCTCTGTTTGGTAGTGAGTCCACTATTTCAAGAAGGTAATCAAGAAACTTCCTTCAGGGACAAGGTGTGTTCATATCTGCAATGGAGGACTTATCACTTTATATAGGGGACAGACTGACAGTGGAGTCTTGGGGGACTATACTCAGATCTGGCTCTTCTGAAGGGGCTAAGAGCCCAGAGTAGGATTGAAGCTGCCTTGGGTTCCTATAAAAAAAAAGAAAAGGAACATGGACTTTAGTGACTGGGGAGAAGGTGACAAGAAGCAGAACCCCCTGAAACTAGAAATCAGGTTCTACACCCTGATATTTAGCCTCAGGCACAGGATGTGGGCTCAATCATTCCTTCATTAGCTATTCACTGAATGTTTATTGAGAACTTACTATGCGCCAGTCAGCTTCTACTTCAGTGCTTAAGATGAACTTCGGCTCACAAACGACCAGCTAATAAACAAGTAAGAAATATAATGAGTTTTAAAATTCTAGTTGATAAATTGCTGTTCCTGTTTTCTTCAGAAAATGCAAAGGAGCAATAAATGAGAAGGTAAGGGCGACCTAGAGTGGGTGGCAGGATGTCCTTTCTGAGGAGGAGACTCATGAGTTCAAGTCCGGAGGATGAGAAAGAGCTGGCAATGGATGAGTGACCAGCACAGGCAATCATGTCAGGACAGCTGAGGTAAGGATTGGAAAGACTCCATCCCTGCAGGCTACATCATCTGTCCCTTGGCTCTTGACCCCTGAGGAAAGCCAAATTAGGGCCTTGAATCAACCAGGTGAGATGCTGGGTGGGATTGTGATAAAATTTTTTTAGATAAGGATTCTGAGATTTAGACAAACTTAGTCACTTTCCCAAAGTCATCCAGCCAGTGAGTGACAGAGGGGAAGGACTTCTGAATGGAGGCTTCCTGGTTATCCTTCCTTCAATGGCCCTCTGTGTTTTCAGACCTGGATGGAGCTTCCAAGAGGCCTAGCAGCGAGAAGTAATGGCTGCGCATGACACGAATTAGGGACAGTGAAGTTGAGAGCTGAGCAGCATCAAACCTGCTTGAGGAGGTGTTCCTTCAATGGCTGCCCATCACCACTCTCCCAGGCTGTGGTGCCGAATAACAGGAGTTGCTGGTCACCCCATTCCCAGTGAAGTCTGTGAAAATGAGGGGCAGCAGCATAAGTGGAATAATGCATGGCTCACATGTGCTTCTAAGTACACTGGAAATGCTGAGCCAGAAAAGCTGGGGGCTGGCTCTGGTCACTCATCTATCCTCTTCTCCTCTTTAAATCAAGGGCTCAGGTTGAGAATGGCCACAGGGGAAATCAGCTTAGAGCACCGACAGACAGACATGACTGCACAGCATCATAGGAGAGGAGGTGGCTGATTTTTTTCTTCCCTCAAAATTCTAAGGTCAGGGCTGGGGTTGTGGCTCAGTGGTGGAGCGCTTACCCTAGCGTGCGTGAGGCATTGGGTTCGATCCTTAGCACTGCACATAAATAAATGAGTAGAATAAAGGTCCATCAGCAACCAAAAAAAAAAGAAAAAAGAAAATCCTCTGGTCACATCCTTGGCAGAGCCTGGGTTATCGGAGCAGAGACAGACTCTCATCACCTGCAGGTGCTGGGGGAATTACCCATTAATTTGCTATGAGAAATGTAATGACCTTGACCTGGAAATGCACCCATTGGCATTATCAGCACACTTCATCCTCATGGTCAATCACCCCAGGAAGCCAGGCTGTAATCTGAAACCACATTATCAAATCACCATGAAGAAAATCATAGACACTGGGGCCCTTATCATGACACATTCTTTGGCTGAAGGCAACTGGCGATGTCCAACCCATTTGGATAGAAGCCTGGAGTCTGTGGGAAGAGTTTGGGCTGGCGCCTGGGGTGGCAGTTAACACTGTGAGCAGGAAGAGTGTGTGGAGGGAAATGGTGGATTGTCAGCGGAAGCCTGGGGGACACCCTCATCAAGGGACAGGTGGAGAATGAGGAAGAAATGGATGGAATTAAGCCTGAATTGAAGAAATGGATGGAACTGAAGGAGGAAAGAAGAAAACCAGAGGCCCAGGAAATAGACAGTTTCAAGATGGCGGGAATGGTCACAGGTGATACATGTAGCAGAGATGTCCATCAGGATGACTGAGGAGAATCCATTCGATCTGGCTAGGGGATGATCATTGATGATGCAAGCAAGCGAGGGGCTCAGGGTTGTGTGTGAAGGGTGCTTTGTCTGTGGTCTTGGAGTGGGAGAGCCTTGAGTCAGTGGTGATGGAGATGCCAAAGTAGAGGAAAGAGAAAACCGTGGGAGTCAGGATAGAGCAGAGTAGGAAGGTTGGTCTTCGACAGGACTGTTGGTGAGACCGGGGAGGGAGGGATTGCTGGGAAGGCTGCTAAGTTTGTAGGTGGAAACATGGGGCAGGGAAGAGTCACAGGGAGGAATGAAGAGAGACCTGATGGGGGGGACTAAGAGTGTAGCTGAGGACCCCCAAAAGGGACAGGGTCTTTTGCTGTTGGGTTGCCATGAGACACTGAGGTCTCATGGATTGAGGCTGGGAGAAGGAGGATTGAGCAGGGTTAAAATTGTAGGTTAAGGATTGGGAAAAGATGGAGAAGGCCAGAGAACTGAGTGTCCAATGGGTAGCGGTGAGTTCGGATGCATCAATGTGGATTCTGGATTGAATGGGAAAGGGGAGCAGAAAAGAGGGGGCTCCTGTGAGGGGCAGGGAGTTGGATCATGTTCTTGCAGGTCTCCAGTAAGAAAGCTGGATGCCTGGAGACTGGGAAGAGAGGCCACTGTGGACAGAGAGGTGGTCACGGGATATAAGAATTCAGAGACCAGCTACCCCTGGAGTGACACCATCCCGAGGCAGTTATGGGCAAGGGTGGTTGAACTAGACTAGTCCAAATCTTAACTCTCTTGTGTGAACTTGAGTGTGTTGCTTCACCTTTCTGTGTTTCCTCTGCAAATGGAAATAATCATGTTGCTTCCATGACCGGGTGGCTAGTACCATCAGGCAAAGTGGAAGGGTTGGGGATTGGATGATCCAAGTGGAGCCTTAGGCAGGATAATGCCTAATTAATGATTATTATCTCCTTCATCATCATGAATGGGAAAGGGGAGCAGAGAAGAGGGGGCTCCTGTGAGGGGCAGGGAGTTGGATCATGTTCTTGCAGGTCTCCAGTAAGAAAGCTGGATGCCTGGAGACTGGGAAGAGAGGCCACTGTGGACAGAGAGCTGGTCACGGGATATAAGAATTCAGAGACCAGCTACCCCTGGAGTGACACCATCCCGAGGCAGTTATGGGCAAGGGTGGTTGAACTAGACTAGTCCAAATCTTAACTCTCTTGTGTGAACTTGAGTGTGTTGCTTCACCTTTCTGTGTTTCCTATGCAAATGGAAATAATCATGTTGCTTCCATGACCGGGTGGCTAGTACCATCAGGCAAAGTGGAAGGGTTGGGGATTGGATGATCCAAGTGGAGCCTTAGGCAGGATAATGCCTAATTAATGATTATTATCTCCTTCATCATCACTGCTTGATGTCACAGAACCAGGGTTCTAGAAGGCTCTTTGGTAAGGATTGGGAGGGTGATAAGCAGGGGAAAAATTAGGAATGAGGACGTGCAGGTTGATAAGTACATAGGAATGGGAGTGGGTTTAGGGGTCAGGGCATGAGGAAGAGAACCCCAGAGCCTGCTGACACTGTGTGTTAGAGAGATGGAGCTTCTTTGGCCTAGAGTTTCTGACCCAGGTCCAGCTAGTAGAGCCTGGTCAGGTCTTAGGCAGCTGGTGAATGCTCCTGCTGGGTGGGGTCCTGTCTTGGGGTGTCTGGAGCATGGGTGCATACCTAAATGTATTGGGAGGCAGTGGTGTGGATGAGGCAGGGGTGGGCCACAGGGGAATTTACCATGCCTCTGTAGGCTCAATCATTTCTGCCTTGCCTGGTGCCTCTGTTTCCCCATCTGTGGGATAAAGAATCAGAAACGATGACTTAGTTCTTCCCAATATTGCCATCTTCTGAGTCCAGGTCTCTCTGGAAATGCCACTCCACCCATTCTTCCTGCAGGCTAGGAAGCTCCAGTTGACAAAGCCACATGGTTCTAGGGACATGGGGGGCTTCCCTTTCCTAAAGGATGGTGCTTTGTGGACAACCACTAGGAAAGTGTTGACCCACATCAGGGCTGTTGAAATACAGTGTGGAGCGGCTTGGAGGAAGCAAATAGGCTCTGCCCTCAAAGAGGGAGCTCCAAGGTGCATGATGCCCCCAGGGTGATGGGAGGGTGGTGCGGATTTCCTGGGGTCTCCTTGAGCAGTATCTCTGTGTTAGTGCTCTTACGATGAACCCAGGGGCTGGGTATAAATGGGTGTGGGACTGGGGAAGGACACATGGCCAGTGCTGGGCATGGCCTTGCGCTCTCGTTTTCTGAGTCAAGGTCTGAGACCTTGACCTCTGCCCCAGATAATGAGCTTTATCTGGCAACTTGGTTTTCAAGTAGGGTGTATGGTCATCCCCAGTGGGCTTGGGACAATGGAAAGCATGTCTCCTACCAAATGTCTCATTTGTGGAATCCCAGGAGGTATTGGCAATTGACCTCAGGTCATTCAGGGCAGTGGACCCCCTCCCAGTTACCATCTCTCCAACACACACTGGAGCCTGGGCACACATACCCAGGACATGCACTTGAGGAAGGAAGAAGGTTGGCTCTGGGGCAACAGGGCAAAGAGCAAGGGAATAAAATGCAAATTGAAAGTACCCATTGCCAAAGCCAAATTCTTCAAGAGCAGGTTTGCCTGTTCCTACAGGTCCCATCTCTGCCCTGCGCAAAGATGCAGTGGGTACGCAGAGAGGCCAGGATCTGTTGCTGCATCCAGAAACCAAAGCCTTCGGGGCAAGGATGAGGAGGACCCTCCTCTTCCTTGAACCACATGGTTCCCCGTTGTTGTCTCCCACCCCCTACTTTGCTGCAGGAAGAGGGGGTTGCCTGCGAGGTGGAGCGGGGCTCCCGTGGAGAAATGCAATTTTGGCCTGTGTGCCCGGTGCCCTGTTTGTTCCCGGCACAGAACAATGACCTCTTGTAAGCCAGTGGTTTTCCAGCCTCACTGAGGGTTACTGTGCAGCCTTGATTCCTCCCCTGATTATCTTGAAGCCTGTCAAGCTGTAAGGTTCTCCCTCCCTTCTTTGCTCTTTCTTCCTAATAGACA
Organism: Sciurus vulgaris; assembly: GCF_902686455.1. NCBI lineage: Eukaryota > Metazoa > Chordata > Mammalia > Rodentia > Sciuridae > Sciurus > Sciurus vulgaris. The sequence continues at coordinate 41,045,727 of NC_136478.1, read as the reverse complement.
TGAAACAGTGCAGTCAATAATATTTTACTTGTCTTCTCACTGCGTGTCTCTTCTTCTGATCAGTTTAGGCGGGTTTGACTGCGGAAAGTCAGAAGGGAGGTTACGATCTGAAAAGTTCAGCCAAATGTTATCAGCCTCGGAGATGTTGCTAAGGGAAGGGCCCCCCAGCCCTTGGCGACCAGAGCCAATAATAGCTGCGATTCACTGATAGCATCAACGCCTGTCAAAGATCCAGGCGTTTGTGGTTCGTCTGTAAACGCAAACACCTGTATCCAGTCAAGCTATGATGGTTATCCTCTCTTTCCCTGTCATTCCGATCGGTTCCTTGAAGGGGCTGCCAGGATGTTCTAAGCTGTGAGTTGATTTATAAAGTGAAGGGTCTCTCCGAAACTTTGGCAAGGATGGGGAAATTGACCAAAGCGTGCCTCTCCTTCGAGGGGTGACGTGGAGTTTTGACAACGGTGAAATTGACAGTCTTCTTTTAATTACATTTTTGAACCCGTGGCACCAACAGCTCAAGCCACGGGAAATGGGGGCTTATGCATCCTTTTATTGCCTTCACATGATCCCGCACCCCCTGGCACACACACACCAAAAGGACACTTGGTACTTGTTTGAGATTTTTGTGTGTGATGAATTAGATCAAAGTGACTTAATAAATAGTGTCTGAGGAAGCTCTTCAGAACACAGTATATACATAGCTGGGATAGTTTCAAGGTTGAACAGGCAAGGTCCAAACTGTTAAACAAACTTAAACAAGTGCAAGGAGAAGACGGTCGGCCCATGGACCCACCCTGCGGTGGTGAGATGGTGATGCGCATCAGGATTTTCTCAGTGAAAGGGCTTCTGGGCTTTACTGGGCTGGGGTGGTTGGCCATGGCTGCCTGGAAGGAAAGAGAGGACACGAGGCTATGGCGTGTCCTTCCCAGGCTTCATCTTTGGTCCAGATGTGTGGATGTTTTCATGGGACAAGTGTTTCCCCGAGGAGCCCTGCCTGGCTCTGCACAGAATGTCCCTGTACGCTCATGTTCATAAGCTCCAGCTTCCCACCTCAGCAGGGAAGAGGCACAACTCTCCCAGGTGGTCAGTCCACACCGTCGCCTGTGCGTGTGGATATAGGCACAGTACCATCTTCTGGATCCTCTTAGCTTGTCTTGCAGTTAGCGGCATGTGGCTTGGAGAAAGGTAGGGAGAACACCAAAGGGCCAAGGCATTGAGTCCTAAAGGGTCACTTGAGGGGGAATAGTTGAGAACAGTCTCTGGAATTAGACCTGGAGCAAGCTGGGCTCTGGCACACGCTGGAACTAGGCTCTTCTAGAACCTCAGGGTACCCGTGTGGGAGGAGGGCGATATCCGACGGTACTGGTGCACTTGCTGGAGGAACAACGGGAGACGAAGTACCAGCTTGCAACAAAACTTGCACCCACAGAAGCTCTTTACGCGGGGCACAGGCACCTAGGGTAACGACTGGTGCAGGGCAGTATTAGTGGTTTCTCCTCCTTCTCCGCACGGTTATTTCCATCCTCTAGCCCAACATTTATAGAATGAAAAGTCTAATTTGGATCAGAGATTAGTGAAAAAAAAAAAAAAAAAAAAGAACCAGGTATTCAGTTAATATCAACTTAAAGCATAAAGAAAAAAAAAAAAAAAAAGAACAAGGATTTAATGAAGAACATAATTTATAAAAGGTGATGCCCCCAAGGAGCCCTATGGAAGTCTCCCTTTGAAGGCCCCAGAGGGCGAATGGGGGCTGTGGGCTGCACACACCATGGCATTCCACTGGATTTGTGGGTAGAGGCGCATTACATTCTAGGTATTTAAAAGATTGCACACCTATTGATTCTTTGTGCATAGAGCTCATGAAATCCTAAACTTGGATTTTTTTTTTTTTTGCCTTATGAAGAGTCCATAAGATATATTGGTCCTATTCTCTGAATTGTTCCCATATATTTTGACTAAAGAATAAAGAGACTACAATAAGGCAGTGCTCAGGTTGCATATGCCAGGGACGGGAGTGGCATGCCATGTTGCACACACATGTAAAACATAGCATCTGATGGGGGCTGGTGGCAACTGGGAACATTGTCTCCATTGCAAGGCCTCTGCAGGGAGGGCCTGCTTCCTCTGCCCCTTGCTTTGCAACAACCTCCCACAAGCCTGTATCACTTATTGCTTTGGACTAGTGCAGTAGCCGCTGAAAGACTTCCATTTTTTTCCTCCAGCAGGAGGTGGAAATCGCTCTCAATGAAGACCGACTAGGCCTCACCTCTGCTCAGCAGATGTACGTCCCACTGCCTGGGAACATGCCATCATGGCTGACGCTGCAAAACTGCAACTCTGCTGATAGGTCATGTTTTGGCGGGCTCAAACTAAGATTTCAATCGCTTCGAGGAAGTGACTGGCTCTCCCTTTGCCTGGGACATCATAGGTTTTAGCACTGAAAGTTCCATGTCCCAAGCACATCGGGGGGAGGGGATGGACATCCAAGTTTAAAGAGAAAGGCATCTCAGGCCTTCATATTTTGTAGGGGGATAAAAACAGGAAACAAGAGGTTGAAATGTAAAAAAAATGATTCCGTGCCGAGAGTTCAGTGGAACAGGTGCTTGTTTGTTATTTTAGAACATTCTTTATAGGACATATCGATATTCTAAGGGCAAGTGGCTTGCTCTGGAGGGAACAAGACTAAAATTTCATTCTGACTGTGAAATTGTGTTCTGTCCCCACTCCACCAACCTCTTCAACACATTATTTCATTTTTTTTTTGAGATATTTGACCCCTTTAGATTAATGTGATTTGAGAATAAATAACCAGGATTGTGTCTTAATTTTAATTTATTTTTAGCTGTTGGCCCACAAAGGTAGATGTCTTTGACTTGCAGCTCTGTCAGATTTGTTTTTTTGGGTTTTTTTTTTTTTTGACCAAGGCTGGCGACATCACTTGGACATTCCATGACAACTGGATTCTAGTTTTTCGGTTGAGCTGTCTCCTCAGCTTACCTTGGCTTAGCTAATCTCAAATGATTGAATATAGTGAGAAGCGGCTCATTCATAACTAGATTTAAAAAAAAAAGGCTTTCCATGATATACCTCATCTTCAAAAGTTAACGTGTAGATATAAGTAATTAACATATTGTTAATTCCGTTGTTGATAAAGAATTCCCTTTCTGTTTTTTTAACTTGCTTTTGGCTTAAGATAAATCTCTACGGAATTTCGTGACCGGCCCATGAAGATTTGCAGTAGGATAAGGGACCACACTGGGGTAGCCACCTTGAGCCTCCAGTCCTCTGCCTCGGTTGCCTACTTGAAGGGACTCGGCCCCAGGATGTCATCTTTCACGTCTGAGTAGAAGTCACAGTGGCTGCACACCAGCCCCTCGTCCTGACAGTGCATCTTCAGCCACCTCGGTGGTTCCTTCCGCCGGCGTTGAAGTGCAGGTCTCCCCCTCCCCAGAACTGGTCTCCTTACGAATTGACCTTTGAGACTGTGTGCTCAGTAATGTGTCTAGTTTTGCTTGGTTAAACATGGAAAAATGTTCCTCTAGATCGAACCATCTCCCCATTTATTTCAGAGCATCCTGTCTCTGACGTAATGCTGCCTGGTTTATGGCCTGGTTGCTGCGCATTTCGGGTTGAGTAATGCCTGCCGGTGCACGAGGCACCGCCTACGTAACCGCAAGGAAGGGGCAACACCCCAGGGGCCTCCCAGGCATCTGCTGGGAAATCGCTTCTTTGGTGCCAGACAAATGAATGTTTTTCATATTTCTCACAAAAGGAAAAGGGTTGTACGACGAAGGTTAACATAACAATCTTCTCTTATTACAATGATTTATGTGTGCATAACTCGAGCAGCGGAATGTCATCTCCGAGGTTTTTAATTGGCAGACTTCAGGGACCACAGAGGGAGATGACAGAGCCGAGCTCTGGAGAAATGAGAGTGTCGGCTGCCATTCCCAGCTCAGCTCCACGGAGGAGGCCTAATAAATCTCCAGGGGAAGGCAGTCAACTTTTAAACTTTTTATTAACCTGATCTCTGCTAATGAAATACAAAGAGGAGGCGATGATCTTCAACTTCAGAAGATTCTGTCTCGTGATGCGGCAAATGACTGCGTAGGATTCTTGAGATACAACCAAACATGAGTCTTCTGGCAATTTCCATTCAAAGACCACAATGCTGCAACTGACAGTCTTTGTGACTTCGATGAGTCACTTGGTTCCGTCTTGCCACATCAGATCTGACCATGTATTTTTAGGGATGTCAAAAAAAAAAAAAAATGCCTTTTCTTTTGTGAACATCTTCTAAGCCCTTGGATAAAGGTGTTGTTGTAAAGTGGAATTGTTGCTGCTTTAGGCACCATGATGGGTTCAGAGAAGAGTCTTTATCTACCCAGGATATTTCTAACTTTCAGGGTAGGATGTGCAAAGGAAAGCAGAGGGACTTCTTTGGCAGCAGGGTCCCAATATCTGTCATTTTAGGAATGCTGTGGTCTTTCTAAAAATCATGATTGATGACTTTGGAAACATCTGTGTTTACATTGCCTCAGAGATTGTGTGGGCTTTTCCAGGCATTAAACGCCAGCACCTGTGATACAGCAGTTCCCAAACTGGGGGCCAAATTCTTTCTTGGGCCAGTGGGCTTTTGAAAGACAAATGACAACTTGGATGTTTGCACTTATTTTCCCAATCAGAACTATATTAAAATACAGTGTCTTTAAGTTAGGTTCCCCAGAAGCAAACCTTGTTACAGGGATGGAGAGCAAGTTGTTTCTTTGAGTGGCGATCTCAGGACAAATTGGTAGTGGACCAGGAAGGGAGGTATGATAGTTAATTTTATTATGTCAACTTGCCTGGGCCACAGTCCCCAGATATTTGTTCCAAATTATTCTGGATGTTTCTTTGAGTTGCCTTTGCCTGTTTTTGGATGAGACTGACATTTAAATGGATGAGTTTTGAGTAAAGCAGATTACCCTGTAGGTGAGCCTTGTCTAATCAGTCAAAGACTTAAAAGTACAGGGGGTGGACCTCTCCCAAGCAAGGGGTAATTCTGCCAGCAGACAACCTCCACACCTTGACTATAATAGTATGGTGTGATTTAGATATGAAGTATCCCCCCAAAACCCATTTGTCAGACAATGCAAGGATAGTATGATGTGAAATGAGTAGATTTAGATCCATTTCATGGATCAATCCATTGAAATGAATCAACTGGGTGGTAAGTCATTGGGTATGCCTTTGGGGTTAATATTTTGTTCCTCTCTCTCTCTCTCTCTCTCTTTCTCTCTCTGCTTCCTGGTCGCCCTGTCCTGAGCTGCTTTCCTCTGTCATGACCTTTAACCTTTACATTCTGCCTCGCTGCAGACCTAGAGCTATGGAGTCAGCCGGCCGTGAACTGGACCTCTGAAACTGTGAGCCAATTCCAACTTATCCTCCTCTATGTTGTTCTTCCCAGGTCTTTTGGTCACAGTGGTGCAAAAGCTAACTAAAACACTCAGTTATGTGGCTCTTCCCTGGTTCTGCAGTCTTGTAGGCCCACCCTGTGAATTTTGGACTTGCCAGCCTCCCTAATCAAGTGGACTGATTCCTTAAAAAACAACAATAACAACAACAACAAAACCTTTCTCTATATGTACATCCTATTTGTTCTGTTTCTCTGGAGAACACTGGCTCATTTAGCCAGTCTTTAAGACCCTGTCCTGTCTGATCTTCTGGAAATGGAAGAAAAAGAAGTTTTCTGCTCAGTGACTGAGGACCTAGGAAGAGTGTAAATCCAGACTGAATCATTCTGCCTGAAGGAGATGCCTGATGCTAATCCACCGCTCCTATCTGCCACCGGTAGAGGGCTGCCTGGGGTACCGACTCTGGTGCATTCTTGCAGGAGGAACACCCTTGGATATACACTTGAGGGGGAGTGCTGAGGGGAAGTGGACAGGGATGGGTGGTGACATAAAAATACTTTCATGTTAGGGTCTGCAAGACTCTATACTTAAAAAATAACACTTTGTCATCGGAAACTGTAAGCCTATATGTTTGGAGAAGGGAGGTTCTGCCATGCAGATTTATAGGACTATATCGTGAGCTTTATCTTTACACTATGGGATATTCCACGTGTAACTTTGCCATGGCTTGGTTTTGCCTTGGTTTGGGGTGGTAGAGAGGTCCTTGATGTAAGTGGGTAGATGGAGAGATTAATGCAATATGTGAGTGTCCAGAGAGGAGTTAGAGCTAGTGGGGGTTATACCTGGAGACCTCGGGGTGGGGGGATGTGGATGGACATCTAAGTCTTCCAGACTGACACTGCCTTCCAGTCACACTTTTCTGTAGATTCTTCCATCCCTCCTTCCTCCCAGCCAGGATGATGGGCCTTTGACTCTTTCCTGTTATGCCTTTCTTTTTCCTTTGAAGGCCCATCTCAATAGCTTTGACTTTGGTTATTCTCTGAGAGGAAGATGAGCTTGTAGCCCACCTTAGGCATTAAAAAAGGTTCATTTGCATAAACTCAAAATCTGAGATGCTTCAGGGCGCTACCAGGCAGAAGGATGTTCTCTGTCCATCTCCATATCTCTAGGGCAGTGGCTCTATCTCTAGGTAGTGGCCACACCTGCCTATAAGCACTTGGAACAGCTCACACATAAAGGTGGTGTAATGCACCCACAAGCAATAATTTCACATGTGTAACAACCCACATGCCAACAGGGCCGCCACTTCCTGCCACGACAAACTCCGAAGGGCGCCATCTTTATAATCTGTAGGCTGGGGGAACAAGCCCTTTAAAACTCAAAGTGGTTTGGGTCTTCTAATGGCCCTGGCTTTCCTGTTGTAAAAACCAATGCGTCCGCGGTGCTCTTGTGCCACTACTCACCAGGTGACAGCGGTGATCAGAAATGTAATTTTCAATATTTATGATTGAAAATGTAATTTAGAAATGAAAGAAAGGGCGCTCCCTCCTCCTTAGCTTGAAGTGAAATCATTGTTTTGAGACGTGTTCTTTACATAGTTAATCTGGCCAGTGTAATTTACCACGCCACGGCCACGACTGAATTGTAAGTCTGGCGCTCTATTCATCAAGCGAGAGTTATGGTGCGAAATGCATATGAATTAATAGGTATTATGTGGTTCTGTGGACATCTGATTTCAGAAATCTGGAAAAGGTGGGAATTCAGTGAACTAAATCTGTGGCAGGTGTCGCCTTCAAGGGAGAGATTCCAGAAAAGGGTCAACAGGTGAGCCTGGCCATATATGAAGGGTTTTGGCTCAGGTCTTGAGGTCCTTGTCCACTTGGTCTGTGAGGGATAGTTGTGACCAGCCCCTTTGGATGCATGTAGCAAGGGGTGTCAACAAACAGAGGAGGCTATCTCTGACTTGCTGAGGTCTGTAGTTCACCCTGTACTCTGTGTGTGTGTGTGTGTGTCTGTACATTTAACTTTTCACTTTGGGTAATTTAAGACTCACAAAAAGTTGCAAAACTAGCACCAAAACTTCACATGTGTTTCTTCCCCAGCCCCGGACCCCTCCCAAGTGATAACACCAAGGTGACCATCTCGGCACACGATCAAAACCAGAAAATTGACACTGGGATGATATTATTGACTACACTATAGACCTTCTTTGAATGACACGTATATGTTCTGATGATTGAGTTGACCGCCAGCATTTCCCATCAGGGTGACGTCATGCAGAAGTAAGATTTGTTCAGACCGAGCCTGCGTTCTGCAGGGAGACAGTGGAGAGCCAAGGACAGCGGCCCCTGGAGGAGCAACCTGTGCAGCCTAGTTGACTGTGGTCCTCGCCACTCCCTATTGACACACACCTTACTTGGCTTGGCCATTTGGTTTGCATTTGAGTTTGTGACTGGTCAGTGGGGACTGAGAAGCACTGCAGGACTCTGCCGTTACCATTGTACATCACAGGAGCTCCCTGCCCTGTGGTGTGAAGGTCCTTTGAAAGCTTCTTGTGCACAATCCACAGCTGTGGTGGGGAGGGGGACCACTCACTGTTAATGGAGACCTGGCATGTGCTCCTGGCCATACCACAGAGGCATAGACATTTTACTAAGAGTCCCTGGCATTGCCAGGACGAAGCACACATTTTAGACTTCAGCAGTATCCCTCCTGGCTCCCAGTAGCCTCCTGACTGAACTGCATGTCATTTTGTAGTCTTGGGTGACCCTTTGGCTAAGCAGTGCAATAGATTTGGAGGCAGATACACCTTCTCATGTCTCTCCTGCGCTGGCATTTAATCCATAAGCAAGATAGGCATTTGGATCTTGGTTCTAAGAACAGTTTTCTGTTTTCCCAAGGACAGGGAAGGTGGTGGATTTGATGGAGGTGGCAGGTGAACTGATGCCCAGGAGACACTGTCCCTGGAGGGGTGTCAATATAACAGAGAGCTTTGTAAACATGGGACCTTTGGTGCTGGCTATTGTCTCTTCCCAAAATTCAATCCAGCAAACACTTGCTGATGCCATCTATGTGGCAAGCTCAGAGGTAGATGCTGGGGACAATGCAGATGAGGATAAGGCACAACCCTTGTTCTTAAGGAGCTCTTAGCATTCTAGAAAAAAGCCATCTACAGCACAGGGTGCTATTTAATCAGAGCAGACTGTCTAGAGCATTCTGCCAGGACATCAGGGGTCTGAGCTGTTTTTTTCCAGCCAGCACATTCAAATGCACTCAGCATATCTGCTACAAAGAGCAAAAACAAAGGTAGCAAGTGTTTTTTTTTTTTTTTTTTTTTTTTAAGGCTGTGCGGGAAAGGGGTGGCCATGGACGAGGAGAAGGAAACAAAACGAACATCTGGAGAGAAAGACAAACAGAATCTCCTTAAGAGTGCCCCCTTTCTCTGCATCGCTGCCGCTCCTCCCTGGCCTCACAGTGTTAGAGGATTAGTTCTGGATTCTCTTAGTAATTAATAGCATTTAAGTTCCAGGGTAGTCAGTTTTGATTAAGCAAACATTAAATTAATCCAATCTGCAAACGCTTAGTCTCTGAGCACTACGGGGGAAAAGAGGCGGCTGGATGGACAGAAGGATGCAGCCCCATTGGATTGCCGGCCACCTCCGAGTAGTTACAGCTGGATCAATACAGCTCCTAGAGCTATAATAAAATGGCTTCGACATGCTCATCTGTGGCTGAGAACACAGTATACACATTGATTTCCTGGCCTGATATAACCCATTTACCTATTCAGCTACTCCGTTCAGGAAGGTGGAGGGGTCCCAAGGCCCAAGGGAGCAATGATGCCTGTAAGTAGGTTAGCTGATGCTTGGGGATGTCTTAATCGCTGCACGGTTCCCTCTTCAGGAAGACACGTTTCTTTGTGAAGAAAAGGCCTCCTTAGAGTCTTATCGGCTTCATCTGGGGAAACACTGAAGTTGGTCACCTTTTCTGCACATCAGGATTTGCCCTGCTCATTATTTAAAACTTCAATGTAAGACTGTCATAGCTTCTTGGAGGGGAAGGGGCTGACTTTAAAACCAGCTCATTCCAGGAGTTCCTTCGATGCTGATTTAGGTGCACTTGGGGGATCCCAGAGAGAAAGGACGCGCTGGGAGACTCTGATGGAAAGTCTGTTTCCCTACACCCGTTTTGACTTTCCAATACAATTTGAAAAGAAACCGAGGCTGTTTGATAGAAATTAATGAGACAGCATGGTGTATCACATTTGGAACTCCATGCACTTTTGTGACATGACAAGACTGATGCTCTAAAACCAGTCGATGAGACTCGTCCTCCTGAAATAGTCCTCAACTCCATGTACTTCTCAAAGTGAAGCTATTATCGCCACCAGCAATTTTAGACTCTGTCCTCTGCATTCCCGCTTTAGGAACGTGTTTGTTTTTACTGGTAGGATTTCATTATGGAAGATATGAAGTGGGGTTTGGAATGGCCAGAAATCATGCTGAGCCTCACTCACGCTGATGGTCAATGTGGGTTGTTCACTTTGGGTGAGAAATAGCTTCCGGGAGAAGTGAAGTGGGAGACGGTGGGTAGAAATGCTTGTCCTTTGCCCATCCCAGAAACTGAACACTTGTTCTAGGAGTTCCACAGGGAAAAATGACTGATGTTTGGGTCCCAGAGGGAAAAATGACTGATGTTTGGGACCCGAGGGTGAAGGTGGAGACCTAACTATTGAGCTAAAGACCTAGTCATTGGGATCTCCATTTAGAATTTGGTGGAAGATCTCCTGGGCCTCAGGAGTCATCTGGAAGATTCCCTTAGGAGCTTTGTTTTAGGGCCATCTTGGAAAAGCCACAACTTTAAAAAAGAAATCATCATTAGCTTCCATTCCCATTAAACTCATACTTCCTATGAGAGGTCAAAACAAATGTCAAGGATTTACCATTTCCATGCCTCACTTGACATCCTTAGCAGTCTCTGGAGGTATTTCCCTTGAACTCAAACTTCCTTTTTGAGTTTGTTTCTTCCTCTAAGCAAAACCCTGTGCTTTTTCTGACGATACCTTTAGAATTCGGAGGTGGCGTCAGTTCTATCTTGGACATCTTCCTGCTTCTGTTTGAGCCTCATGCCAAAGCTCTTGACAAAAGTCCATCCTCAGAAGCTTCTGGAATGTGCTAGACATTTCATTTGTAGGCTTGTTTAGCTCAGCATTTCCAAATTGAGTTCACAAAACCCTAGTCGGTCATGAGATAGTCACACACTCTTTAACCTATTAAAGTTGAAGAGAAATAGAGGCCAGGTCAACTTTATTTATGCCCCTGCCCAGCTCATCCCTTTCTTCACGGACCAGGTCACTTTTTATTCCTTTTCTGGAACACTTATTAACATCCTTATGGTTCTATGGGAAAGATTTTGGGAAATAGCTCACTCAGAATTTCTTTTCTGCTTTCATGATGTTGGTTAACTTTTGTTCCTCCATTTACTTCTGATGGATTCTACTATTATATACAACTAAAAAGAAAAGAGGGGAGAGAGAGAGAGAGAGAGAGAGAGAGAGAGAGAGAGAGAGAGAGAGAGAAAATGAGAAAGTGTTGATCTGCATGTACTGGCTCCTTTAAACCTCACAAAAATCCTGACAGGCAGGGGCTGTTATTGAATCCCTATCCCTTTTGTCACAATGAAGAAAGTCAGACTAGGAGTTGTTGAGTCACTTGCCCAGGGTGACCCAGCAAGGGTGTGGCAGAGCCGTGGTTTGGTCTCCAAAATCTATGGCTGAGCTGAAGCCTTTAGCCCACCACTCTCTTCTGCCTCCAGTGGGTGGTCCTGGCTCATTTTGACATCACCGCCTGCAACTCTAGGTTCTGTTTTACCGGCTGGTGTCACAAAGTCGATTTAGGAAATATATGGCACTGTGTCCCTGACGGGACTTTGTTTCTACTGGACATGCAAAACATACAGAGTGTCTTTGCCATAGTGTGCGTTTGTTCCTATTTCCAGAAATAGCTCGGGATGAGTGCTGGCACAATGTGCCCTGTGTGGACTTTCCTCCTCATGGGACTGCTGCCCTGCCATCTTTCTGTGACTGTTCAGCTTCGCCCTTATGGATGGAGGCAGTGAGCGGAGGCAGTTTGGTGGCATCGACCCTACCAGTTCCTTTATTCTCATCTCTTAAATGATTATAGTTCACGTTAGATGTTAACTCTGGCTTTTGATGTGGCATCCTTTTTATTAGGCTGTATAGAATACAGCTTTTAATATCAATGTGTGTCTTACACATGTGTTCAGAGAACACATTACATTAGAAGGTGCTGGAAAGAAAAAAGATGCTAGCGATCTTAAATGCCTCCAAGTGCCTTTATGAGATGCAATCAACCATGTCTTAATTCCCTCTATCCATCATTAGTTGAGTGGTGGAAATATATGCAAAAGAAAATGGAAGCTGGGCAGTAAGGTAGTGAAGAGGTTTTACAAATTAGATTATTTGAGTATATGATTCCTCAGATAGAAGGATATTGTCCAAAGGGCCCTTTAATTATTATTCACTTCCTTTGGTGCACAAGAGAATATTGTCAGAGCTGCAAGAGCACTTGACTGCCGTTGAATTAAAACGATGACTGTCAGGCCCAGGCTGTGTCTACACTGGCTCAAGCAGGTGCAGACAAGACATCTTTGATTCTTGTGCTGAGATGTGTGTTTTTGGAGGGGTGTTGGCCCATGCAGTGATCTTGGTCGGATCCTTTGTCAATGACTGGGCTGTTGTCCTAAGACTTTTCCCTCTGCAGTTAGCCCAGCTGTCCCTGAGTCACAATCCTCTTTTTCTTTAATGACACATGTTCTCACAAACTGCGTTCCCTAACCATCTTTTTCTAACATTTGGTTTGGAAAAGCCCAGGCATCCAAAATTATTTTCTACTTTTTAAAAACGTATGGATTCTAAGTCTAGAACTGAAAGGAAACAATAACAACAGCAGTAGCAAAAGCAACTTGATTTCTGGACTTTGCCTTCTTCCAGCTAATGAACTCATCAGCTTGTGTTTTAGAAGAGGCTCTGGGAATGCAATGTCATGGTAGTGGGTGTCTGGACTCCCTTACTAATACCTTTTAGGAATCATCCAGATGTTACCATGAGCTAGCAGCATGACATGGTCATTTACATTTGGAAAAAAATAAATAGCATAACTTTAGAGGTTGTCCCCAAATGGACATACAACCTCCCTAGGGTCACAAATAGATCAAACCTTGGACCTACTATGCCCTTGCTGTGTGACCTTGGGAAAGTTACTTAACCTCTTCAAGTCCCACTTTCCTTTTGTGACATGAGGATTCAATAATAGCCCTGGTCTTTTATGATTTTTGTGAAACTTAAGAAGCTCATCCATGCAAATTAGCCAATTGTCCCTTTAAAAGTAAATGAGGAACAAATTTTAACCAATATCATTAGGGCAAAGAATAAGATCTGTGTGAACTTAAACTACTGTTTCCCAAACTCTGTTACATGGAATAATTAGGATGTTAATAGGGGCTCCAGCAAAGGAATAAAAAATTACCTAGTGATTGCTACTCCAGGATGGTGCATCCTTAGAGCAGGGTACCTAAATAGGACAACCAAATTTGAAAAGTCCAAAATCAGGGTACCCATCATGGGAATAAGTCAAGTCTCTCTGGAATTTTCTTGAAATTAATTTATATTTCCTAATAAAAATTTTAACTGTGCATTGTTGGTGAGAGAGCCAGGGAGTTCTGTAGACTTTAAGATCATCTTTCCAGAGGTCTACCTTTTCTGGTGTCACTCTTGACACTGGAAGAGACCAGCAGGCCCCCGACAGCAAAGAGGGACTGAGAAAGGGGGAGTGAGAGAGGGTTGCTGATGGGTGGCTATTAGATACAGTAACTGGTAATCTTGATTCACCTTGTGGGCACCCCTCTACAGAGCACCTTGGCTTTGTGATGGAATTAACTGAGGGCCCTTATTAGCCCTGGGAGGGTCGGTCAGGCTGGTGTACAGAGCTGTCATCTTCCATGCTTGCAGGGGTGTGCTCATTCGTCAGAGACTTCAGCTGTGTTCTTCCACCTTTCAGTGGCTTTGAGACATCCTGGTGTAAATGGCGACAGGGAATTAAGATGAACAATCATCTGACCAATTGCAAAAAAGCAACAACATCAACAATATGCCCGGGGATGTTATTGATCTGAAATGAGGTGCTGATCACACCGTCTTCCATGATGTTTCAATGTCATGTTTACTGGACCCACACTGGTGAGTACACATTTCCATGTATGAAAATCTTTACTCCAGGTTGACTTTCTGCCTCATTGAGTGACAGGTGGCAGGTTCCATCTGAGGTTTTCATGTTTACTGCTACTTTTTTTTTTTTTTTTTTTTGATACTGGGATTTGAACCTTGGGTAGCTTTACCACTGAACTACATTCCAAGTCCTTCTTTATGTATTTTATTTTATGTTTTTTATTGCGAGACAGCATCTTGCTAAGTTGTTTAGGGCCTTGCTAAATTACTGAGGCCATCCTCAAACATGCCATCCTCCTGCCTCAGCCTCCCGAGTCTCTGGGATTACAGGCCTGTGCCACCGCACCTGGCTTTACTACTTCTCTGAGTACAGATTTAGATTAAGAATGGCTTTCTACTGCCAGACAGGTTAGGTGTTGATCCATTTTATCTGTACGTATAAAATAATCATCCCTACTCGCCTATGTGGTAAATGGGCAGAGGATGAGGAGGGGAAGGAGAAGGTATCTTCCCTCCTTCCACCCTCACATCCCCAGTCTCCACAGCATCACTATGCTGCATTCTGTGATCCTTGGCCTATCACCTAAAAAGACTATCCTTATTTTCTGTATTCATAACTAGTATATGCTTACTGTAAAAAACTTAAAACACACACAAAGAAAATTATGAAATTAAAATCTGCATTCTCAACACTCAGAGATGGTAACAATTTTTTTTTTTTTTTTCAATGCTGGGGATTGAACCCAAGGCCTTATGCTTTTGAGGCAAGCACTCTATCAACTGTGCTACATCCTCAGCCCCAGTAACAACTTTTTGAAATATATCATCCCATTGTTTCTAATGCATATACATAAATGCATATTCACATATAGATTTTTTTGAAATGCATCTCTGGGCCTTGGGGTGTGGCTCAATGGTAGCATGCTTTCCCAGCAGGTGTGGTCCTTGGTTTAGTCCCCAGCACTGGTGACATAAAAAGAGAAAAGAAGTCATGATTGACATTCAGTTTTATAACATACATTTTTCCTTCGATATAGCAAAGACTTACTTTGCCCAACATTCAAATAGTTTTATAACCTATATTATTTATTTATTGCATCATGGCAATGATTCTGTATCACAAATATTGCCTAAAATATCACTTTTAATGGTTAATAGTTGCTTCTTGCATGAGATTTTCCTTCATGTGAAACATTTCTGTTTTATAATTGAATGAACTTTTTTTGATTTCTGAGATTGACTGCTTTAAAGTGTTTATTGGGCAGTTGCATTTCTAGTTTTTGAATTTTCTCTTTTTCTATTTGACAATTATTTGCCCACTTGATTTGTATAAGCCAATTCTCTCTTAAAGGTAAAAGACTTTTATTATATGTCATAATAAATTTTTATCATTACAAATTCTTTTTATTTGAAATGTGCCACATACAGAAAAGTGCACAATACAAAAGCGTGTAACTAAATCATATCACATTGTGGAAACTCATGTAACTTCCTTCCCAGCCCGTAGTTTGAATTCTCACTTGTGTTCCTTCCTAATCACAAATCGCTAATTTTTTTCTTCCTCAACAAAAACCAAACCAAACCACGACACTATGCTGACTTTTATGGCACATGCGATTTCTTGCTTTGCTTTATAGTATATCCTGTAAGCTTGGATCTCAAAATATTATGGTATAGATTTGTTAGTTTTTCAACCCTTATATGATTGAGAACCCACTGTATACTGTGTTCTTTTGTGTTTGCGGCCTGTAACTATAGTTCTTTTTTCGTCATTGTTTGGCAGTTTTTCTTTTTATGATTATACCACAATGTATTTGTCTAATATTCTGTCATGGGACATTTAGGCAATTTCCAGTTTTTGGTGCAATGAATGATGTGAATATTCTTGCATGTGTCTCACATTGCATATACGTGTGTATTTCTTTTGGGTATATTACTAAAATTGTGTTATAAATATAGATTCACATATATGCCTATTGCATCATATGCACACGCACTCAATCTTGCTCTCATCTGGTCCTACTTCCCTTGAAGAAGTGAGCTGCTCCCATGTGAACTGACTATGGAGAAGGCCTTGTGGAAGGGAACTGAGGGCTCAGTCCGACATCCATCAGGGTCTAAATCCTTCCGACAGTCTGATGGCTTGGAAAGGACTCCAACCTCCAGGTGAGAATACTTCCTGAACAACACCTTGACTACAGACTTATGAGACCCTGAACAAAGACTCCGCCAGGCCCAAGCTTGCCTGGACTGCTGACCTGGAGAAAATGTGACATGACAGATAGGTATTTTCTAAAGCTGCTGTTTGTGGTAATTGGCTTCATGGTCATAGGAAGAAAACAAACAAACAAAATACAAAAAAACAAAAAAACAACAACCAAAACATCCAGCATAGTCAGCCTGCCAAACTCCTTAAATATAGAAAACTTTTGGATTTTTTTTTTTAAACTGGAACTGTACAGAGTAGATAATTTTGAGGAAAATTGAAGTTTTTTACAAAATCGAACTTCTAATCCATGAACATTTTTCAAAAAATATTTTTATTAGTTGTCGATGAACCTTTATTTATTTGTATGTGGTATCGAGAATCGAACTCGGTGCCTCACACATGCTAGGCAAGCACTTTATCACAGAGCCACCATCCCAGGCCCATCTGTGAACATTTTTTTCTTTATTGTAAACAAATGGGATACATGTTGTTTCTCTGTACATGGAGTAAAGGCATACCATTTGTGTACTCATAAATTTGCATAGGGTAATGTTGTTTGATTCTTATATAATTTTATTTGATGTCTGTTGTAAATGGTGTGTATTAATTTTGTCTTATGTTTGTTGCTGGTATATAAATTTTAAATTTTCTTGATGAAATAAACCAAAGCCCAATCTAAACAATATGTTGAAATTAGAATATGCACCAATCAGAAACCTCCCACTAATCTCTGATTAGGAACTTCCAACTTTAACCAATCACAAATGTTTTCTTTGTGTTTCTTCAGCAAGTGCTTTAAAAAGTTTCCCCTCATGCCCTGCCCAGAGTGCTAGCCCTTTGTGGTCTATGCTACGATTCATGAATTGTTGAATGCTCAAATAAATTCTTTTAATATTTACACGTTATCAAGGGGTCTGCCTCGTGCATGCAGGACCGTCATTGTGGTAGGGGTGGGTTAGCTATTGTGAGAGTGGATTTGCCATAAGTGAGTTCAGTCCTCTCTTGTCTTCTCACTCCGGTCTTCTCTTGCCCCTCTGCCTTCCACCATGAACGATGCAGCATGTGGGTTCTTGCCAGATGCCGGTGTCATGCTCTTGGATTTCCCAATCTCCAGAGCCATGAGCCAAATAAATCTCTGTTCTATATAAATTACCCAGTCTGTGTTGTTCTGTTATAAAGGCAGAAAAAGAACGAGGAGAGTAATTCTTCATGATTTTGTTATCTCTGTGTTTCCTTAAAGCCTTTAATTTTAAATTTTAATGTTATCTAGCTTCTCTAGTCATCATGAGGGGTGGGGATAATAATTCAAATAATTTATTTTGGCATTGCCAAAAGTGTAAGTGCACCATTATTCAAAGTCTATATGCCACAGAAATACCTTTAGCAGTTTTGTTGAGGTAAATTTATATACCACGGTAATTGCTCATGAGTTTTAGTGAGTATTTAGAGTTTTGCAACAATGATCACAATCTGTCACCCCTAAAGGTTCACTCTCAACTATTCGCAGTCAGTCCCCATTGCCAGCTCTCAATCCCAGGCAACCACCCATCTGCTATCAGTACAGATTATTTTCTAGAAAATAATTACAAAGTCTATACTTTTTTCGTGTCTGGTGTTTTTCACTTAGTAGAACATGCATAATATTATAAGTATATAAGTACACATATATGATATATATATACTTACATTATGCTTAGCATTATATAATGAGGTTCATCTGTGTAGTTGCATGTAATGATTTGTCATTTTCACGGTACAGATTTGTAGTTAACACTTGAACTTTCAGGATACAAAATTTTGTTTATTCCTAAGTGTTTATTTTGTGAATGAAAGGTTTTTCTTAAGTCTAGTTTAATTTTTCTATTATCTTTATATTGGCATATGACTGGTTTTCATATATTGATCTTCTTATTTTCCAATCTACATGTCTATGATTTATTTTTTCTTGCTTTGTTGCATTGGCTATAGGTCCTCTTCTGCAGTGGCAATCTCATGAGGGAATCATGCCATTTTTCATCAGTCATTATGACAGTTGTAGGTTTTTCACAGATGCTTTTTATCTGGCTGGGGAAGTTTCCTCCTATTCTTCCTAATTTTATGAGAGTTCTTATTGTAGAGATATCAATTTTTTAAAATTCAGAAAAGTAGTTAATTGATTTTTGTGTGAGAATTTGGTCCTTAACTATTCATATTGTATGTTATGTTACTTGATATTTAGATGTTAAACCAATCTATGTTCCTGGGATAAATATAATCTGTAATGTTATATAACAATCTTTTCATATAAGGTGTTCAGTTTTCTTATATTTTATTAAGGATTTTTTTCTATTTTCATTAAGAATTCGTGATCTGTAGTTTTGCCTTTCTTCTGGTAACTTTTTCTGGCTTTGATATTAGAGTAGTACTGATCTCATATAATGACTTGGGAAATGTTTCCTCCTCTATTTTCTGAAAGATTTTGTATAGGATTAGCATTCTATCTATAATATTGATAGGATTCATTAGTGTTGCCATCTGGTCTGGGCTTTTCTTGTGAGAAGATTATAAATTATTAATTCAATTTATTTGTTTGTTGTAGTTCTATTTAGATTTTTCTCTATTTTCCTGGATCAGTTTGGGGAATTTGTGTGTATCTTAGGAACTTGTTCATTTTATCTAAGTTGTCTAACTTTGTTGGCATAAAGTTGCTTATAGTTTCTGCTTGTAATCCATTTAGTTTTTGTAGGGTTGGTAATTATGTTACCCGCCCCCCTCTGAAATTCCTGACATTTTTAGTGTGTGCATTATCTCTTTTGGTCAGACTATGTAGCTAAAAGTCTATCGATTTTATTAATTTTTTCAAAGAACTACTTTTTGCTTTATTTATCTATTCCTTTTTCCCTCCATTTTCATTGAATCCTGTTCTGATACTTATTATTTTTTGTTTTGGGTTTGATATGCTCTTCTTTTCCCATATTTTCAAGGTAGAAGCTTTGGGTAGCTTTATTTGTGATCTTTCTAATATTAGCATCTACTGCTACACATTTATCATGAAATATACATTTTCATAGCTTTATTGAAATATAGTCAATATACAACAAACTACACATATTTAACATAAACAGTTTGATAAGTCTTCACACACACACACACATACACACACACAAAGACACACACACCCCTCCAAAAAATCGTGCTCAATATAACACGTCCATCACCTTCATGCCCTTTGTAATCCTCTGTAATTCTTTCACTTATTCTTCCTTCCTGCACTAATTATATTATGTTGTCATTCTCAATTCTGTTCAGAATATTTTGTCATTATCCTTGTGATACCTTGAGCTATTCGTTATTTAAACGTTTGTTCTTAAATTTCCCAATTTTCCACATTTCTTTGGTGTTGATCTCTAATTTCATTGTGACTACAGAATATACGTTAAATGACTGAAATCATTTTAAATTCATTGAGGCTTGTCTTATGGCCTAGATACCTTCTATCTTTCCTTTTCCCTGCTCAGCATTTGGAATATGTCCTTCCACTGTCTTTGGGCCTTCAATGCTTTTCATGCAATGTCTGCTGTTAAGCACATTGTTATTTTCATGTATGTGATGAATAATTCTATGCTTGCTACTTTTAAGGTTTTTTCTCTTTGTCTTTATCCTTTGACAGAGTGATATAATATGGTTTTTCTACATTTGCTTTGAGCTTCTTGGATCTATACATCTGTTTCTCATTATATTTAGAAACTTTTTGGCTATTAATCCTTTCAATCATCTTGTTTTTGCCCCTTTTTTCCTCTTCTTTAGTTCTGGGACTCCTGCTATATGTGTGTTGGCATATTCGATGCTTTCTCACAAGTCTTGGTTTCTCTGTTTGTTTTAAAATATCCCTTCTTCTTTGATGTTGGCATTTGTCAACCTTTAAGTTTACTGACACTAAATTCTGCTGTCTCAAATCTGTTGAATCCATCTAATGAATTTTCACTTTGTATTTTTACTATTTTTTCATCTACAATTTTTATTGCTCATTTTAGTTTATATTTATTTATTTTGGTTTTCAGTTTTTATGAGTCATTGCTATTATGTTTTCCTTTACTTATCTTTGACTTAAAAGTTGAGGTAAAATTCATATAATATAAAATTAATTAAAGTGTATTATTGAGTATCATTTAGTACATTCACAATGAATTACAAGGGTAATGTAAAAACATTTTCCTCACTCCAAAAGGAAACCTTGTACCCATTAAATAGTTGCTCTGTATCCCCTTCTTGACCTACTCCCCTAGCAACCACCAACTAATCTCTGTTCTGTCTTTAAGAATTTACATATTTTGGATATTTCACGTAGATGTAATGATATAAGATGAGAATTTAAAAATCTGGCTTCTTACACTAAATGTATTTTTGAGGTTTATCTACATTGTACCATGTATTAATATTTCATTTTTGTGACTGAATAATATTTCACTGTATTTATATATGACAATTTGCTTATCCATTTTTGTGTTGATGAACATTAGGCTGTTTCTACATATTTTCTTTTTAGAAAAGTGATACTAAGACCATGAATGTACATGTATTTTTTGAGTACCTGTTCATATGTTTTAGATATGTATGCACAAATAGAATTGCTGGACTTGTTTAGCTTTTTAAGGGAATGTCAAACTGTTTTTCATGGTGTCTGTTTGACATTGCATTTCTATAAGCAATGTAGGTTTTGGGTTGCATTTCCCTAAGGACTAGTGCTGTCGAACATCTTCATGTGACTTTGGTCATTAGTATACATTCTTTGAGGGAAGATCTATTCAAGTAGTTGGATGTTTATTTTTTGAGTTCTAAGCCAGGGTCTTATAAGATATATGATTTGCAAATATTTTCTCACATTCTCTAGGTTTTTTCTTGATATTCTTCTTTGATGCTCAAAAGTTTTTGATTTTGATGAAGTGTGATTTGTCAGTTTTTTCCTTTTGTTGCTCATACTTTTGTTGTCTTACCTAAAATACCAGTTGCCAAATCCAAGATTATGGAGGTTCATCTCTATGATTTCTTCTAACTTTTATTGTTTTAGTTCTTATATTTATATTGCTGATTCACTTTAAGTTAAACTTGCATATGTGGCGTGACACAGATTTTTCTTTAATTTTTAATGTTGTGTTCTTTAATTCTCTAATCATAATAACTACTTTGAAGTTTCTGTCTGACAAATCTAAATCCAACATCTGAGCCCATTCAACACCATTTTTTATTGATTCAGTTTTCTTCTTGTGTACAGTTCATACTTGTCCATTTCTTTGTATGTTTTGTCAATTTTTAAATTGAAACCTGGACAGTTAACCATGTTGGTCAGTTTTAGGTGTCAAATTGGGTTAAGGAATAACTAGCATGGGGTGTTTCCAGAAGAGATTAACTTGTGATTCTGAGTGAACGAAGTGCAGAAGATCTGCCCTCAATGCGGGCAGGCACCTTTCAATTGACTGGGGTCCTGGAAAGAACAAATACAGAAAGAGAAGAGGCCTCTCTCCTTGGAGGCCTGGGTAGACTCCTATGCTGTTGCTTTGACAGCAGACATCAGGCTTTCTAGCTTTGGAACCCAGGACTTACTCTTTCACAGTGTCTGTACCATATTACCTTTTCCTTCCTGGTGGGAATATAATAGGGTGCAGACACCATGCAAAACAGTTTGGTATTCCCTTAAAACACTAAACATTGAATTACCTTATGACCCAGCAATTCCAATTTCCTTACCTATTTAGCTAAAATAGTTCAAAACTGGTATTTAAGCAGATACACATACATGCATGGTCATGTACCAGCAGCTATCCACGTTCTTAGGATTTTGACTTCAGATAGTTACTCCATTGGTTTCCCTGGTTCTGAGACCTTTGGTCTTGAACTGAGCCAGGTGACTGGCATCCCAGGGACTCCATCTTGCAAATGACTTGTTGTGGGACTTCTCAGCTGCCATCATCCCATGAGCCAATTCTGTTAATAAGTACTCTGTCAAATATCTACAGACATACCTCAGAGGTTTTGTGGCTTTGGTTCCAGACCATTGCAACAAAGCAAGTGTCACAACAAAAGGAGTAGCATGAATTTCTTGATTTTCCAATGCAGACAAAAATTATGTTTATATTATTCTGAAGTCTATTAAGTGCAGAGTAGCATTCTACCTAAAAATAACAATGTACATATCTTACTTAACAATACCTTATTGCTGAAAAATGCCAATGTTCACCTAAGCTATTTGGAAAATGGCGCCAATAGACTTGTTCCACACAGGGTTCTGCAGACCTTCAATTTGTAAATCAAGCACTTTCTACAGAGCACATGAAAGTGAAGCACAATAAAATGAGATATGACTGTGTGTGTGTGTGCATATGTGTGTGAATATATATATGTATATATATTTATACATATATGATATAATTAATATCCTACAAATTTCTCTTTCTGGCTCATGAAGGGATCATTCTCTTCAGATGGATTTGCTTGTGGGTTGTGTAATGTTCATGTGGTTGTCAAGATTTAGTCTCTTAGAGCTCTCTCTCTCTCTCTCTCTCTCTCTCTCTCTCTCTCTCTCTCTCTCTCTCTCTATCTCTCTATACCAGGGATCGAATACAGGGGTGCCTAACCACTGAGCAACTTCCAAACACTCTTTATTTTTATTTTTTGATTTTGAGACCAGGTCTCACCAAGTTGCTTAGGGCTTTGCTAAATTTCTGAAGTTGGTCTTGAACTTGTGATCCTCCTGCCTCAGCCTCCCAAGCTGCTGGGATTACAGGTGTGCGCCACTGTGCCTGGCTTTTGGACTCTCTTGAGTCTTCTCTGCACATGCCAGAGATTCTCCAGGCTGCCAGGATATGTAGATAGCCTATTTATCTCTTTGCTGGTGCCTTGAACCACTCGCCCCAACTGGGACTGCTACTTCCCATTAACAGAACTGTGGGGTTTTTTCCTATGAATTTTCTTTTGTGTTTGTAATTTTTTCCTGGCAGCACCACCAGGCGCATGCTTTCCCTCCACCCCAGAACAGGTCGTCTCCTCGGGCTGTGAAGACGCACTCCTCAGAGCTGGCCTTGTCCTGACAAAGCCACTGTGCAACCGTGCTTGGAGAAGGGGCTGGGGTAGCCCCAGGCAAGAAGGCCACTGACTCTCACCATTTTCACTCAAAGTTCTAGCAGGTTTTCATGTACAGACACTTCTTTCCTTTATTTATTTATTTTTGCCTTTGGTCGATGTTATAGACCGAATGTTTGTGTCCCCTCAAAGTTCACATGTGTCTAAAGCCTAATCCCAAGAGGATGCTGTATGGAGGTGGGGCCTCCTGGGTGGGGGGGTCACTATGTCATGAGGATGAAGACTTCACAAGTGGGGCTAGTGCCCTTATGAAAGTGAGATCAGAGAGCGTGCGAGGGTACAACGAGAAGTGGCTAGTCTGCAACCTGGAAGAGCCCTCCCTGCCCCTGGCCACGCTGGCCTCCTGTTCTCAGGCTTCCGGACTCCAGAACGGTGAGGTGCAGATTGCTGTTGCTTATCAGTCACTCAGTCTGTGGCACTTTGTTCAAGGACCCTGCGCAGACGGAGGCAGCCATCCCCCAGAGCCCGGAGTGTTTATTTCTGGCAATTCTGTGCCATCTGAGACCTGTTTTATGGGAAGAAGGGTTGTCGATCTCTTTTCCCCTCCACGGCTGGAAATCCTACTACCACGACATTTTTCGGTGTTGTTGCTGTCCCCCAAAGCGTCTTCATTTGCCCCCACGTTGCTGTTTGTTGTAGAATCTATCCTTCCTGCACAGGTTGGGAAGTCCACGAGAAGGGAGCAGTGTGTGCCCACTTCCTGCCATGGAACAGAACCCAAGGGTCTGAAAGGCAACCCGTGTGACCTGACCTGAAGGGGCAAGGTCTTGATAGGGGCCTGGGAGGTGGGCTGGGGACAGATCGCGCAGGGCCTTGTTAGGCACAGAAGGGAGTCACGTTCTTGGTGCAGAGGGAAGCCCCTTCCGGGGTGCCCACAGGGCAGCAGGGCAAGCTGTGTTCAAGAGGATGTGATGGTGCTGTCACACTGATGGAGGAAGAGCAGCTACAGGTGAGAGGTGAGAGGTGAGAGGTGCAGAGCAAGGGAGGGGAGCCGGGGTGGGGGGCAGGGGACGGCAGCAGGTCCTGAGGAAGGCAGGTGGAGGGCGTGGGGCGATTCTCTCTACCTGCAGCTTCTGGTGAACTCAGATCTGCTTCCATTTGAGCAGATAAACCAAACCCAACTCGGGCTGCCCTTTCTCAGACTGCGTCTGTCCTGAGATGGGACTTGCAAGTGTCAGCGCCTCGGAAGGTGAGTGACGTGGGGATGCAGGGCCCTTCATGGGAAATCCGGTGGCGTGGACAGTGAGGGGAGCCTATTGGTACGCAGAGCACACCCGGGCCAGGACGGGCCAGGAATGCAGCAGAAAAGGCGATCAGCGCAACGGGGAGACGTAAACAATTGACAGGACGTTATGGGCTGAACAGACATGTCAGGGTATTAAAGTGGGTGTCGGAGAAAACAGAAAGTTGCAATCTGAAATGATGAATAAGCCACTGCCAGTTGTCACCAGATGTGTGAGGAGCATGTGTGAGTGGAGAGGAAGCTGAGCTGACTTCAGGGTGGAGGGTAGTAGGGGGGATGGTGGCCCTGGACCAGGCTGTCCTGGGATTGGGAAAGGAACTGGCACACCCTCCCACAGCGCCCTGTCCCAGGCGGGTGCCCTGTCCCAGGCAGGCTCCCTTCCTGCTCACATGGTGAACAGGCTGGCTGACAAGGAATTTCCTTCAGAATAGCATTGGGAAGTGTTCCCCAAGACTCCTGCTCCATGGTGTACACACCCTACGTGAGCGCCCCCTTGAGTGTGCATGAGACCTGCGAATACGCTGTAAAACCCATCAAAAGCAACAGGATTCTGAAGCCATCATTCACATCCCAGGCCAGCTGATTTTGCATTAATCTAGCAAGAACTTGCTCTTGGTGGGCCTGACCTAACCAGGTGAGCCTTTTAGAAGAGACTCTAGAGGTCAGGGAGTTGGCAATAGATATAGTCTCCTGATGGTCTTGAACAAGCAAACTGCCACACTGTGGAGAGGGCCATGGGGTAGGAAACCATGGTGGCTTTTCGGAGCTGAGGCCCTCAATCCTACACTTTCAAGGCTCTGATTCTGAGAATTCCTGGTCTCAGGTGACATCACAGCCTTGCTTATGGCTGGATTGCAGCCTGGTGAGCCCCAGAGCAGAGGACCCAGGCCCAGACTCCTGACCCACAGAAACTATGCAGTCGTACGTGGGTGTTGAATGAGGCTGCTAAGTGCTTGGTAACTTGTTCTGCAGCACTAGGCAATTCACGTAAGCAGGGACCTCCCCTGCAGTGTTCTTTGGTGCATCCCAGGAGCAGCACAGGGCCTCGTCCATAGTAAGTGCTCAATAAATGTTTAATGAGAAAAATGAATGAATGAATGATGGTAAAGAGAGGAGTGTTGGTTTATTTTTACCTGTGCTCTGAGAAACCACAGGGTCCTGGCTGTCTTCCAGGTCAGAGGGAGACTCTGTACAACGGGATTCCTAACGAACGATGTTTGCCTCTATTCTGCAGGAGGAAGGTTGACCTCTTCTGTTGGGGTTGGGAAGCCTGAGTTCCAAGAGGCACATTAAATTTTGTGTGCTGTGAGTCAAGAGAGTCATACCTGGCTGCCTCAGGGCTTGGGGACACGCCTCATGGTGTTCTGTAGGGGACGCCAACTGGATGTCCTTATTCCCTTCCATTCAGTTCATTTCAGTTCAGAACGAGGATGGGAGGCTTGATCTGGGGACACGGAACAATGGCACTGGGCTTGGTGGGTAGTTACGTAGGAGCCTTGTGTGTGGGAGGAAGATACAGATCCCGATTCTCCTGGGAACCACCTCAAACCCTTCAGTGGCTTCTCAGCACCTTTGGATGAAGTCCAGACCCTCTGCACACCTGAGACCTGGGTCCTTGGTTTTGACCTCATTTTCCGCCACTCGTACTTCTCTCTCTCTGGCTCCTATGACCTTCTCTCTGTCCCCTGCTGGACCTAGCTACTCCCTGTCCCCTTGCTTCCACCTCTCCTCATGGATACAGATGACTTTTGCACCTTCCCCCGCTCAGAGGGACCTTCTCTGTCCTCTGGGTCTGACGAAGCCCGCAACCCACTCACCACTGGCCACTCCTTGTGGCCACCTTCATGACATCTCCCTCATGACAATTATCCCCAGCTGAAGCAATCTGCCTTGCGTCTACATTCTTATCATCACCGTCAATGGCTCGAACTTGAACTTGAGCCCATCTTGCTCACTGCATGTCCCCAGCTTCTCAGCATAGTGTGCATTAGTCTCAAATACCTCTCTGTGGGATGAAGCTGGGTTTGTGTTTTTTTCTTTATTTCTCAGCATCCACCCTGCTTGGTTTATTCTTGATGATCTCAAAGATAGAATCCTCTTTGTGTTGATTTACTTATTCTCTTTGGTGCTGAGGGTTGGGACCCCTCATAAGGTGGCAGAGGCAGAGGTCTTCTGGCCTCAGTCTTAGCCTTTTCCCTTGGTCTCCAAAGCCTTCCCTGTCATGATAGTGGGGAAAGAGTTAGCAGGCACAGAAAGAGAAGCAACTGTGGGGGTGAGGACTGAATCTGCCCAGGGATGGCAGGTGCACGTGAAGGTGGCCCTGTGGCCCCTTTACGGCAATCAGGGAGTTCTGGAGACGCCACTCACCGGGTGGTCTTGGGCTCCTCCTCTGTGCTCAGGTATTTTCCCTGGGTGGGGGAATGCTGAGCAGCCGCCTCCTGACAGAGGGCTGCAGGGAGAGGAATTTTGAAGGTGGAGTCTATAGTCACCTACTGCAATTGGGAAAGTCCTCCATCGTCTTGGGCTATATTTTTTTAAAAGTTATGCCAAGTTTACATTGTTATCAACATCTGCATCTGCTTTGTTGTAAAAGTTAATGTTTGAGTATAATTTCTCATTTTTCTGATCGTACATATGGTAGGATCACATTGCTCATGCAGTCATATACGTACATGAGGTAATGATGTCTGTTTCACTCTACTATCCTTCCTC
This sequence comes from Sciurus vulgaris, assembly GCF_902686455.1. NCBI lineage: Eukaryota > Metazoa > Chordata > Mammalia > Rodentia > Sciuridae > Sciurus > Sciurus vulgaris. The sequence goes on along the minus strand of NC_136478.1, from coordinate 41,018,809 downwards.
CCCCATATCCCCTCCCCTCCCTTCACTCCCCTCTACCTAATCTAAAGAAACTCTATTCTTCCCTAGTGCACCCCCCCATCACTTGTGAATTAGCATCTGCATATTAGAGAAAATATTTGGACTGTGGTTTTTTGGGTTTGGCTTATTTCCCTTAGCATGATATTCTCCAGCTCCATCCATTTACCAGCAAATGCCATAATTTAAGTCTTCTTTAAGGCCGAGTAATATTCCATTGTGTATATATACCACATTTTCTTTGTCTATTCATCTGTTGAAGGGCACCTAGGTTGGTTCCATAGCTTAGCTATTGTGAATTGAGTCGCTATAAACATTGATGTGGCTGCGTCACTGTAATATGCTGATTTTAAGTCCTTGTGCTCCATTTATGTATAATTTATCAAAATGCATAAATACATTCTACTGTCATGTCTAATTAATTAGAACAAATAAAATTTTTTTTTTAAAAAAGTGAATGTTTGAGTCTTATTGTATCCTACACACTGAATTCTAGGAATGCATGCCCCTTTCCCTGTGGCTTTGTCCTGCGCTTCTCCTCTGGCTCTAGCCCCCCCACCGCATGACCCTATAGGAGAGAGTCCTCCAGTGTGAGACTTTACTGAGAAGATGGGGGTCACAAGAATGACCCAGGGTTGGACCTGAGACTCCCTCCAGCTAGATTTGCAGCAGCCCTGGACTAACACTCTGCCTGGGATTTTTCGAGCACATTTTTTAGGCGTATTGTTCAGAGCTCCAGAAAAGCAGAATCAATTATAGATATGTGGAATTGGCTTACGTGATTATGGAGGACGACAAGTGCAAACCTTGCCGAGTCAATGTCTCAGTCTGAAGGCTGGCAGGCTGCTGGGGAATCAGGAAGGGTTGACGCTCCAGTGAAGGCTGTCAGCAGAATATTCTCTCGCCCAGAGAACAGTCAACCTTTTGTTCTATTCAGGCCTTCAACTGATTGGATAAGACCCACCCTCCCACATTAGGGAGGGTAATCTGCTTTACTCGATTCACTGGTAAATGTTTATCTTACCCAGAAACACCCTCACAGGCACGCCTAGAGTAATGTTTAATCCAATATCTAGGCATCCTGTGGCTCAGTCAAATTGGCGCATAAAATTAACTATTGCAACACCATTTAGAGCAGAAATTAGACAGGTGAAGAATTTTCTCTGAATGGCCACTGAGTTTTTTTTTCCTTTCTCTTTTCTTCTTCTTCTTCTTCTTTTTTTTTTTTTTTTTTTGTGCTGGGGATTGAACCCAGGGCAATTGACCATTGAACTGCATCTCCAGACCTTTTATTTTGAGACAGGGTTTCACTAGGTAACCAAGGGTCTCACTAAATTGCTGAGGCTGACCTCGAACTTGCCATCCTCCTACCTCAGACTCCCATGTTGCTGGAATTACAGGCGTGCTGCTTCTCCAGGTGGGGTTTTTTTCTTTGAACTCTAGAGCCTCAGCCCTGTCATGAGATGACGGTGGTGAGGTCCATTAACTGACATCCAGTTCTAAAACAGCCCTGGCCTGACCTGGTGAGTGGTGGATGAGGCTGAGGGAGGTGCTATATAGGTCTTTCCTCTCTCCAGGTGTCTCAAGCCTGGTCTATACCTTGTTCTGAATCAGGATCACAAGCTGCAGGCCAGTACAGGGCCTGAAGGCTATTGCTCTGCAAACTCTAAGGGCTTCCCCTGTCAAGTCCAAAAGCACAACTCCCCTGATCCTGACCAAGTCCTGGGCTGCACCTCCTCCCACCCCAGTTAGGCCTGGCTCCCATCTGCAGCTATGCAGCCGTGATGGGAGCCAGACACTGTGTACTAGATGCACCTCACATACATGGGGAAAGGAACCAGCTTGGGGTCCAGCTTGACCATCTGACTCAAGTAAACAATTACAATCATTCCTCAGGATCCTTGGGGAATTGGTTCCAGGACTGCCCCCCGCCACCCAGGTACCCAATTCTGTGGATGTTCAAGGCCCTTATATATAATGGCACATTATTTGCATATAACCTCCGCAATCTTCCCATATACTTTAAATAATCTCTAGATTACTTATAATACCATTTACGATATAAATGCTACGTGAATAGTTATTATACTACATTGCTTAGGGAATCGTTTCAAGAAAAGAAAAGGCTGTGTGTGCTCAGCACGGGTGCAACTCTCTTCTTTGAATACAGTATTTTTGGTGTGGGTTGGGTTGACTCTATGAATGCAAAACTTGCAGAGGCAGAGTATCAACTGTACCTGAGTGATGTATCAGCAAGCAAAGCATAATCAAAGAGGTCCGGCTTCCTTTCCCCCTCCCTCCTTCCCCCACTCTCTCTGTGTCTCTTTCTCTCTGTTTCTTTCCTTTTTTTCCAGCAAGGGGAAAAGATGTTTCTTTCAACCTCAACTATCAGTTGAGGCTTTTGGCCACACACAGAGCTGAATTTTAATTGGCTCCTTGTACTTCATATAGCAGCTGGTTGGGAAAGAAAACATCTTCCATTTAGATAAATATGCAAAAAAAGGTCGAAATTAATAACCAGAAAGATACACTCATTTTATTATAATATTTTTGAAAGAAAACAAAGCACTGGCTCCAAAAAAAAAAAAAAAAAAAAAAAAAAAAAAAAAAAAAACCAGGTCTATGTGCTAGAAATGTGGAAAAGCTCAGCAGCGGGGCAGTGGGGAGATCTTCGGGGGCCAGTGAGGCAGGGCGTGGGTTGCTTCCTGGGGCTGGGGCTGGAAGTGGGCACCTACCTTGCTGCTTTTCCATTAAGGGCTCTCTCACTGGCCCCACAGGGGGGTTCGAGTCTGCAAAATTGCCTGAGTTGGGCCTTCCCAGGTATAGCCAGTCCTTGGTATCACTGCAGCCTGGTCCCACCTGTCAGGGAATATTTCCCCCTGAAATGAAGTGCACTGTTGCTTGGAAGTTTCCTGAAGCTCATGGCTTTCTGCACGTACAGCAACCCTTTGGCCAACGCTCTCCACTGACTGTTTCTGGCATCGTGTCTCAGGTCCATCCTCTGCCTAGGACACCTCATTAACATGCAGAAGTGTCTGCCATATACCAAGTCATTGAGCATCCTTTTATCTGTATCAGTTCATTTGAATCTCACAACAATCCAGCGAAAACAGCGGAGCATGAAGGAGGTCCAGGTGTCAACAGGCTGGAGTAGAGCTCAGCCCCAAACCTAAGCCACTGGGCTCTGGGCAGAGGTGACCACCTACTGGGTTAGGGGCAGAGGCTTCGCATAAATCAAAATAATAATCAGAAGCCAGGGAAGTCTCAAAATGGTATTAAAAACTTTGCGGTATGTTTGAGATGATTGTCTTTTTAAAAACGGCTACTTCAAATGCATAAAATTGCCATGCATGGTAATGGTGCCTGTCACAGGACAATGACATGATTTATGGAAATGTGACTGAGCTGCTTGTTCTCAGGGATGTGTCCAGGCATCAGCTGGTGCTTGAGGAACACTGTTGCCTTCTAGTGCTGTCCGTGAGCTTCCAGGAACATGTGTCCTCTCAGGGAGGTAAGTGGGAAACTCCTAACTCAGCTTCTGTCCTGTCACATAGGACATTCTTGCCTTTGCCTGGCCCCCACCCCTCTCTTCTCCTTTGTGTTTTCTCTCTTTCCCCATGGCCATCTGTGTCTGATGACATCCCTGTATCTCTAACTCTCCCATGGTCCTGCTGAAATTCTGGTCCTGGGGAGTCATCCTCAGGCCATGTAGTTCTCTGGTGACTTGTCCTGGGGTGTGGTACTGCTCACTGCAGCAGAGTTGTCATCTCCTGGAGGGCAGGCAGCTCCTCCTGTACATCCTCGCCGTGTACGGTGCTCGTCAATGGCTTGTGCACGCACACGGGGTAACTGGTCAGCTGGCTGAGTGCACCCAAGGCCAGTCCAGTGCAGACTTGTCATTTAGAAAAAGGCCTCAGAGTTGGGACCCTGTGCTTAGCAATAAGGGAGGCTTTGGGTGTATCAGTTAGCTTTCCATTTCTGCAGCGACTCTCTGAGATAATCAACTTAGAAAGAAAAAAGGTGGCTTTCTGGAGAGTGATGGTCCAATCCTATGAATGCCACCCCAGGAGGGCGGGCTGCTGTATGTCTTCTCTTCCGTTCACCATTGCAACCAATAAAGGTCATTCTTACTGTTGAATAAAAAGAGAGAGGAAGATTGATTTTGGCTCACAGTATTGGATATTCCAGTCCACGTCGGGGGGACCTATGACTTAGGCCTCCGGCGGGGGTGCAGCACATAACGGCAGGTGCAGGTGGTGGAACGAAGCTGTTCACAGCATGGATGGGAAGTGAGAAAGAAAAAGATGAGAAGATCAAGGTCCCACACTCCTCTGCAAAGACCGTTGTGGTTTGGATGAGAGGTGTCCCCCAAAAGATCACATAGGAGAAAATGCAAGATTTGGAGTAGAAACGATCTGGTTATAGCCTCACCCTAATCAGTGAATTAATCCCTGATGGGATTAACTGAGTGGAAACTGGAGGCAGGTGGGGTCTGTCTGGAGGCGTGACTATGGGGTGTATATGTATTTGTATCTGGAGAGTGGAGTTTGTCTCTCTCTCTCTGCTTTCTGATTACTGTGTGAGCTGCTCCTCTCCTCCACACTCTTCCGCCATGATGTTCAGCCTCCCCTCCAACCCCGAGGAAAGAAGCTGGCCTTCTATGGACTAAGACCTCTGAAATTGTGAGCCCCTGAATAAACCTTTTCTCGTCTACAATTGTGCTGGTCAGGTCCTTTAGGCCGACTAAAATGAAGACATACCCCGATGACTAGAAGACCTCTTAAAATTTCCACCCCTCACCCCATCACTCTGGAGAATGAGCTTGTGGGCCTTTGGACAAAACTTAAGGTCCAAATTATGGATTAAGTCAGTCATAGTCCTCAGAGGGAAAAATGCCTGCACCAATACTCCTGGTGGAAGAAGAACCCATCAATATGAGCAAGAGAAACCCAAACCACAGGCATCCAGAGCATGGAGGTCACATCTGGCAGAGAAGAGGAGGTGGGAGAAGACCTTGGTGCTGGTCCCTGGAGAATAGGTCTTCCTGGGCTCAGACGATCATCAGGTGGTGCTTGTAGATGTCAGATGCAAGTGGTCTTCTCGTTTGAGAAGAGGTGCCAGAGGGCAGTTTCATGTTTCTTCCTTCTTCTTCCAGTCCAGGTAGGGCTGACTTTCTTACAGGGGCAGGCATGGGCCTACAGGGTGTGGCCATCTCCAGCTCAGCAGAAAGCCTTCAAGGGCTCTTAGTGCAAGTGAGCTGGTACCATGAGAGGCTCCTTAGTTGAGATAGCATGAGGGCACTGGGCATTGAGGCCACGGGGCTCAGCCTGGCTAGTGGAATGGATGACCTCAGTACTTGGGGCCTGTGCAACTGGAGGGAAGAAGAGCCCACTAAGACGAGGAAGACCATGGGGGTGAGAGGTGGTAGGAATTAAGCTTTAGAAGTTCAAGCGTTCCATGCCTGTCACTTCGTTGAGGGGTAAGAATCTGCAGCTGGAGGACTGCTCTGGGGTAAAGTCAAGTTTGTAGAGCCTCGTCATGTAGGTTGGTTGTCATATCCTACAAAGAGAGATGTATGATTTGCATTCAGCAGATGAGGAAATCAAACCCCAAGAGAAGTTAAGTAGCCTATAGTGATGAAGGGTCTCGCGTACAGGAAGTGGGGCTGTTAGGAATCAGACTGGGGTCCGGGTGATTCCTAATCTGCTCTCCTTATCTACTGGACCACCTGTGCACCGACACAGCACCACTGTCCATTTGGAGCAGGCCAGACTGTTCCCCACCCTGAGTCCTTAGCCTTTGTTTACTGTTTTTGTTTTATTGAGCGGCTGCTTGTGACCAATAAGAAAACACAGTTGATATGTTGGGTAAGGCTCTTTTGATGGTTAATTGAAGGTGTCAGATTGACTAGATGAAGGGGTACCTAGATAGCTGGTAAAAGCTTATTTCTGAGTGTGTCTCTGGAGGAGATTGGCATGTGAGTTGGTGAACAGAGTGTGTGTGCGGCACCATTGAGCTGACAGCAGGCCCAGAAAGAACAAAAGAGCAAATTTGCTCTCTGTTTTGGAGCTGGAATCTTCTTTTTATCTTGCCCTTGGCCATTAGAATTCCAGGTTCTCCAGTCTTCAGCCTTGAACTAAGAGTTACATAATTTGTTTCTCTGGTTCTGAGGAACCAGGATTTGAACTGAGCCATGCTACCAGCAAACTTGGGTCTCTAGACAATAGGCAGCCTATTGTGGGATGTCTAAGCCGCCATAGTTTTACGAGCCAATTTCTCTAATAAATTCCCCCCCCCCCCCATCTCTCTGTCTATTCATCCATTCACTTATCCATCCATCCACCTACCCACCCACCCACCTATCTCTCCATTATCCATCCATCTACCTACCTACCTACCTATCATCATCTACCCTGCTGGTTCTGTCCCTGGAGAGCCCTTAATACAGCTTCTGCGGCCCACAGCAATGGATTCATAAGTGCAATCCTAGATCAGTAACTCAGCATCACCTGGAAACCAGGAGAAATGAGAATTCTTAGACTTCACCCCAGAACCTACTGAATGGGGCACTCCAGCAGGGAGATTTAACCAGCCCTCCAGCTGAGAATTTGAAAATCATCAACCATCTAAAATCCCAAATTGCCCTCTGCCCTCTCCCAGCTGTCTGCAGCGCCCTCTCCTGTCCGCACCAGCAGCTCTGCTCTGGGCAGGGGCAGGTGGGAGAGGTTGCTCTGCTGGGGCTCTGCAGCTGGGCAGCCATGGGGGAGAGAGTCATTGGAGAACAGCCTGGCAAGTGGCTGTGGGTCAATGGGAGAGGTGTCGCAGGGTCGATAGCACTGCCACTGAGCAAATGTGATGCTCAATTTCCTTTGCTCTGGTCAGTGGCCAGTGTGGGCAATGAGCTCAAGAAAGCAGGACGTCGTTCTCTGTCTTCTTCCTTCCTTTCTCCCATCACATGGACCCCCAAGCCAAGGAAGAAAGTCAGTCTTGATGGTGATAGTCAGATTCCCTGGCCAGAAAGCACAGCTGTGAAATCACTTGGGGTGTCGTAGACATTTATCTTGCAGGGGTGAGAGGGGAGCCCCCAATTTAAATTGAAATGCTTTTAGTTTTTTTTTTTTTTTTTTTTGGTACTGGGGATTGAACCCAAAGACTTTAACCACTGAGCCACAGAAGTTCTTATTTATTTATTTTGAAACAGGATCTCTCTAAGTTGCTTAGGGTCTTGCTAAGTTTTAGTCAGTTTTTCTGTTGCTGCAACAAAAAGACCTAACAAGAACTATCTTAAGGAAGAAAAGTTTATTTGGGGGTTCATGATTTTAGAGGTCTCAGTCCATAGATGGCTGACTCCATAGTTTTGGGCCTGAGGTGAGGCAGAAGGTAATGGTGGAGGGGTGTAGAGGAGGAAAGCAGCTTAGGATATGGCACCAGGAAGAAGAGAGAGAGAGCTCCAAAGGCACGCTGCCAATGACTCACCTCCTTCAGCTACACCCTACCTGCCTAGAGTTATCATGATTAACCCCTATAGTGGATTAATACACCGACTAGGTTAAACCTTTCATAAGCCAGTCATTTACCTTTAAACTTTCATTTTCTCAAACCAAAGCAATTTGCTAAGGCTGGCCTTGAACTTGAGAATCTCCTGCCTCAGTCTCCCGAGTCATTGGGATTATGGGTGTGTGACACTGTGCTCGGTTGGAAATCTTTTAGATTTACAGAAAATTTGCAAAGATAATACTGAATGTCTCCATGTCCCCCTTACCTAGTTTTCCTAACATGAGAAACTCTCACTACTGGCTACATTTGTCAAAACTAATAATTTACATATTATTGTTACTAAATTTCAGATTTCATTTGGACTTCATCTGTTTTTCCATGAATACCCTTGTTTTGTCCCCATTGCAATTCAAGACACCATACCAAATGTAGTAGTCTTCACTCCTGAGACTGCCCTGGTCTGTGATGGAGTTTGACTGAGTGCTAACCAGGTATATGGAATGTTCTTACATTTGATAAAGTCAGGAAGTAGAGCTAGAAAAATCCTGAAATATTTTTTTCTCAAAAGACAGTGTGTGCTTGTGTTGAATTTTCTGATTTTTACACATTGTCTCCTGTAGGTTGAGCACCCCTAATCTGAAAATCTGAAATCTGAAAGTCCACCAAATCCAAAACCTTTTGAGTGTCAGCATGACATTCATTACATGTGGGAAATTCCACACAATGAAACCTTTCATTTTATTTTTAAAAATTGTATATAATCACCTTCAGGCTGTGTGTACAATGTATATATGAAACACATAAATTATTAGACTGGGGTACTATCCCCAAGATGTCTCATTATTTATATATGAATATTCCAAAATTTAAAAAAGAATCTGAAACCCCAAACGCATCTGGTTGCAAGCATTTTGAATAAGGGATACACGATATGTTGTTTACTCCTGGGTAACCCAGTAGCACCCCTATAGCACCTGAGGGTTGGTCAATAAAGGCTCTGTAATGACAACTAAATATTTTTAAAACATATACTCTACATGTGTCAGACCAAACACATCTGAGAACCCTACTCAGCCATGTGACTTTGGCCCTATATGTCAGATGAAGGATATTTAGTAGACATTTAAGACAATACATTTAGTTAGATCAAGCCCCTCCCACCATGCGGTGCTGGGAATCAAACCCAGGGCCTCGTACATGCTAGGCAAGTACTCTACTGGACAGTGCATTTGGAAAGAACCCAAATATTAGTTTTTGTGTAGTTTTGTTTTGATCTTCTACTATTTTCTGTTTAATCACATTGTTTGATCTGCAACCTTTTCCCACAGAGTTGCTGGCTGTCTGACCTGGTAACCTTGATTGGGAAAACTCTGCAGAGATTCTTTCCCCCAGCTGTGGACTGAGCAGGTGAGTGTCTACCAGGTTCATAATGAACTTCAATCCCAAAGGACAGGAGTCTATTTGGAAAACAATCCTGTCTATAACTGGCCTAAGAGAGACTTAACTTTCCTATGCACATATATGGATACAGTGCAGTGAATCTCTATATCACATACATCTGGGAGACTGGGAACCTAATTAGAAGAAGATATATACTGCACTTTTGTATAAATATGTCAAAATTGACTCTACTGTCCAATGCCTAACTAAAAAGAACAAATAAAAAATTATAAAACAAATAAAAGACCCTGGATTTTAAAAAAGAAAACACCAATGAATTACCATCACCAATTACCAATCACCAATGTGATGTTGGTGACAAGTTTCAAAGCAGCAGGTCCTGCTCCTACTGGCAAGAGCTGGCATGAACATGTCCAGCACACCAACCACCTGCCAGTTCCCTCTTACAGGGGTGTCAGGAATGTGACCTTGGCAGATCTTTCAACTATTGTCATGCTGTCCCTTTTACAGATCAGGACACAGAAGCACAGGGAGATTAAATTACTTGCTTGAGATCATGTAGCAAGCTCTGTCCCCAGCCATCTGGGTTAGGGCCCAGCGTCCCTGTCTCTGTGCTGAGCTGGGGATGTTTGCTGTTGCTAAGAGGCAGTAGCAGATCCTCCCAGGAGAACACGCGAGTGTCATCTGGGAGAAGATGGAGGGTTTACAGAATTGAGGCTTTTGTCCGTGTTGCTCCCAGGTTTAACGTCCTGATGCCCATGTGGAGCTCCAGAAATTTGGATTTCTTTCTCTGGGGTCAACAGGATCACATAAAGTGCAGAGAAGACACCAGACTCTGTCTGTAAACAACCAACTTCTAAAGGCATCTCTATCAGTTGGTTTCTGTTTCCCATTGTGACTTCTTGGGGTGAAAGCTGGGGACATACTTTGTACTTGTCATGTGACACATCCCAGCAGAGCTTTGGAACTATTTGAAAACCCGTGGCTGCTCTTGAGGAGGGAGATACCCATGCATGCAGGATTTGGTCCGAAGCTTGGTTGGTCATGTGCTACTCTGTGTGGCTTGGGGTGCTTGGCAGTTGTCACGTTCCGAGGCCTTGTGGCATGCTTTAGAACTGTTCCAGTTGTTTCCTCCTTATCTACATAAACAACATAACTTTGTCAGAAAATTGAAAATGTGCACTTTGTCCCGTCAGCTAAAATGGGCTGTCAGATAAGGCTTTTTTCTTTCTTTCTCCAATTGCATCCAATGAATGATGTAAATGGTTTTTGGCTTTGGAGTTTTCTCTCTCTCTCTCTCTCTCTCTCTCTCTCTCTCTCTCTCTCTCTGCCAGGCACTAGAGTAAATGATCAGAGTGGTAACATTTTTAACCTTATCTATCATACTGAAACATTTTTTCTGCCTCCAATAAAACATGTCAGAGTCGATTAAGGACATTTTTCAATGAGGTATAATTCACAGATTTTAGTAGTGAATCCAAGAGCACTGAAGTATTAAAGAGGCTGTGAATAGTTAATTACGGATATGTTACCGTTCTACCTTTGCTTGAATTCCCTTAACGCTTTGGAACTCTGTTCTGAAATGCACGTTGTGTCTGATGGCGGGGTCGGAGGAGTAGCAGGTACGATGGCCGGGGATGTGTCACATTGTATCTGGTGACAGGGCCGTGAAAGATACGGCAGCTCAGTACGTTTGGCGGTGCTTATCTGGTACATGAGTGCACATTACTTCCCAAAGCCTGGGATCACTTTGGACAGTATCATTAAATGCCACGTCATTACCTGTTATAGAGCAGTGCTTTAGCTTCAAGGGCCTCTTGGGACACGTGCAACAGTCTTAAGAATGATGGGCAAAGATGGAGCCGGCATTAAATTTTCAATGGAAGCAGTATTGGCTTTGACTTTTCAGAAGCCTTATCTGTTAGATGGTGTTTGTCACTGGGCCGCGGAGCTGTGGATGTTCGTCAGTTGGAAGTTGCAGGCAGTTGAACGATATGGACAGGTGAAGGCTCCGTGGGGACCAGCCCGGCTCGCGGAGAGCTGGAGGGGGTAAATTGAAGGTTTATTTATCCCATTCGCTGTCAAGGTCAGCTTGCTAGAGAGCTGTCCTATGGATGCTTACAAATGCCAAAATCCTGGCAAATTGTCGGAAAGAGCCTCCAAATCACTGACCTTTGTACACTTCCTATCAACGTGCCCGTGTCTCTGAACGGGGTCCTTAGAGGGAGTTAAATGGTTGGTAAAATGAGGCTTATGCTGTTGCTGTAATGTCAGCAGAGCTGCTATGTGTTTTTTACTTTTGTGTTTTCAGCAACAAGGATGAAGTCCAAGATGTGACTGGTGAAAGAAGGGGCCGGAGGCTCCGGTGCAGAATCACTATGCTGGCATGGGTTTTGGCAAAAGGAGTTGGACCTGAATTTCTACATTTGAATGTATTTCAAGCCTGAAGTCTGATGTGTTTCAGTTTCTCCATTGTTAGGTTCTTGTTGGGGAAGAGGTATTCCATAATTCTTTTTGCTGGTTTCCCCTCCTCACCCAGGGCCCCGGATGCAGCCAAGGGTCTCTCAGGGCTGGCCATTCTGAGTGATGTGTTTCCTTACAGGGACAATTGCTGACTTTGCCATGACAGCTAATTTAAGGATTCAGGACAGAGCCAATCATATTATCTTCTCCTTTTGTTGAGGGTGGAATTTGCTAAGCCACATTGCAGTGGCAGTTACTCAATGTGAGGTCATTGTTCAGTAATTGAGGTACACGGTGCTGTGAAATATTATGCATCTGTTAAAAAGAACCTACTGGCCTGTACCTGTTGACTTGGAGAGATACCTGGGAGATCCTAGGAAAGAAATGTGTGCGAATACTAAGATCAGATGTTGCAAAGGAATAAAACCGCTTTCCACCCAGGGTTGCCAGATCTCATACGGAATACTCAATGAATTGAATTTGATTTTCAGATAAATGATCTGAAAATAAATCTGAAAAATCATTTGTTGTTTTTCTGAAATTCAAATTTAACTGGGTGCCCTGTATTTTTATTTCTGATAGCTGGTACCTCTCTCCCTTTCCCCACATGATCAATGTATGTGTGCATGATGTGTAGATGTGTCTGTGTGTATGCATGTATGAGTAAATATGTGTATTAGATAGGCAGGAAGAAAATAAAGGAGGCATCCCTGATAATTAATAGATTTTCTGGGAGAGGCCATATTGGGATTGATAGAGTATGTGGGTAGAGGAAGCAGGTGGAATGGGGGAGAGGAAGAAGAAAACAAAAAAGGCCAAAGGAAAAGTCCACATGTTGGCAGGTCCCCTGTTCACTTGTTGATTCCACAAAAGGTTTTCCAGATTTCCTGTATCAGGGTCAGGCACGAAGGATCCCAGGGAGATGTGGCCAGGGGCCTTGGCTCTTGGGAGTTCACCTTCCAGTGGGGAAGGCTGGCAGACAGGCAGGTCACTGCAGGGCAGCCCCTCGTGGGGGGCTGCTCTGGGCCCTGGGGGGCTCAGAGAAAGGGGAATCTGCTCCAGCCGGACAGTCAGAGGTGCTTCCTGTGGTCCTGATTTAGAATAAAAACCTAAAGGTTGCATCTCATAGGCCTCCATTTTGCTCTCTGGGAATTCCTTTTGGTCTAAACTCTCTTCTTATCACCCATGAGCTCAGGAATGATGAAGATTGCCTTGCAGTGGGCATTTGGAAACTTGGTGGAAGGTCAAAGCAGGCCAGCCGTGGGAAAACTGTGTCTCTCTCTGTTTAACACTGAAGACCGTCGCTGCCGAGTTCCGTGCATCCACAATTTACAAGACCATTCAAAACCCCCCTTCTTATTTCCAAATTCAATTAAAGAGCCGTTAATACGTCCCAGGTTTGTTGTAATGAGCCCATAACTGAAACTGACATCATTATCAATTCAAACAAAACACAGGCGCTTCATCTTTTGCTTCCTCAGGGAAACACCCAACTTCCCAGAGTCCCATCCTGTCTCTGGGCAGGAGGATGCTGGAAGGCTTGCCTGCCTATCTCTTTCTTCGCAAACACAAAGGGCTCTGCACAGGGCCTTTTTGTTCCTGCCCCACCTGCTCCCTTTGACCAAAGGAGACTTTGACAATTACAGTTCTGGAATGTTCCTTCTATGGCCAACTTCTCTTTGCAAATTCCTTTTAGGAATTCCTGTCAAGAAACCTGGTGACTGGGAATTTTCTGTGTGGCTATATGACCCCAAATCTCTTATGTTTTGTGGCCTGAGTTTCAGCTTCTCATAATGCAAACTTTGCAAGGCTCCAACACCCAGAAATAGCAAAGAGAGAGAAGAGGGAGGAGGATCACGGGGTGAAAGGGAACAGAGGGAGTGAGGGTCAAAGGACCGAGGCAGTGACAACCTCAGTATTTTCAGAATAGAACTGTATGTCACTGAGAAGTTATATCTTTTACCCCAAGCTAGTGTGGCCTCAAAGACTTTGTGTTTAAAACTGTTTTCAGAGTAGCTGAGAAGTTGTTGGCAGACTCTTCACCTAACAGGTGTTCCTGTGAGCTCACCTGCAGGTAATGCAGAAATCCCCACTCCTAAGCCACAGGACGACCTCTCTTGGCCTCCTGGGCTTTGGCTAAAATAGTGGCTTCTCTTGTGTGCCTCTCTGACTCCTGGACCCCTTCCTCTCTACAGGACCTCCATATTTGTCTTGAGTACACTCTTTGGTGCACTAGAGATCTAACCTTTAGTGCTCACCTGGAGTTGGGAGCAGGCCAGTTCTGATGAGGCTATGAGACTGAGCTGGGCCGCAGAGGGCTAGCATTCCCTTCATGCAGTGGGGTTGAGGCAGCGTTGGAGAGCACACGTAGGCCCTGACTGATTTGTGCTGAAGCTCCCTTTAGGAAACTTGATGACCTCTTTCCGAAGCCCATTCCCCCAGAGGCTCTCACACCTGGATCTCTGGATGCAAGCCCCACCCGTGAAGCTGGGGCAGAGCATACTTCAGCACTTGTGATGGAGTGACTGCAAATTTTCTCTCATCCCTTCCATCGACTGCCCAGTCCTAGTGTCTCAGCGGTCCGACTGTGCAAGTCTGGAGGCCTCGATGGCAGCTTACCATCTCAAAGTGGAAAATGACCAGAGGTTTCTGCATGGAATTCATCAGCTTGGCCCTGGCTGATTTCCAGCAACCTGAGCTACATTTCTCAGGTGGCTTCGTAAACTCTTTGAAAGGCTGTAGAGCCGGGCATTCCGTGATCTGTGCCAGTCCACAAAGAGGCCAAGTGCGCCCTTCTGTATCCTTTCCTTCCCTGCCCTGGGAGGACATTGTCATTCCTCTGTCACTCACTCGCTCACCAGGTAGTAGTTAGCTGTTGAGGGTTTCCTAGAGCAGACAAGGTCCCAGCATCTCTAGATGCTGAACAAAATAGATAAAGCTCTGGTATTCCCAGAGGTGATATAATTTAGGGGAGCAGATGATGAACATGTGCACAAATACATAAGATAATTTCAGAGAGCAATAAGTGCCACAAATAAAATCCCTTAGGGAAACATCAACTCTGTATAGGTCTTTGAGTTGAAAGTGCAAGTCCAAGGGAACCAATGGAAGGAAGGCCAGAGAAGGAGCATTTCCAACACGGGGGGACTCTGCAAAGGCCCGGGGTGAGGGGAGCCAGCCTCATGGACACTCTGAGAACAAAGAACCTTGTGGTTGGAGATGAGCTCAGGAGGCTGGCAGAGCTGGGTGTGCAGGTCCTTGTACCTGGAGCTAATGGTCTGATTTTATTCTGAGCCTCATCTCCCATGGAGAGCCCAACGACAGCAGCTTCCTGTTGGCCCAGGCTTGGCTTGTGCTGCTCTGTTCCCTGGAATGCTTCCCTTCTTCTTTGTCTACTGACATTTTGCTCATTTGAAATGTCCCCTCTTCCATGAAGTCTTCTCAATCTTCCTGGCGGGGTCTCCTTCTGTCTCCTATGTGTCCCCACTAGACATAGCACCCTGATGGCAGCATCTCCATGGTCTGGCATGGTGTTCCTGGTCCCTGGGGCCATGTTGTTCATCTAGGCACAGTACCTGGTGCCTAGCCTGTGCTCAGGAGTCTTCCTCCCTCCTAGCAGGTGCCTTGTTCAGGAATGAAGTTAGGAGGATATGCTCTGGAGACAGAGGATAGAGCTAGGCTTCCTAAAGTCCTTCTAGCCCTTTGGAAGAGCCCTGTGCTAGGGACCCCAGTGGGAACAGTTAGATGTCTGTCAGTTATTTTTAACTTTACGTGAACTGCAGCTGACTCAGACTAGTGATAAAAGGGAGAAGACTGGAGACAGGAACAATATCCCCAGCTGTGGACAGGGTATCTTTGAGGACATCTCATCAGGGCTGTGGGATAAAACCTTCATTAGAAGAGCCCATGATGAGGTGCATCTTTATCCTCATGGTCAATAGAAATGAATTTAGCCCCTGGAGCACAACTTGCTGGTGAGCACAGTTTCTTACAGATTAATGCTCTATGGAGCCCTCTGTCCCCATGAACACACACCTGATCCCTGGAACAGATCCTTGGCCTGTGGCACATGGATTCGCCATGTGGCATTTATTCTACCTGAACCACCTGAGCACATGGTCTGCTCCTACCAGCCCAGCCTGCTGAGAATTACAAGGCAGCCAGCTTAGCAAGTCTTCATGTCTGAGATCACTGTGTCCTTCCAGTGTCTGCCTGCCTCTGGTGGCTGTGAGGGTCAGCCTTCTCCCTCATGGACTTCCACCCATTGAGTCAGTGTCCTCTGGTCAGGACGGATGTGTCAATGGGAAGCCTCCTTCTAACTTGTCTTACTACTGTCCAGAGTTCATTTCTCCCTTGAAAGACAAGGTGACTTGGCTTCCTTTCCACTCTCCTATTTTTTTCCAGGAGGAGGATGGTTAAGTCAAATGACAGAGAACATATTATGGTTGCAACCAGATGCCCTGAACTCATCCTCAACCAACATCTAACAAAACTATTCCTCAGTGTGTGCCTTCAGGGTGCCCATCAGCCCCGGCAAGGTGGGGGAATGGGGAGTCATCTCAGTTCCAGGAGGAGGGTGATTGCTCTATGTCTTTTCTTTGTCCCGGTGCCTGACTCTTTGTGTTGGTTGACCATCAGGACCAGGGAGGGTCCAGTGTGCTCCAACCAGTTCTGAAACACAGAGCCCAGCACAAGTCACTGCTGCAAAGACACAGGACTCAGTTCTATAGCTTCTGAGAGATTTTCTGGAGGAGTGTCTGACTTTGCTAAGGGAGGTAAAATCGTGACCTTGACCTTGACCTTGAGGCTACGCTGTTGTCAACAGAACTGCAAGGCTACACTCTGGACTGCCTACCTATGTCATGCCAACGTGGAAAAACTCTCAGGAATATTTACAGTTGGTCTTTAAACAGCAGTGGATATGAATAAAAGAGCAATATCTCACATCATTAGTCCATAAATATGCAGTTTAGTTTTATTTGTCAAATAAAATAACCTGAGATTGAACTGCCTAGCTGAAAGACACAGACACACAGACACCCATCACTTGCCCTTCTCCTGTCTGCAGCCCCTTCGGAATGTTCTTTTTTCAAATAAACCCTTCTCCCTCCTTTTCCCAGCTTTCCTGGGAAGAATCACTTAGGCAGGCTTCTCTCCCTCTGCCCCTTGAGGAATGCCAGCTGGGTCCTAGATTGTCACTGAGGTCACTGGTTCAAGCTCCTTGGGAACAGCTGGAGTCTCCTTTCCTTATTTACGAGAGCGTCATTTCCATTCTGTAAGAGTCTTAGGATGTGTGCTGGGCTGGAGGTCCTATGGCTGCTTGTGGGGGACACTTCAGGGGCAGAGTGGCAGGCCTCTGTTGTACCCCACCCTGGATTTCATGCCCTCAGACACCCAAATGGGATGGATAAATTGGTAGAGGCCCAGGAATGTGAGCAGGAAGACAGGGGCCTGTTCTTCCAGGGATATGGGACGTGTAGGTGTAGGGCAAAGGACCAGGGGCAATGTAGGGTGAAGGCCCAGCCCCATGACTTACAGCGTGTCCCATTTCATCTAGCTCTGAGTAGGAGAGGTTGGGTACAAGAGTGTGGCTCTTGCTTAGTTGAGTTGGCTGTCTGTCCAGAGTTAGTTGTTGCTGTGGATCTGGGAGGATGGGCTGGGTGGGCGTCTGGGATACTGCTTAAGGGGTGTGCTTGGGAAACCCCTCTCCAATGCCACTTGCCCCTCACCAGTCTCTGAAGAAGAGTCTTGGCTTGAACTTTATCTGACCTGGGTACTATTCAGCAGAAGCAGAACTGTTCTGATCTGAACTTTAAAGCTTCTTGGTCATTTTGAAAGCAGAAATGTTAAAGACAGTCTAACTAGGAGTCAACACACAACATCACCAACGCTCAGTGTATTCCATCTGAACTTTACCTCAGGAGGCAGTTTCTTTGTAAACAGGACCTTGACTTCCAGATGAACTCTCACCTTGTCAAGGCTCAGGTGAACTCTGAGACTCGTTCATGTTCAAATCCCCCTGCCCCCAAATTTAAGCTTTTTCTGGGTCAAGTATTGGACTTAGGATTCTGCTTGTGTCCTTTTTCTAGGTTTATCTTTTGCTTCCCCTCATATTCTTATGGAAACGATGATAAACCAGTAATGGATTTTAGACTGCAAAGTCACCAGCATCCACTAAAATATAAAGGTTGAAATACATAAATAAGACATAACTTTCAGTTAATATTGCTTTTTATTATTCTTAGGTCCTCAGATGCCACAGTTTGTTAAACTACTCTGTGTTACACACACACACACACACACTACCCCTATATATTTTCAGGTTTTCAGGTACTGGAGATCAAACCTGGGGGCACTCTACCACTGAGCTACATTGCAGCCTTTTTAAGTTGTATTATGAGGCAGGGTCTCACTAAGTTGACTAGGCTGACCTCAACTTGCCATCCCCCTGCCTCAGCCTCCTGAGTGGCTGTGATTACAGCCATGAGTGACTGTGCTCCTGCTGTGTTATGATTTTGAGGAGGAAGTTGATGACATGACATTCAAAGTCATTGTTTTTTTCCTGTCACAATGCCCTCTCTGCAGAGGCATACGTTTGTAAAAAATATTGTTTTATTATTATTTTTAGTTGTACATATTTATGGGATATGGTGCTATAATTCAATTTGTGTTTATAATGGGTCCTGAGCAAATCACAGGAGTTAGTATTTCCATCTCCTTAAACATTCTTTTAAAACTTTTTTTTGGTACCAGGGATGGAACCCAGGGGTGCTTAAACACTGAGCCACATTCCTAGCCCTTTTTAAAATTATTTTTTTATTTTGAGACAGGGTCTTACTGAGTTGCTTAGGGTCTCACCAAGTTGCTGAGGCTGGCTTTGAACTTGACATCCTCCTGCCTCAGCCTCCCAAGCTGCTGGGACTACAGGCATGTGCCATGGCGTCTGGCTCAAACTTTTGATTAAGGCTTTTGTGCTACCCACTGAGAGAAGATGTACAGTGAACTGAGGTTCCAACTCTTCTTAGGGATCCAGAAGCAACAGAGGGAATTCAAATAATTATAAAAGGTGGAAAAAGGAATGTGAATCAGGTTTTCCCGGTGACTGAACCATGGCCTCAGCTCAGGAGCTGGGAGTATGAAGCATGAACCCAAAGCTGAGTGGTGAGCTGGAAACAGGGACGTTTTGCAAGGCCTGTCTTGCAGTTTGATGAGAGCAGAGCAATTCTGACGTGATTTGTCCGGATGGTCTTTGGGACATAGGAGGGGCTGGCTTTTCTATTGCACATCTCCCATGAAATCTTACCCTTTTGGTGTCCTTGGGAGTTTCATCTTTTTAAGTGATGGTCATTTTCTTGGTGCCAAGATACTGTTTTTATACTCGAGCTCTTGTCAGAAATTGTGACATAAGACAGAAACTTACACTACTTGCCATGAACAGAAAGGAATGTGTCTTGTTAGCGGCGCAGGCAGGATACACAGCCCAGGCTGTCCGCTTTTATTGCTTTTGCACAGGAGAGGAAAATATCATCTGGCTCAACGATGCTATATCCTTGAAGAAAGAGGCAAGGTTTAACCCGAAGCACCGGAACAATGTGTTTCTGATGGCCGGCTCCTGCCGACCTCCAGACGTGGACTGTTGGGGAGTATGCTCAGACTCTGAGGGCGGCGTCTGGGCAGCAGAACATCTGCAGGCAGGTGGAGGAGACCCCCAGCAGCACTTTGTTTAACCACTGGAAACATGCCAGGTGTGGGATCTGGAGCCAAGGGTCTTCTAAGGTACAGACACATCCCCAGGGAAGTCATTCTCATGACCAGGTCTGTACCTGTGAGTTCCTCCTTCTTGACTTAAATGGGACTTGTACGTGTGAGGCATTCAAGGAATGGGGGCTGTCAGTCTTGGTCAGAAAACTGACCATACTAAAAAGATGGGGTCTTCATCATTTCTCCATAGATACCACTGAGAACAGTTGTATCTTTTAAATGCTTAGATTGAGCTCAGCTGTAGCACAGTGGGTTTGCCTGTTGTGAAAGAAGCTAATTCAGAGTTCCATGAAAAGTAACTTAAAAGACAGCTGTTGACAATAAGTAAAAGTTTAGTAAGAGGTTTGAAACTAAACTCCTCTAGTCTGGGTTTGTCATCTATAAAGTCCCTTAAGGGCAAGCTGGACTCTCCCCGACCCCCACTGACAGAGAATACTTTTCCTGGGGGTAGGAGTCCCCCAGGTCCTAGCTGGTCCCTTTTTAGCTATAGGTCACAGTTTTGGCCTGATGTCTGCAGAGAACAGAAGGGTCAACTCCCCAGAGGAGGGAGGAGCTGCACCTTTGAAGGAGAAATTTAAAACATTTCTAAAACATCCCTAAACTTCTTCTGGGAGAAAAAGTTCTAAATGAGGAAAAGAGTCTCCGCTATTTCAAGGTCTTGGATTCATTCCCTTTCTGGCATTGGGGAGCAGCTGTGCAAATTTTTCCTCCAGAAATGGAGGAAGACTGATTTAGCAGGTTTGCAAAGAGCCCACTTATGATGCACCTTCAATCCTGCTTTAAGGTAAAGCTCCTTGTCCTGAATAGAAAACAGAGAAGGATCTGAGTGTTGGGCATGTTTGTCCTACCCTGTGTCACGATGTTCTAACGGAATGAATGACCAGTGGGGCAAATCATTTAGGAAAAAGACCAAAGTAAACTATGGGGCCCCAAATCCCTGCCACCGTTGGAAGGACTCCTGAGGGTCCTTATCAGTTTGTATTAACCTGCAGTGTGAGTATCCAAGGTGACCACACAATTAACTCTTCGTTTAGGGGACTGTCTGGGGGAAGCACTGACAACTTGAGGCAGGATGGATCTTAGTTTTGCATCTCCAACTAATAGCTAGAGAGCTTATCAATAAGAGATGCTCAATAGATCTGATTGAATATTGGATTCACACTTCATTGACCACCCTCCCTCCACCCCCATGCCATAAGACTATGCAAAGGTAGGATAGGAAATGTCGAGGGTCAAGTTTCAAATACACAAAACATATGTCTTTGTGAGAATATCAGTGTTCTTTTCTCATGGTTTCTAAACAATGAAGCTTTCTTTTTTTTTTTTTTTTGTTTTTTTTAACAATGAAGCTTTCTAAACAATGATGATTGCACTGCGATGCATGCCTTGGACCAAAATTGGAACCCAATGGCCACTGCTGGGGGAAATTCTGTGTCCCACAGATTGGACATGTACCCAACAATACACACAGGTCTAGGGCCATGACGGTCATGGGGGCATAAGTAGGAGGGAGACTCAATGGGAAGATTGGCATGAACCACTCTGAACCTTAGACCAGGGTCCCAAGGGTGGGTCAGTCAACAGAGGTGGAGGGAGCTGGAGGAGAGGTCAAAGGTGGGAACAGCAAGCAACTGTGGCAGAGGGAGGGGAGGGGGTACTTCATTTTGGAAAGACACGTGGTATGATACAGGGTGAGGCAAAGTCAAAGGAGGAAGAGTGACAAGGAAAATCTGTTTGATGACTGAATTCCAGGATGAAAGCCCCAGCCTCCTGTGACAGGGACAACCAAGGCTGTGGACTTTTGTGCTTCAGTCAATTAAACTTGGGTGTGGGAAACTTCAAAGGAAAACCATTCTAGTAAAAATTTAACAAGCTCTATAAGCTCTGGGCTGGCTTAGGGGATGTATGTGAAGCCACAACAACACGAGGCCCCATCCCCCAAGGGTAAATGATTCCAGATCTGGGTGCAGATGTGTCTGAGGAAAGTTTTGTTTCTAAAGATAAAGCTTATCACAGAGAGTCTCTCTTGAAGAGAGGGACACTCAGGTGAATCAGGATGGACCAGGGAGGAAGGAGAAACTGGGAGGAATGGCCTTGGATGAAGCACCACAACTAAATTAGGGGGTGCAAGCCACCCAGTGCACTCCATCTGGGGTTTTCCTCCAAGTCTCCTTCTCTATGACAGATGACATCATCGCATGTGACCGACTTAGGACAAAACCTCAGGAGCCTCTTAGATACGAAGTAGTGTCACTTCTCAGGTGAACCCGAGCAGTTTTTAGTTGAAGAACAAAATAATCAAACAAATCCATCAAACACTACTACTAATAATAATTACCAGAAGAAAGCCCAGTGCCGTGGCTGGTTCCTGGAGGACTGCATCTGCTCACGCCATCACAACACGGTACCATCTCAGTTGTTCCCTTTTTTGTTCCAGAGACAGGCAAAAAAAAAAAAAAAAAAAATTATTCATGAACTGCCTATCCCCCTGATAATACAAATGCACCTGTAAATAAATATATCAATGTCTACACACAATGCATATTTATGCGGAATCCATACTCTTGGTGATTCTTTAGTTACCAAGAAAATGTCCTTTTGAGCTTAAGAAATAACACCGCTAATTCAGTCTTGGGGTTTGGGGTAAAGTTGGACTATCTGCAAATCAAAAGGTGAGGCTAATTAAGTGGCATTCATTGGGGATTTGGAAATAAAGAGGTTTCTCGTGGGAAGGTAATTATATCTTCATTGACCCTTACATGGTCCTCCTACCCCCAGTGGCGGGAGCTCTCTGCCTCGCCGTGTGACATCTCCTTTCGGGATGAGCTGCCCGTCACCTCGCAAAGGCCCCCTCTCCACGGATGCGTTTTCTAATCAGTTCACATGATTGAGCTCCCACCAAGTGATGCTTTACTTAATTCCTCTCCGCCTGTAGGGTGTGAGGCTTGGAGGGCCTCTCATCAAAACTTTGGAGTGCTCTGTCAGTTTGAAAAGAACATGACCTTTAAATTGTATCAGTATGTTTGCTGGTGCATAAGGGAAAGGAAAAGGTTCGTCCTGATGGAAAACCACTCAGAGACCAAGGAGTAATTCAGAGGGAACCAGCCCAGGAAGGTAATTTGTTTATATATAATTTGCTAAGTGGGGCGAGAATGAGGACCACTTACCTACTGGACGTGAAAGGCCTGAGAGGTGAGGTTCAGGGACATGTAGCTGGTCTTCGGTATTTTTCTTTCCTTGCGTCTCTCTTCTGAGCTACAGACCTTGCCACGCTGTTATTACAATAGGTAAAATTCACACATTCTTATTATTGCAATAAAGGATAGACTGTCAGCAAGAAGCTCCTTCTATTCAGCAGTTGGTTCTGGAGTTGAGTTGTCACCTCCTCCAGAAGAATTAGCCAGGGCTGTTGTGAGACAGAGGGACCCAAGTAGGAAGGTGAGGGCTGGTTTCAAAAGAGTTTACTAAAAACAGCTTTTTAAAGAGCAAGACATAAATTCTCACTTTATTTTGAAAGTTTTATTAGAACAAAAAGAACTTGGAATCCCGTCTGTTTCCTACACCTATCCCCCCCATTTTTAAAATTCATATAATGTGTGTAGTTTTGATTGCATTTATTTTTGTAATTATTTTAGATGTTATGCGATTTGAATTTAGGAAGACTTTAATTGTGGACCCTTCTGGGTTGGGTTTGGTTACTACTCCCCTCTTCTTGCTAGTGAAAATATTTTGATTTATAAGGCAGAGAAAAACCCCAGATAATGGACATTCTCTGGCGTAAGGAAGTGACCAAAAATAACAATTTGGGCTTAGGGGAGACATTCTTATTTTATTTTTATTTGTGACATCTTTATCTTTCAGAATTGAGAAAGTTGCCCACATTATCTCTCCTCTCTACTGAAGGGAGTGCATGCTTGTGGAGAGGGGAGGCCACTCGATGTCCCCATCTTAGTTTGCCTGGTTGTAACATTGGGATGGGACACCTCTCTCTTCTGTTGAGGGTTATGTTATTTATGGAGAGTAATAATTTTGGAGGAAAAAGGTGCCTTCCTCCAAAGGAACACACATTAAGGAGCAACTATCTCGGTGGTCTCTTTCCATAAACATATTGCAACTAGACAATGTATTTGCTCTTTGCAGTGGGAAAGAGCAATGAGCAAGTTCCTGACTCCAAGTCCTGTTTATCCTCATGTTGTGAAGCATAATCATTTGTCAGCTTAGGTGAAGCCCCTGTGCCCAACCGCAAGCAATGGTGCTGTGAAGTATCGACTGAGTCTGGGTTCCTAATGCAAAATGCAAAATGGGAATTGAAACATACTTGATGGAATTAAAACATTAGTATTGGCTTTCAGCTTTTGGTTCTCTAGCTTCTATAATAAATGCAGAGCATCTTGGAAACAAAAGCCAACAAACCAACAGCAAACAGCCAGGCTCCTCTGCAAGGTAGAGGAGGCAGAAAACCTTGCTGCAAGATTTCAGAATTGATTTTTCCCCAGTGTGGACTCCAGTGACTGTTTCATCTCTAACTTCGACATACACTTTTCATTTATTTTATTTTTACCATTGATATGTGAAGACAGTGGCATGCTAGATAAATGAAATAATCCTGATTATCACAATAAGCCATATACAAGGAATCTTAAGAAAGTGCCATAAATAATCTAACAGGTTCATCCTTGCTTTTATATCAGATTATATAAGCATGCACATGGTCTGAGCCTTTGGCACAGAAGAGCTTACAATAGCATGGGATTTGGCATCTGACCTCTGACAAGGACATCTATAAGGGACTTAAAAGAAAGGCTTCAATCATACGTGATCTACACATGGACTCTTAGAAGTCTGTACTTCATCAAATAAGTTTAGTACTCAATGTGTAAGGCACTGATATGTTGTGGTTGTGCCTCTCTGCCTTTGATATGGGTTCATATTAGTCTTAAACTTGGGACTCTGAGTGGAATGGATGACCAGCGCCTTTTAAACTTGAAGTAACCCAGGTACAGTGCTTTGATTCTATTTCCTCAAGGGTCTCAGGACACTTGTGTTCGGGTTACTACCCCCGATGCTCACCAAGGGTTAATATGCTAGGGCAGGAAAGCAAAATGGCGCCCCTGGACTACATTTGGATTCTATACATATCCACTCTTTTATGCTTGTGAGGTTTTTTAACAATCTCAGTGCAAAGCAAAGAAATCCAGGGTAAAATTTTCTGTGACCTGTTCAAACACTCCTCTATTTCCTCTTCCCTCCATCTCAGAACTTGATGTTTCAAACATTGACGTGGTTTGGAGTCACTTTTCCTCAGTCCCAATGAATCCTGAGCCCTGGAAAAACAAGAGGGTAAATGGGGAGTGAGGAGGGTTAGGGGACACTGAGATACTTTATCTACCCCAAATCTGTCTACTCAACGAGTGTTGGCCCTGATGGACAGATCCAAGGGGAACCCATTGCTTGTCTCCTCATTTCCTCCCAGGGGTCTCGGGCTGGGCCCCAGAGTATACACCAGGCAAGGGCGACTTATCCTGATATAACCCGAAGATGTCTGGTCCTTTCATGTCGTAAGTCTCTGTTGCTTTGTTAGGCTTTCCCTCTAAGGAGCCCTTGGATTACACTGCTAGATTTGCGCCTTCGAGTCAACAAGATTTGCTCGACCCCCAAGTCTCATTAATTTTAGGCCCTTAACTCCAAGTTTCCAGGATTGTATCTGGCATCCCAGCCATCCCTCCCCAGAGTTCATCCCCAGGGTTACTGAGGGGGGTTGCGGGGAGCATGTGGGAGACCCTGTGACCTCAGCCTGCAGAGCTGTTCCCCAGGACCTGTACTCTGAGGAGCTCAGGATAATTTCTGAAGACTTCCCCAGGGGGTGAGACTGGTATGGGGCTCCCTGGTTGGTGCCCATGACTGGCATATTCAATTTTGGCTAGAGGGTGAGTAGTTTGGCTTTTGGAACTGAGGGATATTGTCCTGAGGTCTGTAACTTTCTTGAGACTTGGGCCTGACTAGGCAAGGTAAATCTGTGACTCTCCAGACACATTTTGGGTGAATTGGTTTCAGCTTTCACAAAATGCTAATGTTGATTTTGTTTACGTCTGGTTGCATTGTTTTTCACTTTAAAATTACAGCTTTAGTACATTAAGCTAATTTCATAATACTGTATTAACTTAATATTCCATAAATCACACATGTCAGATTGCCTTGTTACGGATGCACAAAACCCAAATTTACTACTCACACTCTGCAAACACATGTATTCATAATTTGCTCCAGCGAGCCCTGTGCCACCATATAGGGTTAAGGAATTACACATTCCAGTGCCAGGCCCGGATCATGTGGTGCTCTCTCTCTCTCTACAATTGTTCTCTATACAAATTGAAACAATATATTTCCAGCCATTTTCATAGTTGTAATTACTAGCAAAAATCGTAATACCGCGAACATATTTTAAACACCTGCGCTTTTGGTCCAATTCATTTTTTTTAAAGCTGTTTCCATTTGAATAAGGTTGAGAAAGCTCACCCGCGGTAGCAATCGCAGGGTATGTTTTTCCTGGGGAAGATTATAACTTTTGACTTGGAAGGAAGAGGTAAAGAAATTGGCAGAAGAAACTCAGCTTTGCATCCTCTCTCTCTCTCTCTCCCTCTCTCTCTTCACCTTGGCAAAAAGGATGTTACTGCAGCTAGATTGCTTTTCCTATGTTCTCTGGTCCTCTTGCAAGGGTGCGAGGTTCTATGCTCAAGCCTGGCTTGCTAGTTCCGGGGAACAAAGGGATACTGTCCGTGGGGGAAATGGTGGTGGGCTGGGGCGGCCGTGGAGCCTCTGTAGGTTTTTAAGCACACACTGTCTAATCGGGCTCTGACAAGTCCATTGTAAATCAAAGGTCTGGTAAGTGGGGATGCCAGAAATGTTTGATCTCCTTCCAAGCCTTGAAACAACTTGCTTATTTTTTCTGCAGTTTGGCTCCTCACTAAAATAAAACATTGCGAGATGAATGTTCTGACGGGTCATTGTGTGTCAAGCTGTCACTCTGTAATGGTTACATATTTCAGCTGGATTGAGGTGGTGCCGGTTGGGGGAGGTCTGGGAGAAAGAGAGGGAGAGAGGGAGGGTAAGGAAGGAGACAAAGAGTAACAAGATTTCTGCTCTCTCCTTGTGGCTGATCTTCATTTAAACCAAACACTTGTCATGTTCAGGGGAAGTTTTATAAATTTTTAATGATATTGGGTACAACTGGTGCTTTGAAATTTGCTGTACTTTAATTTTTTCTTCGTTAGCAAAGGTTCACTAATGCATTGAAGTGCTAAGAGCGTATCCTAGGGATGCCACGATAATTGTGTTGTTAATAATATTGTGGCACTAGTAATGTTCTCCTGGTAATCAAGGCATGAGATTTTTTTTTAATATATTCAGTTATTACACTGCATCTCGTACAAATCATGTCAATTACAATTGCCAGCCTGTGACAGTTAAAATAATTGTATACGTTTTCTAGAATTTTCCATTGGCTTGGCTAATCAAGCTAAAAAAAAAATCAACACATTATTTGCATTAATTTTGTTTCTAGTCTATTTCCACTCCTAAATCATTTGTCCATCTACTTCAAAAGGCAGAACAGTAAGTATTTTAATAATAAATATACAAACACATTCACACCAACCTAATTTAAGAATACTTCTATAGGTCTAGCAGGACGGAATCATCTGGTAGGAATGTTTTGTGTGACTGGGTTTATGACTTTAACTAGTGTGCATGCATGCTGATATTGAGTTCACATTGTATACACTTGGGATACATGGATGCTGTGTGTATATAGACAAATCTTGTAAGAACGTTCGTTTTAGCATTTTCTATTTCCGTATTCAGTCTGTAGTTCTGTCTAGGTCAGGAAAATTGCATGATTTTGATCTTTCCTTTTTGCCTTCACTGAAATAGCTCAATATTCCTCTGCACCAGGAAATGATGTATGTAATACTTTGTAGAACGGCACTGCAAATTTGCAGCTTAAACACTAGTCTTCCACTTCTGTGAGTTCTACCTCCTGACCGGCACTGAAGCTTGCTTTATTTAGAACTAAAATAGCTAAACACTCAAAAAGTCCTGAACATGTGAAACTGGCTGCACATGGAATCCCCTGCGGTGTCTCAGCAAATTTCCCCAAAGCCTGGGCTCCCTCTCTCTCTCTCTCTCCTTCACCCAACATCCCTCCCTGTCAAGCCCAAGAACAGGGAAGGTTTTTGGTTACAGTGAGGTGTTTTGAACGAGGACCCCAGGGTGCCCAGGAGAAAGAGAAGAGATGGTGGGTGGCTCACTGGGGAACCCTGTTGTACCTGGCTGCCTTCGGGCCTGGGGACAGTGGATTGGGATGCCTCTTGGCCAGACCCTGAAGAGTGGGTCAGCCTGACTTGTTTTTGCTGTAGAAAAGACAGAAAGCAAGCAGGGAGCATCAATTTCTCAAGGAGCCCTCGAAAAAGGAGCAGCAGCTTTTGCAAAATAACAAGTTGCAGAAGGATCTAAGAAATGACAGGTAGACATGATAGGATTATTTGAGAAATTATTGGGCAGCCCGGTGATATTATTTAGAGAATAATAAGTAAGCTTCCCGATTCCCCAGGCTCTCCTCACCCCCCCACCACTCCAGCCCCTTTGCTCCCCATACTCTTCTAAGTCATGTCCCTGGCATCAGGATTTTGCATGAAGATCAGTGGCTACAGGTTATGGGGGTCAGGGCAACAAAATGTTTTTTTCTCCTTTTTAATGCAATCATATTCTCTTAAACATGGCTTGAACAAATCATCTCTCAAAACGTAGAATTTATTTCTCAACTTTGCCTGGAGGTACAGCAGCAAGAACAGATTTTTTCCCTCTCTCTGGCCCTTTGAGTCCTGACCATACAGAATGGATGGCTTTAGAACTGTACACGGACAGGAAAATCAATGTGTCATACCAGGAGGCTTCAGGGGTTAGGTTCCCATGTCCATGTCAACAAGGCTATTGGTTTTTTTAATGCTCCAAAGTTATCACTTCCCGGCTGCTAGATTCACCACTGTGACTTGTGTGGTCAAACCTTAACAAAAGAATTTCCTTTTGCCCACTGCTCAGTAGCATGGAATTTAATTATTGCTCTGAGAGAATTTTTCCAAGTATGACAATCTAAAACAAACAGACAGGCCCCAATTGTAGCCGTTCCTGGCTGGCATGTTGCGGGATCGGGGATTTTGTTGGGGGCCAGACCACCATGTTTGTACCAGGCTTCAGCTCTGAGGCAGGATGGGGAGCTCTCTGGTGGGTCTCTGCTACTTCTGGATGCTTTGGGGAAAGCAGCTTGCTGTTAAAGAGATCAACCTGGCCTTCTTTGGTAGGGTCATCCTGTCTGTTGGAGTTGGAGTTGGGAGTCCGGGGCAGCTGGGACTGTGGGCATCCTCCTCCTACTTCGACTGCTCTGTTTTAGACTTCAATTTGCAGTAGATTTATCTGTCATCAGGTGAATACCTTGTAAATGCAAATAATACTCATCATGATTGGATTTTAAAACAAGTCTCCAAAAATGAGGGCTTGGCTAAATCTGTCAATTTAATCAGTCCATTTGGTTGACCGAGTTGGGGGGAGTCCCTGCACCCAACAGCAGCTGTGGATGGAGACCTTTATTTTCTGGGATCTGTCCAGCTTGCATCTGCACAGGATCTAGACCCCTCCCGGGCAGACACTGGGCCTGGCCGACCCTGTGCCCTCCTAAAACGGCCCTTTGATCTGGGTTTGGTCTTTGCTGCCCCCTCCCCCACCTGCTTTTCCCTGGGCTGTCCTGTCGGCGGTGACACAGTGCTAACGCCACAGCGCTGGAGGCCACAGTGAGCATTGCTCACTCGCAGCAGGCGGATGAAAAGGCAGTGCAGATGTAATTTGTTTTCAATGGCTGTTTCAAAAGAATAATTGTGGTGACATTGCGGGATCAATATTATAGATTTTTGTTTTCAAGTACACTGTATGTGTGGTGCTAAGGGGAGGCAGGAAATACAACACTGCAGCCTGAATACAATAAAAATGGATTGAGGTCTGCGGGTATTTGTCGGCTGCTAGCCATCACGGGTTTGGAACATCATTGGTGGGATTACAGAGTTTGTCCTTTGGGTTGGTATTTCATGGGGAAATGTGTGCACATTTCCTGTAGTTTTCTCCTTTTACTTCTTTTGGGACCTGTTTCTTTAAGCTTGTATAAAGGAACTGGAGATGAGGTTCCATAACCCGAACCTTGGCTTTACTTGTTCACGGAGGTGGAGGTGGCTTGGGGTGTCAGGCTGTGTGTTCTGGGGAGGGAGTGTGAAGACCTATGGCAGGGGCTGAACGTTTTCACCAGAAACCAGTAGCTCCTAATCTAGGTTGGGTGTCAGATGACTCCAGAAACCCAGTATTTCTCTAGTTCTTCATGTGGGGCTTCTAAGGGACGGGTCTCTCCATAAGTGTTGGTGCATCTTGGTGGATAGAGACATCTGTGACTGTGGGCTCAGTTCCCCCAGGCTCCCCTGGGAATGAATGGCTTAGGTTGCAGCCTGGGCCTCAGCTGGGACAGCATCTCCTTGGAGAAGCTCTCTGCTCAGGAAGCTTGTCTGAGCATAAAGACTGTTGCTTTAAAACCCCGTGAACATCAGGTGAGGTGATGAAGGCCTCCCCATTTAAGGCAGGTTTCCTGACTCTGGGTAACTAGACAAAAATGTAGATCCTAGGGTGAAAATTATATGAACAAAGAATTAGTAATAAAGCTGAATAAATGTAATGAGATGTGAAAGAGAGCATGGTGCATGCTTCCCCCCCTGTCTTTTGTAATTAGCCCTTGAAAGAAATGGAAATCCTAGCAAAATACCTTTCTAGTCGCTGGCTTCACATTGCAAATGGGAATGATTTGTTTGGGGGGGGCGAGAGCATCAGCAGGTAGAGAGCAGGATTAAAAGGACAGCTAGACCGTGAGCGCTGGAGTTTCCTGGCTCAACTGAGTCATTTGACAGATGGGAAACTGAGGAACAATCATTCCTAGGGCTCTGCCTGGCCTCCCAGTGAGTTTGAACAGACTGTGTATTTGGCTTTCAGCTCGAAGTTTCCCAGAGCCCATGAATGGGCCCTGTTTCGGGTTCAGGGTTTGACTCCCCACTCCCCATATCCTTGGGTTCTGAGTCCTTTGATTCAACCCTTTGTGGATAGAAAATATTTGGGAAAAATTGCATCTGTACTGAACATACACGGACTGTTTTTTGTCGTCAACCATAATAACAATTTACATAGCATTTTTATTGTATTAAGAATTATAAATAGTCTAGAGATGATTTAATGTATAGAAGAGATGTGGATAGGTTATATGCAAATTCCAGAACATTTTACACAAGGGGCTTGAACATCCTTGGAGTTTGGTGTCTACAGGGTATCCTCTAACCCATGGATACGGAGTCAATTGTATTTTGTTTGGAAACCGCAGTGTCTTTTTTTGTTCGTTTGTTTTCTTTTTCTTTCTAATTGAGGACAAATATAAAATGGGTAGAGTTCTGCAGCAATCCAGTTTTACATTCTTTTGAAAAATAGGAATACCCAGCAATGCTGGAGTGTGTCCTGCGTGGCAGCGTCTAGCTGGAGTGTAGTCCCTTGCACTTGAGCTTGTGGGCCTATCTTCAGTAGGGTTCACACCACTTGACTGTTTTCCTTTTCGGAGGTGTACCAGGGACTGTTTTCTCAATTTAGCCATGTGCTGAATGCCAGGGATACATATCCCTTAGAGTTAAGCTTTCCTTAGTCCTACTAAGTGCAGAATACAATTAGTAAGTATGACCCAATCAGCACTTTGTGCCCTTGAACACCCTATGTTCTCAGCATGTGATACAAACTGTCTGGAAAAAATAAAAACCCAAGCAGCTACACATTTGAACATAGGCAGGTGTTCATGTTCGCACTTCCTGAGGATTTAATTCAATAAATGCTAACTAAGCTCCTTGCTTGAGACTCAGATGAGAGCGAACATCCTCTCTCAAAGAACTCAGTCTAAGGAATAAACATAGATTAATTACCCAAGATTAGGTATTGCTTACTGAGTTCCCCTGGATACTAGACCTGGTGACTACATGTTAAGTTGTAGGACAAGAAAAATATCACAAAAGACAGCAGTAATGAGAAGTTTGAATCTAGTTAGAGAAGTTAGCATCTTATTCACTAATTTAGCAGATGTTTATTGTCAGCTTGGCATTAGGCATTGTATTGGGTGGTGGAGCTATAATCATAAGCAAAATAGACATCAATCAAAGAGTGACACAATTGTATCATTCAAACTAATAAGGGTTATGAAAGAAGAACACAGCATTATAAGCAGATATAACAGGACTCTGATCAAATCTGGAGAAGAGCCAAGATTTCTATGAAGAGGACATTTAGTCTGAAGGTTGCAGGATGAACAGAGTATGCCAGAACTTTCTGTGCAGAGGAATTAGTATGTGCAAAGGCTCTGGGGCAGGAGGAAGCAACCAAAGAAATGTCAATGCAGCTGGAACAAAGTGTGCACAAGGAAGAGGCATGTGAAGAGGAGCTGCAGAGATCAATTGGTGGGTGCCAGACCAAATAGGACCTCACAGCCCAGGTTAAGAGCTTTGTGGTCTTTGATCTCAGAGGAAGAGGAACTGAGAAGAGTTGTGGCATGTGTGTGTGTGCTCACATAATGACAAACAGATCTGTCTTTTAAGGCAAGCATCTATCCTAAGTCAAATTCTCCAAGAATCAGATTCTGAAACTCAGAGATGTGTATGGAGCATGTTCATTGGGGAATGCTCTTAGGAACATCAACCGTGAAAGGTAAGGAAAGCAAGATGCAGCAGAAGGAGAAGTTGCACTGAACAGAGGCCCCAGGAAATACTACAGAGCACGCTGAGCAGGAAAGGCTCTGCAAAAAGTCCTGCACTGGGGCAAAGACAGTTGAGTTTGGGGCCTCATCCTGCTGCACCCCACTACATCATCCAGTCATGGATGTGGGCTGTCTCTGGGGAGCAAGTCTCATCTTGGATAAGGCTACTTTCTTCAACTAAGAATGACTTCCAATGAGGGACTCAGCAGACAGCTCTCAACCACCCATAATCTGAGAAGCTGGAATGAGGAACACGCGCACTACATGGGTCTGATTGTTTCATTAATAATTTTTGTACATGACTCTTCCAGGAGCCTGATTGGTTTCTTTTCCAGGGGAAACTGATAAGAGGAGTGTTAATGGACAAACTTCAAACCTCACCACTGCACCTGATCTCTGGGTCACCTGTTACGCATCATCCACTCTCTGTCACTCATGATTCTCCTCATCCTTGCCCAACACTTTCATTGATCTAAGTTGCTCACTGGGTTCAGTGATCAGACCCTCGTCTCTAAAAGGTCTGGTTCTCTGGTTACCATGTCCTCCAGTCGTGACTGCTGCAACTCACTGACTTATTTTCAAGAAAGGACTCTGGTAAAAAGGGATGCCTTAGGATCCGGGGGCTGCCTCCATTATGTAATAAGAGCTCCAGTCCTCCAATCTTTCTAGCTAGACTTCTTAGCATAGGAACCCCAAGTGAACAGGTTTCAGTTGTAGACAAAAACGTGATGGGGCTCTCTTGCCAAGTTCCCTGGTGGAACAGTTCCTAGTCTGGGAATTAGGACCTTTAGATTTACAAAGACTAGAGCCAGGGGGATAGGAAGTACCAATGCCTCATAGATCACTGGGAAGGATGTGAGTGGGGCCTCTTCTCCTACCTTTTACTTCCTGATTCCATGAAATCAGGAAGTCCTACATTTTGGGGACACAGAATCCTACAAATTTCATTGCTTCTGAGTCCTAGAGAAGGACATCCTCTTATTTTACTGTATTATCTCCAATTTGGTGCCTGAGCCAAATCTTCAAAGGGTCCTTCAATTGCTCTATCAACCTGGCAACTTCCTTTGTGTTGTGGGAAGAGACAGAATCCGTGGATTTCTGGTCATGTTCCCATGGTCATAAGCAGGGAACTTTATGTGAAATCTAGTTTTAGTGGAAATCCTTGGTGAACACAGCTAGCTAGATCCCTGTGGGCAGGAAAGGGAAACTCATATTCAGAGTACGTGTCAATTCCAGCCAAGTTGGATTGCTACCTTTATCAAGGTGGAAGGGGTCTCATGTAATCGAGTTGCCCCCAAGTGGATGGCGAGCTGTCTTGAGAAGTGAAGCCAAGCTGGGGAACACAGCACTGGTCTCTGTGATTGGCAGGGTAAATGTTTGACAGTGGTGGTAGCTAGGTCAGTCCTAGAGAATAGAAGCCCATGACATTGGATCCACGCATAAGATTTGTGCTGCTATGTTTTTGCTCCATTCATGAGGCCATTGTGCTGGCACAATGGCAGAGTCTGGCTCATATCAACTGGCTGTCATTTTTTCCTACTTGATTTTTTTAGTGCTCCCTCCAAGATGAATGCACCCCGATGGACGTTATCATGCAACATCACGATGCTCCCACTTTTTGCCCCCTCACAGATCCATCTACAATCCGCTTTCCTAGACTTCATTGTCTGTGGTTTCCTGATTTTTCCTCCTTCCAGAACTCTTGGCCAACCAGCTGCACCTTGCCACTGCTTATGGTTCTATAAATATTCTTTATGTCGGGCCACTTCTTTTTCTGCACAAAGTGAATTTAGCTTCACCACCTGAAGCTCAGGCTATTGGGAAGATTTTTTTCCTTGCTGCAGCCTTTCAAGGTCATGACTATGTGGGATTAGGGTAGAGTATTGCTAAGTTTGCAGTTTATATATACATACTAAGCCAAGACCCAAGCATAGCCTTTTCTCCTTCCCCCACCAGGTCGTCATAAGTGTCTCTGTGATTCCATAGATGCTATCTAAGGATTCAGAGGCTGGTACAACAGCAGGGGTCATGGAAGTCTGGAATACCAGCTTATATGTCTTACTTGTGCCTTGTGGCCCTAATCATGCCAATCCTAGATTAAATCCTTTCATCTTACAATTCTGAATAACTTATTGATCTACCTGACTTCAATGATTTGATGACTGTGACAAAATCCAGTTCATGATAGATATCTCTGACCACCTGACCACGTGGTAATCTAACATTCCATGGGTAGGCAGTTTGTTTATGCTACAGCCCAGGAATATACCAGGAGCTGTTCTTTTTATTTATTTTTTTATTCTTATATGGTATTTATTTCCTTTCTGCATAAGCTCCCCTGCCAGTGATCTCTGTGTCTGCTAGGTCATAAGGAATTGCCTGGATCCTGGTCCTGTTGCAGAGTCCTTTCCTGAGCAGTGTCCCTTTTGAGGCTGGAAGACATTCTTGTCACTCAGTAAATGAATTGGAGCAATATTCTGAAATGAGGAATAGCTGCCTTCAGAACCCATGGGGGCCTACCCAACCAAGTGTTTTTATTTTATTTGTCAGAAATGTGAGAGGCAATAATTTGTCCTTTTTTTTGGGTGGGATGCCCTGGCATGTCTTTGACAATTGGACCCTTGAAAACATCATTGATTTGGTCGGGTGTCTGAGTCTTCTTAGGGTTTATCTCCCACTCTCTGGAATGCATGCATCTTTCCAAGGTTGTCCACTATCATCCTTCAGGATCTGTTTTAGTTTTGTAGGGATCAGACTGGTGAATTCAACAGGATATGACTGGAGCCACCACCTTTCCATCGTGTACAGATTGACATTTTTGGATGGCTGTGGGGGCAATTTCCCAGACTTCCACTTGACATTCAGCACCGAGAGGGTTCTTATCCAAAGGTCCAAGGAACCCATTTGGAGAGCTACCAAGTTCCAAGTATGTCCATTTCACTGACACATTTCTGGGACTTGGAAATTACCACTAACTGGACCTCTTCAGAGCTGGATCGGGGGCAAGATTCCATATTTTACCTGGCCTCTGTGTAGGTACACTCAGCTCAGTTTTCTAGGAAGAAGAGGAGGGTGAGTACCAGGCACAAGTTGTACATGTTGTATACCAGGAGCTGAATCCTCTTTGTGTCCCAGTCTGAAGAGGCTGCAGAAGATTCAAAGAAGTAACCTGGGGTTTCTCAATGTGTGGGACATGCAGATGGTGTTAAATAGTATTTTTATATAAACTTACAGGGAGTTACAAGGTGGGAAAGTTATTGCAGCAATAGAAAGTCAACCTGTTTAAATATTTGCTGTGGTTCTACAAAGGTGCAGGTCGAACCTTTTGGTTGGGAGTTGGGATAAAAATAAATTTCCCATGCAACTATGGCCTAGAAATTGGCTTATTTTGATAGTTTTACCTTCCTTAAAATCAAAAGTTGGCATTATTGCCTTATCTTGATGTAAGAACTATCAAAAGATCAGCTTTTTCTTCTAAGTCTGTTTCTCCAGCTTGGTTCCCACCTTGGATAAGATAACTCTACCTTTGAGGTCTTAACACATGTGACTCTGTGACCTCTGAACTCAGGCAGGTCACCCAAACCTCACCAATCTGTACAGAAGGAAAATGTAAAGCCCTACTACCTTCTGGTTCTACAGGCTTATTTATATGTACTAGAAAATGCTTTTTAGGATTTAAGTTTCTAAATATTGAAATTTCTTGGGTCAGAGTGTCCTTTCTAAAGCACGACATGTTATGCCCTGGTATCCTCATTTACATTGCTCAGCATAGGTTAAGGATACCCCATCACTAGAATTCATTTATACATGTGGAATAATATTGGGACTCAGAGTTGTGTGCCCAACAGTTTTTTCTTTGTCTTGGGCAAGAAATCATAAGACTATGTATTAGTTTTCTA
The DNA here is from genome assembly GCF_902686455.1 of Sciurus vulgaris. Classification (NCBI taxonomy): domain Eukaryota; kingdom Metazoa; phylum Chordata; class Mammalia; order Rodentia; family Sciuridae; genus Sciurus; species Sciurus vulgaris. The sequence goes on along the minus strand of NC_136478.1, from coordinate 40,982,908 downwards.
TTGCTGCTGTTAACAAATATCACAAACTCAGTTGCTTCAACAATATAAATTTATTATCTTGCAGTTCTATCAGTCAAGATTCTCACACAGGTCCCACTAGGCTCAAGTCCAGGTGTGAGCAGGACTTTGTTCCACCTGGAGTTTCTAGGAGAGAATTCATTTCCTGGCTTGTTCCAGGTTCTAGAGGCGGCCCTCATGACTTGGCTCCGGGCCATCTTCATCTTCAAATCCAATACCATCGTATGTTTATTCTTTTGTCTTCACACCTTCTGTTTATTTAAAGCCAGGGAAAGTTCTCCTGTTTAAGGAATTCATGTGATTAGTTTGGGACTACCTGGAGAATACAGGATAATTCTCCCCATTTTAAGACTTCATATCCATTTTGCCATGTAAGCTAACATGAGTCCAGACTTAGGACATAGACATTTTTGGAGGTCATTCTTTAGCCTGCCACAGATCACAACATATCATAGTCATAGATTTCGATCTCTGAGTTTCCACTCATTTTGCAATTTCTTTTGAGGCATTCCTAACAGATTCAAGCCTCAGATGGAACGCCGGGTCATAGTGAGTTTACTGCCTCTCTGAGCTGCTTACTCTGAGGAAGTTCTGTTATCCATTCCCTTCAACATCTCTCTAGATTGTTTTTTCTCATTGGGTTTGAATCAGAAGTTTTACGGAATGAACACAGTCAAAAGTTGCCTTAATGGGACTTTTGATTGGCTCCCTAAGACCATATCCCAAATACTGCTGTGTTTGCAAGTAGGTTCTGAGTTTGAATTGGGATTTTTCCTACCAGACATAGAATGTGGGAGGTTTCCTTCTAGTGATGATCAGATATAAGTTGGGTTAGCCAGCAGCTGGGGAGATGCACAGTGTTCTGTTCACATGGTCCATCCATTCATTTATTTATTGGCAAAAATGGTAAGCCTCCATATTGTCAAGATTCTACATGCATGGATTCAACCATTTGGAATCGACAGCACTGCAAATAAAAAAAATTCACACCTGTTCTGAAAATGCACAGACTTTTCTTCCTGTCATTATCCCTAAAGATACAGTATAAAAACTTTCATAGTATTTACATTTTATTTAATATAATAAATAGTCTAGAGATGATTTTAAGTATGGTGTTCATAGGTTATATGCAAATACTTGACCTTTTTGTAAAAGGGACTTGAACACCCACAGATTTTGGTGTCCATGGGAGTGTCCTTATCCCATCCCACAAGGATTTTGAGGTGCAATTATGTTTATTAAATCACAGCTAAGTGCTTGGCATCATTCTAGAACTGAGAGTTGGACAAGGCAAAGTCCTTTTCCTCATGGAACGTCCATTTAAATGCTGGTGGTTGGGTAAGAATTAATGGGCAGATAACTCCGTATTGTAATAACTCAGAGAAATGGGCACTAAGAAGAAAAATAGAGTAAGGGGAATGGCAGAGAATGATGGGGCTGTTGTATATGAGATGATGAGGAAGCTGTCTCTGGGGAGGATGGTATTGAATGGAGAGAATGGAGCAGGGGGAAGATGGAGTCAGTATTATGCCATGTAGGATCAGAGAGAGTAGTGGCATAAAATTTTGAGACATGAAGCAAGGTCTGCTTCCAACCCTCATTTCCTCATATGCTCTTGCTCCCTTGAACCCCTCACTAGTTGGACCTCCTTCAAGTTCGGGGTCATGGCATCTTCCATCCTACTTCAAGAAAAGGTTTTGAGAGAAAATATTCAAGAGAACACTATCTAAGCTTCCAAAATCGGCTCTAAGACTCAGGACAAAGGGTTTTGAGTTACATTAGTCAGGTTTTTTTTTTAGATAATGGCTCTGAAGAGCTCAGAGCATGCACATAATAGATATGGGAGGAGAGGAAAGGCGGCTGACTCCCAGGGTCCTGGGTGAACATTCCATAGGACTTTTGGAAGAGAAGGGAGGGGACGAACTGAGCTAGAGTCTTGTTGTAGTTTGGATCTTCAATGCTCCACAAACATCCATGTGTTAAAGATTTGATCTGCCAGGGGGAGGTGGTAGAACATTTAGGAGGAATGTTCATTAGATCTAATGGAAGATCTCTATCACTGGGGGTATGCCCTTGAAGAGACTATGGGACCAAGATCTCGCCCTTTTCCTCTTTGTTTCCTGCTCATTGAAGAAATTGGTGTGGTCCACCCTGCTCTCCCTGTCATTCCATCTGGCACCCCTACCAGAGGCCCAAAGCAGTGGGGTCCATTGATCATGGGCTGGAGCTTCCACACCAGAGTGAAATAAACCTTTTCATAAAATAAGTGAATCGCCTTAGTTGTGTTTCTATAGTAACCTAAAGCTGACTAACACATATATGCCCCTTTAATGTCTAGTACAATGATGTGTGATAGGTAAGTATTAATACCTAAAATTTGGACAATGCTGTGGGTACAAATTTATTATTGACAGTCCTAACCAGTATGTTTTGTAGGAAGGATTGGGATCCTATCTCTTCTTTTTCCCAAATCCATGATCCCAGATTCCAGGGGTGTCTTAGCTTTCCCTTCACTTCTGCCCCGAACACCTATAGGGAGTTTGGTTCTCAACCCTGGGTCCCCACATGTCCCAAGTGCCCTAATAGAAACATCAAGGATGATTTGAGCCAATAAGATCTGGCAAACAGAGTGGATAGATTGGTCTCATTAGTTATCTTATCACCTAGAAAATGCTTCCGAGATATTGGCTTTGGGCTGGTTAACTTCAAACACGAAGGTGTTCACTGAATAGGAAATACCGGGATGTTTCCAATTTGTCCTGTTTCCCTCTGACTAGCCCAGGAACCTCTAACCACTGGGACTGAGGCCCCAGGACATCTTTCCTTGTTTGCTCTTTCAGGCCAGCTTCTCCTCTGGCGTGAGAACAGATTGGCCTACAGCAGGCTGAGCTGAGAACTCTTGGCGTGCTCGTGTATTAGCCTACAGGGGAGTCCCACTTCACAGGGGAGTTTGTAATATAACTGGGAAGGATGGCTGCACCCCTGACTAATACAGCTCCAATCCCAGCATAGCCGTCCAAACAGCTGGCACACTCTAACCCCTGTTCCATGAGGGATTGGGCAAATATCTTGACACAGAAAAACTGCATGTTACCCCGGTAGAAATTATACTTTTATAGTTATTTTTACATCCAAACATTACTCTTAGAGCACTGTCATATTTTATGAAAACTTTTATTAACATTTCAAAATGACCTTCTCCTCATGGTGGGACTATCAGTCCCAGGAGTCACAACCTATTTAAAACATTTTTATCTTTACAAACACAATAAAGTAAGCTGTCTTCAACATAGATTTGTAGATCTCATTAGAGACACTTTTTAAGAAGGTAGTACGTCTCCGGGGAAGATAATGACAGGTTGTAATCTTTGCATGTAAAGTTTTTTAAACATGAACTCTGTGCAAATGAATCATTTCATCTTTGGGGTATTGATGTCACCAGATCTGCTTTGTAATTGTTCCGGTATTTAGTGGGGATGGGTAGGGCTCTGGTTGTCCTACACAGGTCAAGACACTTTGGATGGGATGGAGTTGGTGAATGGAGCATCGGGTAGTTCCCAACTTGGCTCCACCATTGCAGGTGAAGTGATGGTCTGAGGACCTCAGAGGTGCAGGAAAGCTCACCTGGTGGCCAGAGGCCAATGACACCTTTTCTTTGATTAACGTTTGTCCTGTCTTCTGGGTTATACATGAAGCTTTCCCTTTTAGAGTGACCAGCTTAGGTGGCTGTCCTGGGAGTTATTTTTCAGCAATGCTACCTCCAGCAGACCACTGTTCGAAAGCCTTCTCTACTTAAATGGTGCTTTTCTGCAGTGAGATAAGGGCAGTTTGCACATTGCTAAATCAGGCCTATTTTCTGAGGAATGGCTGCATTCAGGGCACTTCTAATTTGTCAGAAGAAATGCAGGCCATCTCTCCAGGAGTCTGCTTAAGAGGACATTGTTCCTCCAGGAGCTCCGCCTTGGGTCAGTGTGCTGTTCGGCTCATCCACATCCCCCTGTTGCTTCCACCTCCTGGGGATGCTCTGATTTATTAGGATTAAACAAGTCACATCCTCCTCCTGAATCAATCCACAGGGTGAACATTCCCTCTTTCCCCCTGCTCTCTTGCCCCTTTCCTCCAGAGCCAAGACAAGAGAAGGGTCACTTTACAAATGAAATACCAATCTGTTGGGGCAGGCGATGCTGGCTTATGGGCACAGCTGGTTCTCAAGGAGGGCCAGGACACTGGACAGGCAGGCTCTCTGAGTGTCTGCTCTTCTGGTTTCTAATTGCAAGATGGTAATGAGACCACAGAGCTCTGCGTCCTGGAGAGATGAAGCCCAGACCTCGGATACTGGAATACAGTCATTTCCACCAATGCCTGCATGGGCGACAAAGCCCAGTGAGTCACAGTGCTGAGTGTCCCCAGACGTTCACCTTGTAACCATTTTAATTGCATTTGTTTCAGCTTCCCTCTTCTATGAAGCTCAATTTAATGAAGCACTGCTCTGGCATGGCAGAATGTTCAAGCTTTTGGTTGGGCATAGGTTTATTTCAGTATTTTTATTTGGTTGATCTGATTCCTACTTGGGGTCCACTCCATTATCTCACCTTCTTATATTTGGCCTTTGTCCCTGAGGTCCCCAATATCTCCTTCAACAGTAGAGCAAAAGGATTCAAAGCATGGACCCCAGGACTGGCTGCGTAGGTGCAACCCTGTTCTGTCCCTCAGCGACTCTGTGGCTGTGACCAAATTGCTGCACCACCGTGAGGGACGATAGTGGGACCCACCTCATAGGGCCATTGCGAGGTTAAATCAGTTAACACACATTCTAGGTATGGGTGCTGGCAAACCCATAGAAAACAGAAGCCCAGCTCTTAGGGTCTGCTTGAACCCCCCCACTCCATTGGCCTTTTTTATCCTCATGGTCCTGCCACTTGCAGGTCTCCTTTTGCTGAGACCCAAGCAGTTTCTTTAACCATCCAAGTGATTTCACAGTAGCTGCCATGCGTGCAAGAACCCATTTGCAGGAGCAGATTAGAGGAGGACCACGGAGGAGGGAGGTAGGGTCTGTGAAGTCCTAACCTCCCTAAAGTGTGGGCCATACCTGTCTCATCCAGCCCGCTTTTTAAACAAGCCCCATGTGGCTGAGGGGTGAGTCTGGAGTTCTGTCCAGGGGTTGGGAGCTGTGGCCTTTGTCTAGGATCTGGCTGCCTCTGATTCAGTGCTGCGAGTGGCGGGCAGGACCAAATTCTGAGAGGATACCCAGTGCGTAGCATCCTGATGTGGTGTCAGACTCATTTCTGTCTTGCTCTGTCCCTTTGATGTCCTTAGTGTCTTCTCAAGTCCGCCCAGTGCACCTGACTTTCATCTCAGCTTGTATTACTGTGCTTTCCCAAAGGCCATCGTGTAGGCAAAGATTGCTGGGGCACGAGCTTTCTTCCACTTTTCCTGAGTGGAAACTGGCCAAGAACGTGGATCTGCTCATTTAGTATCTCTCCCCGACTTTATTCATTCTGGGGAAGTAATGAATTTCCTTGTTAGGGAAGGAGGTTCGTCCAGTTATAGAACAAGGATGTGAGGCCCAATTCCTAGGTTAGTTTTTATTAGAAAGAAGATTAGAAAATAATTTGTTTTTTACTTTAACAGCTTTTCCAGAGAACATGTTGGATTGAAAAGTTTTTGATTTGGTCTTGCTATCCAGCAGCTGGAAAACAGTTGCCCTCCCCAGCCCAGATTCTGCTCTGCATATTGGCCTCAATCGTACACAGACACGGTGGGGTCAGGGATGGTGGTGTCGCGGGGGGTGGGAGGGTGGGGGGGCGAGAAGGGAGATGTGCCAGGTGTGCCCTTGCACGTAGTTGTGTGAACACAGAGGCTGTGATGGTGGTGCAGAAGGCAAGAGGCTGTCGCTGTTCACATCACAGAAACAGTGACACCTTTCCTGGGAAGAGAACTGACAGACCTTCTCCAGGAAGGGCTGAGCATCCTCGGGAAGCCATGGAGCACAAGGCACAGTCTTCATTGATCACAACCCTTGTGATGCTCCCAGAATCGCACTGTCTAGGAAACCATTTAAACTGATGAGAAGAGAATATAGCACTTGACAAGGGTTGTTTTGTTTTAAGATACATACATTAAAAATACATCTGAGATCCAGGGCTCAAAGAATCCAAATAACGTTATTAAATTTCTTGTTGAAGAAGGTCCCATGGGACAGCTGGTTCCACTCCTTAGCAAAAAACTTGCTGAACTTGACTTGTTGCATGAACAAAGCATCTTCATTTCTCTCTCTCTCTCTCTCTCTCTCTCCCCTCTCCCTCCTCATTCTCTCTCTCTCTCTCTCTCTTTTGCATTTCCCACTTCTCCCGAGGAGACAAACAAACCTCTGAAGGATTATTAAGTTGCAAATATACCAGAGCCAAAAATAGAAGATGGAGCCTTATAAACATTTTGCATATTTTGGTGTAATTTGTTGAAAATAGCACAAAATAATATTCACAGTTGGCATCTTGAATGCAAATATTAGGAATCCAATCCCCTGATCCATTATGGTTTTTCTGCAGTATAGTGTGGTCTCGTCCAATAGCTATTGTGTGACTTTGTAGTTTGTTGGAGTGTGAATAATATCAGTGACTTGTTTGTACAGTATATTAGGGAGATACATGTTGCCAAGTGATATTAGCTCCTCTGGAGGCTCCAGGGGACAAAAGCCTAGAGTGGAACTCGGGGAAAAAACAGATACATATATTTTTAACATCACTGATGCAATTCGCTTTTCTGAGTTATTTCCTTTAAATAAAATCCAGACCGGGGCTCAAAGTGTGCAGGGGGCTTTCATGTTCCAGAACACGGGGGTTAAGTGGCTAGGCTTAAATGAGGAGGTCTGCAGTTCCCGAGTGAACTGTGGGAACTACTGTCTCCCACCCAGAGCTTCGGTGAGCCTCACCGGTTTTACGGCTGACAGTAAATTCATCCTTCCTCTCCTCTGACAGGTGAGAAGCTGTCCTCCCCTGGATGGGGGCCCCCACTGTACATCTGGCACCCACCTCGCAGGTGATCCTTTCCGCTCCTAAATGATGACTGGTAAGAAAAACAGGATGTCTTTCTTGGTTATAAATTTAACTCTTCTATGATTAGTCTGGGCAATTAGGACACCCCTGGGGTTCAGTGTATGGCTGAGGCGCAAGCTGGAAGTCTGATTAGCTCAGGTCTCTTGATGCTTGTTCCTGGTAGTAAATGCCTGGCACATATAGTATTGATTTTCATTTAGATATCTTAATGTTTCCAGACAATCCCGGCAGATGTGGGCTGAACTCAGATCTGCGGGAGCGCCGGTCTGCAATCTGCAAACATTTTTCTTGCCACTTTGTTTCATTTTTCCTAAACTTAACTGATTTGGAATCGGGAGATATAAATGAAAAATGCGGCGTTGGCCTATCAATCACGGCATGCACAAACATCGCCACTGCCCTTTCCTAACATCCTATTACCACCGGGTAGTTGGCTAGTCAAACAGGAATAAAAATTACACTGCAAACATCATAAGTTAGGCTTGATTTGTTGAGCAAGTAGCCTGACAATTCGGTAAGAGTTATATACCTCAGCTTCGCTGAAAATCAGGCTTGTTATGGCTCTGGTACGTCTATAAAGATTGTTCATTTCATATAAAACAGCTACCTGCACTGAACGCCCTGAAAGGAAGAATGATGCTGGTTATAAATATAGAGGAAAATCTATTTGTCTGCCCCTTCATGCTGTTAGCAAGTCACATGGAGCGGCCCTTTGGTGCTTCTCAGCAGCAGGGGGAGTTCTCGGCGGCCACCTTCCCCTCTGCCAGGCTGGCCCGGATTGAAGCGCATCATCTCTCTTTGTCATATGAGATAAAGCAGTGAAGTGTGACCAGGGCCACTGCCTTGCTCTCTGCCCACCAGGGGGACGCTAATGATATTGAAAAACTAGACGGCATCGCATTTAAACCAATGCAAGGGGAAGGCTGTCCGTTGGCCGGCTGGGCCGGATAACAGTTAACGTCAGAAAAGATAAATAGAAATTATTAGAATGGGTTTGGAAGGGATTTTTTATAGGGCAGGGTTGTATTCGTTTAAAGATACATTATTGGACTGTTATATCTGATTTCAAGCTGCTGGGTAATTAAAATGATTAACATCCCTTACTCATAGAGTTCAATTCATTAAAGTTTTAAGCACCCTTTGTGCTCAGAACGGAAGGATGGAACGTCCATGTTGACTCACACCAGGAATCACTCAATCCGGCCCTCTGTTTATTTTCCCTGATCTTTCAAGCCACAGTGTCCGTTTCTAAGCTGCAGGGGCACGTCGGATAGAGAGCGTCAGCCTGAAGCACTCACCCTGAGGCTCCTTGTTCAGAGCAGGGAGGAGGGGAGAGGAAATAGAGAAACCCAGACAATTCTGCTAAGGATGTCACATAGGATCTTCTCACGGGCACAGCTGCTGGTCCCTGGGAAGCCTTGCTTTGGGACAGGGCTCGGTAACTGAAATGTGTCTAACCCTCAGGTATGCAGCATCAGCAGAGGGTCTGAGCTGGGCACCCACATCTTGCAAACATGCCAGAACATGCCATGGATTCTCATTATCATCCTGATTTAAGTGAGTTAAAAAAAAAAAAGTACATTGTTTCCCGTGCTATATTTTTTAAATTTTGCATTTATAAAACATCCAGCAGTAGGTTGGTGGATAAATGGGACATCTTAAAGTGCATGCTCACGTGATGGCAGAATAAAAATGCCACGTTCTTTAGGGTGCCCTCCTTTTTGCCACTTTATTCCCCAATGTTCAGGGAGAAAGAATAACATAACTTTCTTTGTAGTGTCTTACAAAATTTTTGACCTGTGATTTGCAAGACTGCTTGGGACAAACTTATTTTCAAAGACAAAGATATGGCTTGGAATTTATCACCTTTTGGCAGGTTCAGTCAGAAGTCAATTCTAGCACTGTTCCGCTGTGTGACGTTGAGCAAGACAATTTACCTCTCTGAACCTCAGCTTCCTTGCTTGTAGAAGGCAGATAGATCTGTGTTCTTTGTAAGTATTAGAAGGATTAGTGAGTGTTGTAAGCAAGTACCTAATGCAATGCTTGGCCCAGAGTGGACACTACACGCATCGTAGCATCCATTACAATGTGAATAACGGAATGACTCTTTAGATGATTCTGAGCACCATAGACAACAGAGGACCAGTAGAAGATGTGCAAAGTGGAACCAGTCACTTCTAGCCCAGGGCCCCAGGAATGTGGCCCAAATCGTGATCTTTCATTTTCTGAGCTGGTTGAAGGTCGTCCAGCCATGTCCTTGTCCAGATTATTAGTTACATGGACATTCTGGAAAAACTAGATATAATCTATACTTCATTAAATTGTGGAGTGAGTATGCACTTGCATGCAGAGGGGCAGAAAGAGAGAGAGAGAGAGAGAGAGAGAGAGAGAGAGAGAGAGAGTATGAGAGCTCATAGATGATGCTTCAAAGTGAACTCCAGGATTTCAGGTCAGTGTGAGGGAAACTGACCCAGAGATGAAAGCCAGGGACCAGGAAGGGAGCTTTGTCACATATTAGGGACCCTGAGCACTGTATCTGTGACTCTCCTCTTACTATGCTCTCCCTGGAATGGGGGTACTTGAGGCCACTGCTGCTCCACCTATGCCTAACCATTCTCTTCCCCTTTCCCTCCATGGTGACCCGCAGCAAAGATGTCTGCCAGCTTGGGAGAAAAACTCCACCCACTTTTTTCAGGTAGGCTGACTATCTACCTGACTGATCCAGACCAGTCAAGGTTAATGTTTACTTTCCTGGTATAGCAATGTCCTTCTCCATCTGCTGAGTGTCCCAGGTGATAATTGATAAACTATAGGGCCACACTAGGCAGCGAGCATTATGGACATGGCCCTGGGAGACTTGGAAGCCCTACTCAATTTACAGACCTGGGGTAGTGAGAGCAGAGTCCGTCACAAGGTCATGTGTAGAAAGGTGAGGACTCGATCAGTCGCTTGCTTAAAGGGTTGCGACAGTGAAGCCTTTGCTCCCAGGTGTGACAGACACCTTCATCATGAGAAAAAAAAAAAAAAAAAAAAAAAAAAGGAAATACAACGTGGTAGAGAGTGTCATTTCAAGTGTTTATGACAAGGGTTTACTTCTTGGGAAGAGTTTATTTTTCAACTCTTGAGACCAACTTATTGGTAAAGTTAAAAAAAAAAAGAAAGAAAGAAAATGTCAGAGCTCATATCCACTGCAGGACTGTTAAGTGGTTCTTCTTGGAAATTCTTCAGAATGTCTTGATGAGCATCAGATCAAAGTCACCGGTTATTACATCAGAAGAGCTGTTTCCAGTTGGACTTGGCAGTCGCCTAAAAGAATATCAGAAATTAAGAAGAACGGAGCATAAGTAAACAATGATTCTCTTTTGTTCTTTGTTTGGAGTAATTTTTTTTTTTTTTTTTTTTGCTTTGGGAAAGAATGTAGCTATCCCATATTGATGTCATTCTAATCAAAATCACAAAGTCTCACATGCAGCCTTGCTAAAGTCAGGTTTCCAAGAGGGACACAGCTGGGCTGCGGCCATGTGAGTGGGTTGGCCCTGGGGATGCTTCTTTTGTGTGCTTGGATGTCCTTTTTCAGCTGACCAACTGCTTTCGCTGCCACTGGGTCATTTGCTGTGGTCACATTGCATACTGGAGAAGGGTCAGTGACTTCATCCAATCTTACACGGGATGCACCTAAACCAAAAGACACCAGAAGAGTGCGGAGTCCACGGAGGGACTCCCTCTCTCAACGTGTTCCCTTGGATGTGTCCTGAGTTGTCCATCCGGGTGGCATGTTATATTGCATGTGCCTTGCATGCACTTGGCTGCTCACTAGCTGTGCATCCATAGGTGTGTCCCTTCCCTTTCTTCTTCCATTTGCTCATCCTCAGATGGGCCCTTCGGTGCCTAGGTTTGTGTGCCAGATTGGTTACCAGCTGAGCCAAGAACAGATATACCATGGTGAGTTATCTTTCCCTCTTACCATATTCTTTTTCCACTTGGCGGTGGCATTACTTGGGAGGAGTAGGGTTCTGTCATTTATCAGGGTCTCTGAGTCCTACTTCCCCAAACACCAGAGGGTGCAGAATGCAAACTCATGCTCCACAGGTCAATTTCATCCTGCAAACAAATTCTGATTGGGGTGTGTGTGTGTGTGTGTGTGTGTGTGTGTGTGTGTGTGTTGGTGGGGGTTTGTGCATGTAGGTAATTATTGTTACTCTTAATGGAACAAGTTACTTATATTTGAAACAGAAATTTCACATCAAGCTGGGAAACCATCTCCTTTGAGAAAAGTAAAAAGGAAGAGAGAGCCACACTGGGCCAGGACTTCTGCAGAGCAGTCATCAGCTACCACAAGGGGGGCTGCCCTCTTTTAAAGGAATGTTCTCCCCATCATGCTGTGGCTCCCTATTTCCTTATATTAAAATGACTTCTTTCATTTACCTTTGCTGCCTGGCTCTGGGTTTGAAACCTTTACTGTACAAGTAGGTGCTTAATCAGTGCTTAACAAATGGATCCATACATGAATTGATGATTGAAGGTAAGAACAATAAGTCAGTTGCCTATTGCTGGTGTCCCCTCCTGCTTGCTAAGGAGGCTGGAGACTGGGTTGGCTAGCCCATTCAGACTGCAACGCAGATGACACCAGTCTCAGGGCTTAGCATCTGAGGGGACTAATACACATGTTGCAAAGCATCTCTCCATGACCCCACTGGAATCCCTCCATCCACTAGGAGGAAGTGAAGAGGACCAGGGTCACCTCTCTCACCTCTAGAATGGCAAACCAGGTGAGTCAGGTCAGTGCTGCTCTCTCACTCAACACAACTCCACATCACGGGCTACACACCTGCCAGCAGGAACACAGGGCCACAGGAATGCAGTGCGGTGGTGCCCAGCCTCCAGAGCTGGCTGGACAGTTAAGGCCCAGAGGGCGACTGTGAACTGTGAACAGGGGAGTCTGCAGCTGACACCCCCTTTTCCATCCACATTGGCTCTTTCCCCTTCTCTACTGTAGAAGTCTGACCTCTAATGGATTAGATGGAGGGGTCTTGGGTCAACTGGCTCGAGGCTGGTTTCTGACGGAGGGGAAACCCTGGCAAGAGAGAGAAAGACAGACACTGAAGTTGGAGTGTTTAATCTGCAGGGTCCCTTTCTCAGTTGTGGCCTTGGGTTAGTTGTGGCCTTGGGTCTGAAGGAATCTCAGCCCATCTTAAGACAGTGCAAGATTCTGTCCTTGCAGGCTTCAGAGGGATCCCTCTCTTATTCTTTAAGGCCTGGCCACTGGTTCTTAGCCTGGCCTTTGAATTTATTGTGTGATCCCTTACCATTTAGGAATCTGTCCCTTTGTAATTAAACTCTTCCGTTTTCTGTGGGAACCCTGACTGACAGCGACCAGCAGGCAGATGGAGGTAAAGTGCCTATATCTGGGATATCTGAGGAGGGAGAGGGCTTGGGCAGAAGGAGCACTCTAAGAGTGTCTAAGAGACAATTAGCGTTTGAGTTTCCATGGATGGTTGATAAGGATTTGCAATGGAAGGATGAGGGAAAGGACATTTCACTTGAAGAAGGCAGGAAGGTGGCAGGGTGTGGGGCTACAACAGAGAGTGGGTCTATTTCTTCCCAAAATAAAGAAGACAAATGGGAGTGATAGGGAATAAGATTGGAAAGTCATGGTGGGCTTGAATGGCTTGAAAGTCATGCTTGGATTGACATCCAAGTCAAAAAGTTTTGTTTACTATGAGTTGTGAAGTCACAGAGCATTTGGGATCAAGGAAGTGAAATAATTGGAGTGCATATATTTATTGGTAGAAGAGGGAAGAATTAAAAAAAAATGACTGAATGCATATTTAACATGAAATTTCCATTGAGGTATCCAAGGGAATATAAATATAGGGGAAAATCTGAGCTCAAACTGGAAATCAGGTCAGGTAGTCATTCATTTCACAACATCTTGACAAAATTTCTATGAAATACAGAATGAAAAGCATCAGACCCAAGGGAAGGCCTGTCCACCGCTGGCTGCATTCTACAGTGCGAACAATTTACCCGGAGCAGAGTTGCATAGGAGCCAACTGATAGGCTGACTCTGAGTCACAAGGGGATAGAGTGCAATGTGGTGGGGCAGGAAGTGCAGGGACCCTCTGGGTGCCCAGCAGAGCAGATAGCTAGAAAGAGCCTAGGTTTGCATTCCAGTCTGACCATGTAGTATCCAGGTGCTTAGGAAAATTCTGTGTCTTCTTGGTGTCTCAGTTTCGTCATCCATAAAACAGGGTGAACATGAATCCAAATTTAATTATCTTGCTGTGATGACTGCTGGAGGTGATCCCTGCAGCTCATCTGGGACAGAACTTGGCCCAGGGAAAGAACATCATGAGGATGGGTTCTTTTCTCTCGGGTTGTGCACCAAGACTGAGAATCCCATCCTCATGTCCATTCTTAAATCCACGAATTAGAAGACAATTTCTCATAACACAGATAAAAGGAATGAAGAGGTGAAAAAGACTGAGATACAGTAAGGTGACAAGTTCAGGAAGGAAAACCAGGAGATTCTAGCCAATTGCTAGAAATTCCAGAAGGAAATAGTCCAGCAGACCAAAAATAGCTAATAAAAAATTGTGCTCAATCAAATCCTTAGCTTTTAAATTAAACCTCGCTGAAGACCTGAGTGTCAGTCACAATTAGTGAACAGAGTCCTATGGAGATAGTTATTGTGACATTTTTGTTAAAATGTTAGGAAGCAGGGCTGGAAATCAAACTATTATTTGAATTTTCTTCTGCAATGCTAACAGGATCTAGATGGAAATATTTGGGAAGATTTGGAGAAAGATGGTTGTTCTTCAACTCAGGTGGAACATTCTCAATTTGAAAATCCAAAATCAGAAATGTTCCAAAATCCAAAACTTTTTGAGTGTTAACCTTATGCCACAAGTAGAAAAATTACATGCCTGACCTCATGGGACAAGTCATAGTCAATATGCAGATGCACTAAAAGTATTGTATAAAATTACCTTCTGCTCTGTATCCAAGGTGTATATCAAACAAAACTGAATTTTGTGTTTATTTGTGGATCCCATTCCCAAGATGTCTCATTAGTCAGATGCAAATATTTCAAATATTGAAAGGAAAAATCCAAAATTTGAAACTTTTCTGGTGCCAAGCATTCCAGATGAAGGATCCTCAACCTCTAATGATTCAGAGAGAGGCAAGCAGAAAAATCCAGAAAATAGGGCATATGTCCCAGTCTAGCTCACCAACACCATCATTAAAAAGGCGTGTTCTAGGTTAGGAATAATTCAAAGGAGTAGTCAGTTGGATCGTACCTATGTGGCATAAACTACCTGTAAAGGACAATTGGGGAAATTTGAGTATACTTTGGGCATTAAATATCATTACAGTTTAATACTATGGCAAGATAGGTATTTATTTATTGGACAAAAACACTTTACCAAACTATTTATACAGTATGATCTTACTTTGATAAAAATACACATACATTTATGTATGTAGAAATAGATCTGGGAAGATATGGTTCAGGATTTTAACTGTAGTAATCTCTAAGAATTAGAAATATAATGATTTTGTTTTCTTTCACTTATCTTTGTTTTCTAATTTTCTACTGTGTGCATTGGCTGCCTTTGTAATAATAAAAGGTTATTTTTAATTGAAAACAGTTCTACATTCTCTCAAACTATCATTCCCAAGACAACCTTGCAGATCTTGAAATATGAAAGTACTTAGAAAGTATACCACCCATGTGCCCTCCATTAAAAAAATGCTCCAAGAATTTGCTCCAGCTGAATGAAGGGCATATAAATAATAAAGGACTCAAGAAATGGGAAGATGTAATGTAAATGAAAAGGCACAAAGCACTAGAAAGGAAACAACGTTTGTTCAGAGTAATTGTACTAAATATGACTATAAAGTTTATGGCAAGGAGAAAACAAGTTATTTAATGGAAATATTTAAATTCCACATATATCAATGAGGATTCGGAGACACAGAGAGGACAGCATGAAGGAAAACCTAGAAAACTTATCATTTTTCAAAGGGGTGAGCAGAGAGAGAAAATATGCATTTCTAATGTTGATAAATAGAGAAAAAGAAATTCAAAGACCATTTCAGTCCAAACTTGTGGATATAAAAATAAGATGTTTAATTTCTATATCAGTAAAGACTTTACAAAAGATTAAAAGAAAACTAGAACCACAAACCCAAGATAGAAAACATAGACAATAATCAGAAATAAAAATGGTAAGGGGACAAAAAGAAAAAAAGGACCACTGACATTAGATATGACAAAAATTCTGAAAGGGTTATTCTTTCTATAAGAATCTCTTAAAAGTTGTTTCCCAGTTAAATGCAAGGTGAATCAAATCTGCATTTCAGGAATGGAGACTGTGAGCTACCAGAAGCCTAAAAATATGAATCAAAATGCAATTAAAGATTTAAGTCTATATTATTGGACTAAGTGCAGCTATAAAACAAAATGCAAAAGAGTGTGCAAAACATAAAATAATTTAACAGTTGTTAAAACCGCAGGAAGAGTTTGGGTCTACCTATTTCTGAATGTGTTAATACATCTAGAATGTTGTGGGAGAACAATATTAATACTTCCATTTTACAAGGAGAATCTGAACATAACAGCGTATGTATGGTACCATCCATTATAAAAATAAAGCTAAGTGTGTTGTCATTTATTTATTTACTTGTATTAAGTTTATGCAAGTCTGACATCCTGAAAAGTGCTGTGTATTCTGCCCAATGGATCTTCCCAAACGGACCACAGCTGTAGGCAAACACAGTAGCAACGTGAAGAGCAAGACTAGGTCCCAGAAAGTAGCTCTGACGTCCTCAGTTGCTGCCCCCCAGGGGAATCCCTGTCCTGACTTTTGCTTAACATAAATCGAGTTGTGAATTCTTTCTTCTGGCTTCTTTCTTATGTTTCTAAGATTTATTCAGAGGCTGTCTTGTAGACTGTCTCCCTTTACTTGATGGCATTCCATTGTGAGAATACACCTCAATTTGCTTGTACATTCTGCCCTTGGTGGTCTTTGAGGACTTCCCAGCTTTTGATTGATATCAATGGCACTGCCATGAATATTCCAAGGCATTTTTTCCGTTAAAGATATGTGTGCATTTTGGTTGGGGATGTACTTGGGAGTAGAATTTCTGGCTCAGCGATACACACGTGTGTGGCTTTAGTAGACACTGCCAAGTAGTCTTCAAAAGAGTAGCAGTTTACACCACCAGCAGAGGAGGAGAGAAGCACTTGTTCTTTATACATTGGTGTTTTCTCTCTTTTCCATTTTAGCCATTCTGATGGTTTAGTGCATTGTACTTTAGTTTTAATTGACATATCCCTGATGACATTTAAAATTGACACTAATTAACATTAGATACCCTTTCATGTGTTTTATTGGTCATTTAGAGACTTTCTTTTGTAAAGTGTCTGTTTATGTCTTTGGCCTATTTTTTTTTTCTATTTTTAAATTCTTTTGTTATTAACTAGAAAGAGTCCCATATACATATTTTGATAAGAGCCTTTTGCTGGAGATTGTGTGTATGTTGGTGACTGTATTCACATATGTTGTGTGTAGATATGTGTCTTCTACCATGTTCTGAATAACTATTAAAAATTTTATTTTACTATTTTCATTAATACATATAAATCATACAGAAAGTGAATTTTATGGTGGCATATTTGCGCATACATAAGAATATAATTTGATCAATTTCACTCCACAGTACCTCTTGCTTCCCCTGGTCCTCTTCCTCTACCTTATTGGTCTCTGTTCTAATTTCACAGAGTCCTTCCCTATTTTTTTTTTCTTTGTAGCTTCCACATATGACAGAAAACATGATATTTCTCTTTGAGACTGACTTATTTTACTCAAAATTGTGGTCTCCAGTTTCATCCATTTTCCTGCAAATGACATATTTTCATTCTTCTTTAGGACTGAATAAAACTCCATCATACAATATATACAGAGTTACATGTATATGATGGAGATTTATTTATATAGAATGCTTATATATGCAATGGCCATTCTAATTTACATTTCAACCGACAGTGTATAATGGTTTCTTTAATCCATATTGTATTCTCCATGCATGTCATTTTAACTGGAGTGAGATGGAATCTCAGTGGAATTTTGATCTGCATTGCTTTGATGGCTAAAGATGCTGAACGTTTTTCTTTATATTGTGGGGCATTTGTACTTCTTCTGAGAAGTATCAATTCATTTGCTGATTTGTTGATTGTGTTCTTTGGTTTTTAATGTTGAGATTTTGAGTTCTTCATAAAATCTGGATATTAGTTCTTGGTTGCAGGAGTAGCAGGCAAAGATTTTCTCCCATTTTGTTGGTTGCCTCTTCCCTCTGTATCCTTTGCTGTGCAGAACTTTTTACTTTGATGCTATGCCATTCACTGATTCTTGCTCCTATTTTTTGAGTTGTAGGGGTCTTATTCAGGAAGTCTTTGCCTGCATCTGCATGTTGAAGTGTTTCCTTGTTTTTTCTTTGGACAGTTGCAAATTTTCTGGTCAGGATAGTAAGATCTTTGATCCATTGCAAGCTTACTTTTGTAGAGGGTGAGAGGGATGTAGTTACATTCTTCTACATATGAATATCCACTTTTCCAAGAACCACTTGATAAAGAGACAGGCTTTTCTCCAATGTATGTCTTCAATGCCTTTGTCAAGAATCAGATGATCATAGCTGTGTAGGTTTGTCTCTGTGTTTTCTATTGTGTTCCTTTGATGTGCATGTCTGTTTTTACGTTAGTGCCATGCTGTTTTAGTTACGACAGCCTTGCAGTATAGTTTGAAGTCTGGTATTGGATGCCTTCAGCATAGCCTTTTTTGCTTAGGATTGCTTTGTCTATTCTGGATCTCCCCCCACCCCCCATATGAATTTTAGGATTGTTTTTCCTGGTTCTGTGAATATTATCACTGATATTTTGTAGAGTTTGCAATGAATCCGTAGGTTAGTTTAAGCAATATCGCCATTTTAAACCACTTCAATTCTACCTATCCATGAACATGGGAGTTATTTTCATCTTCTAGAGTCTTCTTAATTTCTTTCCTCAGTGTTCCATAATTTTCATTGTAGAAGTTTTTAACCTCCTTGGTTAGGAGTATTATCAAGTATTTTATTTTTGTTTTTTTATTTAAGCTATTGTGAATGGGATTGTTTTACCACTTTCTTTATCACAATAATCATTATTGATACCTAGGAAAATTATTGATTTTGGTATGTTGATTTTATATCCTGCTACTCTGTTGAATTTGTTTATCAGTTCTAGAAGTCTTCTGGTGGAACTTTTAGGGTCTTCTAACTATAGGATCTTATCATTTTCAAATACTGATAATTTGATTCTTCTTTTCCTAATTGTAAGCTTTTTATTCTTTTCTCTTGCTGAATTGCTCTAGATAAATTTCAAGTAGTGTATTAAATAAGAGTGGTGAGTGGACTTCCTTGTTTTGTTCCTGATTTCAGTGGAAATGCTTTCTGTTTTCCCCATTTAGTATGACACTGGCTTTGCGTTAGTCACATATAGCCTTTATGATATTGAGGTGAGTTCCTTTTATCCCTAGTTTATTCAGGGTTTCTATCATGAAGGGGTGTTAAATTTTGTCAAATGCTTTTCCTGCAACTATTGAGATGATCATGTGACTATTGTCCTTGGTTCTATTTATGTGGTGTATTACATTTATTAATTTGTATATACTGACCTATCCTTATATCCCTGGAATGAAAATGATGTAATCATGGTGTATAATCTTTCTAAGGTGAAGTTGAATTCAATTTGCTAATATTTTATTGAGGACTTTTTCATCTATGTTCACTAATGTTAGTCTGTAGTTTTTTCCTTGAAGTATATTTATCTGATTTTGGTTTCAGGGTGACACAGGTTTCATAGAATGAGATTGAAGGCATCCTTCCCTTTCAGTTTCATAGAATAAATTGAGGAGTATTGGTACAGTTCTTTTTCTTTCTTTCTTTCTTTTTTTTTTTTTTTTTTTTGTGGTGCTGGGGATTGAACCCAGAGCCCTGTGCTTGCAAGGCAAGCACTCTACCAATTGAGCTATATCCCCAGCCCAGCCCCTTGGTAATAGTTCTTAAAATATGTGATAAAATTCATCTGTGAATCCATTATATCCTGGCTTTTCTTGATTGGACTATGATAATTTTTTATTGTTTAAAACTCTCTCTCTCTTTTGTCTCCTTTAAGAATTCTTTGTGCATTCCACACTTACAAGACATTTTACTCTCAGAGTTTTACTGTTTAAAATTTTTACATTTAGAACTTCAGTCCATTTGTAATTGATTTTTGTGGATGGTGTGAGATAGGGGTCCATATAAATTTGTCTCATCTGGATATCCAATTGGTCCAGTATCATTTATAGAAAAGATTATACTACAGAGTTCACTTTTCATAAACAAAGTGACTGAATATTTATGTGGTGTTTGTTTATGTACTTTTGTTTATCCCACTGGGTTTCTTGGTCTATCCTTGCACAAATATAACATCAATCTATTTATCATAGCTTTCTTAAAGGTTTTCATACATGGTAGTATGAGTTCTTCAAATTTATTTATCTTTTTTTACAAGTCTCTTAGTAGTTTTAGGTCCTTTGAATATTCATATAAATTTAATGACCATCTTGTAAACTTTCACACACACACACACACACACACACACACATACCTGTTTGTGTTTTAATTGGGTCTACAGCAAATTTATAGAGCAATAGAGCAATGTTGGAAGATCGGTGACTTTATTAAAAAAAACTTTCATTTATTTAGGTTTTCTTTAGTTTTGCTCAATAATATGTTACACTTTTCAATGTAGAGGTTTTGTACATTTTTAAAAGATTTATTTCTAGGCTTTTATTGCACTTTGATGCTAATGTAAGTGTTGATAATTTTAACACTATTTTCTATTCATTGCTGGTATGTAGAACTAAAATTGATTTATATCTAGTACCTTTGGTACATTCTTTATTCATTTGAATTGTCTACAGATTCTTTTAGATTATCTTTGCAAATCATGTCACTTATAAATAATGATTATTTGCCCCCTTTTTAATCTCTGTGTTCTTCATTTGCTTTTCTTGTTTCATTGCATTGGCTAGAACCTCTAGCAAGTACTGAGTAAAGTTATAAAATTGGGCACCCCTTTTCTCATTTATAATTTCAAAGGGAAAAATTCTGAATCTTATCAAGTAAGCATATGTTTACTTTGGTCATGTTTTCAAGTTAATGCTATTTATCAGATTAAGGAAGATGTCTTCTAGTTCTAGTTTGCCAATCATTTGAATCCATATATTTCCCTTTTATAATCCAAAGATAATAACTTGTAGAATAAATTAAAAGTCAAAAGATTTATGTTTCTAAATAATGAAAATAAGATTCAAAAATAGATTATAATGACAGACTGCATTAGCTTGTTTCATCTCTGAACATCAGATCAAACACACAGTAGCTTCTCAATAAATATTTGTTGAGTGGATGAATGGAATTCAACTCATTCCTGGATCAAAACATAAATTGAAATAGAGACTTTAGGAGAAACAACAAAGCAAATTGTCAGAAGAGGTAAGAATAAAGGGAGAGGCCAAGGTATGCTCGCAATATATAAAGCAAGAGAAATTGTATGTGAAAAAGTGAAATGCAAGATGAAGTCATTTACTAGACTGTAATTATCTGACCTTGATAAAGGATTCACTTTACTATGAAGCCAGAGTAGTCATGAACTTTTATACCCCAAATAACAGCATCTGAATATATAAAGCAATTATAAAAGTTGCTATGGGAAAACTGAAATTGCAGTGGACAATTTAAAGAAACCATTCAGTCTTAGACGAATCAAGAAGTATATGAATAGGGATATAGAAAAATTGGTTATGGAATTCATCTTTGTTTTTGTAAAATCAATCTTGATTCATTAGGACAAATGTATAGAATACACAAATGGCTTTAATGACCTTAAAATGGTCACAGAGCATGTAAAGGACATTTCATCTTCGTGACCTTTGCAGGTGTGTGCAGTGGCTTCCCTTAGCAGCTGCAGCTTTGCAGAGCGAAAGATGAAGTGAAGAGGACTTTCCTTTTTCAGAGTGAAATGAACAGTTTGTGCTCTTTTTCTCTTAGATCCAGTGACGATGAACAGAGAGAAGTATAAACAGACAAGCCAACAAAACCTCCAATGAAAAACAACTAAGCATGACCCACTATTTTTTTTTTTTTTTGTACCAGGAACAGAACCCAGGGGCACTTAACCACTGAGCCACCTCCCCAGGGTCTTGCTAAGTTGCTTAGGGCCTCACTAAGTTGTTGAGGCTGGCCTCAAACTTGCAATCCTCCTGCCTCAGCCTCCACAGTTGCTGGGATTATAGGTGTGTGCCCCACACCTGGCAGCAAAACTCTGAAAGAAAGTAAAATAGAAAGGAACAGGGGGTCAGGTCTTCAACTAGGGTGACAAAGTGCTCTGAATCAAAGGTAGATAGGACTATGCTGTGGATGACTTAATTCAAAATAGAGCGCCGACCTGAACGAGCAAGGAGAGGTTGGTGAGGAGGTGGGGCCAGATGGCCTGAGAGGTTCTTGGCTCAGAGCCTCTCAGCCAGAGGACAGGGCGGTGTGATTGCTCTAGAAGCAGGTGGGTTAGCTGGACATCGTGCACGCTCTGTGGATACTAGTTGACACCACAGTCTCTGTCCTTCTGGCACACGCTGGGCGGAGTTGGGGTTGCTGGAATTTATTTCTAGGGTTGAGATGAAGTGGGCCTCACCAGCCAGTGGACCGTGTTACCTGGGGAAATTCTAGGTTTTTCCTTTTGAACGAGAACGCAAGCGACTGGGTACTTCTCATTTCAGTAGGAATGAGGTGTCTTCCGGCAGCAGGATTTACCCATCTCCTCAATACCTGCCTCACCTAACCAAAGCCGGTCACTCAAAGTTCCCCGCCATTTTCTGCCTCCCAAAGAAGACGTCCAGCCAGAACCTCTGCTCAGGAATGAGACCGGGCTTCGCTGATGCAATTAGAGAAAGTCAACCATCCACCCATCCTTCTTCCATCTAAGCAGACAAGCAAGGTTCCTCAAGGGTGTGTGTGTGTGTGGCAGATAAATGAGAAATAATCGTATAAGAAGCAGGATAAAACATACCTTCTAAAGACATATTCAGTGACAGTCGAGAGAAGATGTTACATTCAAAGAACTGAAGCCTCCGGAGAAGGACCACACAGGAAACAAGAAATATCTTAGAGATTAAAAACAGGATCTCCCATAGAACAGGAGCAATAAAAGCACTGGAAAGAGGAGAGACGATAAGAGAGAAGAGAAACGAAGGATCAGTTCCCAAGAGGTCTAATCCTTATTTTGGGGGAGTATAGCTAGAAAAAAAAACAGAGATGAAGATAAGATAGAAAAAAATCACAGTCAGGAAACAATCAAAGAAACTTCCCCCAAAGGATAGTCGTCTTTATATTGAAACGGTTCTTGGAGTTCTCACAACAGTAATGAAGAAGACATCGTGGCCGGATTTATCACGGAGAAAATCCAAGGCGCTGGGAACAGGAGATGTAGAACGGGATTGGAAACTGCACGGGCTCAGTACGGGTGTACTAATATCATTACCATAAAAAATTAAAGAAAGGAAGGAGCCACCTCATGGGAAAGATGAGATTCAGACGGCGAGATGAGATTGCATAAGGAACACTCAGATTCTAAAAGATGATGTTTTCAACACTTGGAGAAGAGAAAAATAATCTGACCTGAACTTCCATAAATGGTTTAATGTCACTCAAAAGTGAGGGTTGGTTTAAGGGCAGAGACCCAGAAAACTTACTGCTAAGGGCTCTTTGTAAAAATCAGCTCTTTCAAAGTAAAATTTGCATACAATCAATTTCCATTGTTCATCTAACAATTTGATTAGTTTTAACATATACTCGATCATGATACTGAGCAGTTCCTGCACTCCAAAAGCATCTCCTGCCCCTTGGCAATCATACCCGCTACTCCTTTTTCATTTCAGATTTTCACATAAATGATACCATGAATCCTGACCTTTCCTTCAGAATGATGCTTTGGGATTCATTCATATTGTTTAGTGTATGAATAGGTTATTTCTTTTTCATTGCCATGTAATATTCTGTTCTAAGAATATAGGACAGTATGTCTTTCTACTTACCAGGAAAGGAACATTTGGGTTGTTTTCAGTTTTGGGATGCTATGTATAAAATTGCATTTGTATACTGGTCTTTGTGTGAATGAAGGTTTCGTTTCTTGTAAGTCACACCTAAAAGGTGTCACACAGTAAATGTATGCTTATAAGTAATTACCACACTATTTTCCAAAGTGTGTGTTGCATTTTGGATTCCCATCAGCAACTTATGGGGATCCTAGTTACTTTCTATTTTTGGCAAGACGTGGCATATTTTTTTAAAGCCATCCTAATAGGTATCCCATGTTTCTTGCTGTGGTTTTAATTTTCATTTCTGAAACAACTAATGATGTTGAACATCTTTTCAGATGTCTCTTTGCCATCTGTGAATCTTCTTTGGTGAAATGGCTATGCAAAGCTTTGCTCATATTTATTTGTTTTGGTAGTGGGGCTTTCACGCAGAAGCACTCTACCACGGAGACACATCTGCAGCCCTTTTAAATATTTTACTTAGAGACAGGGTCTCACTAAGTTGCTTAGGGCCTCGCTAAGTTGCTGAGGTTGGCTTTGAACTCATGATCCTCCTACCTTCTCTCCGATCAGCTGGGAACGTAGGCATGCGCCACTGCACCTGGCCTCATTTTTATTTTTATTTTTTATTTTGTTTTTGCATCGAAAGGGTTCCTATTATATTTAGGTCTATTTCTATATCACATACTGATTAAAAAAAAATAAAACTGTCCCAGTCTCACCTTGATTTTTTTTCATTTTAATTTGGTGCTGTTGAAGCACCAGTTTTTAATTTTAATGAATTATAATTTAATCTTTTATTGGTCTTTATTTCTGTTCATTGAAAAAATCTTTGCCTAACCTAACATCACAATAACTTTGATTTGTGTTTTATTATAGAATATATAAACTTGGTTCTTACTTTTAGTTCTTTTTTAAAAATTTTAAAATTTTTAAAATTTGTTTTATTTGTTCTAATTTGTTATACAAGATATTACATTGCATTTATACATTTTGATAGACATACATAGATTTTTCTGATTATACACATTGCAGGATCACATGGGTCATGTAGTCATACATGTACATAAAGAAATAACGTCTGTTTCAATCTACTATCCTTCCTGCCCCCCGCCCCTTCCCCTCCCTAATATAAACTCTATTCTTCCCTATTCTTACCTTTAGTTCTATAATTCATTTTGAGTCAATGTTGTGTCTGGCATAAGCTCAATTTATTTTCCATATACATGGTCAATTTTCCCAGTACATTTGTTAAAAAAAAATCCTTTCCCCATTGGATTTTCTCCCTACTTTTGTCAAAAATCAATTGAGCATGGTCATGTGAGTGTGGTTCTAAACTATTCCATTCTGTTGAGCCGTAAGTTTATTCTTTGACCCATACTTATTGCCTTGACGGCAGCCGCTTTATCAAACCTTGAAATCACGTAATTTGATTGATTTGAAGTTTGACTTTGTTCTTCTTTTTCAAACTTGTTCTAGTTAATCTTGGTCATTGTATTTGCATGTAAGCCAAGGCATATTTGCATAGACATAAATACAAGAGGTTTGCTAATTTCCCCCAAAATGCTATTAGCATTTGTTTAACATTGCATTAAATCTGTAGGTTGGTTTGAAGAGAATTGATAGCACTTTTGGATTTTTTTTTGATCCATGGATATGGAATCTCTTCCCATATATTAGAATTTTCTTTACTTTCCAATTGTATATTTTGTAGGTTTTAGTCTATAGATTTTGCACATATCTTGTTAAATTCATTCTTTTGTATTTCATATTTTTGATGTTATTGTGCTTGATATCCTTTGAAATTTCAATTTCTAATTGTTTATTGCAAGAATATAGAAATCCAGCTGATTTTATATGTTGAACTTGCACATTATGACTGCTAGTTTCATTTATCAATTTTAGCATATTTCTTATAGATGTCTTACAATTTTCTACATAGATGATTATTTAATTACAAAATAGACAGTTTTCTTTCTTCTTTCCAATCAGCATCTTTTTCTTTTCTTTTTCGTGCCATATCTTACTGAGTAGAACCAATGTTGAACAAATGTGCCGACATTCTAGGCCCTGTCTTTTAATTTATCTTAGTATAAAATGGTCAATGTGTCATCATTGAGAGGTTGAAGATGCTCTCTTCTGTTCTTCTTTGGTGACAAGTTTTTATTGTTATTGTTTTTGCTATTTTTTTTTACCATGAATAAGTATTGGATTTTGCATTTTT
This sequence comes from Sciurus vulgaris, assembly GCF_902686455.1. NCBI lineage: Eukaryota > Metazoa > Chordata > Mammalia > Rodentia > Sciuridae > Sciurus > Sciurus vulgaris. Next base: position 40,957,433 of record NC_136478.1, on the reverse strand, counting down.
GCATCTATTGAGAATATCATGGATTTTATTATTTGGTTTGTTAATACTGTAAATTAAGTCGATCGACTTGTTGAAACTTAACCGATCTTTCATTTTTAAAATGTATCCCACTCAATCATGATGTTTTGTGTGTGTGCATAAATTATACACATACATACACATTACTAGATTCTATTTGCTAAAGAAATTATTACATATTTGAGGAAAATCAGCCCATAGTTCTCTTCTTTTGTAATATTGTAATGTTTAAGCTTATCCTCATTCCTAAAAATGTATCTGGATGTTCTCCGGCAACATAAGGAACTAAATCAAGAAGAAAAAGTAGACATGGATTTAGGGGACAGGAAGATATTGCACTGACCTCAGGTACCAGGATGGTAGCTGTGCGGTTATTCAGGTATTTTAAAAATGCCTGAATTAAAATTTAAAAATTTAAAAAATTTTAAAAATACCTGAATACCTGAAAAAACAAAACAAAACAAACTGCCTAAGTAGTTTATTATAGGGGTACAACAGACGAATTTGGGAGGGAAATATCAGGATGTCACAGAATAAAGAGTATGATCAAGAGTTTTCTAAAAATAAGCAAGGTAAAAGTGAAAGGTGTCTTGCCTAGCACGGTGGTACATACCTGTATTCCCAGTGGCTTGGGAGGCTGAAGCAGGAGGATCGTGAGTTCAAAGCTAGCCTCAGCAAAGTAGTGAGGCCCTAAGAAATTCAGCGAGACCTTGTCTCTAAATAAAATATATAAATAGGCTGGGATGTGGCTCAGTGGTTAAGCATCCCTGGGGTCAATCCTCAGTGGTATTAAAAAAAAAAAAAAAGATAAGGGTGTCTCAAAAAACAAAACGAAACAAAAACAAAACAAAACAACTGCAATTGTAAACTCCAGGAAAAAAAAACAAAAAACAAAAAACCAAGACTTAAACAAAACAACAAAAGTGAAAACTGCAAGAACAACATATATTCAACAAGAAGCCAGGGAAATTTCTCCATGGTTTTAACTAATTAATGCAAAGAAGTGAGACTCCACTTGACTCTATTACTAGAAATGCTCTTCTCTGAATGATCCAGACACCTTGACATTGGTGTTCTAAGAAGGAAATGGAATTCTGACACATTTTTTTGGCCTTACAAAATATTTACACTGTGACATTCCTTTGTGATGAATGATTTTTAGGTTTTAGAATCACCCTAAGGACAAAGTATGGAAGAATTGACTAATTGTAGGATCCAAAGAAAAATACAAATATAAACCCTCCTGACAACGTAAAAGCTTCAGTGCAGCTGACTGAAGGTGGTCGTGATGGTGGTGGTGGGGGGGTGCGCGTTGTAGAAGGAAGAGCAAGGGGTCCGATATCGAGTCAAGAGGCAACATCAAGCCATCAAGCACTGATGTAATAGGAAGAGAAGATGTAGTAGGCTACTTAAATTTCTAAAGGAAACCAATGGAAGAACCAACAGGAATGTAATCCTCAAATATGGGAAGGGAATAGGAAGAGGGAATATATGTTACCTGCATTTTGAGATTTTGTCTAGCATCATTCAACCGGTCAGCTGCAGGCAACCGGAACCTTGATCAAAGAACAGACAGAAGATAAGACATTGAGCAGGTGGAGGATAAGAAATTCGACAAAAAAATAATAATGCCACTGAATGTAAAAAACTGAAATGGCAAAGCAGAGAATCAGCACCGCAGAAACCTCAGTCTGAGAGCTGGGGGGAATGGACAGATTCAGATCATCTTGGAGGATGCAGAGGAAAAGTGAAAAAGAAAGAAAAATGAGAAAAAGAAGGACAGAGAAAAGGGTCAGCGGTGCAAGCTCACCCTAGCCGCTCGTGGGCTGTCTGACCCCGAGAAGGTAAGAAATGAAACCCAAAATAACTGGCCATTGTACAAACAAGAAATCCTGAAACGAAGAAAGGATGGAATTGACAGAAATGACCGGGTTTACTGTCTCATAGAGAGTATGTGCAAAAATGCCCGGTGAAGCTACTAAAAACCAAGGATGGATCATAGAACACCCGACTCTGAAAAGTAAATCAAAAAGAATTAACAATCTGGGCTTGGCCGGAATTTCCTTAGCCACGTCAGATCCCTGAAGTTCTGAGCAAACAGGTCAAGACGTTGAATGGAAAAACATGTGACCTTAAAACACTCTATCTAGTCTCCTCCTTTTTGTAAACATCTACAGATCTTAAATAGGAGGGGACTCAGGTGACCGGTCACTCATTTGTCAATGAAGAGTCACAAGGAACCTAGCAGAATGTTTTTGGAAAGGACCCATCAAACAACCAAGCCACAGTGAATTTCAGCTTTGTGTGTATCTATAAAGCACTCATTTAAAAACAAAAAGATCAGTAAATAAAAGGAGGACCAAGAGAGAAGAGGGAAGGAGAGAGGAAGTACTGGGGATCGAAGTGGAGCAAATCGTATTCCATGCAGGTCTGATTGTATCAGAATGAACCCCAATATCATGTACGACTGTGATGCACTGATAAAAGCCTAGGAAATAAACACATGCAGGAAGTAAATAACAAAGATTAAAATGGAATTAAAAACCATCAGAACATCTTGACTTGGGAAGGGTATGAAATGAAGACAGTTCCCGAGATCATGATGATAGTGTGCTGGATCTTTGTCTTTAGGAGAAAGAATTCGAAAAGCTTGCTTCATGTCTGAAATTGGTAATTGATCATGCAGGTTTAGGGGTTTTATTTAAGTTTAAAACATAACCACCACTAGAAATATAATCTAATTGTACTACATTCAAATTACCAGATGAGGGGAAAAAATAAAACAGAAATTATAAGAAAAAGAGGAAGGAATATTAAAAAGAGAATGCAAAAAAAAACCCAGTATATCGAAGTTAGAGTGAACATAGCTGCTCAAGCAATAAATACTCAATCTAATAGATAAACACTCATGCTTTTCCAAAACCTACAAGTTTTTCATATGTTGTATTGAGGAGAGATTCTTAACATGGAATGACCCAGTCTCTGAAGGTAAAATTTTGGAAATACAATAGAGATGGAAGCAGAAATAAAGTAGGGGTCACTACAATGATATCTCAGTGACTTCTGTGCACAAATAAATGCTGATTATTGATAAATTACAGCCCTGAACAACACAGCTTCTGCCTCACACATTGCTAGTGGAAATATAAAATAGTGTAGTCACTGTGGGAAAGAGTTTGGCAGTTCTTCCAAAAGTTAAACATAGACTTACCATATGACCCAGTAGTTTTACTCCAAAGTATATATCCAAGAGAATTAAAAACATATGCTCACACAAAAATGTGTGCTCGTGTACACACAGAGGTATTATTTATGATAGTCCCAAGTGGAAACAATCCAAATGCTCATCAATCCATGAATAGACAAATAAGATGTGGTACCATCCATACAATGGAATATTATTCAGCTATAAAAAGGAATGGAGTGAAGACACATGCTGAAATATGGGTGAACCCTAAAAACATTATGCTAGGTGGAAGACGCCAGACAGAAAAGGCCACATGTTGTATGATTCCATTTATATAAAATGCAAATCTATGGAATATAATAGGAAAATCTATAAAGACGGAGAGTAGATTAGTGGTTGCCAGGGGCTGAGGGGAGAGGGTGGGTGGAGTTAGTACCGGCTGTTGATGAGTACGGGGTTTCTTTAGGGTGTGATGGAGATATTCTGGAATTAGATAGTAGCGGTAGCTGTACGATACAGTGACCACACCAAAACTCCGATCTGTACCCAGTAAAGTGGTGACTATTACACCAAATGAATTATATCTCAAAAAATAATAAAAAAAGAGCCGAGATTCTGGAACCTGGGTTGAAGAATGTGTCAAGATTTACTGTCTGCGTGGCCTGGAGAATGTTACTGAATATTCGTGGGTCTCAGTTCCTTATCTATATAATGGGAATGATAATACCTATTACCTAGGTTGCTGTGGTGATTAAATGACAATATTGGTAAGATGCTTGGAATACTTACCAATATGTAAGGATTGTTACATAAACATTTTTAAAAAATGGGTCTAAGGGGGGTCTCAGAGTAATGTAAGTAACAATTCAAAATAAATAACTGTCATGGGTAGTTTTGCACAAAATTTCAAAGCTTCTATAAAATTGTATAAAAGAAAAGGGAGAAATGAAAAAAGAAAACCCAAATGAGAAGCACAGTTGGAATAATGCACATCTCTGAGCTCTGGACTCACCAGACGGACCAGAGGAGTGTGAGCTTTGAGACTCATTTCAGCTCCTCGACGTCCACCAGGGGCCTTCCCACTGTCCTTCTCACGGGACACACGTGAGCCCATCAAAATGTCAGATGAAAAAAATTAAGAGACTACATGTTGTGGTCTTTGATCAATTTAAGAATCGTATCAGCAACTGAGAACATGTATGTCTTTGCTGTCCTGACCATTTAGAAATTAAAATAATGATACTTATCTTCAAGACAAGAGCAAATCCTTGGAATAAAGATACAATAAAAAATGGCAAATATAGAATATCATCCTCTTGGTAGTCACTGAGCAGAAAATTCTTATCCTCTACCCTTGGAGAATAAAACAAAACCCAAAAGACGGTCAATAAATTCTGGATTCAAATTTTAAAAAGGTGATTAAAAAGCAAAAAATCAAGCCTAAACCAAACAGAAACAAAACAAAACAAAACACTAATGATGTTGAAGCTTACAATCAGTGACTACGAACTAGAAAAATAATGGCAGTATAACCTAAGAACTGGCTTAAAATATTACAAAGTCAGTATAGATACGAAAAAAATAAAGTGCAGTATTATAAGGAGAAAGGAAAAAACACAAACAAAATAATTGAAAAAAAAAAAAAAACAGAATAGACCACTTGATAAAATTCTGATACAAAATCTTTGACTTCATGAATGAAATGGAAAAGTTTACATGGAAAGATGAAGATAAACCTGGATTCGAGAAAGAGAAAGGTTGAAGAGACAATTGTGGTACAAATGGAGAAATTTATTAAAGAACCATTGTCAAATAGTTGTAGGCCTAGGCATTTCCCTTTCATTTGAAACGTCAGTGATCATCCATGAAATCAAGAGTATTCTCATAGCACACCTTTTAAAGGGCTGGGGTTGTAGCTCAGTGGTAGAGCTCTCACCTACCATGTGTGAGGTGCTGGGTTTGAGCCCCAGCACACAACCAGAAAAAAAAAAAAAATACATCTTTCAAAAACAATAGCTGACATGGGACTTGATAGCAGGGCAACCAAAACATTTTTAATAGAATAAAAAGATCTGGGTATCTTCTATCACTAGTACTTAACCTTTAACAAACTTTAGAAAGCTCCTCCTGATTTTTCTGGTGAAATAGTTATAGAGGTCTTCTTCCCTCAGATGATTAACACGTATGTCTCTCTCAAATAACAGCACCAATGGAGATATTTAAAACATTCTTTAGAATCGGTAATGTGACTCTATTGATCGATGATTGTATTTAACATGATTCGGGATTGTGGAGCCATGTATTCAGGAAAAAGACATAAGAATAAGTATTGAGTGATGTGATTGTCTATCGTAAAGTGAGGCAGTCAATTCAAAAACTGTGAGCATGGAAGCTTTGATGGAGGAAGATTTGTTGAGCACAGACTTTCTGTGTGGCACTGGAGATGTAGTGATGAGCGGGAGGGAGTCCCTGCCCTCCTAGAGTGGGCAACCCAGCTGGGGAAGTGGAGAGTAGCATAGAAAACCTGGCAAGTGTGTAATATGATGTCCGGCAACAAAGGCCACAAACACCAGCCAACAGCACGGAGGAGGATAGAGATGCTGACCTGGGTAAGGAGGGCAGGGGAAGCTGCTTCCCTAAATTCCTTTCAACATTAATAAAATGCCAGTTGTTTTAATCAGCTTTTTCGCTGCTGTGACTAAATGACCTGACACCAGCACAACTGTAGAGGAGGAAAGGTTTATTTGAGGACTCACAGTTTCAGAGGTCTTAGTCCCTAGAAGGCCGGCTCCATTCCTCAGGGCTCCAGGTGAGGCTGAACATCATGGCGGAAGAGTGTGGCAGAGGGAAGCAGCTCACATCATCAGGAAGCAGAGAGAGAGCGAGGATGGGAGAGAGAGAGGGACAGAGAGAGACTCCGCTCTCCAGATACAAAATATATAGCCCATAGCCACGCCCCCAATGAACCACTTCCTCCAGCCACATCCCGCCTGCCTCCAGTCACCACTCAGTTAATCCCATCAGGGATAATTCACTGATTAGGTCAAGACTCTCACAACCCAATCATTTCTCCTCTGAACCTTCTTGCATTGCATTGCATGTGAACTTTTGGGAGACATCTCGCATCCAAGCCATCGCACCTGTCAAAATTCTGATGCAATTCCTTCCTTTCTCCATCTCTCCATTCCTTCCTTCCCTTTTGAAATGGATAAAAGAATCAAGAAGTTGATCTGTGTTGTGTGTTGGACATGAGCTATCCCCCCAAGCTCTTGCTGTGAATGCAGGAATATTAAGAGGTGAAAGATGAGATGATGAGAGTTGCCACCTAATCAAGCCACCCTAGTTTGCAGAGACTGACTGGGTGGTGACTGTAGGTGGGTGCCTGGGGGAGGTGGGTCCTTGGTAGCATTCCACAGAGGGGTTCATCTTCCCTGAGGACCTTTCCCTGCCCTCTGCTTCTCAGCTACCATGAAGCGAGCAGCTTTCCTCCGCCATGGACTTCCACCATGACGTTCTCATCACCTTGAGCCCAGAGCAATGCAGTTGGTTGACCATAGACTAAAACTGAAACTGTGAGTTTCTTGTGAGTCACAAGAAACTTTTTTTCCCTCTAAGTTTTCTTTTTCCAGGCATTTTGGACACAGCAACGAAAAGCTGACTAACATAATCTAGAAAAACAAAATGGGAAGGATAGAGCCAAAAGTTTGAAGAGAGTTATGTAGGTAGGTAAGAAGCCAAGTAAATGGATTACATTGAGATTTTTTTCAAATTATATTATTAAATGACAAACACCAAAATGGTATGGTACTTTCTCTATGAACATAATGAGATTTATGAAAACTGAGTATGAGCTCAAAGTTTGTAAACCAGTGGAGTATATAAGAAGTGTGGCTGTCCTAGCTAAGGCAGGTGTATGTTCTATACCTTTTCAGCAGAACTAAAAATGTCAATACACATTAACAACTTTATTTACTCACATATTTCATTTTAAGTTGGATTTGAAATTTCATGTATCTCAGGTACTGCACTTAATGAATCCAGTGATCAAACCCTTGAATGAACCACATGGAACTCTGAATTTAGTACATTGCAGGTGGACGTGAACAAGCTTTTGAAGAGGCCCATCCTCCTGGCAGGCCTATAATCCCAGTGACTCAGAAGGCTGAGGCAAGAGGATTGTGAGTTTGAGGCCAGCCTCAGCAACTTAGTTGGACCCTGTTTCAAAATAAAAAGGACTGGGGATGTAGCTCAATGATGAAGCATCCCCTGGGTTAAATCCCTAGTTCCCCACACCCTAAAAAAGAAATTCAATCTCTGGAAAACATGTGATTTTCACAGACATTATTATGTAATGTTTTAAGGTTAAAAATGGATGATGAATGTTTTAAAATACATGCAGAAATTACAAAATTGTTTTAAAATTCTGTGTAAATAATTGCTGAGGGAATTGTCATGATTCTCATAGAAAGGAAACTGATGTGTTAGCAAACAGGCAGAATTGTCAAGAAACCACTGGAGTTTGAGAGCTTCTTTAGCTATAAGGTTGATTGAAAACGATACAGAACTAACCTTGTACTTTTATGTTAAAGTGGTAGATGATGTTTGCTATAGATAAGACTGATTTTAGAATTTGATTACCAAAATTTAGAAATATACAGCAAACTACACTTAAAATTAGGAAGTAATTTCCAAATTAGGAAAAAAATTTCAAAATAAACAATGATGCTTTAATAATCATTATATATAAAGTTTCTTTAATGAATAAGAAAAAAACACCAATTCAAAATTGGACAAAGGGCATAAATTGAGCCATCTTCAGTTTCTCCTTTCCATTATTTGCTTTGGTTAATTAAATGCTTAAATGCACAGGATTAATAATATTGACTAGTGGTCTATTTATATTCAGTACTTATTTTCCTATATTCCAGTAAATTATATTTTCTCATTGATTGATTGTTATAAACTCTTCATAGTTTGTCACTTTTAAAACTTAGTTGATGGTGTTATTCTAGAAAGAGAATGTTTAATTTCTATGTGGTTGAAGTTATTATTTCATGATCAGCTAATTTTAATTCTATCCATTTCCTACATTGAATTTATTTGTGACATATATTCATTACTTTTACTTAGAAAAATAAACAATGAAAATAAGAAAATTATCATGTGATTTTTGGTTTAAAGCTTTTATCTTCTAAAAAATATGGATCACAATTATAATCAACAGAATAAAAAGTTATGGAAACCACTGAGGAGCAAAATTTGTGGGATGCTCAAAGTTGAAATTAGGAAAAACTGTAGTCCAGATACATTTATTATTTAATCTAAAATTGAAAATATAAAGCAACTAAGTACTAAATGTAAGATATTAGAAAAGAAACCCCAAGTCAAGAGTAAAAAAGAAAGGGGAAGGAAATAATAAAAATAAAAACATTAATATTTAATGTTTAATGTGATCTAATATGTATAATCAATATTTATTATATGGTGAATTGAAACATTTTATGATACATATGTTCAAGTATGTGCTTAACATTGCATATTCTATATGAAAAAACTATATATTTACTTAGAAACTAAAAATAGTCCACAAGTCAATATTAGTATGTATATATTCCTAATCCTTTATTTTAAGCATTAAATAAACCAAAGCAAAATAAATTATTTTCAAGAGCAAAAATAAGGATGGAGAAGAATTGATAGATAAACTTAAGCTTGGTCCTATAAAACCATAGATAAATTTCTGATATATTTAGCAAGAAAATGAAGATAAAATTCTCCCTCAATATTTAAAAAAAAAAATGGGCTTTAGTGTAGCTCAGTAGTAGAGCCCTTGCCTAGCCTGCCCTGGGTTCATTCCCTGATACCACACACACACACACACACACACACACACACACACACACACACAACTCTAAACAAATAAAAAATGAATAATTAAAATAAAAATATGAGATAATGGGTGCAATTTTAATAAAAAAAGAAGATGCATATGAACTGGTTGTTTTTAAGAAGAAAATATGTATTACATAAAAGAATCCAAGACTATAGAACTCTTGAACAAATAAATAAGAACTGTTTCCAGTTACCAACAGTTTACTTCCAACAAAAAAGCAAACACAAGATGCTTTCATTAGAAACATATTTTTAAAAATATAAACAGTTTCAGAGCACAGTTACCTCTAAAAACACTACTTAATTCATTTTATGAAGTGGTAACTCTAATGCTACAGCTGGACAGAGACAGTTCAAAAATGGGAAACTCATTTTTCAACAAATGTGAAACTATTGATTGAAATATGATAAAAAATATGCAGTAGAACACAACAATGATGTCTTCTAACTTTTTTCCATTAAGTAATTCGAGGATAATTTAATGTTAGAAAATATATTAATATATTTAAATATATTTAAAATATCAGGAGAGAAAATTTACACCCATCTTCTATTGAAATGGTTGGTAATAAAATTTAACAATTGTTCCCAAGAAACAAAATCCAAAAGCTAATGGCTGTTAGTATGATAGAAATGAGACCTTCTTTATTAACAAAGAGGCTTTAACTCCCAAATGAACAGCTGAAACATACTTCAGAAAGAAAAACTAGAGACATTTCTATTTAAATATCAAAGGATTCTCACAATATCTGCCATACTTCACAGTTTAAAAAAAATTTAATGACAGATATCAGTTGTACATATCGGTAGAGTTCAGTGTGACTTTTCCGTACATGCACTGATCAAATTCAACCTCTGTTTTCACCCGCCACGTCCTTCCCAATGTCTCATAATATCTATTCTACTTTCAGGTCCACGTTTTTTAGCATCCACATATAGGAGAGACCATGCAGTACTTATCTTTCTGTGTCTGGCTTATTTCATTTAACACAATGTCTTCTACTTCCATTCGTTTTGCTGAAAATGACAGGATTTTATTCCCTTTTATAGCTGAACAATATTCCATTTTATATTTTTGGCACACCTTCTTCATCGATTCATCCACTGACGGGCACCCAGGCTGAGTCCATCTTAGTTGTGTGGCGAGAAACACGGACAGGCAGGCAACTGCTTAGTAGGTTGATATCATTTCTTTTGTCTATATACCCAGAAGTTAACACAATATTAAAATTCTGGCCAATGGAGTAAAACAAGAATAATTTAAAAAAAGAGGATCTGAAAGTAGATAACACAGTTAGTGTCAGTTATGCGGTATAGACTTTTCTCTCTGGAGAATTCACAGAAAGAACCTGAAAAATGACTTCTCTGCTAAGTGAGTTCAGAAACAATGCTTGGTCCCAAATAAGAACATAATAAAAAAGTTAGAGTTTTTCTATAATGATTTTTGAAAAGTACCATTCATGATAGGAACAGAAACATAATGTACCTAGCATGAAGTTCACCAGAAATGTGTTAAAAAAAATAGGAACTATAAGTGGAAGAATGTGATCTGCTGTTGAACTAAAATGTTTACAAACAATATAGTTATCAATTCTCTCGACAGGATCTAGAAGTTTAATGGGAGCCATATAAAAATACCCATGGGACTTTGGAGGAGGTGGTGCTTTATAAAATTGTTCTGAAATTCATCTGTTACTTTAGAATTGCCAAGAACATTTTGGAAAACATGGAAGGAGAGGGACTGGCACTCCTGGGTAAGCAGTGTGCAATGATGTACTTGCAGCTTTGTGTATATTTAAGCAGTCTGGTTTAATTGCAGAAATAGACAGATAAATCAATGGAACAGTACAAGGAGAGCTGAAGCAGGCACACGTAAATATGAATTTCATATAAGATGAATGTGGCATTTCAAATCAGTGGGGAAAAGGTGAAGAATTCCATAAGTCAAATTGGGTCAATTTGCTGACCATGCGGGAAAAAAAAATAGATCTTCGCAGCATAACATGCGCTAACAAATTCCAGATTGATAAAATATTTAAATGTGAAATTTAAATCCATAGGAAGATTTTAAGAAAAAAATATGAATATTTATCTGAGGCCATGGTGCGTGGGTACTTTCCTAAGAGTGCACGTGAAGACTTAATCCATAAAATAAAGGACTAGTGGATTAAATGACTCCAAAATAACAAAAGTCTCTATGTCAAAATGATCCTAAACAAAACCAAATATTGGACCACAAACTGAAGAAAAACATGTGGTGTGACAAAATTGTTTAATATCCTTTTTTAATAACAAATGCTTGCAAACCAGTAATTATGTGGCCATCGTGCAAGAGAAAATAGGCAAAAAGTATTAGAAGGAAATTGTATAACAAAAAATCACAGCAGCCAATGATGTAAGAAGAAAAGTTCAACCTTACTGGAGATTAAGGAATGACAATTAAAAGGACTAATATATTCAATGCATTTAGCTCAATGCTGGGAACACAGAAAGTTCTAGATAAGTGTTAACTCAGTAGGATGATAATGATAATGATACTTCCTTCAGATGATAATGGTGTGTGGAATAGTGATACAGGGATTATGCCGTTGGTGGAAGGATAAATGGATACATTTCTAAAGTGTGATTTTACAATGCATGGCCAAAAGTGTTAGAAAAGCAAATTTCTTTTGATACGTTGCTCTTCTTCATGTATTTATTCTAATGAAATCCAATGAACTCCTCTTTAAGGATTTATTTCCAGAATGTTCATTACAGTATTGATTGTAGTAGTTACCATAAAAATTGTGTATAATAAAAGACTGGTTGACGTACAGAACATCTACATGGCAGGAAACTGTGGTGATTAACAATGACGTTGCAGAAAACAATTTGCTGACAGGGGCCCATCTCAGTGTATCAAGTAAAATAAATACCATGGCAAAACGCATATCTGTATGCATGGAAGAAATTAGCAATTGAATGCAAAAGTTATCGGTGTCTACATCTGAATGCTGGAACATGGGTGATTTTAATTTTGCTGTGTATGTTTGTATGTAAGTGCATTTTTTCAACACTTTCTACAAAGAGTGTGTAGCAAATTTGCAAGCAGAGAGATAAAAACCTCAGTGGTAAGCATGACTTTTCAGTTTTTTAAGACTGCTGGGAATTTGGAAACTGGGAATTTGGAGCAAGTATTTAGGGATTGTCTTGTAACCTCCCCATCCTGAAGTCCTTACTAGCAGAGAAGAGGGAGAACCGCTTGCTGGGCAGAGTGGCAGGAGCCAAGCTGTGTAGCTGGCGGGTGCTGAAGAGGGTCTGGAGGCTCAATCAACTTGGGACACAACGTGTGCTTTGTGGTGGAGGAGTCCAGTGCATCCTTCTTCATTGACACCGTGTCAATAGGAGCAGAGGCATTAGTGGTACACACAAAGGGTTTGAAGCGCAGTACCCGAAATGCTTAGCTGACTCCTTGTGCTTGAATGACCCTCCATGGCAGTCGGACCTATGTGCCCAGCTATCCCCGGGATCGGCTTCCAGACAGGAGCCAGGGAGCCAGCCCAGCACATCCCTTTCTGCAAGTTGATCTCTATTCAGACCCATGAAGATTTCAAATAAAACGGCTTCCCTTCCAAGACTTCCACATGCATGTTGGATAACAGGAGAGTGAAACCCTGAAACATGTCACCTAGGCACCTGCCCATTCTATGTTCTCCTTCAGCTCAGTGAACACAGAGCTGCAGGTATGTTCCAGGTCTGTTCTCAGAAAGGGCGCCCCTAACCCTTGAGCCCTCTTTCCTACTCTGCACCAATCTCTTCCCTCCAAAGAACATCAGAGTTATTTTTATAAAAAGAAGATCTGATCATGCTAGTCTCTGGCTTAAGGTCTCCGGTGACTTCCCATTGTCTCTAAAATGAAAGTCCAGCAGAGTCCACCATCATCCACCCAGGTTTGTCTCCTGCAGCTCCTCAGTCCCTCCTCCATTGCCCCCACTTACTACAGACACCTCATTCTCAGTAACATTTTTTTTTTTTTTGGTGCTGGATATTGAACCCAGGGCCCCAGGCATGCTAAGCATGCACTCTACACCAAGACACACCCCAAGCCTAATTTTCATGAACTCTTTTAACACCTGCTCATTCTTCCCTCTGAAAGCCTGCCTTGATTTCTCAGGACTTGATTAGGTCTCCTTGCCACATGTTCTAGCACCTTATCATGACCCAAACCCAAAGGTGTTGCTCCGTAATGTCTCCTCTAGTTACCTTTTTCTCTTAATCTACTTCTGGTGCTGGCATGGCGTGCCTATCTTCGTGAGTATCTGGCGTGGTTCATGGTGTATCACTGATACTTAGTTTGTTGAACAAATGATTGAGATGATTGAATAAATAAACTGAGCAAATGCTTGAACTAAGACGAGGAAGGCACAGCCTCCCTTTGCAAGAAGCTTATAGAGGAGACAGGCTTTGGCATGTGTATTCAGGGGATGCATCAAGGGGACAGCCAGAGGAGAGGGCAGGTGATCCGGGAATTCTGCCTGAGAACAGCTCATTCTAGGTGGTTTCCAGTGAGCAGGTCCAAAGAGATGGCTAGAGAGTATTCTGTGAGCCAGGGCCTTGTGCGCAATGCCTGGGAGTCAAAAGAAGTACCCATCCAGAGTATGGATTATGCCTCTGACATTTCAGACTGGCTGAGCTGGCAATGGCAGCACGCCTACTGTGTGCCTGGCCTTGGGCACCAGTGAGCCTTTGGGGGCTCCCCTCCCTGGCACCTGTCCCCTCTGTGCACTAGCAATCTCTTTAATGGCCTCCTGACAGTCAGGCCTGAAGATGCAGCTGAACTTGGGCAGTGGGGGAGGGAGGGGCTGGCCTTGCCCACCAACAGCACCATATGCCCACGCCTTAGTCTATTCCAGTCATGTCCCTGGGCTGCCCAGCTGTCGCTGCTATAATTACGCAGCCACGGCCGCGGGAAGTGTGTGGTTGTGGGGACCCTCCGGTCTCCTTAGAACTTTACTACTGTTGTTATAGCTTATCAGGACACAGCCTGCCTTCTGTTGGTCTCTTGAAAACGGCTGTAATTCCCATCCATCATGGGGGCAGGCCAGCTGCTGCAGGGGCGGCTGTCAGGGAGAGGGCTCTGCATGCTCCCAACTTGCTGGCCCTGACCTTGGGGAGGTGGCAGCTCCAAGCCAAGTGTCTTTCTTGGGACTGCATTTGGGCCATCTCTTTTCTCTTGACCTGGGGGTAACTGCTTTCTATTCTGTTCTGTGGCCCTGACCTGCTTGTCTTCTGCCTTGTATCCACCCTGGACCATGAGCTTCCCAAGGGGAGGGGCACAGTCTCCTGCTATTAAGAGCTTTATCTTAGATTTTAAAACAATGATCTGGCCACTATTGTAAAATAAATATACGATGATAATTGTAATAGAAATAGATAATATGTATTGGTTGTTTACTATGTTTTAGGCATTATACCTATGACTTACAAGGATTATCACATTTATTACTCAAAATAGCACCACAAGATTTCCATTTGGCAGGTCAGGAGCCCTATTGACAGAGGTTATATAACTTGTCCAGTGGGGGGCCAAGATTCAAAACTGGAGAAGCCTTCTTTCAGGCTATACATATGTGCCTCCTTTTAGGAATTTTTGAAACAAAAAAGTAGAAGAGAATCACCAATAATTTCACTTTCCAAATACAACTACTTATGATCTTGAAATATTTGTATTCATTATTTTTCAATTCATTTTTTCCACAATTATGATTAGATTATATGATCAATTTTGTCTTATGCTTTTAAAATTAACATCATCACATAAACATTTCCCATCTTGTGGTTCATTATCCTTTACCATTGCCTTTTGTTGCTAATTGGGTTGCATCCAAATTTTTCCTGGCCAAACTAACAAAGTAGTGTTGTGGGATGTGTGTGTGTGTGTGTGTGTGTGTGTGTGTGTGTGTGTGTGTAAAACACTATGTGATTAGCCTCTTGTTAAAATTTATACATGCAGTGTGTAATTTGTTCTTGGAATAACACTTTGAGCTAAAGAAATAACGCCCCCATCTTGCAGATAGAGAAACTAAGGTTTCAACAGTTAAATGAATCTGTCAAGGTCACACAGCTGGCAGGGGGTGGCCTCAATTCAAGCTGATAACATTTTGACCAAGTTCATGCTTTTGACCCTTTGTTGATACTTTGACTATAAAGATTTTTCCATGTTATGTTTCTATTTTGAATTTTTGGGATTCCGTACATGGGATATTTAGATGGAAGGGGGTTAACAGTTTTTAGATTGAGTTAGAGGAGTATATATTCTCTTCCAGTTTTATTTTTCCCCTGCTGCACTGAGTCTTATCATTCAATCAACTGGTGGGGTTATTAACAGCCTCCAGTTCTTACTGGCTGGTGACAACCCCATTTTACTTCTTGCTCATGCTCCTTGTCCATCCTGTGTCAGCTGGGCTCCTCTCCAGGTGTCCTCGCTCGGGGACCGCTGACAGAGCAGCCACCATCTGGAATGTGGCTTGGTCACTTGCAAACAGAAAGAAAGCCCTGGGTGTCTCCAACTGGCAGCTAAGCCATCTAGTCCTGAAGTCATAAATATCACTTCCGCTCCTAATTCATTGGCCAGAACTAGTCACATGGCCCCACCCACCCACACAGAGACAGGAAGTGAATTCCTTCATGGGCTTTTAAGGGAGAGAGAGCTAGAATTCTCTGGTGAAGGCCCTAATGACTAACAAGCACAGTCATAAAAGTTCGTTTGATAGTTGAAAATAGTAACACATTGTTGCTTTCTTTGACATTATTTTTCTTGGTAAGACTTAGCCTTTCTTCATATTTTCTTGGCCAGTTGTACGTCCTCTTTTGTAACTTGTTTGTCCTGTTCTTAGTCCATTTATCTTTGATATCTTAATGTTTCACACAAATTATTTCCTGATGTGGTGATGTCCCTAAATGGGTCTTTGATGAGTGAAAACACATGGTATCTCAAAACCCAATTTTCTTCAGATACTTTCCTATATATGTAAATCACCCTATTAATTTTCTTCTATTTCCCCAAAGAATTGACCTAGAATTTATGTTAACTTCAGATTGAGTTAATTTATGTTAAATTCTGCCTTTTCTGTTAATCAATGTGAACGGAAGGAATTTTCCTGTGTATTCAAAGTGGCTTCTGGTTTTCAAAACTCTAGTGTCCTCTTGGTCTCCTCCTCTCCAGGGTCCCCCAACATCCTGCCAGGCATCCAGCCCTGAGCGTCTGTTCCATGGCATGTTATTCCGAAATTCTACCTTCTCCTCCCCACCTCCACTCCTCTGTTCCCAGGTTAGGGAGGGCCCCCTGAACAATTGATAACTTCCCAATTGGTATAAAAAACCTGGCCTACTGGAAAAGAGACCCTTCTAATTACATCCCATTTCCCTTCAAACCCTCCACAGTACCACCGTTCACCCTATGGGGCCCATTTACCATGGTCAGACACAAAGGATTTTAGGAAGGATACATAAATTGATTTTTAAGTTACGAATTATGGTTATAAATAAATTTTTATAGTTTTTCGAGCAATAATTTTTATGGTTATAAATTAATTTTCATGTGTATTAGAAAAGTGTTTACCTAGCTTATTAAACTTGTTCATTAACAGATATTATTGCTTAGGATATGGCTGAAAGTAAAAGTGAGTGAGCATTAATATTTATAGGAAACTATTAAGCTGATAATATAATAGGGAGCACTTGTCCTAGAGGCTAGAACATTCAAAATCTTCTGGTTATTTTGAAATATATAATATATTGTTGGCCATAGTCACCCTACCTTGCAATAGAACACCAGAACTTATTTCTCTTATCTAACTCTGATGTTCTTTGCACTGAACCAAATCCTCCCCAGGCTCCTTCCTCTACCTCTCTGCAGTCTCTGGTTTATTCTACTCTGAATTTTATGAGAGATTAACTTTATAAGATTGCACAGTGAGTGAGATCATGTGGTATTTTTGCCTTTCTGTACCTGGTTTATTTCGCTTAACTTTAGGTTCTTCAAATTCATTCATGTTTCCACAAATGATAGTATTTCATCCTTTTTAAAGGATGACTAGGATTTCATTGTGTGTGTGTGTGTGTGTGTGTGTGTGTGTGTGTGTGTAGACACGCATTTTCTTGATCTATTCATCCAGCATATCCAAACATCACATTGCACCCCACGAATATGCACAATAATGATGTGTGGATTAAAAATTTTAAAAAATAGGGAATGCATTTGGGAAAAACCATGGGATAGTGTATAAAGAACAGAAGTTCAGGAAAAAAAAAAAAAAGCACTCCATGAGCTGACATCCAAACTTTATAGCATCCTTGAACCAGTCCCAATCTAGTTCCCCGCCTTAACCCCAGACAGCGTTTTATATCTAGAATATGTACATACTGATCATTCCTCAACGCTCCTTACTTAAAATCTTCCCCCTGGTCTCTTCTATTTGTCCTTATTTGAGTCAGCTCACTTTTTTTTTTAGAAGATATTTTTTAGTTGTAGATAGACACAATGCCTTTATTTTATTTATTTATTTTTATGTGGTGCTGAGTGAGGATCGAACCCAGTGCCTCACACATGCTAGGCAAGCGCTTTACCACTGAGCTACAGCCCCGGCCCCTCAGCTCACTTTTTACTTTATATGATCCTTAATAGTTGGATGCCTTCTTTGCTGTTCCAGATAGGTATGTACTTGGAAGTACAATCTGGGCTTTCCTTCAGTGGCTGGCTTTAACCTGCAGAAGGTGCTTTCTGATGTAGAAAGTGACTGGGTATCATGCTCTACTTTCTCGCTTGATCACACGGTGTTCCAGCTTTCCCAGGGTGCCTAGCAGGGTGCCTGCATGTACTAGGGCTCAATAAAGGTTTGTGGGGCAAATGAGTGATGAGCACATTCTTATTTCTATGATTTCCGTTCACATTACACATGACAACCATGTTAGCTTTCTGTCATTGTAACAAATACCTGAGATAATCGATTTGTAAACAGTGGAGGTTTATTTTGGCTCATGGTATTAGAGAGTCTAGTCCATGATCAAGTGGCCTTGCAGTACATCATGATGAGAGCTTGTGCCAGAATAAAGCTGCTTGCCTTAAAGCCAGGAAGCAGAAAGGGGATGTGAAGAGAGTGAGGTCTCACAGTCCCCTTCAAGAGCAGCCCCCAATGACTTAAAACATCCCATCAGACTCCATTTCTTAAAGGCTCTACCTCCCCCAATAGTGCCAAACTGGGGACTAAGCCTCTAGCACTTGGGCCACTGGGAGACACTTGAGATCCAACCTATAGCAACAACATTTCCACAAATGAATTTTATTTAAGACAGTTCTATGCATTGGGGATTAGGAACTCCTGGATTTTTAGTTAAAAGTTGAAAGTCCATGCATTTTCTGGCATTGTCCCCAGAGAAGCTGGGTTACCACTAAGTGATGAAGTCCTTTTTTTCTCCCTAAGTACTAGTTGGAGGACCGTTCTTTGGAGGAAATGCTTCTCAGTGTAGAATGGGTATGGGAGCAGAATGTTTTTAAAACTATTTGAAAACCACTCCAATGGGTTCAGATATACTCCAGAGATACCCAGGGGTACCTTTTATATTAATGTGGACGATAGAACATTGAAAGATTAACAGCCCAGGGCTGATTTTAGGAGAAGCATTTCAGAACTAGCTCATTGATAGCAGTGGGGATGTTTTGATCCCTCAAGACAATGGAGGCTAGATGGTGCTACTTAACCACCAGCAGCCAGTAGATGAATTTATTTTTTTAGTAACAGGGATTGAACTCGGGGCACTTGACCACTGAGCTGTATCCCCAGGATTTTAGTTAGAGACAGGGTCTTGCTAAGTTGCTTAGTGCCTCTCACTAAGTTGCTGAGCCTGACTTTGAACTAGTGATCCTTTTGCCTCAGACTCCAGAGCCACTGGGATTACAGGTATGAGCCACCGTGCCCGGAAGATGAAGTTATCTTAATGGTAACCATGGTGATGGAGCAGCTAGGTTGGCCTGCCCCACAGAGAGATTCAGAGATGGTTACTAGAACAGAGTTGTCCCTAGGGGTTTCAAAAGAAATCAAGAGTGATTGAATAGGAGGGTGAATGAAATTGCCTTTCATAAAATTGCACAATACTGGGGCTGGGAAGATAGCTCAGTCAGTAGAGTGCTTGCCTTGTAAGCACAAGACCCTGGGTTTGATCCCCAGCACCCCCCCCAAAAAAAAAAAATTGCACAATACTGAGTCCAGTTCTCGATTCTGAGCTTTTTTCTTTAAGAGGAAACTCTTAAACTGAAGAGAAGACCATATATACCCAGGAGGAAGGACCCTCTAGCACCATGACAAGTAGACATAGTGATGAGTCCCCTGTTTCTCTCTAAAGAGATCTCTATCCTTACTTGATGACTATATACTGGGGTAAGGGGAAGAACCAAACATTTCAAGGGCCATTAAACACAGGGTTGGAGGTGACCTTGATGCTTGGAGGCTGAAGGTGTCATTGTGGCCCTACTGCATGAATAGGGGTATATTGTGACTAGGAGTCCTGATCAAACTCCATTTATCCATTGGTTATTTCCCTAATCCCTAAGATGATGATGATGAGGATGATGACAAGGATGATTCTCAATAATCAGAATAGATGTACTTGGTATTTGGTGTGGCTCCCGTGTGGAATAAGAGCCATCATATAGAAGAAAGGGAAGATTCTGAAACTGCCCCTCACCCAGTTGCTGCCAATTTGGTAAAAGTTGTGTTATTCCAGGGGAAAGGAAGGAGATGGTAAAGATTACTTCCGCTCATAAAGGTCTAAAGCACATTGCAGGGATGGTATTTGTATCATATCTCCATTTAATTCAGTATAGTGCCTGTTCAAACCAGATGGATCTTGAAAGCTAATGGTGACTACCACAAACTCAGCCTTGTGTTAACCCTGATCACAGCTGCCATGGCAGGTGTGGTATCTTAGCTCGAGTGGATTAGCATGGCCTCAAGTTCATGGTATGCAGAACTGATAGGGCAAATGTGTTCTTTTCCATACACAACAGAAAAGATCAGACATAGTTTGCATTCATATGGAATAGATACCAATCTACATTTATAGCTTTTCCCCAGGGGTATGTTAACTCAACTTTCCTCTGTTATAATATGGTCCAAGGTAATCTATCCCATGTGGCTATCCAGTAGAACATCACAATGATCCATTATATAAATAAGCTAACTGTACCAGATGAGCACAATACATACAGCCTGGTGGAGGTGTTGGTGACACATATGTTATCCAGAGGTTGGGAGATAAACGGAATGAAGATTGAGGAGACTGCCACATCAGCGAAAAAAATTTAGGGATTTAGCGATCAGAGAAATGCTACAATATTTCATCCAAAATAAATGAGTAATCGTTGCTTCTTTCATCTTCCACCACGAACAAAGATGCACAATGTCTGGTAAACTTTGGGTTCTGGAAGCAACAAAATCTACACCTGGGACTAGTGCTTTGACCCATATATAAGGTGATAAGAAAGGCTGTCACATTTGAATGGGGCATAGAACAAGAAAGAACCCTGTTCTATGGTGGGTACAGTTATAACACCTGGCAAATTAAACCCAGCAGTTTCAATGGTCTCAGGGGTATGTTCCAGTGTTTAGAAAACTGACCTGTGGAGTTTATGAAAAGTTCCAGTAAGGGAGTCACAAGCAACAAGCTGGAGTTCTGGGTCTAGGCCATGCCATGTGCTAGGAAGGATTATACACCAATTGAAAACAACTCCTGTTTGTGCTACAGCTGGAAGAGATGAAGCACTGGAACATGGGACACCAGGTGACCATCTGGCCAGAGCTGCCCATAACCAATTCATAAGGCTAGTCAAGCTCAGAGGCAAACCATCATAAGTTGGAAATGGTATACCTGGTATCAAGTGTAAACAGGACTAGCCAGCACACGTGACTTGCACGGGCAGGTAGTCCAGCCCCACACGTCCTTCCCATCAGTCCCACATCTTTCCCTCACATGGCTCTGCTGGCTCTATAAGGGATTCCATGTGACCAACAGAAGGAGGAGAAACAAGTCTGAGATTGGTTTATAGAGAGGTGGGTTCTGCCTGGGGAAGGGTACAGGTTAGGAAGTAGATGGGAGCTACCCTATAGGCCCTCTCAGGGATGCTCCTAAAGCTAATATAAAGGAATGCTACAGTTTCAATGTGTCCTCCAAATTTCATGCATTGGAAACTTAAATCCCAAATTTACATGTTAATGGTATCTGGAAGTAGAACATTTAGGAGGTGATTGGATTAATCAATTTGCGGATTAATGGGTTATTATAAGAGTGGCTTTGTTATAAAAGTGAGCTGGCTTTGACTAACTTGCTCTGTTTCTCCTTGTGATGCCCTCTGCCATATTACGATGCATAAAGAGCACCCTCATCAGGTGTCAGCACCATGCTCTTGGACTTGCCATCCTTGATAACTGTGCACTAATTAACCTCAATTCTTTTCACATTATCCAGGCTGTGGAATTCAGTTGGAGTAGCAGAAAACAGACTCAATGAGGGAATATCTTCCCCAAAAGTAAAGCTCAGACAATGCTAGTCATCCACTGTGTGTGAAAAGAGAAGCTACCCAGGGTCATGAGGGTCTCATGGGTGGTATGGTGAACAATTTGGTTGATTGGAGCCTAGAAGTAGGAAGGTGTAAAACTGGGACTGGAAGGTCCATGGTAGAGCCATGTAGATGGGCCCATTGGAATGGGCGCAAAAGATGAAGACCTTGGTCAAGAAATGATGACCAAGGAAGAGATTCAATCACAAAGAAGCACCAATCGATCAAACGTCCCCAGTGCTGGCATGATGGCAACATGAGCAAGGTCATCATGGTGACAGGCAGGATGGCTTAACAACATGAGCTCACACTTACCAGGGTAAATCTGCCATTTACTGTTCAAAATGCCAGCAACAAGGACTAATGTCAAATCCCTGACATGGTACTGTCCTTCAAGAAGACTATCTTGACACTTGTTAATTACATTGGGGTCCTAACCCTGGAAAGACTAGTGATTCATTCAGGCAGGAATAGGCTTACATTCCATGTATGAGTTGCCTTGTGACCCACAAAGCCTTAGTAAACTGTCATTATCTGAAGACTCAGAGTGCTTCATTCACTAGGATCAGATCCCATATAATACCACATTGGAGCAGGAGATTCACTTTGTATCAAAGAAAGTATGGGACTGGACCCATGTTCATGGGATCCACTGCACCGTCTAAAGTTGTGAGTCTGAATTGGAATGAACTGTAAGGCACACCTAGGACACCAGCTCAGAGAAGATGTTATGAGGATGGGGCGCTATCCATCTTCCAGGATGTAAAATACTCTTTGACTTAAAGATTTTTGTTTGACACCTTGCCCTTATATATAATCATGTTTACCCAATAGATTAGGAACCTATGCACTTAGGAATCAAGGGGTGGAAACAAGAGTGTCTTCCTTATCACTCCCTTTAACCCACTTGAGGAATGTGTGCTTCTCAGTCCCGTAGATTTACAGATCCTGGTTCCCAAAGAGGAACTACTTCTGCCAACGGACAGAGCAGGAATAGGCCGTAATTACTGCTTGAACACTTTGGGTTCTTTTGTCCAAGGACCAGCAGAATAGGGGAAGAGTTACCTTCTCAGCATTGGTTGGACTCTGGTGGATACTGTGATGTACTGCTCATGTCCCCTCTCCAGTGGATTGCATGTCACCTCTCCTCCAGACATTCCAGTGGGAAGGCTGACTACAGCTGTCATTCCTGTTAGAATAACCTCAGCTGCATATGGCAGCTCAACCAAGATGGCAGCCCAGTTTAAATGACTAATTCAGGAGTGTAAAGACCTAGTCAACTTGGGACATCTCTGAAGGGCCTCTCTAGTTACGGAATTCTGAAAAGAGGCAGTCAAGGCCTTTGTTAGGCCCTGTGTTGTTCATGATCTTCTCCTGATGTCTGTTCTGGTGTCTGTCTCCTCCCTTTTCTTGGCATTAATTCCCAGAGAAGTCCCTAATACACCTCTCACATGCTCATCTCCAGCTGGGAGTCTCCCTGTTCCCCAGGAACTTAAACTGCAGCAGAGCATCTTCCTCACTTCCTCCTGCCCAAATTCATAGCCAGTCTCCAATGTAGGCTCATTCCCAGTGGCAGATGTTATAAGAGTGACTCTAAGGGACACCTTGCCTCCAGGTGCTTCTAGGCATAAACCAAAGAACCGATGATCAGAAAACCAGAGGGAGGGTCATCAGGGACACATGAGGGAGAACCAAGGGATGGGTTGAGACAGTCTGACCACTGGGCAAGGGACTCATGTGAGCATCTCTAATTCCATCTAGGAAGGATTGCAGGTCCTCTTAACATCCTGAGAAATAAGTAGCCTGGCAAGACTGTGATGCATATTTAGAATTTGCCCTTACTTTTGAAGTTCTGGCTTGAGTAGATGTGATAGGCTTACTTCTTTGTTCTGTTAACCCTCTTTGTTTTGGGAAACTTTTTTCTTCTTGCCCAGCTGGAATAGAGGAGGTTGTTATGGTTTGGATCTGGAATGATCTCCAAAGGCTCATGTGGTGAAGGCTTGGTCTTGAGCTGACAGTGCTATTGGAAGGTAGTGGAGACCTTATGAGTTGAGGCCTACTTGGAGAAAGTGGGTCACTGGGGGCATGCCCTGAAGGGTAGTATCTTGTCCCCAGCCCCTCTGTATTCCCTCTCCACCCCCCTCTCATTCTCTCTCCCCCACCACTATCCCTCTCCCTTCTTACTGGCTACCTTGAGGTGGGCAGTTTCACTTGACCATTCATTTCCACCATGACATTGTGCATCACCACAAGCCCACAGCAAAGGGGTCAGTTACCTGTAGACTGAAACCCCGCAACTATGAGCCCAAATAAACCTTTCCTCCTTTAAATTCATTTCCTCAGGTATTTTGTCACAATGATGAAAAACTGACTAACACAGAGATCTTTGGGAATAAGATCACATTGAGGTTACTCAAAAGAGGAGATGTAGATGAAGCAGAAAGACGTTTACTTGTCCAGGACAGAGTCCATTCTGAGGACCCAGGATTAAGGAAGAAGAATAGCCCAGATCCTAATGAAGGGGACTTAAAATGACATGGTGGATATGCTAATGAGATGTCAAGAGGCAAAGGCATGATCCAGCTAGGACTGGGGCAGGATGAGGCTGGGTCCCTTGAGGAAGAGAAGAGGGATGCTATGGAAAGGGTCTCCCAAGGGGACATGGAGGCAGCCTTGGTAATGACTGAGAAAAAAGTGTCCCTGATAAGGACTAGATCCTGTCCTCTGGTGGGGACAGGGACCTTGCTTGTTTTCACTGGGGTCCTTTGCTGCTCCCATCCTTCTGTTCTCCGTACCTCATAAGGAGCAGATTCTTGAATGGCCCCACTGGCCTGTGTCAGGACCATATTTATGCACGTCCTGAAGGTTCTGACTTTGAATAATTGATTACACTTTGGGAGGAAGCACCACGGCTTTGGCCTGTAAGACATTCATGCAAGGCTGTATCCACGCGACTCGGCTTAGCATTCACCCACCTCGGGAAAATCTGCTCTTTTAATTAGCGGTGTGCATGAATATATCTGGTGCACGGGTGCAGTTAATAACAGAGCTGGTTCAGTCTACCAGGCGAGACTTCTATAAGGGGCTTAAAATATGGAATGTCGCTGCTAAAGACCTTCCCGGATCTCGGTCGCCATGTGAGGACAGAGAATGGGCTGTGCTCACAATGTGTGGTGATACATAAATATTAGCCTTAAATAACTGTGAATACCTTGTTTCCTAAAAAGATTAGTGGCTCTTCCCTGTGTGATAAATTGTGTGAGTTACAGGCAGACCTGTCTTCCCACTGTATTATCCCACAGCCCTTTAAATAACCAAGTCCAAATTATGCTGGGCAAGCTGTGGGAATGCGTGGGCAAGCTTGAAGCAGAGAAGGGAAATTTGGGTTCATCTTTCTTCTTTTTCTGCCTTTTTCTCTCATGCTTTGATTCGACTTTCAATCTGAGGTCCTTTTCTCAGGCTTATTTTCTCTGTCTCCTCCCTTTCCCTCCATTTCCTCCCAATCTCTGGTTTCTTTCTCTTTCTTCTTTCTATCTGTGGAATAATAACAGTTAATGTTTAAGAGTTGTACCAGACACATTTAGTTAAGTTCTAAGCCCTGTACTTCTATGATCTCATTAGTATTTAACAACCTGGAGAGAGTGAGGTTGACTATACTCATTAGGGACATGAATTAATTGTGGCACAGAGAGATTAATACATTTGCTCAAGGTCACACAGATAGTGAGAAGATGGAATCAGGACTGGCAGCATGTCTGTCTGACCTGCTAGCCAGTTTCCCAGGTAGTGCAGTGGTGGTATGTGGCTCCTTGTTTCCTGCTATTCCTCTATGACACCTCCTGGGATAGGAAATGAAATTGTTGCTTTGTTCAGAAAGCACATTTTGGGGGGTGCATACAAATATCCAGACTCCCAATATTAATCGTCAGGGTAACCCGTGCCCAGCCTCAAGGCAAGGACATGGGGGACTTACCCTGGAGGGAGTGGACCTCACCTTAAAGTCAACCTCGATTGCTGCCCTTTTGAAGGTATTGCAAAGTCCTCCCCTTTCTGTCCTGCATTTATATTAACTGATTTGTGTGTGTGTGGGGGGGGGGGGGGGAAAGTGACAGTAGACCTGAACACTCGGTGGCCTGTGTGTACCCAGGGCACAGAAGAGCCAACAGGCTTGATCTGAGAGAATCTTCATTGGTCTCTTAACACTCAGGGCCCAGCCTGCCCAGGACTCCCAAATGAGCATTATTTAAACTGGAGGGATTTTTTGGTTCATTCTTTCTTTTTACTTTAAAAATCAACTTTATTTGAAAAGTACATTGCACTGGGGGTGTAGTTCAGTGATAGTGTGCTTGCCTAGCATGCGTGAGGCCCTGGATTCGCTAATCCACAGCAAAAACCAAAACAAAACCAAAAAAAAAACTACATTTACAAATAGTAAAATGCACAGATTTTAAGGGTACCATTTGATGAATTTTCACAAAGTCTGCCACCCTAGAAAGTCTCCTCCAGCCCCTCTCTAGGTCACTCTCTGTCCTCGCTGGGACCACCACTGATCTGATTCTTTCTGCATAGCTGACTTTTCTTCTGTTCTAGCACTTTAAGTAAAGGGATCAGCCTGTCTGAACATTTTTGTGCCTGGGTCAGTGTGACATTTCTGAGATTCTCCCCTGTTGTTGCAGATATCAGTAAGGTTTTTTAAAATTGCTATTTGTAAACAGCTTTTCATTCTATTACTGTAGAACCACTTGTTACCTACTCAGTCCTTAGCTGGCTGGACCCTGGATTGTGCCAGTTTTCGTTCATCATGGGGGAAATGCGGCTATGAACATTTGTGTGGCATCTTTTTGTAAGTGAAAGTTTCCTTTCCCTCCTCTTCTTCCTCCTTCTCCTCCTCCTTCTTCTGAAAACCACCGGAAGTAAAATTTTCCAGGTCGAATGGCAAGTGCTTGTTTCACTATTATCGTTTGTATTCAGCCAGCCGAGACCACCTTGTGGGCTCTGTTTGCTGCACATCCTTGTGGGCATTTCTCTGGGGGGTCTCAATATTTTCCAATCTGGCCACTCCTCTAGGCATCAAATGGCATCCCACTGCAGTTTTAATTGCTTGCATTTTATTGATGATTGAGGATGTTGAACATTTTTCATTTTTATTTGTGTATCAGTGTGTGTGTGTGTGTGTGTGTGTGTGTGTGTGTGTGTATGTGTGTAAAGTGTCCGTTCAAGCCATTAGCCCATTTTGCATCTTGAGTTTTTTTTTAAATTATCATTTATTTGTAGAGATTCTTTACATATTATGGAATCAGGGCCTTTGCCAAATATATACACCATACCTATTTTCTCCCAGGCTTTGTTTTGACATTTACTTTTCTTCTTCTTTGTCTTCTTCCCCTTTTTTTTTTTTTATATTTTGCTGGAGAGGGAAAAAAAAAAACCTTGCTTTCTGAATTTGTAAGAACTCTTCATATAGCATAAATATTGAGGACTGAGGACTTCAGGACTTGGAATGGACTTCTCAATTCCAATTTCATTGGAATTGAGGTCTGATGTTGACTTCACTCAAAAGTGACCAAGGCCAGCAGAGGCCAGCTGAAGATGTATCAGAATAGGGAAGAAAGCCTCTTGATGACTCTTACATTATTTGAGAGGTTGGGGAGGGGACACTATAGTTTTGCAGAGTCACTACATGAGCTGGTGAAGGACTCATAGTTGAGATATTTGGTGATTAATCTCAATGGACTTTGACTATTTCCTACAAACAGAAGGCCTGGGAGGTGTTTGTTTCCGCAAACCTCGGTGACATTTGAGGGCTAGGTGCTTTAAAAACATTCTATGGACAGGGAAATGAGCAGAGACAGCAAATGGAACAGGTTGCGCAGAAGCCCACGTAGTAGCCCACGGTGGAGCTGGGACTGAGTTCAGGACTCCTTTGCTCTGGGACGGAGTTATTTCTAACCCTAGGCCTTGCATCCCCACTCCCACGCCCTGCACCCCAAGCATGCTCTCCACAGCTATACTGAGCAATGAAATCTCTCTCCCTCCAGAATATTTTACAAATGACTACTTTATACCATTACGTCATCCCTTCCCCCTGGGCTCAATGTTCTTGGTCTCAGCCTCGGTGGCTTGCTTTCTGGACTTTGAGCTGCTCTCAGCATCCTGCTCTGGCCCAGCTCTGGTTTCTCAGCTGAGGTGCTCAGAGATGCACACAACACACTGGATACACTGTTTATGTACGGTGACAGTGTGCACAGAGGGAGAGTGTAGGCCGACACTGCAGGGTTGCTGTGAGGCCTCAGCGGAGGCCCAGACCACACACACTTTCTGAACTGGTAACCAAATGACTTCATTTACAAGTGATATTCTGATCACCCCCCTTGGTACCACTAAAGGCCAGAGGCAGCAGGCTGAGCAGTGGGCACCCAGATGTCCTCTGTCCTGCCATACTCCCACCCCAGCTTCTGTTTTAGTGAATCACACAGGTGATATAAAACAAACATGCAATCAAAAATGAATACAGTCAGGCATGGTGGCACACGCCTGCAATCCTGGCGACTCAGGAGGCTGAGACAAGAGGATCCCAAATTTGAGGCCAGCCTCAGCAACTTCCTGAGACCCTGTCTTAAAATAAAAAATAAAAAGGACTGGATACCTAGCTCAGTGGTGAAGTACCCCTGAGTCTAATCCCCACTACCAAAAAAAAAAAAAAAAAAAAAAAGAAGGAATATAAATATAAATTGTGCATATTTCTGTAATGCAATATGACACAGAGAAATGAGGAGGTTCCCTGCATAACATAGGATGATCAGCCTGGGAATTGTCTCAGGTGGGAGCAGAGCATGCCAGGCACAAGGAGCTCCATTTGGGGGGCTGAAGGTTAGAAATATGCCCGCACGATAGAAGCTGGGAGCTGTGTACCCCTGGCAGGTCTGATCTGGAGATTTCAGTGTTGCTAGCACAGAGCTGGCATTTAGCAGTCTGGGACTGGATGAGATCCCAGGTTGCATGTGGAGAAGGAAAGAGGAATGGGCCCCAGACAGAGCCCTGGGAGCACTGTGGATTTTCGATTTGTATTTATTTATTGGGAATACACAAGGAAAGAGGAGGAGGCAGAGGAGAGCAGCCAGGGAGGCAGGAGGGGAGGCAGGGACCTGTGTTTTCACAGCAGCTAGAGAAGAACACAAACAATTGCAAGTGCTCAGAGGATGCTAGCCTGGGCCACCTGTCCTCAGGCCCCACCTTTCCTGAGGTGCCCCTTGAATCAGCCCCAGCCCCTTGGGCCTTCTGCTGTTGCCTGGTCCATTCCTGGGGAAACGCCTTCTGAGAAATATGGAATAGGGTTACAGAAGCTCCATTTGTGTTTAACCTCAGAGGAAAAGCCAAGCAGCATTCCGTCCCTCAGTGGCCCCTTCCCTGAGCTGGACCTTGAGAGCGAACAGAGGACTGAGCCGCCATCTCTGTGACGCTGGCTCCCCCAGGCTCTGCTCTTGGCTCTCCCCATTCCTTCCTTCTGTTTGTTTCTTCAGGTCCCTCTTGGTGTCAATCTCTCCCCATGAGAGCCACGGGTCAGATCCCCTCCATCTGAAAACTTCTCGCTGTGTCTTGGCACTTCCACGTTTCTAAGAATCCATCCTCTACAGAACATGGCCACCACTTTAGTGAAGAAGATGCCGGAGGTTTCCATGGGCAGGTGGAAGAAAACCAAACCTAAAGCGAGCAAAAGAGTTACGTTCTTCCCGGCATCATAAGGAAACTATAAGGCCCAGAAGGTGCAAACTGATAAACTTAGGCCACCCAGTGACAGTGAAGAACAGCCACATCCCTCCACACCCAGCACCCAGCCAGACCAGTGGGCCATGATTGTTCCCTAAGCGATTCCCTCCATCCATAGAGATCCTGACTGCCTGGACTTGAAAACGAGTGCTTTAACCTTGAAAGATTAAAATATTTTCATGCAATCAGTAAATTCTTTTATTAAATGTTCCAGCAGCTAAATTAAATAAGAATAACCCGTATTTTGAAATTCTGAACATCTTATAATTAGACCAGCCTTTAAAAAATATTCCAAGTTAAGGCACATTAGAATGTATTCCACAACATGGAGACAGCCTGACAAAGAAACATTATTCTTAGATTTACAATTAATTACCCTTATGTCTATACCTTGCATTCAATTTGCATATCTTAAAAGTGCTGTAAATTTCGCAGGACTCCTTGTTATTTAAGATCATTCCGCTTAGCAAAAGTTTCTTCAGTGATAACTTTCTCTTGGTTATGGAGTTGTGAGGTCAGTAAATCTGGCTCTGCTTTGCTTTCCAATGTTATAATTTTTCTTTTTGTGTGTGTGTGTTTTTCATTATTTGGCTTCTTGTTCCTTCTGCCCTCTCATTTATTATTCCCCAAAGAACCAACAGATAGAGAAGCCGGCTGGAAGACTAAGTGAGTGGTCAGAGACTGAGATGTTATCTTTCCCTCACCACGTATTGGTACCGGGTGTCTGACATGTTCTATACATCTTTCTGGTGCCAACCTCATTAAACAAATACGACTTGATGTATAGCTCTCAAGAAATGAAATTCTATGTAGCAGATCTGCTCTTGTCCCACTGGTGTGTTCTGCCCCTTTCCGTATCTCCCTCTTTCGTTCTGAGCCCCTCACTCCCAAAGGGAGCTGGTTCATTGTGATTTCTTATTGCAATTTCATATGGTCACTGCTAATTTCATAACCTTTCATTTGACTGAATTTTTATGCTCACTGTGAATGTTCTATTTTAAAAAGACTGCATTGGATCCCCTAAATTATTCACAAGGAGACATTAGCACCACGTAAAGTAGTATATACCCTGTAGAATGCTGTTGAATATGTTTACCTTGAGAAGATACACGTCGTATCCTTTTAAATCCACACCCACCTGCTGTCAAATAGGCACCATGACAAACATTTTGGGCTTTAACAGCCAACTTCTTTTAATGGTACTCCGCAAAGGACTCCATCTACGAGGGACAGAAACAGCCTCAGAACAGAGGGATATGGAACGCTTTTGCGGAATTTTAAATATCAGTTGGAGTCTGCCACATACTATTTAAAGGATTTTAAAAAATAAATGTTTCAACAAAAAGCAATGCATAGTTTAATAAGACCAGAAAAAAAATCACTAGTATAATTAGAATTGGTGTCACCACTGGGTGAAATTTTGAGTTGCTGATTTTTTGTTGGTTTTGTTGTTTTGTTGTTTCAATGTGATTTCTTACAATCTCTTGATCCTATTTGAAATGAGGTAATTGTATCCAAGGTGATTATAGGTGTATTCAGTTTAGAATTTATCTTATGTAGGAAGTTTTTTTTTCTGAATCCACAACCTGGTAACTTGGTATGTGAAAGGACAATTTGTGTGCTTCTGAAGAAATGGAGAAAGAGAGAGAGTGAGGAGAGAGGGCCTGGGGTTGTGGGTCGGTGGTAGAGGACTTGCCTAGCACACGTGAGGCACTGGGTTCGATCCTCAGCGCTGCATATAAATAAATAGAATTAAGGTATTGTGTCCATCCGCAACTGAAAATAAATTTAAAAAGGGAGAGAGAGAGGAAAAAGAAGGCGGGAGAGAGAGATTTAGATTGGTGGGGAGGAATTCCTTTCTCCTTTTAATTTTATTTTAAGTACCACCTGGTAATTTCCAGTGGCTTCCTCTTCTTTCTTATTAATTGGCAGTTTATTAAAGCAATTTTTAAAAAGTTAATATCATTGTCATGTCTCCATAACAGTTTTCAGAGAATCAAGTGTTAAATTGGATATCAAGGAAGGAAAGAAACTGGCCGGGAAGGAGCAGTCCTGGCCAGAACAGGCCAGGCACAGAGGCACAGAGGGAGAGGGGACACCCAGCCTGCACCCGCCCTAGAGTGTGACATTGATGAGTAAAGAGAGCCCCACCTCTGTCTCTCTCTGCTTCCTCTCTCTTCTCCCACACTCAAGCATCTTCCTCCTCCTTCTGGGAGGTGACTGAATGGAAGATTTTTTTTTTGTACAAACTTATTAATTTCTGACAGTGACATTCTTCCTGACAATTCAATATGTAAGTGAGTCCCCGTGACTTTAGAAAGCCTGTTCATCCTGGCTTTGGATGGGCTGAATACAAGTAAAAGCCTCTCTCTTACTCCTTGATTATAATCATATTTCTATGAAAATCATTTTTAAAAGCCTTCCAAAATTTTCAAATAATGCTTTGTCAAAGCATCAAAAGCTATACCTCAGATTAGCTATCCTAGAACACCTTGGCAAAAGTATCCAAAGTAGCAAGAGTTTTCCTAGTCTTATGTTCTATATACATCTGTTAAATTACTCTGAGCTCTCATTAAATAAAGCTAATGTACTTGTAAAACAGTAGGGAGAGACAGTTTATCATTGTAACTGTTAGAGAGAGCCATTCGGGTAGGGAGGGAGCCAAGAAGACTAGGTATATGCTGGTCAGTGTAGATGTTTCTAAGTCATAAATCTTAGCTCTTTCCCGCCTAGTTATTGTGTATTTCTTTAGTTGAGAGATTGATTGTAGCAGCTGAAGATGAATTTGCCCATAGTCTCTTTCTCCTTCTTCTTTTCCTTCTCCTTCTTCTTTTTTTTTTATACTCCTGATGTTTTGCCAAGGTGATAATACTTTTTCTCCCCCCTGCCCCCGGCAATCATTTGTTTCAGATTAAAAGCAAGAAATGGCACAAAGAAACATGGGAAGGTTGGTCTCTAAGGCTGGGAAAACATGAGGGTATGAAGATGTATAATGTCCCACGCGGGAGGAAGCCCCTTGGGATTGATAACGGGCTCACCTGAAGGAGAAACGGGGGCACTTATGCCATCAGATACCTGGAAAGACCCTGTCACTTCCTCACTGCGGGGTTTTCAAGCAGATGGCAGAAGGGGTTTAATTTGAAAACACTGAAACGTCGCGTTTGCTCAAAACCATGACAATTGTGGTTTTATTGTCTCCACTCAGGAAAATGTGTGTCAGGATCATCTTGTGGCCCGGATGGGGAGAAAAGGTACTTTTCATGAATATATATAGATGCTGAATTTATAAGGATCAATATAGTCACCAAATGTTGTACAACATGTCAGGATATCATAAAAAGCAGGCAGTTCTACATAAAATACCAGCTTAATCTTGG
Source organism: Sciurus vulgaris (assembly GCF_902686455.1). Classification (NCBI taxonomy): domain Eukaryota; kingdom Metazoa; phylum Chordata; class Mammalia; order Rodentia; family Sciuridae; genus Sciurus; species Sciurus vulgaris. The sequence goes on along the minus strand of NC_136478.1, from coordinate 40,924,600 downwards.
GGATTTTAAAGCCTCATTAAAATGTGGATCAAGTCCATACATGGAAAGGCAGCCTTCAAAAGGTTGAAGTTATATATCTGTAGGGCAAGAATTGTAACCACCACTTCTGAATGTCAGTGGCCTTGTGGGTTATAGTAGGTGGTGGTCAGAGGCACCGGCTGGGGATGGTCCTCATTGAGGAGGGTTGGCACTGTGGTTTGGGGATCGAGTGCCTCCCCATGCTTTGGAAATCCCCAGCTCTCCCCGTTAAGGCAATAGATTTCATTAGAGAAGCCACAGTGGCTGGGTCAAGTCCTCTGATCTTTGACAAGCTAGTACATTTGTGGATTTAATCTTTTTTTTTTTTTCAATTGGAGATTGGCTTTTTTTTCCCAGCAGGGTGTTGGCCAAAACAGACCCTAACAAGGTCTAAGTGGTGTGACGGGGACATGGAGACTCTATGATCATCTTGAAGTGAGGTGATGAATAGCCTGTGGAGTCCCTCCCTGTCCCCAGCAGCTGGCGCAGAGGTCAAGCTACTCACCAGGAACTCTTCATTTCAAAGACCAGGTTCCAGCTCCCCGTCACCCAATTTTCCTCATCTAACCCATGTCAGCCTTCGATTGACACTGCTTTCTTTTCCAGAACAGAGGACAAACCAGTCGCAAGCCAGCGATTCGGGTGCAGGGCTGCCCTTGTGGGAGAGGTGGGCGGTTTGGGTTCTTCGGCTTGTTTTTTCCAGAGAAACTTTGAAAGTCAAGCAAATACTTTTATCCTGACCTTTCTACAGCACTGGCCCACATTCTCCACTTGTCAGCAGCGCACGGTGGCCAGGAGTCATCCGTCACTGCCAGCCGTCATTCTATCGCCATTCCCATCAGCCCCATTACCGGGGATCAGGAGAGAGCAGAGCCCTGCGTCTGAAGGATCATTAAACTTGAGGCTCCCAGGTAGCACAGGTAGTCCAGGTGGCCTGTTGTTATTTATAATAAAGGAAAGCACAGCAGAAGCACCTGACGGTGGCCCAGGAGGCCGGCAGAGGACGCCTGAGCCAGTGTCATCGCTGAAGGACAGTTAAAAGTGGACCCTTCTCCCCTCACTGTAAGCAAAGAGGATTTATTGAACATCTGTTCTGTACATGGCTGGGAAGATTGATTAATTTAATTGCTCACACTTTGCTTAAGTAACATTTGAATACTTAATGTCAAGTTTGAAGGATATTCCAACGTTTGCCTACACACCTTCTCCTTAAAGTTGCAGAGGGAGTTTTGGAAAGGGTTGGGAGAGTGTCACGGTCTGGAGCCCTGTCTGAATTCTTCTGCGAGAGGCTGCAGGAGTTGCCAGTGGGAAATGCTGCCTCTTTTCATAAAAGCAACTAGTTACTTTTCACATTTTTCCATTGTGATAAATCATTAATGTAATGAGGTTGGATCGTCTTCCCTGAGTGGTGGTAATTTTCCCTCTGGTATCAACTACAGAGACAGTTGAGCATATTATATATTTCTGTACCCTTTAACATAATACCGTAATCGTATGAAAGTACCAGATGAGTTAAAGCTGTAATAATTTATTGCAGGTTACAGTCAGGCAGCGTATTTAGAAGGAACTCCTGAAAGTTCTACAGAAAACCAGCTTTTAAATGGTTCTCAACTTATCAACATTTGCCCTTTCCATGATTGGTTGGTTTTTCCTTATCTCAGGTGTCAATCTTATCAGCTTCAAGGAGGAAGAACCTGAGAAACCTGAGTTTTTCCTTTAGTGAAACTTGGTTTGGGAAGAGCTAGGAGTATTTGCATATCTCATGCATTGAAACTGTTAATTCTAGACCTCAAGTTGAAAATCATCGTAAACTATACACACTTAGACCAGAGCATAAAAGTGAACATTGTAAAATGAGAGAGTTGGCCCATGCCTGTAATCCTAGCTACTGGGGAGTTGAGGCAGGAGGATCACAAGCTCAAGGTCAGCTTGTGAAATTTAGCAAGAAATAAAACAAAAAGGGCTGGAGATGTAGCTCAGTGGTAGAACTCCCGCTCACCCCCAGCACACACAAAAAGATCACATTTTAAATGTATTGCTCCGATATTTCTCTCTCCTTTTCAGAGTTCTGAAATATTGAAAGTGGAATTTCATTTATGAAAAAAAGAAAAAAAAATAGAATTACACCCAAATTTTCATGACCATATCTACATTGAGAATGAGACTGGTTGAGTTCCAGAATAATGGATAATATATGAATTGGGCTTGTTTTCAAGTATGTTATACATACTCCAGGTATGTATAACATGTCCAAATATACTGCTGTCACGTATATAGAAAAAGAACAAATAATAAATTAAAAAAAGAAAAATGGCTGAAAAAGACTTTGTTTATAAAAACAAAATAAAAAATATACCTCTTTGTGTTTTATTCTTTTCAGGAATCTGTTTATTCTTTAATCTGTTCAGTACACATTCATTTATTGATTCAACAACCATTTCTTGGATATTTAGCTGTTTTTTGAAATCAGAGACATTGCTACTTTAGTAGAGGCTTCTTTCAGAAATTGATATTAAAGGAGGATTTTCTAGTTTACATATGCAATTTTTTTGAGATGGGGGAAGCTGAGGAAGGAGTGAATAATGAGGTCAGTGGATATTCAACATCCTCTCAGGAATTGCACTAGTCTTATATCTCTTCTCATCAGAGATATGGTGGATAACATGCTCAAAAAAATGCTTACATCTGTGAAGGCTGGAACCTAGCTATGCTACTAATTTATTGCCTGGAACCAGAGAATGAAAGAAAAGCAGAGACCTGAAGGGCTAGGAAGGACCTCACCAATGGACAGAGCAGGGGGTACCAAGGAGAGTCCCTGATAGGGCACGGGCACGTTAGGAACTTCACAAACCCAAATGGTTCTCAGCAAAGCATAATCTTCCGTCCCATCTGATTGAAGTCAGATGTGGCACCGCCAATTTCTTTGAGGGATGCCCGTCTGTCCCCTGCTCTGACCGCACACAATACATCCCGCGCCGAGCCCGAGACTGTCAAGGCCAGAGCCAGGTGCCTGGGCCACGCGTATCCTTCTCCATCAGTCATACTGCAGGGAGCAGACAATTAATTCTGGAGCAAAATTGAAAGTCAGAGGCAGAGTCTGAAAGAACAGAATGACAATAATAAAGTGCCCCAGCCTCGCATTAATCTCCCTCACTTCAGGCCTGTCACAGCCGGCCTGGCTGTGACTAATGCCAAGCTTTGCATACAGTGGTCACAGACACGAGCAGCATGCTCCCTTTACAGCGCCCGCGATGTGCTTTGTTGGGTTTTTGACTCCTGTGGAATCGCTGAAAAAACATCGCCGCTGGTCAGAGGAAAGGGGACAGAATCCCTCCATCATGCACCTGTGATGGATACCCAGGCCTGGGACCTGCTGGAGAAGCCATGGATAGATGCTCTCCCTCTCTCTTTTCTTCAATGTGTATTTCCTTACTTCTTTTTAGTGCATTCATTCCTACCATCCTGAATCCAATTCTCACTCATTTTTCTTACCTCTTCCTATCATGGTCACTCCCTCTTAGCTTTTCCCCAAAAGAGCCTATCTCACCCAACTCCTGTTTGAGGAACGCAGGTTGGAATGATCCATTCTAGTCTGGCCAAGTGTGCCAGCTGGGGTGGGTATATTCACAGCTGAGTCTTCAACCAATAACAAGGATTAATTCATACTTCCTGGGAGCACCAAAGACACCCAAATGGGAAATGGTGGCCTATTGGCCCAAAGGTGCACTGGTCTCCACATGGCTCACACCCTGGAGGACCCTAATGTTCTTCTGGAGCCCAGTGAATGTCATGGCCCCGATCGGTGAGCTGGGAGAAGGCAGAAGGGTGATTAATCAAGTGCAGGACCAGTGAACACCTAAGCAAGTCTAACCCACCAGAGAAAAGGAAAAATGATTTCTCTAACAGGGAATCATGTCTCCCTCATTCAATTGAGTTTTTTTTTTTTTTTTTTTACTTCCTGAGTGAAAGAAAGGGGAATCCAGGGAAGAGGTACCATGGTAGATTTCAGAAGGTTTCCCTTCAAAGTTATTAAAAACCCTAGCACTGGGGACATTCACATGAACATACATTTGTTTGGGAAACGGAAGACACAAGGCAGGGGTGTTTCTTAGATGGAGAATTATATTTCTCCAGAGAGTGTCCTGATGAGCTGATAAGAAAGGCTATGGGGATCCCCCCAACCAGTGTGAAGGAGGCGAAAAGAGTCGAGAGGACTACAAAGGTAGAGCTAAGGGCAACTGGAAGGACGCCTTCCAGAAAGAAGCTGTCCCCAGCTTATCTCCCCATGCAGACATGGAAGCCATACATGGCGGGGGGTCGAGAGCAAAAGCTTGCCACCTTTGAAACGTTCCCAGCACGCCCCTCTTCTTGACGGACTGACCTCCGTATGAATTCAGTGCCGGGAGAGGTTTGCACTCAGCCTGCTGCAGATGAACCAACTGAGGTAGCCCCAGAAACCACGACAGTCACGCCAGGGGTAGTTCAGTGCTCTGCTCCAAATAAAGACATCTTGGAGCTGGCCCCAGGGAGGGCTCAGATTTCTGAAGCACCATTGCACCAATGCCTTCCAAATGACCTCTTTCCCCATACTGTATCTTCCACTGTCCTTGATGCCCCATCAGTCAGAGGTCATGATAGGCTGGACAGATTAGGGAGATGCTCTGCCAGAGTTATGTCTTGAAAATTTCCAGACTCTGATCTTTTCCGCTTCTATTGGTTTCTGTTCAACCGGCCTATGCCCCACATCCAGGCCTGGATGGGAAGACAGCCCCAGCGGCTCTGGCCTGCACAGTGGCTTTCTTGCCACCACCTGGCTTTGTTTCACAGGGTCTTTTCCATGCGTGCTCCTTCAGGACCTGCCTCCCTATGACCCTCAACATCCCACTGTGAGGTGGTGAATATTTAGCCTGTCTTTGCCACAACAAATCCCAACCAATGCTGCACGCCTCTTCCCATGGAAAAATACTTGGATGTAGACATTTCAGTAGACAAAGCTACATGCTCTGCTTATTGTAAGACTTCTCAGACCCTTGAATGTGCCCATGTTTGCTGTGACTTCACGGGATACACATTTTCATGCCACCTTCCCTAAACTTCTTTGAATGTGGAGGACTTGCTGGGGTGCCTATATTTGCTGCATGACTAGGTAGGAGATACTGTTTAGCTTGGCCTGGATGAAGGTGTCACTTTGTCTTCTAGAAAAGAATGCCAAGAAAGAGAAAAAGTCCTTAAATCCAAAAAGAGCACAGTGGAGGATATTAGGCCAGGACTAACAAGAAATAGAAGTAGGTTCCAGTTCTAACTTCTCTACTTATTTGCTGTGTGACCCTGGGGGAACTGCCCCCCACCTGACTCAGGGTCTGTTTCTCCATCTCTAGATGATGAGTTGGATTAGTCAATCCCTACCTAGGCTTTTCAGCTCACTGTTGTGATTTCATGTACTTGTCAATCTGCTCTCAAGTTACCCCCTTCCTCCTCCACCTCTTACCCCAGGGTCTGAGCCAACATTTTAGAGTGACAGGGGCCAGCAAAGTGATGAGAACAGGAACATTCCCTCACTGGGGCCAAGTGCCCACTCATGCCAGCATGAGCTCACACCTCTTAGAGCCACTGGTCCATTAACATTGCAAAAGACTTTGATGGACTTTGGGGAATTGTGCAACATTGATTTTATTGTCATCATTTTGCACAAGCAGTAAGTAGGCTAACATTTTAGGTGCAGAGTAATTATTCCCGAAAAGCAAGACATCAAAATAAAGTTTATAGTTAGCAGCCCGACATTTTGACAGGAGCTGTGTGGAGGTCCCAGAGATGTCTGGGAGCTGCTGAAAAGGTTAAAGATCAATGTGCTGCGCAGGCAGGAGGGAGAAGCAGAAGTGGCCCTGCAGAGCTGCGTGTGGTGGGATGGAGATCTTGAGCTGCCTCCCACACAGTCTGCAGTAGAGAAGGTTCTAGGGCCTTCTTGCTTCTTGTCCTGGATTCAACTTGTCCCTCCCGTTTATTGTCACAAGTCTTCCAAGCACAATATGTGGCAAGGGCTCAGCTATTGTTAAATCTTAGGTCTTTGTTCACCTGGAAACAGAACACGTAGGTATAGGGAGATTATCTACTTCTCAGTCCTCTTCCAGGTTAGCAGGAGTGGGGTGTACAGCAGATTCCATGGAAGGGCGAGTAGGGGACTGAACCCCCTGTGTCCCCAGGAGTGCTCTTTTTGACATCTGATTTAAACCAAATCCAAAGAGATTTTAGAGGCTTTGATTAAAAGACATAATGACTCCGTTCTGGGATGCCACCCATGCTGGCGTGGCCGTGTCTCAGGTTTGATGGAGGCTGGTTCTGCCTCACGGTGGGCTCTGAGTGAGAGTGACACTGGTATCCAGGAGGCACCACTGTGTCTGGTCTCCGGACTGCTGACCCTGACTGTCTCCCGTTTCCTGCCTACTCTCATCCTGAGCGTCTCATGTGTCCCTATTTGGTGAAGGAAGTTGAAGGCTATGTGACCCCATGAATGGACTTGGACCCAGTCCTCAAGCTGGTCTTGTAGTGTGGACCTTCTTCTCCAACCCAGAGGGAATTGTTTGAGGTTTACAGTCCTCTGTGTCTGAGGGCAGCACTTTGACGGATTCAACCAAGGGCAGGGGGAAAATGTTTGCAGGAGAGGAGGAGTGGGGATCTGCATTTGTATTGAATCTGCAGAGACTTTTTTGTTTCCATTATTCCCTGAACAATACAGTATAACTATGTATATAGCACTTACATTATATTAGACATTATAAATAATCTAGAGGTGACTGAAAGTATGCAGGTGGATATGCACAGCTTAGCTACAAATAGTATGCCAATTTATATAAGGGACTTGAGCATCCTTAGATTTTGGTGCCCACGGAGGGGGTCTTGGAACCAATTCCCCTAGGGACACCTGTGTTTTTCCTTCTAGGACACCTTTTGTTTATCTCCCCCAGTGTACTTCTGTGGCAGTTGCAGATCTGTGAAGCATCTGGCCGCCTTCCAGTCTAAATATAGAGAATGTGCATTTGAAAGGTATCTGGGAGCATCCTTTCTGTTTGAATCCCTGCATGGGGCAAAGAATCATATAATGTTCTATTAAGTGCAAGAGTCATTCCAAGAACAAAGGTGGAGAAAGCTTCTTGCCCTGCTTCCTGTGTCTGAGTGTATCAGCTCAGAATCTTCCTTCCCTTTGCCAGGTTCCTCCAGTGAATTCAAAGGGGAAATGGCTACAAATTGCTTTATACTCAAGGAAGAGAGGAAAGGGATATGCTCTGCAGGTGTCTTCAGAATCTGCTCTTTGGAAGGGCTTCCTGAAATGGCAGAAGGAAGCAAAAACTATGGGCTCATCCTCAGCATTGGCAAGATCCAAGGACTGGCCCTCTGCCACACAGAGATGCTCCAGTTCTTGGGTAGCATCATGTCCACACTTATCTCTGAGCCTTTGCCCCTGCTTCTCTTGTAGTGTGGTGCCTGAAAGGACCCTCTTGTCCCTCACACCTATGCTCATGTTTCAGCTCAGGAATTGTTTCTCCTGCCTGAAGCCTTCTCTTTCCATTCCCAGACAGATGTATATTTGCCCACTTTTGTCCCCAGTGGGGTCTTGCCTCATTGTCTTGAGTTCCCTTGTGCCTCTGCATCCTTGTGCCCTCGGATGACTTGGAGCACCCTGCTCCCTTCTGCGTCCCCAGCACCTATCACAGGTGATGAAAACTGGAATATGCTCCACTAACATCTGTTGAAGGAACATCTGTCCTGTCAAACTAATGACAGTCAGCTCTTCCTATCCACGGGTTCCACATCTGTTGATTCTGCCAACCATGGATGCAAAATGTAGTTAGACCTCTCGTGTTGCCTCTGTAACAGAATGTGTGCATCCTTTATTTTTCTTGTCAATTTTTCCTAAACAATACAGTAAAACAACTATTACACAGCATTTACATTGTGTTAGGTATTATAAGTAATCTGAAGATAATTCAAAGTATATGGGAGGATGTGCATAGGTTATATGCAAATACTAACCATTTCATATAAGGGAGTTGAGAGTGCTTAGTTGGTTTGATTGTGGTATCTATCCTCAGGGGTCCTAAAACCAATCCCCCCAGGAACCGGAAGGAGGACCATAATTTCAACTCTGTTCATGAGTGTGAGAATTCTTTTTTTTAACTGTCCATGGATCCTTGCAATTACTTCAGCTCTATCTTTGAAGATCCTCTTGGATAATCTCCTATCTTCACCTCAAGAAATTCTAAGGAGAACCTACTAAAGGAGAGATTTTGAATCTTTGTAATAAACATGATAGTAGTTATTATTATTTCAAATGTGAACATGACTCTTTCTTTTTCCAAACTGAAGTGGTACTTTGGGGATACTAAGGTGAACTGAGAGTCACACTGTGGCAGCCTTTTGTCCCCCAGCCACTTGGGAGGTTAATGAGTTTTTACCATTGGCACACTTTCAACCAAACACCTACTGGGCTGAGGTTGTCACAGCCAGCGTATCATCTACTCTGGAGTGGAGCTCAGCCTCTCTCTGCTGGAAGCTTCTACTCCTCTCTGCCTATCAAACAGTGGGGAAGAGGATGTTCTATCTCCACGGTCACCTCTTGACTCTCCTTGCACTTCATAGAAATTGTCCCTCCTACTGGAGAAGTTTGTTCAGTTCTTCTTCTAATGGACCACAGGAGGTGACTTTTGAGACCATGAGGAGGCAACCCAAGGCCAAAGATCAGGAGTCTTCAGTCTGTACCTGGGACAGGCTGCTAAACCGAAAGCTTAAACATCCAGCTAGATGTAGTGTCTACAAGGTCAGACTATGGAGGGAGACCCAATGATTAGGCATTATTTCTTTTTACCACATTACTTTTTCATTCTTTTTATGACTCTATTATTTCATAATTTTATCATTAACACGATGTCTATCTACCTTTGGTATCTAGAGGATCAACTTCTCAATGAAATGTCATTGGTTGGGCTTCAATCCCTTTTCTGTCACTTGCTACACATATGACCTTGCTGATTCTACCTCAGCCTCAGTTTTGCCATTTGTAAATTAGGAAACAATTAAGCCCTATTTCTTTATGTGGTTGTTAGTATTACAGGGACCAGTGCCTGCAGAAAGCTGGGTTGGGTGAGTTCCCTTAGCAGGAGTGATTAGGAGGAACAGGACTGAGAGAACCCTTATTATTCTTTGCACAACTTGACCTGGGGCATCTTATACTTGAGACTGGAGGATTGAACTTGCAAAAAACCTTTGAGAAAGGCCAGGACCAGCACCCTCTCTGTGGGGGAGCACTCTCAGACATCCTCGCAGGCCAAGAAAAATCAAAGCCAGGACATTCAAAATGAGATACTCCATGGTTCTTCTTCTTCTTTGGGGAAGAAAACAAAACAAAACAACAACAACAACAAAAAGAAAACCCATATCACTCTCCTTTTGTGACACCGAAAACATTGCGACATTTTTGGCGGGAAGGGGAAGTTATTTTGTGTATGTGTGAACTAGCATTTTGATAGACAGGATAACTTGCAATCCAATTCTAAACTATAGATTTTCAAGCAGATTGATGCAACAAATTGTTAGCAAATAGCAGTTTGCAATTTGATGCTAATTAGACATAAGGCAAATATGTGCCATGACAAATTAGCAGCGAACCATACTGCAGAGGATTAGCGAGAGCTGGCACAGCTCGCGCCCGGCTTCGCACACCTCCCTGACGCTGTTGTCGGCGTCACCGTCGGGGCCTGAGCCAGCCTCGCCTCTCTGTGTGCAGGAAGCTGGGGAGGAGACCAGCAGCATCCCAGGCCGGCTCTCAGCGAGGCTCTGGGCTAGCTTTCCAGCCGCGCCAGCTGCTGGTCAGCCTGCTCCTTCCTGACACCTGTGGAAGGTTCTGGGAAGCTCATAGGACATATATACATTTATGTTAAAAGGCAGAAATAATTGTAGGAATACTAGGAAATATGGACAAGCAAAAGAATGAAAGGAAACCAAACACCTAAAACTAACCCAGAAAAAGCAAAGCAAGAAGAAAGAAGAGACAAAGAAAAACTCAGAGATAGCCACTGTTAGTAATTTCATATTCATTCATTGAAATCTTTGTTTCCATGAAGAATATAAGAATATGTGTGTGTATCATGATATATAATATCTGTGTATATGTTATATGTGCAATTATTACAAAGAAAAAAAAGGGTTCATACAATCTTCTTTTCTCACTTAATTTTAAATTTTGGATATTTTTCCAAGTCCATAAACACAAATCCACATTTTGTTCCTAAATAGTTACGCATGTTTTCTTTTTTGATTCACCTATCAGTTCAGTCACCCCATCCCCTGCTGTTGGACACCTAGATTGCGTGTAGCTTTCTGCAGTTGTAAACTCTGCAACACTACATGGGCTGGATCATTGATGATTGCACACCTGTGACTAATTCTAAGGGTACATTCCTGGGAGAATGATGGGGTTACCACAGAGAGCTTGCCTGAATTTTTCTTGCCCTTCAGAGTATCCTCTTGCTGAGCCTTGACCAATCCTAGTTACTATTTTAAATCTTTGCTACTAAGGTATGCCTGCAAGAGTTATCTTGTTCCTGTTTGCCTGTGTTTGTTTATTAATGAAATTGATACCTTTTTAGGAATCTTAGGTTTCTCACTACTGGACTCCTTGGATGTGTTTCGGGCTCTTACACCCTTCACAAACAATCACTGGAAATTTAATTTCTCTGTTACAGAGATTGTCATGAGATTTTGCAGTCATGGATTCTAAGGAGACATACAACCACGAGAATGGAATCGTAATTAGAATAAATTATGTATGTATGTATAATATGCCAAATATACTATATTATCATGTATATATAAAAAGAACAAATAAAAAAGTGAAAAAAAGAAGTGGCTGTGGGTGCAATGCACAGGTTCCCCGGCCCTCCACCTGACCTTTGTCCCTGGAGGACTGGTGAATCTTGCCTGAGGATTGACCCCCAATCAAGCCTTGTTCAGCCGCTTTTGGTCCGACTCCTATCTGGTCACCCGATCTGACCTTACAGTACCTTTCTCTCCCATTGTAGCTCTTACTCCAGGGAGCTGATGGGCCACATCCTGGAAGCTTGCCTGACTGGTCTACTTGTAGCAAGAAGAGCACAGACACACGTTCTGAGCCCCCATGCCACCTAGAGACCTGGGTTCAAGCCTCAGGTCTGGAAGGCAAGCCCCTTACCTTCTCAGGACCTTTGTTTCGTCGTGTGCAAAGCAGGACAGGAGAGGCGTAGATAGTGTGCTGCTGGGGATGAGGAGTAGTAGTCCTCGCTGCACTTCCACATTTGGAGGATATGTGTGGTGTGAAGCAGAAGTTGTGAAGTGATATTCCTCTGAGAAGTAATAACTTGGAATTCCGCCACATACCACAGGGAAGTTGGGTGCAAGTTGAAGATCTCATTATTGCCCGTAGTGCATTTGGACACTCTGCTGTTTGGTTCCTGTGTAACTGTGCCTGTGCCTTTTCCACATATATGGGTGAACATAATCCCACAGGAGGATGAGTCATCACCTCTTCAGAGGCATGACATGTATTTATTTAAAACTTTTTATTGAAATATAATTAACATAACATAAATTCACCCTTTTCAAATTTACAATTGATCATTCTTCAACTTGATGTTCAGCTTAAAGCTGTTATTTTTCTCATCAGAATGAACCCAGCTATTCCAAGACTATTTGTGAAATTCCTTCACTTCTCCTTACACATTTTTCCCCACATTTTTTTATTGGCATGTTATAGTTGTACATAATGATGGTATTTCTTGTTCTTATTACACTTTTAAACAAATTTGCAGTGATGATTTAAATGAATAAAGAATCGTGTGTGTCTGTGTGTGGTGTGTGTGTGTCTCACATTTTCTTTTTACACTAACGGATCTGGGTCGTTTTCTGTACTTGTGTTTTGCAGGTTGATTCTGTTTGCTAAACAGATCATTGCTTTTACTTCAGGAAAATGGTTAATTTTTATATTTATTATTTAGACATTTCACTAAATTCTATTACCATTTCTAATGGGGTTTTCAGAAAGTCTTGTTAGGTAAACTATAAAATATGTAAATAATGACCCTTTTCACTTCTGGGCTAAGCTTTTATCTGTATACTTTTTTCTTGTCTCATTGCTTTGGATAGAACTTCCAGAAAAATGTTAAATAATAATGGTGATGGCACACAGCCTTGTAAAGAATTTTCTTTTAAGGGAATGATGCAAATAATTTATTGCTAGGTGTAAGGAGTAATGACTGGTTTGAGACAGGTGTTTTTAATCATGAAAATAGTTAACATTTTATTTTTAGTATTCTGTGCACTTAAAAAATTTGGAATGACTGCTGAAAATTTCTTTTCCCCACCCATAGGTAATATTGTATTTCTCTTGTCATATTTGATATCCTAAATTATATTTTTATATTTTCTAATGTTGAATCATCCTTACTGTCCTTGAATGAAACAGACTTAGTATCATTTGCTTATTGTATATATAATAAAATAATATTTATATTTATTTATATAGATATATTTTATATATATATAGTTATTTTAATATACTGCTGAGTATGACTTCTTGAAACATTTCAGGCAGGCAGGCTAGAAAGGGGAAACTCTGAATGTAAGAAACTCTGGAATATTGACTAAACCATGGGCATAGTAGCCAGTAAAAATTCAGATGATGTGAAAGCAGCGTGAGGAAACACTGTAAAAATGAACCCAGATATGGGGACTTAACACTTTGAATACTGCATCAAAGATGTCAGTTCTCTGTATGTGGATCGATGACACTTGAAGTTATTATTGCCAGGAGTACGTTTGAAGTTCTGTTGTTGGGTGAGAATCTTAAGAGATGATTTGGCATGAGATGAGAAAACTCATTAGAATACTAAAAATTATCTAGCTTTCTGAATCCTGTAAAATGGTGCGCAGGCCCTTGAGGTCAGAGGAATAGAAGGAAGAGCAATGGGGGGGGGGGGGAAATCAACAGGGGAGAGAGTTGCAAGAAGGAGGTGGTGGTCAGTGGTGGTCAAGGGAGATGAGGAAGGAGAAAGCGATGTGGGATTGGCTATTTGCAGATGGCAGTGGAGCAGAATTAGGACAGATGAAAAGAAATTAAAGAATTAAGAGAGAGTGGTAAAGAGGAGAGAGTAAGGATATCTTATCACAATTATTATTAACATTGTTATTACAGTTATTCACACCCAAATTGTTGACACATGATCCAGAAGTTGTATGAAATAGCTCAGCCATATTAAAACATTATGTGGCTATAAGAACACACACAATTATGGAAGCAAAACCAATGAAGTGGAAAAACAGCAGGAAACAACTCAGGAAAACCATGTTTAATTTCTTTTTTAAACCCTCTAGGGGAATTCTCCAGACAGTTTTGAGAATGATCAATAATGAGTGTTGCCATGAATTTATTTTCCTTTCAAATCTTTATTTAAACAGTATGTAATAGGCTGTATCCTGCCAGGAGTCTGGCTTGCCTGGGCCATGAGTAAACCCTGGAGCTTGAGGAGCTGGCCATGACCAGAGAACATCCTTCTCTCCACAACACAGGGGTGACCTCCGGCTGCTGTGTGGCTATAAAGATGCTATCGTGACCCCCGTGCATCTCGATTGAGAATCACTAACAAGAGCAAAATAGATATATTTTAAGTGATTTACTGAAAAGATATCATAAAATTCGACATATGGCCCTTTCATGACATTATTTCAACTTCCTTACTTTTGCTTGTTTTCTGAGTAAGGGGAGAATAGTTGGTATTACAGCTAGAAACCAAGCAGAAGCCGAAGAAGAAAAGAAGGTCCTGTGGTCAGGCACCAGAATGTGTCCTTGAGGTACTTTATTGTGGCAGATGACTTCAGTCTTCTCCTTCCTTGGAATTGGCACATGGAATGGAGTCCCTGATTTGATATTCTAAGGAATACCTTCAACCTGTATTCCTTAGAAAGAAAATGGAAAGAATCTTAAATTCACAGATGTGTTATTTTCCTTCACATCAGCTTCCCCACTATAAGATGCCCAAAAAGTTGTTTCCCAAGAGTACACATCTCGACTTCTCACCCAGACCAGTAGAGTGTGATCTCTGCATCTTTTTTAGTCACCAGTCTTGGAGACCAGCTGACCCTCCTCTCAGGCAGTGCATCTTGGGCTCCCCTTGGCATCAGTTATCTTCAGTGCTAGCAAAAATCAAAACCCTATTATGTCTCTTGTTTCCCAACAGCTTTGAGATTCTTATTCACTATGATTGGGGTGAGACCTGGGAATTTAAACTGGTGACGGGCTCTCTGTAGATTCAGCCATAAGCTATTCTCAAAATTTTATTATTTTTTTGAATGATTGCAGGTTCTGTAGTGATGTGCTCTCTCATTCTTGATATAAGGATTCTCTCTCTCTCTCTCTCTCTCTCTCTCTCTCTCTCTCTCTCTCTCTCTCTCTCTCTCTCTCTCTCTCTCTCTCTCCTCCCCTGTTTCTGTCTCTCTCTCCTTAATACATCTGGCTAAAGTTTCATTGGTTTTATTGATATCTTCGAAGAACCAAAGGTTCTATTAATTTGTTTAGAGAACCAGATTTGGTTCTTATTCTCCATTTCATTGATTCCTACACTTAACTTTTTCCCCCCTGTTTACCTGCAGTTCAATTTTCTGTCTTGTTCTAGTTTCTTAGGGAGAAATTTAGATTAGTAATTTCATACCCTTCTTATTTCCGTATGAACATTTAATCACTCTAATAACTACTTTAGTCGGAAACCAGAAATTTCAATGTTATTTATTCAGTCCAAAATATTTTTCCTTTTCATTCAGCTTCAAGTATTTTCTAGTATTTCATAATCATCATTTAACTTCAACACATTTATGTCTCTAAATATGAAATATGATTCTCTGAGACCCAAAGAGTTATGATAGCAGTATAGAATGACAGCAGAGTCATACTTGGGTTCTTTGAGACCCAGTAGAGTCATGTATTTTAAAATCCACTCTGAAAACCTCTGCCTTCTAATTGGAGGGTTTAGGCCATTTATGATTAATGCATTTGTTAATAGAGTCATATTTAGATTTATCATCTTGATGATTTTTTTATTAGTACCATCTGTTCTTTCTTCCCTTTCTCATTCTTCCTCAGTCTTTATTTATAGTATTAAAAATGCTTTATGATTCCATTTCATCTCCTTTGTTAGCTTACTAGCTATAACTCTTTGTTGTTATTTTAATGAATACCTTAGGGTTTATCGTATTTATGTATAGCTATTGCAGTCTACCTTCAATATCATGCCATTTTTCCTATGGCAAGGAACCAAATGACCACTTCATTTTCCCCTCTTTGTCCCCTTTTCTCTTGTCACAATACATTTTTTTCTCTTTTAACATTTTTTCTATAATTTTGCTTTAAACAATAATCTTCTAAAAAGATGTACAAGATAAGGAAAATATCTTTATAGTAAATTTAGTAAATCATTCTTTCCTGTGGATTTCATTTTGTATTTAGTATATTACTTTTTTCTAAATATTTCCTCTTTAACATTTCTCATTGTAACAATCTGCTGGCCATGAGTTCTTTCAGTTTTTGTGTGTGTGAAAGACTTTTACTGCACCTTTGTTTTTCAAAGATAGTTTTGCTGGGTATAGAATTCTAGGTTACATTTTTCTGTTTCATTTTTAAAGATGTTCTACTACCTTTTGATCTTCTGACTGGCATGGATGTGCAAGTGAACCCCCACACCCCCACACCCACACTGCATTTAAATGTTTGCATCGTTTTTAAGTATGACTCTGCTATCATTCTATATATTTTTCTATATACAACATGTGTTATGTTCTTCAGTTGATTTTAAGATTATCTCTTTATCACTGGTTTAAGCAATATGATTACATTGTTTCTTGTTGTTTTTCTCATGCTTCTTCAACTTGGGTTTTTTTGGATTTGTTTAATCTGAGTTTACAATTTTCCATAAATTGGAAAAATTTTAGCTGTAGGGTCTTTAAGTATTTTCCTGCCTTCCCTACTCTGAGATTCCAATATTAACGCACTTAGAGTTTTCCCACATTACAGTGTTAATTTTTAATTCTTTTTGCCTATGTTTCATTTGGAATAGTGTTCTCATTTTTCTCCTTCATTATTGTGTATTTTTCACCTTGTGCTTTGTGCTTTTCACCTTTATTCAATGTGTATCTCTTGAAAAACACCTTTCATGTCTCTCTTTAGCATACTTGTCAATTCTTTTATGTCCTTGAAAGTATGAAGTTTTTTTTAAATAATATTTTGATATCCTTGCACTTCAACTTTGTTAGTATAAGAGTAACCTTCATTCTAAGACTACTCTCACTTTTGACAGCTCCAATGTTGAGACAGTACTGCACTGAGTACTTTGTCTAATGTACTATCTATTATGAAGCTTCTCTGCTACAGCTCTGGTGAAGGTGAATTATTTCTGGCCATCTGTGATCTACCTTTTACACAAGCTCCATTCTGGTATTTTCCCTGGTTTGGGGTGATTTCCTCACAAAAACATGTGCCAATAAGTTCTTTTTTGTTTGTTTTTAGATATACATGACAGTAGAGTGTATTTTGACATATTATACATATATGGAGTACAACACATTTCAATTAGGATCCCATTCTTGTGGTTGTACATGGGGTGAAGTTACATTGGCTGTGTAAAGGACAGTTATGTCTGGTTCATTCTACTATCTTTCCTATTCCCATCCTCCCTCCCTTCACTTCATTCACCTTTGTCTAATCAATGAACTTCTACTCTTCCCTTCCCCTCCCTCTCTTTTTGTGGGTTAGCTTCCACATATAAGAGAGAACATTTGGCCTTTGGTTTTTTGGGACTGTCTTATTTCACTTAGCATGGTATTTTCCAGTTCTGTCCATTTACAAACAAATGCCATCATTCCATTCTTCTTTATGGCTGAGTAATATTCCATTGTGTATATATACTGCATTTTCTTTATCCATTCATCTGTTGAAGGGCACCTAGGTTGGTTTCATAGCTTGGTTATTATGAATTGAGCTGCTATAAACACTGATGTGGCAGTGTCACTGTAGTATGATTTTAAGTCCTGATTCTAAGTCCTTTGGGTATAAACCAAGGAATGAGATAACTGGGTCAAATGGTGGTTTCATTTTAAGATTTTAAAGAAATCTTCATATTGCTTTCCTTAGTGGCGACACCAATTTGCAGTCCCACCAGCAATGTATGAGTGAACATTTTTTCACATGTCCTTATCAACATTTATTGTGATTGCATTCTCGATACTTGCCATTTTGACTTGAGTGAAAATGCAACATAGTTTTGTGTTTCTCTAATTGCCAGAAATGTTCAACATTTTTTCACATATTCGTTGGCCATTCATATTTCTTCTTCTGTGAAGTGCCTTTTCCATTTATTTATTGGGTTATTTGGTTTTTTGTTGTTAAGCTTTTTGAGTTCTTTGTACATCCTGGATTTTAATATTCTATCCGAGGTGCAGGTGGTAAAGATTTTCTTCCATTCTGTAGGTTCTCTGTTCACATTCTTGATTGGTTCCTTTTCTGTGAAGAAGCTTTATAGTTTGAGAACATCCCATGTTTTGATTCTTGATTCTTCTTGTGCTTTAGGAGTCTTATTGAGGCAGTCATTTCTTGAGCTGACATGATGGAGAACTGGGCCCAGTTTTTCTGCTAGAAGGTGTAGGGTCTCTGATCTATTGTTTAGGTTCTTGATTCACTTTGAATTGAGTTTTGTGCAGGGTGAGAGGAGTTCAATTTTATTCTACTACATATGGATTTCCAGTTTTCCCAGTGTCATTTTTTGAAGGGACTATCTTTTCTCCAATGTATATTTATGGTACCTTTGTCTGGTCTGAGGTCCCTGTATTTATATAGGTATGTCTCTGTGTCTTCTTATTCTGTTCCGTTGGTCTTCACATCTGTTTTTGTACCAAAACTGTGCCTTTTTTTTTTTAACTATTGCTCTGTAGTATAATTTAAGGTCTGGTATTGTGATGCCTCCTGAATTACTTTTCTTGCTAAGCATTTCTGGCTATACTGAGCCTCTTATTTTTCCCAATGAATATCATGACTGCTTTTTCTATTACCATGAGGAAGTCATTGGAATTTTAATAGAAATTGCATTAAATCTGTTTAACACTTTAGGTAGTATGAAATGTACCAATAAGTTCTAAGCTGGAGGATTTAGGAGAAACCTCTCCAGTTCTCTAGGAGTCTGTGTGCAGAAATATTTTCTCCTATATTTCCTGTTAATTCTGGCCTATTTGGCCTTATTAAATTAGAATGTCTCCTCAACTCATGGTACTTATGGAACTTGGTTTGAATTTCACTTCCTTACACTATGGACTGGAAACTCTGAAGAAATTATCTTCAAGTTATTATAGAAGTCTCTTCTTTTGATATTACTCTCTTGGAAACTAATGTTCTACACTCCTACTGTCCAGTGTCTGAAATCTATTGGTAATTAAAAGTTTTCCTTTTTTATCAGTTGCAGGCCAAAGAAAAGGTAAATTCAATTCTGATTACTTCATTATATCCTAAGTGAAAGCTACCTTTACTCTTAAAAGACTTTTTTAGTAATTATGTGATTCAAAGAACTATTTTCTTTCTGACATTTAAATATATATTTCCATTTTATTTTTTTCTTTTTACCAGGCTAACGTTTCCTTATAATTCAAAATCAAATAAAATATTAAGTATTAGTCATTACCTGTTCTTTAATTTTTAATTAACAAAATTGTAGTTATCTATGATGTGTAACATAATATTTTGAACTATGCATACATTGTGAAATGGCTACATCAAGTAATTAATACATACATTACCTCACATACTTAATTTTGTGTGAGAACACTTAATATCTACTCTCAGTCATTTTCACGGCCAATCTGTGGACTTGTCATCTGTGGCCTTTACCGTGTTAAGTTTCGTTCCTTCATTTCTTGAGAATTTTTACCATGAAAGGATATTGAATTTTCTCGGAAGCTTTTTCTGCATCTATTGGGATGATCACATGCATTTTGTCCTTTATTTTTTTTAATGTAGTGTATCACATTTACTGATTTGTGTATGTTGACTCATCCTCATATCCTAGGAATAAATTCTACTTGATTATGGTGTATGATCTGTTTCATGTGCTGTTAAATTCAGTTTGCTACTCTTTTGTTGAAGTTTTTGCATCTCTGTTTATCAGGGATGTCGGCTTTTAACTTTCTTTTCTTGACTTTGTTCTTAGAGTCATGCTGGTCTTTAAAAAAGAGTTTGGAAGTATTCTTTCTGTTTCGATTTTTTTTTTTTTTGGTAGAGCTTGAGAGGAATTAGTGTTAGTTTTCCTAAACGTTCCGTAGAATTCAACAGCAAAGCCGTCAGGTCCTGGTTGTTTCTTTTTGTAAGACATCTTATTTTTTTTTTTTTTTAACTTTAAACAATTTTTTAATACACAAAAGTTGCACATAATTGGATATTTCTCTGCTTTGTACACAGTTATTTTTATTCTCCATAAAGGCTGCTTCTGATCTTCTCATCTGGTGATGGCAAGGACTAAAATCCTGATTTTAGAACAGCAGTAGAAATGCCTCAATGATTTAAGTTGAAAGCAGTACACTGGTACATGGCTGTTGCACCCAGGATCAGGAATGTACAAATGTCTTTTTATTCAAAAATACAAAAGAAATTATCTGTAGGCATGGAAAATAATAGCAGTAAACCATTATATATTATCAACTGAAACCAGTTACTGATGGTTATAGTGATTTTCTTAAATATCAACCAGTGTTTTCTTCAGTCATTTTCTTCACTGACTTCTCTGAAGTTATTGGTGAGGAGCCCTGCCTTGAGCTTCCTGTCACAGTTCATTAATAATGGTAAAGCACTATTCTGAGAGTTAGAACATGCCACCTCCCATACTATCTCCCATTCCACCCATTGCACCCATTCCAGGGTCCTTTTCTTCGTTAACAATTTCTGTGACTACAACTTCTGCTGTAGTTAACAGAGAAGGAACTCCAGTAGCATCCAGTAAAGCAATGTTGGGTCAATGATTCCTTTTTCCACCATATTCACAAAATCTCCAAGTATAGCATCATAACCAACTTCTGAGGAACTATGCAGAATTTTCTCAACTATCAGAGATCCTTCAACACCTGCACTCTTAGCAATGGTCATTGACATCCTATTATTGATTTAATCATCTTATCCATTATTGATCTGTTCAGATTCTCTTTAATGATCAGGTATTGGTAGGTTGTATATTCTAGAAATTTATCCATGTTTCTGAGATCATCTTATTTGTGGCATGTAAGTATGTGTAGTAATCCATGGTGGCCTTTGTATTTCTGTGGCATCAGTTTCAATGTTCTCTTCCACTTGGACTTTATTTACTTAAGTCTTCACTTTTTTTTGTCTAACTAAAGTTTCATCAACTTTATCTTTTCAGAAAAGCAACTTTTAATTCTACTGCAGTTTTTTGTTTATTTTTTCTAGATTTGATTTCATTTATTTCTCCTTTAATCTCATTATTTCCCTCCATCTATTAAATTTGGGCTTCTATTGTTCTTATTTTTCTAGTTCCTCAAGTTGTAACATTCAGTTGTTTGAGATTATTATTATTATTTTTGGTATAGGTGTTTGTTGCATGAACTTCTTTTTTACAACTGTTTTTGCTTCATTCTTTGAGTTTTGGTATGTTGTGCTTCCATTTTCTTTTGTGTAAATAAATTTCAACTTTACATAAAATTTCTTCTTTGACCTATTGGTTGTTCATAGTTTTCTATTTTATCTAGACTTTCATCATTTCTATGCAGAAGTCAGCTGTCAGTCCTACTGTTGCTATTTTTAAGGTAATACATCTTTTTTTTTATTTTTAAGGATTTACTTTTTCTATGTTACTGTCGTACTCTAATAGTCTGCAATGTAATTTGTTCATAGTTATCACATCCAATGTTTGCAGATATTTTTGAATCGTACTTGGACATCTTTTATCTGTTTATGCTGTGATCTTGGCAAATTATTTCCTTGAATTATTATTGGCAATTGTCTTTCCAAATATTCCTCTTGCCCCTTTCCTTTTCTTCTCTCATTTTCTTCCATTATGTTTATAATACATCTTTTCACTGTGTCTCATATTCCTTTTATATTTTCTTTTATATTTTCCTTATATTTTTCTTTATTTGCTATGTGTGTTGCCTATTATTCTATTTTCCAATTCACTTATTAACATGTTAGCTATGTTTAATTTGCAACTAAGTACTTCTGCTGAGTACCTATTTAAGCTATTAAATTTTTTTCAGATTTAGAATTTACATTTTATTGATCTTTTTAAAAATATTCAGTTCTCTTGGGAGAACTTATGTCTATTTTCCTGAGCATAGTAATCATACTTATTTAAAAATCAATGTATAGTAATCATGAACCTATAAGGATGCTTTCATTTGAATGCTTTTCTCCTTCTTGGTCTTGTTTCTTTATATACATATATATATGTATATATATGATTGATATATACTTACATATATAAATATTTGATACATATAATAAATATATAATTTTACCTATATAAATATCTTAATTTTATTCCAGATATAGTGCTTTGAAAAATTATAGACACTTTGGGTGATTATCTTCTTATCTTCTTGAGTTTTGGTATGTTGTGTTTCCATGTGCTTCCATTTTCTTTTGTTGCTATGAAGAAACATTCATCTTACCCTCACGTGTTGCTGATCAAGACTCTCTTCATGTGACACAGATGTTCAAGTGGTATAGTCCATTTGGCTGCATGATTCTACTCTGTTAACTAACAGATCAACTTTGCAGTGATCCTTGGTCTTAGAGGGTGACAAATGATAACCCAGCACAAGTTTTACTTGGAATAACTCATCACACCTACATTAACATCAATAAGTGTCAATAGTTCTCTGTATATGGAGCAGCTTCCCTCTGCTGAGGACACATTGACATAATAGTACACTGCGGATGCAGACACTTAAATAAAGATGATTTAGGCCTTGGTTCTAAAGTCACTGCACATTTAAAAAAGATAACGAACATATTTTAGAGCCATTTTATTTTTTAGAGCACCTTTAGAGCACAGCCACATTGAGTTAGAAGTACAGACACACTTCCCACACACTCCCTTCCTGCACACATGCAATTTTACCATTATCAATATCACATTCTGAATCGTCACATTGGTTAAAATTGATGAGCGTGCATCGACCTGTCCTTTTCATCCAACTTCCACTGTTTACTTTAGCATTCATTCATGGCATTGTACATTATAAGGGTTTGGGCAAGTTTGTATGGCACGTTTTCACAATTATAATACCATACAGAATAGCTTCATGCCCTAAAAACTCTCTGTGTTCCATTTATTCATCTCTCCCTTCCCTGAATTCTTGACAATCATTGATCTTTTTACCGTCTCCATAATTTTGCCTTTCGTAGAATGTCACATAGTTGGAATCTCACAGAAAAGTAGACTTTCCAGATTGCCTTCACTCATTTAATAATACGGATTTAAGATTTCTCCAAGCCTTTTCATGACTGGAGACTCATTTCTTTTTTCGCACCAGTATCATTTCATTGTATTTATCACTGTATGATGTACCACAGTTTATTTGTGCATTTACTTGCTGAAGGATTTTTGGCAATTATGAGTAAAGTTGATGTAAGCATCTGTGTGCAGGGTTTTTTTGTGTACATAAGCTTTCAGTTCTTTTGGGTAAACACTAAGTGATGTTAGTGCTGGATAGTCTGGCAAAAGTGTGTTTAGTTTTATAGGAAACTACCAAAATTATCTTTCAAAGTTGTTGTGCCATTTTTACAATCCTAGGGGCAATGAATGAGTGTTTCTTTGGCTCCACATCCTTGACTTCCTGTTGTGGGTGTTTGGAATTCTGAATATGTTAATAGGTGTGTAGTTGTATCTCATTGTTTTAACTTGTATTTCCCTGATGACATACAATATAGAGCATCTTTTAAATGTGCTTATTTGTTATTTTTACAGCTTCTTTGGTGACGTGTTTGGTAAGGTCTCTGGACCATTATTAAAATTTGTATTGTTGAGTTTTAAGTGTTCTTTGTATACTTTAGGTAGCAGTTCTTTTTCAGTTACATGTTTTTCAAATATTCTCTTCCAGTCTGTTTTCAAATATTCTCTCTTTTACCCTCTTGTCAGTATCTTTCATGGAACAGAAATTTTCAGTTTTATTCAAGTTCAGTTTATCAGTTCTTCCATTCATGGAGTATATCTTTTGCATTAGATCTAAAAAGTCATCACCAAACTCTGGATCATCTAGATTTTCTCCTATGTTGTTTTCTAGAAATTTCATTGTCACATGCAATATATATAAATCTGTGCTCATTTTAAGTTATATTTATGAAAAGAGTTAGGTCTGTTAAGTTTCGTGTGTGTGTGTGTGTGTGTGTGTGTGTGTGTGTGTGTATCCAGTTGTACCTGTATCATTGGTTCTGAGAATGCTTCCCATTGCATTTCTTCTGCTCCCTTATGAAAGATCAGTTCCTATATATTTTTAGATTTATTTCTGGACTGTCTATTCTTTTTTTATGGGGGGGGACTGGGGATTGAACTCAGGGGCACTCCACCACTGAGCCACATCCCTAGTCCTATTTTGTATTTTATTTAGAGACAGGGACTCACTGAGTTGCTTAGTGCCTTGCTTTTGCTGAGGCTGGCTTTGAACTCGAGATCCTCCTGCCTCGCCCTCCTGAGCCACTGGGATTACAGGTGTGCACCACTTTGCCTGACAGTCTATTCTTTTCCATCAGTCTACTTGTCTATTCTTTCACCAATACATTTCCCTGTGTACTATATAGTAAGTTATAAAGTTGGATAGAATTACTCCTCCAACTTTATTCTTGTTCAATATCATGTTGGTTATTCTGGATCTTTTACCTATTCATTCACACATTATAATCAATTTATTGATATTTATAAAATGACTTTTTGGAATTTTGATGGAATTGTATTGAATTTACAGATCAAGTAGGGAAGAACTGACACATTGGTATATTAAATCTTTTTTTTCCATTGACATGGAATATATTTATTTCTTTAATTTCTTTCACTTGGGATTTCTAGTACTTTATCATTTGGGTATTGTTGTTAAGTGGCAGTACTTTTAGTGTTTTATTTCAGATTTCAATAGTTCTTTGTCAATATATAGTAAAGCAATTGACTTTTGTATATGAATCTAGCATCTTGTGACCTTTTATGCTCACATTAATTTTAGGAGATTTATTTTGTCTTTGGTTAATTCTTTGAGGTTTTCTACATAGATAATGATATCATCTATGAACAAGAAAAGTTTTATTTTTTTCCATTTTTATACATTTAACTTCTATTTCTCTTCTTATTGCACTAGATAGGATTTCAGTATGTGACTGAATATAAATGGTGAGAAAGAATATCCTTACTTTGTTTCTGACCTTAAGAAGAAATTGTCCATCATTGTTAAGTATGATGCTAGCTATTAGTTTTGGAGATATTGTTAATATTAATGCTTAATATTGACGAAGTTCCTAGCTTGTCAACAGTTTTTATTATGAATATAAGCTGGATTTTGTCGAATGCTGTATTTGCTTCATAGAATAAGTTAGGAAGTATTCCTTATGCTTAGAATTTCTGGAAGAGACTCTGGAGAATTGGTACAATTTTTACATTAAGTGATTGGTGGAATTCACTAGCAATCCCATCTGCGCCTGGGGCTTCAGTTTTTGGAAGTTTGTTGCTTATGATTCAACTTTTTAAAATTAGATATAGGTATATGTCTTCTTGTGAATATTTTGGTAATTTCTGTCTTTGAAGAATTAGTCCATTTCATCTTGGTTGACAAATTGTTGGCATAGAGTAGTTTACAGTATTTATTAATTATCCTTTTAATGTTCAGTAGTGATGAACTCTGATATCACACCTGATATTGGCAATTTGTACTTAACTCTTTTTTTTTTTTTTTCTTGGTTAGCCAGGATAAAATTTTATAAATTACATTGATTTTTCTTTCAAAGAACCTGCTTCGTGCTTCATTTAGCTCCCTCATTTTCTTGTTTTCATTTCATTTACTTCTGTTTTTAATTTTATTATTTCCTTCCATCCTTACTCCTGTATTCTAGTTTCTTAAGATAGGAATTTTGATTGTTGACTTGAGATCTTCTTCTCTTGTCTATTATAGGCATTGACCCATATAAATTTTCCTCTCCTTACTGCTTCAGATTTATCCCACAGATTTTGATACGGTCTGTTTTTATTTTCATTATTTTCTATTTATTTTATGTCCAATGAGACCTATATTTTGACTCAGATTCATTTAAAATGTGTTATTTAGTTTTGAGTATTAGTAGTTTTCATGCTATCTTCATTATTGGTTTCTACTTTGATTCTATTTGGGTAAAAGAACAAAGTCTATATGATTTCAATGGTTTTAAGTTTATTGATGTTTGTTTTATGACTCAGGATATAGTCTTCCTTGGTATGTTCTGCTCTTGTTAGGGGAGTGTTTTGTAAATGCCAAATAGATCCTGTTGGTTGATGGTGTTCAGTTCTTTTATATCTTTGTTAGATTTTTACCTAGTAGTCGTATCAATTGTGAAGAGTGACGCATTGAGGTTCCAACTATAATTGGGCTTTCTCTACTTTTCCTTTCTAGTCTATCACTTTTTGCTTCATATACAGTCATGCGCTGCTTCCTGACTGGGGTATGTTTAAAGAAGTGTGCTGTTAGGCAATTTCATCATTGTGCAAACATCTCAGTACACTTAAATACACTAAGATGGCTATGATGTCACTATATGATGGGGCCACCATCATAAAGATGCTCTTTCACTCGCCAAAATGTTATATGGTAAATGATGATATTTGGATTCTCTGTTGCTTCATATGTACATATTTAGGATTGCTCTACCTTCTTGTGGAATCGATCCATTTTATCTTATTATGTCCTTCTTTGCCCTAAATAGTTTTCTTTGCTCTGAAGTCTACTCTACCCACCTGATGTTAGTATCAGATACCTTGATATTTTAGTGTCTTGCTTTTAATTTTTATTAACATTTTTAAATTATTCAGATCCATGGGGATCAATGTGACATTCCAATACATGTGCATGGTGTGCTGATCAAATCCAGCCTCCTTTTATCCCTCTCTCCCTTTCCACTTTTCCAGCTTTTAGTAATCACTATTCTACATTCAGGTCAACTTTTTCTTTTTTCTTTTTTCTTTTTTTTTTTTTTTAACTGCCAAGTATGAGAGAAAACATGTAGTACTCACTTTCCTGTTTGCTATTTATTTTGTCATAATGTCCTTCAGTGCCATTCATTTTGATGTTAATGGCAGGATTAATTTCCTCTTTATAGGTGAATAATATTCCATTGTGTATACCTACCTCATTTTATTTGTATATTCATTCATTAATGGGCACTCAGTTTGATTCTATATTTTAACTATTGTGAGTAATGCTGCAATTAACCAAAATGTCCAGGTATGTCATTGGCATGCTGATTTCATTTCCTTTAAGAATAAACCCAGAAGTCAGAGAGTTGGATCATATGGTAGATCTACTTGTGGTCTTTTTCATTTAAAAAAAAAAAATCTTTCCTATTACACTTTGTAATGTTTTGCTAATTTACATCCCCAACAACAGTTGACGAGAACTTCTTTTCCTCCACATCCTCACTAGAATTTGTTACTGACTTCTCAATAATAGTCATTCTGAGATAAGGCAATATATTGCTGTAGTTTTAATTTGCAGCTCTTCATCTGACAAGTGATGACCATCCAGAATATCTAAGGAACTCAAAACACTTGACAAATCAAGAAAAAAAATGTCGTTCAATTATCAAATGGGTAAATCTGAATAGACCCTTTCCAAAAGAAGAAATACAAACGACTTTTTTAAAAAAAATTTCTGTAACACACTTTTTTGTCATCCTTTTATTTACCTACCTTGTCATCACATTTAAAGTGAATTGCTTGTAGATAGTATTTAGTTGGGTCATTTAGCTGTTGAGTTTAGGCCATTTACACTAAATTTAATTACATTAAGATTTAAGTCTGCCCTTTACCTATTTATAGTCTATTTGTTTATATTTGATTTCTTTTTTGCTGTATCTTTTTTTCTTGTTTTTCTATGAATTAATTAAAAATTTTCAGAGCTCCATTTGATTTGTTTATATTGTTTTTGAATATACTACTCTATAATTTCTTGGTGGGGTTACTACAAATCTTATCATATACATATGGTTTACTTTCTTCTTTAAATGTAATTGTTGGGGGCTGATCCAAGATGGCAGACTAGAGGATGACTGCATCTCCCGTCACTCCAGAACTCAGGATTTAAGAAGGAGAGGTAGTGAGAGACTCGGACCAACATAGAGCCGCAGGGTGAGTCTCTCCCACCGGGTGAAGCTCGGTCGGACAGCAGGCCCGGACAGGGACAGCTTCTCGGAGCAGGGCAGGGCAGTGAGAGTCTTCCCGAAGCAGCCCTGCTCCCTCCAGCGGCAGGCTCCATCCATAGCTAGCTTCTAGGAGCAGGCCCGCCCAGTGAGAGCTTTTCCGCACAGAGCCAACCCGAAGCCCTGAACCCAGCGGCGGGCCTTGGCCTTCAGGCGGCTTTTGGGACCAAGGCAGGGCAGTGAGAGACTTCCCCAAGCAGCCCTGCTCCCTCAGGCCCTATCTATAGCCAGCTTCTAGGAGCAGGACTGCCCAGTGAGAGGATTTCCACACAGAACCAGCTCCAAGCCCTGGACCCAGTAGTGGGCTAGGGACAGCTTTCTTCAGAAGCACTGTATTATCAAGTTCCTCCAAGACTTCAGGCTACTGAAGGCTGGGAGGTGATATACTGGAAATCTACAGAGACCCTATAAGCCAATAGAGGAAATCTGCAATATCTCAGAGTCCCACTGATATCTGACCAATATGAGAAAACAAGGGAAGAAAATGTCCCAAATGAACCTAGATACTATATCAATAAAACCCAATGACAGCACAGCAGAAGAAATGTCAGAAAGGGAATTCAGAATGCACATAATTAAAACAATCAGGGAAGCAAACGAGGAGATGAAAGAGCAAGTGCAGGCATTGAAAGAAGAGATGAAAGAGCAAATGCAGGCATTAAATGATCACACCAATCAACAGTTAAAAGAGCAAATACGGGAAGCAAAAGATCATTTCAATAAAGAGTTAGAGATACTGAAAAAAAAAATCAGAAATCCTTGAAATGAAGGAAACAATAAACCAAGTTAAAAACTCCACAGAAAGCATAACCAATAGGATAGAACACCTGGAAGACAGAATCTCAGACATTGAAGACCAAATATTTAATCTTGAAAACAAAATTGACCAAACAGAGAAGATGGTAAGAAATCATGAACAGAATCTACAAGAATTATGGGATATCATGAAAAGGCCAAATTTAAGAATTATTGAGGAAGGTTTAGAGAAACAAACCAAAGGAATGAACAATTTATTCAATGAGATGATATCAGAAAATTTCCCAGATCTGAAGAATGAAATAGAAAACCAGATACAAGAGGCTTATAGGACTCCAAACATACAAAATTACAACAGATCCACACCAAGGCACATTATTATGAAAATACTTAACATACAAAATAAAGACAGAATTTTGAAGGCTGCGAGAGAAAAGAATCAAATTACATTCAGGGGAAAACCAATAAGAATATCAGGAGATTTTTCAATCCAGATCCTAAAAGCTAGAAGGGCCTGGAACATCAATTACCAAGCCCTGAAAGAAAACAGATGCCAACCAAGAATCTTATACCCAGCAAAACTTACTTTCAGATTTGACGATGAAATAAGATCCTTCCATGATAAACAAAGCTAAAGGAATTTACAAAAAAGAAAGCCAGCATTACAGAACATTCTCAGCAAAATATTCCATGAGGAAGAGATGAAAAACAACAATGCAAATCAGCAATGGGAGGAACTAGCCTAAAGGAATAGCCAAATAAAGGAGAAACCAAATCATGTCAAAAAACAAAAATGAGTCAAATGACTGGGAATACAAATCATATCACAATAATAACCCTGAATGTTAATGGCCTGAACTCATCAATCAAAAGACATAGACTGGCAGATTGGATTAAAAAGAAATATCCAACAATATGCTGCCTGCAAGAGGCTCATCTCATAGAAAGAGATACCCACAGACTAAAGGTGAAAGGATGGGAAAAAACATACCATGCACATGGACACAGCAAAAAAGCTGGAGTATCCATCCTCATTTCAGATAATGTGGACTTCAAGCCAAAACTAGTCAGAAGGGATAAAGAAGGACATTACATACTGCTTAAGGAAAGCATAAATCAGCAAGACGTAACAATCATAAATATCTATACCCAAACATTGGCTCATCCATGTACGTCAAACAAATCCTCCTCAATTCCAGAAATCAAACAGACCACAACACAATAATACTAGGCGATTTTAACACATCTATTTCACCATTGGATAGATCTTCCAAACACAAATTGAATAAAGAAACCATAGATCTCAATAAAACAATCAATAATTTATACTTAACCGACATATAGAATATACCATCCAACAAAGAATGAATACAGTTTCTTCTCAGCAGCACATGGATCCTTCTCTAAAATAGACCATATTTTATGCCACAAAGCTACTGTTATCAAATACAAGAAGACAGAGATACTACCTTGTATTCTATCAGATCATAATGGATTGAAATTAGAAATAAATGACAGAATAAAAAACAGAAACTTCTCCAATA
Organism: Sciurus vulgaris; assembly: GCF_902686455.1. Taxonomy (NCBI): domain Eukaryota; kingdom Metazoa; phylum Chordata; class Mammalia; order Rodentia; family Sciuridae; genus Sciurus; species Sciurus vulgaris. The sequence goes on along the minus strand of NC_136478.1, from coordinate 40,894,789 downwards.
CCTGGAGGTTAAATAATACGTTGTTATATGATGAATGGATAACAGAAGACATCAGGAGGAGGGAAATAAAAAAATTCTTAGAAGTAAACAAGAACAAAGACACATCATATCAAAATCTCTGGGACACTATGAAAGCAGTACTTAGAGGAAGATTTATTTCATGGAGTGCAGTCAACAAAAGACATAAAAATCAATAAATAAACGACTTAACACTACAGCTCAAAGCCCTAGAAAAAGAAGAGCAGACCAACACCAAAAGTAGTAGAAGACAGGAAATAGTTAAAATCAGAGCTGAAATCAATGAAATTGAAGAAACAATCGAAAAAAATGACAAAATAAAGAGTTGGTTCTTTGAAAAAAATAAACAAAATTGATAAACCCTTAGCTACATAACAAAGAGAGAGAGAAAACTCAAATTACTAAAATTTGGAATGAACAAGGAAATATCATGACAGACAAAAGTGAAATACAAAACATAATTAGAAGCTATTTTGAAAATCTATACTCCAACAAAACAGAAAACCTCAAAGACATCAACAAGTTTTTAGAGACATATGAATCACCTAAACTGAACCAGGAGGACATACACAACTGAAATAAATCAATTTCAAGCAATGAAATAGAAGAGGTCATCAAAAGCCTACCAACAAAGAAAAGTCCGGGACCAGATGGGTTCTCAGCCGAGTTCTACAAAACCTTTAAAGAAGAGCTCATTCCAATATTCCTCAAAGTATTCCATGAAATAGAAGAGGAGGGAACCCTCCCAAACTCATTCTATGAAGCCAATATCACCCTGATGCCTAAACCAGACAGAGACACATCGAGGACAAAAAATTTCAGACCAATATCCTTAATGAACATCGACACAAAAATTCTCAACAAAATTTAAGCAAATCGCATACAAAAATATATTAAAAAGATAGTGCACCACGATCAAGTGGGTATTATCCCAGGGATGCAAGGTTGGTTCAACATCAGGAAATCAATAAATGTCATTCACCATATCAACAGACTTAAAGTTAAGAATCACATGAATATTTTGATAGATGCAGAAAAAGCATTCGATAAAATACAGCATCCCTTCATGCTCAAAACACTAGAAGACATAGGGATTGTGGGAATATTCCTTAACATTGTAAAGGCCATCTTCGCTAAGCCCATGGCCAATATCATTCTAAATGGTGAAAAACTGAAAGCATTCCCCCTAAAAACTGGAACAAGGCAGGGATGCCTTCTTTCACCACTTCTATTCAACATCGTCCTTGAAACTCTAGCCAGACCAATTAGACAAACCAAAGAAATTAAAGGGATACGAATAGAAAAAGAAGAACTGAAACTATCCCTGTTTGCTGATGACATGAGTATATATTTAGAGGAACCCGGAAACTCCACCAGAAAACTTTTAGAACTCATAAGTGAATTCAGTAAAGTAGCAGGTTACAAGATCAATGCTCATAAATCCAATGCATTTTTATACATAAGTGATGATTCTTCAGAAAGAGAAGTTAGGAAAACTACCCCATTCACAATAGCCTTGAAAAAAATAAAATACTTGGGAATCAATCTCACAAAAGAGGTGAAAGACCTCTACAATGAGAACTACAGAACACTAAAGAAAGAAATTAAAGAAAACCTTAGAAGATGGAAAGATCTCCCATGTTCTTGGATAGGCAGAATTAATATTGTCAAAATGGCCATACTACCAAAAGTGCTATACAGATTCAATGCAATTCCAATTAAAATCCCAATGATGTACCTTACAGAAATAGAGCAAGCAATTATGAAATTTATCTGGAAGAATAAGAAACCCAGAATAGCTAAAGCAATCCTTAGCAGAAAGAGCGAAGCAGGGGGTATTGCAATACCAGATCTTCAACTCTACTACAAAGCAATAGTAACAAAAATGGCATGGTATTGGTACCAAAATAGACAGGTAGATCAATGGTACAGAATAGAGGACATGGACACAAACCCAAATAAATACAATTTTCTCATATTAGACAAATGGGACAAAAATATGCAATGGAGAAAAGATAGCCTCTTCAACAAATAGTGCTGTGAAAACTGGAAATCCATATGCAGCAGAATGAAGTTAAACCCCTATCTCTCACCCTGCACAAAACTCAACTCAAAATGGATCAAGGACCTTGGAATCAGACCAGAGACCCTGCAGATTATAGAAGAAAAAGTAGGTCCAAATCTTCTAAATGTCGGCCCAGGATCAGACGTTCTTAACAGGACTCCCATAGCACAAGAAATCAAAGCAAGAATCAACAACTGGGACAGATTCAAACTAAAAAGCTTTCTCTCAGCAAAGGAAACTATCAGTAATGTGAAGAGAGAGCCTACAGAGTGGGAGAAGATCTTTGCCACTCATACTTCAGATAGAGTACTAATTTCCAGAATATATAAAGAACTCAAAAAACTCTATACCAAGAATACAAATAATCCAATCAACAAAAGGGCTAAGGAAATGAACAGACACTTCACAGAAGAAGATGTACAAGCAATCAACAGATACATTAAAAAATGTTCAACATCTCTAGTAATAAGAGAAATGCAAATCAAAACTACACTAAGATTCCATCTCACCCCAATAAGAATGGCGATTATCAAGAACACAAGCAACAATAGGTGTTGGTGAGGATGTAGGGAAAAGGGTACACTCATACATTGCTGGTGGGGTTGCAAATTAGTGCAGCCACTCTGGAAAGTAGTATGGAGATTCCTCAGAAAGCTTGGAATGGACCTACCATTTGACCCAGCTATCCCACTCCTTGGTCAATACCCAAACGACTTAAAATCAGCATACTACAGAGATACAGCCACATCAATGTTCACAACTGCTCAATTCACAATTGCCAGATTGTGGAACCAACCTAGATGTCCTTCAATTGGTGAATGGATAAAGAAACAGTGGTATATAAAGGATGATAAAATCATGGCATTTTTAGGCAAATGGATGAAATTGGAGAATGTCATGCTAAGTGAGATAAGCCAATCTCAAAAAACCAAAGGAAGAATGATCTCGCTGATAAGTGGATGATGACACATAATGGGGGTGGGAGGGGTTAGTGTTCGGGTTAGGGTTAGGTTAAGGGTTAGGGTTAGGGTGGGTGGCAAGAACGGAAGAAGGAAGGACTGTATAGAGGGAAAAGAGGGGTGGGAGGGGTGGGGGGAAGGGAAAAAATAACAGAATGAATCAAACAACATTTCCCTATGTAAATTTATGATTATACAAATGGTATGCCTTTATGCCATGTACAGAGAAACAACATGTATCCCATTTGTTTATATTAAAAAAAAAGAGTAAATGTAATTGTTTAAAAATATTTCTCCTACATACATTGATCACCACATCAGATGGTGCTGTAAGTTTTGCTTTAACCATAAAGAGACACATGATTTCAAGGGTGGTCTATTATGTTTACTTCTTAACTCTTTCTGTTGCTCTTCTTTCTATAGTGAGAAAGAAAATATATTTCCTTTTTGTTTGGAGAGCTTTCTTCATTCATTCTGCAGGAGTAAGTATGCAGCTAAAAATGATCTTAGCTATCATTTTTCCCCAATAAATCCTCATTTCTCATTAATGACTGAAGAGAAGTTTTGCCAGATGTAAGATTGACAGTTCTCTTCTTCCACCACTTGAAAACGATGGGGCTGCTTCCTTCTAGCCTCCACAGATTCAGACGAGGAATTGTCATTCAAATTGTCATCGTCATTCAAACTGGTGACCTTATAGGTGATGCATTTTGCTAATCACCTTTCCATTACTGATCAAAAACACCTGAGGACAATACAATTAAAACCAGGGAAGGGTTATTCTGGCTCACAGGTTTTGGAGGTTTGAATCTCTGGTCTGCTGACCCCATGGCTTTGGTCCCGTGGTGAGGTCATCACGGTAGGAGCACATGGCCGATTCACCTGTGGCAGCTGGCAAGCAAAGAGCAAGGAAGAGGAGGGCCTGGGGTCCTAACGTCCCCTTCAGAAGCCTGCCTCCAACCACAAGAAGACCTCTCAGAAGGCCCTCCTTCTTAAATTCACCTCCCAAGAGCCCCAAACACAGAACTAAGCCTTGTATCCATGGGTCCTTGGAGGACATCTAAGGTCCAAATCACACCGTGTATTGTTTTTCTTTGATTGTTTTTAAGGGGATTGTTGGTATTTATTTATTTATTTATTTATTTTTTGCCTTTAATTTTTAAAAAAAAATTTTTACAGACTGCATTTTGATTCACTGTGCGCAGAGTACGACTTTTAGTTTCTATGGTTGTGCACGATATAGATTCACACCATTCATGTACTCATACATGAATATAGGGTAACGAGGCCTGTCTCAATTCCACCATCTTTCATTCTGTATTTAGTCTTTAGTATGGACGCTTCCCGACTTACCACAGGGTTACCTCTCCATACACACATTTTAAGTTGAAAATCTCTAAGTCGAAACTGCATTTTTAAATGTCATAGCTTAACCTGGTCTACCTTAAACGTGCTCAAAACACGTGAATCTACAGTTGGGTAAAATCATCTCACAGAAAGCCTATTTTATAATGAAGAGTTGAGTATCTCGCATCTCATGTAAGTTATCGAATACAGTACTAGAAGCGAAAGAAAAAAAAAAAATCCCTCAAGAAACAAAACCAGGTTATTTGGGTATAATTTTACACCATTATAAAGTTGAAAAATCATAGGTCTGATCATTGAACCATTGCTAGAGATTATTTGTAGCTTAATTGTGATTTGTCTTGGTGTAAATTTCTTTGGGGTTTCTTCAGCTTTTATACCTTTTATTTTTCACCACATTTTGAAAGTTTTAAGTCATCATTTCTTTAACTGTATCTTCAGTGCTACTTCTCTTTCTTTTACTCTTCATCTCTGATTATATAAAAGTTAGGTCTTTTGATATTGTCCCACAGACCCCTGAAGTTCTGTTAATTTTTCTCTCTCTTTCGTTTAGAACAGGTTAATTCTGCTAGTCTGTCTTCAAATTCACTTCTTTTATTATTTTTCATCTCCATTTTAACATTAAGTCCATCAGTGGATTTTTTAAAATCTGGGTTATTGATTTTTCAGTTCCCTAATTTCTTTTTTTTATAATTTCTATTTCTTCTTTTCCAATTTTTTCACTCATTTCATGAGAATTGTTGACTGTTTCCTGAAATATTTGTGTGATGGTTGCCCTCAGATCTCCATCAGATAAGTTCAACAAATGATTCATCTTGGAATCAATTACCTTCCTTCATTCAAGTTATGATTTTCTGGTATAAGAAGTGACTTTTGATTGTGTCTCTATTAGGTTTTGGGCTCATGTTCTTATTTAAATCTTCTAGTAGAAAGTCACTCTGATTAGGTTCAGTGTACAGTTTCTGCCCTACTTTTAGGGGCTTCCGTTCCAGCAATGGTTTCAGATTTCTGAACTCTTGAGATGCTGTTCTAGTTTGAGTCATTCTCCAGTTGTTCTTAGGGCTCTGTTTCCATCAGCTTTTTATCACTGTGACCAGAAGACAAGATTAATGTAGAGGAGGAAAAGTTTGTTTGGGCTCTTGATTCAGAGTTTCAGTCCATGGTTGGCTGACTCCATAGCTCTGGGCCTGAGGTGAGGCAGACCATCATGGCTGAAGGGCATGTCTCAGGAAGGCAGCTCAGGACATGGCAACCTGCAAGCAAAGAGAGAGCTCTGCTCACCAAAGGCACTCAGCCAGTGACCTACTTCTTCCAAACATACCCTACCTGCCTATAGCTACTCCCTAGTTAATCCACGTCAATGGATTAATCCTTTGAGTAGGTTAAGGCTCTTATAACCAATTATTCCACCTCTGCTAAATCTTGCATTAATTCACGCATGAGATTTTGGGGGACACCTCATATGTAAACCATGCCAGGCTCCTGTTCACTTGCCAGCAGCTTCATTGATGAGGACCAAAGGTGTTTCCCTGGGATACCAACGGTCTCAGAGGAGGAGAAATGGAATCTAGTGGGCCTTGGTCTTCCTCTGACCATGAAGGTAAGGGAGACACACAGCTTTGCCGTTAATACTGTTAACTGCTGCAACTCACAGATGGCTCCATTGATGTGTGCTTGGGGAAATGGAATCTGGGATGTCCTGAGGTTTTTCTGCTGCCCCTTAGGACAGACCAGACCTTCCTTCAGGACCCTGGTTGGAGAGCAAGTGTTGGGATGGCTTGTATTTGCTGCTGTCACTGGTCCCTACAGATCAGGCCACTCTCCTGAGCACTAACTGTGGCTTAGGGTTGGGACTGCCCACTGAATCTTTGTTGGGCTTCCTCTTTCTCAAACTTTTGTGCTTGTGTATGTGTGTGTGTGTGTGCATGCACGTGCACGTGGTGTATATGCTTGATGGTGTTACTGGGTTGCAATCTTTTCTGAATCCTAGTCTGGTCGTATCTGAGACACAGAAAGAGAGCCTGGTGAACTCACCACACTGTCAGTCAATCCATCCTATTCTTTCCTGCTTGTAGAGTCCTTTCATTATTGTCTGTTGATAAATCCCTAGAGTATGTAGTTGTATCTTGAGGGCAAGGACAGGGAAAGGTAAATATATACCATCTTGTTCCTGATTTGGAAGTCTGGCTTAGGTTTTTAACATTAAAATTAAATAAAAAATGTTCGCCCTTTGACTTTTAAGGCAATGCATGTGACTTTCCATTCAATAAGAAAGCTTTGGGGATACGAATGGATAAATTGCTCTCAACTTAGATAAGTCCCTCTTTCCCTTCTTTCAGTTCCCACTAGAATCTTCTGACCCTCCTGCCTGTATCTAAAGCAAATACTCTGTAGTGCTGCGTTTTGGCTTACTGCCTGCCTCAACTAGCTAGTCTGCTTCATCACTGTCTGCCGTTGATGGACCCACACCTCTGTGAAAGAGACCTTTTGTCTAATTAACTCACTTTGCCCCGAGCCTACATGGGATCTCTATGCAGATGGAGTGCTTAATAAATGCTTTTGATGACAGGAGGGCGGGGCCCTGGAAATGACAGCTACAGGAAGAATTGCTCAATCCCGCAGTTCCTCTGTTTGGCCACAGTCCTTGTCTTGAGAGTTTTTGACATTAAAATGCTTATTCAGCTGCTGGTTGACTCCATACAGCCTTCTCTGGGGGGCAGGCCAGTGTCCAAATAAACTCTTGGAAGGAACGAGGCTGCCAATCCATCTGAAGGTGCAGCTGTTTGCCCCTCAGAGATTTCCATGAGGAGGGGTCCCCCCGCCACCATGGGAACTCTCCACACCCCTTTCAGGTATCTGGGCCCTCTCCTGTCATGTCCTCATACCCTTCGAGGTGGCGAGTTGCCAGGATTCCCAGGTCAGGGTTTCTGTGTGATTGAGAGCAACACTCCAATCCCTGATTGACAGAGCTCTTGGTTAGGATTCTTGGTGCCTGGATTCTAAAGTGGCAATGGATGCAGACACTACCCTCCAGACCCAGTCTCTGGCCGGAGCATCTAGGACCCACCGCTGAGCTAGATCACACTGATGGAGGGCTAGCTAGAGTGGACCTACTCTCAGGGAGCCCTCAGTTAAATTAAGATTCCAGTACCAGAGTGCTGACCACCCTCCCTGAAAGGAGATGAGGGGAGCTAGATGGGGGTGTGCCTTTCACTGGATCCTTCTTTTACCTGATGTCTAGCTCTCCCACCTGCAGCCAGGGGCTCCCTCACATAGGAAGCTCATTTATCCCAGCAGATGTCCTTGTGGCTCTTGTCTGGCCCTTGTCCAGTGTATGTCTGCCTGACCATTGCTCTGGTTCTGGGAGCCTGGTCTCTGGTTCTCGCTGACCTGGGGTAGGCCCTCATTCTCAGATGGAAGGCACCCCTATAACGGTATGGATCAAAAAGTTCCCCAAAGGTTTGTGAGATGAAGGCTTGGTCCCCAATGCAGCAGTGTTCAGAGGTAGAGCATTTGAGACAAGACTGGGTCAAGAGTCTTCAACCTTCCAATGGACTAATCTATGGATGGAGTTGTAGCTGAATGGACTCTTGGGAGATGGTGGAAACTGTAGGCAGTGGGACCTAGTCGAAGGGAACGGGAGCATGCCCCAGGGTCTGTATCTTGTCCCTGGCCCCTTCCTCTCCCTTTCTGCTTCTTGACTGCCTTGCAGTGAGCTGTTTTCCTCCTCACCATGCTTCAGGCATGATATTTCTGCCTGGCCACAGGTTTAGAAGCAATGGAACCAGCTGACCATGGACTGAAACCTCTGAAATCTAAGCCAAAATAAATCTTTCCTCCTACTATCATACTAAGTGAAATAAGCCAATCCCCAAAATCTAAAGGCTGAATGTTTTCTCTGATATGCAGATGCTAACTCACAATAAGTGTGTGGGGGTGTAGAAGTTCACTGGATTAGACAAAGGATTGAAAGGAAGGGAGAGCGAATGGGAATAGGAAAGAGAACAGGATGCATCAGACATAACTTTCCTGTGTTTGCATATGAATACATGACCAGTGTAATCCCACATCATGTACACCCACAAAAATGGGAAGCATGTATGATATGTCAAAATACATTCTATTGTCATGTATAATTAAATAGAACAAATTAAAAATTAAAAAAAAAACAAATCTTTCCTCCTCTAAGTTGCTTTTCTCAAGTATTTTGTCACAGCAATGAAAAATTAACACAATAGGAAACAAGTTCAAAGACTTTACAGATTTTCAGCAAGGAAAGCATAACGAATGAGAGGGCAGTCCTGTGTCCCTGGGTCACACAAGGCAAGAGTGAAGAATTAGGTGAAAAGAGAGTGTGGCAAACAGCAGTATGGATAAAGGGTTAGGGTGTGGGTCACTTCAAGTTCGCGGGTGAATGTCTGCATGGATCATTCAGGGAAGCGGTGGGAAAGTGAGGAGCCCAGTTCACTAGGCTAAAGAGATGCCTCTACATTCTTATCTTTGGTCATGGGCTTGAGATACTTGCATGTGGTGGAACACTGAAAACCACGTGGAGGGTGATTGTGCCTTGCTCCTGGTATGAGAAAATTCAACTAGTATTCCAAGTGAGTATTGAGGGACCATCCACAAACTGATGTAAGGTTGTGTTTTAAGTCTGCTCCTGTCATGAATTCTTATAACGTTATATATGGTCCCTCAACACTCACTTGGAGTGAAAATCTGGCCCATGACATTCACCCTGTGTCCCTCAGAAGATTCAAACCCTGTTCTTGCAGTCACAGTGAGTGAATGAACACACCCACTGGACCCCAGGTTAATTTTTCCCCCAAGACATTGTCTGACACAGCGGGAACACTGTAGATAAGAAGCTCAACCCTGTCAGAAAGCAGAAGGATTTGTTTGGGAAAAATGAAACAAAATATATTTTTAAGCTCCATAAACATATGATGAATGCTAACAAGGTATTTTCAAAATAAGAAGCACATAGAAACAGCTTATGTTTCTGGTCAAGTGAAGTTGTAATCAAATCATTATCAAAGCAAAAAAAAAAAAAATGAGTCACAAGAGTCTTTGGAAAGATTTAGCAACTTCACGGACTCAAAAGTGGGGATTTCCTTGACTAATCTTGCTGCTTCTTTCTGGGGACGTGATTTCTCCCTGGAAGCCAGGCCAGGTGGCAGCCCACTGGCACTTTGGGAGAGACAAAGAAATACTGCTTGTGACTCACCACGATTTCTCCTTGGCTCATGATCTTGCCAGAAAATCTTCCTCACAAAGGTTTGTCCATGAGCCCGTATTTTCCTTCCAATTCAGCAGAAAGAGCTTACCAGCAGAAATGTTTAATGACTGAGTCAAGACTGGCAGAACCACACGGTCACTGCTTTGTTCCTAAGAAGCAAGCCAATTAGCGGTCCTGGTTATTATTTACATTTCATGCAATATATCACTAAAATTGTGTTGATGATTTATCATGTATATTATGGTATTGTCAGCATAATTTATTCAGATCATGCTGAGATACCTGGAAAATTAAGTAAAAGAAAAAGAAATGGCATTGGATCCATCGGCTTTCAGATATTTCTTAGCTGCTTCCTTCTTTCCTCCACTCCTTTCCCTTTTTTAATGAGGATGTATGTTAAGAAAAATCATAGACCACTTAGCTATGAAAGTGTTCTAGGATCATCTGCATTAAAAGTTGGCTCAGTATTCTTTTTCTTTTCTTTTCTTCTTGATTTTTTTTTTTTTTGAACATGACTTGGGCATTCATTTGATTTTCTTCTGTGTCATAAGCTTTAGATCTACTGTTTCAAAGCAAAAACAAACAAATAAAAAAAGAAAGTAAATGCAATTGTCTTTAGTGTAGAGCAAAGTCAGGGGGATTAATACAGGACTGAAAGTTTCCCTTTCAATTTATAAAGCATCCTTATTCTTGCCTTATATTCTGTAGGCCCCACCTTCTGGGAAATAATTGTTGCTTATCCAAATTAGAGATAAAATATTCTGGTTGTCGAGGCCATTAACCATCTAGGCACTATAGAAAACAGTTACTGAGCCTTAGATTTTATTTGGGCATCAGATCCCTGGGTTCCAGTCCTGGTTTGAACCTGAATGGTAAACCTTCAGAGGATTTCAGGATTCACTAAAACCCTCATGCTTCCCTGTCCTAAGCAGTTGACAGGTGTTTGGCAAAGTGAGATCCCAGTAAACCTGGCATCGGCCTTGCTGGATCTGTCTAGGTCTGGGCAAGGCACCTCGGGATGTTTTGGGTGGGTGTCATCGGAGATACTTCTACATAACTGGGTGTAAAAATCACTGGGCTGGAATATTCCTATGGCTACTTTCAGCTTCAATCTTCCTAGGTTGAATATTCTGATCATACGGTGCTTCACATATTCCTGAAAGCGCAAGGGAAGCAAAAGTTTGGCAATTGGCTTTTACTTAAAAAAGTGTGCAGAATCAATATGAAAGAGAACTCTAAAGTGAAATATTTGTAGTGTCAATCATCATAATATGGGCACTTTACTCACTTGCCACCGGTTGATTGGTGTTGGATTTCCTCCAGTGAGGATCCCCAGCAGGGATGTACAAGGAGAGTACTTTCCACAAAATGGCCATGTCATTTCCCTAATGTTGAACTGGGGATTTTGAAATATATGGATTTCAGAGACGATGATCTAAAAACTTTAGGGCAGAGTCTTGGGGTCCCCAGGCTATGCCTTCAATAAGAATATTTTCCTTTTGAGTCTCCTTGAATTCCAACACCAGATCCAACCAACTTCTTGGTTAAGAAATTATCCTATGTCTTGAGGAAGGCAACGTTACTTACACTTGATGGAAGATTCATAGAGGCACGGGACTTTTCATGAGGGATCTCATACCTGGGAGGTGGGTCCACCTAATATGCCACAAACTCCAAGTGATCTCTGGGCAAGAACTACTTGCCACCTCTTCCCCATGGCTGTCCCCTATGGTCTTGCTCTGACAGCAGAATACACAGATGCCTTTTCACATCATCTGTTGTTCTGTCACCCTCCTGACCAGGGTCAGTTATCATCAGCTGATGCCAATTAAAGCCATTCTATCTTCTCTCTAACCCTGGGCCTCCACATTTCATGAGGTCATTTGCCACATTTTACTTCTCCTTCCTACTAGCCCAAGTGGAAAGGGTTTGGAAAACTCCTGACTGTTTGAAACCCTAGTCTAGTTGTCTGTATTGCTGCTGATCAACCCACTCATGGATGACTGAAAGATGGTCATGGTCATTGCCAGGAGAAGTCCTGCCTGCATGTTTCAAATTCTTCATTTTCCTCTGCTTATTCACTCATTCCCTGTTGTTAGAATCTGCTCCAGTTCTACCTCCAAATTATATCCACATGGTTGGGGTGAATATGAGTCTTATGATCTCCTGGGCACCATTGTCAGGATCACTGATGGGTTCTTGACAGATGGAAATGTTTGATTTGGGATCCAGAGAGACATGTTTGTTCTCTCTTTGGGGTGGTTGGTAGCCTTGGTGTCCACCCTGACAGAGACAGGGAGACAGAGGCAATGAAGAGAAAGGGCAAAAGCCCCAAGTGCCTGCCAGGGCTCCCAAGACCTAGCCAACTTCTGGGCTTGGTTTTATGAGGTATCCACAGAATGTTCTCAACAAATCCAGTTTTTAACTTAAACTACTTTGACATTGGTTTCTGAAATTTGCAACCAACACTCAGAAATGTAGTGAACTTTTCTGGTTAGCAAACCTCCTCTCTCCATCAAATCTCCCAATTTTAATGGAACCTGCTGAATAGATGTGAGAACCTAAAGTTGCTGAACATGAGAAATGTGGCATTTATCCCTTATGGACCAAAAAAAAAAAAAAAAAGAAGAGGCCCTTATAAGGTGTAAAGCACTTTATACAGTTTCGGGTTGCTTTTTAGTTGACTGATACATGTCATGATCTCATGTCAATTAATCCCTTGTATATTTTCTCTTGTCTCTTAGGTTGTCCATATTTATTTTCTTCTGTCCTTCAAAGTATTTTGAAATTAGTACTGACCATTAATATTTGAAAAGTTATTAGAAGAGGAAAACATTATGAATATGGGTGACTCTATGTGTGGGTCCCTGAAAGCCACCAGCCCACTGAGTATAAGTTCTCAAAGCTGGAGCTGCAAAGGCCTTAGGTTCTTTAGTACTTTGTCACTACTGAGCAAGTGAAAGGGTCCACTTCTGCACTGAGCACCCAGGGGCCAGGCTATGGTTTGAATGTTTGTGCCCCAGAATTTGGAAACTTAGACTCCAAATTCATATGTTAATGGTATTTGAAGTGGATCTGTGGGGGGTAATTAGTATTAGATGAGCTCATGAGGTTGGCACCCCCCCAAGACGGCATGAGTGGCTTTATAAGAAGATGAAGGGAGACCTGAGCTAGCACACTTGGTCTATTTGCCCTGTGATATCTGTTCCCTGCCCCGTGGTGTAGCAAGAAGACTCACCACATGATGAACCAATGGGCAGGAACATGATCTTGGACTTCTCAGCCTTCAGAACCACGAGTCGACTAAACTTCTATTTTTTTAAAGAAATACATTATCTTTTATGTTGTTATGGCAACAGTAAACAAGTAAACCTAGCCACGTGTCTCCCTTTTGAAAGAATCTGGGGCATTTTCCCTGCATCCCTGAAAAAGGTTTGCTCCCAGAAACCCTGAGGACTAGGATCTCTGAGCAATTAACATTTCTAGTCATTTGAAGGATAGCTCTCTCAAACTTTTGGATTCTGATTTTGAATTTAGAGAAAAAAAAATGTGATGTCTGCATTTGCCTTCCTGTTTGGCACCCGGTAAAATCCACAAGAGAATTGTGTGTCTGTGGGTCAGGTTCTGACTCAGAATTGGAACACTAGCTCTTATTGGATCTAGTCCTAGATGGAGGAGGAAACTGGAAAGAAACACCACTGGCCTTTTGTACCTAATCCAGAAGTTGAAATTGTCTTTTGATGCTAATCCCTAATACCTGCGATTTTTTTTTTTTTTTTTTTTTAAGGTAGGAAGCATGCCCATTGTCCTTTGGAATGTTCAGGAAGTTTAATTTTCAACTACTTTTTTGTAGAGTTTGGAATATATATATTAAACTTGGTAGGAGCTACAGTGCCTCTTTATTGATGTGTGTCGTCCTGGGATCAGAACGTCTATGCACGTAGGTCTCGGTTGCTTTGTTGATTCCATACAGGGCAGCCACGATGAGAGGACAGGCATTTTGCCCATGAGCCTGGCGCTGTGGTTTGGGGTAGAGTACCAGTTCTGTGTCCCTTTACTCAGGATACCAACCTCAATCTGATTACTGGCAGGCGTCCTGATTTGTCTGGAACAGTGACCAAAAATTCCACCCCGACTCCAATTCTGAATGTGCTGCTGAACTCCTGACATGCAAAGCAATCCATCTTGACTGACAGCTGAGCCAGGGATTGTCTAGTCCAAGCAGTGAAAGGTATGAAGTGTTGCTGGGGAAAGGTGCAAGAAGATGGGGGTGTGGCGGAACAATAACGGGGCTTGAAGGCAGATGCCATGGCAGATCTGGGGCTTAGAGAGCAGGTAGGCGAGGAAGCTCAGAAGACTGCAAATATCAAGAGCAGGGAATAGTTTCTGATGTAAGAAGCCACACGCCCTGATACAATTGAACCCAGCTGTAGCTGGGCATCCCTTGCCCATCTCGTGCCTCAGTTTACCTCCAATGTTCCTACAAAATACGGCACTGGGAAAACACTAAGACAGCTTCAGAAAGATTCCCTACCCACAGGAATCCAAAGCCCTGTTTACAGGAGACAATGAGAGTCTCCTGACTATGTGGGCCAGTCCCCGGGAGATTTCTTCTGTACAAGCTCCAGGTTCTGACTCCATTCTGGAGGTCACTGGTTATAAATTCACAAAAGGAAAATGCCTCATGAAACACATGTGTCTTGACATGTTAATCTTTCCACATCATGGACATTTTCTCTCTTTTAAATGATGCTTTTTTAAAGCAAAGTGTTCAATTGGTATAGGAATTGTAACTTCTCAGCTTTATAAATATGAAAGTGACAAACGTACATACCCAGAGCTCCCATCTACATATGCATGCACATACACACACATGCACACGCAGACGGGGTTAGTGGTTAGAACTTGGCCGGGTTGGAACAAAGGCAACACACATCTCCCTGTCACCAAGCAGACACCCAGGGCTGTCTGCGCCTGCCCATCAGCCCGATAGCAGCAATTACACAGTCCATGGGTGTGATGAGCTGCAAACTAAACATTTGTAAAAAGGCTGTAATTAATGCAATTAGCTATTTACACGATAGCCCATAATGAATCCAAAGGCATCGTTATTGACTATTGAGTAAATAATCTGACATTAAAAAGTCAATGATCTGCAAATGAAAAATTCTCGCTATTTTTTTTTAAAGGAGGAAAGATGAAGGAAAGAAAATTAAGGAAAAGAGGAAAACAAGCAAAAAACTCAGCAAAGATGTCATTGCATAATAGTCCATTATGCCTCCAATTGAGCCGTCATGAACTATCAAAGAAATAATTGCACAATAGACCATAATGGCTTAATCGTGTCAACATCTTTGCATTTACATATTTTTTTAATCAATGGAAATTAAGTACAAAAATGGGTCTTTTGGTTTCCATCCTGATTTTACCTTTGTGACTGGGGGTGGGGTAACGCTTGGGTTCTCCCTGCCACTTTTCAGGGAGTCTGCTCTCACTGGAAGTTTCCCAGATAAATCTGATGCTCTCTTATTTGTGCGTATTGAAAAGGGCCCAGAAAACCATGTTACCAGGGCGGGAGGGCACTCTACCATGCCCTGCTCATCACTACAATAGGAATCAGCGACCAGGAGCTTTGGTGTTGCTCCAGGGTCTGGCATGCACTTGACCTCTGACCTTCCGCAGGAAGGGCCCACTCTCTGTCTCTTCCATGCATGCCTTTCTGGTCCCAGCCCTTCATCGCGCATGGACAGAGGCCCATCAGCAGGGCTCCTCTCTGTAAGGAGAGAACTGACCACTTAAGAAACTTGACCCCTGAGCCATTCAACAATAACCCTGGCCTTGTCTTGATTTTACCAGAGCTCTTCCTGCCTGGCTGGACTAATGCAGCTTGAAGGCTTGCTGGGGTGGAAGCAACAGAACTGAGCGGCCTTCCTATCTTCCTTTTCCTCCTCTCCACCGCCTCATTAGGGGTCAGGACTGGTTGAGCTGAGTTTTGTGGAATACCTACTCCCTGAGGACTTCCCGTAAAAGTCGTTATTTTAGGAAGGTGACCTTGGATCTATCTTTCTATATATATCTGTGTATCTATGTATCTACCTACCCGTCCACCCATCCCTGCAAACATATTTGGCCATATATACTTTAACTCTTGAAAACAATTTATTTCAGTTTGGTTAACTTAAAGTTTAAAACAAAGGATTAGTAAAATAGAAAGATTGACTTGTGGTCAATTTATGGTCTTGTTTTTTAAGAGAAGTATAAACATACAATGGGGCCTACATCTGTGCGGGTTCCACATCCCCAGATTTAACCAACTGTGGGTCAAAAATATATTTAAAAAATTACATCTGTATTGAACATGTACAGACACTTTTTTTTCCTGTCCATATTACCTAAACAATACAGTATACTAACTCTTTTCTTGTTATTTACATGGTAGTAAGTTGTATAATCTGGAGATTATTTTGAGTATGTGGGGGGATATACATAGGTGCTATGCAAATACTATGCCATTTTATATAATAAACTTAGGCATTCATGGATTTTGGTGTCTTCAGGATTCTTGGAACCACCCCCAACCCCCAAAATACCAAGGATGACTATGCGCACACCACAAAATTGTGTTCAATTTTAAAAACCTGGTGTTTACCCAGAAGCCCATCTTGGAACTTGAAGGGAGAAAAAGCCATTTTCCCCACTGCCTGTGCAGGGCGTGAATTCTAAGGTGGCAATGTGTCATTGGACAAGAGA
The DNA here is from genome assembly GCF_902686455.1 of Sciurus vulgaris. NCBI lineage: Eukaryota > Metazoa > Chordata > Mammalia > Rodentia > Sciuridae > Sciurus > Sciurus vulgaris. The sequence goes on along the minus strand of NC_136478.1, from coordinate 40,878,393 downwards.
TGTAGCCAGATCTGGTGGCAGCTGTCTTGAAACACAGAAAAAGGCTGAAGAAGGGAACCAACAGGTCTTCTCTTAGAATTTGACCCACAAAAGAAATAATATTAGCTAAAGTCTGCAGAGAACTTGATATTTGTAAAATACACTAACATACTTTAAATCCAGTGGCTCCTCATGACAAAACTCATTAGCAGTGGTAAGAATAATAACAGCCATTATTAACTTAGCATCTATGGACTGTGCTGCACCCTATGAAGTTCATGTGCAGCTCAAATGTTCACCACCATGGCCAGACCTAGAAGACTACTGGGGGCCCAGTACAAGTCGGGTAAATGTTTCCTGAATGAGTGAATAAGGTGAATGAGTACACCTTGGGATGCAAATTCCCATTTTGTTGAATGGGAACCAAGCTCAGAGACATAGATTAACTTGCCTGGGCTGCACAGCAAGTCAGCAGCAAAGACAGACTTTAAAATAAGATTTCACTGTCTTCCAGGCCTGGTTCATAATTTCCTGTTACAAAGGGAAAAATAGATTCTGAGAATTTCCAAACCCAAGGATGATGTGTGAGCCACAATTGTGCTGAGTCTGTGTACGTTCATTTTTGCCACGGGGCCAGGCAAAGATGAGTGACTGCACATCTCGTCCCTTCACACAGCTTGCTTCCTTTACTTCTGAGGGTTAATGGGAGGAGTTCTGGTGGGGTTAAATCACCCTGTGCAGTTGAGGGGCTTACATGGGCCTGAATCGGGCACCTGCATTTTCAGAGAGCTTTTATTTCTCAAGTGCTTCTCCCTGATGAACAAGCACCAGTTGTGCCTTCACTTGGGTAGCATGCCCAGGTAATCTTTTCTTTATCTGGGCGAGTCTGATTTGTAGTGGCTGTTTTGTGGGGTTTGGGAGGCCTAACCTGTGGGTGAGAGAAGGGCAGACTGTGCTTTCACCAACATGAGGGTGAGGGAGCCTCTACCTCCTTTTGAGAAGGAGCCAGGGCTGATGTGTCGCTTGCTCCAGGTGCAGGTGGATCAAAGTTGGTGGGGCCTACCTCGAGAAGGGACTGCTATGGGAGATACTCAGCATCTGTGCACAGGCCCAGAGACCTCTGTGGTCTATTGTGCAATGCTACCTTTGTTCCTGTCCAAATACCCCAAATAAAGTAAGATGAACTGTGTCAGCCCAGGGAACTGGGGTCTCAGAACAAGGATGTGAGTTTTTGTACTTTTCTGCATCACAGTACCCTTCAGGACAGGGGACTATCTCCACCATCTCTCACCAGCATGATGGCTCTCCAGCATCGTTGCCTGTGCTGTTGATTAAACAAAATGAAGCTGACTGTAGCAGGTGGCTCAGAGTGGACGGAGTCGGTATTGCTACCAGCACACTAAGAAGCCATTTATCAAAGTTTTATCTGATCCAAAGCTCTGGATTTATCAGTCACTGCTTACAAATGGCATCAAGCTGGGTCCTGTCTGAGTGTGTCTGAAGTCTGCTTTGCTAACTACGGAGCTGCATCCTGTGGGAACATGGCCTTGAACAACACAGTTCCTGAGGGAGGTGCACTGGGGATTTTGACCCCAGAAATAGGAACATGTAGTGGACTTGAAAGGCCTCTTGCTCAGGGAAGTGGGACTTGAATTTCTAATTGGACAGATAGAATCTCAAAGTGCCACTGGTCCCAAGAAGGTCAAGGGACACACCAGCTGGTGGGGTGAACTCTGTGAGTTCTGTTTTCTTTACTCAGAACAAGTGATGGCCAAGGATGCCTGGAAGCCCTAAAGAGCGGTAACTGGGAAGTCCCTCTAGGTAAGATCTTCTCTTGCAAGGTTTCAAACTCAGCAGATTTTTCTACATAAAAATCAAAAGAAAATCCATCTGGAGAGGTACCAGAAACAGAGGAAAAAGGCAAATGTTGGACTGGAAGAAAATATCTGTAGCATATGTTATTCATGACCTTTGGTATTTGGTATAAAACTGGATTTTGTTTTCCTCCCTGTTATCTCACTGAGAAGACCCAAAAGAGTAATTTTGCAGGCAAAGGGAAGGGACTTAGAAGATGAAATAGCAGAAGCAAAAATTTGAAAGGTAGGAAACAGGTGGATGAATAGGAAAGTACTTGGAAGACTCAAGGATAACTACTCACAAACCAGGGAGAAGCTGAGAGGAAGAGCCCAGGGGCTCAGGATTGTGGGAATCGGCATAAGAAATGGTGAGATCTGACTCCTTCCCATGATGGACCTGAAGAAATCACCCAGAAATAGAGAAGAAAGACAAACGTGGAAAATAGGAGAAATCAAAGATCTGCAAAATAGGAGTTCCAGAAAGAAAGAATAGAGAAAATGGAGAGGAGTAAGCTGTGGAGAAAATAATTCAAGAAAATGTCCAATGACTGCACACTGAAAACCCAGCTCCAAGGGTGGAAACGTGGGTCCATATCTGAACGTATCCCTGTGAAGCTTACGAAGGCAGAAAACAGAGAAAAATCTAGATGCTGTACCTCTACATATTCATGTTTGCATGGCATGCATATGATAAAGAGAGAGAGAACAAAATGACTTTATTCATTTCCCTAGCAACACTGGAAGCTACAAGACTTTCAAAATTTGGAAAGAAAATGATGTCCCTCTTGAAGTTCTCTACCCAGCCAAACTATCAGTTAAGGCCGAGGATAGCAGAAGCCATCTTCAGAGACACAGTTCTCAACTAATTTATCTCCTACATATCAGGAAGACGTGCTCCATCTTCGTTTCCCCAAAACAAAGGAGAAACCAAGAAAGAGGCAGACCACCACCTCTTTTCTTTCTTTCTTTCCTTCCCTCCTCCATCCCTCATTCCCTCCCTACACTTCCTCCTACTTCATAAGCATTTTCTGAGTGCCAACTACGTGCCAGGTGTGGAGGATGCACCAGTGAGTGGGAGAGACAAGGTTGCAACCTATGTGGGGTTTACCTTCCAACAACACCTATGGTGTCAAAAGCTGAGTCCTCAACTGCTGGCATGTCTAGGTGAGGATGTTAAGGCCAGAGGTCAAGGGTGCCTCTTGATGCAACTACAATTTTAATTCACATCTCTCAATCCTTTACTCCAGTAAGTGACCATTGACTGGCTCATGCTAACACATACCAACTTTTATGTCCCTAGGAATCACTTCAGTGTGGGCCCTGGGAAATGTCTGAACTTTCCTCTGTGGACCATCCACGGCCATTTAAATAGCACAGTGACAATATCCAAGGTGTGTTTTAGAATGCTTACCCTGGAAGCCAGAGAGGGGATGGGATTGTGACAGTGGGTAAGAAAGAGGTTGAAGACTCCTACAAAGGCATTTCCAGGGAATAGAGAGGATGACACTACTTTGCAGGTGACTGATCATCTGTAGGTGAAGAAGAATGAAAAGAGATTCTGAGGTGCTTAGCTGGCGAGGCTGTGGTGGACAATTCAATGTGAGGTTCTGAGAGTCTAGAGAGACATTTGGGTCATTGAGGTTTTGACAATCATCAGGCGTCAGTGCCCTGGAAGCTGTAGGCACGAATGGCATTAGCCAAGGCAAGTGAAGAGACAGAAACAAGAAAAGAAATGCAGGTTAGTATTAAGAACTTGGGAGAAGCCATCTGAAGACGAAGATGGGATGGAAGGAAAGAGGGTCATCTCAGAAGCCAAAGGAGCAGAAATCTTCTAGAAGGTAGAGAAGAACAAAACTTGTTATATGACTCTCATGCTGGATCTTGGTCTCTTTTTAAGAAATGGACCAAACCATGCTATGTGTGCATACCAATGTATCACAATGAATTCCACTATTTTATATAATTATAAGCACCAATAACAAAATAAAATACAAAATAAATAAAACACAAAAGAACCCTGTGGTGGAGAAGGGGAGAATGTTCTGTTGTATAATATACTGAACGCCTCTCTATAAAATTTGTGGATTTTATTAACTATCCTCTCAGATTCCTCAAATTCATGAACTTGAGCACTACGGGGATTGCTTTCCAGTATTCTGAATGGACTTCTTTTTATTGAAAATTGAGGACATGTCACTTCATCAAAGACAGAAGTCCCTGTGAAAATAGAATATGCTTGGCTGTGCTCAGAGTCATTAGGAACAGAGCAGCGCAGAGTCTTTTGCTGACTCTCAAGGAGGAAACCCACTTTTGGGTGCCTCGTCCTTTGTGGAAAAAAATTAATCTGTAAATAGTTTATTAAGGTTGGAAATGCTGCCAGCGACCCTTTGAAAACAGATACAACATCTTTAAGAGATTGCAAAGGTAAATCTTATTGTCTGGGGAAATGACTTCTGCACAGTTATTTCTTTTATTGCTCTGTGAATGTGATGGCATTACTCAGTTTAATAAATCCTAGTGTATCTCTCAGTCCATGTAGCCTGATATAAATATCTCCAGTTATGTCACATTACCACCTTTGTACAGCTATACTGGGCCCTGATGGCTGGGCTCTGATAAATGCAAAACCTCATTTGGTTTGTGAGTGATTGAGCGCTAACACTGTTTAGATTTCTTAATATACTTGTATTAGCATGAATAAGTAATGAGCATGCCAGGCCTTTTTGAATATTTGATTGTATCTTTGTAATGGATTTGTGTCTCTCTCTTTGTGCTAATGTCATTGTAACTTTGTTGGTGTCATAACTCCAAGCCACCACAATTGATCTTTATCACCCCATCTTGAGTCAATCACCCTCTCCTTGCCAATTCATGGTAGGCTGTGCCTTTCTTTCTCTTACAAGTCTGTATATTGTGGTTTGAGAACCAGCGCTGATAAACCCTCCAACACAGGGAATGCCTTTCCTGCTTCAGGTAGAGGAGACTCAAGATTTCTCAACAAAGTGGACAAAGCCAAAGATTGCAAGTTGACAAGGCCATTATAAAAACCTCTGAATCTGAATCGTATCCAGACTCTTACCTCCAGCAAAGCCCTATCATTCAGTTCAGTAGGGCAATCCTAATGGCTCTACCATTATATAAGCAGCTGCTACCATCCGAAGGTCTTGAGGCAAGGAAAACCCTTTTCCTAAGATCCAGAAAATATCAGCAACATTAACCAAAGCCTCTTCCTTTAATGATGAGTTTCTTGTCTAAGGTTAACAGAGGACAGAAACATTGTCCTTATAGACAATGGTCAAATTTTTTTTCTGCTTGGAGAAGTTATATTCTTATGGAAGATGAAATAATTTCTCAGATGTGTTAGTAATTGGCATCCTGGTTCAAATTCCTAGCCTGAGTCTATGTACAAATATGGCTACCAGGACTAACGGCAACCTGGGTGCCCATGGAGAATGGGATGTAGCAGCACCTGGAGTTCACATGGCAGAGTTCACATGGGAAGCCAGCTTGAATTTGGGAAGAACTGTGAGCACACTGAAAGTTCAGGGAGCTCCTTGCATTTCCATTTCTTGCTGAGTCATTAGTGAAGTAGGAGTTGTGGCTTGAACTGAATCCATTGCTGATGATATGGATATAAAAATATGTTTGGAGTTTTCCCCCTTCCCATTTCACAGCAGAAATCCAGGCAGAGATGGTACTTTCATGAAATGACTATTGTGACGTGTTCACAGGGTCTCTGATAAACAAATAGGTAATATTATTACAATAGTGATCATTATGATAAGCCTGATTTGAGTTTCTCAATGCTCTTCTGTATACTGATATTTTTACTTCTTGGTCATAGTGTATACAAGCTAAATAAATTATATTAGTTGTGTTTTTTAATTTTCTTTTTTGTTTTCTTCTTACTCTTCTTGCCCTACCTCTTGGTATCCTCTCCTTTGGTCTCTTTCTTTTTTTATCACTCAGGGCTAGAGTTTGGATCTGAAATGCCTCCCCCCAAGGCCCATGTGCTAAGGTCTTAGTCCTCAGTTGGGCACTTTGAGGAGGTGGTAGAAACTTCAAGAGGTCAGATCCCGGGGGACGTGCCCTGGAAGGGACCCAGCCCCTTCATCCCTCTCTTTTCTGCTTCCCATCCATGGAGCAAACTTTGGGAGGACCATGAGCTCACTGATGGTGCTGTGGCAGAGCTAAGTCGTGTAATCCCATCAAGACATGTTACCCTCTGGTCCCTTGTCATCAGAGGCCTAAAGGCAGTAGGTCCAACTGCCCATGACAGAAACGTCCAAACCGCGAGCCAAAATAAACCTTTTATCTTTATAAGTTGCTTTTCTTAGGTGTTTGTTACTGTAATGGAAAGGTGACTAATACATAGCTTGTCCAGAACTTTTGATTTTTAGCAAGTACATGGATCTTTGTTTTTCTGGCTCCTGTGTGCTGCTCAGGCCATGGTAGTCTGGTTTCTGTGCCTAGCTCTGCTCAACACTTCATTTTATAAAGGCACCAGGACTTGTGGTTTGCTGGATCTCTGGATTTTCTCTGGTATGGCTCATCAGGGTGACTGGCACATTGGTCTCTGTGGATCAGTCTCTTTTGCTGGAGACGCTCTCCTCTTCCCTTCCTGTCTCTGACCACCTGGGTTCCCCAGGAAGAACACCTACTGCTTCTTTTCCCTCACTTGGTGCACATCATTTGGACATTCTCACCTGCTGTTACCGGCTGAATCATGACCTTCTTCCCCTATTCATATATTGAAGCTGTAACCCCTGAACTTCAGAATGTGACTGTATTTGGAGACTGGGTCTTTAAAGAAGTGGCTGAATTAAAATGAAGCCTTTTGGTAGACCCTAATCCCATCTTACTTGTACCCTCATAGGAAGAGGAAATTAGGACACACAGATGCCAGGGATGCACATGCACAGAAGAGGCCAAAAAAGATGTGGTGAAGAAGTGACCATCTGCCAGACGAGTAGGGAGAATAGAAGAACTAACTCTGCTAACATCTTGATCCTGAGCTTGCAACCTCCAGAACTGTGAGAAATAAATTTCTGTTGTTTAAATCTCTAGTATTTTCTTTGAATGACTGCCTGAGCAGATGGATACACCTGCTCTCTGAGAGTCCAGGCTTTGGAAGACACATGAACCACTGGTGTCTCTCCTGGAGTCCTGGCCTGAGAAACCAATGACCTGCTTGACCTCTAGGATGCACATTGTTATTCCTGTGAAAGATAGGAGCATCTGGGCATACGGGAGACAGGACAAAAAGCCAGTGGGAAGGACTGAAGCTGCTGAGTGAAGGAGATATTTGGAGATATAAAGAACGTGTGAGAGAAGAGCTGGAGAATAAGGGCAAGGGGCTTAGCTGTGTAAGGTGGAAATGTCTCTTTAAGTTAGGGACTTCTGCTTAGACTAAGTATGTTAAAGATGATGAGGACATAAAAAACATGTTTGGAATTTTCCCAAGTCTTCCACTTAACAGCATAAATCCTGGCAAGGTGGCACACCTCTACAGCACTTTGGTGACAGGTTGCTTCAGGTGATGGTGAGGAAGTGAAAGACATTAAGTTTGACTTCCTTGCTTTCTCCAGGGGTCTTGGGAGTACAGGGGAAATGCCCAGGTCTCCCTGGGCCTCTGGCTAGGGAATTCGCCAGACCCAGCTAGAAGGGGGCCTGGATGGAGTTGAGAACTTAGGTGTCCAGAAGACTCCAGCCAGATGTAAGACTTTAGAAAGAGCTCTGTGGCCCAAGGCAAGATAGGAGGCAGCCATGGGGTGAGGGTGCCTTGGGGTCAAGCAAGAGCTGGTCACCCTGGTGCCAAGTTGGGACCCAGAGGGAGTCTCTGGGATGACAGTTAACCAGTTTCATTTTCCTGCTGAGTGAAGGGAGTTAATGGGACCATGACCCTGGGAGGGGCCCAGTTGCTGGAGGTCTCAGGAGGGTGAATATGAAGTAAATTGGGGTGGGGGAGGGACAAAGGTGAACAGTAATGAGACTTGCATCAAAGAAGAGGCCAAGAGTCTAAAATCTCAGAGAGGGAACTGAAGAATGCCAATGTCCAAGGAGAAAAATCAGTGCAGGTGGAGGCTGACAGGCAGATTTCCCCGAGAGGATCAGTTCTGTCCCAGCTAAAGACTAGGGCTTGGCAAGCCAACCAGTTTTTAGACCTTCTGGTTCTCAAGCAATCCAGGTAGGGAGAAGAATCCACTTTTCAGTGTCATAGGTCAGGAGACCCCAGATAATGTCATTGGGAACCTGAATACTGTTCTCCAAAAATCAGCAGGGTCTGAATTCATCCCTTAGTTCTTCAAACCACATGACAAATTTCCTTAGTTAAAGGTTCAAGGATATTTTGAGGTCAGTGGGATGCTATATATGGATATTTCATTTGAAAATAAAAAAGAGCATACAAGACAAGGCATAGATTCCATATTCTGGGGTCATCATTCGGCTTCTACATGGGTTAGAGATACGTTTCCTGCCCTAATTGCTTTTATCATGTCAATCAATGAAGCATCCTGATCCTTGATGTTACCCTGCTCTCTTTTTCTTAGTCATTTCCCCTGGGACAGTTCCGTAGACGGTGCACATACGTGCAAGCACAAGCACGCACACATGCACGCACACTGTGGCCAGATGCATTCTGATCTCTGCTCTGTTGAAATCGGGTCTGTCCCACAACATATCACATGGTGATAGGGAAAAAGATGTGTTAAAGCCATCGACCATTTGCGTGTCTCCTCCTCCACTCACCATGGGTAGAGCTGAATGCCTGCAGCAAGCCAACTGCTCTGTAGATTTCATCCTGATTATTAAACACCGAATGTGAAAAGCTAAGCATATAGAAGGAAGAGTTATCCTCTGGTTTATGTGAAGTCAGCAGTGAAAATAAAAATTGTGGCATGTACGTAGATGTTTATTTGCTTTACCTTACAGCCACGCTGCGCAGCTTTGTCTTCTGCGCCAAAGTTTTCTTTTTTTCATTCCAAGCAATGACAATGGATTATTTCTGTAAGCAAGTGCTCTATCCATTATTAAATTGATTATTCAAATCTCATTTAAAAAAAGAAGCCAGATGGCAATTTTCCATTATTTGTTGCTACTGACAACCACCAACCCTAAACTGAAAGATTTTCCTTTTTTCTTTTTTTTTTTTTCTTTTTTTTCCCCCTCTTCTACTGGCTGAAGAGCCTGCTGCATTTCTGTGCAGACCCAAGGTGGATCCCATATTGGAAACAAATAGCCAATTACCAAACAAGATTGTCGTTATTGATTATTTTAGAATCATCTTTGCATTGACAGAGCTGTTGTTCTTTTGATGATTCCATAATTAACTTATCTATATTCAGGCACAATGACTTTGTTCCCTGTAGTCATTCGGATGTGAGCATTATTGTTGTTATTTAGTTGTCATGACAGCAAGAAACATGTTTTTACATGTCCAGCATCCTGGTTATTTTAAGACCCTAATAAGTATGCCTTGCTAATGAATCAGAATAATGGCGATCCTGGAAAATAATGATTTTTAAAATTCTAAGGGAGGCTTAAAATCTAAATATGAGATAATTGCTTACACTTGTGATAATCGTGAAGTATGTTTCTTTCGCTTCATGCACTCACGTGCACAGTCACAAACATGACCTCATCTTCTCCATGTGAACAGATTTGTATATTTCTCTCTGGGAGTTAATGTTCTCTGTGGCAATGGGATTTCCTCTAGCATACCTTTCTCAACCAGTGTTTGTCAGATAATCTCACGGCTGGGGCTCTGTTCGGTATGTTTGTGCTTATACGAATCTCCCGTGGGAATCCATCTTCAAATTCTTTTAATTTAGCTAATTTTTAACACTTTTTTTTTTTTTTTGGTTAACACACCTCTTTAGGTGTCTTTTGCTTGTGTACAAATTGGATTAGTTTTAAGTAACCGAAAGATCAGTCTTCGGGTTGATTGGATTCTTGCAGTTCAACGTGTTTTTCCTTTCCTGAGTCTAACATCACCTGATGTTTTGAATTCTGCTGTTCTTGCCAGGAGAAAAGACATTCCAGTTACATCAAAGGGATTCACTTGTCTCCTCTATGAAATGCATAGACATAAAAGTCTTTGGAGGTGTCCTCAGAAAGTTAAAATTGTGGCCTCTCTATATTCCAGGGGATTTTTTTTAACCTTTTCAATTAAGAGTGAGTCGATTTTCTTGGCCTGTGGGATCTATTCACAATCTGGCCAAAATAATTCAGCTGCTTCTGCTTTAGTCAAATGGGATGGCTTCTGCTTTCAAAAAGTGCTTTAGGGGACAAATAGAATGGAAGAGATGGGCTACTATAGTTTGGTTCTAAAATATCACCCAGAGTCCCATGTGTTGAAGATGTGGTCCTCAGCTTGGTGCTATTAGGAGGTGGTGGAACCTTGGAGAGGTGGGGCCAAGTGGAACGTCTTCTGATCACTGATGACATGCCCTTGTAGGGGAGTTCTGAACCACAGACTCTTCCTCTCTCTCATTTTCCTTCACCAGCCATGAAATGAGCAATTGCTCTCCCACACATTCCCTACCATGATGTGCTGCCTCGTCGCAGGTCAAAAGGCAATGTGCAGGGGTATGAAAGATGGTGGAATGAGATAGACATCATTACCCTGCGTACATGTATGATTACACAAATGGGGTGAATCTACATTGTGCACAACCTTAGAAACAAAAAGATGTACCCATTTGTGTACAATGAATCAAAATGCAGTCTGTAAAAATAAAAAACATTAAAAAAAAGCAATGGGGCCAATCAACTATGGACTGAAACATTCAAAACTGTGAGTTAAAATAAAGTAAGCCTTTCCTCTGTATAAGTTGATTATCTCAGGTATTTGTTATAGTAATGGAAAACTGACGAATACATGGGCTGAGTCCTATTCCTGGTGGTTTCTGAAGAACATCCACATGATTTAACAGCTAATACTCAGCTCCATCCTGAATGTGTCCCATAAGTATGCCCTACCCACCCCCCAAAAGTAAAATACCTCTTTAGACTCAAGAAACACTTCCCCCTAGAAGGACTGTTTTCATATTGTCAATCACAAATACACTTTTGTTCTGTAATTCAGATTATCTATTCTGGCATTTGTAAGAAACCAAATATTAACATATAAATGCTGTAATGGTAAAAACGTGCTAGCATACATGTTAAGTTTCTAATCAAACATTGCGAAAATGCATTAATCAGTATTTCATAGTTCATTACAGTCTGACTAATTTTGAAATCCCTCATGTAAATTGATTAAATGTCTTCTGCAAGCAGATAAATGGGCTTTTGTTTTAAGCAACCTTTGCTGAGAAAACCATAATTCTCTGACTCAATTCTTGCACATTTGTGCTAGTTCTCTTGTAGGTGGCTCGAGATGACCTAGAATTTTCCTATTTACAGTTGAACTTAGCAGTGAATCGTAACACACTGTGTAGACATAAGTAGCAAGTATTTACTTTGTGTCCGAGATTGTGCGGAGTGCAGGGATGGAAACGGGGGACATGTGAGACACGTTCCTCTTCCATACAGAGAAGGATGACTCCTAGATGTGAACTAAAGGCAAAAACTCGACCCACTTCATCAAGGCTGGACTCTGAACACAGCCTACAAGATTTCTTTACTTTCTGAAAATGCAAACCAACTCTGAGTAGCTTTAACAAAAAGGTTGATGCTCATTTACTGGCAAGATTCTGCAGTTATTTTCGTGTTAAATCGCAGGGCAGAGAGATCTGAAACTCTGTCTTTAGCTCCCTGACTTGCTTCACTGTCAGCCACCAGCCTTTCCTCAAGGCTAGCACCTCCTTCCAGTTCATTCTGAGCTTGCCTTCTCAGAGAAAAGTAGCTTTCCTCGCTGCTCCTGGTAGAAATTCCTTGGGGGTGACTGAGTGGCTCAGGCAATTATTTGGACCAATCACTGTGACTTCTAGGAAGGCTCTGATTGGCTCAGTTGATTTGTTGGACCAATCACTGTGACCTCCAGGAGGACTCTCATTGGCTCAGCTGACTTGTTTGGACCAATCACTTTGACACCCCCCCCCCCCCCAGGACTCTGATTGACTCGTTTGACTTATTTGAACCAATCACTGGGCCTCCTGGGCCTCCAGGAGGAATCTGATTGGCTCAGCTGGCTCACTCAGGCCAATCACTGTAGCCCTCCTAAGGACAGTGATTGACTGAACTGGCTCATTTGCTGCCCTTCAGACTATGTGAAATGATTAAGTCTGAATTGGATGCCAAATCTTTGGGTCATAGGGCGGCGAGGGACTGAGTCATATAATCCTGAAGGGGGTGATCTCTCCAAGAGGAGATGGGGATTGAACTGGGTTGTGAAGTGTGAACTGGAAGGGGAGGGGCAGAGGACTGGGAAACATACTGAGGTGATCTGAGCATATCCGGCTAGGGGGAGGTGGGATGATCTGATCTGGAGGACACTATTTGTGGGACATAAGGACATACAGACCCATGACGGGGCTGTATGAGGCCAAACATGGCAGAACTTGGAGCCCTGTCAGAAAGCTCGTTCTCGAGTGACGAGGAAATAGAGAAATACTGACTGCTCCAAGCAGAGGGCGGAAGTGTGACCGGCCACACTGGATTGACAGGGGCGACGTCTAAGAGGTGGAGATTGCTGGAAGCTGGTGTTGTGAACGGGTGAAGTGGAGGGAGGTAGTCCAGGAGTGAGAGCAGGAGTAGAAAAGAGAGTAAATCAAAGGGCCTCTTCCCAGGGAAGCAGAGAAGAGTGTGGGGAGAGTGAAGGAAGGTGCTGATTACATTTGAGACCTTTGCGGAATATGGTGTTTGGGAGCCACTTACTAGGCTGTAATAATAAATGATAGTTATAATCGTTGCTTACAGGAACAGAATGTTTTTATGTGCCAGATGCTGTTCAAAGTGTTTAAATGCATTAACTCCACCCAAGGGCCTTATCAAATGGTTAGTACAGTTATCCCCATTTTACAGATATTAAAACTGAGCACAGAGATGTCAGGTAACTAGTTTATGATCACACAGGTGTGAAGGGGTGGGGCTGATTTTGGAATACAGCATTCTGGTTTCAGACAAGATTCAGCTGGTGGCAGGTTGAGGTTCTGGGTATTGAGTGGGATAGTATAGGCCTATCCCACTCATGGTGTCCGTATCAGTAGAGCGAGGTTGGAAGAAGTTGAGGGGAGATGGGAGAATGGATTAGAAGAAAGGATACCAATTGGCCTCACTGGGATTCAGACATGAACTATTAAAGGGGATTCTAAGTCCTAGTTGAGAAATTTTCGAAAAGATGTGCTTCATTCAAATGAAAGATCTCGTCTCAAAGTTGCTTTTGGACAAAAGAAAGACTTAAAGAGAAATCTTTCTCATGGATCCCTGGAACAGTGGGTTAAATAATTTCAAGGGGACATGGGAAAGGTAGTACTCACCAGCAGTCCTAGAACTCCGGAGAGTGATGTGGGAGGATCAATTGAACCCAGGAATTCAAGGTCAAACCCAGGCAACATAGTGAGACTCAAATACAATAATAAAATCAATAAAACAATCAAGTGGTTTTATTTTTTATTTTACAAGTTTAGCATCTTTAATCAGAAAACCCAAAATGTGAAATGCTTTAAATCCAACACTTTCATTTGATGCAGATATGCTGCTACAACTGACCCACACCTGACCTCCCTAACAGGTGGCAGTCAAGATGCAGGTACAATAAAGACATCATATAGAATGAGCTTCAGGTTCTGTGTGTGAAGTATATGTGAAACATGCAGGAATTCAAGGCTATATCCAGGATATCTTGTTGGGTCTATGAAAATATTCCCCAAAACCCACACACACACATCCTAAATCTGAAACATGTTGATTAAGAAATGCTCAACCTATGGAGAGGACGTGAGGGAAAAGGCACACTCATACATTGCTGATGGAGTTGCAAATTGGTGCAGCCACTCTGTAAAGCAGTATGGAGATTCCTCAGAAAGTTTGGAATGGACTCACCATTTGACCCAGCTATCCCACTCCTTGGTTTATACCCAAAGGACTTAAAATCAGCACACTTCAGTAATGCTGCCACATCAATGTTTATAGCAGCTGAATTCACAATAGCTACATTGTGGAACCAACCAAGATGCCCTTCAATAGATGAATGGATAAAGAGACTGTGATATATATACACGATGGAATATTACTCAGCCATAAGGAAGAATAAAATTATGGCATTTGCAGGTAAATGGATGGAGTTGGAGAATATCGTGCTAAGTGAGATAAGCCAATCCCAAAAAAACCAAAGGAAGAATGTTTTCTCTGATAAATGGACACTGATACATAATGGTGGGGTGGGGAGGGAAGAATTGAGGAACATTGGATTGTATAGAGGGAATGAGGGGAGAGGAGGGGGGAAGGGCCAAGGAAAGATGGTAGAATGAGACAAACATCATCACCCTGTGTACAGGTATGATTACACGAATGGTGTGAATCTACATAGTGTACAATCAGAGAAATGAAAAGTGGTACTCCATTTGTGTACAATGAATCAAAATGCAATCTGCTGTCATGTGTTACTAAATAGAGCAAACAATTTGAAAAAATGTGTGACTTACAATGTATGTCAGAAGACACAGAACTTGCACGAGGAACTCATGGATGTGGTGTTCATCGTTGCTTCAGATGAGGTTTAAATGATTTTAAGTTAGGCAATTGTTTTTTTTTTTAAAAAGTAAATTTGACAAAAGACGGTATGCTGATAAGACAAAAATTGGCAAAAGGTAGCGAGAATCACTGTTTTGGTGAACTCTGGGTCGGGGTCAGCGTCATCGTGTCCTGGCCCCCAGAGCAGCCTCCGCCTACCTCTACCTGGAATCCCTCTGGCCTCCCAGCTCGCCCAGTGTTTCCTGCACAACCTCCGTGGGTACCTTCCTACCCTTCCCAGTCACATTGGAGAGGCTCCTGAGTCAATCTATCCTTGCTCCTCTCCCTCTGCCCACTGCCTCCATCATTTCTTCGTATCATGCACGATCTTCAGAAGCACTGAGTCTCTGAAGATTGTATTCCAAATGTGCGCAGGTTACTTTGAGCTACTTTGAGTTTTGATGGATTCTTTAAAAATTATCGATATTATAACTGATTTCTTCGGTGTTCATCCTGTGATGGAAGTAACTGAGGGGATTTGAAATGACTTTTAATTTTTTTTAATTTATTTTTTGGTACCTGGAGTTGAACCCAGGGGCACATAACCACTGAGCCATGACCCCAGACCCTTTTGATTTTTTACTTTGAGAGAGGAGCTTGCTAAGTTGCTTTGGGCCTCCCTAAGTTGCTGAAGCAGGCCTCAAACTTGTGATCCTCCTGCCTCAGCCTCCTGAATTACTGGGATGACAGGTGTATGTCACCACATCAGGCTTGAAGTGACTTTTGTTCTTATCACCTGATTGACTGAAGCATGTGGAGTCATCTCTGCAAGGGGCAAGTGGAAGGGGTCCAGTTTCTTAAAACAAATCACAGAGAATTCTGTCTGTGGAATCTGCCCGTAAAATGACCTCTGATTATTTCTTTATTTGTGTTTCTCTTTCAGATTCATCTGAGTAGAAAAAGCTCTATGTGGGGAACAGCGTGTCCCAAGTTTACTTTTTTTTTCCCTAGGTTTTCAGTCTGATTTCTTCCTTGCCAAATTTCTGAGTCCATGGAAAAATTGATCCAATCCTTTGAGTGTCATTAATAAAATTATGATTTAAGTTCCATCTCCCCTGATATTATGATGGAGAAACCACAGATATGTTAAGACTTTTCATTCTTTTTGTCTGAGAAACGCTACTTGTATCTGAATAATTAGCTTATCATCATTATCAGATGAAAGAACAAGATGTAAAAGCAAAGTTTCTGTTTTTAATGATGTTGTGAATTTGTTTACCTGAATCCTTCCCCAGCAAGCAATGAGTAAGCTTTGGAATGTATGCCTTCCACATTTAAAATATTAATAAACCCCAGATGCCAAGTTATTCTCTCTGTGTGTCTAACATTTCCCTTATCCTGCCATCTAAGAGAAGCTTTCATGCCAAGAGCATCTTCCGGAATAAACGGTGACCTCAGCAGAAGGCACGACTCTCAGGTTGTGTTTCACGTATGGACAAATCAATGGCTCTGAATCCACCCGCCTTCCCTCTCACTTGGCTCCAGATTGAGCTTCAGTCCCACAGAGGCCTGCTCATCTCTGTGGGTGCATTTCATAAAGGAGACTTTGGATTAATTAGTACCAGGGACGTATCTCCAGGTGTGTCTTTATCAAGATCATATTCCCGTTTGGAGGTGAGAACCAAATTTGGGTGGGGATGGGAGAAGACTGAGTGGAGAGACCCCACTTTGTCCTTCTGGGGTAAAGTTAGGAAGTGAGGGCAGGAGCTAGGGCTGGGAACACAGGTCTGAGAGCATGGGAGGTGACATGGTGCTGGGCTTGTTTTGGGGGAGAGAGGGCCGTGTGCTCCAGCTTTCTCAGAAAGAAATAAAAATGTTATTGCCCAGAGTCTCCTGTACGACCGCCTGGTTTTACTGGGATGTCAGACCAATCTAAAGATGTGAGTCTTACTTGAGAGCTCATGAGAAAGCTTGAAGTGAAGGCACTAGGCCCTTCTTATCTTCAGTTTTGATTTCTGAGGTTTTGGTACCCACCTGTGGTCTGAAAATATTAAATGGAAAATTCCAGAAATAAACAGTTCATGTTTTAAATGACATGCCATTCTGAGCGATATGATGAAATCTTGTGCCACCCTGCTCTACCCTGCCTGGGACATGAATCATCCCTTTGTCCTGTGTATCCACGCTGTGTGTGTGCCATAGACATTGATTGACAGAGAGAGAGAAAGGGAGGGAAAGAGATCACATTCACATAACTTTTCATACGGGCTACTTATTATTGTTTTATTTAATTACGAGCTATTGTTATTTATCTTTTAGGGTGCCTAACTTATAAATTAAATCTCAGCAAATGTATACATAGAGAGTTTGATTTCAGGAATCCGTGGGGTCTTGGAACTCATGCCCCATTCATAAGATGAGACCACTGTGCTGAGTGATGGAGTAGCTTAGCTTTCTGTGCAGAAGTAGCACTCAACTGTTGCCCCAGCAGATTACAGATGGGTGCATTCTGGGTACAAAAGCATGGTAACTATGTTTTGCATTAGTCCATCAAACCCCTAATGTCTTATTGCTTTTTTGGGTTACCACCCAGAAACACTCCAATTAATACTCCGATTTCCTTTTAGAAAGGATTCTTCCCTTTTCCCTTTGGGTATAGCTTTAGTAAGCTTGTCAATCAATGTCTCTTGCCACCCACCCATGCCAGGGTGAACATGGGGTTCCAGTTATTCAATCACATTCTCTCCTGGGACTTCAAATCTTGAGCAGCATGATGAAAAATACAGGGAAAAAATGATGGGCTCTTATAATTCCAGAGATCATGTCCTGACAGCAGCATGGGGCAGTCCTGCTATCAAGCTCCTGGATTTTCCCTGGATTTTCCTTAGTTAAGTCTGGCTCTATAGCCTTCCATTTTGATTCTGAAATCTGGAACAACCACAGCATTCTGGAACATTCCTCTCCTGAAGAGTGGATTCCAGTTTCTTACAACAAACCATGACTGATAAAGAGGTCTCTATCAGGCCTTTGGTGGGATGTAACATTTTGAGGGGAGGAGTTATTATTGCAAATCAATGTCCACACAGCAAAAACTTCTTGGGACCGAGAAAGACTGGCTAGAGGAATCAGAACCCTACATGGTCGTCAGATTATCATGGAGACCATTTTGCATATGCTGATAATTATTATGATAAAATAGTTGACCTTTGATTTCTTATCATGTGCCAAGGGCATTATATGAATATCATTTCAACTCACATGGTAAGTATTCAGATGGTCCCCAACTTCACCGTAGTTCCACTTGTGATTATTTGACTTTACAATGGTCTGCATTTAGTAGAAACTATACTTCAAATTTTGAATTTCAGTCTTTTTCTGGGTGAGTGATATACAATCTGATAATCTCTCAAGATGCTGGGCTGCAGTGGTAGTAAGCCACAGCTCCCTGTGAGCTACAAGATCACAAGTGGAAACAACCCACACTACAGAGCATACCTTGTCACAAGGTTGTCATGTTTGGTAGGTTCTGCATGTTAAATGCATTTTTGACTCATGCTCATTCGAATTTACAATGTGTTTTTTGGGACATGGCCCCATTGTCAATGGAGGAGCATCTATAGTCCATTTAATAAACGAAAAAATTGAGTACTGCCTATGAGAAAATTTGGTCAAGAGTACCCTGGAGGTGGTGGAGCCGGGATTTGAACCCAGGTTAGCTGTCTCCTGGTTCTGTTGATTTTTTTTTTTTTTTCTATTTTTAATGAACTGATTCTCAAGTTCATCTCTACCTCTCATCCAGGGGTTCTCCCTCTGAAATAATTCTGCTCCTGAGAGACATTTGTCCGGCTCTGGAGACATCGTTGGTTGTCACAGTGGGAGAGGGGGTTGCTACTGGCATCTAGTGGGTAGAAACCAAGGATGCTTTACAACACAGGGGACAGGGTAAGGATGCCCCATTCCCAGAATATCAATCAACAGTGCGGGGGCTAAGAAAGCCTGGGCTAAGCTCTTCCTCCCCACTTGAACCAAAAAAGCATTCGAGACCTGAGCCAAAAATCTCAGCAGGTGAAACCCAGGGAGGGAAAGAATCCTTCTCTTTGTAGTTACCTGTGTCTTTGTAGTTGTTCCTTGATTCTTTTCTTTCCCTCCTGCTTTGAGAAAAAACACAACCGTTTCCTCCACCTTTCTTCCTGCCCCTTTCCTGTAGCCTTTAGCCATTTTAGAAATGTTTATGCTGGCTTGGAGTCACCCGGCCAGTGCTTATTAATAACCTCCCCTTGGCATCTGCCGCCGCCTCTGTGTTAATGGCTCAGATCCGAGTGAGCCCTCTGAGAAGAGGACTGTCTCACATCAGGCACCTGCTCGTCCAAGGAGTTAAACTCCATTTTTGCTGCTGCGAAAGAGGCCTACCTAGGTGAAAGGGAGCTAAGTGCTTGAAGATCACCCAACAGGGCCAAAGGCACCGAACGAGCCGTTATGATCTATCAGGTAAATAAATACGCTTTTCTGAAATTGTCTAAAGCTTTATTTATAGAAGGAGCCCAAATGGCTTGGAACGAATCTGTTTAAGGAGCTCTTAGCTCTCTGGCAATCCTCTCAGAGTAGAGTGAAACACTTTACAATGGTTTCCTCTGCCTTAATGATGCTGTGGGCAAAGCCAGAGTGGCCCCTCCTGTACAGAGAGGAAGATGGGAGAGGAGCTTGTCTCTTTGTGGGAGGTGGAGAGGGAGATGCCCCAGCTTTGCTCAGGTGGGGGACATTTTCCCGCTCCTGGGCTGCAGCTGGGTGTGCTGTGGGAGAGGTGGGTGCCTGGCCACCCTTAGAGAACTCTTCACCATCCCCGGGGAGGGAGCTTGCAGCCTGCAGTCCTAGGGCTGGGTGGGCCACTGACAGACTCCTGTTGGCTAATTCATTCTTAAAACTGTTATTGAGTCATTAGTGAACCCAGGGGATCACACAGAAATCCTGATTTCTGACTTTAAGGAATTTTCTTTCTTTGTTAAAGAGAACATTGGACGGTAATAGTGACTGCGGCTCCTTTAGTCCTTCCATTGACCAGGGTCCCCACCAAATCCCCTTCACTGAGTACCAACCTGTCCTTGCAAGAACCTCGGTCTGAGGTCCCTGCAGCATGTGCTGATTCACCTTCCCAGAATAAAAAAAAAAAATTAAAAAGTTTAAAAAGGATGGGGCTGCATGATTCTAGAGTTAGGCTAAGCAGTGAAGCTGCCGTAACAGGGCACCTTTGGCCTAAGCCATCAGGAAGGCTTCCCTGGGCTGGAGGCATAGGTTATGATAGGAGGAGAGGACAGAGGGTCTGGGTGGGATGGTAAGACTTCAGAATGGCATGAGAACGAGTGTGAAGGCAGGGACAAAAGCTTGCTCTGTGGCGAGGTGAGGCTGGACCTGACCAGAGGGTGCGCTTAGGAAGGGGAGGGAGGTGCAGGCTCAAAATCAGGAGCACCATAGTGCCCAGGCCACACAGGCCCATTGTAGCCTGCCCATCTGGACATGTGATGTCCTGGGGTCAGGGAGGAGCAGGGAATGTGGGGCAATGGCCTGGGAGCTTTTCCCTCATCCTCTCATCTCCTCCTCATACCTCAGTTTTAAATTCAGAGACTGGGATTCCAGTACTCAGGGTGGGTCATTTAGGGCTGAGATCTCAGCTTTCTTTCCCAGGTTGCTGACCAAGGGAAGGACCCATGGACAAAGACAGCCAGACATATCAGGCCTCTGATTCCTGCTGCTCCACATGGTGGTGAGCAGGAAAATCAAATTCAATGTCTCCTCTACACTCACTCTCCTAACCTTACATCGGTAATTTATGGTTTGGATGTGAGGTGTCCCCCATAAACTCACATGTGAGACCATGCAGGAAGCTTCAGAGGAGAAATGATTGGGTTGTAAGAGTCTTAACCCAATCAGTGAATTAATCCCAGATGGGATTAATTGAAGTGGTGGGGTGTGACTGGAGGAGGTGGGAATTGGGGCGTGGCTATGGGGTATATATTTTGTATCTGGAGCGTGGAGTCCCTCCCCCTCCCTTCCCCTCCCCCCTCCCCCTCCCCCTCCTGAAGATGCAATCTGCTTCCCTCTGCCACACTCTTCCGCCATGATGTTCAGCCTCACCTTGAGCTCTGAGGAATGGAACTGGCCTTCTAGGGACTAAGACCTCTGAAACTTTGAGCCCTCAAATAAACTCTCCCTCCTTTACAGTTGTGCTGGTTGGATCATTTAGTCACAGTAGCAAAAAAGCTGACGAAAACAGCGATCCAATGTGTGGAGGTCTTTTCCTACACATCAAGCAAGCAATGGATTCTGCAGGGGACACCGGCTGGATGTCCTTCAATTCAGTTCACTTCCGTTCAGTTCAATCCTGACACTATCGTCCTAGAGACAGCATCAGATCCCACAGGTTGGGGACTCAGTCCCCAAGATGATCCCTGCCCCCAATTCAGACGCCAGCTGTGAGCCCCAAGTTGTAGTCTGTGCTTCTGACCCACTGGCTCTATATCAGGCTTCCCACCAGCTTCTCCTTGTGTTTGATGAATCTGCTGGAGTGATTTACAGAATTTAGGGAAATCTGTTTCCTGATTTACTATGAAGGATAGAGCTGAATACAGCAAGGCATGGGGGGAAGGTACGGAGCTTTCGTGTCCTATCCAGACGAGTGTGTCACTATTTGTGAGCCTCCATGTGCTTAGTTTTCTGGAAGCTCTCTGAATCCTGTCCATTTTATTTTATTTTTTTTTATAGAGGTTTCATTAATTAGGCACAAGCGATTAAGTCATTGGCCATTGGAGATCAACTTCCTTTTCAGTCTCTTTCCCCTCTCTGGTGGTTGGGGGATAGGACTAATCCTGCCTCGGTGTTTCAGGTGACCTGCCCCTACCCTGACGCTACCTGGGAGCTGCCAGCCATCAGTCAACTTATTGACCTTTAAAAGACATTGTTTTGAAAATTCCGAGGATTTTAGGAATTTTATGCCAGAAAACAGGGATGAAGACTGTATATGTGTTTCACAATATCACAGGTGATCTTTCCCATTCCCTTCTTGGGCGGAGCAAGGATTCAGTCTCCTGTGTTTCCTCTTGCTGGGGAATTGCTCAAAAACCAGAGTCCCTGGGGAGGTGATTTCTGTATGTGGCTTTACCTGCCCAAGAATGGCCAATGGAAAATTCCATTAGTGAGAGCTAATTAGGAGGTTCTCAGCAATGCAACTAGAATCCCAGTCCTAATGTGCTATTTAAAAAATTTGTATGTATTGAAAGCTTTGTTATGTTTTTCATTGAAACATAATTCTGATTGACTCAGTGACTGGGATCCATTGGGGTGCAGACTTCTGATACCTCCATGGAGGGCTGGACTCTCCGGGTAACAGGAGCTCCAGGGCAGTGTGGGCATTTCCTCCGGTTTCCTTTTGTGGTTAGAAATGGCTTCCCTCAGATGTAATCTCGTCCATGGGCTTTTTGTTTTGGTTTGTTGTTTGTGTTTTAAACCAAATCACGTGCATGAGGCTTCAAGGAAACCAACTTTGCACAGCAAACTTTGCATTTGCAAAATGCCCACAATGTGGGAATCAAGTGGGGGGTGGTTTCTGGGTCAGGGTCGGGGTGCTAGGAGTCAACATGAAGTAGCAGAGGGGTACCTGGTTTCCCGGATGGTTTATACCATAGACCAGACAGTGTGTCTTTATGCCAAGGAGAGAAAGAAAGGCCTTGTGTCAGCTGGGTTCGGGCAGGCAACAGTCAGAGAGACTCACCCACTGGGAAACTGTTCATGAGGATGGAAAAATTCAAAGCCCCAGGAATTTCCATCCTTAGAGATACAGTCAGTATGACTGACATTGGAACTAGGCTGGTATTGGAATCACTTTTTGTGTTTGAGTCTATGGGAACACATGCATGATTCCAGAGACTGTTTTTTGACTGGGGAAAAATAAATTGCATGTTACAGGATTTGAACAGATTAAAAACATTAAAAAAATGTTCTGCTTCTGCTTCTATTGTGTTTTTCCTTTATCGCTGGTGGTTTCTCCTTTGGCTCGCTAACGGGAATGCATTTTTTCTTGATACTGCCATTACCTCTTCCTGCTACTTTCCAGGTCACTAATTTTTCTGCTTAGAGTTCATTCTGTTTAGACCGATATGCTGTCTCTTTTAATGAGGTTATTTCTGGGTTATTAGCCTTCCCGTGATATGATACCTTATGGGGAGGACCTAATTGATGTAAATCAAACACAGCTTGCAGAGAGGGGAAAAAAAAAAAAATCAAAGTCATCCTTTAGGTATCTGGTGGATCTTGAAGCATCTCAAGATTTCAGTATTTAAAACTAGTTTTTCAACAAGAGGTTACGTGTAGCTAATAACACAAATAAATCCTTTCTTATTCGTAAATTAGCAGGTTCAAAGAAGTGGAAATGGAAGGAGAGCATTGGCATTTTGGTTTGCTGAATAAGCTTCAGACAGAAATGAGTCTGAAGAGTATCGAGAGGGAGGGGTCTAATTGTACAGTCCAATAAGCTTGCCAACATATTTTTATTAAGGCATTCTTACATAAGCCATTAAGCTTTAGGTTAATTTTTACAGATATTTTCCAGCCATACTTAACGAAGAGGGATAAAATGAAGCAAAGGAAAGATTTTCCTCTAGAACTCTTCTAGGTCTCCTGGAGTGCCCTCACTTGAGAGGGATTTTGGTGGCTCCCTAGTCATCGGAGGGGGTCCGTTGTTATGTTCGCATTAGTGAGAGGAGGTTGCTTTTTTCCTATTTTGCCCCTGGACATTAGCTCTGTCACAGGAGATTCTGATGTGCTGGCATATTATTTTTATCTGGAAAGAAAAGAAAAATATGGTTTACTCTCTTTTTTTCCTTAAGGTCTTGTTCATTCATTATGTTCTGTGTCTGTCTCAGAGAGAAATTGCTCCGTGCCTGAAGAGGGGAGGCCAGCCCCAGCTGTCCAGAGGGAGCACTTGGGAAAAGGTGTCTGTGTGAAGCAGGGGTCTCTTGGCTGCAGGGCCATGTGGGGGATGAGAGTTGGGTGGCATTGGGGATGGTGGGGCAGGGGTCACCAGGCAGAAGATGCAGTCACTCAGAGCAGTCTTGGGTCAGCAGAAGGTATGGAAATTTGGGAATCTGGGGACATGGGTTAAATGCCAACTTGGTCCCTCAATAGCCATGTGATGCTGGTGGAGAGACTTACCTGGTTAAAGAAAGTACCAGAAACTCAAGGTGAACTGACCTCTGTCATCTTGGCTCTCCTGAGGTATACACTTTGCCCCTGGTTTGGGAAAAAATACAAGATTTCCTGCTTAGGTTTATTTAGGGGAATTCATGAATGTAAATAAAAGTCACATGTGACCTGCCAGACACCATACAAAATGACTGCTGTGAGGTTTTAAAAATGATAGTCCTGGAAGTCCAAGGGGAGTCCGGGAGATTGTTGCCCAGCCTGAGGGACAGTAGATGCTCCGTCACAGGGGAGGCACCTCAGGCCCTCACTGGCATGCAGACTTGGGATGGTTCTTGCTCACTGCCCTAGATCTGGATTCAATCTGAATTTGGAAGTGGAAGATAGACACTGGAGCCCTCAGGAGATGCCATTGAGCAGAGTAGCTCGCCCAAGGTGTAAGCCATTTCCACAGCATGATGCCAGCTTGCATCCAGTGTGACCATGAGGACTTCTGACCCACCTGGAGGTAGAGGTGGAGGGCCATCTGCTGTGAGCTTGGCTCATCCCAGGTCAGGAAAGCTTGACTTTCTCATTCTTTTCTTTTTATTTTCTTTCTTTTCTTCCTTTCCTTTCTTCTCTTCCTTTCATCCCTTCCACCCTATTATAGTAATTTGCTGCCATAGGCCTTAAATTTCTGAAAGAGAAATTCAGAATTTGTATTGTTGAATAATGGGGAAGGATTCAAAATTCCTCTAGCAGCATTTTCCAAGCTGTCTCCTGAAGAACTCTGTCATATTCCATACAGCATTTATGCAATTTTTCAGTAGAGTTTTTTTTTTTTAATTGGTCCTGAGAATTGAACCCAGGGGTGTTTTATCAATGAACTATATCCTCGGTCTTTTTTATATTTATTTTTTGAGACAGGGTCTCACTAATTAGCTGAGGGTCTTGCTAAGTTGCTGAGGTTGGCCTTGAGCTTGTGATCCCCCTGCCTCAGCCTCTCCAGTCACTAGAATTACATGTGTGTACCCCTGTGCCCAGTGAGATTTTTATTTAAATAAGCTTCCTCTAAAATTCCAAATGTTCACTTTAAAGGAAAACTTCAATCATTATACTACCTGGAATTCCCTATCATTTGCCATGAGGGGAAGGTGATTTTGAGATGGACATGACGTGGCTTGCCTTGGCCTACTCTGCTGCACGCAAACTCACATTCACCCATAGAACACAGACACCAGAGACAGCACACACTGGATAGCACACGCTCACCACCCATTCACGCCGATATAATACACTGTGCCCGAAGAGTAAACAATACACAACAGAGATGATGCATAAACACAAGACACAGACACACAGTATACAGAACACATGCAACCTGAACTCATATTCACATGCAAGAATATATGATACAAAAAGCACATCACAGATGACACAAACCACATACACATCGTGTACACATACAGTGCACATCTGTGAGATAGTCTCAGATCCACCACACAGGTGCTCACAACCCCCTGCACTCACAACCCCACACATGCCAGTAGCACCAATGTATGGCACGCATATGTCTCATCACATAGTACATGCAATGTGCACATGGATTTGCATACATTACATGTATCTCACACACACACACATGCACACACTTACACTCTGCATTCTTAAGAAAGATGGATACAAGAACAAGACACCCAATAGGTGCAGTGCTTACATGGTAAAATGTGGTGGTGGTTTTATGGATAATCAGCATTTTCTTCCTTCTTCTTTTTTATATTGTCCACCAAGAATGGATATTGCACTTGTAAATTTTGAAGATAATCACCACTTCGTAAGCTCCTTCTTGTGGCTAACCCTGGCCCCTGTGGATCAACGTCTTGATGCCAGTCATGTGTGTTCCCAGCATGGGGAGGGGCCAGAGGGATGAGGAAGTCAGGAAGACCCCAAAAGGGCATCACTGAACCTTGGGCCCCTCCATCTCCCCAGCCCAAAACTAGTGTGGCTCCAAGGACACCAGGGATGGGGGACCCGGGTGTTGTCTCCCTCAGTGCCTCTGGCTCAGTTCCCCTCTCTATCCCAGCCCCGCCTCCCCACTCCCTCCGCTCCATTTAACTTAAGCTGCCTTGTGTTCTCAGACCCACCATTTGCCCTTGGCTTGTGGTTGCATTCATCTCTTTTGCCTTGATTGTCTTCCATTCGATGGACAATTCTCTGTGGGCAGATGCTCAACTGCATCTGTATTTCAGTTACCAGCTATGTTTTGGGCACCATACTAGGGTCCGAAGATGCAGAAGTAAATCTGGTAAATAAATCTAGGGGGAAGTCAGTTTCCATGTAAATTTAATAAATGTAAATTTAATAAATTTACATTTATTAAATGCACTCATTGGTTAAAGTTGCAGAAGTCTGGTGCTCAGAGACTTAATACCCATTATAATGACACATGATACTCAAACAGAATTGTGGTTAAGGGTGGCAAACTCGTCCCCTGTGTACTCACACATGACCTCCAGACAGAAGAACGTGAATGACTACATATTCTCATTTTGATTTTGCAATTTGTTCTGTTTAATCTGTAACACAACTAATTCCTTCTGGAACACCATAACTATATGGCTCCACCTTTTTGATGGTGTCTCAGATTTCCTGCTAGTAATCCTTCACTTCAGTAATGTAAGACTTTTTCTAAGCTCCTTGCTGCATTTTTTGATGCACGGATGTTAGCCATGGATTGTAGGAGGAGCTAAGACTCTATGATAAAATAAGCTTTGCATTGCACTGATAAGGTGAGAAACCTGGGCAAAATACTTTAATACTGGGGCTTTCAAAAATCCTCACTATTTCCCCTGACTGAGGCTTGAACATAGTGTCAATCTTCACAGAGGTGACAGATGCTATGTGATGAATAATGCTAGCTTTCTTACTTTGTCTGGATTTCTTCAGGCCCCAAAGACATCATGACTATTGGGCGTATGGTCCTGGTAGTGGTGATATCATAAATAAGCTATTACAGTGCTATTAGCAAGGAGACTCATCCACGTGGAATGTGAACACCAGATGGGCTTGAGTCTGGGGCAATAGGGTAGTCTTCTTAGTAGTGAGATGTTTAAAATGGAGCCTAAGACTTAAATAAGGGTTGGCTGAGCAAGGATAGAGAGAGAAAAGTATTTCATGCCAAAGGAACAGCATGGCAGGAGGCCCTGGGGGCAGGAAAGAATGGAGGATGCACAGGACCACAGAGTTGCTCAGTGGTGATAAAGAGACAGCAATGGAGGCGGCCCTTGCCCAGGTTGAGAACAGGACTAGGAGGCAGACCAGGTGGTCCTGTGGGGTTTGGATGTTTATTCACAAGGTAATTTCGTACCATTAAAGATTCACTTTGAAAATGTATCCAGTGGCATTAAAGGCATTCACAAATATGAAAAGTAAACAGCTCCTATCAACTGTGCTTGACATCTCTCCCTCCTGGATGACTCTTCTCTACCTGCTCTGTGTTCCTGTGGACCACCCCTGGCTGCCTGTTGGGTTTGGCCCACAAGGAGGAGGCTAGAGGAAGTGAGAAGAAAACTCCATGTCCATCCAGCTTCACTGCTGAGTTATGCCAAGCATTTAAGGAATAAATAATACCAATTCTACCTAAACTCCTACAGAAATTGGAAAAGGAAAGAATATTTCCCGGTTTACTTTCTAAGACCAGAATAGCCTGATACTAAAAATCAGACAAAGTGTACGAAAATTAGAGTCTGATATTCTTTATGAAATAAATGCAAAAGTTCTTTTAGTTAATCAAAGTCAACAAGTCAAAAGGTAATATATCATGAAATGAGAGTTGGAGGATAGCTAGAGATAGGGGGAATTTATGGAAGGATTTTTGGAGTGGGAGACAATGTGTCTAAGTGATTTGTAGAAAGAAATCAGTACCCCAAAAAGCAATAATGGATTGCACAATCGTTTCTAGATGAGTTTATCTATTCTAGTTGTGCATTCACAACCAGAGAATTTGAAACAAAAGCTCGCTTCCTATTCTCTCTTCCAATTAGCTTCTCTTCCTATTTTCCAGAGTTCCAGTGTGGAGGGAGGGTGGGGCATGGGCCATTTTTATTAATATTATTATTTAAAATGCAAGCTCAGAAGGTGATTCAAATACGCAGCCATGGTTAAGAACTATTATTCTAGAAGATATGAAAAGCTGGACTCCCAATCATAGTTGAAGCAATTAGGCTTTTGGTTTAGGGAGAGCTGCTCACTGTCTCAAGAAGGAAGGGGGAAAGATGGAAAGAGATGGAGTGAATTTGAGAGTTTGATGGTGGAATGTTAAGGGGGGGCCCTGTGGTCCAATTATGTTTTTAGGAATATTTACACAAAATGTCCCCTATAATTCTTAGCTGAATCAAACCGAAGATTGTCAGTCAAGGTAAATGCATGGGAATAAGAGTAAAGGAGTTACCCAGGGTTATACAGTGGCAGAGTTGGAATAGGTAGTCAGATGTCCTGGCTCCCCATCATATCATGGTATTGTGTGTCTTATGGGACCTAGTCTTTCCAGATCATTCAGATAGAGAATTGGGTTTGGGTGATTTGGGAAAGAAGCAGCTAGGTGAATACTTGTCAATTCAGTTCTCCCTTTGGCAAACTCTGAACTACTGGATCCTAATTCATTTAAAAGCAGCAAGGATTGGTGGATAACACATTCATAAGAGATAGGCATTGGTTATAAGCAGGTGCATTAGTCCATTTTCCATTACTATAATGGACTATCTGAGGTGAGGCACTTAAAAAGAAAAGAGGTTTATTTAACTCCAGTTTTTGGAGGCTGAAACTCCAAACAGCACTGCACAAGCTCTGATCAGGATCCCCAGAAACATCACCTCATCGTCCATGGCATCATGGCTAGAATGCATGTGAGAGACCACATGGTGAGAAAAGAAGCCAGAGTGATTCAGGGCAGTGACCAGTAATGACCTCCAATAGGCCCCGCCTCTTAAAGTCTCACCATCTCTTAACATCACCACACCAGGGGTAGGGGGGACAACTGTCTAACACACGAATATTTGGGAGGCACACTTAAGCTTTATCCAAACCACAGAATAATGAAAAGGGTTTATCTAAAATATTACAATGATTTCTTCTTATCATCATCTCTTCACATTGTCTTTAATATAAATTAATAATTTGCATTCCTTTAATGCCAGAGTTTGAGGGTGATGGGACTTCTGAGTCTAATAAGATAGATCGATGGGAGCTACCTACACATTGGTCTTTTGAGAATAAGGGATGCGATTTTCACTGAAATCTTAACACAGAAGCAGAACACCATCACAACATTTTATTTTTCTAGCTTGTTTTGCAATTTAGAAATTGACTTCTCCAGACTTTTAATGTTAGTAATTAGCATGGAAAACTGATTTTAAGGAAGCTCAAACCTTAATGTTAGTGATCCAAACCCAACAGGACTTTTGAGCTTCCTTTCACTGGGGGATTTGTCCCTGAGGCCTCATGCTCAGAATGGGAAAAGAGGTTGTGAACTTCAACTTGCAGGATGCAGGCTGCTGCAACTGAAATGGGGGTGAGTTTCTTGAGGCATTTATAACTCTCTCCTTAGAGATTTTTCTGCCCAGGGCCACGGAATCGGAGACTCCGGAGAGGATTTTGACTGGGCTTGGGAGAAAACGGGAAGGACCCTTGCTGTCTAAATGTAGTGATTTTATATTCCAAATCAGCATTTGCTATTTCAAGTGTATGAACCAATTAGCACCTACAGCCAAGGCAATATCAAAATTTGAGGAAAACTTAATAAATAAGCTTCCAAACTAGGGAAGTGTTTAACCTACTTAGAAGGACGCATGTTAACTGTTTCACCTGCCTGACTCTAAAAGAGAGGTGTTACTTTCATTTACCTGGTAAGTATTGTCAGTAATAAATTTGGGCTAGATTCCATCTGGTTTTCTTATCTATTATTTTTACAGTGTATGTGGTGCAATGTGGCAGGTGCAGGGGAATGTAGTTAGAGAAAAAAACATGTGTGTGAAATTTGATCAGATGGGAGTTTGCCATTTCATTCTCTTGGCAGGTGCAAAATGGTTTTGTGGGGTCTGGGGGTTCATTTTGAGGCCTGCAAACTAATAAGCAGAAGATTGCCAGAAAGAGATAGATTATCAGTTAAGATTTTAAAATTTTTGGTGCATAATTAACATATAGTGATGCGCATAGATATTAAATTGAATGTACAGTTAGATCAGTGTTGAATATATATATATATATGTATGTATATATACTGAGTGACTCATATCTATATCAGATATAGAGCATTTCCACAATCCAGAAAGCTTTGCATGGGCTTCCCAGGCACTTTCTGTTCTGCTCACTCCAGAGGCAACCATGAGTTCTGATTTCTATCACTATAGATTTGTTTTATCTGTTTTAGAACTTCATGTAAATAGAATCATACAGCATCCCTCCTTTTGTCTGTCTTCTTTTGTTGAGAAAAATGTTTTTCAGATTGTTCCATATTGCTGCATGTATTAGCGGTTTGTTCTATTGTTGCTGAATAGAATGCCGTTGTATGAAAATACCATAATTTATTTAATTTATTTATCTATTCAGTTGTTGATGGAGACTGTTTTTTTCTTTTGGTGGTTGTTGCTAGTAGCATTCTTGTATTCTTGTGCAAGTAGTCTTTTTGTGGACATATGTTTTAATTGCTCTTAGACAAGTGTCAAGGAGTAGAACACTGGATCATGGGTTAGGTGTATATGTCATTTTATAGGAAATCACCAAATGGGTTTCCAAAATGTCTGTACCATCTTACTCTTCTGGTGCCCCACATCCTTAACGGCATTTGAGGTAGCCATTCCTTTTAACTGTAGCCACTCTAAAGTCTGAAGTGGCATCTCAGGGTTTTAGAATGTCTGATAATGATGTTGAACATTCTGCATGTGCACAGTGGCCAGTGCTGTATCTTTCCCTGTGAAGTTCACATTCAGTTATTTTGCTCAATCATATAGCATTCTTAATGACTGAAAGGACTTTGTATATTAGAAATGCAAGTAATTGGATGTATTTTCCCCAATCTTCAGGTTTCCCATTTATTTATCAATATCTTTTCATTGGTTCTTTTCAGTTATAATAACATTGAGATTCATTTTGACATAATTATAAAAGCCTGGAATATAGTTTGCTTTAATTCAGTCCCCAATATCTTTTCTTTTCTTTCTTTTTTTTTTTAAACAGATAAAACTTGTTTTTATTTCAAGGACTGAGACCACTATGTACAGACACAAGAGGGGTGCTTTATTTCTTGGTCTCTTCCTCCTTGGACAGAGTCTTGATGATCTTTTCCTTCTTGGCCTGGAAGCACTCCTCACCGAGCTTGCATGCCTCCTTGGTCTTCTCTGCGGGCCTCAGCCTGGTCAGCCAGGAGCTTCTTGCGGGCCTTATCTGCCTTCAACTTGTGGATGTGTTCCATGAGAATCCGCTTGTTTTTGAACACATTCCCCTTTACCTTCAGGCAGAAGCTGTGATACATGTGATAGTCAATCTTCTTAGATTCACGATACCTCCCGAGCAGCCTCTGCAGAATCCGCATCCTCCTCATCCAGGTTACCTTCTCCAGCATTCGAGCATTAGCTGTACCCTTTCACTTACCTGTGTCCATATGCCTGCCCTTCCCGCGAGCCAATGTATTTTTCCCACATCGAGCCTGGGAATGCACAGTCACTGGTTTGTGGATGATCAGCCCATCTTTGATCAGCCTCCGGATCTGCTGAGGAGAGTTGGCATTGGTGATTTCATTGGTCTTGTTCTTTTTCCCACAGTGGAGGACGCTGGCGGCAAGCCTCTTCTGAAGCCTGAGCACACTCATGGCTGCGGCTGCAGCAGCAAAAGGAAAACCCCCAGTATCTTTTGATGAATAGATGTTTTCAATTTTGGTGGAGTTGAGTTCATTTTATAATTATTAGCTTTTAAATTTTATTATTTTATTTTATTTTTATTTTATGCATAATATTTTTGAATTTTCTCTAAAAAGTCTTCTCCTGTCTTGAGGTCATAAAGATAATTTCCTGTTTTCTTCTAGGAGTTTCTTAGTTTTCTGTCTATCTTATACTTTGAATTATTGTCTATGGTGGGAGGTAAGCAATAAAGACCATTTTTTTACCATGTAGATTGAGATATTCCAGGATTTCATGTTGAACAGATTATTATTTTAAAAATAGTATTACTTTGGTGACTTGGTCAAACATCTCTTGACTCCGTAGATGTGGACATATTTTTAGACTTGTCATTATTTTTTCATTGATCTTGTTTGTTTCTATATAAAATCATAGTACCCTTTATTTTTAATTATTGTTTTATAATAAATCTCAAAAACCTTGGTCCTTTTTCAAAATTGTACCAGATATATAAATTTTAGAATCAGCTTTTCAATTTATTTTTTAAAAAGGTTTGTTGAGTTTATTTGCTATGAAATTAAATCAATAGATCAATTGGGAAGAATCAATATCTTGGAAGTATTGAGAATTTCCATCCATGGAGTGGGTATAGATTTTTATTTATTTAAATATTGTAAAATTTCTCTTGGAGATTATATGTAAAATTTTAATGTGATCTCTTGGGTATCTTTGGTTAAATTTGTTTCTAAGTTTATTAAGTGCTGTTTTTAAAATGCATAATCTGATTTTTTACTGCTAATGTGTGGTAATGCAATTGATCTTTGCATATACATCTTGTATATTGCAACATTACTAAATTCACTTATTACTTCAAGTAGCATGATTTGTTCTCTCTTTCTTTCCTTCCTTTTTTCTTCCTATAATTTCCTAGGATTTTCTCCATATATAATAATGACTAGGAATTCCAGTACCACGAGAGCAGCCAACTTTCTCTATTTTTGGTCTTAATTGAAAATCTATCAGTTGTTTAACATAAAATAATTTTGTTGGCTGTGAGTTTTCCATGGAAGCCCATTATCAGATTTAGCATCTTTCCTGCTATTTCTATGATACCAAGGAAAGGTCGTGTTGAATTTGATCAAAGGATTTTGTTCCAGAGTTAGAGATGATCATATGACATTTCTGATTTATTTTTTGATGTGACAGCTTACAGTTGATTTTCAATGTCAACTTGGTCCTGCACTTGGGAAATAATTTCACTTGTTTGAGATGTATTAACCTTTTTATACATTGGTAGATTAAATTTTCTGATACTTGGTAGATGATTTTGTTATCGGAGTTAATGAAAGATATTGATCTGTACTGTTCTTTTTGTGTACAGTCTCACAAGATTTTGGTGTAGGGATTATGTCTGCTTTACAAAATGACACAGAAAATGTCTTTTTCTCCTTTAATTTCTAGGTTCGTAAAAGATCGACATTATTTATTCTATAAATATTTCAGAGAACTTGCCAGTAAAGCCATCTGGTTATGGATCTCTCTTGTGAGAAGTTTTTAAAGGTGAGTTTAATTCCTTTAATAGACATAGGAATAGACATAGAGATAGGAAGAGACATAGGAAGAGGTATATTTTCTTTTTCTTGAATGTACTTGAATAACTGTGCATTTCAAAAAATTTTTTCATTTCCTTAAAATTGTCAAATACATTGCTGTGATATCTCTGTACTGTTCTTCTAGGTCTGTTGGACCTGTAGTAATAGCTCTACCTCTGTTTCTGATATTGGTAATTTGCATTTTCCTTGATCAGTCTCACTAGTTTATTTGCTTTATTTATTATTTCACAGAAAAGAACTATTTTACTAATAGATATATTTGTTATTTTCTTCTCTTAGATTTTAGTTTGATTTGTTCCTTTTTATTTTTATATTTTTTAGCCTTTTGAGTTAGAAACTTAGATCTTCCATTTTAAACCTTTCTGCTTTTCTAATGGAAGCAATTAAAGCAATAAAATTACCTCAAGTCAATTTTGGCCATATCCCCTAGATTTTAGAATGTTATGTTTTTGTTACTATTCCATTTAAAATATTTTATAATCGATGTTGTGGTTCCTTCTTTGGCCCATGGAATATTTAGAAGAATTTTGTTTAATTTTTAAAAGCAGTAGAGTTTAAAAATGCATATTTTATATTTTTCACTTTCTAATTGAACTAATGATGTCAATCTATTAGAGTCAGGGAAAATGTCCTGTATGATTTTAGTGCATAACATTTATTGAGTCTTCTTTCTTCTCTATAAATGGTTTCTCTTGGTGATTGTTTCATGTGAAATTGAAATAAATAAGGATTTAGCTTTTGGATGTTGTCTTTTATTCAGGTCAGTGAGATTTAATTGGTTGAAAATATTCAGATAATATTGCAAATTTTTTTCTACTAGTAATAGTTCTAATAACTATTGGAGAGAGAATAGTCTTCAGGTATAATTGTAAATTTGTCTATTTCTCCCACTAGTTTTATTAATATTTGCCTAATGTATATTGAAGACCTATGTTATATGCACATTCATTTGTACTGTTGTCTTCTTGATGAAGTGGTGCTTTATCTGTATGAAATGTCTCCCTTTATTTTTACAAACATCATTTGTCTTGAAGTTTTCTTTGTCTGATTATAACATAGCTTGTGATCTTTCTCATTCATATTATATCCTATGTCTTTTTGTTTGAAAACTGTTTCTCACAGATGCTCCAAACATATAGTTTGATCTTATTTTTAAACTAATATTAATAACATTTAACATTATTATTATAAGTATTTTTTTAAGTCAGTGTTTATAAGAATAGTATAGTTTATGCATTTTTAATTCTTTGCACATGATGGCATGAAATAAATCAAGTAAAAATCTATGACAATAACATGGGAGTCTCCTCTTAGAAATTAACATATTTAGCAGATAAAAACAAGAGAAAAATTTTTAAATATTATAGACAAGGCTAATTCTATATATAAATCTAAATCTGCATAAGTCTCTATAATATTTGTGTCAAACAAAAAAGAGACACTTTTCAAATATCCACAGCATATTAAGAATTACACACATACACACACACATGCACACACACACACACATACACACACACTTAAAAAACCAAAAGAATAGAAGTATTTCAAGCCGAATAGCCAACTACAATAAAGTATAGAGAAAGATAAATTTAGGCAAACAATTCAATCCAATTGCAATTTAAAAATATTCTTCTAAATATACCAGTGTTAAAGGAAATAAAAACTAAACTGGTGCATCATTTATAAACACTAAATGTTGAAAATAAATGATTAAAACTTTCACTGGAAAGGCTAGAGAATGAATTTTAAAATTTAAAAAATCTGTGGCAGATTGTAAAAATAAACACACACACACACACACACACACACACACACACACACACACACATCACCCTGCATCCCCACACTGACTCTTGGCTTGGCTTGGGAATTTGCTTTAGCCAACGGGACCGTTGGAAGCATGGAGCAGGTAGAGACTTGAAGAGTTGCTGTCTCGCTGTGGCCACCCTATGAAGAAGCCACAGTTAGACTGCTGTGTGGTAAGAGGCACGCAGACCAGCCACTCTGTTGTCTTGACGAATAGTCTGCCAAGTGCTGGTCATAAGACTGAGGACATCTTGGATCTTCAGCCAGCAGTCCCTTCACCAACTGCTCTCAGCACTTAAGTGAGCTGAGGCTGCCTGAATCACTTGGCCCACCCGCAGAAGCATGAGCTTACTCATCAGTGGCTGTTTTTAAGCCACCTAATTTGGGGGTGGGTTTGCTACACAGCAAAAAAAAATAAGGTTGAGAAAAAGAGACAGTTGTCACACCGAATCATAAACTGTGTCATTACTCTTCCATTGTCTGTGCTAACAAAATAAAGTACTAGACAAGCAGCCTCTGATGGTCTGGTTGGGTCTGCATTGTAAGAAGGTGCACAGGGTCAGGCTATATTCCCCAAGCTCTTCTCTCTGTCCACAGGTCTCCCTCTCATTCCAGTGATTTCTACCTCTGTTTTTCATACCACTTCAGCTGAAATCAGGAGAATCATCACAGTGATGGTCAGAGACCTCCTGGCCCTCACTCACTGGTCAGAGCTGTGCTTTCAATACTGTGAATCTTCTGAATAAGTGGTCAGTAGGTGAGAAAACGGGAAACAGCCTGTGCAATGGGGAGTCAGCCCACAGACATCAAGGCCAAACAGAGCTCACACAGTAGGTCCTCAACATGTTTGAATGGATGTGTACCACATCATATACAGGAGACATGGGTGCATCCACACCTGGGATTACCCAACGGGTGGTTCCTCAGGATTCTCCAGGCAGAGGAACCCAGAATCACTAGCAAACAGGGTTGCTGAGCTTGCTGGCTCAGTCTCAACCATCTGAACGGAAGTCAAGGGTTTCTGCAGAGACCCTTTCTTCCACAGGTGTTCTTGCAGCATCATAAACAAGATGGAAGGGACAAGTTGCATCTGTCTGTTTGCATTTAAAAAAAAAAAAAACCCTTAAGAACAGACAAGATGGTGCAGAGATGTCACATCTGTCACAGTGGGACCAGCGGCTGCCAGCTTTGTTTGTGCAGCTGGGAGGCGTGTCTGGTGAGAGATATTGGCATTTGCCTTCTAAGTGCCAGCAGAACCAGGATGGTTAGAGTTCTGTCTGGCCCTTCGGGATCAGGAGCCATGCTGCCCCTTTCTGAGGGGGCAGTCCCTCGCTCTCTTCCTGGCCTGTGATGATCACTCAGTCCGTTTGCACTGCCTCCAGGGCCCCCTCACCCCTGCCTAAGCGTCAGTTCCTGTGCTTAGGAGCTTGGGAAAGGCCCTAAGAATTGCAAAAGATGATGATACAGGCAAAATGCAAAATAAAATTATCTTTTCCCCAAATGACAACTTAAATGTAAGTTGAAATCAAAATGTCCTCAATCTTGATTTTACAATTAGGGAGTATTGGATAAGTTCAAGGGAGCTGTATTTTCCTCCTTGAATGGGGCCCTCAGCTTTGGGGTCCCCACTGCCTGTTGGACATTTCAGGCCTGTGTAGCCTAGTTGTTCACAAATGGTAAATTCCAGGAAGGCAGGAACTCGGGAGAGCTCATTCTTGTGTCCCCAGACCAAACAGAGGCCTGTTATGTAAAAGCCCAGGCATTTTCATGGGGACCATTTTTAGCCTGGCATAAATCGGGAGACCACTGGTGCACAAAACTTCAAGGATGCTTATCCTAAACCAGAGTGCTGGCACACTGGCATTGTCAAGGTGGTCTTTGTTGACCACCAGTCCATACCAGTCCATAAGAAGAGGAAAGGCAGGCCCAGGGGTGCTCAGTGGAGAGCACTTTCCCTGGCCTGTGTGAGGTCCTGAGTTTATCCCCAGCCCCAGAGGAAAAAAAAAGTAGAAGAAAAAGAAAGATGACATCTTCCCTTAGCTTTGAGTGGAACTTATTTTTGTTCTACGAGAATGCAGAAAGTCTAGACCCATGATACCTATCTAAAAATCCAACCATATCAAAAGAAAGCCTTTGCTCTATCAACAAGATTAGCTATCTCCCAATTTCGGTGTATAAATTGGCTCTCAATTTAGACTTCCTTCCCTGCAGTACTCCTTCATTACAAACCATCATTGCATCAGGATAGCATTGGAGAAAAGAAAAGCAACACAACAAAATACTTAATTTCATTAATCTGTTCAGCAATACCAATATAATGAGGCATAATATTGATTTTCTTACTTAGGATTTAAAATCTCTACTCCTTTCCACAGAATTAAATGCTTCAAACTGATATTCCACCTCTTTACAGTCGCATCTTTAATTTAGTTGTTATAATTAGGCATTAACGGGTGTCAGTAAGATAGCCAGTTAGAGACCATTCTGTTCTGCTTGTCTTGATTATCACAGTTTAGATGTAAAGTAAATTAGAATGAAAGACTATACAGTCCAATTACAGATAAAAGCAGCAAACTGCACTGTTGTAATTAGATGCCAGGACTATTTTTCTTAGATTTTGTATCTCTGAGGGCCCTTCTTGTAACTACTTGGCCGAAGCCACAGCTGAAGATTTTAGTGTGTCTTTTCAGCCATATTGTTTCTCCCCAGACTGGGCTTTCTTCCTGGAAACCTTTCCTACACCAATTCTACAAGGACCCTGGAGCTTTTCACCCTGGTGGCCAGATGTCAATGGTCCTCTCTGTCTGGACAGCTTAGGTAAACTGAGATAAAAAGGTCCATTTCTTCCTGTGTCTATCCAGCTATTTTTACCCCTCTTCTTTCTACCCCTTTTCCTTCTCTTCCCTTCCTCTTCTTCCTCCTCACTGATGTTTAAACTTGGATTGGAATCTGACATTTGGGCTTGGAATGGTGATCAAACGCTTCAACCCTGGAGGTGCAAGGGAGGAGATACTAGGTAGGGTCTTCCCATTAGTGAT
Source organism: Sciurus vulgaris (assembly GCF_902686455.1). Classification (NCBI taxonomy): domain Eukaryota; kingdom Metazoa; phylum Chordata; class Mammalia; order Rodentia; family Sciuridae; genus Sciurus; species Sciurus vulgaris. The sequence continues at coordinate 40,840,420 of NC_136478.1, read as the reverse complement.
ACTTATCATTGAACAGAGAAAGACAATCTGGGACAGACAAATGTGTGACTTAGAGGTAACAGAACCTGTTAATTCATTTAATAAACATTTATCAACAGCCTATCTTTCCTGACAGAGTCCCCAGAGTCATCAGAGCTTCAGCCTCACCCCAAAAGGTGTGTTTCTGGAAACCTGTATATAATGCAGTGTGAGAAAGTGCTCCTGAGAATGAAAGCTCCGTCCCGGAAGAGGTGGAGCAGGGATGTCCAGCTCAGGCAGGAGGTGAGAAATCCCCCTGCCAGGCTCCCAGGCTGCAATACCTGAGTTATTGGGAAGGATGGGAGGCCATCCTTTAGGTGAATGGAGAAGTTGCAGTGAGGGAGTTCCAGAAGGAATAGCAAGTTCAAGTCAAAGGCACAAAGGTGAGCTCAGGTGGCTGGAGCGAGGTGGGGGATGAAGTTGCAAGAATTGGGCAGAACCAGGTCGTGAAGGATCCTGCGAGCTGAACTAGAGAAGATGAGTTGGTTAGGATCCTTGTCATGGGAGAAAGTCCGGGGAGGACCACTTGAACAGAGAAATTCAGGAGTAGCCTGGGCAACATAGTGAGGCCCTGTCACCCGGTCTCAAAATATAAACACAAACAAAAGCAATCAAACAAACAAAAAGTCCACACAGTGTCCTCCTTTTACTGAAATAGACTCCCCAGACCTTGATTCTCTTGAAGACCTGGTGCAGAATGGTATCTATTATCTAACCCAAACCCACTAGGACCCCTTATTTTCTGCAAATGTTTTAGGAGAGAGCCACTGTTGATTTAGGAAGATTCTTTTTACTCTCATGATGAATTAATTTCCTAGAGATCATTTAAGGTGTGATCCAAGCATATATTTTCTTTTGCGACCAAACGGATCTAACCTCTTACTAATTTTGCCTACAATTAGTTCGGTGTAATTACCACCACTTACAATTCAGTCTGCTTTCACTAAAAAAAATTATTGTTCATGGGGTCATAAAACTCTTTAAAAATTGCCTAATGAAAAATGGAGCCTTGGGAATGTTGCACAAGATAAGCCCAGTCATTAAATCCTGGACTTACTGTGTGCATAGGGGGCGGTTTGTGCTAGACACACTTTGCAGCATGTGTGAGTGTGTGTTACACGGATGCCTAGGCAGTTGTGCATGCAGTAGGCATGTGAGATTCAGGGCTTGAGGGCACACACGGAAGCCCTTTTTTATTGGTGCCCCTGTCCTTAGGTGGACAGCCTGAAATGACCTGAGAAATGTACTCACAGGATGCTCAATATGTTGTCTTTATCTCCTTTTTTTTTTTTTTTTCTGATGGGTCAGTTTGGATAGATCCAACCAGAATGAAGAATTGAGGACCTTATACCAGCCTCCAAGCCAATTTCATCATTCACAGATAAATGCTGTCTGAGTGAAGCCCACTCTTCCAGGACACCAGCATTCACAGCCCAGGGAAGCCCTGGACACCCACACTCCCCTTTTTGACCTCCTTTCTACACTTAAGCCTCCTCCTCCTCCAAGTCATCCTTGTCTTTGGGTAGAGATTGTCGATTTTTAAGTTATTTTCAAAGCATGAAACTCCCCTTCGCTTACTCCTCCCCTTCCCACAGTACTGGGCTAAAAAAAAGTGAAATTAGTCTCTTCAATGACACACCTCTGAAGTGGGTTGAGTTTACTGTTCAGCTTTGTTCTACTGTTCTGGGTCTGAGCACACGTGTTCTGATATTCGGGGTGTGCCCATACTTCTAACACTCCAAGTGTGCACACACTTCTCATGCTTTGGGTGTGCACATGTGTTCTGAAGCACAAGTGATCTCCAGAGAAATGGAACCAATAGAAGACAGATAGGTAGATAGATTGTAGATAGTGCACTAGATGGTTTTTGTCACTGTGACCAAAATACCTAGTGAGAACAAATTAGAGAAGGACACATTTAGTTTGGCTCATGGTTGTAGAGGTTCAGTCCATGGTCACCTGACCCAAGATAAGGTGGACCATTATGGCAGAAGATGATGTTTTCCTCATGAAGGTCAGGAAGCAGACAGAGAGGGGAGAGGGGACTGAACCCTTCCAGGGCATGATACTGGTCACCTCCTCCTCCAACCATGCCCCACCTGCCTATACTACACAGTTAGTCTATTCAAAGTAGGATGGACTGATTATATCACAGCTCTCATTATCTGATCAATTCAGTTCCTACATTAAATAGGTGCTCTTGGGGGATACCTCATATCCAAGTCACAGCAGATAGAAGAGAGATGATAGAAAGAGAGACAAGGTATTTATTACAAGTATTTATTTTAGGAATTGACTAACATAATCATGGAGACTGAGAACTTTCATAATTTGCTGTTTTCACACTGGAGATCCAGGGAGGACTGTATGTGACTTGGTCTTATAAGCAGTCCAAAGGTAAGAGCACTTATATTTCCCATGCTCAAGGGCAAGAGTAGATGGCCAGACCAGCTCCAAAAGAGAGAGTGAATTTGACTTTCCTCTGCCTTTGTGTTCTGTCAGGGTCCTCAACCAAAGAATGATGGTACTGGCCCCCACTGGATGAGGATGGATCTTCTTTACCTGGTCCATGGATTCAAAAGTCAATGTGTTCCAGAAACACCCTCACAGACACACCCAGAAATGATACTTGGCCAGTTATCTGGGTATCCCTTAACGCAGCCAAATTGACTCCTTAAATTAACATCACAGATGTCAACATACGTGCTCTGAGGTCCTGGGTGTGCACACACATGTGTTCACGTCTGGATGTTCAGATCTGAGCCTGTACACCTTTGCAGCATTTCTTTGAATTGGGACAAGGCATGGGATAGAGAGAAGGAGACCCTGTGGGTAAAGTGTATAAGGTGAATGAGGATTTGGCTATGGGGGTGCCTGGAGAATTGCTCCAGGGTCTTTAGAGCTGCGTCTGAGAGTGTGGCCAACAGGGACAAATCTGCCCTTGAAGCTGAACCTGTAACTTAAGCCACGAGGAGCACATGTACCCTAATTCCATGGAGCAACCCCAGTCTATTTCTTCAGCTTAGTTTTCAACAGAAGTTGAATGAGAAATAGAAGGTGGAACTCCGGATGAGCCAATGTGTCGGAGAAAACAAAGCCTGGCAGGATTTGAATCCTGAGCATTTGGGAAACCGACTCTCCTCAATGCACCATCACGTATTTCCAACAAGAACCAGCATTATCTGGAAGGAGAATCTGTGGGTTCTTGTTTTCAGACCTGTACAGTTTAGCTGGGAAGACAAAACACAAACCATGGAAGCGGCACGGGAGACAGGACAGGGAAGCGGGAGACTGTCAAATGGTCCTGGCAGTGTGGTTGTGAACTGCAGATGCATTTTGCTTGTGCATGTATTACTTTTATAATTTGCAGACTTGGATTTGTAATTTTTCTTAAAAACTTGGGAAATTTGATCTAGCAGCCAGAGTTGATCCTGGAATTTGCCAGACACTTCCTCTGTGGCTTTATACCTCAACCATTCCCTGTTCTGATTTGCCTTGCCTGCCTGTCCCCCATTTACAAGAACAGTCCTTTTGGGCAATCAACTCTTCCCCTCTCTCTTTCCCACATTCTTCATCTGGAAATAGGAGAGATGATTGTACCGCCTCATCCTATTGTGGGGAGTAATGAGGCAAGCCTGTAAAGGACTTAGCATAGTAGAAGGCATCCAGAGAGTGTTATCCATTATTATCTTTGTGGTTATATTTATGTAATATTTAACTATATAATTTTATAATATGCATTGAATTCATAGTAATAATTATAAGCAGTCCAATTATTCCTGGTGAACCAATGCAAAAACTTGCATGCAGCTAAACCCAGGGATTAAACCTCAGGGTCCCCACTTGCATTTCACATCCTTCCAGCCAAATGGCATGTGATTATGCATGAGTGCTGAATGTTTTCTTTTTACAAATGCATGGTCCAAACTTTGTTTCCTGAAACACTTTGTAAAAGGAAGGAATATTTGGCAAAAGTAACCAACTAAAGCCTGTCTAACTTAAATCAAGAACTTGTAATGTTACAGATTGTTCCAAAATTCTGAGAGAAAATATAATTTCACTTGGTATAGAACTCATTGGTGCATTGTGTGAGGACAATATCCTAGTCCCTGCTGTGAGTGAATCCATCTCTGATGCTCAGGATGCCCAGAGACAACGGAACCCTGGCACTTGATTGCAGTGAGTGTGGATCATGATAAATGGATGCCTTTTGTTTATGCAACTTAAACCTGGGTATTGGCTCCAAGGGGAGATGAGCCCCTTCCAAAGTACTGTTGTGAAAAAAATGGTTCTTTGGATGTAGTGTTTGTTTGCTTTAAGGAAACATCTTTCAATAAGTAGAATTTGTTTCCAAAAATTAGCACTTGGGTTGTGTTAAACGGGGCTCAATATTCTGTTGCAACTTTTATGCTGCTTTAGAGAAAATATGTCTTATGAAATGAGACATGTGAATTAAAGGATGTGCTAAATTGCACTAGGGATTCAACACTCATCCAGAAGGGGACCTTATGAGGTTTTAAAACATCATATCCCTTTTCTTTGTTTAGAAACAAAAAAGAGTGATCTTTGCAATGTTCTGTGGGTTGGAGGACATACTGGGGTTAGGGGTTCACCTTCACTCCTGAAATCCTTGATTCATCCAAGGGATGGCAAGCAGTAGCCGATAAGTCCTTGATCAGGCAATTCTGGGTGTTGACATGTCCCTGGACAACAACTGTGTATTGACCAGTTACTGTATACCTGTGACTGTTCCCATTTCTTGGGATACAGCAGTAAAAAGAGAGTCCTTGCAATCTTCCAAAAAAAGATTTCTTGACTACATACTAGGTTCTTAGAACTAGGAGACTGTCTTAGTCTATTTTGTGTTGCTACAAAAGAATACCTGGGAGATCAGGTAATTTATAGCAAACAGAAACTTCTGTTCTCATGGTTCTGGCGACTGGGTAATCCCATATCAAGTCTCTGTTATCTGGCAAGGGCCTTCGTGCTATATCATCTGGTGGTTGAAAGCAAGAGGGCAAGAGAAGCCGAGGGTCAAAGTGCAAGAGGGGCTGGGCCTGATTTTAATAACAAATCTACTCCATGATAACAAACCCATTCCTTCAGTAAGTAAGGACACTAATCCATCCATGAGGGTGGAACCATCGTGACCTTATCACCTCTTAATAGGCCTCACCTCCCAACACTGCTGCATTGGAGATGGAGTTTCCAACAAGTGATCTTTGGGAAAACAAGTTTAAACTGTAGCAGGGAGTCAACAGTAAAGCTTCAGGGAAGTTGCAGGACTGTGGCAAACCCAGCACAGGCAGGGGTCTCTCTTGGGAAAGATGGATCATTTCCTCCATCAGAGTAGAGAATGGACTTAGAGAGACTGCAAGTATTGGTACATAGTGATGTCAAATGAATCCTTGCTGAGGCAATTATGGACATTTATATATCCTATTCTTTTATTATACATATTTAAGGTGAACAACATGATGTTTTGATATACGGATACATCCAACGATTACTACGGCCAAGCAAACTAACATATCCACCTCCCTGCATGGTGTGTGGGGTGAGAAAACCTAAAATTGACTGTCTTAGCAAAATTCCAGTCTCTACTACTTCATTTTTAACTACAATGCCCATGCCATCCATTGGGTCTGCAGACATAATTCATCCTTTTTAACTTTATAAACTTTGACCAGTGACTCCCCACCTTCTGGCTCCTGGTAACAGTCATTCTACTCTCTCTGTTCCTATTTGATTTTTTAGATTCCACATAGAAGTGAGATCACGTAATACTTTTCTTTCTATGTCTGGTTTATTTCATTTAGTATAATATCTTCTGTTTTTATCTATGCTATTTCAAATAGCAGGCCTAAGGGTTGGGCTTCTGAGTGGCCTGTAGTGTCCAGTAATTTTTTGAACTTATCCCTGGGCAGACAACTCATGCAATCAGTCTCTTGCTCTAAACAAAGTATCTGAAAATCTTGCCCTGACCTTGTTTCTGGGTCTCTTAAGCCCACGGGGTCACTGAGACATGTGGACTCCCAGGGAAGGCTCTGTAGGTCTTCTCTCCCCTTCATGAGGAGGGAACAGGTGCTCCTCTACAGCCAAGAACCCCTGTATGATAAAATCCAAATGTTCCTACAGGCGCACTATGCAGTTGGGCATCAGTGAGACATGACTTAGGCAAGTGGCATATCCAGTGTTGGCTTCTCCACCTTGAGATTCCTTCTAACCCTTCCTTGCCTACTGAGCCAAGGCAGTTTGCAACAGGAGCAGAAACAGAACTGGCCTGAAATTGTCTGGTGTATATGGGAGCCTTGTCACCACCTCTAGTCCTGAGGACCCTGCTCCATATGCCTTCTGCAATAATACTGGGCTCTGCGGCTGGGCTGTCTCAGGATTCTGAAAGCATCAGTGAACCAGTGATTTTCCCATTCCTTGATCTTTAGCAGATTCAAACTGCTGCAGAGGTGCTGACTGGAGGCCTCTAAACTCCCTGAGTCCGTGTTATTATGGCAAACTTAAGAGTAGTAAATAAAAGGAACAAATGAAATAAAAACACAAAATGAAAAAATAATTAAAACAATAACTATTCCATTCATTCTGAGCACATCATCCAAGATTGCATTAGAAAAAAAAAAAAAAAACTACAATAAAAACATGCTTTTAATCTGATAGTAAAAAAGCCCAATAAAATAAAAATGAGCTCCATTAATGAAAATAATGGCTCTTACCCCAGCCAGTTAAAATGCTGAGCTTATGTGTTTTGGGGTTTGGGGGAGCTGAGGACTTTTTTTTTCCCACAGCTGGTGATAGATTTGCTTTTGTTACAAACTCGAGATCGCCCCAGCTAATTAGCATGGCTCAATATGGAACCTTACCTTTTGTATGAAGCCCAAAGAAAATGTGTAGGAAGATAACCAATTCCTGTGGAAATGAGCAAAAGGAAAATTATGCTCTATTTAAGATTCGGACTTCAGAAAGGAACTAATACATGGCCGTATGTGGCTCTGTGCATGTTGTCTCTTTCTTTTCGTTCTCTCTTTCTTTCTCTCTTAACCTTTTTCTCTCTCCCTCCTCATTACTTCAATTTCCTTTTGCCCCTTTTAGGAAATGACTTTAATTTTCTTACAGATGACAGGTAAGCCCCACCTCAGACTCCTTTTGGATGAAATGGAGGTATAAATAGATAAGTCCACAATAATAGGAGACCTCAGCAAGACCCTGTCCTTTTATTTTTGTTAGAAAAATTACAGGGCTGAGTTCAGGACTTCCTCCCCCATTACACATCTGCCTCTTGAAGGCCCGTTTCCCGTCCTCTTCTTCCCACTCCTTCCTTGCATGTGTTACAAATTGCAATTTGTAATTACTTGTGTATTTACTTGCTTAATTCTGAGCCATTTGAATGTAACTACGATAGGGGGAATAACACCATTCACAGTGTGTGTCTTGACCTCTGAAGACTCAGAAGCAACCTTAACAAACCTAGGATAAAACTCCTCCAAAGAAACTCTCTGTCCATTTAATCAGCCCCTCTGCTGCCTGCCCAGGGCCCCGATGTAACTACTACAAGTACTTATTTGTTCAAATGAATATTAACATTATAATTTAGTACCTAATTATGCTTCGCTAGCCATAACTGGAAATGTGGTATTAAAATCCTTACATGCTCTTTGGCTATCAGCATGTACCTTTGTCAATATCCTGGAATTGCTAGAGATTTCTGTAATGTACAATCTTTGCGTTCATATCTCCCCCCTTCGCAGTCCTCCCTTGTCGTGTACAGATTTACTTTCCGCCACTGGAGATTGCAGTGAGCACTACAGTCTTGCTGGAATACAGAAGGAAGCCTAGAGTTCAAAATCACCCTCCTGAGGAAGGGTGTGTGCATCGATGGTTTACAAAAAATGGTTTCATCTTTTTCCCTGACATTGTTGGTCACAAAACGTAAGGAGCTCAGATGCTAGGATCCTACCTTCTACCTGACACATAAGTATTCAATGAATTTTGGCTTAATTGATGCTTCATGGCTTGTTCTCTTTCTTAGGCCAGTGGTCCTTAACCCTAGCTGCACGTGTTTGTGTGTGCGTGTGTGTGTGTGTGTGTGTGTGTGTGTGTAATACTGATGCTTGAGCTCATATCAGAACAGTGAAACCTGAACTTCTCTGAATGGGGCTTCCTGATGGTGGTTTGGAACTTTGGTCTAGAGGTTTGGGGGTATGCCCTCCCCCACCCTCCTACCTCCTGTATCTGTTTATCTTTATGGGAATCTCTTCTTCCTTGGTTAAACCATAGTGAGTGAGGCAGCATGGTCCACAGGGAAGGGTCTGGAGTGGGAGAGAGGCCAACTCCCTGAAGGGCAGAGGACTCTGCCCTTCAGCATTGACCATACCAACCCTTTGGCCGTATGTCAGCAACTCTGGGTTAGTGTTACTTTTCTTAGGTCATATGGAAATGCAGGAATCAGAAAACGTGCCAGTATGTTGCTTACTTGGGAAAGTCTTCTTCAACTTGGGCCTGAGTTTTTCCTTAAAAAGCAGAGCCTGTCATCTCAGGTGGTGGCAGAATCTCAGTTGAGTTGGAAAAGTGACTTGGGTCCACAGTTCCGGCCTGTTGGGAAGGAGTCCAGAGTGTCTGGACCACTGCTTCTTGCCATTGGGATGCCCGATTGCCAATACTTCAACCAAATTCATGGGGTGATACGGGCTTTCTTACACACAACCAAAAACCAAAAATGAAACTCCAAGTGCTTGTTGTCGGTATCATGAAAAATATAAGCTCATTATAAATGTGTTTTAAAAGCCAGAAAAAAAAAAAAAAGGAAAATGACCACTTCTTACCTCTCCCCACATGGATAGCAATCCAGCATTTATTTGATGCTACGTAGCATATGCATATTTTAAAAAATAAGATTATGTTGTATATATTATTTTTTGACCTGGTATTTTTATTGAAAAATATATCAAGGACATACCTCTTCCTCAGTCAAATATTTTTCTATTATGTCATTTTAAATGATTGCATAGTATTTAATTATCTGAATTTATCAATTTAAATCCATCTCTCGGTATTTATCAATTGGAATTTATCAATCTCTCAGTATTAAATATTGAGGCTGTTGTTATTTTTAGATCTTTTTCCCTGATTCTATATAATTAAAAATAACATTGCTATACACACACACACACACACACGCACACACACACATACATGATTACTTAAGATGAATTTCTAAAATGGTTTAGTGCTCTGTTGATGGGTTTGAACAGTAAAGACAAGTCCACATTTGTTCTCTCCCAGGGCCAATGCCTCACCTGAGCCTGGCCACCTGTTAGTGTCAGGAGGCACACTTGGCAGTTGGAGTTAAGTGATGCCCGGGGATGATATGTAAAACACCAGGGAAGAGCTGCGATAAGCCCTTGGAATTTTGAGTACATAATCTAACGTCTTTCAACACGAAGACAGCCCCAGAAGCTCATAGAAACCTCTTAAGCATAAGGACCAGGGACACCCCTGTTCCCTGAGGTGCTCTTATGTCCTTCCTACTCCCCATGCATTAGGAAGATGGGGAGCAGCCTGTGTTTGTCCCTGGTTTCTGATTCCTAATGAATGCAGGGGCTGGTGACAACAAGTTGTAACCTCATGGGAAAGGGGACGAACCTGGCTTCCTTGCTGCGTCTCTGCATCCGTGGCATGACAGTGTGTCTTGCTACATGGGGGGGACCTGAGGAATGGAGGGGGTCAAAATCAAAAGAGGATCATCATTGTTTTAGATTTTTCACTGTTGTGACTAAAAGACTCAACCAGCACAATTGTAGAGGAGGAGAAGTTTATTGGAGGGCTCACGGTTTCAGGGGTCTCAATTCACAGACAGCAGGCTCCATTCCTCAGGGCTCCAGTCAGGCAGAACACCATGGCAGGAGAGTATGGCAGAGGGAAGCAGCTCATATGACGATCAGAAAGCAGAGAGACTCCACTCTCCAGATAGAAAATATATACCCCATGGCCACGCCCCCAATGAACCACTTCCTCCAGCCACACCCCACCTGCCTCCAGTAACCACTCGGTTAATCCCATTAGGGATTAATTCACTGCTTAGGTTAAGCCTATCGCCTAATCATTTCTCCTCCAAACCTTGCAACGTCTCACACTTGAGCTTTCAGGGGACACCTCACATCCAAACTATAACCACCATGCCCCACGCTTTCTCTGCCTCTGTCTCCCTTTCCTTACCCCTTCCACTTCATCTTTCATTATCACTCTGTTTAAAGGAATTCACAGTTATATTCCTTTGTATTATTTTCTTTCACTCTTTGAAATTATTTTTATTTGGTTGTTTATATTCACTCTTTCTTGACAGAATATGAGCTCTCTGAGGGCAGAGATTATATTTCTCCTTTTTCCTGCTCTGTTTCCAACACCTAGACCAACATGTAGCAGACAGTGCGCATAGGCATGCTGTTATTAATTAATTAGGCTGATAAAACATTCCTGTTCTAACACTATAAGGTAGACATCAGGAGTGCAGACTCTATATCCAGGCTACCTGCATTTAATTCTGTGTATGCAAACTTGGGAAATGCACATGTGTCCTTGGCCAAGTTATGTATCCCTTTGTGCCTCATGCAAGAAAGTTGTATGAATAGTTTGAAATGGGAATGGTATGTAACTTATAAAATTGTCATTATCAGAAGGAGTAATACATTTTTTTAAGAAAGTAAAGTTCTTAAAATCGTGTCGGGCAACCTTTTGCTTTTAACAGCAATAACAACAATAATGACAAATAAATACTTGTGGGCCATTTTTGGAAAACAAAAATAAAAACAATAATGAAAACAATAAAAACAAAGGAAGATAGCTCTTGGCCCATAACATGCACTCAGTGTCATTGTTAATAATAAATGCCATTATTGCCTTAAAATTGAGTGTACTGAATACTTCTGGGGAATTTCAAATCCTAGTTCAGTGCTCAGGAAGAGAAGAAACCGTTTTGACTTCCTGACATCACTAATTGGTAGTGACCTTGAGCTGGTTCAGCACCTTCTCTGAGCCTTTGTCTCCTCTTATAGGAATTAAAGTTTTGAACTTGGAATGCCTGTGTAGCTCCCAGCCTGAGTTTCCTGATCGTCTGCACTGGAGGATGTAAGAGGTTGAGTTATCACTCAACTGGGCTACTTATGGGAATCTGGGCTACTTATGGAAAGGAGGGTCTGGGTGGCAAAGGGAATTGTTCACAAAGCCCAGACTCTCCAGAACTGGAGGCCCCAGGTTCTCAGCAGCAGAATTGGCATCCCAAACCTGCCAAGTAGCAGTGCCATCACGGCAGGTAACCATGGTAGGAAAGGTGACCCCAGACCTTTGGCAATCTGGTCCCAGAAATTCCTGCCAGGCCCAGGAGGCCAGACTTTTGGTGGCTACCCACAGGTGCAACCTTTGTTGTGATGAGTGGGTTGGTGTGAAAGCAGCTCGCGTGTGCGTGCACGAGCCTGTAATGATAATGATTAATAAGCCCCTGGCAATTATATCCAATGATGTGTAAGGTCAGGAACGACGTGCGCTGTCAGTCAACACTGGTGCAGGGTGGCGGGTGAGTGGCAGAGCCAGGGGCACGCACCTCCCTGTGCAGAATTAATCGTCTCTCGGAGCAGAGCTGTCACTCCTTTGCCCCTGGCCCAGCACGAGGTATTGGGAGGCCTGTCAGTCTCCCTGATGGGGAGGAGGAAAGTCTTTGATGACAAGTACAACTCTGTGCAAAAGGAGCTGGAACAGCCCCCACTGAGGCCCCACACTCGTGGGGTCCTCATCCCTCGCGGTATGCTTGAGCTACCAAGGACAGCAGTACCTTTTGTTTGAGGGTGGCTTTGCTCTGGATTCACCCAGCACGCCCACTTGCGGATAAAGAACTGTGATTTCCTCACTTTGGTGCTTTGAAGGTGCGGAGTAAGTCAGCTATGCCCTCCTGGGTGGGACCCGCCATGGGGGAAGGGGTGTAGCTGGAGACAGCGGACTAAGGGCCTGCAGACAGGACCCAGCTCGCAGACTCCTGGCTCCTTCTCAGAATCCCTGAGATCTAGTCCAAATTCTGCCACTTGCTCACCCTTAGACCTTAGTAACTCATGGAAGTTCTCTGTGCTGGGATGCTATTGCCAAGCACTGACATTTTTTTTCTCTAAATTAATATTTAGTCCCAGAAGTTTCTTCCATTCTTTTTTACTCCCTACCCCTCACTCCCAGGAACACACCCAGAACAAGAATTCAAACAGAATGACAAGTAGTTGTTGTTGTTGTTGTTAATCTTTAAACTTCAGAGGACCAATGTTTTGGCCTAAAAAAATAAATAGAAGGAGGTGAACGGTGAATACCCAGTTGAAGGAGACATCCATTCCTTCTCCTGGGTTGAGTCTCTGGAAGCAGGTAGCAGAACTACCTACAGAGAGACTTGAGGTTGTGAGAGTGGAGGATCCCTTACTTCCCAAGCAGGAACTGGGTGGTGGGAGTCCAGAAGGACCTGACACCCTGACCTGGGCTAACCTCAGTGGAGTAGCCTGGGAAGAAAAGCTGATCTCAGCTGAGGGGAGGAACAACCTCCTGCCACTCCTGGAAGGTGCCAGGAGTAACCAACGCTCCAGAGCCCCAAGCAGGACTCAGAGGGTGGGAGGAAGTGAGCTGGCCTCTCTGAGGGTCTCATGATCCTGGCGAGTGAGTGAATGCTACCAAGTTCTGTAGCATCAAGAATGGGACTGGGGGGCTGGGGGAGCTATAGCTCAGTTGGTAGAGTGCTTGCCTTGCAAGCATAAGTCCCTGGATTCCATCCCCAGTGCCACAAAAACAAACAAACAAACAAAAAAGATCCGTGCCAGGAACCAGGAGGGAGATGGAGGCATCTCCACTGATCCTTAAGAGGATAAGCATATCTGCAAAGAACAGAAAAGCTCAACAGATGTGCCTGGACAGTGGCCAACTTGCATCCAGAAACTGCCCCACCTCTCTCCATGATGCCCAGGGAGAAAGAGCGAGGTAGAATTCTGGATGGGCTGACTTTGATTCTTGATGCAGAAGTTAGGCTCATTGAATTATAGACTAATGAAGCTGATCTTCTGCACACAGAGAGTCTTTGAAACATACTCAGTTCACCTCAGCAAATCCCTGTCTTCAGAGGTAAAATGCATCCCTCGTGAACCATTGAGAGGCTCACATGAAGAAAGTGTTTTATAAACTAAGAACCATGAGAACCTAGAGGTGCTTACCTTGATGTTCTCACTGGAGGGCTGGCAATCCTATTCAACCTGTGCCTGTAGCTTTCTGAGGATGCCAGGTCTGAGCTCTTCTGGGTTGGGCACCCGAAGCCCCGGGAGGGTCAGAATCCCCTGGGATCATGTGGAATCACTGGGGCTTACACAACGAGCCCAGGAATTCCTATGATGTGATTCTGGCTTGGGGCTGAGAAGTTGATTTTTCTGAGTGTTTCTGGTAAGTTCAGGAACCCCTGCTTGGAGTGAGTGGGATACAGGAAGGGCCAGTTGTGGAGATCAGGTGAGGTCTTGGCATGCTACCAAATCTCATTGCTGCCCTCTACCCAAGGTTAAAACCAAAGCTGGGTTTAGCTCACTGCTCAGAATAGCTCCAAGATTCCTAAAGAAATAAGCCACCTCTGTTGTGCCCAACTTGGAGGGAGGAAATGGCAGGTTCAAAATGAGAAAGGCTTTCTTCCTGCTCCAGCAGAGGAAATCAACTTCTTTAAATGGTGGCAGACACACCAATAGAATATCCTTCAGACATCAAAAGGGACGAAATCTGGGGATCATATTGTTAAGTGAAATAATTCAGGCACAGAAGGAGAAATACCACAGGATTGCACTCAAATGTGGAATATAAAGAAGTTCAGCTCATAGAACAAGTGAGCAGAATAGCAGTTACTGGAAACTGGAGAGGGAGGTGGGAAGTAGACAATGGGAGAGATGGCTTAAGGGACACACGGTCACAGCCAGATAAGAATAAGTGTTGATGTGCTGTTACACAGAGGGTGATCACAGTCAGCAATGACATATCCTAGGATCCAAAATTGCTAGAAGAGAGGACTTTGAATGTTCTCATCCCAAGGAAATAATATTTGAAATAATAGATAATCCAAGTACCTTGAGTTGATCAATACATAATGTATAAATATACCAAAACCTCACACTATACTTCTTAAATACATATATAATTTTTATTTATCAAGAAGTATAAAAGTAAGTACATAGATTAAAAAAGACATTAGCTTCTTTGGGTAGAGTGATTTGTGTTAATTGAAGCTGAGGGTCAAATGGAGGCTGGGAGATCTCCTATCAGGGATGCTGAGGACTGTGTGAGGTTGATCACCAGCCCTTTGAAGTTCCATTTCTAAGACCTTTTGACCAGGGTGAATAGTAGACTTGAGGGGCTATGGCTTAGGTCTACAATATTAGTCAGCATACAGGATTGAACACCTGACATGAATGAATTGGGCACGGTCGTGCTTGCCTGCAATTTCAGCAATTCAGGAGGCTGAGGCAGGAGGATCATAAGTTGGAGGCCAGCCTCAGCAAGTAAGCAGGGACCTAAGTAACTTAGCGAGATGCTGTCTCAAAATTAAAATTAAAAGATAAATAAAAAGGACTGGGGATGTATCTCAGTGGTATAGTGGTATAGTGCCCTTGGGTTCGATCTCCAGTATTTTCCCCTAAAAAACAAATTAGAAAAAAAAATACAAGAAAGGAGAAGAAGAAAAGAAGAAAAATAAGGGGAAAATAAATAAATAAATAAATAAGGGAGGGAAGAAGGGAGGAAGGAAGGAAGAAAGAAAGATCAAATGAGAGAGGCCTGTCATTCCAATGAGCTAGTGTAATGAGTACCTCATCTTTTCTTATTGTTTTGGGATTTTTCATTTGACATCTAGTGTTTAGTTTGTATGAACTTAAGACTATCATATTTTCTTCCGAATTTTGTTGTGGTGGTGGTGATGGTGGTGACTTTGTGTTCAGAAAATCTTTCTGTGCAAATGGACACCAAAAAAGGAAATGCAGAGCAGAGCAGAGGACTTCAAGCACACACAGGCAACCTGTGCATCTCTCTAGTTTTGCTCAGGGCTCAGGTTAGATCTGTAATATTTGGTTCATGAGCCTTCTCTTTAAAAAAAAAAAAAAGCTTGTTTATCTTTTTCTAATTAGTGTGCCTGAGTTTTGTATACTGTGAAAATTAACCTTATTACAAATATTACTTTCTGGGTATATCATTTGTATGTTGACTTTGTTTACTCTGCATTTTTCCAAATACTTTAAATTTGTATAGGGCCATATATAGTTCCCTTTCCTTTACTTTTTTTTTTTTTTTTTTTTTTTTTTTTTTTTTTTAGATTCTGAGTTACCATTCTAATTTAGAAAAGTATATTATCCCCCTAGATTGCACAGTAGCCTTTGGATTTTTCTCATAAGATTCATTTATTTGAATCCTTTACCTACTCAAAACTAATTTTTTCCTATAATTATGTGCTAACAGTCCATATTAAAATTTATTTTGCTTGGATAACCAGTTTGCATAGCGTTACTTATTGAGTGAACCCTTTTCTTTTGTACAACTGAGTGAAGGTATTTGCCCACTATTAGCTTGACGTCAATGAATGATTTGAAATTCCAGAAATTGATTAGCTTGTTAGTCAAGCTAATATTTTGAATTTTCTTTTCTCTCTCTCTTTTTTTTAATTTTTTTTTTTTTTTTTTGGACCAGAGATTGAACCCAGGGATGCTCGACCACTGACTCCCAATTCTTTTTAGTTTTCGTTTTGAGACAAGGTCTTGCTAAATTGCTTAGGGCCTTGCTAAGTCACTGAGGCTGATTTTTGAACTTGCGATCTTCCTGCCTTAGCCTCCCCAGCCCTTGGGATTACAGGAGTGCTCCATTGTGCTTACCGTTTCTGGATTCTCAATTCACTTCCGTGGACCTATTTGTCTATTCTTACGTCCATAAGCTTTATTACAATCAGTTTTGAGAAGATTCTGGTGAATCATAAAATAAGTCCCCACTCCTTTTTCTTTTTGTGAGCAGGTTTTAGTCATATTCAACCATATGAATTTAAGGAACATTTCATTTTCTTTCTTTCAAGCATAACTTTAATATTTTGGAATTTTAGTGGTAATTGGTTATAAATTAAGTTTAGAAGAAGTGAGTATATGATATATCATCTCAACCAAGTGCATGATATACATTTCTAGACATTTGTTTTTGCTTTAGCTCTTTTATTACAATTTTAAATGTGTGTTGTACATATCCTCTGCTTTCCTGTTAAATTTATTCTTTATATTTTGTCATTTTTGTTGCTATAGTAAATGGAATGATTTCTACCTAATTCTATTCCAACTGCTTAGTACTAAGTAGCTATTGATTTTTGTATATTTAACTTACATATACCGATCTGATTAAAGTCTCTTATTATTTCTAATAGTTTTTTCCTTAATAAAAAGTTGTGAAGTTTTTTAAGTGCACAATAGACAGAAAGAGAAAATTGTGTGTTTTCCAATATTTGAGGCAATTATTTTAACTTTACGTCTTGCATTTTCTAGAACTGCACTGTCCAACTGCCACTTCTGAACACTTGAGTTTAAATAAAATAAAATAAAATAAAAATTCAGACCCTCACTCAACTCTGGTCACATTGCAAATGTTCAGTCCTCACTGGTGGCTAGTGGCTATCATGCTGAATAGCACTGAACAGAGAACATTTCTATCACTGCAGTGGACAGTACTGTGCTAGAATAGTGAAGAAAAATGTATGTACTAATAGTCACAGTGGAGATTTCTGAACAATTCTGGAATAATTGAAATATTTTGCTGTTTTGCTATATTACATAATTCAATAATAGCAACTTAATAATGAGTATTTATATTCCAAATAAAAAATACATATATTATTGACTAATACTGAAGGATTGCTGGTGAAAATGTAGTATTTTACGATCTTATGAAAGGCAGTCTGGAAACATTATTTGAACATTTTAAAAGATATCTGCCATTAAACCCTCCTCAGAAACTGCCTGAGAGAATCAAAAGGTTCAATACATAGGGACAGATGTACAAGGATGTTTATTGAAACTGAAAACAGAACAACTTTTGCTGATCACAATAGCTAAAGAAACTGAACCATGACTTCACTACAGAATAGCATACAGTCACTAAAAAGAAACCATGTTTAGTGACTTGGAGAAGCTTCTATGAGGTACTGTATGGTAAGAAAAATAAGATGCAGAAACATGTAGGATGCTCCATTTTTGTATGTCAAACAATGAAAAGTTCTCCAAAGAGTACATGTATATAACACACATATACATATAAAATAGGATTATAAAGAATTCAAGGTATGGTGTACATAGAATCATATGATATGGAGAAACATATTGGTTGGTTATGTGGGCTTCTTGGCAAAGCAGGCATGGAGTACGTTTTTTCAAAGGATGGGGAAGGGATTGACAAGTGAGAGGCCATTCCACTTACGAAATATGTGTGTGTGTGTATGTGTGTGTGTCTATGAATAAAGAAAATCTATAGTGAGCCAGGTATGGTGGTGTACACTGTAATCCCAGCAACTCAGGAGGCTAAAGCAGGAGGATCACAAGTTTGAGGCCAGCCTCAGCCACTTAGCAAGATCTTCAGCCACATAGTAAAACCTTGTCTCAAAATAAAAAATAAAAAGAACTGGGGATGTGGCTCAATAGTTAAGTGTCCTTAGGTTCAATCCTTAGTCCCCAGAAGAATAAATTAAAACAAACAAAAATGAAAACTCTATAAATGAAAAACAGATTGCAAGTATTATGAGTGGTGGTTTCGAGCTTATGAGACTTCAGATCATCTTACATTTTTCTTTGTAATTTCCCATATTGTTAAATTCTATATAGAAAGCAAGTTGAACAAGTGAAACAACAGCCTCTTTGATTGCAGGACTCCTCCCTCCCAGATATTTAGCAGAATGCATGGCACCTCACTATGTGCAGAGAAACCAAAAGAAAAAGGTGAGAAGCGTCATACTTTTCCCATCATTCCCTGTAATTATTTACATTATTTCCTGACATTTAAAAATGTAATTTAAAAAACTTAACATTCATTACATTATGCAATCCATTTGTTTTGGGTAGAGGAGGAATTGTTTTTTCCTAATATAATACCATTATTCTCTTCTCAGATACATAAAAGAAACTCTTAATCATTTACTGTGTAATTTTTTTTAAATATTAATTTTTTAAAATTAAGAATAGGACATTCCTTTATATCTGAACAGCATTCCCTTTTCTGAGACGTTCTGTTCTTTCCTTCAGACTTTGCCCATTGCTTGCAACAAAATCGATAAACACACGTGTGTGCACGGAAACACACCTGTGCACATACACACAAGCACACACACACACATAACAGCTTGAAAATCACTACTTGGGGTGTGTGTGAAATAAAATAGTTTTCCCTAACTGCTTTGATTTTCTTTATGTTCTCTGGCATTATTAGTAGTTAACTTTTCCATATAAATTTTAAAATCATTTTGTGAAGTTTCATCTCTCCTCCCCAGAAGATATTAGGATTGAACTGACATAGAACTGCCTATTTCCAATAATTTGAGAAGAATTGGTAGCTTTGAAATGTTCTGTCTTCCTATCCAGAAACACAAGGTTTGCATTTTTTCCTTACACATTCTTTGAGTTTTCTTCATATATTTAAGACTCTCCTTTAAAATTCAGATTTCTTGTGTGTACTTTATGTACAATAAGATTCACCTTTTGGGGGGTGAACAGTTCTGTGACTTTTGATAAGTAGACAGAGTTTTAGTCAGCTTTTTGTCAAGGTGACCAAAAGACCTGGTAAGAACAATTTAGAGAAGGAAAAGTCTAATTGCTCAGAGTTTCAGAGGTTCAGTCCATGGTCGGTCAATACCATCGCTCTGAACCCTGGAATGAGGCAGAACATCATGGAGGAAGAATGTGGATGAGCAAAGCTGCTCACCTCAAGGTGGGCCAGGAAGCAGAGAAAGTGAGTGCCAGAGACAAGATATAAACCCCAAAGGCACACCTCCCCTGACTTACTTCCTATGGCCACACTCTACCTGCCAATAGTTACCAAGCAGTTTATCCATTCAAGTGGATCAATCCATTGACCAGGTTTCATATCTCATAACCCAATCATTTTACCTTTAAACATTTTTGCATTGTCCCACAGGAGCTTTTGAGGTCCACCTCACATCTAAACCATAGCACAAGCATTGTAGCCACCATTGCAATCAAATTAAGAATATTTATATCACTGTAAGACAAGCCTCATGATGCTTGTCTTACTCCAGTCTCTGTTCCTGACTTTTTGATCTTTTTTTTTTTTTCCCCCCAGAATGTCACATAAATGGAGTCTTATTGGATGCAGACTTTTAGGTCACTTAATATGCAAGCATAATGTTGTGTACCTGAGACACAATGATAATACATTGTACACAACAAATATGTGTCAATCTCCAGATCATTCTGTTTGTTTTTCCAGTTTTAAATAACATAAACAAACTTTTATAACATTTTGTATAAATTGTTGTGTGGGTATATGCTTCCATTTTAACTGGACATATTGGGTAGATCTTTTAATATTCTTGATAAATTATGCTCAGCAAAATATACTGAGTTTTTGTACCTCACAGAAATAGAGAAAGCAATCATGAAATTCATCTGGAAGAATAAGAAACCCAGAATAGCTAAACCAATCCTTAGCAGGAAGAATGAAGCAGCGGGTATCGCAATACCAGATCTTCAACTATACTACAAAGCAATAGTAACAAAAACGGCACGGTATTGGCACCAAAATAGACTGGTAGATCAATGGTATAGAATAGAGGACACAGACACAAAACCAAATAAATACAGTTTTCTCATACTAGACAAAGGGGCCAAAAACATGCAATGGAGAAAAGATAGCCTCTTCAACAAATGGTGCTGGGAGAATTGGAAATCCATATGCAGCAGAATGAAACTAAACCCCTATCTCTCACTCTGCACAAAACTCAACTCAAAATGGATCTAGGACCTTGGAATCAGACCAGAGACCCTGCATCTTATAGAAGAAAAAGTAAGTCCAAATCTTCAACATGTTGTCTTAGGATCAGACTTCCTTAACAGGACTCCCATAGTACAAGAAATAAAAGCAAGAATCAATAACTGGGGTAGATTCAAACCAAAAAGGTTTCTCTCAGCAAAAGATACTATCAGCAATGTGAAGAGAGAACCTACAGAGTTGGAGGAAATCTTTGTCACTCATACTTCAGATAGAGCACTAATTTCCAGAATATATAAAGAACTCAAAAAACTCTACACAAAGAATACAAATAACCCAATCAACAAATGGGCTAAGGAAATGAATGGACACTTCACAGAAGAAGATCTACAAGCAATCAACAGATATATGAAAAACTGTTCAACATCTCTAGTAATAAAGGAATGCAAATCAAAACTACCCTAAGATTCCATCTCACCCCAATTAGAATGGCGATTATCAAGAATACAAGCAACAATAGGTGTTGGCAAGGATGTGGGGAAAAAGGTACACTCATACATTGCTGGTGGGGCTGCAAATTAGTGCAGCCACTCTGGAAAGCAGTATGGAGATTCCTCAGAAAACTTGGAATAGAACCACCATTTGACCCAGCTATCCCACTCCTTGGCCTATACCCAAAGAACTTAAAAACAGCAGACTACAGTGATGCAACCACATCAATGTTCATAGCTGCTCAATTCACAATAGCCAGATTGTGGAACCAACCTAGATGCCCCTCCATTGATGAATGGATAAAGAAACAGTGATATATGTATACAATGGAATATTTCTCAACCATAAAGAATAATAAAATTATGGCATTTGCAGGCAAATGGATGAAATTGGAGAATATCATGCTAAGTGAGATAAGCCAATCTCAAAAAACCAAAGGACGAATGATCTCGCTGTTAAGTGAATAATGATACATAATGGGGGGTGGGAGGGAGGTAAGAATGGAAGAACGAGGGGCTGTATAGAGGGAAAATAGGGGTGGGAGGGGTGGGGGATAGGAAAAATAACAGAATGAATCAAACACCATTACCCTATGTAAATGTATGATTACACAAATGATATGCCTGTACTTCATGTACAATCAGAGAGACAAGATGTACCCCATTTGTTTATAATAAAAAATATACTGAGTTTAATATGGTGGATGTGAGTTTACTTTTATAAGAAATTGCTTTTTTTCAAAGAAAGGATAATGCCTTTTACATTCTCACCAGTATGTGTATGATTTCTAGTTACTCTCTGTTCTTGCCAACATTTGGTATTTCCAGTCCTTTTTTTTCTATTTTTTTTAATGTGGTACATACATATAACAAAAAAATGTACCTTCTTAACCTTTGTTAAGTATATAGTGCAGTGATGTTAAGCTACATGGTTCAGTGGTATTGTGATTTTTTCCCCCATGTTTATATCCAGTTGTCTCTCCACCATTTGGTGAGGGGCTCTTCTTTCCCCACAAATCATCTCAGTCTACTTGTCAACATTCATCCTTTTGGTTAGCCATCAATGCCATCTATCTCCAGAATTCTTTTGATTTTGCAAAACTGCACCTCTGTATTAAACCAGAACTTCCTGTCCCCCCAGCTCTTAGCACCTACTATTCAATTTTCTGTCTTTTGTGATTTTGACTCTTCTACCTTACATAGTGAGATCAGAAAGTGGTTTTCCTTTTGTGACCAGCTTATTTCACTTAGTATAATGTCTTCAGGGTTCACCAAGGTTGTAATATGTTAGAATTTCCTTCCTTTCTAAAGCTGAGCAACAATCCATTGTATTTACATACAACTTTCATTTATCTAACAACCATCAGTAGACATTTGAGTCGCTTCCACATTTCAGATATTGTGAATTAGGCTTCTGTGAACACATGGGTACAGATATTTATGATTTTGCTTTTATTCCTCTGAGTATATATTTGGAAGTGGAGTTGTTGGATCATGTGACATTACTGTCCTTCTGATGTGTACTTTCTGTATCCTAGAATTCTTGACCTAACTCAAGTTCACAATGGTTTTCAACTGTTTTGATTTTTGTTTTAGCTCTTACATTGGGTATACCATCTACCTTAAGCTCTTTTAAGGACTGTGATTTTCTTTTCCCATGTGGACATCCAATTATTTTATTACCATTTGTTAAAGGACTATACTCATTTACCTTTGTCCCTTTGTCAAGAATCAATGGATTGCATATGCATGGGTATATGACTGGAAAATCTATTTGGTTTTATCAGTCTATCTTTATTTCTATGTCCATGCAATGTTGTCATGATTACTGTTCCTTTACATTAGGGCTGGACATCAGTATTTTGATACTTCCAAACTTTTTCTTCATAAAGTTATTTTAGTTATTCTAGGTCCTTTGTTTTTTGCAAGTAACTTTGAGAATCATTTTGTCCTTTTCAATAAATTAGAAATGTGTGCTAGAATTTAGTTGAGATTGGATTGAACTTGTAGTTAAATTAGCAGAGAACTAACTAGCATCCTGTAATCAATGGCACCATGAAGATGATGTTGTTTCCCCTTTCCATTAGGTCTTATTTATTTTTTCTCAGCAATGTTTTATAGGTTTTTGTTTATTGCTCTTGCCTATATTTTGTTAAATGAGTCTATGTATATTTGATATTTTAATACAACCATAGATAGTATATTTAAGTTTCCATTCCCATTATCTATTGCAACCATATATAAATGCAATTGGTACTTTCTTTATTGAAATTATATCCTGTGACCCTGTTAAACCCACTGACTACTTCTAATAGCTTTTTCCTAGGTTCCTTAGACTTTTTCACCTAGAAAATTAGATGAAAATACAAATAAAGATATTTTATTTCTTAATTTCCAATGTGTACATCAAGAAAAAACACTCCTTCATCAAAATTTTGCAGAACATGATTTGTTAAGGGCAGAAGAACAATCACTTTATTAGTAAATTGCAACCTGGCTTGAAGACTTACTGAAATAGCACTGTATTCTCTGCTTTCCCATTTTTCTCTTATATTAAATTAAAATCTGCACTGTGGAGAATAGAAGCAATGAGTCAGAAGCTGGGTGAATTCAAACTGCATACACACATTCAGAGTATGCAGACTAACATGTCGTCACTCAGCATAATGTCCTCCAGGTTCATGCATTTTATTGCAATGGAAGGATCACTTTTTAAAAGCTGATATATATATATCTCAATTTCTTATTCATTAAGCCATCTATAAGCATTTAGTTATTTCCATATCTTGGTTATTGTGACTTTTATAGGCATGTAGATCTTAGGAAGAAAGAAAGAAAGAAAGAAAGAAAGAAAGAAAGAAAGAAAGAAAGAAAGAAAGAAAGAAAGAAAGAAAGAGCTTGAAATCTCCCAGCTACTCAGTAAGCTGAAGCAGGAGAATTGCTTGAACCTAGGAGTTCAAGGCCAGCTGGGCTATACAGTGAGACTCTCTCTCTAAAACTAAAGAAACAAAACAACAACAACTACAACAACAAGCACTATGGGAGGTGATGAATATGCTAATTATTTTGATTGTGGGGATTATTTCAAAATGTGTATTTGCATAAAACATCAAGTTGTCTACCTTAATATATATACAGTTCCTATTGGCCAACAATACCTTAGTGAAGCTGGGAGGAAAAAAAAAAGATTAGATGCAATGCACCCCAAGCCCTGAGCACACAGCCTGGTTGCCATAAGCTCTCAACTGGTTGGGTCGTTATGTTGGCTGTGACTCTGTTCCCCTGCCAGGCAACTGAGAGGGCCTGTTCCCCAGGCCCACCCTCCTGTGGCCTGGCTGCAACCATCCCACTCTGCCTTCCTTCATTGCTGCACACACCTTCCCCAAACACCTCTGCTGAACGAGTCCATCTTTGCAAAGGACCAAAATTGTCCTCAATAACACCAATGAAATGACTAAAGTGACAACTTCCACCAGGGATGAGTGCAGAAATCTCTTTCTGAGATGGTTAAAAATTACTAGAAAGCTCTACTATCTCAGACAAAATTTAATTCCTAATTTGAAAGATTCCTCCTTGGAAAGTCCTAGCATTGTTTTCTGCTATTTGTTAGCTAAATAGACAAAGACATTTATTTAAATCAAAAGACCATTCAAATCATAGACACAAAAGTCTATGACATCTTAGAAAAATAGGCAGAAAGCTATTTTTAAATGAATCTCAGATGCAATCAGTAAGAGTTGAATTGTTATTAATATTATTTATAATTTTATTATTAATTTGACTATGATTTCAACACCAGTGAAATCAATATTATTATTACTATTGACAGATCATTATTAGTATTATAATTATTTGTGGTAATAATTATATTTTTAATGAACTTGCAAAAGCTACCCTTCTTTTAGTAACAGTAAAAGTCAATTAAAAAGTCAAGAATATAAACAGAAAATTTAAGAAGAAAAAGTTTAAGAAGAATAATATAGAATTTACTTGAAAAAAATAGAAAAAGAATTGTCGTAAGGAAAAAAAAACAAAGAACTTTCAAATGAAAAGCTATACATACAACTGAATGAGGAGACTGAATGTCTAAATTCTCTTAAAATTAGATTTGGGTTCATTTTAATCCTAGTCAAAGTGTTGAAAGGATTTTGGGGGGGGTGGAGCATGGAGCAAATATTTTTAAATTATACCTAGAAGAAAGTATTTGAGTGAGCACTAGTTAAAAAATCGAAACCAAAAATTAATTGGAGGAAAGGGACAGGTTCTACTAGATAAAATGTATTAGGAAGCAAAAATTATTAAATTTGCTTCTGGCACTAAAATAAGTACAGTTGGCTGTCTGTATCCACAGGTTCTGCATGTGTGGATTCAATTGACTGGGGATGGAAGATCTTGGAGACAATATGACATTGCTGCTGACGGATACTATGCACATAGTTGAGATTCAGATGGCCTGTCTGTACTGACCATGCAGGGACTCTTTCTTTGTGGGTTATTCCCTAAACAATACTGCATAACATCCATTTACATAGCATTTACATTGTATTATTTATTATAAGTAAGCTGGAGATGAGAGTGTATGGGAGGTTATATGCAAATATGGTGCCATTTTATATAAGGGACTTGGGCATCCAAGGAGTCTGTATTTGGGGGTTCCTGGAACCAACCTCCCTTGGTTACTGAGGCATGATTGTATACAAATCTAAACATCAGACTGGAAAGTTCCCAGATTGCTTCATTAGAAGACCTTAGTATTTGAGCTGTATCCTCTAAATGGTATTGGGGTAGATGGAACCGTACAGAGGTTAAAGAAGCAGATGTTATATTTGCATCATATTTCAAAGTGAGCTAAAATGGATTAAAATATTAACTCAAATTAAAAAATCCAATCTTAAGAAACTAAAGAGAACCTCAGGTATATAGAAATGATCCCTTTGGCTGGAAAAGAGCAAAACACTATGGGGAAAAAAATATAGTGGACGAGTGGATTTGACTGTCTAAGATTTAAATATCTTATCAATAAGGTCATAAAGGGAACTCATAAGTGTGAAATAATTTCTACAAATAAATAAATGATTTTTGTCCTACCTACATAAACAATTCATATATATAAAACAATCAAGTGTTTTAGTCAGCTTTTTCGCTGCTGTGACTAAAAGGACCCGACCAGCACAATTATAGAGGAGGAAAGGTTTATTTGAGGGCTCACGGTTTCAGAGGTCTTAGTCTTTGTAGGTTGGCTCCATTCCTCGGGCTCTGGAGATGAGGCTGAACATCATGGTGGGTGAGGGTGGCAGAGGGAAGCAGCTCACCTGGTGGTGATCAGGAAGCAGAGAGAGGCTCCACTCACCAGATACAAATATATACCCCAAGCCACGCCCAATTCCCACCTCCTCCAGCCACACCCACCACTACAATTACCACTCAGTTAATCCCTATCAGGGGATGAAATCACTGACTGGGTTAAGACTCTTACAACCCAATCATTTCTCCTCTGAACCTTCTTGCATTGTCTCATTCATGAACTTTCGAGGGATATTCTCATATCTAAACCATAACATCAAGATTCCAAAAGAAAAAAAAAAAAAAAAAAAGAAAAGCCACACACACAAAAATTGACTCATAAGAGTCAAGATAGACAACTGAGTATATAAAATTATTAATCTCACCAGCAGATTGCAGGGATAACTATTAAACTTTACTCTGATGCCATATTAAAGCATCAAAGGAATAGATTTGTAAGAACCACAGTTTCCAGCACCAGCTAAAGAGCCCGAACATGGACTTGGGGACAGAGTAAATGGCTGTTAGGAAGGCAGCCTAACAGTGCATCTCAACAGTGTTCAAAATGTTCATATTTTTGATTTAATGATTTTATTTTAAGAATCAAATTCTGATTTTCAAATGGTGCTACCTTGTCCCATAGAAATACCCTGAGATACAGACGAGACAGAAGCACAGAAGCATCCAGTAATGGAGAGGGGAGGTTGGTCAGTACTCCTCACTCTCAGAGAGCACACAGGCATCAGGAATCTGTAGAAAGAGTATTAAATGCTGAGGGACATTGTGTGTGACACAATGATAAGCAGATGGAGGAAAACACAATGCCTGGCTGATAAGAAGTATTATACATCATTTAATTAAAAAGAATTTAACTGATACGTAAAATCATTAAAAATTGTATGTTCATGGGGTATATATGTATATGTGTCCACTGTATTCTGTATATATATGTATATATGTGTCCACTGTGATTTTTTGAAGGATCCAGTTCATTATCATTAACCACTCTCATCCTGCCATATGCAAAGAGTATCTCCCAATTAAAAAAAAAAAAAAAAGACCTAACTCACAAACATGGTAAAGGTTTTCAATAGGCAATTCGCAGAAGAGGAAATCCAAAAATCGATAAAATTATGAGAACATATTCGATCTCTGGGAATTGGGGAAGTAAAAGTTGATGTGAAATGAAACACTATGAGTTATGCATCAGGCATCAAAAATGTATGAGTGATGGTATTGAATGCTGGTAAAGATGCGGGGCTGGAAGCACCTCATACATTGCTGGGGAAAATTTGTGACTCGATTCACCTTTTGGGGAGAATAATCTCAGAGCATCTGTTAAAACTAGGCCTGTCTGTGGACCCAGCAATGCTATTTTAGTACTCTGTAGACATAAAAGCAATGTTTTTGAAGAAAGGAGGGAGAAGAAATCTGAATGTCCATTAATAGAGGAAGGATGGAATAAACAAGGTCAGAAGTATAGAACAAGATGAGGGAGGGAGGGAGGCAGGGTGGAGAGCTCTGTATTTGTTTTCCCAGAGGGATAACCATGCTAATTCAGAAAGGGAGAGAGAGAGAGAGAGAGAGAGGGGGGGGGGGGGGAGAGGGGGGGAGAGGGAGAAAAGTGAAATTGCATGTATAAGAGTAAAAGCCTATTTTGCAATATTTTTCTTTTTCTTTCCTTGTTCTTTGTTTCTCTATACCACTTTTGTTAAACCAAACTTTCTCTTTCTCTCCCTCCCTCTTCCTGCCCCCTGCCCTCCTGCTTCCTTCCCTTCCTTCTCTCTCCCTGCCTTTCTCTACCGCCTTTGTTTTCCTCACACAGGATTGGAGGGGACTAGGGGACGAGGGGACGAGGGGACGGTGCATGCTTTGGCATTCTCTATTTCAGGGGGCTGGAGTCCGGGAGTGGAGGGAATGGGATCGATTATTTTTTTGTTTGTGTGTCTGGTTTTCAACACGGGTTACAGAGAACACAGGGTGATTTCGGAATTTTGGAAAAAGGATTTCATGAAAGAGAATCTAGGACAAAATGATGCTCTGAAGTCTATGTTCTTTTACAAGTAAAGGAAGATAAAAAATATCAAAAGGTTTTTTTTTTTTTAATTTAAAGTGTGCCTCTGAGGAGCAGAGGATCGGAGAGGTTTTGTGATTTGCCTCTTTACTGCATTCTGGACTTTCCAAATTTTGGTTAAAAATAACTCATTCCAAATTTTTTTAAAAAAAGTGAATCCATAAAGTCATTTTTGTCCATGTGCTTTCCTTCAAGGTGGAGAGGGATTTTGCTTTCTTGGAGGTGTTTCCAGGGATGAAATGCTACACCCAGTTCCCCATCCAGTTCAGAGATGGCATTGGTGCCCCTCAGCTTCTGGGACCCCAGGGGCACCCAGGGAGGAGGGAGCTGGCCCGTCATCCCTGCAGAGCCCAGAGGAGCCCCTGCTGTCTGCTGACCTGGTGCAGTAGCCTGTAGAGGGGAGGGCCATTTGTCAATGACCTTCAACTAAACTGGCTATCACCCTGGCATCATGGACCCACCTATCAGTCATAGAAGGTGGCCACACAGTTTGGGGGAACAGGAAGGAGAAGGGACCCATGACTGGATAGGAAAAGCAGTTATGGGGCAGAGAGGTGGAAGGCAGAGCCAGCCATGTGCAGACATGTCTGGCTCAGTGTGGGTTTGGGCCTGAGCCTGCCCTGCTCTGCGGGGATCAGAGCACCCAGCCAGCAGCTCTGGAGAGACTGGGCTTCAGGGCCCTTCTGTTCTGGGCATGATGAGGTACTCTTCCACCCTGGCAATAAAGTGGGGAAGGAGACAGTAAATAAGCAACGGGCAAAATTAAAACCAGTAATGAGCCGTATGAATATTGTGGTGTTATAATGTTGGAGACACATTTATTTGGGAGTATTGCATGTTCTGGGAAAACATAATGGCCTTGTGGCTACGCGGACTCATTTTCCTCCACCGAGTTTCCGCTTATTGGCCCTGGAGGCTGGCAGCGCCCGCACCTGTGCCCAGATGCTTTTACAGCCTTGGCAGGGAGTGGGAGGCCATTACCGAGGGAGGACAGGCTCCAAGAGCCTTCTTGGTGGGGAGGGCCCTGTAGCCTGAGTGAGGCCCCCTCCATCCACCCTGGTGTCAACAGAGGGGAAGCAGAGCCTCCTCAGAGGCCAAGTCTGCCCAGAAGGTTGCCAAAGACAAAGGTGTCGCCTGCCCATGCAGGGGGGACGCTGGTCCTGAAACCTTGCCCCCACCCGGGGGAGACCCAGCACGTGGTGGCAGGGATGTCTAATGACTGTGCTGAGAGCATAGCTGGAGATTATTTGAATCTACTTTGCCCTCTCTGGAAGCTTCTCCTACTTGGGTCAGGCTCTGGCCCATAATTGCTATTTCTGTAGGGCTCTAGAGAATTCCCTCAGGTCCTAGTGCCCTGAAGCAGGGAGGGAGCAGTAAGGGGCTGGACTAGAAAGCTTAGCTGAAAAGGCCTCGGGGAAATCTGGTAAGAGTGGGGAACTTTCTAGAGGTTTTGCACTCTCGGGAGTTCTTTCTGGGGAAAGGAACCCTCACAGCCTACTGAGCTCTGGGGGAGAAGAGCCAGGGAGGTAGGGAACAAGGGTTACATGGAAAAGTGACCTGTACCACCAAACGGGGCTTCCACCTCCCAAGCTAGCTTACAGGAGGGCCTTCCAGATGAAGGCTGGCAGAGTTCATTAAAACAGGCTACCGCACACTCAGATTACCTTCTCCCCTTTGCAGTGTGCAAAAAAAGAACCTGGTTGAGGTGAGGGACCCCAGGGCTCTCTGGGTGGCTCTTTTGTGGCTTTGCTGCTATGGACAGGTTGGCAGGAACACTTTTGTGCCTGCTCATTGCTTCCAAAGTTATTGCAAGAAAATAACTTTCTGTTGGGAATTTCCAGGGAGATCACTCCAAAACCAGGTTCCAGGGTTTACTCCTGATCAACTTGCAGAAATGTTACAGAGTTGGTCATATTCAATGCATGGATATTTATGAATTCAATATACATGTTTGGCAAAAAGGAATAATTTAAGTACTATGATGCATTCACAATTTTTAGATGCACTCTGAATCTGCCCTCTCTGTACTGGACACAAGAAGTCTTGCAAAGAGGATTGAACACACAGGACCAGGTCTGCCACACTGGGTGGTTTTCAGTAGCGATCCTGAGTCAGCCCTATTCTGACCACGTGCTGGGTCTGATTCATCGCTGTGCATATGCAATTCCACTGGCAACTAGGAACCTCCAGAACTGTTCTGAAGCATGGCTTCCATCGTAAGAACGGGAAAAACAGCTTAGGGAAAGGAAGGTATTTGTGCAGGATCAGGGTTCAGAGTCCAGGGACATCCCGTGATTGCATCCTTTCCGTTTCATTTTCATGGTTTGTGGACCATGTGCTTTCTCACTGCTTCCCTAACTCTACATTGAACTTGGAGCAGCTGAGCACTGCACTCTTCCCTTACCTCTGGAAGTCCTGACTCATGCTGCCCAGAGCGGAGCTGAACACATAGAAGCTTCTCAGTAAACAGACCCTCTGATCCAGCCACACACCTGCCAGAAGGCAAATTCTTTAAATTAACCGAAGTTTCCTGCCTCAGGACATTTGTACTTCCTCTTCCTCATGCCTGGAATGCTGTTCCCTAGGTTTCAACGGCAGAATATTCTGTAATGTACATCTGTGTGCCTGTGTGTGTATTGCAAATGATCTAACTGTGTTGGCATCCCCTCATTTCCCCCACAGGGCCAGGGGCAAGAGCAGGTCTGTGGATGCCCTGAGTACAGTGGCCCACAGTAGGGACATTTCATAGACACCACAGGCAGCGTTCTGCAGGAATGGGACATGGGAGAGAATATCTGGCTTGTTGGCTGGAAGCTGAACTGATCATTGACATCAAGAGAGAATTGGCTCTTTTAAGACAAATGCTTCCAGATGCCAGGATCACTGGGTCCATGTTACTACCCAGATGGGTCTGGGTGGGAGCCAGAAAAGTCACAGCAGCTGATAAAATCAGAAAGGTAGTTAATAAGAAAGTAGCTCGTAGGAGGATTCCTCGAAGGTCGGGCCTACCCAGGGAAGTATGCCAGGACCCCAGAGAATTGGGGCACTTCACCTTCTCTCTGGGGACTGTCCAGCTGGGGGCATTCTGCTGTTGGTTACTGCCAGTGGGAACCTGTTCCCAGAGATGGCCCAGCCATGTGGGATTTGGAAAGCTTCTGACAGAATCAGGTTTTCTATGGAGATTGCAATTGACGACCTGTTTCCTGGTCGCTGGGAAGCGTTCATGGGCAGGAACTGGGTTGACACTTCTGTTTCGAGATCCAGCTGGAAGCATTTGAGGTAAATGAAAGCAGGGAACCTAAGTGGAATCGAACCTCTGGGAACTTCGACAGGAACATTTTTTTTTTCTTAGCGTGTGATTTGGGACATTTAAATATTTTAAGGAGCCCTTCAGATGATCTGACGTTGTAGGGAGTTCTCCCTATACCATGCATCAGAAGGTTCGAAGCTGTAAACCGACCTTTCTTTCCTGTGGCCATTCCTAACTGAGCCCGTGTGCTCTCAATGGAGCCCAGAAAAGTGTCTGTTCTGGAGTGATGAGCCATCGGCTTCCCTTGTCTCCCACCTGATGGCTGCAGGAGATTCCCTACCAGGCTCCTCTGCTTCCTTCTCACCCTCTGCAACTCCTGGTCCCCACAGCAGTCAGAGTGATAGTTAAGTATGTTGATTAGGTATCAGTGCCCAAGCCTAAACCTCTCCCGTCTTCCCACTGGCATTAGAATGTAACCTACATTCCCCATTGCCCTGTACGGAGTTGCCCTGCCCACTTCTCTGGCCTCATCTATTGCCCAGAGCAGCCACCCTGGACTACTTGCTCCTCAAACAGAAAAGAGCTTCCTGCCTCAGGACACTTGCACTTGCCCTTCTCTGTGCATGAAATGCTCTCTTCTCCTAAAATTTAGCCACAGCTTCCTCCATTTAATTAACTGTCTTCTTACATTGAGCCATCAACTCCAATTTCACCTCTTGGAAGAGAATATTCAAAGCAGCGCATCTTGGTTGTTTTCCATGATTTGATTTGATTTTCCTCAAAGCATTGGTTATTTTCTGAAATCATTGTGATGATGTTTTAATTTGTTAATTGTATGACTTCTCCTAAAATATAGGCTCCCTGAGAGGAGAATGTTGTATATTTTTGTCCACTGTTATGTCCCCAGAAGCTAGAATAGTTCTTAGTCATAGTCAGCTCTCTTTAATATTTGGTCGTCAGATGGATGGATAGATGGATGGGGTGGATGGATGGATAGGTGGTGTGAATGGATGGATTGCCCAATAGGTGGGATGGGTGGGTGGGTAGATGGATGGACGGGTGGGTGAAGAGCCCTGTGCTACCCAGGAGGTCAGGGTTTTCAAGTGGATTTCATCCATTGCAACAAAGCTCCTTGAGAGAGTCAAGTAAATTGGCAAAAGATTAGGCCAGAACCATTCTGTTATCAACTGTTCTCTAGGTTTGAGAATCCCTATTATTTCTTTGAAGGAAGCCCACACAAAGGACTAGCTCTTAGGATCTGACAAGTATCTTCCCAGTTTTCTCCTCCTCTTTCTTCTTCACTTCTTCCTCTTCCTCTTCTTCTAACAAGCAGACATGAATTCTGGATGAGCACCTTGTATAATGGACATTCTCTTACCACTGTAATGTTGCAGTAGTGACCACTAATTTTTTTTAAACCA
Source organism: Sciurus vulgaris (assembly GCF_902686455.1). NCBI lineage: Eukaryota > Metazoa > Chordata > Mammalia > Rodentia > Sciuridae > Sciurus > Sciurus vulgaris. The sequence continues at coordinate 40,807,864 of NC_136478.1, read as the reverse complement.
GGTCATCATCCGTTGTTAACTAGGATGATTATATGAAGAATTCTTTTGTGTGTGAGCTAACTAAAAACTAGGCTTTCATGAGATTGAGTTCTTCATGAAAACAGTTTACTTCATGATGATGTTACTGAGAACTAAGGATGAAGTGTGCTTGTAAATTATTTATTTTAGCAAGTGCTGAGCAGAACAGCTGCATATAGCAATGCTAATTTTTATAGGAAATAATTTCCTTTCAAAATAACATTTACTTTTCTTTAATAATAAACACCATCAAATGCTTTTTGAGGAACATTTAGAAATGGATGAAGAAGACTTTCATAATCAAATTACCATCCAAGATGAGTTTCCTTCAACAGTTGAGTTTCTTTCCTTTATTCTTTCTGTATACATATAAACACATAGGTATGTTTACATGATTTTAATTATCCTCTATATACATTTTTACCTCTTATTTTTTTTTTTTTTACTTAAAATTACATTTCATATTTTTCTCTGGGTCATTTTAAAATTCTGGGCAAACATCATTCAATTACTCCATGGTGTTTAGTTGTGTAGACTGACATTGTTCAACAGGAAAATAATGAGAATCAATATAGGATTTTAAATGTTCTAGGGACTTCAGGAAACAAGTAAAAATAAAACAGGTAAAATTAATTTTAATCACACATTTTCTTTACTCTCATATATAAATTTCTGTCATTTCAACATGTAGTTAATAATACAAACTATTGAAATGTTCAACTTTTTTAACTAAATCTTTGAAATCCATTTGAATGTTATCTCCATCTGAATTGAGCCACATCCCAGGTGGTCAGTACCTGTACCTAGTCAGTGGTTAACATTCAATGATACTGATCTCATTCATTAAAAATTAGTAGTAAATTAGTTTATGAAGAGTGGAAGGAATTCTAAGTAATACCCATATTCCAACTGAAAAGACCATCTTCCAAATATAAAAGCAGCCCTAAATTAGAGTTCCAGTTATCTTCCATCAGGTCTGTAGGTGATTAATTCAGTTTGATAGCTACAAGATATAGCCTCAATTCCTCAAAATGCTAAATGAAGTGGAAAGATGTTGAAAACAATGTTTTCAAATTACGCATTTGATACCATTTTGCTTCTTTTCAAAGATGATTTCCTAGACCCTAATAAAAGTTGATGTCTCCTGGTATATTAAGATCATACTCAATACAAAGCAAATGGATTGAATTAGGTTGGATGGTATTGATTATGATCAGTCCTGTTTCAGCTCTGGGTCTGTCTGCTTACTTTTGTGGAGTCCTAGGTCTTGATATTATGGGGTTCTCCTGCTCCCCTCCACTTATCAGAATGAAATGCTGTTGTTTGGTACAGCAGCTACTCCTGGGAGCCCAACTCAAGCTGTACCTTTGCAGACTCATTTTAAAACTTTATTCTTAGTCTGAAGGAGTTTGAAGGAAACCCAGTGGATGCAAGTGACCCCCAAGTGATGTGTAGCTCTAGTAAGCACCCTGATTGTTTGCATAGGGAAAATCTAATGAAGGAGAAAGGAGGGGGGAGAGGAAGGACTACCCATATCCTTTGGGGACCTTTCTTTCTGATTCCAGGATCCAGTCCAACAGTTCAGGGAGCCAGGAGAAACATCCCAGAACCCATCTAAACTAATGGAGGCTTGGTAGCTTAAGTCCAACATGAGTCCCTCCAAAAGCTCCCACTGTGTCTCCCACATGCTACGTACCAGCTTCTGGGGACACAACAAGGAATTAGATGATTTCTCTATCTCCAAAGTGACCCACTGAGGGAGATGGATAAGCAAACCCCAAATGATAACATATGACCCATAATGAGAGATCTATCTGGAGTGTTGTGTGAGGCACATTCCACATGCCACTTAGCCCTTCTCTGGGGAAGCTCTCCAGGATGATTTCCGGGAAGACAGGACTACTGTCAGAGTGACCTCAGCCAGCCTCCTCTTCCTCCCTGAGACTTGTGGAATGAGCATCATAAAATGATCTGCATTATTGGGCTGTGATGGGGAGAAAATGGTATATTCCCAGTGGAATACGTGTGACAGAATATGTGTGACAGGGCCGTCGCCCCGTAGTAGCCACCATAACAGGGACTACTTGTTGTTGTTTTCTTTGAAGGTGGGCGGGCAGACAGGGACCACGTGGTGGAGCACAGCCCGTGGGCGACGGGGAGGTGTTATTTGAAGCAGGGGAAAGATGTAAGCAGATTGGCGGTTTTAGGCCATCGTGCCAACATAAGGGCTGCAGAATTGCCCTGTAGGAAAGACTGGGCTACCATCCAAGTGAAGGTGGCATCTACAGGATCCAGCTTGGAGCTGTATTTGCATAACAAGAGCATTACTTTTATTAGATTGTGAGCTATGATCAATATAAAGCAGTACATTGAATAGATGCATTTTTTCTCAGTTAATATTTCCATTTTATGTGTTTTTTCTTCTCTTTGCTGTCATCGTTACTGTCATCACCATCACCCTAGGGTGTGTCTTGGAAAGAGCAGGACGTGGGGGTTGGGAGTTCCCACCGTTCTGCCCGCTGGATGGAAGACGGACACAGTGTGGACATGGAAGACAGGAACGTACCTCAAGTGACCATAAAAAGTAGTCCTCAACTCCACCCTCCAGAGGGCCCGGCAGCTCTTCCCAAATAGTGGCTCCATATTTACGCAGCCTCCTCCTTTTCCTTTATCTCAGTCATCAAAAGTTTAAAGAGATTTAAAAACCACTGGGGTGTTATGCATAAAATACAACCTCAGGTCCCTGATGGAATTCATGCACAGGTTCCGCTGAGGCAGGGCTGGAGCCCACCCCTCCGGGGTGTCTGGGCTGTCACTCTCCCCATCCGTCTTCCTGATTGTAAAAATTAAACACATGCACAGGAGGGCTTGGGAAGCAGAGTTATGGGGGATATAAAGTGCCTGACAGCAGATAAACCTGGCCATCCCGCAGTGGAACACCCAATCATGGCAGGCCCAGAGGGGTGAGAAGGGCTGAGAAGGGGTCCCGGAGTGGAGGGAGCAACTGGCAAAGTGCAAAGGGGAGGGAGGCAGAGGGGTCTCATGGTTGGAGTATGGGGTGCTCCTGACCCCGGAGTTTCCAGGAGGTGGCTGGCCCTCGGAGGCCTCCACGGACCTCCCTTCAGCCCTGGCAAGGGGCTCTGCCTGCGGGAGGAAGCAGAAGTTCTCTGCAGCAAGAAGAGGCACCCAGGCAGCTGCAGAGGAGAACTGGAGCAGGAGTTCCTACGGGAAAGGCGGGTCGGGATACCTCGATCCCCTCCCACACGAGTGTGAGCAGTGTCCCTGCCATGGCAGAGGCAGCCCTGTGGGTCTCAGATGAGGTGTGGAGTGATTGTCAACCCAGAGGTGAGACCCAGAGGTACCCTGTGACCAGGGAGCAGAAATTGAGAGCCTCCACACAAAGACATGCCAATCACGGCAGAAGCCACCATGGGGGACCCTGGGCACAGTGGGATTCATCTCCGTGACTCCCAGAGGGTCATGGTCACTGGGGGGAAGCTCAAGCCAAGCCAGCTGTGCCTGGGGGTCTGGCTTCCTGGAAAGGCTTGGAGCATTGACTGCGGGGCAGGGTTGGACCCTCCCTGCCCTGAGAGACTTCCTAGCAGATCTTGCTGCCAGGACATCTGGATAGCAGGAGGGACAGAAACCCTCAAAGCCTCTTGTGGCCTGAGGCTGTGGGTGGGGTCTTTTGTCCAGGGTGTGTGTGTGTGTGTGTGTGTGTGTGTGTGTGTGTGTGTTTGTGTGTGTGTGTGTGTGACAGAGAGAGGGAAAGAGACAGCAAGAGACGAACAGAGAAGGAAAGACAGAGGGGCAGAAACTATCACACCGACCGAGACAAAGAGGGAGACAGAGACAAAGACGAACAGTCACAGAGGGGTGGAGGAACGTGGGGCGAACACGGGACTCAAGGCAGAAGCTGCGAGAGCCAGGAGTACTAGGTTCATTCATTCATTTTTCTCCTTCCCTCTTTCTAGGAGACCCACTATGTTCAGTATGGTGCACACCCGCCCGAGTCTGTCACAGGCTCCCTGAACTCACAGAGGGACACCAACCCCTCACAAACATGTCACTCAGTTTACAATCGAGGTAGGTGTCCTGTGCAGCTCTGGAATTGGGCACCGTGGGCCTCTACCTGTGCCTTTGTTGTTTTGAAACTGGTCTGTGCACCTTGCAGGGGGCACAGTTCATTCCCGTCTATGAAAGCCAAGGGGGGTCATTTAGTGTTTGATTGATTGAGCTAGGTCTGGTGCTGACTGGTGGTCACTTAAGGCTGAGGAGCAAAGGTCAGTGGGCAGCTCTGAATTCCAACATGGCTGCTCCTGCCCTGAGGGTGCTGGAACTGCCCTTCTCCAGGTACTTGTTTTGACATGTAATATTCATCCTGAAAAAAGCACTGATTAATAAGGGCCTGGCCACCCTGATGGACCGTGCCAGTGTGACCAGCAACCAGAGCAGAAGTCACCTGTCTACACTGCCCAGCTGGCACCCCCAAGGCGCTCTCCTAACTGAGGTGAAACAAGTTCACTTCTCCTGTTCTCATGTCTTAATAGACTCACTCGAGACTTGGGCTTTGTGTGCTTCCCTCAACCATCCATCCATGTCGTGTGGCCTCAATGGTGACCGAAGTGTCTTCCCATGAGGTCTGTCCAAACCACAGAGGTGAAGCTGGCTTGGTTTGAATGGTCCTGGGCCACAATAGTGACCAGTGAGTTCTCCCTTTTCCCTTTGGCCTGGCCCCTGTGAGCCCTGCCACCATCTTGGTTGGGTTTCTTAAAGCCCAGAAAGAACACAGGTCCCTCAAGGCACCTGAGAAGATCTACTGCACATAGAAACCTTTGCTCCTATTGATATTTCCCAGATCCTCTCTCAGAAAGATATAGTTAAATACCAAATGCCAGGGTCAGACCACCTGGGAATGGATTGCTTTGTAACCTTTGGTCATTTCTTAAGCTCTCTGTGCCTCCATACCTTTGACCCTAGAGTAAGGTTGTTAATTACACTCACTTCATACAGTTGTAGGGAGGGTTAAGTGGGAAGGGCCAGCAGTGTGAGCTGCTATCATTTGTTGACCACAGTCAAGAATGTTCCTTTTTTGGCTTATGAGTGGATAGATGAAAACCTAGAGGTTTCTTGCATAATGTCACTTAAAGGAAGGATTCACCTAGTGATAATACACATACATGTAGAAGATGAAATCTTTTTGTTTTTTAGCATTCTTCTTTGTTTGCATATTTTCATTGGTACATTGCAGTTATACATAATAGTGGGATTCATTGGCACATTTTTGTACATGCACACAATCTAACAATGTAGTTAGGTTTGGTCAATATCATCCCCCACTGTCTCCACTTTCCCTCTCCTCCTCTCTCTCCCTGATCCTCTTCTACTCTACTTGTTTGATGCTGCAAAGAGGTATGGTGCCTCACCGTGTCCAAGGGATGTTGGCATCCTTTATTTCATATGGCCCATGTGGCAGTGATCTAGCCTCAGATGCACAGGGAGAAGTGACCACATTGTTCTCACAGATCCCATTTCGCAGATCAGATCGCTGAGGTCCAAGAAGATCACACAGATAACAGATAGCAGGCTATGTTCAGAATCAGGGTGTTCTGACTCTAGGCGGGCCTGACCCTGTTGCTTTCTCCCCATTACAGTCAAAGCGACAGTTGGAGACATTTACTGAAAATCAGTGTCTTGAGAGAAACTCCTAGACTGGTTTTAAGGCTGCATTCTTGTATCCTGCTTCTTTGGAATTTTCTCACCTTCACAGGAGAAGTCTCTTTCTCTTAGCTTTTGGGAAATCTACATACTCAACAGTCTATTTGAAATCTAAAAGAAATCCTCACATGTGGAAGGAATAAACAGACACGTAGGATTATACAGTTGTTCCACTGGAAGGTTTAAATGTTCTTCGAGCTTTGTGGCAACCAGAGCAAAGAAGGCTTCCTGATGGCAGGTAGCGTGGCCCTCTGTTGGGGGAATGCGATGCTCTCTTTGTACAGGGTTCACTGAATACTGGGAGGTCATCTTTGTGTAGATGTTTTTATCTTGGGAACTTATAAAAGTCAAGATGAGATATGAAAACTTGACTCCTTGAATTATCCCTGCGGAGGGCTGGGTTTCAGAGGATTGCTGTGTGTGGAGGGGAGACAGAAGAGGGAGGAGGAGAGGGTGCAGACAGGAGGGGTGCTGGCTAAGGTTGTCCTCTTGGCAGTTCCTCAGGGTTATGGTGTCCTACACCAGGTGTCCTGAGCCAGGAAGATCATCCGAGGAGACTGTTTCACAAACACACCTGTTCCTGGACCCCATCTTCCTTGTTGTAATTGTGACCCTGAAGTTGAGGGGTTTAGGATGTCAAGTTTCAGAACCACACATTTCCATACCCTCCTAACCTCTTTCCAGGTGGCAGCAGATCAGATGGTGAAGATACGCTCAGAGCGTCGTGACCTGTCTGAACTGAGAGGTTGGAAGAGGAGAAGAGGAGGCAGCGGGACACCTAAGTCTTCCAGTGCCCATCCATTGCTTCATTCACCTTCCCAGAGAGGGACCCATAAAGGATCAGGGGGAATAGCACCTGGGCTAGGCAGGAAGGTAGGAATCGAAAGGGGGGCTTCCTGTACCTCTATTCCTCTGGCCCTGGGAAAGCAGATGTTTCTATTGAGAGTCTGTGTTCTCAGTTATAGGGAGTTTATTTTACAGTGGCCCAAGGTGCAATTGTACCAAAACCTGAAGGTCACTGAATGTCTAATAAGAGCTGGACACTGGTCATGGTTCTATTTAAGACTCACCTCCCAGGACCCTATGGGGTATGTGCTCTTTTATACCCACTTTACAGATAGGAAATTGCTATTATCCAGGGTTCTCCAGAGAAATAGAATCAATAGGACATATACAGAGACATATCAGAAGGGGTTTATTATGGGAGTTGACCCATGTGATTATGGAGGCTAAAATATCCCAAGATCTGCCATCGACAAGCTGAAGAACCACAAAAGCTGGTAAGTATAATTCAGTCAGAGCTCAAAGGCTGTGTTCTCGTCAGCTTTGCATTACGGTGACCAAAATACATGATAAGAAAAGGGTTGAGGAGAAACGTTTGTCTTGGCTCACAGTTTCAGAGGTTCAGGCAAGGGTCGACCATCTCCACAACTTTGGGCCCAAGGTGAGGCAGAACATCATGGAGGAAAGGTGTGACAGAGGAAGACAACTCAAGACATGGCAACCAAGAAGCAGAGAGCTCTGCTCGCCAGGGACAAAATATAAACCCCAAAGTCATGGCCCCTGGGTCCAACTTCCTCCAGTCACACCCCACCTGCTTACAGTTGCCACCCAGTTATTCCAAGAGAGGATTAACCCCCTGATTAGGTTAAGGATCTCATACACTAATGGTTGAGTCTCTGAACCTTCCTGCATTATGTCACACATGAGCTATTGTGGGGACACCTCCTATCTAAACCACAATAGCCTGAGAACTCTGGGGTGGGGAGTATAAGTCCTGCACTCAAAGTTCCTAGGACCAGTCTCAGGGAAAATGTTGGATATCTATGCTGCAGAAGAAAGATAGAATTCACCCTTTCTCCTCCTTTCCCCTCTATCTAGGTCTTCAACAAACGGGGTGTTGCACGCCCACATGGAGTGAGGCTGGCTCTTTTTTTTTTTTTTTTTTTTTTTTTCAGTGCTGGGGATTATACCAGAGTCCTTCATGTGCTTGCCAAGTACTCTACCACTGAGATGCATCCCCAGCCCTTTGGAAATTTTATTTTGAGACAGGTTCTCACTAAGTTGCCCAGGCTAGCCTTGAATTTGTGATCCTGCGGCCTCAGCCTCACAAATTACTGTGCTCTGCTAGGGTGGATTGTCTTCACTCAGCCTCTTGGTTCCATTGTTAATCTCTTCTGGAAGCCTCCTCACAGATATATGAAGAAATAATGTTGTACCAGCTACCTGGGTATTACTTAGTCAAACTGATGCCTAAAACTAACCATCACAGAAACAAAGAAAAGTTGAACTTAGTTGATGAAGACAGGTAACAGGTAACAGGTATATGGTACAGTGAGTCTTTGAAACTGGATCTCAACATCTGCTTGTACTGACCCAAGTCAGGGTGACTTTTTTTGTTTTGTTTTGTTTTGTTTTGTTTTCCACGAGGAATAAATAGTACTCTGATTTTTTTTAAGATTTTACTTTCTACCTTAATAATAAACAATTGCAATGTTTCTACTGTCCTAGATTAAAAAGTCCTGGATGTATGTTTTCATACCTACTGCTTGTAGCAGCTTTCATGGACTTTCATGTTTCATTTTCTGTTTCTAAATGGTCCAAGTCATTATTTGTTTTCCTTTTGTGGCCTCAAGCTGCGATATTGAACATGTATATAATCTAATAAAACAGAGTGAGACACTTATTTCCATCTGTGTGTCCTCCCAGCCCTACTTTTCATTGTGCTTGGAATAGTCATTCTTACTCTAGTATGAATTAGAAGACAACTGGATCAGACTTGCTGTCGATAAAAGCCCTGTGTACACAGAAATAGCTCTGGGGGTAAAAATGGGATGCATGGGAGCCATAACAAACCATGGGTCTTTCTTTCATAGTCTGCCTGTGAATATGGGCCTCTCCCAAGCCCCATCTGGAGACACACTGCCTGCTCCTAACACACACACAGAGGAGTGTGCCCGTTCTCTCTAGCCCAGGCTTTTTCCCCAACCAAGGGAAGGAGCACAATTCCTATTTTCTTGGGGAGTGGGTTGTGAGTTACTGCTTGAGAAAAATAAAATGAAACTTGGCCATTTTAGCAAAAGGGAACAAGATTCCCTTCACTATTGATGCAAATGCTGACTTTCTTCTAAGGCTCTGGTTGTGCAATTTTTTTTTTTTTTTTATGTTTACTTTATTCTGGAACAGAAAGCAGGCCTACTTGGGGACTTGGATTCCTGTCCCATGTCTCTTGCATAAGAAGGACACACATACATCATAGAAGAACACAAGCCAGAGGGTCATCTGTCTTAGGGGGACTGATTGTCCATGTGCCCAGGAAAAGGTCAGGAACCTGTGGGTATTAATTAATCCAGCCAGCCACACAGCATTCCGGGTTTATTAGGGAGGGCCATGGCATTTGGCCAGGATGACGGGTTTCAAAGATTGGTGTTTTATTGAGAGGACAACATCTGTTTACTGTTTTGTGGGAATTAAGTGTTCCTTTGTAAGTCGGTGGGAGCAGGTGCAGTGGGTAACACAGGCTAATGCCCCTTTGTCACCACCTTGTCTTTTCCTGCCCCATGTCCTCCAAGGGCTCTTGGGGCAGGAGGGCCCACAGAACCTCAGTTAAGGGACAGAGGAGGGACCACCCAGATTTCCATCACTCACGCTGCCACGGGCTGGCACTCTCCTCCTGGCTTCTGAGTGCCCGCCCATCCCCACTGTGGCTCTGCAGAGTCAACGTCGTTTAGAGAGGGTCTTGGCGTTGCAGTCTGGTGTGCCTCGCCCACCTGACACAGGTCCCTTCCACTCTGCTGAACTCACACCTATAAATATTTGTGCATGTGAAAGACTGTCCTGAAGGTCTGGACAGAGAAGGATTTAGATTGCAGGAACGCAAATAACGTCACATCCCCAGTTGTGTATCCGGCGGGTAATAGCCCTCAGCTGTTGCCACGGCTGCAGATGTTTGGAGCATGGCTTACAGATCCTCAAAGCCCCAGTGACCCATTCAGAGCTGAGCACCCAGAAAGGCCCCACGTGCTCCTGATGGCCGTGAAGCCATTTTAAGAGACACGGAGAACCTCCTTTACTTACATAGCTGTATGTTTAGTTTCGTTGTTACCCTCTCTGTGGCATCTCATGCTCATTTGCTTTTATGGTAGTCATATAACTTTCCCTTTAAACACTAATTAAGTAGAAGAAAGTGAGTCATTTTAGAAGAGAAATATTAAATAAATGATAGAATGTTTGACAACACTAGAGAATGGATGTGCAAGGACCCACTACAGGTATCATCTTCTGGCAAAGCAGGTGGCTCTGGGTCCTGCATCTGTGTCCACTGTGCAGCCTTGGGTGGGTCACTCAGGATGTGTAAGCCTCCATTTCCTTATTTGATAAGTAGGGATGGGTGATCCAGCCTCTGATTCTCCTCACCTTGTGAAATGCTAATGAGATAAGGCAGGTAAGCATCCAGGAGGTGTGATCATGACTACACTATTACTGTTCCTTCCAAAAGAATTTATTAAAAGACAACCAATGCATGGTGAGTCACCTATTCTATGCCTACTCCTTGCTAGGTATATTAGTCAGCTTTCCATGACTGTAACAAAATACCTGAGAGAATCGACTTAAAAGGAAGAAAGTTTTATTTTGACTTACGGTTCAGAGGTTTCAGTCCATGGTCACTTGGCCCCATTGCCTTCAGGCCTGTGCAAAGCAATGCATCATGGTAAGGGGCATGTGGCAAAAGAGGCTATTCCCCTCACCACAGGCTGGCATCCTAATGTCTCCTCCAAGGGCATGGCCCCCAATGACCTAACTTCCTTCCAGTAGGTCCCACCTTTTAAGAGTTCCACTACCTCTCAATAGACAGGTGATCAAGCTTCAACACATGCAACTTTGGGGGACTCTTATCTAAACATCATGCAAACCTCTCCCCAGCTAGTGTGACACCTGCATTCTCACATTTTAGAAACAAAGAATTGACAGATAAGAAATCCCGAATTATCATGTTGGTTGTACCAACATGGTTTGGAGCACAAATGAAAGACAAATATCCTCTAAATACTTCTACGGAATAAATTGAATGCATATTTCAAAAGGTGCATTTAGTCCTGAGCCTGTCTCCTGTTTTTATAGAGCTTGTAGAGAGAACACAAAAATCTGTCCAGCAAGGTGTCTTTTAGTTCTTGCCCTACATCCTAAAGACAGAACATTTCAGGAACATGACTTTCCCAAGAAAACATTAGAAGGAAATACACCAGCATCAGATGCTGGTGGTAATCATCTCTGACCTACAGGACACTCGCTGCCTTTTCTTTTTTCTTTGCTTGTTCCTTTTTTGGAAGGCTTCCTGCTTTACTAAATAAAGTAGATATTTCAAAATAGAGTCCAGGTTACGAACTGACTGAGACACTTCCGTGGATGGAAGGGGCTACACTATTTTCATAATAATAGTAAGATTATTTTGTCACCTTGTTGGACCCCGACAGTGGATCAAGCTGTTGACTACTGAGTGTAAATCTATGCTGGTTGTCATTGTGTTCTTTGCTGTTGTGCATGTGGAATAAAAGCCAGTTTCACTTAAGGATGCACTTGATGTGGTACATACATGCAATGGAATATTATTCAGTCTTTAAAAGGAAGGCAATCTTGCTGCGATTCATTATACAATATCAGACACTTAACGTCACAATCACCAAAGATTCTGTCTTGGTTGCCTGGGGATGGGACATAGACATAGGAATTCTTTCACACAAAGCTGCCCTGGTGATTCTAATTCAAAGGCAAGATTCAGAATCTCTGTTCTAGATCAGTGGGTCTTGTGCATATTGATCTTGGAACCAGCAGGAAGGTAAAAATTCTGATAGTCATGGAAGACCCTAAGTGATTTTGTGTAAGTGGGTCTTTCAATACGGAAAGTATAAAACCCCTAGAACATTCACTTTGTCAGAGGAGATGAAACGAGTTTCGCGGATGGATAGTGGCAATCCCTACACAACCTTGTGAAGTGTTCTTGCTGCAACTGCATCTTCAAAATGGTGAAGATGGTAAATTTTATGTTACATGTATTTTATCACAGTAAAGGAAAATGAATGTTAAAGGGATTATGGATTAAAGAAATAAAGACTAAAATCTGAGGAAGCAATGAGAAGTTTTTCATTTCATTAAATCTCAATCTTTGAGCAAGAATCTTTGCAATGAAATGGGACATGGGCAAGACACTCTCCTGCCCGTGTTGAAGTCTGACACTTCCTCAAGGCACCTGTGCAATCTCTGGAATTTTGAGCTGAGTTAGCTGAATTTTTTCAAGAAGTACCATTTTTACTTGAAAGAACAACCGACAGACAAACTCTGGGTATTCAAACTTGACTGTTTGGCAGACATTCTCTGGAAAATGAACAAATTAATTCTGTCACTTCCAGTAAAATAACTGACAGTATTTGTTGCCAATGATAAAATTCAAGCTTTCAAGAAATTTTGAAAAACTTGTAGGAGCCACCATGAGCTTGACAGCTTTCCAATACTTAAAGTGATACTAATGAATGCGACTTTTTTTTTAATATTGTATAATGAATTGTGTCAACATTGGAAGATCTGCATGTCTCATGGAATAGATAGGTTTCAAGTGACCAACGCTAGATGTTACTGAACTATTCAAGGGTAAAAATGTTATTCAAATATTAAGATAGAAACTGGATTTTAACGTGATGGAGTACAAAATGTTCACGTTATTTTCAGATTTTACATTGCAACTAACCTTTGAAAAACCACTGGCCACAGAGTTTTGGTGTAGTATCAAAGAACACCCACAATGACCTGAAAGGACTAATGACATAAACTTCCTTTTTCCAAGTACATCTGTGGGCGGTCAGATTTTCTTCTTAGATTTGAACAACAATCAATCACATCTTGCAACAGACCAAAGGTGGAAGCAGATCTGAGCTGAATAGAGGTCTTTTGTCAAAAAAGAAAAGTTTGCAAAAGCTACAAAAGTGAGAGAGATGCCATTCTTGTCACTAGTTTTTTTTAAAACTATTTTTGTTTGTTCCATGAAAATATTTTATATCTGTTAGTAGCTCTTAGGTTTACCATTATTTTAAAATGAATTACAAAATGAACATTTTAGATTTTTTTTTTTTTTAGTTTTTATTTCAAAAGACCCACCTTTGCAATAGCACTCAGGGCCCTCAATGACCTGTCAGAATTATTCTTTTCTTAATAGTTCCAAGACCAATATGTTTGAGACCCATAATGGAGATTCTGAGTCTTGCCTTTGCATTAGAAAAAAATAGGACAGCTTTGTGAGAAAGAATTTCCCTATGTTCCATCCCAGGCCAATGAAGCCTGAATCTCTGGTGACTAAGTTCAGGCGTTGGCATTTCTGCAAAGTTTTCCCAAGATTACTTTGTTTAGTTCAGGCTCAGCACTAGGTCCAGAAGCCATTCCATGTAATTAATCCCTGT